>NC_047092.1:129489886-130830501 GCF_902459505.1 Geotrypetes seraphini | reverse complement strand
CATAGAGTTACCTTAGATGACTTAAATTTGCGTGTCTTGGCTGCGGAGGGTCCGTAGCCATGCTGACTAAAGAACCAGCTGTACCTAGCCACGAAAGTAATGGAGTCCACCCAGCGGGACTGGCTGAGTATCTGATCACCTGCTTCTGTGGGGGGAAAACTAGGCTGGTTACTACAGCCCCCCACCCACCAGCTGTGCCATGTGGCATATTACATTACATTACAGATTTCTATTCCGCTATTACCTTTTGGTTCAAAGCGGATTACAATAAGAGTTGTGGAGGGAAAGGTTACAAAGTTAGATCAGAGATAGTTTCTGAGAGAGGGAAAGGTAGGATCAGGGATAGGTGAGGTGTTCATGGTATTAGGCTTTACTCAGGGATTTCTTGAAGAGTAAAGTTTTTATGTCTTTTCTGAACCTCTTGTAGTCAAGGGTTGATGTCAGTAGGATGGATATTTGGTTATCTAGTCTTGCTGCTTGAGTGCTAGTAGGCCGTCGTAAAGTTTTTTCTGTTTTACTTCCTTGATTGTGGGGTGAGTGAAAGGGGTGTGTGTTTTTCTATGCCTGGTAGAGGTAGTTTGGATAAAGCGGTTGTTTAGGTAGGTTGGGCTGTTCCCGTTAATAGTTTTAAATAGTATACAGTAAAATTTGAATTGTATTCTTTCTTGGATTGGGAGCCAGTGCGAGTCGATGAATGCCTCCGTGATGTGATCATATTTCTTCAAAGAGTAGACGAGTCTCAAAGCTGTATTTTGAATTGTTTGTAGTTGTTTAATCATTATTGCCGGGCAGGGGAGGTAGAGGATGTTGCAGTAATCGAGTATACTGAGGATTAGTGATTGTACTAGAAGCAAAAATTGTGGTCTTTCGAAGAATTTTCGGACTTGTCTAAGGTTCCTCATGACTGTGAACAATTTCTGTATCATTTTGTTTATTTGTGGTTGCATGGTGCAGCCCCTGTCAATAGTCATTCCAAATAGTTTTAGGGAGGTTTGTAGGGGGTAATTGATAGAGTTGATTACTAAGTTGGTAGTGGAAGGGGCTTTGTTATTTTCTAGGAGGATGAATTTAGTTTTGTCTGGGTTGAGTTTCAGTTTGTGATTTTCCATCCACGTCGTAACTGTAGCTAGTGTTCGGTGTAGTGTGTCTGTCATTGCTAGCTTTGGTTGGTCAAAGGGTATGAGGATGGTGATGTCATCAGCGTAGCTGTAAGAGGTTATACCTTGTTTATTCAGGTACACGCCGAGAGAGGCTGTATATAGGTTGAAGAGTGTAGGGGGGAAAGAGGAGATCCTTGTGGGACTCCACAGGGGTTGGACCATGGGTTGGATTTTTCTTTGTCTGCTTTTACTTTGTATGATCTGGATTTTAAGAAGCCTTCAAACCATGAGTATACTTTGTCTGAGATGCCTATAGTGTCCAAAATTTGGAGAAGTATATGGTACAAGTATGCTCTAAAAGCACTAAATTTGTGCAATCCTGACATGAATTCACAAGAGGAGACCCCCAAGGACTCCATCGCAGCAGTTTTCCAGGCAAAAAACCCAAAGTTTTGAAGAAGCAGGGAGAAGAAAAAAAGATTGCTAAAAATCAAAGATGGCCACCAAATTCGCCCCCAAAATACAATATTTTTCACACTTCCCAAAGTCCAAAAACAGTGATTTTAGGATTTTTCAGGAGGGGGGAACACTGGGGAGCATGCAGAAACTCAGAAAAACCCACTTTTTAAACTTTCCCCAACGTCTCTCACAAGTTGTCAGTTCCTTGTACTCACTGTGACCTGATACACTGGATTCTACCTGCACACAGCTTTTTCTCAGTAGCTGTAGAAGAATTAATTGCCACAATCACAAAGCTGATCTTTGGGCTGCCGGTCAGACTTCACTGTCTGACCATGCCTCTACCCCAGCGGACCACTGGATGCGCACCAAGATGGGTGGAGGCACAAAAACACAGCCAGCATGCTATGGAACATCACTGAGCCCCCAAAAGAATGTCTAACAGTCTGCGCTCGACCCCTGCTTAACAGAAGGTGAGACTACTTCAGGGATAGCCCTGAGCTCCAAGGAAAACTAAGCAGACTGGCTAACAGGTACTCAAAAAGGGATCAGCCTGTCAGCTACAGTCTGTGAATTCTCAAGCAGGCAGAGCTTCAAAATTGCTTCAAACGTGAAATTACCCAAAAAGGGGATGGCATTACATTGAATTTAAAACAATAAAATGGGGAAAGCAGAACACATACAGCCGCGGACATGCTTGTAGAAAGAAAGACTGTAGAGGGCACTAACCAAAAATGAAGTACTACACAGGCAGAGTGGATTCCTTCTGAAGAGCATGTGAGAATTGGGAAATAACCCTATTGTCTAGAACAGGGGTGCCCACACTTTTTGGGCTTGAGAGTTACTTTTACCATTGGCACTTAACATTAATAAAACTAATGTGATGCTTTTTCCATGGAAAGATAGTTCTACTCTTATCGCTCCTATTTCTATAAAAAAATGTCCCTCTGCAATTAGTTAGCAATATTAAAATTTTAGGGGTGATCTTTGATCTCAAACTGAATTTCCATGATCACATTAGTAACATTATTAAAACAACCTTTTATAGGCTACGTAAAATTCGTTCACTTTCAAAATTTCTATGTGCAAAATCCCTTAATATTCTTATTCACTCCTTGGTGATCTCTAAAATTGATTATTGTAACGCTCTTTTTAAGGGAATCTCTCTGAAAGAAATAAAACATCTACAGATCATTCAAAATGCTTCCATTAAACTTATAACAAAGACTAGGAAGTTTGATCATGTAACCCCCCTTCTAAAGAATGCGCACTGGCTTCCTGTTACCTACCGGATAACATACAAATTATGCATACTCACTTTCAAATCCCTCCTTAATAAAACTCCAGCATTCATTTATAAACTATTAATACCTTATTTTCCAAATAGAATATTGAGATCCAATGAACAGAATCTATTAACAATTCCATCTCTTAAAGTAATTAATACAAGATGGCAATTTATTTTTTCTGTTACCGTACCTCAAACTTGGAACTCCCTTTCCATTTACTTAAGGGAAGAGCGCAATCTGGAGAAATTCAAAAGTAATTTAAAAACTTTTCTCTTTAGAGATGCCTTTGATAATTAACTAATCAGTTTGCAGGTTGAATTATTTTTTCTACTGTATCATACTAAGGCTATTATTTGCTTCCCTTTTTGTATTTTCTTTGATTGTCTTACTTTTCTATAATGATTATGTATTTCACCTCCCTCCTTTCCTTGTGTTTATGAGTTTGTTAAGTTAGTCTATCTATCCCTCAGGACGTTATATATAGTTATGTATTGTACTGTCTCCCAAATATTGTAATTTTAATATGTTCATCGCTTAGAAATACGAATAAGCGATTAATCAAAAAACTATTAAACTTGAAACTTGAAACTTGAAAAACTTAAAATGACCAAGTCAAAATGATCTACCAATAATAAAAAAATTTAAAAAAAACACAAAGCACACTGTATGCAGAGAAAATGTTAATTATCTTTTATATTCCGGGGTTTTTTCAAAGAGGTCAAGGCAGATGACTCTAAGCAATGTCACCTCAGTAACAACCATACAAAAATAGACAAATATACCCCCCTCCCTTTTTACTAAATCACGATAGCAATTTTTAGCACAGGGAGCTTCACTGAATGCCCACGCTGCTTTTGACGCTCATAGGCTCCCTGCGCTAAAAACCGCTATTGCAGTTTAGTAAAAGGGGGCCATAGTGCCCCCTTTCTTTCTGTCTCCCTGCCTGACCCCTTTCTTTCTTTCTCCCTGCCCTCACCTAAGCCACTCCCGCCGCCATCGGGGAACAGGCCCCCAAGCCACCACCGCCCCAAGCTCTCCATGCAGATTAGAAGCATCAGGCCAACCAGCATTCCTCTCCCCGACGTCAATTCTGACGTCGGAGAGAAAGTTCCAGGCCAGCCAGGCAGCGATTGGCTGGCCCAGAACTTCATCTCCGACAGCAGAATTGACGTCGTGAAGGCAACGCAAGTCGATTACGGAGCCCAGGATGGGCTCCATGATCGACTAGCATTGCCTTCGCGATCTACCGGTTGATAGCGATCGACGTATTGGGCACCACTGGTCTAGAATATCTCACCTATTGCACTGGAACAACCTTTGGGAGGAAGGAAAGGACAGTGCACAAGGAGACTCCTACTTCTGTGATTCTGAAAAAGGATTTTCTACACGAATAAGAATAGTCTTACTGGGTCAGACCAATGGTCCATCTAGCCCAGTAGTCCATCTTCACAGTGGTCAATCCAACTCACTAGTACCTGGCAAAAACACAAATAGTAGCAACATTCCTTGCTACCGATCCAGGGCAAGAAGTGGCTTTCCCCATGTCTGTCTCAATAGCAGACTATGGACTTTTCCTCTAGGAACTTGCCCAAACTTTTTTTTTTAAACCAGCTACATTAACCACTCTTATCCCATCCTCTGGCAATGTGTTCCAGAGCTAAACTATTCTCTAAGTGAAAAAAATATTTCCTCCTATTGGTTTTAAAAGTATTTTCCTGTAACTTCATCAAGTGTCCCCTAGTCTTTGTAATTATTGATGGAATAAAAAAAACTGATCCACTTGTACCCATTCCTTCAAACTTATTTCATTCTGGTCAAATCAGTATATACAAAAAGGAAATACAAAGGGGAGTTCCCATAAGCTCCATCAATGGGAGCATGCACGAACCCAAAATCCACCAAAGAAAACCCCATACAATTCTCATATCCATGCAATGACACTCAGATGAAAGCAGGTGCTACCTCTGCATGCACTGAACAGGGAGCACAGCCTCCTCTTAAAATAGCCCAATCAGTACATTTTCATGATTATAATAAAATCACAGGACACTGAAAAAAATAGAGCCGAGGTACCCAGGACTTCTGAACTGGAATGCTATCTTTTACAATGTAGTGTGAAAGGGGATTTAACAGGAAGGTCATGAGCATGCATCAAATACTTCAAGAAAATCCCCTCAGAAAGAAGGAGAAACCAGCAACTTAGGTTCTGAGTGAACTGTGTTTTCTTTCATCTCTCCTAGCTGCTGCTCTTCCTGGGGATTCTATCAGCTGGTTCAACACAGCTTTCCCTTTCTGGGCTCTTGTCCAGTAGCAGAAGAGGGAAGCCATCGGCGTGATGCAGCACGGCCCCGAAGTGGTCACCAGCTGTGGATTGATGCTGGTGTCAGAGGATCTCCTGCCCTCTCTCCCCCTCTCCTCGGCGGACTTGTACTCCTACAGCTGCGGTGTTGGACACATCGAAGGGAAACTGAACTTCACTTCAGGAGTCTGCTGTTGGCGGCACCTGGCCTTGCCTGTCCAGTGACTGGAGTCATGGTGGGCTTCATTGGCGTAGTTCCTGGTCCTGCTTCTTTGGTAGTGGCTGGTTGACCTGGTTCTGCAGACTGAACTTACTATCAAGCCGCCTCACAGACTTTTCTATCTCTTAAATTTGTTTTATTTTACTTTTAATTTTCTTTCATTATTTCTATTTCTTTGATTTTTGATCTTGGAAATGTATTACATATTTTTATTTTAATCAGGTACTTTAGCTAAATTGTGAGCCCTCGGGACAGATAGGGTAGTTTTTCTCAAGTACCTAATTTCATTTTAGTTTGATACATTGTAAACCGCTTAGGTCAGTAAAATGCAGGAGCGGTATATCAAATCTTAAATAAACATAACTCTGAGACTCTTCTCATCGAGACAATCGCCTCTAGGGATACGGTCTTCACAGTGAGGTTCAGCAGCAATGCCTATTGCAGAGGCTTGTACAGAGTCTTACTAAGGCATCTCATGTTAAGGTTCCATGAAGGGAAAGGTTGTTGTATAGGCGGGCACAGATTAAGAAATCTGGTCATGTTTGGATAAGAAGCAAAGAGCCCTTCTTCCCTCGAGTTCTAATGCATGAGAGACCAGCCACTTTTACTTTGAGGGATCCTAACACTAGACCCCTCTTTATTACAGCTTGTAAGAAGGCCAGGACTACAAAAACTGGAGCGTTAAAGGGCTGCACATTGTCTTGGTCTTCCAGGCCTTTGCATAGGCAGCGACTGCTGTAGGTTTCTTAGTTCTAAGCAGAGTAGCGATGACTACTTCTGAGTATCCTCTATGCCTTAGGGTTGTGCGCTCTAGAGCCATGCTGTAAGCCCATAGAATTTCATATCCTCCATGGGAACTGGTCCATGTGTAAGAAGATCCGCATGAATTGGGAGCTTGATCTTTGTATATCTTGCAGACACACTAGATCTGCATGCCATGGCTGATGTGGCCAATCCAGAGCCACTAGAATCACCAGTTCCAGGCAGTTTTCAATTCTGTGGATCACTCAGCCATGGAGGGAACACATAGAGCAGCTCATCTTTCGACCATGGTTGAACTAATGCATCCATCTTGATGCTTTCTGACTTGAATATGCAGCTGTAGTAGTGACCTACCTTTGTGTTCTGGATGGAAGCCATCAAGTCAATCTTTGGGAGACCCCAAAGTCGAACAGTGAGGTCAAATGAGCTTCTGGACAATGACCCCAGGTCCAAAGTTTGTCGGCTGAGATAGCCTGAACATTCTCCACTCCCATTACATGGTCAGCAGAGAACACCTGTAGATGGGCTTCTGACAAAAACTGGGCTTACAGATGCAAACTAAACACTCCGGGTGCCCCTTTGCTGGCTGACATAAGCCACCATGGTGGCATTGTCTGAGAAAACCCTGACTGCCTTCAATTATAGGGATTTCTCCAACATGTGTAACACTAGATGAATGGTTCATAGTTCCAGATGATTTATGGACCATATTTTCTGTGAGGGTTCTCAGCAAACATACACTAGATCAGTGATTCCCAACCCTGTCCTGGAGGAACACCAGGCCAGTCGGGTTTTCAGGCTAGCCCTAATGAATATGCATGAGAGAGATTTGCATATGATGGAAGTGATAGGCATGCAAATTTGCTTCATGCATATTCATTAGGGCTAGCCTGAAAACCCAATTGGCCTGATGTTCCTCCAGGACAGGGTTGGGAACCACTGCACTAGATGACCATTGCAATGGACTCCCAAGCCAAACAGGCTGGCATCAGTCATCAGTATCAGCCTTGAAGGAATGCAAAGAAGCATGCTCTTGGACAACGAGCCCATCTGGAGCCACCAGCACATTCACTCTTCTGGAGTGAGGCCCTTTGCAGGTACTGCTGCTATGACAAAGCACACTGTTTCCATGCGAAAGTGCAGAATCATTAGAGCTGTATTCATGTGCTACAGATCCAGAATTGACCTCCAAAAGTCTGAGCCTTTTTTGGCACAATAAAATATATGGATTTTCTAACTGCCAGAATAGCTTGAATAACCAGCACCTTATGTGCTTTGTTCAGGTGCCCTGTGGGAGAGTCCATGAACCAATCGGTCAGAGGCCAGGCAAATTCCAATTTGTAGCCCGACTGAATAATATCCAGAACCCACTGGTCAGAGAAAATATGAACCCAGGTCAGCAGGAACGCTGAAAGCCTGACTCCTATCTGTAGAGAAGGGTCTCCCAGCCTGGTATCATTGCACCTTCTTGGCAGGGGGCGTAAAATGGGAGCAAGATAGCTGAGCATGTCTGAAGCCTGGGTACCGCTGCCTGGAGATCTGGGAAAACCTCTGAAAAGTGGCGGCGCAATAGGAGCGATAAAAGCTGGAGCCATGAAAATTAGAGCAGTGGTTCTCAACCCTGTCCTAGGAGACCCCCAGCCAGTTGGATTTTCAAGATATCCCTAATGAATATGCATGAGAGAGATTTGCATATAATGGAGGAGAAAGGCATGCAAATATGTCTTTTGCATGTTCATTAGGGATATCTTGAAAACCCGACTGGCTGGGGGTCCCCTAGGACAGGGTTGAGAACCACTGTTCTAGAGGGTCTAGATCTGCTATCAGGCAAGGTTTTAGGGTTACAGTCCACCAGAGTTCATATGGTCGTCCAGGCCCTTGTCAAACAACTGCCCATTAAAGGGAAGTCTGGCCAAAGTAGCCTTGGAAGTGGAACCACCAGCCCTTTGTCAAATCCAGAGCATTCTTCGGGAGAAATGGAGTACGCAAGCACTTTAGCCAAAACCTGCACAATCCAACCCAGCTAATAGAAACTGAGGAGGAGAATCCACAGCCTCACTCTCCATAGAGTGCAGCCGAGTTAGGCAGGTGCGGGAAAAAAAGAACACCACCGAAGAAGCCTTTATGCCCAAAGCAGTTGCATCAAAAAGTCTCTGGAGAAGTATATCCACATGGAGGCCCTGCATATCTTTGAGCACCACACCACCCTCACTGAGAAGAGAGGTGTGTTTAATCACTTGACCCACCAAAGAATCCACCTTAGCCTGACCCAGAAGCTGCTGGCACTCCTGTGCCAGAGGATACAAGCAAAACATGACCCTCGCTATCTTAAGAGCACCTTCTGGAGAGTCATACTGCTACAAGATTATAATGCTCATATCAGGGTGCCAGGAAAAGGTGGAAGACTGGGAGCACACACCACAAAGCCAGGAGAAAGAACTGGACGGAGCTGGCTGAGAAACTAAATTTAGCTCTTGCATAGACTCTGAAATAAGATTCTTCAAAGCCGCAGCCTTAAATAAGCGCAGAACAGAGGGATCATCCTCAGGTTCTAAAGCCCCAGAAGGATCCAGCATACAGTCCCTAGTCCTGGATGCTGGGACCACTGCCACTGTCATCAAGCAGGTCATTGTCATAAGGATTGGCAAGATCAGGATCAGTCAGACCCAGAACGGCGGCTGAAGGAGACAAGGATGTGCCCATAGAAGCAACGCCACTGAGAGAAGCATCTGAGGTGGAGTGTGACTGCACAGGGAAGAACGCCTACTTTGAAACTCATGCCACAAAAGTCTCAGAAAACCTGAGAATACTTCCGGCTTCTGGGACACAATCACCCTTTGATGAGTAAACTTTGTGTTTCTTAGGCTGCTGAGGGTCCGCAGCCTTGTACAAGGAATTATCAGCCATGTCAGCAATCCTGACATGAATTCACATGAGAAAAAACTAAGGACTCCATCCCAACAAGAATTGAAGCAAAAATTGCAGCCTTGGAGAAGCAGAGAGCTTTTGAAAAAAGATCACTAAAAATCCAAGATGACCATGATTCAGAAATTTGTGCCAAAATTGATATATTTTTTGCACTTGCCAAAGTCAAAAAATTGCAATTTTATGATTTTTCAGGTGGGGAAACATAGGGGGCTATGCAGAAACCTTCAGAACCCCATTTTTCAGACCTCCTCCCAATTCACCTCACAGGCTGTGACAGCCTTTACTCACTGTGCCCAGAGTCAGAGATGTGCTGCAGCCTGCCTCAGCTCTCATACAGGGCTGCCAGTCAGACCTTGTGCTGGATTGCACCTCCACCCCTGCGGACTGACGGCTGCACATCGGGACAGGTGGAGGTGAGAAGGCACAGCCAACACTCTGCAAAACACCACTGAACCTCCAAAGGGTGCCCAACAGCCTGCGCTTGACCCCTGCTTAACAGTAGGTGAGACCATTTCAGGGATGGCCCTGAGCTCCAAAGAAATCTAAGCAGACTGGCTAACAGGTACCCACTGGGATTGGCTTGTCAGCTACAGACCACGCAGGCAGAGCTAAGGAAACGCTCTGAGCACAAGAATCCTGAAATAAAACAAACTAAAGTACCAAATAAAATAATAAAACCAGGAGAACAAGCACACTTCTGCTGGCATGCGTGCAGAAGGGAAAAACTGTAGGTGAAGCTAAGAGGCCCAGTGAAGTACAGAGGACTCACATAAAAAAATCCGAACTGGATTCCTTCTGTAGTTGGCAACGTGGCCATAGGGAGACAACCCACTTGTCTAGAACACTGGTTCCCAACCCTGCCCTGGAGGACCACCAGCCAGTCAGGCTTTCAGGATAGCCCTAATGAATATGCATGGGGCAAATCTGCATGCCTGTCACCTCCATTATATGCAAATCTCTCTCATGCATATTCATTAGGGCTAGACTGAAAATCCGACTGGCTGGTGGTCCTCCAAGACAGGGTTGAAAACCACTGGTCTAGAATTTCTCACCTATTGCATTGGAATACCATATTTTTTGCATCAATTTTCAGACTATGATACAGTACAAATAGTTTAGTTTATTTGACGTCTTTGCAATCTGTATTATATTAGACATACTTAATTTTCCTAACTGTATCGTATTTCACAACATTTAAGCAACATACGTCTGGGCAAATGGGAAGCTCTACTGGTACCTCATTGGATTCATGCTGCACATAAACTAGAAGATTTACATCTACGACTACTTCAAAATGCAACAGTAAGACTCATATACGGACTATGGAAATCTGAATATCTACAGCCCTACCATATGAAACTATATTGGCTGCCCATAACCACAAGGATCAAGTTTAAATTAATTAGGCATCACTGTATTTAAGTTCCTGGGAGGGAATGCCCCTGATTACCTAACAGAGTTGGCCATCCTACTCCAGGGTGCCTCCAGAGTCTTAGGCCCCTCCCCAGTTCATCTCAGAATGCACTGGAAAGGGGGCTTGCCATTTTGGAGTGACGAGCCAGCTGGCCGGAGGGTGTGCGCATCCCTCCAGCCGGACATTCAACTGAAAGGTACAGGTGGGTTGGGAGCATTTTTAGGGGTGCAGGGTGGGGGGCCTGCTCCTTTGGGGGTGTCCGGGGGGGGTCGAGATTGATGGGGTGGTGACAGGAGTGAGTGAGCACCCCTCCTGTTTAGCTTGCTTTGGGGGAGTCCAGGGCAGGAGGGAGTGGGCATCCCTGATGTCCAGCTTACTTCAGGTGGGGGAATTTCCGGGGAAGGTGGGAGTGGGCATTCCTCCTGCCAAGCTTGCTTTGCTGGTAGGGTTCCCGAGTTCGCATGGGGGTTCAGGGGTTCTGACAGGAGTAAGTGGGCATCCTTCCTGACAGCCGAGTTCACATGGGGGTTTGGAGATTCTTGTGAGAGGTAAAATCGTGACGCTGTTTATAGAATCTGCCCCTTAGTGTTTCCTCACTGGCACTTTGGGACCTCTTTGCAGCCTGTAAGCTTCTATAGTTAAAGAGCCGATATTGTTTTTTGGATTTGTTATGAATATAAACTTTAATTTAATGCTCTGCTTATCTGTAGCTTCCTCTGAAGAAGCAGATTGCTCAGTGAAACTGGATTACAGTAAAAGATTCTGTGGTGCACTGAGCTGGTGAAGGTGTTTTGTTCTTTTGTTTGTGAGCTGCTGCTGTTCTGGTGTTTCACTATTAGAGAACTGTCAGATAAGTGATTTGATAGTGAAGCTGTTATAGAAATGACTGCTAAGACGTTTGCCATTTTCCTATTTCTGTGTGCAGTGAATGGAACAGAACTCTTTAGTGATTTTTTTTTCCACATAATTGGGCATTTAGCTTCTGAGCACACATCACTTTTTTTCTCCAAAAAAAGTGTTTTGAGATATTGTTTTATTTTTTTGTTATAAGTCCCTGTTAAGTTTTACTATGTGAAAATTTTTATCTACTTGCATATAAATATATAAATATTTTTGAAGAGTATCCCCCTATTATAGTGAACTCAATATAAAGAGATCCCGTATTCATTTCCTCCTTTCTACTCCTCACCTGCCAGTTTCTGAGGTGCTGCAACTCAGGACTCCGCCACCAGCCGCTGCTCTTCCTGCCTCCTTCCTCCTGCCCAGTTGAAGACGAGAAGGCTCATTGTCAGAAGATGAAATTCCTGGGACAGTTCTACTGAGATACCAGGTAGAAAAAAGACCCCACGCCTTCTTTCAGGACTTTTCCCAGGTTCAGACAACAGCCCTGGCATGTACCACCATACAGCTCAGGATGATCGAAACCACGGCAACGGAGCACACAACATGAACATTTCATCCAGTTAAAATGAAAACAGGACCAGATCTGTTTATTTAACTAGCCTGTGACTTCAGGTGCAGGCTGCTATTAGTTCGCTCCGCGGGGACATGTTAGCTACTCTAATAGTTTATGTTGGTTCAAGACCTCTCCCTTTCTGAATAATGGTATATGCCATAGCTTCTCTGTTTACATGGTTACAGCAGTGAAGCTTTGAAATTTGATCTTCCAATCTAGCACACTCTGCATCCTTCCGTCATCCACACCACTTTGCTGAACTGGCTAGTGCCGTGGTCTTCACTAATTTTAAACGGGCAGTTTTTGGGGGTCTAAAAGGACTGAAGGAGAGACCATGACTCTAACCAATGGTTATCTACTTCCTGCCCAATCAGAGCACTTAGCCTGTCACATATGTGGAAACCAGATAAACCTTTAAATACAGGATCACAAATAAAACCCTATGCTGCCAGGCTCTGCATGCAGTACACACCACCAGAGAAATAAAAAGAAATGTCCTTATATTTTATGCTGTTCAGAAAGAAATATAACAGAAGTAAATTCTCAAAACTAAATTGAAAATAAAATCATATTCTGTTACATCCTTTTAGGATTCCATACTACAGGTGTTCAATCCCCACAATCTGGGAGTTGCAAAAATCATAAGAACATAAGAAGTTGCCTCCGCTGAGGCAGACCATAGGTCCATCCTGCCCAGCGGTCCGCTCCCGCGGCGGCCCATCAGGCCCATTGCCTGAGTAGTGGTCTATACCTATCTATACCCTTCAATCCATTTTTCTTCTAGGAATCTATCCAAACCTTTGAAACCATTTAATGTTTTCTTGTCTACAACAGCCTCTGGAAGCGCGTTCCATGTATCCACCACCCTCTGAGTGAAAAAGAACTTCCTAGCGTTTGTTCTAAACCTGTCCCCTTTTAATTTCTCCGAGTGCCCCCTCATACTTGTGGTGCCCCTTAAATTGAAAAATCTGTCTCTGTCTACTTTTTCTATGCCCTTCAGGATCTTGAAGGTTTCTATCATGTCTCCTCTAAGTCTCCGCTTTTCCAGTGAGAAAAGTCCCAACTGCTTCAATCTGTCGGTATATGGGAGATTTTCCATTCCCTTTATCAGTTTAGTTGCTCTTCTCTGTACTCCCTCAAGTACTGCCATGTCCTTCTTGAGGTACGGCAACCAGTACTGGACACAGTACTCCAGATGCGGCCTCACCATTGCACGATACAGCGGCATGATGACTTCCTTTGTCCTGGTCGTAATACCCTTTTTAATGATACCCAACATTCTGTTTGCTTTCTTTGAGGCTGTGGCGCACTGCGCCGATGCCTTCAGTGTTGCGTCTACCATCACTCCCAGGTCTCTCTCCAGGTTACTGACCCCTAGCGGTGTTCCCCCCATTCTGTATGTGAACATCGGGTTCTTTTTCCCCACGTGCATGACCTTGCATTTTCCTATGTTGAAGCTCATTTGCCATTTTTCGGCCCACTTTTCCAGCTGCGTTAGATCCTTTTGGAGATCTTCGCAGTCTTCCCTGGTTTGAGCCCTGCTGTATAGTTTGGTGTCATCTGCAAATTTAATGACCTCACACTTGGTTCCCGCCTCTAGATCGTTTATGTAGATATTGAACAGGAGCGGTCCTAGCACCGACCCCTGCGGAACTCCGCTCGTGACCCCTTTCCAGCCTGAGTAATGGCCCTTTACACCAACCCTCTGCTTCCTGTTTGCCAGCCAGTTTTTGATCTATTGGTGGACCTCCCCTTGCACCCCGTGGTTCCATATCTTCTTAAGCAGTCTCTCGTGTGGTACCTTGTCGAAGGCTTTTTGGAAGTCAAGGTAAATGATGTCTATAGATTCCCCTTTATCCACCTGGCTGTTCACCCCCTCAAAGAAGTACAATAAGTTTGTGAGGCATGACCTGCCCTTGCAGAAGCCATGTTGACTCGGTTTTAGCTGCCCATTTTTTTCGGTGTGCTCACAGATGTTGTCTTTAATTAGTGCCTCCATCATCTTTCCCGGGACTGAGGTCAGGCTCACCGGCCTGTAGTTTCCTGGGTCGCCCCTTGAGCCCTTCTTGAAGATGGGCGTAACATTTGCTATTTTCCAATCCTCCGGGATCTCTCCGGTTTTTAAGGATAGGTTGTATATCTGTCGAAGTGGCTCCGCTATTTCGTTTTTTAGTTCCTTGAGTACCCTTGGGTGAATGCCGTCCGGACCTGGCGATTTGTCGCTCTTTAGTCTGTCTATCTGCCTGAGTACATCTTCCTGGCTTACCTCTAAATTGACCAGCTTATCATCTTGGTCTCCTATTGCGATCTCCTCGGGTTCCGGAATGTTGGTTGTATTCTCCACCGTGAAGACTGACGTGAAGAACTCATTTAACCTGTCAGCTATCTCTTTCTCTTCTTTTACTACTCCCTTTCTGTCTCCATCATCCAATGGTCCCACTTCTTCTCTTGCCGGTTGCTTCCCCTTGACGTATCTGAAGAACGGCTTGAAGTTTGTTGCTTCCTCTGCCACTTTTCTGAGCATGTGCTCCTCCTACCTTAGAGAGCAGTTATCAATTTCTGCAAGCAATCAGTACAGAAGTCTGCTGATCTGCTCTGCATCTTTTTTTAATTTTGGTTGCCTAAAGTTCATTTTTTGGTGGCTTCAGTGCCATGAGACCCTTGAGGTAACCTCTGCCAGAGAAAAGGGCGCAATCTCATGAAACTGGACTGCTGCTCCACAGAGAAACTTCAGTGACCTGTGGAGCTAGCCTGCTGTGTGCCACCCTTCTCAGACTTGGGGTCAATTCCCCCGAGAGGTCACTTGCCCTCTGATCTTGTCAGGAGTTTAAGCGCAGGCTGTATGTATCCTGTGTAAAAGTCCCTCCAGGTTTCAGGGCACAGGCTGCTTTTCCCACCACTGGTTGTGTGGAAAGGTGGGGTGGAGGATACAATCTGTTTGACTGGCAGTCTAAAGATCTTCAAGTCTGGTCATTTTAGAGCAATCCTGAGGCAGAAAATAATTTTCCTCTATTCAGCTGTAGTGTACTGAGCTGAATAGAGTACATCTCCATTATTTCTTATGAGAGCTTCCTATGGGGGTGGTCAGTCAAACACTTTTTTGAGGGTTTCTGAGGGTAGAGGTCAGGTTTCCTACCTCCCCAAACCCTAAATCGTTTTTGGTTTTTTTTTCTTTTTCAATAGTGTTTATTTTTCCTGTTTTTGGGATGGGCACAAGATTGACTTCTTTTTCCTCCCTCTGGATTTGTTTCTAGACTCTCCAGCAGGTTGGACGGAGGAGGCAAAAGTCCAAAGTCCATGCTACCCTGCAGCGTTTCTTGGACATCCGAGCGGTAGAGCCCATTCCAGATGCCAAATCAGGCTTAGGCAGATACTCCTAAAACTTCATCATGCCAAAGAAAGGCTTGGAGGACTGGAGACCCATTCTAGATCTCAAGTCAGTCAATCATTTATTGCAGATTCCTCATTTCCACATGGAAACAGTGTGCACTGTCATAGCTGCTGTCTCTCCCAGGCAGTTTCTAGCATCCTTAAATCTCACAGAGGCTTACCTCCATATTCCAATCTACCCGGAGCATCACAGGTTTCTGCATCTCCATGTTTTGCAACAGCATTTCCAATTTGAAGCTCTACTCTTTGGGCTCACAACAGCTCCCTGCACTTTCACCAAGGTGATGGTGGTTGTAGCGGCTTTTCTCCACAGGCAGAGTGTCCAGGTCCATCATTAATTGAATGAATGGTTTATCCGAGCTCCGTCTTGACAGGACTGCGAGCGAGCGGTGGACACTGACTTTGGAGTATCTGGGTCTTCTCTTCAACACCCTGCAGGGACATGTTTTTCTTCCCAAGCCGCGCAGACAGAAACTTCAGAAACAGATCAGAGATCTCCTGGATTTTCCAGTTCCCACAGCCTGGCATTATTTGCAGGTGCTGGGGTCCATGGAAGCTTCTCTAGAGGCAGTCTCCTGGGCCAGAGTGCACATGCACCCTCTACAAGCATCCCTCCTCTCTCGGTGGTCTCCGCATCATTCGCTTCAGATGCCACTCCCCTGGATTGCTTACAGCAATCTGTGCTGGTGGCTTCAGGGGGAGGCTCTCCGTTAGGGCAAGCCTCTTCAGATCACTCACATGATGGATGCAATCTTATCGGTCTGAGGTGCTCACTGCGGGAACCACTCCATTCAGGAGCAGTTGACTCTGCATCAGAAGCATTGATTGATCAATCATCTGAAGCATTGGGATATTAGCTGGCGTTACTCGCACTCCAGCCCACTCTAGAAGGGAAAGAGGTTTGAGTGTTCTCCGACAACGCCACAGCAGTGGTGTAGGTGAATCATCAAGGAGGCACAAGAAGTGCTCTCTTGGGCCAGGAAGCTCGCATGCTGTTTCTCTAGGTGGAGTTACATCTTCTGTCTTACTCTGTGGCGAACATGGCAGGAATCAACAAGATACAAGCAAACTTCCTCGGTTGACAAGTCCTGGCCATGGAAGAATAGTCTTTCTCGTGAAGAGCATTCCATCTTATCGTGCAGCATTGGGGCCAACCACAGATGAACTTGATATCTTCAGCCAAGAACTCGAAAGACTGGCGCTTCTTCAGTCGAAGAACAGAGCATGGAAGGTTAGGTCTGGATCAATGTTCCCTCTAATTTTTCATAGGCTGTGTGTGCAAAAAATTTCATCTGTGCGCATTTTAAAGAAAAACTAAATTTGTGTGCGCTATAAAAATGGTTGTCAGAGGGCCCGGAGTTCAGTTATGGGCATTTATGGGCAGGTCTTTGAGTTTAGTCTGAATTAATGAAAACACAATGTAATTTTAGTTACACTTTATGTAACATAAAGTCTCATTTCAATAAACATAAATTATGTTTCATTGAAATGTTTCATTGAGCACTACCTATAAATAAGGTATCATTGTACTTTATATTTAAAATTTAGAAAATAACAGAAATTTAGTTTTCAAAGTTTTTCCTTGCGATCTTTCATATTTATCCAGTCTGAATAAATTCTGTCCGTTGAGCCTCCATCTTGAAGGTGATTCTTAACACGCATCAGCATTTTCAAATGCTCTAAATGTAAACGATTCCTTTGTTTAGTCTTCAAATTGTTCATTAGACTACAACCACGCTGACAATCTGAACTAGATGCTAAGAATGTGGCACCAATGTCCATCAATTTTGCTAAATCTGCAAATTGATCATTCTGAAATGCAAATTTTGTCATATCTGGAAAGCTGTTTATCAGATTGTTTTTGATTTTTTCTGCAACAAGGAATTTAAAGTCATTGTATTGCTGAAAAATAACACTTTCCTCCGGAAGAAATTGTTTATACTTTAAACAAAGAGATCTGTTATGCCCATTTCCAAAGTCAAAGTCGCATTGTGATATTGCTGTACAGTCAAAAGCAGACCATTCCTCAACTTCATTTTCAGGAAATCTTTCACCCAGATGCAAACATAGGATGTTGATGAAGGTTAATATGGAATTAGTATCCACTGAAACTTTTTCTCCAGACCTCATTCTGTTGTCAAGAAGACTGTTAACTCTATCACTCCACTTAACCTTGTCGCCTAAGTATTGCATTCGAAGTTTGTTCAATTTACCCTGTGCAAGATGATAAGCTTCCAATGGTGTCAAACCACGTTTTTGAAATGCCATGGTTAAGGAAGCCAGTTCTGATAAGACATCATTCAAAACTTCAAGTGTAATATGAAATTGTTCACTGTTCAGCTTCTTATAGCGGTACTTTGCAATAGGATCATTATCTTTGTCTTCTTCAAAATATTTTAACAGGGGATCATAATTTCAAATAATTGCTTTAAGTTCAAAGTGTCTAGATAACCAGCGCACTTCATTCAGAGGTCTGAAAGCAATTGATTCACATTGAGATGCATCTGCTATTTCTTGAAATTTGCAACGTTTAGTAGAAGACCGACATAACACCGTGTACACAGTTCTCATTACAGTTTCTACTTCTTTCATCAATTTTACTTCTTTCCATGAATCAGAAAGTCTCAAATCTTCCCGATGTGCAACACAATGTTGCTGCACTAAATGTGGAATGTCTTTTCTCAGCTGTGCTGCAACACCATCTATTTTGCCCAACATAACAGAGGCACCATCAGAGGTGAACATAACCATTTTATTCAGGTCAAGTTCATGTTTCCTATAGAATTCCCTAATTGCTGTTACTATTGATATAGCATCACATGCTTCCAACTGTAGCATTCCACCAAATGATGTCCTATACTCATTTGAATTGACTGACCGATACTTAAAGTAGAGTATTAAGTACTTGTTGACAGAAATGTATGTATCAGGTATACTAACATACTTCGCCATGTGCTCATTGATATCTTGAACAGAGAGCATTGAGATATTCATCTTAATGGCCAGCACAACACTGTCGACAAGAACCTTAATTTCATCAGGACTGGAACGCTTCCGTTCATTATTAATTTGCCTGTTTTCTTTTTTGGTTGGGCTTTCAAGCAACATGTTACCCAGTCCCCCTCTTAAATTCGGATTTTTACTTCTGAGTTTCCTAATACTGTCGGTATGAGATTTACTTGATAGATGGCATTTCAGAAAGTACAGTTTCCAAACATCATCCCATATTTTTCCAGTAGAGAATTTTCCAGTTGCTTTGGCATCTTGACAATAACAACACATAACTCCATCGTCTTCGTCATAGGTAAATATTTCACACAGTGGAACACGCATTGTATTTCGAGATTCCAGTGTCTCCGTTTCAACAATTTCTTCAAGCCATTCAGACCTAAAAGCTGTTGCAGCTCTCTTGCGTTTTACACTTTTCACCATTCGTGGTTTAGACATTTTAAGAGTTATATCTGGATGCAATTTAATAAACGAATACAGTTATACAACCGCAGTACCATGCTGCATACTACGATTTCACGAAATAAACAATATGGCGGAACTTCAGGAAGTCAAAGAATCGGAAGTGTTTCATATCCTATGGACCATAGGCTATGGCCCTATGGGGCACGTGACATGTCAAGTTCAACTGCCAAAGATAACGGAATCACGTGAATGACTTAAAAATTTATATTATAGCACTTCAATAAATGTGATAAATGGGAAATCGGAACAGATGGTCTTCTGCAACATTTCATTTTAGCGGTGAAAATCATTTTAGGCAAAATTTATTTTTTTGTGCGCGCTATTTTAATTTGTGTGCGCGGGTTCGGCAAGTTGTGTGTACGCGCACAAGCGCACAGCTTAGAGGGAACATTGGTCTGGATGCCTTGGTTCAGCCCTGACCAGCTCATTAACTCCTTTATGTGTTTCCTCCATCATTCTGCAGGGCCTGGTGGAAGTCCCATTCGAACCATTAAAGGATGCTTCTCTTTTCCCCTATAACAGCCTCTGGAAGAGTGTTCCAGTTTTTTACCACTCTGGGTGAATAAGAACTTCCTTACATTTGTACGGAATCTATCCCCTTTTAACTTTAGAGAGTGCCCTCTCGTTCTCTCTACCTTGGGGAGGGTGAACAACCTGTATTTATCTACTACCGGTAAGTCTATTCCCTTCATTATCTTGAATGTTTCGATCATGTCCCCTCTCTTCATGTCCTCTTTTCAAGGGAGAAGAGACCAGTTTCTCCAATCTCTCACTGTACGGCAACTCCTCCAGCCCCTTAACCATTTTAGTCGCTCTTCTCTGGACCCTTTCGAGTAGTACTGTGTCCTTCTTCATGTCCGGCGACCTTCGATAATCTTCTTTCTATTAGTCCTTCTCTGTGTAAGCTCAGTTGTTCTGAATCACTTGCATATTTTTCTGCCTCAGTTCTTCTCCTAACAGGCTTAAGTATCTTCTAGCCAGTCAACGGTTCCTGTGGGGAGTTCGCTCTTCTGTGAGTATGCCTCTTACCGAAGGCTGTTTTCATGTGGGTGGTCGTTGCACACAGCAGGCTAATTCTACATTGTTTCTCAATGCATTTTTCTGTGTGGCTTTTGCTTGTTTATTACTTGTTTTTATGTTCTGCAGAGCAGACCAGAATATGAATTGTGTTCTTGAAGAGGATCCCTTGTGCTCCTTTATTTTGTGATGGATTTGTTTCAATATGGTTACTTGGCTTTGGGACTCAACTGCAGGGGGCTCTCTCTTTCTATCTAAGATAGGAGGAGCACATGCTCAGAAAAGTGTCTGGATTTCTGAAACTCCCAGATTTTGGGAAGGGATTGAACACCTGGAGTATGGAATTCTACAGGGACTAATAGAAAGAAGATTATCGAAGGTAAAAACCTAATCTTCCATTTCCTTCCTTTGTTATCTGGTGGTTTTATTTTTCTAATCATCTTGTTCTAAGTCTCTGGTTGCATGATCCTCCTAAAAGAAACCCATACCTTTAGTAGGTACTCAGGGCCATGACTGGAGGGCCTCTGACCGTGCGCAGATGTGACATTTTGACATCATATGCATGCGCACATGCATTACATCATTGCAATCTTGTAGGCCTTCCAGACATGGCCCTGAGCTCTGGGAAGAAGAGAAGGTGAGGTTTGTGTAGGGACTGGGTTGGGCTGGGGCAAGGAGTGGAATGAGGAAGGGCTGGGAGTGGAATGGGGTGGGGAGTAGAATGGGGTGGGGCCATATGTCCTGTTTTTTCCATTAAAAATATGGTAACCCTAATTCCATCCCCACCCATCCATCATAATTAATCTCCTCCATTCCCACTTGCATTCACAGGAGTCAGTGCTATTATGTACTTGCTCACAGGCCTCTGTTTTCTTCAAATTCCAACAGCCTCCTGTGGTTTTTAGGGCGGCATTCACTGTTCAACCAATGAGTGTTCCAAGACTCAGTCTGGTGTTCCAACTGCATCTCTGGGCTTTCCAAGCCATATTCTGGCGCTCTAATTGCTTCTCTTACCCTATATTCCAAACCTTATTCTGGTGCTCCAGTTGCTCCCTTCAGTGCATTCCAAATCTTATTCCAGAGTCACCAGAAATTTTTACTATACTCCCATAAAAGTATAGTATAGTACTATACTCCCATGGAATCCCATGGAAACTTCTTCCATAGCACATTGTGCAGGATTCCCATAACCCCCATTCTAGCGCAGCTCTCTGATGCAAGTATATTAAAGTATTCTACAAGTTATTTGTGTATGTGCCTCCTCCATGTTCTGTCCATGTGAACACCCACTTACTGTCGATAATATGTCATAAGAACATAAGAATATCCTTACTGGATCAGACCAATGGTCCATCAAGCCCAGTAGATCATTCTCACAGTGGCCAATCCAGGTCCCTAGTACCTGGCCAAAACCCAAGGAGTAGCAACATTCCATGCTACCAATCAGGGCCAGATTAAAGGATAGGCCCAGTAGGCACGTGCCTAGGGCCCAAAATTATCAGAGAGCCTGCTGAAGGAGGGCAAACAGAGAGCAGCTGCCTTACCATCTCCCTTCACCTCACCTTTTTTTTTTTCAAATGGCGACGGCACTTAAGATCGGCAATGGTTCGCCCCCCCCCTACTCCGGCATCAACAGCACTTCAGATCGGCAATGCGGTGCTCAGCCTAAAGCACAGGTGTCAAAGTCGGTCCTCGAGGGCCAGAATCCAGTCGGGTTTTCAGGATTCCAATGAATCTGCATGAGATCAATTTGCATGCACTGCTTTCAATGCATATTCATTGGGGAAATCCAGAAAACCCGACTGGATTCCGGCCCTCGAGGAGGGACTTTGACACCCCTGGCCTAAAGCTTCTCCTCTAACACAGCTTCCTGTTTCTGCCTGGGCAGTTCGCATCAGAGAGAAGCTTTGGACTGAGAAACCATGTTGCCGATCTGAAGTGCCATTGATGCCGGGAGAGCCCATTGACGATCTTAAGTGCAGTCACCAGGGGGAGGGCATTGACGATCTTAAGTGCAATCGCTGGAGGGAACATTGACGATCTTAAGTGCCGTTGCAGGGGGGCCATTTGAAAAAACAAGGTGAGGTCCCAATCTTAAGTGCCGTTGATGCTGGAGGGGAGCCCATTGCCGATCTTACTTGACACATTTGGAAAAAAAATATCGGAAAGAAAGGTGAGGGGAAGGGAGGGAGATGGGCCTGGGGTGGAGGGAGAGATTAAAAGAAGGGGCAGATGATAATGATGGAAGTGGGGAGAAGGGAGAGATTGAGAGAAGGGGGCAGATGATGATGGATGTGGGGAGAAGGAAGAGAGAGAAGGGGCAGATATGGAAGTGGGGAAAAGGGGGAGAGAGAAGAGGGCAGACGGATGTCAGTTGAAAGAGGAGAGCAAATGCTGAATGGAAGTGGAGAAAGAGAACACATACTGGATGGAAGGAGGGGGATAAAGAAAAAGGACATATGCTGGCTAAGGGGAAGAAGATAGAGCTAATGAGATAGTGGAGGGGTAAAGGATAGGGGTGGCATGCTGTGGGTAGACACAGTGAAAATAGGGAAACTGAGGACTGAATAGTAAGAAATAATATAATTTAGATGGCTTCTCTTCAGAATCACAGGTCTTTGGAACAACCTTACTACCCCGCTGCGGAACCTGGGCTCCCTCCATTTATTCTGCAAGCAACTGAAAACCTGGCTTTTCACTAAAATGTAATTATATCCCCCCTTACTCTTCTCTTCTATATATAAGTTCATGTAAATCTTTTTTTTTCCTTCTCTTCCTATATTTTAAGTTCTTGTAAACCGTGCCGAGCTCCACAACATCCGTGGAGATGATGCGGTATATAAGTTTAGTTTAGATGGAGGCAGAAAATAGAGAAGAAAAGGAAAGGGAAGAGAGAGGAGAGATGCCAGAGAATGGGGAAGGAGATAGAGATATCAGATCTGAGTGGAGGAAATGAGAAGAGAGGGATGCTAAAAACCACAGGGGGGAGGGAAGGAGAGAGATGCCAGACCATGAGAGAACAGAGGGAAGATGATGGATGCCAAACCAAAGGGGGGGGGGGAGCAGGAGGAGAGGAGGAGAGATGGCAGGGAGAGACAGACAGTTTCTGGAAGGGGCAGACAGTGGATGGAAGAAAGAGAATGACAAGAAGATGAGGAAAACAGAAACCACATGACAAAGGAAAAAAAATATATATATTTTTGCTTTAGGATAAAGTAGTATTGTAGCTGTGTTGATAAATGTTTAGAAATAGAAAATGGAAATACGGTGATCATTTTATTGGCCTAATTTTAATACATTTTTGACTAACTTTCAGAGACCAAATTCTCCTTCCTCAGGTCAGGACAGGATACTATAACAGCAGTATACTTTACTGACTTAAGGAAAGAGGGTTTGACCTCTGAAAGCTAATTTAAAAATGTATTAGTCCAATAAAATGGTATTATCTTATTCCATTTTCTGTTTTATTTTTTGTTAATTTGTTAATTTGTAAAGTGATTTGTTATTTCTCTTTTTTTAAAATTTACATCTGTTATCTATATATTTTGCTCAGTATTGGGGATATGCACCACTGTTTCTTCACCCCCTAAACTGTACAGTTCCTTTGGTTTGTAGCACAAGCCAGCATGCTGAATGCTCTGCACTGCTCTGATGGTCATAGAATTCCTATGATCATCAGAACAGTACAGAACATTCAGCCTGCCAGCGCTAAAAATCTCTTCCGTGCTTTTGTAAAAAGAGTGGGGGGGGTTAGTTTGTGATTACTTATTCCATACTGGGTGAGGGTTGTTCTGTGTTCTGTGTGTATGAAAGACATGGTTTTCTGTTAGCATTAACTAGCCTTGTTTGGTGAAATGCATCAGGCATGGTTCCTGGGAGTACCTTGAATAAACCTGATTTGAATCTCCTTATTGTCTGCCGATCTTCTTTTGTTCCACGTAGGATTCTTTGGTGGACCGCTTGCCTTGTTGTTTTGTTACAAATTAACATACATGGAGTGGAAGTACTAGAGGAGTTACAAATTTGGTTGTTTATACATACATATGGGGGAGAGATCACGTGATGATGTGAGTAGGGAGGGCGTGTTTCTGAGCTGCTCCCGGGCCCTGCTCTGCATTGTCCATATTAAAACTCTAATTCTGTGGTTTTGCGGCTCCAGTACTTTGGTGTTCCGCCTCCCCTATGGACAAATTTTTGTGCCCTTCAGATAACGTTGAATCTTTGCTAGCTGATATAGTATGCCGGATGGGAGAGCTGGAGACCCGTGTGTCCACACTGGAAGACACTCAGCTGGTGGCGGCCCCCGCTATAGTGGCCCTGGAGCGGCGTCTCAGTGACCAGGCAGCTAAGTTGGAGGATCTCAAAAACCACTCCAGGAGGAGGAATCTCAGGTTGGTGGGGCTCCCTGAGTCCCTGCCTGAGCACCAGCTTGGCTCCTTGCTTACAGCCTGGTTGCAGAAAGACCTTCAACTGCCTGCAGATCTGGGGGGGGCCCTCTATTTTGAGCGCGCTCACCGGCTGGGTTGCATGGTAGAAGGTACTCACAGACTGAGGACTGTCATTGTCAAGGTGCATAATTACTTGCATAAAGAAGCGCTGCTCCGCCATTACCAGGACCACAGGGACATGCTCAAGGATGGGGAACATCGGGTGCAAATCTTTCAAGATTACTCCCCTGCCTTGCAGGCTCGCAGGAAGCAGTTTCAACCTAATTGTACAACCCTGGCAGAAAAGAAAATGCAGTTCCTCTTTTTCTACCCGGTGACTCTCAAAATGTTTGTGGATGAGGCTTGGAAAATGTTTGACACAGTGGAAAAGGCACAGGCATATTTGGACACTTTGAATACTTGATGTGTTTTATTTGCTGCTATACTCTGATAATGTTATGCTAAGGGTAGTTTTTCTACTGTACTTAGCATTGGGAGCTTCTTTCTAATAGGTCTGTTGCCCTATTTTCTGTTTTGTTCGTTTATTTAGGGGCACGGAACTCCTTTATCTAGGATGCGAAGTGGGGTCCTGAGCGTCAGTATGAATCTTACCACAGCGCTTTTTCTGTTGTTAGGCTTGGTTTCTATTATGAGTATATGTGGGGGGAAGGGTTGGGATAGGTGGGGGAGGCTGGGGTGGGAGTGGGTTTTTTGGTGTCCATTTTTGTTCTGGTTCTTTTGGGTTTTCTTTTTTTGTCTTGTTTTCTGCACTTTTTGAGGTTCTATGGTTCTTCTCCGGGGACAGAGTCTCGTTTCAATTTCATCTAGCTGGTGATTGGATAGGGGGGAGAGGTGAGGACTGGGATTTCTCGCCCCTGTATTTGGGTTGTCTTCTCAGTGATCTTTCCCTCATCTTCTTTCATGAGTGCTAACACTACAAAACTCATCTCCTGGAATGTGGGGGTATTACCTCTCCAATAAAGCGCACTAAAATTTTACAGGCTTTACAGCGTCAAGGTGCAGATTTAGCCTGCCTACAGGAGATGCGCTTATCGGATACTAAGCATTTGAAATTACAGCGCTACTGGGTGGGGGAGGTTTATTTTTCTTCCTCAGGGGGTCGACATGGGGGTGTGGCAGTCCTGATCCGCAAATCTTTACCATATACAGTTCAGACACTACACAAAGATCCTGATGGTTGCTATTTATTGTTGCATCTTAATCTCAAGGGGCAGGAACTGACCTTGCTAGTGGTGTATGGCACAGCACATAGGGACAAGTCATTCTATAGGGACTTATTGATCCTCTGTACTGCTAAACGTCTGGATAATCTTGTTGTAGTGGGGGATATGAACCTGGTTCTGGACCCCACTTTGGATAGATCAACTGGACACTCATCTGTGGGGGTGGGATCCACTAATGATTTGATATCTTTTAAGGAAGCGCTTCATCTTGTAGACACTTGTGGAGGTCACTTCACCCTAGGGAGCGGGACTACACACACCTCTCCAGGGCTCATGGAACCTACTCTCATCTGGACTATATTTCTCTCATCTGGACTATATTTTTGTCCAGAGGTCATTGTTCCCTATAATATCTTCGGTGATGGTCCTGGGGAGGTGTCTAATCACTGTATGGTGTAGATGGAGTTGGACTCTCCTGCCTAGTTTCATTAACTGTGGGGATGGCAATTTCCCGCTAACCTGTATTGGGATCCACATTTTAAGAAATACTTGCAATCCAAATGGGAGGCTTATGTAGAGCATAATGCCCAATATGCAGAGGATCCCTTGCTTTTTTGGTCGGCTGGGAAGGCTGTGTTCCAGAGTGACACAATTGCTTATGTTAGTACTCGAAACAAGAAGCTGGTGGCAGATATCTTGCATTTAGAAAGCAGGTGCTACGGGCCACAGCAGTGTATGTAAAAATGCTATCTCTGACCAGGGAGGAGGCATTGCGGGCTGCCCAGCTAGCTTTAGATTCTATGATACATTATCGAACGTTTCGCATGCTGGTTTATCGAAGAGGCAAGTTTTTCCATTATGGTAACAAAAGTGGCAGGTTGTTGGGGGTCTTACGGTCTCAACCTGAGCATATTTCCCTGTTTGATGAATTTTTTTCAATCCTTGTACTCTCGGGGAGAACTCTTTCGGAGGATGTTTTAAATGACTATTTATGCAGCGTACAATTTACTCACCTTTTGGAGATGCAACTGGAAGCTCTTAATGCTCCTCTTACTGCCAAAGATCTGCAGCAAGCTATTCACTCACTCAAATTGCACTCCGCGCCTGGCCTCGATGTGTTCTCGGGGGAATTTTACAAGTTGTTGCAGGGGTCGTTATTGCGACCCCTTTTGGATTACTATGGTGAGGTCTTATAGAGGGGCTACTTTCCTAGTCATGTGAATACTGCTTTGATTACTTTACTTCCTAAACCTAAAGCTGATCCTGTTTTGCTGTCCTCCTATCACCCTATCTCCTTGATTAATACAGAAATTAAGTTGTTCTCGACTCTTTTGGCATCCAGGCTGGCTGACATCTTACCTGACTTAATTGGGCAGGAGCAGGTGGGCTTTGTTCGTGGCCGCCAATCTGTCTTGAATGTTAGAAAACTATTATGGCTAGGGCCTTTTGCCAACATCATGAGTTGCCTTCTCTGACAACCAGCATTCGATAAGGTGTTGTGGCCCTTCCTGTTTGGTGTCCTTTCCTACATGGGAGCCCAGGAGTTGTTTCTCTGAGCCACTCAGGCCCTTTATGCCTCTCTTCAAGCCAGTGTATTGGTTAATGGTGTTCACTCTGCCCCCTTCCCTATAGCCCGGGGTACTATGCAAGAGTGCCACCTATCTCCCTTGCTTTTTTCTGTTAACTCTTGAGCCCTTATTTTGATGATCAAACAGACGCCTGAGATAACTGGGTACCTTTGTCTACCGACCTGGTTACAGTCTTGGCCTATGCACATGATCTTTTGGTCCTACTAACCAACCCTCGGAGTTCCCTTCCTGTCTTATTACATACTATCTCTCGGTTTGGTTCTCTTTCTGGGTTTACTTTGAATTATTGTAAGTGTTATGCTCTTCCTTTGGTGTTGGGTGTGCAGGCCTCCTGGTGGGGGCAACTTCCTCTACTGTAGGCTCCAGACTCTATTAGGTATCTGGGGATCACCATTACAGCTGATCTTTCTCGTTTGTATGTATTAAATGTGGGCACCTTGTTACATGATACTGCTATCAAACTAAATTTGTGGCAAGCCTCCCTCTTTCCCTGCTTGGTCACATATATTTATTATTAGAAACATAGAAACATAGAAAATGATGTCAGAAAAGGGCCATGGCCCATCTAGTCTGCCCACACTAATGGCCCACCCCCTAACTACCTCCATGAAGAGATCCCACAGCCAATCCCATCTTTTCTTAAAATCTGGCATGCTGCTGGCCTCAATTACCTGTTGTGGAAGATTTTTCCAGCGGTCAACCACCCTTTCGGTAAAGAAATATTTCTGGTGTCGCCATGAAATTTTCCACCCCTGATTTTCAACGGATGCCCTCTTGTTGCTGGGGGTCCTTTAAGGAAAAAGAGATCCTCTTCCACCTTGATACGGCCCATGACATATTTGAACATCTTGATCATGTCTCCCCTCTCTCTGCGTTCCTCGAGTGAGTACAGCTGCAACTTACCCAGTCGTTCCTCATACGGGAGATCCTTGAGTCCTGAGACCATTCTGGTGGCCATTCGCTGAACCGACTCAACTCTCCACATATCTTTTTGATAATGCGGCCTCCAGAATTGTGGGAGTGTGTGATGCAGTGGTTAGAGCTACAGCTCCAGCACCCTGGGATTTTGGGTTCAAATCCCGCACTGCTCCTTATGACCCTGAGCAAGTCACGTAATCCCCCAGTGCCCCAGGTACATTAGATAGAGTGTGAGCCCACTGGGACAGATAAGGAAAATGCTTGAGTACCTGAATAATTTGTAATCCGCATAGTATTGTAGGATATGTGGAATATAAATAGATAAATGCAAATTTTTTTAAAAAAGATCTTCGCCCCTAAATGGATGAATGTATTTCAGATATTACCTCTATTTTTGAAGTTTTTAGATGAATGTAAATTGAGAAGAATATTACAATCTTATCTCTGGCTGGGAAAGAGGGCCAGGCTCCCTTATTTTTTTATTTGTACTGCATCTCAATATGGTGAAATGGGGCTATTGAATATTAAGGCCCTCTTTTACTAAGGTGCACTAACCGATTAGTGCACCTTAGTGCACTAACCTTAGTGCACTAACCTTAGTGCACTAACCTTAGTGCACATGTTAGCGTGTGCTAAACGCTAACATGTACATAGACTAACATGCATGCGTTAGCGTGCACTAATTGGTTAGCGCACCTTAGTAAAAGAGGGGTTAAGTATTTTACAGTTGCTTGTGCCATGCGACGTGTCAAAGATTGATATCGCCAGTCTGAGGACTTTACAGCTATAAGTTTGGAGCTATCCACATGGGAGATGTACATTTCAATTGTTATCTACATTCCATAGGCCTTTGGTCTCCACAGGTGCTTTCCTCCTCCCATTTGCTTCCTACGGCAGTGGCGGCCTGGAGGTGGATCTCCACGAGGGCAAACTTTTCTGCTAAGCTGTCACCATATTTATCCATTCGATTTAATCCATAGTTCCCGGTGGGTACATCCTCTGTGGACTTCATGTGGTGGGAATGGAAAGGTATATGATATCTGTTTCATGTTTTCATGGAGGAGGATACCATGAAGTTGTTTCAGGATTTACGGCAGGAATTTTCCCTTGCTCCTAAGGATATTGTCCCATATCTCCAACTTTGCCATTATGTGAAGAGTCTGACTTGACGGAGGATGTACAGGAGGAATTGGGTTTTCTTTTTACTTTGAGGACTCAGAATAAGGTTCCTTTGTCTTATCTTCATAGATCTTTGAAGGACTCCTCACCTGAACTTTCTTATTGCAGATATGCTGCTGCCTGGGAGTCTGATCTCCCTCTTACCCTCTCTGAAAGCATCTTCACAGCGTTTGTCTTATCCATCCACAAAACTCTGTTGAATGCAGCCTGTTGGGAGCTTCAATATAAGTTTGCTCTTCGGCTGTACATCTCTCTCCGACGGGCATACTTGGCAGGCATTGCACAGTCTTCTGGATGCTTGACGTGTGGAACCTGCAAAGCTACCTTGGGCCACATGTTTTGAACTTGTCCTCTGATAAAACATTTTTGGGACTCTTTGCTTCAGGCCCTCTCCTCCCTTTGGACTTGTGTTGTGAAGCTGGACCCTGGTATCCTATTTGAAATTTTCTCCTTCAAACCCCTACTCCTACTGGGTACTCTGCCTTTCTTAAATGAGCCTTCTGATGGAGTGGAGATTGCTTATGTTCAATCTACTGAAAATGGAACGCATGCAGATTAAGGGCTCCTTTTACAAAGGTGTGCTAGTGGTTTTATCACACGCACCGGATTAGCGTGCGCTAGCCGAAAATCTACCGTCTGCTCAAAAGGAGGCTGTAGCGGCTAGCACACGCGGCAATTTAACACGTGCTATTCCATGCCTTAGTGCACTTTAGTAAAAGGAGCCCTAAGTGTTTTGAGTCTCCCGCTGGCTTGAAATTCACTAGAATTTGGAGCAGATTTTGGAACTCCTTTTCACCTGTAGCCCGGAACTGGCTGTTGAACTTTTAACTGAGTCCATTTTGTTATTTTGTGTGTGATTTCTGTGGGTTTTTTTTTTTTGCCTTTTATTGTTTTTGGTTATGGATCCTTGTGGGGGGGGGGGAGGTAGGGTGTGTGTGTGTGGGGTAAGCTGGTTCTTCTGTATATCAAAACTGTTTGAGCTCATGCTGCTTCTTTGTATACTGGTATTGGTTGTTTGCCATTGTTGACAGCACTTTGTTATTTCTGCTGAGTTCAATAAAGATGATTTAAACATACATACATATGGGTTAAAGTTAGACAACTTAGAGTGAGGCAGTTGAGAGGAGTTGCAAACTTGGTTATTAATATATACTTGTGTTTCGGATTGTATTACTGCTTTACATAGTAACATAGTAACATAGTAGATGACGGCAGATAAAGACCCGAATGGTCCATCCAGTCTGCCCAACCTGATTCAATTTAAATTTTTTTTTTTTTTTTTCTTCTTAGCTATTTCTGGGCGAGAATCCAAAACTTTACCCGGTACTGTGCTTGGGTTCCAACTGCCGAAATCTCTGTTAAGACTTACTCCAGCCCATCTACACCCTCCCAGCCATTGAAGCCCTCCCCTGCCCACCCTCCACCAAACGGCCATACACAGACACAGACCGTGCAAGTCTGCCCAGTAACTGGCCTAGTTCAATATTTAATATTATTTTCTGATTCTAAATCTTCTGTGTTCATCCCACGCTTCTATGAACTCAGTCACAGTTTTACTCTCCACCACCTCTCTCGGGAGCGCATTCCAGGCATTCACTACCCTCTCCGTAAAGTAGAATTTCCTAACATTGCCCCTGAATCTACCACCCCTCAACCTCAAATTATGTCCTCTGGTTTTACCATTTTCCTTTCTCTGGAAAAGATTTTGTTCTACGTTAATACCCTTCAAGTATTTGAACGTCTGAATCATATCTCCCCTGTCTCTCCTTTCCTCTAGGGTATACATATTCAGGGCTTCCAGTCTCTCCTCATACGTCTTCTGGCACAAGCCTCCTATCATTTTCGTCGCCCTCCTCTGGACCGCCTCAAGTCTTCTTACGTCTTTCGCCAGATACGGTCTCCAAAACTGAACACAATACTCCAAGTGGGGCCTCACCAATGACCTGTACAGGGGCATCAACACCTTCTTCCTTCTACTGACTACGCCTCTCTTTATACAGCCCAGCATCCTTCTGGCAGCAGCCACTGCCTTGTCACACTGTTTTTTCGCCTTTAGATCTTCGGACACTATCACCCCAAGGTCCCTCTCCCCATCCGTGCATATCAGCTTCTTTCCTCCCAGCATGTACGGTTCCTTCCTATTATTAATCCCCAAATGCATTACTCTGCATTTCTTTGCATTGAATTTTAGTTGCCAGGCATTAGACCATTCCTCTAACTTTTGCAGATCCTTTTTCATATTTTCCACTCCCTCTTCGGTGTCTACTCTGTTACAAATCTTGGTATCATCTGCAAAAAGGCACACTTTTCCTTCTAACCCTTCAGCAATGTCACTCACATACATATTGAACAGGATTGGCCCCAGCACCGAACCCTGAGGGACTCCACTAGTCACCTTTCCTTCCTTCGAGCGACTTCCATTAACCACCCTCTGGCGTCTGTCCGACAGCCAGTTTCTGACCCAGTTCACCACTTTGAACATAAGAACATAAGAACATAAGAAGTTGCCTCCGCTGAGGCAGACCATAGGTCCATCCTGCTCAGCGGTCCGCACCCGCGGCGGCCCATCAGGCCCATTGCCTGAGCAATGGTCTATACCTATCTATACCCCTCAATCCCTTTTTCTTCTAGGAATCTATCCAAACCTTCTTTGAAACCATTTAATGTTTTCTTGTCTACAACAGCCTCTGGAAGCGCGTTCCATGTATCCACCACCCTCTGAGTGAAAAAGAACTTCCTAGCGTTTGTTCTAAACCTGTCCCCTTTCAATTTCTCCGAGTGCCCCCTTGTACTTGTGGCGCCCCTTAATTTGAAAAATCTGCCCCTGTCTATTTTTTCTATGCCCTTCAGGATCTTGAAGGTTTCTATCATGTCTCCTCTAAGTCTTCGCTTCTCCAGGGAGAAAAGTCCCAACTGCTTCAATCTGTCGGTATATGGGAGATTTTCCATTCCCTTTATCAGTTTGGTTGCTCTTCTTTGTACTCCCTCAAGTACCGCCATATCTTTCTTGAGGTACGGCGACCAGTACTGGACACAGTACTCCAGATGCGGCCGTACCATTGCACGATACAGCGGCATGATGACTTCCTTCGTCCTGGTCGTAATACCCTTCTTAATGATACCCAGCATTCTGTTTGCTTTCCTAGAGGCTGTGGCGCATTGCGCCGATGCCTTCAGTGTTGCGTCTACCATCACTCCTAGGTCTCTCTCCAGGTTACTAACCCCTAGTGGTGTTCCCCCCATTTTGTATGTGAACATCGGGTTCTTTTTCCCCACGTGCATGACCTTGCATTTCCCCACGTTGAAGCTCATCTGCCACTTTTCGGCCCATTTTTCCAGCTGCGTTAGATCCTTTTGGAGATCCTCACAGTCTTCCTTGGTTTGAGCCCTGCTGTATAGTTTGGTGTCATCTGCAAATTTAATGACTTCACACTTAGTTCCCGCCTCTAGATCATTTATGTAGATATTGAACAAGAGCGGTCCCAGCACCGACCCTTGCGGAACTCCGCTCGTGACCCCTTTCCAGTCTGAGTAGTGGCCCTTTACGCCAACCCTCTGCTTCCTGTTTGCCAGCCAGTTTTTGATCCATCGGTGGACCTCCCCTTGTACCCCGTGGTTCCATATCTTTTTAAGCAGTCTCTCGTGTGGCACCTTGTCGAAGGCTTTTTGGAAGTCAAGGTAAATGATGTCTATAGATTCCCCTTTATCCACCTGGCTGTTCACTCCCTCAAAGAAGTACAATAAGTTTGTGAGGCATGACCTACCCTTACAGAAGCCATGTTGACTCGGTTTTAGCTGCCCATTTTTTTCGATGTGTTCACAGATGCTGTCTTTAATCAGTGCCTCCATCATCTTTCCCGGGACTGAGGTCAGGCTCACCGGCCTGTAGTTTCCCGGGTCCCCCCTTGCGCCCTTCTTGAAGATGGGCGTGACATTTGCTATTTTCCAATCCTCCGGGATCTCTCCGGTTTTTAAGGATAGGTTGCATATCTGTCGAAGTGGCTCCGCTATTACGTCTTTTAGTTCCTTGAGTACCCTTGGGTGAATGCCATCTGGACCCGGCGATTTGTCGCTCTTTAGTCTGTCAATCTGCTTGAGTACATCTTCTTGGCTTACCTCTAAATCGACCAGCTTATCGTCTTGTTCTCCTATTACGATCTCCTCGGGTTCTGGTATGGTGGTTATATTCTCCATCGTGAAGACTGATGTGAAGAACTCATTTAACCTGTCAGCTATCTCTTTCTCTTCTTTTACAACTCCCTTTCTGTCTCCATCGTCCAATGGTCCCACTTCTTCTCTCGCCGGTTGCTTCCCCTTGACGTATCTGAAGAACGACTTGAAGTTTGTTGCTTCCTTTGCCAGTCTCTCTTCGTATTCTCTTTTTGCTTTTCTAATCACTCGGTGACACTCTTTCTGGTGTTCTTTGTGCCCTTTTTGGTTCTCCTCTGTTTGGTCTTTTTTCCATTTTCTGAACGATGCTTTCTTGTCGCTTATCGCCTTCTTCACTGCACTTGTTATCCACATTGGGTTTTTTGTTCTATTTTTTTTGCACCCTTTTCTAAACTTGGGGATGCATATGCTTTGTGCTTCGTGCACAGTCTCCTTGAATAAGGTCCAGGCTTTTTCTACGGATTCCTTCTTCCTTATGTTGCCTTTGAGCTTCTTTCCCACCATTTTTCTCATGGCATCATAATTTCCTTTTTTGAAGTTGAGTGCCGTCGTTGTGGTTCTTTTCCCCTTTGATGATCCAATTTCAAGCCTGCACTGGATCATGTTGTGATCGCTGTTACCTAGCGGGGGTAATACCGCCACCTCCTTTGCTGTCCCCCCTAGTCCGTTGAAGATTAGGTCAAGAGTGGCATCGCCACTTGTTGGTTCCATGACCAGCTGCTCCATGAAACAGTCCCTCGTGACTTCTATGAATTTTGTCTCTTTTGCGCAGTTTGAGTGCCCAATACTCCAGTCTATCCCAGGATGGTTGAAGTCCCCCATCACCACTACATTTCCGCTTCTGCATACCTGCTTCAGTTCAGCCTCCATCTCCTGGTCGATTTCTTCCGGTTGTCCAGGTGGGCGGTAGTACAGACCCAGTTTAATGTCTGCTCCTGCTCCTCCCTGTAGCTTAACCCATAGTGATTCCAGGCCATCCGCCCGTACTGTTGTTTCCGTCCTGGCTGATGGTATGGAGTCTTTTATGTACAGCGCTATTCCTCCACCCTTTTTATGTGTCCTGTCTTTCCTGTATAGTTTGTACCCTGGTATGGCCACATCCCATTGATTGTCCTCGGTCCACCACGTTTCTGTGACTCCAATTATGTCTAGGTCCTTATTGCTGGCTGTGATTTCCAGTTCTCCCATTTTGGCCCTCAGGCTCCTAGCATTTGTGTATAGGCAGTTTAAGACCCAGTTTTTAGTCCTCTCTTTTTGTTTCCCTTGTGCTTTGGTATTCCTGTAGTTTCCCTCATGGTTTGCCAGCTCCTGAGCTTCGTCCTCCTCCTGTTGTGTGTGTGTGACGTCCTCTGCCTGTTTCCCCTGCGCCTCCTGCTCTCCTAGTTCCCACTCCGTCCTGGGCTCTTTTTCACAATGACTTTGCCCCTCTGTTTCCTGTTGTTCTGTGTTGGTGCCGCTTACCTGGTCCATTTGTGCCCTCGATCCCTGCAATGCGTCTTTAGGTCCTTTTTCATCCCATACACCCTCAGACCCGAGTCCTCTTTTACACTGTCCCAGTTCAGTACCTTTGTCAGGTAATGATGTCCGATGTGTCGAGGTCAGGTCGACTATCGGCTTTCCCCTTCTTCTCAGTTTAAAGCCAAGTCTATGACGTTCTGGACGTTGCGTGCCAGCATCCTCGTCCCAGCTGTGCTAAGGTGCAGTCCATCTTTTCTGTAGAGCTTGTTCTTCCCCAAGAAGGTAGTCCAGTTCCTAACAAAGTGGAAGCCCTCCTCCTCGCACCATCTCCTCAGCCAAAAGTTAATTGATTGTAGTTCGCTCTGTCTCTTTGTGTCCGCTCTCGGTACTGGCAGGATCTCTGAGAAGGCTATCTTCCTTGTCCTTAGTCTCAGTTTCCTCCCCAGGGTCCTGAACTGGTCAGTTAGTGTAGTCCTGTTGAAGTTTCTCCTGCTGATGTCGTTGGTTCCGATGTGGATCACTACTGCTGTCTCCTCCGTCTCGGCTCCCTCCAGGATCCTCTCGATATTGCTGATGATGTCTTTTGTTCTTGCCCCCGGGAGACATGTTACCAGTCTGTCCTCTCTCCCTCCGGCTATATGACTGTCTACTCCTCTCAGGATTGAGTCCCCGACCACAATAGCCGATCTCCCCTTCTTCAACTGTCTCTCTGGTCTCAGATCTGTGTCATGTGTGTAGTCCGTTTGTCCGTCCTCTGGGCTCTGCTGTGTCTCCGCCCCTGGTCTCAGGTCTGTGTCATCTGCGCAGTTCGCTAGTCCTTTCTCCTGGCTCTGATGGATCTCCTCCTCCTCTGCCTGCCCAGGTCCTCCGCAAGGTCCTAGTTCCATGGTGTCTGGTGATTCCTGTCGTCCAACTGCCGGTTCCCTCCTGGTGTGTTGGTGGTCTTGTGCCTCTACCATCTTGCAGGCCTCCTCAATGAATTTCTCGAGCTCCCTAACTTGTTCTGCGATGTGGCTCTCTCTGACGGTGTCCACGGTTGTCCAACACTGTTCTTCCAGGGTGCACAGTCCCTCCAGTTCTTGTACTCGAACCTGCAGTCTCCCGACCTCCTTCTTCAGGCTATCCAGTTCCTGACATCGATTGCAAATGTATACCTGCCTCCCGGAGGGGAGGTAGTCATACATATGGCACTCGATGCAGAAAACTGGGTAGCTCCCCTGGGTTCCTGTAGCCTCCATTCCTTTGGGTCCTAACTTTGTGGCCATCGGTATTACCCAGAGCAGGGCTCTGTAGAAACTTGATGGCTACAAACAATAATGCAATCGCGTGTGACCCGGCCTGGAGTCACCCTGCAGGACTGGAGTTTATAGCAGCAATGAAAAATTCAATCAAACACAAATAAAGTTCCAACCATTATGACTTGTCAGGTCAAAGTTCTTTTTACTTAATTCTGTAAGGCAGGTAAGTACTTTCTCAGACTTTACAACCTCAGTCAGGAATTCACACAGCCTTAATAACCAAAAAAACACAAAACAAAAACAAACTGCCAAAAGAGAAAAAGGCAGGAAAATAAAGCCGCTCACAATACAGTGCAACTTTCTTTCTGTGTTTCATAAGGCCCACTTATCCCTGGGACCTCAGCTCAACACAGAGCTTACTCAGCCTGCTGAAAAGCAGGTATTTCACTTTATCAAAATACAGTTCAGCATTTAAGTTTTCCTCAATTTATAGTCCTTGCAGCAATTGAAGGAAAGCCTCTGGCAATCAGAATATGGTTGCCAGGAAAAGGAGAGAGTCCTAGGTTTTGCCAAAAACAAAGGCCTTCAGAAAAGGCTTTCAAATTCCCTCCCAGAATGGAAGCAAAACCTCTCCCCACTCTCTCAAAGCTTTCTCACAAAAACAAGCATTCAAAAACGAAAAACACAGCACACAAACAGTTCCAAACCACACTCACTGTTTGTGGCTCAAAGTCAGGTTCAGCTGCATAGGTTCAGGCAAATTACACTCACTGCCAGCACAAGACTCTTGGAAGTCCATAGGTTCTTCAAACAGGACAGACAAATCCTCTGGCTGTTCAACCTCCATAGGTTCCATAGGTTGGGGCTTGTTGTCCCTGTTTGGCTCGGCAGGGTTCCTAGGGAGGCAAGGCCCAAACTTCCTCCCTAACCGGCTTGCTGGTCTGAATGCTACTGCTGGCTTATCTACCTTTGGGGCGTGCCCTGCTCTAGGTGAGTCAGCAGTAGCCCAGGGTCCTCTAGAGCTCCCCTGGTGGTGAGTTGTACATAATTCACCCATCTCATCCCCAGATAAGTCAGGCTCCACCTGGTGGTCACTGACCCTGTTTCTCACAATACATTCCTGAGAGATACTGGAATCTTTCTTCCTGGGTTTTATTGTTACATTAGCTTTTCCCTTAGCTGGGACCTTGACAGGCCTTGTGTCTGTTTGGTCACAACTTCAGCCCTTCAAGTTTGTTCAACAGCCTCCTATGAGGAACTGTATCAAAGGCTTTGCTGAAATCCAAGTAAATTACATCTAGCATATGTCCTCGATCCAGGTCTCTGGCCACCCAATCAAAAAATTCAATCAGGTTCGTTTGGCACGATTTACCTTTTGTAAAGCCATGTTGCCTCGGATCCTGTAACCCATTAGATTCAAGGAAGTACACTATCCTTTCTTTCAGCAACACTTCCATTATTTTTCCAACAACTGAAGTGAGGCTCACCGGCCTGTAGTTTCCTGCTTCATCCCTGTGACCACTTTTATGAATAGGGACCACATCCGCTCTCCTCCAATCCCCAGGAATCACTCCCGTCTCCAGAGATTTGTTGAACAAGTCTTTAATAGGACTCGCCAGAACCTCTCTGAGCTCCCTTAGTATCCTGGGATGGATCCCGTCTGGTCCCATGAGCTTTGTTGCTCATAAACACCCTCCTCCGTGAACGGCGCAGAATCTACTCCATTTTCTCATGTAACTTTGCCAGACAATCTCGGTTCTTCTCCAGGATTTTCTTCTGTGAACACAGAACAGAAGTATTTGTTTAGCACATTTGCTTTCTCCTCATCACTCTCCACATATTTGTTCCCAGCATCTTTTAGCCTAGCAATTCCATTTTTTTTCTTCCTCCTTTCACTAATATATCTGAAAAAATTTTTATCTCCCTTTTTTACATTTTTAGCCATTTGTTCTTCCGCCTGTGCCTTCGCCAAACGTATCTCTCTCTTGGCTTCTTTCAGTTTCACCCTGTAGTCCTTTCTGCTCTCCTCTTCTTGGGTTTTTTTATATTTCATGAATGCCAACTCTTTCGCCTTTATTTTCTCAGCCACTAGGTTGGAGAACCATATCGGCTTCCTTTTTCTCTTGTTTTTATTGATTTTCTTCACATAAAGGTCCGTAGCCATTTTTATCGCTCCTTTCAGCTTAGACCACTGTCTTTCCACTTCTCTTATGTCCTCTCATCCTAACAGCTCTTTCTTCAGGTACTTTCCCATTGCATTAAAGTCCGTACGTTTGAAATCTAGGACTTTAAGTATCGTGCGGCCGCACTCTACTTTAGCCGTTATATCAAACCAAACCGTTTGATGATCGCTACTACCCAGGTGAGCACCCACTCGAACATTAGAGATACTCTCTCCATTTGTGAGGACCAGATCCAATATCGCTTTTTCCCTTGTGGGTTCCGTCACCATTTGTCTGAGCAGAGCCTCTTGAAAGGCATCAACAATCTCCCTACTTCTTTCCGATTCCGCAGACGGAACATTCCAGTCCGCATCTGGCAGGTTGAAATCTCCCAACAGCAGAACCTCCTCTTTCCTTCCAAACTTTTGGATATCCACAATCAGATCCTTATCAATTTGCTGCGATTGAGTCGGAGGTCTGTAGACTACACCCACGTAGATAGAAGTTCCATCTTCTCTTTTCAGAGCAATCTATATTGCTTCTTCCTTTCCCAAGCATTTCGGTCGCTTGGATATTGATCTTTACATAGAGAGCTACTCCTCCACCTTTATGACCATCTCTGTCCTTCCTAAAAAGATTATATCCCAGTATGTTTGCATCCCATCCATGTGATTCACTGAACCATGTCTCTGTTATAGCAACAATTCATTTGAACACTTTATATACATATGGAAAGTGTTTCAGAGTTAGTGTCTTGGGTAATAGATGGAAAGGGAAGGGAAGGAAGGGGGAATTTGTTCAGAGATGTTTGGGGTTTGCATAGAACTAAAACTGTACACTGGCACTGATGTGGTAATCTTTGTTTGTTTTGAATTTTATAATAAAAGAAAAAAAGAAATACAAGTGGAAATAAAGTAAATAAGAAAACAGGCAAATAAATGGGGGCGAGGTGCAGTGGCGTACCTAGCATAGGTGACACCCGGGGCCCATGATTTTTTGACACCCCCCCATCTGTATGAAAAACATGATTTTTAGTAACAATCCACACGTCACACAAGAATGTACCTAGGAAAAGGCAGCATCTTACAAACTGCAGTGAGCAGTACGTCAATAAACCCATTGTAAAACTAAACAAGCCAGACTAGTACAGATCAATCCTACACAGTCAATCCTAACAGAAAACCATGTCTTTTTGAACACACAAAACACCTTCGCGTAGTATGTAATCACAAACTAACCCCTCCCCCTTTTACAAAACTGTAGTGTGGTTTTTAGCCATGGTGGTAACAGCCAACGCTAAAAAACACTCTACAGTTTTGTAAATGGGGAGATAGAATAAAAATACGTAGATAAAGGTTAAACTGAAGCACCAAGAAGCTAGACTCTGCATACAATGCAACACCACAGAAACAGCGATGCATCTCCCCTAAAGCAAAAAAAAATAAAAATAAAAAATAGAATTTTTTTCTACCTTGTCTTCTCTAGGTTCTGCTTTCCTCATCTTCTTGTCACTCTCTTCCTTTATCCACTGTCTACCCTCAATCTGCCCCTTCTATATGGCATCTTCTCTCCTTCTATTCCCCTTCCAGAAACTTTATGCCTCCCCCTTCCATCTCTGCCTAGACCCCCATTTGTCTGGCATCCATCTTCTTCCCTTCCCTTCTCTAATGATCTGGCATCTTTCTCCTCTCATTCCCTCTCCCACACCCCCATGGTCTGGTTTTTTACTCTCCTTTCCCTTCCCCCCACTTCCATCAGCATCTACCCCCTTTCTCACCCTTTATGCTTCCATACCACTCTGACCCCCTTTTTCTCCCTTCACCACCCTTCCATACCACCCTGACCCCATTTCTCTTCCTTCACCACCTTTCCATACCACCCTGACCCCCTTTCTTACCCTTCACCATGCTTTCATACCACCCTGACCCCCTTTTTCTCCTTCTACCACCCTGCTATGCTCCTTTCTCTCTCCATCAAAATCAGCAAGGTCCCGTGATGACTACTTCTGCTGCCTCTGCTCCGGAAGAGGTAAGTGACATAGGAGGGGGGCTGGGCCGGCAGACGCAGAGATTTGCAGCAAGGTCCCGCAATGACTGCAGCTTCCGGTTCACACCTCCCCTTCTCTCCCCTCCCCGACGTCACTTACCTCTTCTGGAGCAGAGGCAGCAGAAGTAGTCATCGCGGGACCTTTCTGCACTTCAGCGCGGCTGCAGACTCATATTTCAGAGCAGAGTCGGCAGCCGCGTTGAGGTGCCATTTTGAACAGAGCGGGAGCTTCCGGACCCAGCCGGCTGTGCACCCCCCTTGAAGCATGCACCCGGGGCAGACCGCCCCCCCCCCCCCTTGGTACGCCACTGGCGGGTGTGGGCAGGGCAGGGCTAGGGCCCTCAAATAATTAATCTTACTCTGCTACCAATCTAGGGCAACTACGTTTCCAAATACACAGGGAGAATTTAGCAATTGAGAGTCAGAAAATAGCTGAAATGCAATGGAGAGAACTGACTCGAGCTAATTAAACCTCCAAGAGAAGTACTCATAAAACTGTAACTTTGCTCAGAGGCTTGTAACTCTAAAGAGAGGGAGGAAACCCTCTCTTGAAACAAGAGTTATTATTTCAAATCATAGCAAGGTGTTTTAGTAAAAATGAGTCCAACTCTTGAGGGTAACAAGGCTTGAAAAAATGTTCAATACTTAAATGGAGTATTTTGCAGAATTTTTAAAAGTCCAAAAATAATGATGATTGCATTCAGGAAAATTGTACTTAACTTAAATGCAGAACATACAACTTCCAGGGTCCCTGGAAGTTGTATGTTCTGCATTTAAGTTAAGTACAATTTTCCTGAATGCAATCATCATTATTTTTGGACTTTTAAAAATTCTGCAAAATACTCCATTTAAGTATTGAACATTTTTTCAAGCCTTGTTACCCTCAAGAGTTGGACTCATTTTTACTAAAACACCTTGCTATGATTTGAAATAATAACTCTTGTTTCAAGAGAGGGTTTCCTCCCTCTCTTTAGAGTTACAAGCCTCTGAGCAAAGTTACAGTTTTATGAGTACTTCTCTTGGAGGTTTAATTAGCTCGAGTCAGTTCTCTCCATTGCATACCAATCTAGGGCAAGCAGTGGCTTCCCCCATGTCTTGCTTACAGAACGATGCACAGCCAGACTATTGGAAATTTGTGTATAGATGTTCACATATGTACATAACTAACTATAATACTAGCATTTGTGTGGGTACATGCTGCCTAACTTGGTGGCTCCTTGTAGAACTACTTCCTAACTGCAACAGAAAATGGTCCTGGTGTATTTTTGTTTTTGTGTATTACATTTCTAGAGAAGGCAGTGAGATTTAAAACAAGCTCTTGAAATTGACACTCGTGTAATAAATATAGAACGGCATGTCAGTAGAAAAGGTTGCAGTTGCAGACAGAGAATTGCTGCTGGAAGTATACTTATCTCTTCTTAACGGTAAATTATGTTTATTTTTTTTCTCCTATTTATATTTTATAAGTTTCCCAAAAATCTATGAACTACATAACGTCATAGGAATTACACAAGATCATTTTTCCTGAAAATGTTACAACTTTGCAAAGTCACAGATTCTTTGTTAATTAGCAACACCAAGTCAGCCTGCAATGAGGAACTACTCATCCAGGAAGGAGTCACTTTTTGCATCAACGTCTCCAGGCAGCAGCCTTTCTCCAGTCTTGGGATTGGAACCCTCAGAGTCCCCGTGTTTGACAAGCCATCTGAGAACCTGTACGCTTATTTTGACCAATGTGCTGAAGTAATAGAAGACATAGTACAAAAGGATGGGAAATGCTTGGTTTACTGTAAAAATGGCCGTAGTAGATCTGCTGCAGTTTGCATTGCATACCTAATGAAATACAGACATCTTCAGCTGGAAGGTGCCTTTGAGGTACTGCCTATAGTGTTAAGAAATGAAGCTCTTATACAGAACAATGTGTTTTTGCATCATAGTTCTCTAGATTTACATAGCAACGTGTGTGTTATTTATAAGTAAAAAGGTAGCGGAAATGTCAAGCAGGAAGAAAAGTTTGTTTATTTTTTGTAGAACGATCACACACACTTGTACCCTCTTCTCCCATTTGAAAATTCCAACCCTCTCATCTAGCTCTGTACACTTTTTCCCCTCCCACCTCAGTTATTTAGCTTAGGTCCCCTTTTATCAAGCCGTGTTGAGTTTTTTTTATTGCAGACTGCTGCAGTAAAAGCTCCAATGTTCATAGGAATTCTATGAGCGTCGGAGCTTTTACCACAGCAGTTGGCGATAAAAAACCCTAATGTGGCTTGATAAAAGGGGGCCTTAATTTGAGAATTTGTGATCTCCATTTTCACTCTTTGGAACGCAGAAAGTGGAGTAAAATCCTCTAAGTGACAATTCCAGCTCTTTTCCCGAGTTGCTAAGGCCTAAAACATTGAATATTGACCTCCTAGTAAATAATGATACATTTTTATTGGAACAACATAAAAAGATATTGTAGAATATCAACTTTTAATACTATGAGCCTCTTTTACAAAGTCGCACTAAATCTCTAAGGGCTTCAGGGCCGTTACTGCAGTGGCCCGTGCTAAACGGCTTCGTGAAAGAGGCCCTATAGGTCAGACAATCTTTTCATGCTAGCCTCAAAAAACGTATTATACCCTATTTAGATTCCAGGTTCCTCCAGGACCAATATGGTGATGTGATAGAAATGAATTACTTACCAATATAGATCCTCTAATTATCTCATTCATTTCTAGACTGTAAAGGCTGCAAGACCAATAGTGGAACCTAATGTAGGATTCTGGTCTCAGCTTAAGGCATATGAACAAGATTTACAAAAAGAAGCACTGAACAGGTACATTTCTCAGACTAATGTTTTATGTTTTTAAGTACAAGGTTTCCCACATATAGTCAGGAGTAGAAACAACTACTGTACATGTATGCAGAATATTACAGAATTCTTTGGAAGTTCTGATTCCTTAATAAAAAAAATTACAGAACAAGAGCTCAAATATAACACCCAGTTGGCTAGAGGAATAAACTATAAAATGACTAACCAAGTAGACTATTTAAAGGTATATAAAGTACACTAAAACCATTGAATTGTGTAAATAATAAATCACAAAATTCTTACATTTCTCAAGTTAAATCCCAAACAATGCTCAGTGAAAATCCTCTCTCCATAAAACATAAGATGACTTAATTATCATCATAGCACATTGTTCAAAGCATATGGAAACCTCAAAAGGAAGAAGAGTTATATAAATCAGCTTAATATATTTATGTATTTATTTAAAATATCTATTAACTGCTTGAAGCCTAGGCAGCTTACAATAAAACATCAGTGTCTCTCAAACTGCGTGCTACGGCACAATGGTGTTCCCCAAAGAGATACCAAGTGTGCCACGAGAGATTCCAGAATATTAGCTTATTTTTTTAAAAAATTCCCTTTATAAGTAAACACTAGAATAGATGGCATGTATGCAAGAATCTGTCAATGTTATGAGTGTCTGTGTGCATAAGGATACAACTGCCCAGACAAGCATCATTCTTTGACATGATTGTTCTTGAAAACTTAACAACAAGTACTCTTATTTTTATTTTTTTATGCAGTAGTTATTGTAATTCTTTGCATTTTAACTTAAATTTAAAAATAGGAAAAAAAAAAAAAATTGCAGCAGATTCAAAATGCTGCAGTGAGATTGATATATGGTCTGAAGAGATATGATAGTATTTTTATATTATATAAGAAACTTGATTGGCTGCCTATAGAGAAATATGTGGAGGGGCATAATCGAAAGGAACGTCTAAGTCCGTTTTCTTCTAAGTCGCAAGTCATCCAAAGTAAAAAAACAGCCTAGGATACATTTTCGAAAAATACATCCAAAATTGTTTTTCTTTCGAAAATCGTTTAATTATACGTCCTGCCGATCTGATCGTCCAAGTCGCTAAATCGTCTATCTTTATACCACTTTTTTGTCTAACTTTTCATCCAAGTCAAAAACGCCTAGAACAAGCCCTGGGAGGGACGTGGGAGGGGTCTGCAAAGTGATGGACTGAACACCCAGACATGGCACCTAAATAGTGGGGTACCTTACAGGGTACCCCACTATTTAGGGGCACTGCTGTAAACTTTGCAAAAAGGGTGCCATGTCTTCATCACACTACAGCTCCCTTATAGGTAATGGTGAGGTCCCCCAAACTACCTCCAGAATCCCCTAGACCCACTTATCTACCACCCTACCACCCTAATAGCCCTTATGGCTGCAGGAGCCACTTATATTCCAGTACAAAAGGATTTCTGGGGTGTACAGGGGAGTGCACGTTTCAATATCAATGCAGTGATTACAGGGGCTTATGGGCAGGGATCCTCCTCTCCATGAGTCCCTAACCCACCCCCAAGACGGCATAAGCTGCCTCTGTGCTGGATGACTAGGCTTTCCTATAATATCACATACACAACCTTAGATAGAGGTATTATTCCCGTTTAGGACTTCAGCGGTGCAAGCTGTGAGAGCATTTCATTCACAGAATTGTTTGCACTAAAGTCTTCATCGGTCTTATTTTATATATTTTTTTAAATATTTTTCTTATTTAAATATTTTAATTATAGATAAGTTAGAAAGGTACTCATCTCTTTTAGAAAAGCATAGCAGGGGCTCTTCACCAACATAGGCTATGTTTCGCCCAGGGGGCTTTATCAAAGTATTTTCCCCTTTGTTATGCCGGTTCCATGAATACTGCCGATAGTGTTGGTGAAGAGCCCCTGCTATGCTTTTCTAAAAGATCGCTGGGGGGATGCCAGATCGCAGGGGGTGATGCTCATAAATCAAGTCAAACTCGGTTTCCGAGGTGCCAATTTTGCAAATGTTTTACTTGTCTTGCAAAACACTCGCAAACCGGTGCACTCGTAAACCGAGGTTAGACTGTATTCTTAAATGTTCGATTATGGCAGAAAAATGTCAGTCATAAGCCCACCCTAGTGTCTCCCAGGCCACGCCTCTAACATGCCTTCTTGAGATTTAGATGAACTGCAGAACAGCATAAAAAATCCATCTAGAAAATAGGTTTTGAAAATAGGAATTAGAAGGGTTTGGCAAGAAAAATATCCATCTGCCCCTTTATGTCACTCGTTGGATGTTTTTCTTTTTTGAAAATGAGTTCTTTAAGCTGGCAGGAGCTTCTCCCACCCACGCACAGGATACTTTTTGGCTATTGTTAATGCTGTCGGAAGAGTTGAAGCATTGTATCAGATATTTGGCAAACAAGTGGAATTATCGTTTACAGCATTTTGAAGACTTATGAGACTCCTGAAGCAGGCCATTGGCCGAAACATGTCCATGTTGAGTCATTGAGTTTTTGGAGTAAATAAAGGACATTTAAGAAATAGATTGAGTCCACCAGTCTATATAGGTCATTTCCACTCCTTGCTTTGTGTGTTTGAGTTTGTGGATTTTGGCTCTCCTGTTTTATCCTTTGTCCTCTACATTTGCCATTTATACCAGCTGCTGAGCAAGTATAAATGTCCACTGCTTCAATCTAGATGTGATTCTGCTGGTGTATGCCTATGTGTCTTTAAAAATGAGCTAGAAATAGCCACTTCCTTGCACTCTTAACCTAGGTGACCTGCTATAAAATTAGCCCCTTTGTGGATTTAATAAAATATATGACAGTAAGAATAATATGGGATTAAATTACCATTGTTTACACAAGAACTCACTATGATTAAAGGCTAATACTCCATATAGCAATCCATTACACATGTGTTGTTTTCAAACCTGTCTTCAGGGACTACCTGGCCAGCCAAGTTTTCAGGATATTCACAACAAATATGCATATCATAAATCTGCATTCATTGCCTTCTTAATATGCAAATATCTCACGCATGTTCTTTGTGGATAACCTGATTGGCTAGATAATCTCAGAGCACTGGGTTGAAAACTACCAGCGTAGATAACTTGCACACTGAATGTGTAAAATTTTCCAAAAAGAGAAGAAACAAATGAAACTATTATTACTAGTGAGATACAAGCAGGTAAACTGATACGAAAAGAAATAATTTGTTTAAAACTTCAGAGTATCCCAGTGATGAAGATTTGAAGCAGCATTTGTGAAGATCTCTTGACTGCAGTTTATGCCTAAAATCATTAAGGGGTCCTTTCACTAAAGTGAAGTCAGATCTTAGATGCAAATGTACGAGTTGGTAATTGCAAAGGTTGTGTAGTAACTGCTGGGGGTAAATCCAGAATTCCCCATTTAGTTATTATCAGGACTTGCTATACTGCCTTTAGCTAGCGGTGTAAGATAAAGTGGTTTACCATCTGAACAAAGAGGAAACAAGAACTCCATTAATATACTAGGAAAGCATTCCAAGGTTTAAGCACATCAAAGTAAAATAGTTTGCAGGGAGTGTCAGCCGCTCCCAACTACTCTGGCTAAGGTCAATCACAAGCCTAACGGAAAAGTGAGGTCTTAGCAGCTCTTTGAAATTGTTTCAGGGTTAGCTCTTCTCTAATAGTAAGTGGGAATGAGTTTCAAACAGTGGGAGCCACAAAAAAAAAAAAAAAAAGCTCTGTGTCGAGTATTCTTTGGGCTGAAAGGAGACCTGGTAACACCAGCCAGTGGTTGTTGAGAGATCTGAGTTCGTGAGTAGGTAAATAGGGACTTGTACTTACGTAGAAACCATAAAAGTCAGCAACAGTAGCTTGAATTTAATCCATGAATTTACTGTACAGGTAAATTACCTACTGTGTGTTAATGTGAAGCACCTAATGCCATCTCTTGAGTTGGCATTTAGTGCACCCATGCTAATTGCACATTTGACAGCATATGACAATTTACATATGCTAACTGCAATGTGTAATACATGCCCAATCTCAGTCCATGCCCTGCCTATTCATCAACCCATGCTTTGCTATTAGTGCAGGAGTTTTACCACACTGACTGTTAATACATTGTAGCCATTACCACAGATCTGCGCTGCCCCTAAATTGACTAGGCATCTACTTAAGGTGGCATCAAGAGTGACAGCATGGCAAAGTGAAGTATCACTGTCATGTCGCTCTTTTCCTTGCTTGCTGTTGTTGCCAGTGCTCTAACTCTGTCCATGCCAAAGGGGCAGGTCAAGTGGATTTAGTGCTGGCCCACACTCAAATGCTTCAGACTTGTCCCACTTCAACAGAAAGTCCTGCATTGCAGGGGAAGTGGGACCCAGCAGCACTAGAGCAAAGAGGCCTGTGGTTAAAGGCACTTTGACTATAGAATACCTTTGCAGCTTTGATCCTAGGAGAGCGATAGGGCTAGTGGCTGAATGCTGTTCATGAGGGGGAGAGTAGGGGGCTTTGCTGGACTGTTGGGGGATGGGTAGCAAAGGGAAAGGTAGAGGATGATAGGGGAAAAAGCCTGGAGTTGCTCCTGATTTAGGGGGATGCACAGCTGAATGTACACCTAGGACAACAAGTACTCTTGGGCAGCATGCACTAAAATCCATGTTAACTGCTTAGCACACTTTAGTAAAAGAACCTCTTATTGTTTCAGGTATAAAAGGGGGTCAGCTTAAGTACTTTGAAGCTGAAAGGAAACTTAGGTGAAATACGAGGGTTCTTCAAAAAATTTCCACGCTTTCATATTTTTGCGGGAAATGGTTGGGGTGGGAGAAGTGATGAGGGCGTGTTAGTAGGATGCTGGGAAAAATGCATCCCAAAACAGGGTGATTATGTGGAAAAATTATATAATTTGTTTTTGAGATATATAATAAATACTTAAAAAAAAAAAAAAGTGCGGAAACATTTTGAAGATCCCTTGTAGGTAATTCAGTGGGGCCAGAACATAAAGAATAGAAACATAGATGGCAGTTCTAATATTGTATATTGTGTCATGACATGTGTCGCTCCCGGCATTGAACTTCCAGGTACAAGTGGACTGAGGGCTCCTTTTACTAAGCTGCGATAGCGTTTTTAGCGCTTGCAGGATTTTAGCGCGTGCTAAACCCATGCTACGTGGCTAGAACTAATGCCAGCTCAATACTGGTGTTAAAGTCTAGTGCGCTAAAACCGTCATTGCAGCTTAGTAAAAGGAGCCCTGAATGTTGCCACTAACTGACTAAGATGTGGCTCCACGCGGACTGTTCTAAACTAGCTAACTATGGAATGGTAGTTAACAGAGATACTCAGCAGCACTTCCTGGTTAAGTACCGCTGAATATCAGTGGCTAGTCAGCTCAGCCCAGTTAAACTCCTTTGTGCATTGAGACCACATAATTAAGGCAGATAAATATCATATGGCCTACCTAGTCTGCCCAATGATTTTTAAGCTCTAGAACAGAGCTGCCCAAGTCCGGTCCTCAAGATCTATTGGCAGGCCAGGTTTTTCAGAATATCCATAATGAATATACATGAGAAAGATTTGCCTGCACTGCCTTCTTGGTATGCAAATCTCTCTCATGTATATTCATTGTGGATATCCTGAAAACCTGGCCTGCCAGTAGATCTTAAGGACCATACTTGGGCAGCCCTGCTCTAGAATTTCTTCCTCTTCCTTAGATATCCTTTGTGTTTGAACATCCAAAAATAATTGCCAAAGCTGGAAAGATACTGCATGGGAGGCCAAATAGAATAAAATGGACAAGAGGAGGATAATTTTCAAAGCAATTTACTTGGGTAAAAAGGATTTTACTTGCATTAATTGACTGAAAATTGCCTCCCCTCCATAATGTAGCTAAAAGCTCATGTGTGAAGACACTTCCCTCAGGGGCGTGTTTAGGTCAGGGAAGGAAAATATGCACAGAGATGCCATTTTCAGATCTTCACTGTTACCAGCAATAATATATCTGCAAAGTCCGGCAGATATTCAGCACTACTTAATTGGCCAGAAACGGCACTGAGTGTTTAAATAGCGCATATTCAGTGCAAGATAACTGATTATCTTTGTTGAATATCACAAAATTGGTATAACTGGAACAGTGCTAAAATGGTTCTCTGACTTCCTACAAAACAGAGAATATATCGTTAAAAGAATGAAGAGATCTCCAAACCTTGGAAGGCCTTCTGTGGGGCCTCAAGGTTCTCCACTTTCCCCATCCTGTTTAACCTTTTCATGAGTTCCCTTGGAACCATCAAATTCGATGATGAAAGCATAATGTCCTACGCAGATAACATTCTGCTCCTCATTCCCACAAACAACAACCAGTCAGATGTCACCAACAAAGTATCAACCAACATTGAAAGAATCCAAAATTGTGCAACAATCAACAAGCTAAAACTAAACCAAACCAAAACCAAAATCTTATTCTTCCACACAGCCCAACAGACAGCACCGACAAGCATCACTCTTCAAAGGGGCCACACCCTCACAGTCGATAAAACCTCCAATAGCCTAGACTGCATTCTTGACCCCACACTAACCATAGAAACACAAATCTCTAATATTTGGAAAAAGTCCCTCTTCACCATGAGGCAACTAAGACTCATCAGGCCATACTTTCATCAACATCACTTTGCTCTGATTATACAGTCGATGATCCTAACACATTTGGACTACAGTAACTCTGCCTACATGGGTATCAACAGCGCACTGACCCACAAAATGTAACTCATACAAAACACAGCAGTAAGACTAATTTTCAACCTGAAAAAATACGACTCGATATCAGCCTTCATCAGGCAACTACACTGGCTACCCATCCCATCACAATAAAATTTAAAACTTCATGCATCATATACCAAATAATTCACAGAAACTCAGTTGCTCCACTCATCCAACTCTTCTCAAAAGCATGGTCTACCTCCCACAGAACCCTTAACAGGATACTACTGAACCTCCCTTCAACAAAGAATCTTCAATACAAGCAAATCTTTCACTCTATACTCACCTTCCTTGGAGTGAAAACTTGGAATGACCTAGCTGAAACGACCAACTACACCACATTCTGGAAAAAACTGACAACCAGCCTCTTTGACACTTAAACTTCTCAGATCTTCCCTTGCCCCTTGTTTCCCCATTTTCTCCTTCCCTACTCTCCTCACTCCTCTCTCTTTTCTTTGTAAGTCGCCTTGAGCCTGCTTAGGTATGTGCGACGCAGAAATAGAAGATTAGATTAGATTAGAATATTCACAGTTAGTGGCCAAAGGTTAACCAGCTATATCGCATGAAAACCAGCAATTTTCAGCACTGAGCAGCTAAGTTTAGCAGCCAAATCAGACCACATAAATACCACTCCTATCTTTGGCTGTTATAAATTTAACTGGTCAACGATGAATATTGAATTAGCTGGTTAACATTTTAGTTCCCCACCTCGGATATTCAGTGCTGGTCATTGGAACATGGTCAGCGCTAACTGTGGGAGTTATCCGAGCTGCCTCCCAGTGGCTTTCGAGCCCAGTAAGTACAAGTCACCACATATACTTTTGTACCTGTGGCAAATTTGAAAATTGGTGTAACAATTAAGGGTATATGTAGCCATATTCTCAACTGAGATAATTGGAAAATTGCTATTATTAAAATTGAATGAGCATTGGAGCATTTCCCTTGCCAGCCCATGGTAAAAAGCTCTACAATGGTTTGATAAAAGGGGGCCTAAATATTTGCCCTCCACCATACAGTACTTATGTACCTCAGTTTCATAGGAATCAATGGGACCCCCCCCCCAATAGTCTCATACACGGGAAAAATGCTTTATTACAGTCTGAAAACAAACCGCTACAGCTTTACTATGTTGCAGTGCAGTGTTTCCCAAGTCAGTAAGGAGGGAATGGTCTGCATATATCCTCTATGAGTTTACTGTACAGGCTGGAAGGAAATTGAATTTTTTTCTTAAGGCTAATACGTTATTTTACATTTGGTAGTCTCAGTACCTCAATAAATCTCTTCCTTTATTTGAATGTTTTTCAGACTGACCCAGAATTCATGAGACAGCTATTTCTGGTTTCAAGGTCAGAGTGGAGCACACCACTATATGGACACCAGGATGGGTCTGTCTTCTAGCTTCACCTTCCAGTTTAGAGGAACTCCTAGTTTATATGATTTGTTTGGACTTGGATCTCACTGGTAGTCCTTCTGAACTCCTGATATTGGGCTCCATTCCTGGCTTGGATTTATGGTTCTCCTTGAAATACCATTCTGTGATGTCAGCAGCTCCTCCATTCTAATGTAGCTTCTCAAATCTGTTAGGTTATTTCTGGACCTCACAACCTACTTGTGATTTTTTTCTAGGACCTCACTGCTTCTCTCTACAGCCTCATAACCTAACTGAGCACAGTTGACCTGGGTAGAGTTCATACCTTCCCAAATTCTGCCAGAGATGCCCCATTTCTTCTTTGTACAAACTTTACTTGTATCTCTTCCTACTCTATCTTTAGGGTCTTGATTTTTGCTTTCTCTTTCTGACTTTGCTTGATTATGCTTTCCCAGTCATGACAAAAGCCTCTCTTAATCAAATTATAACTCCTCATCCACAAGACATCAGATAGAATTTCTGACATGCCAATTCCCCTTGGGGCATTAAAGACACCCTTTATTGATCCAATATACCTATCACCTAATCAAGGGGCTCTAGATACCTAATCCATTCATCCTCTTTGGATGTCTTTATATATCTGTTTTAAAAACTTGCTCCCATTTACCACTAAGCAGTGTCTTCAGAAAGAAAGCTGGGGCAGAAGTGATTTTCCTCTTTATTATTGCAAAGATCCAGTAGTGTGATTTCAAGCAATCACACTAATTTCAGGAGGAATAGTCAAAAACTACACATAGCACACAGCTTTGAGATATAAGTTAAAAAGTAGAAAAAACATTTTCTCAGTAACAGCTCCCACTCTCTGGAATGCTTTTCCATCATACCTTCATCATGAAACCTCACTGACTAAATTTAAAACCAGTCTTAAAACTTTTTTATTCAATTATGCAGATGATATTATATCTTAAGGCACTACAATTTTAATTTTATTTAAGAAGTATTTTATTACCAATCCATCCAGATGATAACCCGAAATTGGAAGAATTATGATCGTCTAAATGTCCCTTTCTGGTGGGCAAATCTTTGTTCCAGCTACAGATACGAAAGGATGAATGCCAATAGTTTGGGGCACAGTAATTTATTTAAATTGGTTTGGGGGCCATTGACATCTTATATCTCTTTGCTATAGAAGGTCTTTGATTAGGAGTCAGTTTTTGTTTATTTTCGTACACATCCAGATAGGGGTGGGAGGGGTTATTTCTGTGCTAATTTGATCTTTAAAAATTTACACTTGGTATGGAGGGGAGGATGGAAAGGCATTATTTATTTATTTGAATAGGGTAAAGTTATTGGGAAAATTTATATTTCAGTGTTTTATTGAATAAATATCAGGTGGGTGGGAAAAATGGTTTGGTTAGGTATATTTGAAAGTTGTATGTGCTTTTGTTGATTAATTGTATGTTATATATCTGTATATTGCACTATTGCAGTTTGGAAAATCAATAAAGAATTAAAAAAAGAAGTATTTTATTATCTACCTACCCCTCATTCCTAATGTGATTTTACCCCCTTCTTTCCTATCAAGATATTGTTCAACCAACTTACCTATAGTTATCTTACCCTATTATGAATGTCTATGTAATGTATCCCCCATTTAAAATCATTTCTGTCTCCCCCCCCTCCATTTTGAGTGATATGTCAAAACTTTAATAAACTTGATCGGTCAGTCTTACTCCTGGAACTGAGTAACTTTGCAACTGATCTTCATGCCCCACTGATACTAGTATTTGAAATGGCACCTGATGACCTCATGCACTACTTCGACACTGATAAGAATGTCTTGCAGGGGCAAGTGATGGCAAACTTAAACTTTTACCTTTCTAAACTGCCTTGACTTGCATGTTGGATTAGGTGGTATATCAGATTCATGACAAACAATAAATTGTTGAACATCTGTGTGTCAAAAATCTTTTTTCATATAATTTTGCTATTTTGACTCATTACTGAATGTGTAAAATTTAAGTGGATGCATAGAGATGTACAGAAATTCATAATGAAGCATAGCAGCAAAACCCTAGGAAAAGGATTTAGAAAAAGACAATAACTGGCTGAGAAAAAACCAGCAGTGTCCGAAACTGACAAAAAAGAGATATAAACACTGGACACTGAAAGAGATAAGAAAATCTACAAGAACAATACTTGATAAGAAATGTGATAAAATGCATGAGTTATTTGAAAATGTTAACAATTGTCAGATTAAAATGCAAAATTGGGTGAAGCAAAGAACAGAGTATCTTCTGCAGAACACTTGATTAACTATCTCAAGCTTTATAACCATTCTACACCACTCAGGAGTTTATAGACTTCAATCATATCTCCCCTCAGCCATCTCATTTCCAAGCTGAAGATCCCTACCCTGTTTAGTCTTTCCTCATATGTGAGAAGTTCCATCCCCTTTATCATCTTGGTCACTCTTCTTTGAACCTTTTCTAATTATCTTTTTTGAGATACGATGACCAGATTTGAACCAATACTTGAGCTAAGGTCATCCCAAGGAGCAATACAGAGGCTTCATAATATTCTTAGTTTTATTTACCATCTATTTTCTAATACTTCCTAGCATCCTGTTTGCTTTTTTTTTCCACTCTCGCTCATTGGAAAAATTAGATGTCAAGTTATAGAATAGTATGCAGGGGAAATCTGCATGTAACTTCAATCAGGCACTAATTGGTCACAAGTTCTGTGCAGATCTCAGATCTGTGTTCATGTTCTGATGCCCAACTTTGGGTGACCTATATAGAATCCTTGGGGGGTGGGGGGTTGACTAAAATGCCACCATTTGCATTCTTTCTTGCTGCCTAAACCTAGGTAGCTCATTATAGAATAACCCCCCAAATGTTTCCACCTGTGCTGAATAGATGTCAAGCTTTATGGATTTCTTGTTAGGGCTGAGCAAAAAAAAAAAAAAAAAGTTTAGAAGAGCTGAGTTTAGACATAAGCTCTGGAGGCCATGGTGTTCTTTGAGTTTCTTGTCCCCATGAAGCCTGAAGAAGCATTCTGGGCAGTGGAATAATCATTCCTGTAGATGCTTGGAAAAAAAACAAAAAATTATGCACTTAAGTATTTGACAGTGTTTTACTATTAAAACTAAACTCAATTCCATATAATATTCAGAATTAGATTTACTAAAGTATGCTACCACATTATCACATTTTGTTAAAGCTGTGAAACAATATTAATGGTGGAGGTAGCATATATATTAAACTTTCATGATCCCCAACACCAGGAATAATGCTCAACAATTAAGTCACAATTAGAGCCATCTGTAGTGACTCTTTTCACACAGGTACACAGCCTGTGATTTGCTCACTATTGCCATCAGCTCTGTAATTAGCATAGTTCAAACTTTCATGATCTATTCATATTTAACTCTTTTTCTATATTTTTCATTAATTGGGGTTTTTTTTCTGTTTACTCTGTTTTTTTTAATATCTTCTTGATATAGAAAGCTTTGTGCCGCAGGACTTATCTTAATGCTCTGGACTGGCATTGGGAGGCTTGGGAGGGCCAAGAGAGGCAATGGAGGTAGCGACGCTGTTGTGGCAAATGCACTGAAGCCCATAGGAATTGAATGGGATGTGGTGCATTTATTACAGCTTTGTAAAAGGGACACTAAGATATCTGGCCAATTTTCAGCGATGGGCCTACTATATAACTTGAAGTTATCAATTAAAAATTATATGAATTTTCAGAGGTGTAAGATGTTTGAGGGCAAGTGCTGAAAATGCACATATAGTTGCAAAAAATGATGCTCCTTTTTCAATCTATACTTATTATGGGGATAGTAACATGGTAATATAGTAGATGGCAGCAAAGTTGACAATATCTGTACACTTATGCACTCAAGCAGTGGCGTACCAAGGTGGGGGGCGGGGGAGAGGGGCAGTCCGCCCAGGGAGCAAGCCATGAGGTGGGTGCTCTCGGCCTTGGAGTCATTGGCGTCCGGTTCCCCCCTGGCGTCCGGTCCCCCCCGGCGTCCAGTTCTCCCTCCTGGTATCCGGCGTCCAGCTTCCCCCCTGGCCTCCCTGCACCATTTACTGTATAGAAGCAGCTTGAAACGTGTATCCTGCCAAACTGGTGTTAGACCGCAAACGTGAGCTAGGATTTAACAGAGAGAGGAAAAATCCTTTTTGTTTCTTTATTTTATTTACACTACAGCGCCAGTGTGGTTAGGAGAAGACGAAGGGGGGTGAAAAAGCTATAAAATAAACCCACCAGGATGTTTTAAAAAACACCCAATTGTGCAGAAAAATCGAATCGAAAAACCAATTCAATAGGCTGAATTGAATCAAAATTTTTTTTCCTGAATCGGGCAGCACTAGTTTGCGCTAATGTCTTAGACTTTAGAACCTGGGATTGGGGAGAGATGGCATCCTCAGTACTTTATAATAAAAGTAAAACGAGGATTTGGTCAGACTTTTGAAGGGTCTGCAGAAGAAAAATATTGTATAGGCTGGGGACATGAGACAGCAGGAAATGGGAACTTTTCTTCCTTCTATTTTTGTGAATGGCAAGTCTGAGGATGTCAGAGAGTTCAGTTAAAATATGTGCTTTATAAGAAAATATAATAATATGTTTTATAAAGTTTATAAGCATTGCTGTCCTACTCGGTGAGGTGTTCCTAGTGGTGGTGGTGGTGGCAGTGTGTCAATGTGTTGAGAGGAAGAGGTGGTCTGGGAAATTCTGTTGAGCAAACTCCAGCCCATTTCCACCCCCCAGTTAGTCCACTCCACTCAACTGGTTCACACACTGAATGGGTCTTTGGGTGTTGTGCCTGGGTAGTTGTTTTGGGATCTCTTCCAGTGGTTTGTCAGTATCTTCTTGTGGTCCAAGGAAGGAAACTTTGTTAACCTTAGCATTGACCTTCAGAATATGTTTGTAACAGCGCTGCTTGTGTGGCATTAGGCTATGTAGTGATCAAAAGAAAAAAACCACACCTTTGCACATTTTTGCAATATATGGTGGGTGTATGAGGAAATTCACATTTCCTGCACAGCTAAGTCCGTGTGAAGTTATCTTGTGCTGTATTTGACATCTAGCAAGGTCTCTGTTTAGAAGGAAAGATCTAAGCTTAAAAATGAAGTGGCCAGAAATTATGGTAAAAGCAGATAGCATAGCTGGTTTTAAGAAAGGTTTGGACAAATTTCTGGAGGAAAAGTCCATAGTCTGTTATTAAGACATGGGGGAAGCGTCTGCTTGCCCTGGATCGGTAGCATGGAATGTTGCTACTCTTTGGGTTTTGACCAGGTACTAGTGACCTGGATTGGCTACCATGAGAATGGGCTACTGGGCATGATGGACCATGGGTCTGACCCAGTTAGGCTATTCTTATGTTATGTTCTCATCTGTAGGGGCCTTTGTTTTCACTTCTTATTTTAATGTATTTTTTTCTGGGAACTTATCAGTGTTTTTTATAATGGGAACAAAAATGGAAGAGAATTAATGTGTGTGGAAAGGGGTGGGGGGTAACTAATTTCTTCAGCTAAATAATTCAATCCACCTCAACCAGACATAGGAGAACTCACGCACCATTCACACACCCTCCAACCAAAAACGTCAAAAGAAAAAAACAGTTAGACAACCTCCTAGCCATTCGAGCTGCAACACTCAACCCCCAACTCTACAACCTATTGACCTCGATCACAGACTACAAAACCTTCAAAAAAGAAATAAAAACCCTTCTATTCAAAAAACACATAAAACCGAACTAACACAATCAGAACTGTCCCAAGCATCACCTGCAACTACTCCATATGTACTTCTAATGTCATGACAATTCAGACATAATTTATGTTATGTTATGTTTGGAATAATGGTTATATTATGAGGTTCAATAAAAGAAAATTTTCACTGCCTGTTTCTATTCTGACCATTTATTCCGTTTCATGGTTATTACAAAAAATATTTTTTTACATTGGGGGGGTGTCAAAAAATGGGCCCCGGGTGCCACATATCCTAGGTACGCCACTGCACTCAAGTGACATGTAAATGTGGGCACTCTGTTATAGAACTGCCCTTCATGCAAAATAGTTTCTACAAGTTTTTTGTTAAAGATGAATGATGGCTTCTTTATGTGGTCTTTTTATTAAGGTGCAGTGACCGATTTAGCACACGCTAAAGATTAGTGCACGCTAAATGCTAAGACATCCATTATATTCCAATGGGCATCTTTAGGCCCTCTTTTACTAAGATGTGCTAACCGATTAGCGTGCGCTAATCAAATTAGCATGCGCTAAACGCTAACACGTGCATGTTAGTCTATGGACGCATTAGCGTTTAGCGTGCGCTAAATCGGTTAGCACATATTAATAAAAGGACCCCTATATTTGTTAGTTTTTATTGTGTTGGTTTTATGTTGGACTTCATGTATGTTTTTCTATAAGTCGCTTAGGAGTAAGCAAGGTATAGACCAGTGGTTCCCAAACCTGTCCTGGGGGACCCCCAGCCAGTCAGGTTTTCAAGATATCCCTAATGAATATGCATGAGAGATTTGCATATAATGGAAGTGACAGATATGCAAATCTCTCTCATGCATATTCATTAGGGATATCTTGAAAACCTGACTGGCTGGGGGTTCCCCAGGACAGGTTTGGGAACCACTGGTATAGACAAATGAAACAAGCAAAGTTATACATAGGAGTGCTACCTGCAGAGTTTTAAAAAAATTATTTTAAATCACTGGTGGATACTGTATCTATTCAGTTCTGAAATATTATACAGTATAGGGGGGTCCTTTTACTAAGTTGGAGTACAAAGTGGCCTTAGCATGCTCTTACATGGCTCTTTCCTGTTTGCTAAGGCCATTTTTACCACAGCAGTAAAATACCAATTTTCTATTTATTAACATCCATGAGCTAATGTTGCCATTAACACATGGCAATTAAAAACAATTACTCTATGAGCAATAACTGTCACCCATTTTGTAGGCGGTAAGAGCTCATGCGCTAATACTGCGTTAATCAGCACATGGTAATATGCCTCCCCCCCCCCCCGATACAACTCCTCAACAACCAAGACAATATATAGTAGCATACAGGTAGCAAGCACACATCTGGAACTTACCACGGGATGCCTTTTAGCTGCTGTAAGCATATGCCAGCGCTTAACACAGCTTAGTTAAAAGATCACTCTGCTGTTTTTTTAGAAAGCAGAGAACTAGGTATAAAAAAAACACTCCAGAAATTACCTTGGTTTGGATTTTTTCTTTCCCTTATATGAACAGCACAGAAAAGCTCCACCGAGAATGGCAAGAATGGATCCAGCCCATCCCAAGTACAAAGCAGATCCAAGCTCATATCTGTAATTAAATATAGATTAGTTTTTAATTAGTGCAATGATCAAATGCAGAGCCTAAGAAACATTGAAAGCTGTCTCTTTAAACTACTGCAAAGTAATACAGTCTGAGTGAATAAATAAATTGAATATAAATTAACACTGAACTAATGACTGTATGTTTTCAGCCATTATGATAATTGCTCATTGTCTGGTGCCACCTTTATTGAATATGGGAATGCGACTTAGTTCTCATTCTGATGATAAAACATCATGATGTCATTCTTCAAAAGCATTTAGCTGGCTATGAATGTAACTGATGTGATCAGAGTCGTTGAAAAAATGGTTGAGCTAGCCAGCTACATTTAGCATAAGTCTCACTGGCTAGCTAATTTTAGCTGGTTCAATTGTGTGTGACCCAGGGATGGGATAAGTTCAGGAGGGAGATAAAAAACATTAGACGCCTACCTCTGATTTTCAGAGCTAGCCACCTTGCTTGGCCAAATATAAGCACTGCAATGGCATGCTTAAATCTGAAATTAACACAATCTTCCTTCTGATGAATATAACTAATTACCGTCTTCCTTAATCTATGTAAAAGTAGAAACATAGAAACATGATGTCAGATAAAGACGAAATAGCCCGTCCAGTCTGCTCATCCCATCCAAGCGGTAGTTTTTTGGGTAGCGCGCGCTATAGCGTGCGCTAATCCAGTGCGTGTGCTAAAAACACTAGCGCACCTTTATAAAAGGATCTTTTATAAAGGTGTTGATCTTTTCTGGCACTCATTTCTGAATGCTATTTATACAATGGGGTGATAAAAAGTTCTCAGTCCAACCCATTTCCTAAATTCTGAGCATTATTTTGCCACTATAGCTGAAAAGAGTATTATTTTATTTTGAAAAGTACCAATTTGCGGAGTGTTTTGACATTGTTTCAGATCATTGATTGAACCATGTAAACGAAAAGGGTAGAATTTTCAAGTGTGGAATTCTGAGCCGTCATGAAGTTCCTATTCTTGTAGAAGAAAACGCCAAAAGAAATCCATGAATGTATGATGCAAACATTGAATGACAAATGTCCATCATACTCCACAGTGAAGAAGTGATGTGCAAACTTTCAGCATGCAGAATTTGAGACTGAAGGTGCATCAAGATCTGGGAGGCCTAAAATGGTGTCAATCTCTGAAATTGTTGACAATAGCCGTGACCTGATTTTGGAAGATCTGTGAATATCCGCTATAACAATTGCTGAGACACTACAGATATCCAGGGAACGTGCTGGGTGTAAAATCCACAAACAGCTGCATACATAGAAGCTGTCAGCCAAGTGGGTGCCCAAATGTTTGAATGCTGATGAGAAATGATGTCGAGTGGACATTTCCAAGTTGATTTTGCAGCATTTTCAGTGAGCTGGTGCCAACCTTTTGGAATGACTAGCTACTGTTGATGAAACATGGTGTTACACCACTCTGATCCTGAGACAAAGCAACACTCAGGTTCTTCAAAGCCAGTTAGTTAGTTAGGTGTCATTGACTCGTGTTTGAGTTCTAGCAACTTGATGAATTACAGATTTAAAATGAAATTGGATTTGTGCTAGACCGGTAAGGTCCTCCAGTGTCATCCACATGGTTGTTTTCAACATGTACAGCCATCTTATTGCCAGTCACCCTCTTTGTCTAGTTCTTTAGATCTTCCCAAACATTTAAATACCCTCATGATGTAAATGAGTCTCTTTCATTTGAAATGAAGCTTTGGAATGTGAGAGCATAGGATGAAGTTAAGAGATGATAGGCTCAGGAGTAATCTAAGGAAATACTTTTTTTTACAAAAAGGGTGGTAGATGCATGGAACAGTCTCCCAGAAGAGGTGGTGGAGTCAGACTGTGTATGAATTTAAGAAAGCCTGGGATAGGCACGTGGGATCTCTTAGAGAGAAGAAGAGATAATGGTTATTGCAGATGGGCAGACTGGATAGGCCATTTGGCCTTTATCTGCTATCATGTTTCTATGTAACTTCACCATTTGGACTTTGAGTAACATAACTGGTTTGATCTATTCCAGAATTGATTTGTTAGTTCTTCTGGCAGTCCACGGCATGCATAAAATCCTTCTCCAACACCAAAGCTCAAATGAGTCAATCTTCTTTCTGTCTTGTTTCTGTAGTGTCCAGTTTTTGCATTTGTAATTGACCCATGAAGATGAGTGCATGGACAAGTCTGTTCTTCATTTGGAGTGTTATTTCCTTGCCTTTGAATACTTTATTGAAAGCCTTTTTTGCAGAGCGAACAAGTGCTGTCTGCGGAGTTTTTCCAAGTCCAAGGAAATTTAAAACCCAAAAGTCAGAAGGACTGGTCATGACCACAGTGTTTTAGGATCAGGAAGGTGTTTCAATAACTGACTGTCTTCCAAGGGCCCAAACAGGTGGAGGGGAATAATCGAAAGGAATGTCTATGTCTGTTTTCGTCTAAGTCACAAGTCGTCCAAAGTAAAAAAACAGCCTAGGACACATTTTCAAAAAATACATCCAAATTTTTTTTTCTTTCGAAAATCGTGTAATTAAACGTCCTGCCGATCTGATCGTCCAAGTCGCTAAATCGTCCATCTTTATACCACATTTTCGTCCAACTTTTCGTCCAAATCAAAAACGTCTAGAACAAGTCCTGGGAGGGACGTGGGAGGGGTCTGCAAAGTGATGGACTGAACAACTAGGCATGGCACCTAAATAGTGGGGTACCTTACAGGGCACTGCTGTGAACTTCACAAAAAGGGTGCCATGTCTTCTCCTCATTACAGCTCCCTTATAGGTCATGGTGAGCCACCCAAACCACCTCCAGAATCCCCTTGACCCACTTATTTAAAATCCTAATAGCCCTTATGGCTGCAGGAGCCACTTATATGCCAGTAAAAAAAGGGTTTTGGGGGTGTATAGGGGAGTGCTTATGTTTAAGTATCAATGTAGTGATTACAGGGGCTTATGGGCATGGGTCCGCCTCTCCATAAGTCCCTAACCCACCCCAAGACATCTTAAGCCGTCTGTGTGCTGGACGACTAGGCTTTCCTATGCCAGGCTGCCAGGTGATGATGGTCTGGAGGCTGAATTTTAAAGGTGTGATTAATATTTTTATGGGGGTGAGAGAGGGTCGGTGATCACTGGGGTAGTATGTGGGGGTCTGTGTTATGTGTTTGCAGTGCTTATCTGTTGATTTTAGGTGAGTTTTTGTGACTTAGACCATGTTTTACATGGTCTAAGTCACAACGTCCAAGTTCCATCGATCCTGGGCTGTATAACTTGGTTATACGTGCTGTACGACTATGTCTAAGCCAGCCCACGTCCCACCCAACTCCCGCCCTCGACACTCCTCATGAAATGCCCCGTTTAGCTTTGGTCGTTCAGCAGCACTATGAAGGCTTAGGTCGTTTAGAAATACATCTAAAACCCGTTTTTATTGTCAGCACTTGGACGTTTTTGGACAATGTTCGTCCAAGTGCCGACAGGCCGGTTTTTGGACGTTTTTCTCTTTCGATTATGAGCCTCTTAATGTAGAATATTACTGTAACTTACTGTGCCAATTAAAGGAGGCATTGAAAGAAAAAAAGGAGAGGGAAGCTATGGAAAGGAGTTCTCATTTTGCAAGACAATGCACCTGCTCACAAGGCTGGCAAAATGATGGATGTTTTGATGTAGTTGTGGTTTCAGTGCATAGATCATCCACCCTACTAACCAGGTCTTAATCCATCTAATTATTTTCTGTTTCCAAATCTTAAAAAGAGTTTGAAAGAGCGACAATCTTTGAGTGATTTGGAGGTGATTGCAGCACCAGAGCAGTATTTCAGTGACCAGACATCAGAGTATTTTTTTGGAAGGGTTACAGAAATTTCAAGCACAATGTGCTAAGTGTGTTGAACTTAGGGGTGAATATGTGAAATAACTTGTAAGTTTCATGGCTCCTTTGCTGGGCTGAGAACTTTTCAGCACCCCCTCATAGAATCTGGCCATCTATAAAAAATGCACCTTTTCCAACAGTGCACACAGCCTTTTTTTAGAACAATGTAAAAAATGGTGTGATTTTGTTTTCATTTCAATTAAAAAAAAAAAATCTGTTTCAAAGAAATGCACATCCCTCATCTGGACAGGACTGCATATTCCATAATAATATCTAAGTTACCAAGTCAACTGGAAATGAATGCATTTTACTTACTTTGTTCCACCATGCAAAGGGTCAAAAAACTGAGCAGTAATGATACCAGCATACCATGAAATGGCCACCATGGAGCAAAGACCTGCAGAGAAGTGAGAAAGGCCACTTCAGTGATAAGGTTTGTTTTCCCTTTGTTGTGGGAGTTACTTAGCTGGAGAATATGGTGCATGTTGGGATTTCTCAATGCAATCACTTTGAAGGCAATTTTCAGAACTTTAAATAACTCATCTTGTTGTAAAGTACAGGCTTACAATTCTTGTGGATTTTCAAGAAAAATGCCTGGTTTGTTACTTTTTGAAATTAAGCTGCAACTATGGGCTCCTTTTACTAAGCTGCGCTAGCGGTTTTAGCACGCATGCTACATGCTAATGCCTCCATAGAGCTGGCAATAGTATTTTTTGTGTAGCGCAGGGTTAGCGTGCACTACTCTTTAGCGCGTGCTAAAAATGCTAGCGCAGCTTAGTAAAAGGAACCCTATGTGTGTACAAATGGTGTGTGCGCTTTGGACTCACTAGGCTCTATATTGAGACCATGGGATGCAGCCTGGCTACCTGCTGTGGTTTGCAGGAATCATGGAAATTCAATGCTGGGACCATATTCAACCACCAGCATTGAATAGCTGAGCCAAAGAGTTTGATGCCACAGACATAGCCAGCCAAGCTGATAGTCAGCAGCTTGTCAGCTAAGGCCTAGTGGCCAAAGATAGACTTGCCTTTTAGCCAGGTCTATCTGGCCATGCACCTTAGCCAGCCAATCAATGAATATTAAGTCAAAAACAAAATATGGAGGAAAAAATTCAAGAAAATGGAAAACGTTAAAAAAAAAAATCACACTGAATACATTACATAACACGCTTTCAAAAATTACTTTGTTATTGAAATAAAAATCAATCAACAAACAGCTATAATGATTATCTAATTAGAGGGTTGTGCTCAGAGACATGGAGGAAAAAGGGGAACATGTTCCCCAAAAAGTTGCGTCAGAGGAGAAGCTTCCACCCACAGACACACGCGACCTTAGGCAGGCTTGGCCGGCTTGGCAAGTTACTTTGGAAACTAATGCACTGTGAAGGTAAGAGGGAGGGAGATAGATGCGGCTGGTAGGTAGGGAGGAGGGGGCTACGCTCGATTGGTGATCGCGCACGTTCCCTCTCTTAACTGCGTGGATAAAGTCATTCACCACTCCACGGGGCGGTGGATGGCCTTGTCCTCATGCCTGCAGTGAGCACTTTTTCCCCCCCCCCCACCGTTTCAGCGGGTTACCCGCGGCTACCCATGGCTAGCACGGGTAACAGCCACCATGTCATTCTCTACTTGCAGTGCCTAAGAGACCGTGGAGGGTAAGCTCTTTATCACCTGCTTACATTAGAACAGAGATTCATTTTTTGTTTGGTACACTCAATCTGGGAGGGCTTAATATGGATACAGATCTATCGATATTTTTGTAATGTTAATAGATGGTTGTAAAATCAGGACAATGTTTTGATTTTTAAATTTGTTTTAATAATGATTTGTTACCATAATTTGTACTTATTCACTTATTTTACTTATCTATTCAGCTCTTATGTTTATACACCATGAATGATGTAGATGGAAGTCTAGATCATTTATGAGCATTGATTTTGTGAGACCTGGTCTGTTATTTATGAAAAGGGAGGGTTTAAAAAAAAAAAAAGTATTCACACTAGTTTGTTTTATTTAGGGCTCCTTTTACTAAACTGCGATAGTGTTTTTAGCGCGCACAGAATTTTAGCACGCGTTAAACCCGCGCTATGCGACTAGAACTAACGCCAGCTCAATGCTTGCATTAGCATCTAACGCGCGCACTAAAACTGCTATCGCAGCTTAGTAAAAGAAGCCCTTAGTGTCTGCTTTTTTATATTTTAATTTTCATACCTTAATCACTTTCCATTGTCCCTGATATTGGAACACATAGTAACATACCCTGTTTCCCCGATGGTAAGACACTGTCTTATTTTTTTTGGAAGGCCAAAATATGCTCTAGGGCTTATTTTCAGGGGGATGCCTTATTTACCCATGAAGAAGACTACAGTACACAGTTATTGTTGAAAAAAAACAGAATTTTATTACCTGTATATGGTGTGTCTCACTTTTGGATGTTCTGGCCGTGAACAAACTCCTGCAGTCTCCATTAGGGAGGGATGAGGGAAGCTGCCTGTGTTTCCTTGCGCGGAGTCACGTGCACGCGCTGCAGTCCTGTCACTTCCTCCTCTTCACTTCATGATGAGGCGTGGCACGCAGCCATGGAGGCAAATACGGTAGATGGAGGGACCACACGGAGTCACCCAGGTATTGGTGGGTGGCTTATTTGCGGGGGGGTGCCTTATTTTACATTTTTTTCTAAAAAGGGAGGGTTGTCTTATTTGATGGCCCTGCCTTATCATCGAGGAAACACGGTAGTAACATAGTAGATGACGGCAGATAAAGACCCGAATGGTCCATCCAGTCTGCCCTACCTGATTCAATTTAAATTTTTTTTTTTTTCTTCTTAGCTATTTCTGGGCAAGAATCCAAAGCTTTACCCGGTACTGTGCTTGGGTTCCAACTGCCGAAATCTCTGTTAAGACTTACTCCAGCCCATCTACAACCTCTCAGCTATTGAAGCCCTCCCCTGCCCATCCTCCACCAAACGGCCATACACAGACACAGACCTGCAAGTCTGCCCAGTACTGGCCTAGTTCAATATTTAATATTATTTTCTGATTCTAAATCTTCTGTGTTCATCCCACGCTTCTTTGAACTCAGACACAGTTTTACTCTCCATCACCTCTCTCGGGAGCGCATTCCAGGCATCCACTACCCTCTCCGTAAAGTAGAATTTCCTAACATTGCCCCTGAATCTACCACCCCTCAACCTCAAATTATGTCCTCTGGTTTTACCATTTTTCTTTCTCTGGAAAAGATTTTGTTCTACGTTAATACCCTTTAAGTATTTGAACGTCTGAATCATATCTCCCCTGTCTCTCCTTTCCTCTATGGTATACATATTCAGGGCTTCCAGTCTCTCCTCATACGTCTTCTGGCGCAAGCCTCCTATCATTTTCGTCACCCTCCTCTGGACCGCCTCAAGTCTTCTTACGTCTTTCGCCAGATACGGTCTCCAAAACTGAACACAATACTCCAAGTGGGGCCTCACCAATGACCTGTACAGGGGCATCAACACCTTCTTCCTTCTACTGACTACGCCTCTCTTTATACAGCCCAGCATCCTTCTGGCAGCAGCCACTGCCTTGTCACACTGTTTTTTCGCCTTTAGATCTTCGGACACTATCACCCCAAGGTCCCTCTCCCCGTCCGTGCATATCAGCTTCTCTCCTCCCAGCATATACGGTTCCTTCCTATTATTAATCCCCAAATGCATTACTCTGCATTTCTTTGCATTGAATTTTAGTTGCCAGGCATTAGACCATTCCTCTAACTTTTGCAGATCCTTTTTCATATTTTCCACTCCCTCTTCGGTGTCTACTCTGTTACAAATCTTGGTATCATCTGCAAAAAGGCACACTTTTCCTTCTAACCCTTCAGCAATGTCACTCACATACATATTGAACAGGATTGGCCCCAGCACCGAACCCTGAGGGACTCCACTAGTCACCTTTCCTTCCTTCGAGCGACTTCCATTAACCACCCTCTGGCGTCTGTCCGACAACCAGTTTCTGACCCAGTTCACCACTTTGGGTCCTAACTTCAGCCCTTCAAGTTTGTTCAACAGCCTCCTATGAGGAACTGTATCAAAGGCTTTGCTGAAATCCAAGTAAATTACATCTAGCATATGTCCTCGATCCAGCTCTCTGGTCACCCAATCAAAAAATTCAATCAGGTTCGTTTGGCACGATTTACCTTTTGTAAAGCCATGTTGCCTTGGATCCTGTAACTCATTAGATTCTAGGAAGTACACTATCCTTTCTTTCAGCAACACTTCCATTATTTTTCCAACAACTGAAGTGAGGCTCACCGGCCTATAGTTTCCTGCTTCATCCCTGTGACCACTTTTAAGAATAGGGACCATTTCCGCTCTCCTCCAATCCCCAGGAATCACTCCCGTCTCCAGAGATTTGTTGAACAAGTCTTTAATAGGACTCGCCAGAACCTCTCTGAGCTCCCTTAGTATCCTGGGATGGATCCCGTCTGGTCCCATCGCTTTGTCCACCTTCAGTTTTTCAAGTTGCTCATAAACACCCTCCTCCGTGCGCCGCAAAAGCCCCGATTTTAAATGAGTTAGGCAGACCTGAGGTGGGAGGAGTCCAGCGGGCCGCTGCTTTGCGGCGGCGGATCAGAGCGAGCAAAGGTCTACAAAATAAACGTGGACACAGGTAAATATAAAAAACTAAAAACAAAATCAATGGTAAAACAATTATTAAGCTAACTAGCATGACTAAAGGTGCTCTGGTGTTAAGCAGGCAGTCTGGCATGGCGTGCGCCGCAAAAGCCCCGATTTTAAATGAGTTAGGCAGACCTGAGGTGGGAGGAGTCCAGCGGGCCGCCGCTTTGCGGCGGCGGATCAGAGCGAGCAAAGGTCTAGATGGGTACATGTTAAAATGAGCATGGGAAATACTACCCTGGACTTGTTCAATGTCTATGCACCAAATACGAATCAAATGGAACTTTTTAGAAATCTACAACAATTACTACTCCCACTGGCTACTTCTAATTTAACAGTGGCTGCAGCTTTCAATGCTGTAATGGATCCATTAATGGATAAAAAACCATGTAAAATCATGAAATCACTAGGGTTGGATAATTTAGCACAATCTTGCAATTTAATGTATATGGCATATACTTCATTTTAATGATCGGGAATTTTCCTTTTGTTCACAGGTCCATAATTCTTTTTCAAGAATAGATTATATTTTTGTTTCAAATCAAATATTTCAGAAAGTAACAAAAGCCATCATAGACCCTATAATTTTGTCTGATCATGCTGGTATATGGATTGAGTTGCAGTCTGATGAACAAAATTGTAGTAGGCCTGTTTGGAGATTTGATAATACTTTGATTGCGGATTCAAATTTCCTTGAAGAATTCAAACTGAAATTCAAACTTGAAGAATTCAAACTTAAAACCTCAGATAATATTAACATAGAAATGTTATGGGATGCATTTAAGGCTACCATGAGAGGTAATATTATTTCATATTCGGCATTTATTAGAAAACAACTTAAAAAACAATTTCATGACTTAGAAAAGGAAATTAAATAATTGGAAAATAAATTAGTTGTTAGATGGGAGCATAATACTTTACAGGCTTTATTAAAAGCAAAAGGCAAATATGAGATATCTTCTAAATTTGTAAGGAAAGATTTGTTTTCCCAGCAAACTCAGTATTATGGAAGCTCAAATAAGGCGGGAAGATTACTGGCAAATTATCTTAAAGCAAAGAAAAGAAGAACAAAAATTATTGCAATAAAGGATGAAAATGGAGAAACACATACTAAAATTGAGGATATTCTAAAACAATTTCTAAATTTCTATAAGGACCTGTATTCTTCTGAGCCTTATGAGGATAGGGAAAAATATGGTTTAAAATTTTTAAATCTAATCATTGGACCGAAGGTTCCAGATCATATAAAAAGAGGTTTAGAGGAGCCTATATCACTAAAAGAAGTAGAAACAGCATTGGATCCGCTCCAGGTGGTGATGGTTTTACAGTAGAATTTTACAAATCATTTCAAAATACCCTTTTACCCTATTTATTAAATTTATATCAGTTTCAACTGACTAAAGGTACTATGGCAGAATCATTAACAATTGTTTTGCCAAAGCCAAACAAAGATCCCACTTTGGTTTCAAACTACAGGCCTATCTCAATAATTAATGTTGATGGAAAACTTTTTGCTAAGATATTGGCTTTATGATTGGCTAAAGCTCTCCCTTTTATTATTGATATGCACCAAACAGGATTTGTTGCTAAGAGACATTCTTCTAACAATACTAGATTGGCTTTTCATACTCTAAACTTAACAAAAAACATGAATGATCCGGCTTTCTTAATTTCTTTGGATGTGGAGAAAGCTTTTGATCGAGTTGAATGGACTTTAATGTATCAGACGTTTGAATGGTTTGGTATAGGCTCAGGATTTATTCAAATGATTCAGACGTTGTATAGCTCCCCTGCTGCAAGATTATACATTAATAATAATTTATCAGAGTGCTTTAGTTTGCGAAGGGGGGTTAGACAAGGTTGTCCTTTGTCCCCTTTGCTTTTTGATATTGTTTTAGAACCTTTGTTATTAGCCATTCATCAGGCAAAGGGGATATTGGGAATATAAAATCTCTGCTTATGCAGATGATATACTGCTTTATTTGAGAAATCCAGAAACTATCATTCCATGCTTACTTGAATTAATAGAGAAATTTGGAAAGATTTCAGGCTATAAGATAAATTGGAGTAAGTCAGAAGTTCTTCCGCTTAATGTGCATTGTACTAAAGGTTTATTCGATTCATTCTCATTTATTTGGAAAGAAGATGGATTAAAATATTTAGGTATTAACATTAAAAACACACTAGAAGACACTGTGAAGGAAAATGAAAAAACTTTTATTAAAAAAAGTAACAGAAATATGTGAGCAATGGAATCCTTTACATCTTTCTTGGTGGGGGAGAGTCCAAACTATTAAAATGATAATATTGCCTGTGGTTTGTTATCAAATAAGTATGATACCAGTTTTTTTTCAGGGGTCCTTTTATAAAAAGTTAAATGGTATTCTTACAAAATTTGTTTGGCTGGGTAAAATGCCTAGAATTGCCTTTGCATCTTTGCAAAAATCAATTGTGGAGGGAGGGTTAAATTTTCCAAACTTTTATAGGTATCATCAGGCCTATATTTTACGCCAGGGTATGTATTGGGTCCCCCCAGAGTTCATGGAGAACACCCCAGATTGGCTGTATTTGGAATGGCGACTCATGTTTCCTTTGCATCTATCTCATCTTATCAGTATAAAAATGCCTAGGAAATATAAAGAGAATAGAATTTTGATTGACACATGGAAAACATTACGTTTTGTTAGCAATTTATAACCTAATCCAATACATAAATCATTAAATCAATCTATTTGGCTAAACTCCAAGATCAAAATTGGCAGTTTTAAAATTGTCTGGAAGCAATGGATTATTGCAGGCATATGAACTTTAAATGATGTTATTTCCAATGGTAAACTGCTTGATTTTTCACAGTTGCAACATAAATATGGTCTAAACCAGGGGTGCCCAACACGTCGATCGCGATCGACAGGTCGCTCGCTCAGGTGACCTCCAGTCGATCGCAGAGCGGGTTCCCTTCTTCCCTTCTCTTTTTCCCTTCCTGACTGGCCTGCTCCTGAATTCTGCTGCTGCCTCTGCTGCTCAACATTTTAAAAAAAACGGCTTAGAAAATTTATGCTCCGGGGGCTAACGTGTGCTTGTACCGGCTTCCCTTCTCTTCCCTCTGAAACCGGAAGTTATGTCCGGGGGGGGGGGAGAGAAGGGAAGCTGGCACGCACATGTTAGAGCCCCATTCGCGGGCTAAAGCGGGAGACAGGTCAGTGAAGCTTGCGATTTGCTCTTCTTGCTGCCAGGTCCTGCCTACTTTCTGTTTCCTCAAAGGCAGGACCCGGCAGCATTTCTCCCAATAGGTCGATCTTGGGCCGATCAGCCTTCCTCTCCCCGACGTCAATTCTGCCGTCGGAGAGGAAGTTCTGGCCAGCGGAACTTCCTCTCCGATGGCAAAACTGACGTCGGGGAGAGGAATGCTGGTGGGCCCGAAGCATGGAGAGCTTGGCCAGCGGTGGGCGGCTTTGGGGGCCTGTTATCCGATGGCAGCAGCAGTGGCAGTGGCTTGGGGGAGGGCAGGGAGACAGAAGGAAAGAAGAGAAATAGAAAAAAAGAAAGGGGGCATGAAGAGAGAAAGAAAGAGAGGGCAGGGAGAGAAGAAGAAAACATTGGGGGGGGAGAATGAGGTCAGGAGGAGAGGAAGCATACAGGCTAAAAGAAGGGAAGAAAGATTGGATGCACAGTCAGAAGAAGAAAGTGCAACCATAGACTCATGAAATCACCAGACAAGGTAGGAAAAATGATTTTATTTTAAATTTAGTGATCAAAATGTGTCTGAATTTATATCTGCTGTCTATATTTTACAATATGGTCCCCTTTTACTAAACCACAATAGTGGTTTTTAGCGCAGGGAGCCTATGAGCGTCGAGAGCAGCGCTGGGCATTCAGCGCAGCTCCCTGCACTAAAAACTGCTATTGTGGTTTAGTAAAAAGGGAGGGGGTGGGTATTTGTCTATTTTTGTATGGTTGTTACTGAGGTGACAGTGCATAGAGTCATCTGCTTTGACCTCTTTGAAAAAATCCCGGAATAGGAATGATAATTAACAATTCTATGCATACAATGTGCGTTGTGTTTTTTTTAAATTTTATTGTTGGTAGATCATTTTGACTTGGTCATTTTAAAAGTAGCTCGCAAGCCCAAAAAGTGTGGGCACCCCTGGTCTAAACAAATCCCAAAGCTTTAAATGGTTGCAGCTGAAGCAGGCTATTCAGGAGGGGTTCCCTGAATGGAAAATTCTTAATAGTCAGTATAGTCTGGAATTCTTGTGCTTTCAAGTGGATTTTTTGGGACACCAAGCCGCACAGTGGTATAAATTAATATTTGGATATATGAATAAAAAAACAAAGACTGGTCTTAGAGACATTTGGAGCATTGAGATTAAGCATCAAATTTCTGCATCTCAATGGCCACGTATTTGGTCTTGGAGAATGAGATGTACAGTGTCTACATCTATGAGACAAACTTGGCTCTTTTTATTACATAGAGCATTTTGGACCCCAGTTAGGTTACAAAAGTTAGATAGCTCTAAGTCTAATAGATGTTGGCACTGTAATCTGAAAGCAGGGACTCTTGATCATTTAATATTTTTCTGCCCCTGCATCATGGCCTTTTGGAATTCAATTTGGTCTCAAATTAATTGTTTATTAGAAAATCATGTAGCTCTATCGTATGACACAATTTTATTTGGAACATCTATGAGAATAAAAAGTCAAATTTCAGCAAATAATAACAAACTTTTATTAATAATGACAGGAGTTGCCATTCAGCATATCACCAGCAATTGGAAGGATTACCGTATTTTCACTCATATACCGCGCACCCGTGTAAAATGCACACACAGGTATAGCGCGCGGGAAACTCTAATTTATGTATAGAAATTTTTATATACCGCACACACCCATATACCGCTCATGCCGCCCTGACTCTCCCGTCGCCGCCTGACTCTCCTTTCGCCCGCCCCGACTCTCCTTTCGCCCGCCCCGACTCTCCTCTGGCCGCCCCGACTCTCCTTTCGCCCGCCCCAACTCTCCTCTGGCCGCCCCGACTCTCCTTTCGCCCGCCCCAACTCTCCTCTGGCCGCCCCGACTCTCCTTTCGCCCGCCCCGCCTCTCCTCTCCCCCTTGAAGTCCTGTCCCCACCCTGAAAGCCTGATGCCCCCCCTACGTGCGATTCACCCCCCCGAAGGACCACTTGCACTTGCACCCGCACCCCCACCCTGAAGGACTGCTCGCACCCCCACAGCTTCCCCACCCCCCCATCATGGAGAAGCTGCCTACCATTGTCCTGCTGCTTCCTCTGCCGGCGGTCCCGCCCCTTCTCTGAGCCCTGCGTCTGCGCTGCTTCCTCTTCCGGCGGTCCCGCCCTTTCTCTGACATCAGAGAAAGGGCGGGACTGCCGGAAGAGGAAGCAGCGCAGACGCAGGGCTCAGAGAAAGGGCGGGACCACCGGCAGAGGAAGCAGCAGGACAACGGTAGGCAGCTTCTCCATGATGGGGGGAGGGGAGGCTGTGGGGTGCAAGCGGTCCTTCGGGGTGGGGGTGCGGGTGCGAGTGCGAGCGCTCCTTTGGGGTGGGGGTGCGAGCGGTCCTGCGGGGTGAATCGGACGTCGGGGGGGAACTATGTAAAAAAAAATGTGTACAACGCGCATGGTTATACTCGGTTTGTAAAATCGTGTATAACGCACGCGTTATATGCGTGAAAATATGGTACACCAGACTTAATTACACCTTCTGGTGGAATTCATTGTGCCATATATATCAAATGGAAAGAATAATTGCCATACAAAAAGGAAACTATAATAATTTTAAAAAGATTTGGGGACAGCATATTGTGATGATTAGACACCTTTTTTTGCACAAATAGTATGTTATAAGAATGGAAAGGGGGGTATATTGTTATTGTACTGGCTTTTCAGTATCTTTGAATATAATATATGTATAATATGCTTGAATTATATTATTGGTGGAAGGAGAGGGTGGGGGAGGGACTTAAATTTATGTATTTACAATGATAATAGAAAAGATTTTCAAGTGATTTGTATGAACCAATTGTTGTATTATTGTTCACTTGTTGTGAGATAAAAATGAGTAAAGATTTGGAAAAAAAAGAAAAGATTTTCAAGTGATCTATTTGATTCAATTGACATAATATTGTACACTTGTTGTAAGATGTAAAAATGAATAAAGAATTGGAAAAAAAAAAGAAACTGCTTTTTTTTAAAGCAAAAGTTTTGTTGTACAATCTGCTGGGGGTAAAGGCTTGCCTCTGGGAAAGTTTGAGACTGTGGGTTCAGCTGTGGTGGTTGAGAACTTATTGGGACTCACAAAAGGGGAAAGTTTATGCCTTTAAACTTTCAGGGAGTTTAACCTTTTTTCTGGATGTGGTTTTTTTTCTATCTCAAAATGGCTGCCGCTGTAGGCAGAAGCACTGCTGGAGTTAAGCAGACTTAAGAACTCTGTTTGCCTGAAAAGAGTATTTTCTTTATTGTACTAAGGAGACACCGAGATTGGGGACTGGATTTGCCCTACATCATTGAGGTGGGATTTGAGGGTCTGCATTTTGTTGCTACAAAGTGCCTATTTTGGCAGATCCACCAATCTCTCTTCTTTTAGCATTGAGAGGTTGGAGATTTCTTAATGCTTGGATTGAAACACTTTTTGGATAAAGAACTGAGTGATAGTATTTTCCTGTTTCCTTGTTTTTTGTTTTTATTTGTACACAAGTATACAGTTTGCTTTGATTCTCAACCAAGCCTGAATGAGAAATAAATTCTATTTTGGAAAGCTTACCTGTTTTGCCATTCTGACTATTATATTTTATGATAAGCCCACCAGGACAGGATATTCCTCCCATTTGGGGAAGCATGCCAGGGCCTATATTGTTGCCGTGTGCCGGTCCCTACCATAGTCCAAGGGATGGCCATGCTACAATACCCAGGAAATGATGAGCTTTCAGACATGGATATCCTTTTCTGTGCTAGATGTCTCATGCAAAATGGGTCTTATAATTTACTTTGGCAACTCAGCTAAAGTTGACATGCCAATAAAGTTATCAGCATCCGAATCTGAGCTGAATGCTGTGCATTATGTTACAGAAATGGCATTCCGCACAGAGTCTTCAGCAGAACACAGAAAGTAAGAACAGTGCAAAAATTGAGTCTGGAGGAAACCAATGCAATCAGAGTTCTAATTCCACTATGCTTATGACTTCTGTGTATTCCAGAGATGGAAAGAAGTCAGTGCTAAAAAGCTCACCATTGCAACTTGAGGCTGAACTCCCTACTGTAAACTCAGTAACTAAGTACTACTAAACCCATCAGTAAAGGTTTTCTGTACTAGGAAGCCAAATATTAGAAACATGGAGCTTCACAGCAAGGGCAAACTTAGAAACTATCTCCTGGCTATGTCTTAACTGCTAAATACACATAAGGTGCTTTGAAACTGCTCTGATGCTTATTGGAATTCTATGAACATCGGAGCATTTAGTGCCCTGGGCCACAGTAGAAACCTCTACTGCGGCTTAGTAAAAGAGGGCCTAAACTTCTAATCAATAGTACTTACATATAAAATTATTGAAACACCTTATAAAAAAAACAAGTCTTCAACTTCTTAAAAGTATGATATACTCTTTCAATTGTAATATCTGCCCTATAGGACACCAATTTACCTGTAGTCCCTTCGGCATTTTGTTGAATTATTTGATTAAATAGTCACTTAATCACTTACCTGCCAAGATGAAGCTTAACCCGCCTACCAGTGCTATCATTCCCTTCTTCCTTTCATCATTGCTTCCTACTTTGATGCACTTTAACCCAACCAATGATATGACAGTAGCCAGAAGACCCAGAATGATAGAGATGATCATCAGAGCCCGGCAGGCTTGGATGTAAGCTGCATTTGAAGATAGAAAGTTACAGGTCAATATTTTTATTATGTTTTATGTTTATTAAAATCTTAATATACTGTCTGGCCTAGTGAATAGATCACAGTGGCTTACATTCTAAAAAAAGCTGGAAAACTATAATGATAAAAGGAAAGAAAAAGCAGTTATCCATGATCAAAGAAAAAATGCGCTTGTATGTATGTCCAGTGGCATTGTTCCTTAAGCTGTGCAAAATAAAAAGTGTTTTTTTTACATTTTTTTAAAGTCACTCTATGAAGACACACTACAAATTACAGGGGGCAGATTATTCCACAGTTTGGAGGCCAAGATAAAAAAAATCAGAGTGCCAGGTAGAATTGTAGTGGACTTGTTTGAGATTTGGCAGTGCCAACCAATGTGCATCAAGAGATCTTAATGCATATGTGAAGGTATAAGGCATTGTCAGCATGGATAGATACGGTGGTGCAGCCACATAATATATTTTGTAGATAAGACAAAATAATTTTTATAAGATATATGTATTGAATGTCCATATCAAACTGTCCACTGTAACTTCCTGGATTACTGACCCAACCTCTTGTAATCTAATCTGACCTAACGTTGGGCACACCTGGCTAATTTGTAAATGGTCATGGCTAACTGATGGCAGTTAGGGCACAAATGCAGGTATTCTATAACATTGTAAAGGTGAAATAGAAAACCTGATTAACATATCATATATGGAAAGAAACTGGGAGCCAGGGTAGATGTACAAGTAGTGGGGTTATATTGAATTTGCAAACCTTTAAAATGATCTAGTTGTTAAGATCTGCAAGATCTGGAGCCTTTTAATCTGAGATAATGGTAAACCTGCATATATAGAGTTACAGTAATCCAATCTTGAAAAAAGGAAGGCATGAGTAAGGGTACACAGTAATAGAAAATCAAGATTTTAATGCAGTGAAGAGATGTAAAATTTATTTTCAAGATCTCTGAAACCTGATTTCTAAAAAATGGAGACGAGTCAATCATAACACCTGGTAATGAAATGACAGTAAAGGAATTATTTGAAGATCAGCTAGTTAAAGCGGAAATGGAGAAGATGACCAAGGTCTGGAAATCCAACATGCTACAGTTTTGTCAGGGTTGATTACTAATTTGTGTTCCAGCATCCAATGTGCTGGCGTAATATTAAGTTCCAGACAGAGTTTTACTTGGAAAGCTTTTGGTCTTGCAATGCTAAGAAGTTACAAAAGTAAATTCCTTTTACTTCTAAGTTGTGTGGATAAATCCTATCCACAGGATTCTGTATAGCTCACCCAAAGTTAGGTGTGGATCACAGATCTGCTTGTAAAGTGGTTATCTAATTAGGTGATAGCAATCAATAACTGGCATTAACAAGTACTTAATTGGCATTGGCTAGGGGTTATATATGGATCTGCCTTATGGTCTATTCTATAACACGCAATCTTAAATTTCATAGTGTAGAACTCCAAAGGAGGTGTAGTCATGAGAAGGGCATGAATGGATCAGAGGTGGTCCCAGAAATTGGGTACAATGTTATAGAATACCTGCATTTGTGCCCTAACTGCCATCAGTTAGCCATGACCATTTACAAATTAGCCAGGTGTGCCCAACGTTAGGTGCAAAGTCCTAAATTTTATAAATGGTGCTAAAAACTGCATGTGCAAATTTCAACATGCACCCAATTTGCGTGCACAGCAAAGAAGCAAAGAGCCAATTAGCAGTGCTAATTGGCTTCTTAACAAGCAATTATCAGCGTTACTTGATTTTAATTAAAATCCATGTATGTAAATTTAGGCATAGAATCCACACTTAAAATTTACACACTGCCATAAAAAGGGTTCAGAAATGGGAGGATCATAGTAGATGGGGGGCATTCCTCAAAGTTATATGTGTAATTATAAAATAAGGGGCATCTGCACTTAACTTTAGGTGAAAATTTTTATACCATGCTTCTGTTGGTGCAAAGGGATGTACCTAAATTTAGGCGTGGGTCCCAGGTGTAAGCGTTATTCCATAAACTGTGTCTAATTTTAAGCAGAATACCACTCAGCATTTTTTTTTTAATGCTGAATTTTTTAGGCATCATGTATTTCCCTGCCCTGCCTGTACCTCGCCTCGTGGCACAGGGCTACATCCAGATCTTTGGGGTGGGGGGTAGGGAGGGTCACCCGCACAACACCAGGGCTCGCAACAAGATAAATTTGTCTTTATTTGCTTCTACAATAATGGTGGTTACAGTCACTCGCAGACTCACAGATCACACTTGAGCTTGGGAGTAGGCCGGGACCAGAAAATCCGGTAAGAACAGTCTTTGAACTATTTACACTCACTCAGTGAAAGGCAGATACTCCAGTTCCATTAAAAGATTTTCCCCTATCACTTCATTTCCATTTTAGAGTCCTTTTTTTAAAAAAAAAAATAATTCTTTATTGATTTTTAAAGCTTCAACAGTTCAATACAACAAATTCAACATATAATGATACAATAAAAGCACATTTAACTTTCATATGTTCATAATCAACTATTTTCCCCCACCCACCTATCCAATAATCATTCAATAAAACACAAAAACATATATTACCATAAAAACCTTACCCTATTGTAAGTAATGATATCTTCCCACCCATCCCAAGTATGAATAGAGTCCTTTATCTACAGATTATTCAGTAAATTTGGTTCTATCAGTAGATTTCCCCCTGTCACTTCCAATTCCCTTTAATCTTCTCTATTTACAGTTTTACTCTGAGAGCCTCCCTCGGTCTCGAGCTTTGGTGGGAGAAAGGAACAACCCAAAAAAGACAGGCTCATACGTCTTCCTTCCCTTTTATAACCTCCCCCTCCCTCCTAGGAACCAAGGATCTCCAGCTCCTCCCACAAAGCTTGTCTAGCCACAGTAATAAAAATTCAGTGACCACCTGGAAAATCTTCCACCACTGCTTTTACAGCAGAGGCATTTTTCAGGGGGGTCACATATAGAATTCAGCCCAAAATGTGCACTGATCTATAAGGTATTGACGGAATAGAAATCATTAATGTTTTATTTATTTTTATTTTATTTATTTATTTTTCTATACCCTTCTCCCAGGGGAGCTCAGAACGGTTTACATGAATTTATTCAGGTACTCAAGCATTTTTCCCTATCTGTCCCGGAGGGCTCACAATCTATCTAATGTACCTGGGGCAATGGGGGGGGGGGGGAATAAGTGACTTGCCCAGGGTCACAAGGAGCAGCGTGGGTTTGAACCCACAATTTCAGGGCGCTGAGGCTGTAGCTCTATCCACTGCGCCACACTCGTAATGTAATTATTCTGTAAAGGTTGCTCCATGTAGAGCACTCTTTGCCAAAGTTTTTTTCATTACCTATTATTAAACACCATTTACAGAATCTAACCCTATATGCAGTGAAATATCTATTGAGCATTTGGTTAAAAGATATTAAGTTAACACCTAATGTGACTCTTTTGGTTTGACTTGTGGAAGGTGCTTTAGCCTATTTTACAGAGACACAAATTATTTTGGGGCTCATTTTCAGTGCACCGACATACGCATAGTGCCATAGGTTTCTATGGTACCTTGAGTGTCTAAGTGCTTTGAAAATGAATCTCTAAGTGTCTTTATAAAATGCTAGCACACATTTTGCACAAATCATGCCTACATTGAAGCCTCAGACACTACGCTTGCTAGGAAGGAAGTGTAAATGTTAGCATGTAAATTGTACAACATACATGTGTAAATTCCTTCTATATTCATGCTCCACCCAAAGTCTTCTACCTGCTCTAATGTTGCTTACAAGTACGTGCTTAATTTATAAAAATACTCTTTCACACAAAAAATAGTGTTTTGTGTGCAAAAATGGTTTATAAATTCACCTCTTAAAGGCCATTCTTTTATGTTACTGGCTGCTCTAAAAGCCGTTGACACAATGCCCATTTGATTGCTGTAAATGGGCTGTTATTGAGAAAGACACGGGGGAAGCCACTGCTTGTCCTTTATCGGTAGTATGGAATATTGCCACTCCTTGGGTTTTGGCCAGGTACTAGTGACCTGGATTGGCCACCGTGAGAACGGGCTACTGGGCTTGATGGACCATTGGTCTGACCCAGTAAAGATATTCTTATGTTCTTTAAAGGCATTTATGGTGTATGCTTCCTTCAAGCTACTCTAAAATAGGGTTACCATATTTTGCTAAGTAAAATCCCAGATGCATGACCCCATCCTGTTCCACCCAGGCCTGCCTTGTTTTACCTCCAGCTCTGCCCCATTCCACCACTAGCCCCACACACCAAAGCCTCATCTCTTCATTCCCGACCTCTGGGCCATGTCCAGAATGCCTCTGAGCAAGCACAGTCGAGTGTGATGTCATCTACACATGCTCAGAGGCCCTCCAGAAGCAGCTGGAGCTTGGAACTTTCCAAAACCCAGACAAACTGCTGGGTTTTGGAAAGCCCGTCCAGGCACTTGGACAGTCCTCTAAATAGAGGACATGTCCATGTTTTCCTGGACGTTTGGTAACCCTACTCTAATACTTACTCAAATAAAAATGTTCACAGTCTTCAACCAAATCCAAAATCACAGGCCAGTGTCTTTCACCTGTAAATTGCAATATAAATAACTAAACTTCAGGTGGAATGCTGTATACAAGTATCTGCTCCACTAGGCCTAAACTATTGCCTACTTCTTTGCCTTCTACTTTTCCCTTTACTTCAAATACATGTGCTCTGAAAATGATGTACATATTTTTAATTACTGGGTGTTATATAATTTTCAGCTCAAAACATTTACTCAAATTGCTCCCAACTTTGTATTCTTTCAGGAGCTCCAAAGAGAAACCAATATCATTTAATGCTGCCTTGATTCATTTGCAAAGCAATACTACATTTAAATAATTCTGGATTTATACCCTGGAATAATCTCACTCTTTGGCCTTCAATCTCACTTCTTCACATAGTAAATCTCACTCTTTGGGATTGCTCACCCTTGGCATCTCTGAAAATGAGTGTTTAGGGGTGGAAGTAGGTGCTTATAAAAATGTACACATGATATGCCCATACATGCATACAGGTTGTAGACATGTAAGGGTTAACCTATGGCTTCAGAAAAAGGAGGATGGATTGAGACATCCAGGTTTTACTTCCATTAAAAGCAATGGAAGGAGATCAAATTGAGAAATCTGGGTTTTACTTCCATTGAAAGCAATGGAAGTATAACTCAGATGTCTCGATCCATCCTCCTTTTTCTAGAGCCATGTGGTCAACCTACATGCAACTTTATCTGAACTGAGTGGAGGGGCTGCCAGGAGAGGGGTTTGCAGGTAGGTTCATACTTCTGAAAATGAGCATGTTTGCATGTAAATTAACTTGGGAAATTTCTGTGTGGAAAAAAGCAGGTATAAATATATGTACATACATTCTAGTTTTCAAAAACAGAAATACACACATAAACAGGGCCAATCTACTGTTGCATGAGTGAAAAGTCAGTTAATATGTAAAATAATGGTAACCCCTAAAAAAAATACACAGAAAACATGCTTTATGCATAAAGAACAGGCATAGGGTTTTGGCAAAAGTGGTGATGCAGGTTCAAAAATTGCTGCACCTACTGGAAAAGCACGGTCTCGGTTTGAGAAAACATGACTTCCTTACAGCTTGTGAAGACAGAAAACAGGAAGAGAACTTAATAGCAATGCAGTGACATCACCAAGGGGGTCTGTCGGATATGCCAGATGGTTGGATGGTCGGGTAATTGAAACTGTACTGTATTTCTTTTTGAAAATCCAAAGCATTTGCTTTATATAATTACACTACCATTTTGACTCACATCAAGTGTGATTTTTCATTCCTTTTTTATCTTGCTAATTAGACAAAAGTTTTTTATGCCGATAGTGTTCGGGTAGGTAGAACTCAACTTACTTTGGCTCACCTGTGACCTGAGGCTTTTATTTTCATCTTTGTAGGTGCTCGGTGGGATGTTGTAATTTGTATGAATGAAGAGGAGCTGTGTTTGTTTTCTTATTAGTATTTCACCTCCACACCTCATTTTTTGGGATTTATATATTTACCCTGCATATGTCCAGGCTGACAACAAAGAAATGAATATGCAATAATCTTCACATTTAAGATGTCAAAATTTAGCATTCTCAGTGCTAGTCACTCGTTGAAACTTTTACTAATTAAAAGCTGCCTCTTGAATTTAGAATGGCTGTTCAGCACAGTCCAGAGAAAAATGAATGGGTCAAAATGTACTTTTTTTTTTACTTTCCTTTCTGCAGGAGGAGCACACAGGCAGTAAATGGCTTTGAATCAGCCTCTCCACAGACTAACAGCTGTGAAAAAGAAAACATTAAAATTAAACATTTTTTCCATCTTAAATATTTGCAGGCAGTTCTTGGAGCACTTCACACCATCATTTTACAATTTTCTTAGCTTTTACTGACATCTAGTGCTTAGTCTGGAATTTGCAAGCAATCCTACAGTATCTTCATAGTCCTCTCAGTTTACAATTCTCCTTTGTGTTTACAGAATATGCAATCCTTCTGTCTTTATCAGAATAAGGATGGTACATGAACTGTAAGCCTAGACATCCAATTCTCATAATCATTTACATAGATTCCACACAGATGTTCTCAAATTGACAGCAAACATTAATGATGGAATCATTACTAATGTTTCCTATTTTTTTTCCCCTATAGAATGTGAAAGTGTGCCCTACAGTTGGGCACATCATTTTTGTAAGTGGGGTATAAGTATTTCTTCTGAGTCATTTCTACCATAATACCACACTTAAGGGTTCTTTTATCAAGCCGCACTAGCGGGGTTAGCGCGTCAGACATTTCATCATGCGCTAACCCCCGCAGCCGGCTAAAAAACTAGCGCCTGCTCAATGCACGCATCAGCAGCTAGCGCGGCAGGTGGTTTAACGTGCGGTATTATGCGCGTTAAATCCCTGTCCCACCCCTACCCCTTACTGTTTCTCTGCCACCAAGGACCTGACTTGTATCTCTCACTTTCAACCTCTCCATTTTTCTCTTTGCTTCCTTTTCTTCTTTTCATACAATCTCTCCTCCCTATACATTCTTACGTCTTTCATGTTTCATTTTGCCATGTACTCTATTTTTTTCTTTACTTCCCTACCATTTCTTTTGACTCACACTAATTCTCTTTTTCTTCCATTTTTCATGTCTTGCCACCATAACCCTTTAATTTCTGTCTTTCTTCCCCACCTCTCTCAAAGCATCCACCCACTTGACCCTCCACCCTAAATATCCACACTCTCATCTTCTTCTATAGAATGTCTTCCCTGCTTCTATTCTCTCCCCAGTATCATCTCTCCTGCTTCTTGTTCACTAACATTTGCCCCATCCTGTTCCCTCCTTCACCAGCCTGTACCTTCTGCTTACTACTCTTGCCTTTCTCCCAGCATCTTGTCTCATGACTATTCTTCCTTCACTAGCATTCTTTGCCTTTGAAACTTTTGCTATTACTTTCTTTAGTTTTTATTTAATCATTGTAAACTTTCTTTATTTTTTATCTAATTGTTGTAAACCGAGTCGAGCTTCCTTAGGTTGATGACTCGGTATATAAAGTTAAGCTTTAGTTTAGTTTCCCTGTGTCTTCCATTTTACCCCAGAATCTACCCTACAACTAATTCCTTCTTCCCCAGAATCTACCCTTGCTTACTTTCCCCTCCCCCTACTTTTTCATCCTTTCAGCAGCATACTGTTCCCTGACTCTTCCCCTTCACCTAGCATTTACTCTCTGCCTTCTTCCCTGCTTACAACATCATCTCCCAACCTCCTTACTACCTCCATCTATCATCTACTTCCTGCCTTTAGTGCACTCTCAATTCCTTAAGAAAATCTTCTTTAATACAGACGTAAAACAAAAGAAAATAAATTCACAGCTTGTTGCTTCTACAGAGTTGTGGGTCTCTTGCCAATTTACACCCTCTACCAGTGTAATTCCCTGCCTCAGGGACGGAGTGGGGTACATCAGCTGCTTACTGAGGACAATGCTGTGTATAAGGATTTTTAATGGGATAGTGCTCTCTATAAGCCACGTGGTTGCCAAAGCATAGAGAGCTGGCTACTGTTCAGACAGAGAAAGAGCAATAGAGAATGACAAAAAAAGATGCCAGTCAGTGTGTTAGAGTATTAGCAACTACTAGAAAACATCCTGCAGTACACAAAGGGAGCTGGAGGACCTCATTCTTAAAGGCACATTGAAATAACTTGCCACAAATGTGTGTGTATACTGTATGTTAAAAGCAATATTAAACACATTTTAATACAAATAACATGCTCCCATGAATATGGAAGCAGAAAACATACTGCTATAGAATATGCCTGATGCACATAAAAGTTACCAGTAGGTGCAGAGATTTAGGTCTGGTTTTCCTTGACCTAAATGGGTGTGCCTAAATATTGTGACATGCACTGGCAATTAGCTTGAATCTTTAAGGTGTGCTTACCTTTCATAGAATCACACTAAACACTATTCTAGTCAACGCCAGTTTTTGGGCACTATATATAGAACAAGTGTTTAAGCTCGTTACATTAACAGGTGCTAGAATAGATGTGTCTGTCTGTCTTTCTTTCTCTCTCTCTCTCTCTCTCTCTCCTTTTCCGCTGTCTGTCTTTCTTTCTGTCTCTCTCTCTCTCTCCTTGGCCGCTTTCTACACTCAGGCCCAACAATTGTCCCTTTCTATTCCCTCCCTCCTTCCTTCCTATGTCCTTAGTGCCCCCCAGTGCCTCCTTCCTATGTCCTTAGTGCCCCTTCCCATTTTCCTAGTGTCCCCAGTGCCTCCTTCCTATGTCCTTAGTGCCCCCAGTGCCTCCTTCCCATGTCCTTAGTGTCCCCAGTGCCCCTTCCCATGTCCTTAGTGCCCCCAGTGCTCCTTCCTATGCCCCCCTCACTGCCTTCCAGCCTTTGTCCCACTCCTCCCCCGAAGCTAGCCAGCCTACCTCCCTCCCTATCTGCCGCACTAAAGCCAGCCTGCCTGCCTCCCTCCAGCACTGAAGACGAAGCCTACCCCCATACCAGCCCCTGCTGCTGCTACTTACCGTCTAGCCTACCGCCGCTTCAAACACCCTCCCAGTCCGCCGCTGCCACCCGCCAAAACTAAACCAAAAGGAAAAGGGTTCGCCACACACAAACCGCTGAACGCGTCAAACATTGCCACAGAGCTATGGATCATGGAGGCAGGGATCACAGAGATAGAAGTGTGCATGCGCGCTTAGTGTTTTATTATTATTGATATGGCCCTGAGTTCACAACATGAATTACATGCCAAAAAATTATAAAATTATACCTAATTGGGAAAAATGCATAATTTGAATTAGAAAATAGCATGAACAAGAGAAGGTCAGGAGAGAAAGAGGAAAGCACCAGTGCTGGAGAGAGAGAGAATAGCAACAGTTCAGGAAGAAGAAGAGAAAAAGAAAAGCAGCAGCGATGTTTTTATTTTTCATCTTCACTTCTCTCTACCTTCCCTCACTTTTCTCATGAGGTGGCAGATAAGACATGAGGGTAAAAGCTCTCTTATGTCTAGGGTAAAAAGAGTCAGACGCGAAGGAGAGGATAAGATAACACTCAGACGTGTTTCCCTGCCTAGGGTAAAAAGAGAACATGAATGGGTTTTTCCAGATATCTGCTAACCCTAAGAGCAACGCCAATGTGTGCTACAATTAATACAAAACACTGCCATAAAAATTATAACGAACAAGAAGATATTTGATCATGTTACCCACTTGCTAAAGAGTGCACACTTTACCAATTCCTCATCGAATTACATATGAAATTGCTTTAATTTCCTTTAAAACCATGAACACCAAAGAACCTGCCTTCATTCATAAGTTCCTCATCCCTCATGATCCTTTGAGAACCTTAAGAGCATCTCAGCACCTTCTTCACGTCCTATCTTTAAAAATCATTGGTACCCTTAGGGCTTCTTCATTTGCAACTATAGCCCCTACAATTTGGAACTCTTACCTTCACATTTAAGGGCTGAGAAAAATTTAGATAAATCTAAGGGAAACCTTAAAGGTTTCCTGTTTAAAGATGCATATGAATGCTAAATGATCTCTGGGTCCACCCTTGACAATTTGTGTATTAATCACATTCAATATTGATATGATTTCTCCTATTGCCCTCTTGTTTTTAACCTTAATAGTAATCTTTTCTTTTTAAAATTGTATTTCTGCCTACTATCCTTTTGTTTTCATGTAAGTTACATCTTCTCTTTAACAAGTATGTTAATTGTTCCCTATTTTAATTTTTAATTGTTAAACGCTTAGAATTTATAATTAGGATTTCACCAAATTTTAATAAACTTGAACTTGAACTTGAACCTTGCACTTCTGGTTTTGTCTTGATATGCATACAAGAGCAAAATTCTTGTGTGCGTGTGTTAGGCACACTCCTCCCTTTGCTTTTGGTTTGTTAGTGCATATTATTTGCATATCATTTCTTTTGAACATTAGCCATTTTTCTGTGCTGTTGTGCTATGGGGTTTTGTGTTGTGAGCTTTAGTGCCCAGCTTTGAACTTTGCTGTTGTTGTCTGTCCCTCTCTACCCCCGCCAGCATGAATTGACTGAAGAACAGCTCCTATCCCATTAACTCAGGCAGATTGGTTCCTGCTCAGTTATTCAATGTAAATTATTATTATTAAGATATTGTATACTAGTTTTTTAGCCCGTTACATTAACGGGCTAGAATAGATGTGTAGACTTAGGCATTTCTTTCTTTCTTTCTGTCTCTCTACCTGCCCCCTTTCTTTCTTTCTGTCTCTTTCCCTGGCCCCCTGTCTGTCTTTCTTTCTGTCACTCTCCCTTCCCCCTGTCTGTGCTTCTTTCTTTCTGTCTCTCTCCCCCTGTCTGTCTTTCTTTCTTTTTCTCTCCCTGCCCCCTTTCTTTCTGTCTCTCTGCCTGTCTGTCTTTCTTGCTGATTCTAACGGGTGCTAGAATATATGTGTGTGTGTCTGTATTTATTTCTTTCTCTCTCTGTGCTTAGCCTGTTTCAGTATTTCTGTATTGTTTTCACATCTGCAGGAGGAGGAGGAGGCCAGGGCGCGCGGGATGGCGGGGAGTCCGGGGTTGGGCGGAGCTAGGCAGAGCCGGGGTCGGGCATGGACCTTGCGCCGCCCGGGCCGGCTCCTCGTCACGAGGCCATTCGCCTCCCGGCGATAGGCACTGCGTCAATATCAGCACACTGCTTTTGCCGTGAATCAAAACCGGTGCTAGCGCCGCAGGCAAATGAATGACTCGGTCGGCTCCTCCTCCCCGCGCATGACCACCTCTCCCAGGGCCGTCATGGCGCCCCGCAAGGTCTTCGTCCCTCTAACGGCCTCGCCTCCCACCCCCGGACAGCCACAGCACCCGCCCACCTGCCAGTCTCGCGGTCCCTGACGGGGCTTCTGAGCGCCATCGCCCCAGCCAATCGGCGGCCGCCTTGGTCTCGGCCGGTCCACGGCGCTAAGCAGGTACAGCCAATGCCGCTGTCACGCCAACCCGCTGCCCAGCCAGCCAATGGACATCATCCTTGTGGCTGGCGTTGTGAAGGGGCAGCGTGGTGCGGCCTGCTCTGAGGGGAGGGGGGGGAAGTCCGTTGTCTTTTCCGCCTCCAGTTTCGCTCTGTTCTTGTTTCTACCGCGCTACGGGCCCGGGACGCATCATAATGGTAAGTAGCAGGCTCGGGAAGGTGACGGCAGGACTCCGCATTTGCTCCCTCCGCCGCCTGTGGTGATGTAGTAAGCGCGCATGCACACTCTTGCTGGCACATCCCGACAGATCAGATCTCAGGGAACATGTGGTGAGAGTGCGCATGCGCGCTTAGCATTTTATTATTATAGATATAGCTCACCAGTTACAGTAATTAAAACTAATGAAGCAGTATGCATAAAAATCAACTATCTCCCTCTCCTAATACCCCCTAACATACCACTTATATCGTAATACTACAATAATCCTAAAACTTGTCATCTTCTGGTTAGCGTTGGGGTAGTGTAGGGGTAGAATCTGGACCAAGCTGAGAATAATCCATTTAGTTTTCAGTCCATTAACTAACTACTTAGATAAAGTTAGGTTAGCAAAAAGGCTGTTCTGAGTTTGTCCAGGCAGTCATCAGGCTACTGGTCTGAATATTGCCAGTTCTTGAGTATTCTGTGCTGGTACCTGGCAACAGCTTGGTGCTGAATATTTGGGTGCCCACAACAATAAGCATTTAAAATAAGGTTGACCATTGCAAGCTGAATATCACTCAGACTATTTTCTTATACATAGGGTGCATCAGTTCACACTTTCATCACAATGATTTATTTGTGGGAAGAACTCCTGATGATTAAACTTTATATCATAACTATAATTGTTCAGGATCCATGTTCATGTTATGCTTTGGTTTTCATATCACTAAGCTTCACCTGAGCAGTGTCCAAAGAACTGTAGCTGAATGTAAAAATAGCGTAGCTATTAAAAGCAGCAGTTACACCATTTGGTTTAAATAAAAAAAAGTAGAATGGTCTACTTTACAATAGAAAGGAAGAAAGCCATTTTCTCATTGATTGATGAAAATTAGTTGCCCAATAGAAACATAGAGTATGACCGCAGAAAAGGGCCGACGGCCCAATAAGTCTGCCCACTCAGATAACCCACCCCCCTAAGCACTTCCTCGAAGTGAACCCACATGTTTATCCCATTTATTCTTAAAAGCAAGCACGTTGTTGGCCTCTACTACCTGAAGTGGAAGATCATTCCAACGATCAACCACCCTTTCGGTGAAGAAATGCTTTCTAATGTCCCCATGAAATCTCCCACCCCTGAATTTTAGCGGATGCCCTCTTGTCGCTGTAGGTCCTGTAAGGAAAAAGATGTCTCTTTCCATCACCATACGGCCAGTAACATATTTGAACGTCTCTATCATGTCTCCCTTCTCTCTGCGTTCCTCGAGAGAGTATAGCTGAAACCTACCTAGACATTCTTCATATGGGAGATCTTTGAGTCCTGAGACCATCCTAGTGGCCAATCTCTGAACCGACTCTATTCTCAGCACATCCTTTTGATAATGTGGCCTCCAAAATTGAACACAGTATTCCAGATGTAGTCTCACCATGGACCTGTAAAGCGGCATTACCACTTCGGGCTTTCAATTAGGGACATCATTATAAGAAGTCTGGGGTGCTATGTCTTCAGTAGATTACTGTGAAAGAGGACAAGAGAAGGCCTAAAAGTGAGTCATGGAAATGTTACAATGAATAAAAGATTAAAGATTGTGGCGAAACTGGGATCCCAGTTGGGAAATGGGAAATCATGATGGGGTGCTCAGTTAGGAATGTATTAGAATAATTGGGTTTCACCCTGAAAATCATCACAGAAGATAAGAGTTTCAGTATGGAACAGAAAAAGAGAAGATAAGTACAAACAGAAGGAATTAAAATTTTAACATTATCTTTTGAATGCGATGATTAAGAAAGAGTGTTTGCCACATTGGTGTGAAAAATGACTACTTGCTGATGAGATAGCAGCTTTTTCTGAGCACTAAAACATAAAATATAAAAATAAACAATAACCAGTGATAAAAAAGGGATTTGAGGATATTAGAGATATGACTGAGGGAAGCCAGATTTCAGATCCTTGTGATGTTGGGGATCCATTGTCTCTGGTACAAACTTGTGAGTTCTTGGTATGCCTACTGTACCTGTCTTGACATTCAAAAAAGTTTTATTATTAACATACTCTCTCTTTTACAAAGGCCAATAGTACAGGTCGCTGCAGTAGCTGCCCCAAAGCCTTTAGGTATTTAAAGCGCTTTCGGGGCTTTTGGTAAACATTTCATCAAGTTTGATATTCACAGTAAAGGTGGGTGGGGTTAATTTTTTTTTTTAGATTTTCACTTTCTATTCTCTGGGGAATCTTTCTGTTTTCTGAGCCACTTCTGGATAGGCTTAAGTCCAAGTAAAGGGGTAGACCCAGTCAGAGAAAAGTAAAAAACCGTTGAGCAACAAAAAGCAGTAAACAGTTTTGAGAATCTTCTAGCTGAATTTTGCTGATATGATAGAATAGCATGGTGCAAATTAATGCATCACCCATGACAGTCAAGCACAACTTTAACTCCCTTGTGGGTTCCTTGAAAAAATTCCATGAAATGTGGTCCACGTCGGGACCTGTGAGACTCTATAAGTTAAGTTACAAAATGATTTTTTGAAGTTTTTTACAATGTTATGATATTTATACATTGAAAAATCCAGTTTGACATAAATTATTATAAAATATTCCATACACAGTGATTGGGTGGTGGGTTTGGCTATAGGGGTTTCGGTCCTTGGCTGAAATACACAATTCTGAGTGTATGAGAATTTAATGTTAAATTAACGTTAATAGAAATTCAATTGGAGATCTTATGTTGGTTAGGTTCAAGTAAATAATAATAATAATAACAGTTTATATACCGCAGGACCTTGAAGTTCTATGCGGTTTACAATGATTATAAGATATTACAGATCGAGTGGAATAAACAAAGTTCAGAGTTGGTGAATAACAGTTCTAAAGATTATTTGTTGAGACTAAGATTGTATAGATCAGTTACCTAAGTACTTCAGGAACAGATGTGTTTTTAGGCGTTTCCTGAATTCCCTATAAGTAATAGGCACGAGCAGTTGTTCCAGGTCTTTACCCCATAATGCTGCTTGATGTGTGAGAAGATGTTGGTGATGACTTTTAAATTTACAACCTCTAACCGGTGGAGAAACAAAATTCGGATGTGAGGTTTTCCTGAATCTGTTGGTTGTGAAGGAGAAAAGGTCTGTTATATATTTAGGGGCTAAGCCGTTAAGTACCTTGAAGCAAAAACAACCAAACTTGAACTTCACACGTGCCTCCATTGGCAGCCAGTGCAGAAGTTGGTAGGAAGGTGTCACGTGATCAAACTTCTTCAGTCCACAATGTAACCTAACTGCTGCATTTTGTACCAGTTGCAATCGCCGCATGTTCTTCTGGGAGAGTGCCAAGTAGATGATATTACAATAATCGAGTTGACTCAGTATGAGGGATTGTACCAGAATTCTAAATGATGAGATATCGAAGTAAGCTCTGATGGACCGAAGCTTCCAGAGGGTGAGAAAGATTTTTCTAATCAGGGAGTCTACCTGGTCTTTCATGGTCAGGCTCTGGTCCAGTTTTACTCCCAATATCTTCATAGTGGGTTGAATGGGATAACTAAGGTTATTGATGCACAATGATGCTTTGGTGTCAAGTGGGCGTGGCGATGCTATAAAAATTTTTATTTTTTCTGAATTTAGCTTTAGTCTGAATTCGGTCATCCATCACTCCATCCAATTTAGTACTTCTGTTGCTTTGGGGGTGACTTTTGAGACAGAGGTAGTAAATGGGATAATTATCGTGAAGTGATCAGCGTAGCTAAATAGTTTTATCCCCAGCTGGGACAATTGCGCACCCAATGAGGCCATGTAAACATTGAAGAGCAGTGGGAATAATGGTGATCCCTGTGGCACGCCAGATGGATTGCTCCATGTATCAGAGAGATCGTAATTAAAACGGACTTGGTAGGTGCGTGAAATAAGGAAACCTCAAAACCAGTTTAATACCTCTCCTCTGATTCCAATTGCGTCTAAGCATTGTAATAGTTTCCCATGGTCCACCAAGTCGAAGGCAGAGCTCATGTCAAATTGCATGATTAGGGCGTTGAGGCCGTTACTAAACAAGTAGCGCATATTGTCCAGGATAGCCGCAATTACTGTCTCAATGCTAAACAGAGGCCTAAAACCAGATTGAGTTTCATGCAAGAGAGAGAACTGGTCAAGATATTCCATCAGTTGGGTGTGTACCATTCCTTCCATGATTTTTACAATAAATGGGATGGATGCTACTGATCTATAGTTGGTTACTGATGGTGATTGCATGTTGGAAACAGAAACCCGAGGTACAACTATACGATGGGAGGGATATTATTGAATGAGAGTAACCAAGAAAGGGACTTGGGGGTAATGGTGGACATGACAATGAAGCCAACGGCACAGTGCGCAGCGGCCGCTAAGAAAGCAAATAGAATGCTAGGCATAATCAAGAAGGGTATTACAACAAGGACAAAATAAGTTATCCTGCCATTGTATCGGGCGATGGTGCGCCCGCATCTGGAATACTGCGTCCAATATTGGTCTCCGTACCTTAGGAAGGATATGGCGTAACTCGAGAGGGTTCAGAGGAGAGCGACACGCTTAATAAAAGGGATGGAAAACCTCTCATACGCTGAGAGATTGGAGAAACTGGGTCTCTTTTCCCTGGAGAAGAGGAGACTTAGAGGGGATATGATAGAGACTTATAAGGTCATGAAGGGCATAGAGAGAGTAGAGAAGGACAGATTTTTCAAACTTTCGAAAAATAAAAGAACAAGAGGACACTTGAAAAAGTTGAAAGGGGACAGATTTAAAACGAATGCTAGGAAGTTCTTTACCCAACGAGTGGTGGACACCTGGAATGCGCTTCCAGAGGGCGTAATAGGGCAGAGTACAGTACAGGGGTTTAAGAAAGGATTGGACAATTTCCTGCTGGAAAAGGGGATAGAGGGGTATAAATAGAGGATTACTGCACAGGTCCTGGACCTGTTGGGCCGCCGCGTGAGCGGACTGCTGGGCATGATGGAACTCAGGTCTGACCCAGCATAGGCATTGCTTATGTCCTTATGTTCTTATGTGATTCTTTACGATTTTTTTGAATTGGGGTTATTATAATATGATCATTATTAGTGAGGAATTTTCCATTGTTTAGGTTATTGGTTAGGTAATTCAAAAGGGATAGTTTAAAGTCTAATGGAGCTACTTTCATAATTTCTGGGGGACATGAGTCCAGGACACAGTATGATTTAGAGTATTTGTTATATAACTTGATGCAGTTATTCCATTCTAAATTGTGGAAGGAACTCCAAATCATGTCTGATGGTATTTCATTTATTTGTATATCAGTTGATTGATGTTCGTATTCGGCAATTATCGAGTAGTTATTTCTTAGGTTTTTAGTTTTTGAATCGAAATGTTGTGCTAAATCATTTGCTGAGGGTAACTTGGTGTTATGCATGGATTGAGTGTAGCGTGTGGTGTCAAATAAATTCGTAACTATGTTGAACAGTTCTTTAGTATTAGTTCCGTTTGAGCTAGTGTTTGATGAGTTAATTATGGATGAGTAAAATGTTTTACATTTTTCTTTTATCTGTTGTTTGTAGAGTTTTATGTTGGATCTCCAGTTGTCCCGGTCTGACAGCTTTCCCGTTTTTTCCAGATTATTTCTAATCGTCTTACTGATTGCTTCATTGTTAGGAGTTCGATGTCAAACCATTTGTTGTATTTGTTTGAGCAGCTTTTGCTATTTCGTTTGGGGGCAATTTTATCTAAAATGGATGTGCTAATTTTCATCCAGTGATCATAGAAATCAACTCCTTCTTCTATCTTTGTTTGTAGATCATATTGTGACCAAGTAAAGGGGTAGCCTAATAGTTTTTGCAGCAACTTGAGGACCTGGGGAACAGGGTTCAGTTCCCACTGAAGCTATTTATGACTCTGAGCAAATTACTTAACCTACTCGAGACAAGAATGAGGACAGTGGTTAAAATCTCTAGAATAAACCAAAATGCTGCTATATATTCCAAATTTCCCTAACAGGTTAATTGTACTATACAATAATAACTCTTTAATTCAAAACATTTATTTTTTGGGGATAGAAAAAAGTCTCAGAAAGCTGGGTTGCTTCACATTATTTGTACTCCCCATTTTTCAGTCCTCCTTCTGTATCCCATTGATGCATGGGGAGGTGCCTAAGATCCATTAAAAAGTTTCCTACCCCGAACAGCTGAGTGACAAGGCTTCTTTTGGGACTTCCTCTGACTCTCAGCTACTCGGGCTTCCCTTTACCAGCTTTGCGCATGTGTGAGAATCACTCTCACACTGTGCTGTCTAACTCCTACTATACAGATACAGCTCACTGTATTAGATTTCAGGTCTTTGTGCTGAAAGCAAGGACTTCTCTAAGTTACACTGGCCACTGTAAGAGGTTCCTGTTCAGCTAACCCCTAATTCTGTAATCTTGAGGTCACCAGCCAGACTCTGAATAGATTGAACAGTTCTTTAATAAATGAAGAAAAACAACTTACAATCAGATGGTGGTTCAATGCAGTTCAAGCCTGTTACTCTATCAGCATATCAGGGTTATGCTGGGAGTGTCCACCTTGTGGAGATGACACCGTTCTCCAGACTTAGGAAATAACCTAAGCTGTGTTAGATTGTTAGAACTACAGGGATGAAAAAACCTGGTGAGAAAACACCACTCTCAGGCTCTCACCCAAGCATGTGCTCAGCAATATGGCTACTGTTCTCCCTAGACTGGAGAAGGAGGTGGGCCCATGCGCTGTGGAAAGCAAAGCCCTCTGGGAATCCAAGTCCTCAGAGCACCCATAACCCACACATCTAATACAAACATTAAACTAGTTCCTATGTAAGAAACTGAGCAAATGCCCATATAGCATGGAGGCTGAACACTCCCCATCTGGTATCACTAGATACCAGTATTACTATTTATTTAATAATACCAAACAGTCCTCTCAAAGTCCATAAGTCATTGAAGCTTGACTTGATGACTTCTGGCTTGTCTTGTCATCTCTAATGTGGATGATCTCTCTCTGGTCGAGATATCTCGCAGGAGCTGTAACGAGAGACTTACAACACAGATACACACAGCATAAAGAGAGAAAAAGAGAGAGGCTTTCAGTCTCTGGGATGAACAATGGTCCATGATGTCCTCGTCTCAGGTTCCTTCACGATGCAGGAAAATTACTTCTGTGACTGGTCGAATAAAAGTCTTCATTGTTCCTTGGTTCCCAGGCAGAGCCAAGTTGCTCTTGGTGAACTGAAGCTCTGCTTCTCTGATGGCACTTGGCTGATAATTGTCTGGTCTTGCATCAGCTGGTTGATGTGTTGAGGTTGCAATGTGGATCAGGCATGCTGTGGCCTTCTCCAAAGCATCCAAGAAGATGCAGATTCCTTTTTGGCAGTGCTGTAGAAACATCAGTGTGTGAGATGTGCAACTGTTCAAGAGTCCTTAAGGAATCTTTCCATCTTTCCCGCTCTTGTCGCATTTCAGTTTGATCTTTGGTTTAAAAAAATGGGAACATATTACCCCATATTACCAAAAACTCCACTGGTTGTCTGTGGAATCTATAATTCTTTTAAAATTTGCCGGTATTAGTTATAAAACAGTCTTCGGGATGTTACCAGTCTACCTCGCCTCCCAGTTCCTTCTCAACTGTTCCAACACAAGCACTTGTAGAAAAACTTTATTTAACTATCCCTCCCTGAAATCATGCCAATATAAGAAGTTTCTTGATAGAACTGTAACATTCCAGGAAGCCAAACTGAATATATGGTTTGTTAAACTCATAGTTGAAGCTGCCTCTTATGCTGATTTCAGAAAACAATTGAAGAAACATCTGTTTGACAAGTTTCAATCCTAAATCATGTCTTTGGTCATAACTTACTTGAATTTCTACAGCCTTAATTTACTACGATTTTATCAGTGGCCCTTCCTTAATTACCACTGTTGCATTTAAACTATGTTATTATCTTAACTTTTGATTTTAAAAGATGTATTTTTATAGACTTTATTACACTTAAGATTGTAAACTTCTCTTCAGTTTGTATTTTAAATTGACTGTACTTTTGTTGTAAACCGCTTCGAACTTCTGGTATAGCGGTATATAAGAAATAAATTATTATTATTATCCCACTCATTGGTGCTTTCAGAAAGCTTCCTTAATTAGGATCCCCCTTGGATGGTTTCTGGAGCTACAAATCCCAGTGGATCGTACAGACTATTAACTGTAGATAAGACACCTCTGTGTGCATATGACCTTTCTTGTGTAGACACTTGAAATGTAAAAATGTCTCTTTTTAAGTCCCAATGCAGCCCAAGACTTCTCTGAAGTGGAGGGGTGTCTTCTCTAAGATTTAGATCTTTTAGGTATTTGGCAGGATCCTCTGAGGAAAATGTTGGCATTACTTCTGGACTGTTAGAAGAGATTTTGTGAAGTCTGAGGTTAGCTTCTGTTAACATTGTTTGTGTTCTTTTTAGCTTTGGGACTTGGCTTTATGACTGATATGGCATCTTGAAAATCAGCTTTCTACCCATGGTACCTCTCTGGGCAATCATTAAATTGGATGAGCCCCATGTTCACTATTTTCTTGCATGCCATGTATGTCGCTAGGTCTTTTCTTTCTGAAATCCCTATAGTGCTGGCGGTGGGTAGCTGTAGCTGACTACTTTCTGCTGTCGGCCTGTAAACAGGTAAGGCATAATACGTGTTAGGTACCTCTTGCTTAATCACAGTGTGCAGAGGGAAATGTGGCTGCTCACTGGAGCCAGGTTCCTGTATGGCATCAGAATCTTCGCTTGAGATGAAGCATTCTTCTCGGGGAGCCTTTCTGGCGTGAGAGCCAGTGGTAGTGCATCTATGTGCGTGCTTGCATATGGACCACTGTAATGGCATTTTGTCTCCGTGGCGTGCTCTACCTTCAGGCTGCTTCTCTCTGACGGTCTTAACTCCACTGCTGAGGAATGCGCTTTCCTTTCGCCAAGCGACTCCTCTGAGTCAAACTGTGATTGTTTGCTTTCCTGCTCTGAGGCGTGGGCCTTCACGTACTCTAACATACTCTGTGTGGGATCTTCCCATTTGATATGGCTCAGCTAACTCTCCCCGCCGTCAGCTCTTGTGGCTTCCTCCAACACCTCAGCTGCGCCTCAGTGGCAGCCACTTCCTTCTATTGCTGTAGCACCTTCAAGGCAATATCAAGTTCTGCCTTTTTGCGTGCTGTGGTGGCTTCATCAACCTTCTTGCGTGCAGTGGCCTCAGCCTCTGCCCTGCGCGTGACGGCCTCTGCTTCTTCTGCGGCCCTGCATGCAGAAGCCTCTACTTCCCTGACTGCTACTTTCTCCTGTTCTTCTAGTTTTAATTTCTGTGTTTCTATAGCTGCTGGTTGCTGGCTTTGCTTTTGCAGCTTCTGCCTCCATTCTCAGTTTAACAAACATGGAGACTGGATGATCTGCTGGAGTGGCTTCAGTGGCCTGTTTTGTGTGTTTTAGATGTTCTACTGGTTCTGGAACTCTTTGTGGAGTGTTTAGAACTGCCTGAGTATTGGGATTCAGTGTCTTTATCTGGGGCCTCTGTAGGCAGCTCTGCCTTTTTAAGAGCATCTTTTACTATGGTCTGCCTACCTGGTCTGTGGACCTTTGACTATCAGACTGGGCCATATTATCATGAGTGTGTTTCCATATTTCTGATAGGCAGCTTCTATTTGACTGACTGGGTTTTCTCACTTATGTGCTGTGTTACTTTGGCCCATAAGCTATCTAATGACCTGAGGTATTTCTGTATCTCTGACTCATAATTCTCCTGAGCCTTTACAGTTAAAGTATGCACCTTTGTTTCTGTGCCTTCTTCCCTGGCAAGGTGTACTTGTGCCATGCTGATTTCTGTTTCTTCTGCCATGAGGTTGCTAGGATAATACACTTTCCCCTCCCCATTCACGGTTTCGGCAATCGCGATTTCATATATTCGTGATTTTTTGGGGAGGGAGAAAAAACAAAACAAAACATAGTTTAGCCTTCCCCCCCCCGGAGTCTCGGCCTTACCTGGTAGTCTAGCGGGCTTTTGGGCCATGAGCGATCTTCCTACGCTCCTGCCCTGTGTAGATCGCCAATAGGAAATGGCTGTGGGGAGTTCCCGTCGTAGTCTCGAGAGACTACGGGAACTCATGGCAGCCATTTCCTATTGGCGATCTACACGGGGCAGGAGCGTAGGAAGATCGCTTCTGCCCCAATAGCCTGCTAGACCACCAGGTAAGGCCAGGATGCCAGGGGGAAGGCGGGAGGGAGGCAGGGGTGGGTCATAGCCAGACCAGAAGATATTCGTGGTATTTCACCATTCGCGGTCCGGCTCTGCCCCTATCCCCCGCGAATCCGGAGGGAGAAGTGTAAACTCTTTTTTTTACAAACAGTTCTGCCAAGTGTTGTTTTTTTCTTTGAGCCTAGGCAGGCTGTATGACAACCAATTGAAACAACATAACATAACAACAAATTTCTAGACCGAATAACCGTAAGTTCTATGCGGTTTACAAAAGATTATACTAGGGAAGAGAAAACAAATAGATTTTATGAAGAATACAGAGATAACTAGTTTGTCAGAAATTTAGAAAAGAGATAAGTTTTCAGCAACTTTCTAAAGTGCTCATATGAAATGGAACTCGCTAAGAGTAATCAGAAATCTTTGTCATGATATGCTGCTTGATAAGCAAGGGTATGTTCATGATATTTCTTAATTTTGCAGTCCTTAACCGAAGGAAACACAAACAGAGCATGTGATCTTCTATTATTCTTCTGTGATAGAATATCAAATCTGTCAAATAGATATCGTAGGGCAAGTCTAAAAGCTACCTTACAATACAAACAATCCAATTTAAAGATTACTCAAGCCTCGACTGGAAGCCAGTGCAGTTTGAAGTAGCAAGGCATTATGTGGTCAAACTTCCTCAGACCGTAAATCAGTCTTACTGCCATATTCTGCACCAAGGTCAATCTAGCCAGATTTTTCTTGGTGCTTTTCAGATAGACTATAATACAACGAATAGTCCAATAGGCCCAAAAGTAACAATTTGATACTTTTCACTGAAGTGTGGGCAACCCTCTCCTTTTGAGCCTAGGCAGTCTCTATGACAACCACCTGAAACAATTTGATACTTTTCACTCCTTGCCTTATGAATTATTCATGCAGCCTTCAGCTATAGTGATTATAGTTTGATCTATAACTTCACTCCCGGCCACTAAGTCAAAGACCGACAGGTCTTTTTTACTCTCCCGGCCACCAAGGCAAGAATCTCGCAGGTTTTTTTTCACTCCTGGCCACCAAGCCATTTTCTCATTTCATTTTTTTTTTTCAAGGTTTTTTCACTGTGCTGTTTAACTCCAGATACAGATACATGTATAGATTTCAGGTCTTTGTGCTGAAAGCAAGCACTTCTCTAAGTTGCACTGGCTCTCTAAGAGGTTCCTGTTCAGCCAACCCCTAATTCTGTAATCTTGAGGTCACCAGCCAGACTCTGAATAGATTGAACAGTTCTTTAATAAATGAAGAAAAACAAATTACAATCAGATGGTGGTTCAATGCAGTTCAAGCCTGTTACATTTCTTCTTACTCTACCAGCATATCAGGGTTACGCTGGAAGTGTCCACTTTGTGGAGATGACACCGTTCTCTAGACTTAGGAAATAACCTAAGCTGTGTTAGATCACTAGAACTACAGGGGTGAAAAAACTTGGTGGGAGAACACCACTCTCAGGCTCTCACCCAGGCATGTGCTCAGCAATATGGCCACTGCTCTCCACACACTGGAGAAGGAGGTGGGCCCATGCTCTGTGGAAAGCAAAGCCCAGTCCTCAGGAAAGTAAAGCCCTCTAGGAATCTGAGTCCACAGAGCATCCATAATCTACACATCTAATACAAACATTAAACTAGTTCCTATGTAAGAAATTGAGCAAATGCTCACATAATATGGGGGTAGAACACATACCAATCAATCGGACAAAAGAGACTTGAACCTCCATGTGAATCATTTGCAAGCAATCTTTTTGATACATCAATCGCTCTTCCACAGTTGGCCAGAGAATTGACCAGCAGCAATCCTGTCAGTATTAGTGATTATGTTTAGTGCATCCAGGCCTTTGTGCTGTTTCAAAATGGTTCTTCATATAAGAAAATCAATACAAATCAAAAAAGGAAATGTCTACCTCTCTGTAGGGGGCACTCAAACTAGCTACAATCAATGTTAGCAAATGGACCTCAAAATCCAAAAGATAGGCTCCCGAAGTACAAAGATTTGGAACAGGGAGATAAAAGACTATCACGGGCAGCTCTGGAAAAAAGCCAAGAGAAAAACTCCCTGCAAGGAGAGAAAAAACTCTCCGAGCTCAAAAACCAGGCATAAGTCATTAAAGCTTAGTTCTACGTGGGGGCACCCCACAGTGAGGGGGGAGTGTGAATCAAGAGGTAGGTCATAAGATCAAGGAGGCAAGTTTTCAAATAGCATTAGGTTGTAAACAGCAAGCAAAAAATTAAACAAAAAACTTAGCTCTTAGCTGTAAAATAGGGTCCTTTCTCTGTTGCTGTCTGTGTACTGCAGGGGTAGGGAACTCCAGTCCTCGAGAGCTGTATTCCAGTCGGGTTTTCAAGATTTCCCCAATGAATATGCATTGAAAGCAGTGCATGCAAATAGATCTCATGCATATTCATTGGGGAAATCCTGAAAACCCGACTGGAATACGGCTCTCGAGGACCGGAGTTCCCTACCCCTGGTGTAGTGCAATCTTTCTGCCTTTCACCACAGTCCCAGCGCTTAAAAGGTATCCACAATGCAGTGAACTGCCACCTCCCGGAAAGATTTACATCAACAAGAGAACATTGTTTTGCTTAAAGATTGTTGTGTCAGGATGAAATGAATCTCTCCATTAACGACTACACAGAGTTGGGAAGCCGGGGCACTTAAAAACTGACCCTCATGATATCAGAAAAGGCGTGAAAATTCAAAAACTTCAAATACTGTACTTAAAGGGAAACTTTTTAAGGAAGACATTTAAAGGGAAATTCTCATTGCACTGCATAGTTGCTGTCGTACTACACCAAAGTTCAACAGTTCAAGCCCAAACAGTTCAAAAGTTAAGAAGTTAAAACCCAGCTTTATTCCTGAAAATGCTACGTGTTTACTATACAGTGGTACCTCGGTTTGCGAGTGCACCGGTTTGCGAGTGTTTTGCATTTGCAGAATTGACGCCTCAGAAACCGAGCGTGCCTCGATTTACGAGCGCCCCCCGCGATCCGGCACCCTTCCTCCCGTGTCACACCCCCTCCCCGCCACAATCCGGCATCCCCCAGGCATCCACCCACCCATCCGATCACATTTCTTACCCCCGTTTGGCACCGGCACCAGCACCAATGCACAGGACATGCTGGTGCCGGTGCCCGAAGATCTGCCTCCTTCGCACTGGGCCTTGAGCATCTGCGCATGCTCAAAGCCTTCGAGTTCGGGCACCGGTTGGTGCCGGTGCCAAACGGGGGTAAGAAATATGATCGGGTGGGTGGGTGGATGCCTGGGGGATGCCGGATCGCGGTGGGGAGAGGGTCGTCGGATTGCAGGGGGGGTCGCTGGATTGCAGGGGGGGCAAAACGAGCAGGGGGGATGGCGGATCACGCGGGGGGCCTTCATGAGCGGGGGGAGCAATGCCGGTTCTTGGGGGGGGAGCAGCGTCACTGGCCTCGGGGGGGAACGTATCAAAGCGAGTTTACATTATTTCGTATGGGGAAACTCGCTTTGATATACGAGTGTTTTGGTTTACGAGCATGCTTCTGGAACGAATTATGCTCGTAAACCAAGGTTCCACTGTATACTATTTATTTCAGTTTTTATTCCAGGTTATTAATAGCTCAGTAACACATCTCAGTCTCTTTCACAAGAACACCAGTGGAAAACTGGATCAAAACAACAAAAGCATTTCCCCTAATGTTTTCAAACTTATGGCCTGACTCATGAAACATTTTCTTCCCTTCACTAGAAATGGGAAAACTAGGGGGTCCTTTTATCAAGCCGCGCTAACGGGGTTAGCGCGTCGGACATTTCATCACATGCCCCGCGGCCGGCCAAAAAACTAACGCCTGCTCAATGCAGGCGCTAGCGGCTAGCATGGCAGGCGGTTTAGCATGAGTTATTATGCGCGTTAAATCCCTACCGCAGCTTGATAAAAGGACCCCTAGATCTTTAACTGTAGACATTTATATATTAAAAGATGCTACCATATTACTATGAATTTATTTGCATTATTTACCAAAGGTCCCTTTTTAAGTACTACAAATGCATGTTAACAGCATCAGCATCTGCTAATGTGATGATTTGACATTTATATTCCATATTCAATAAGATAACTGGGCAGATTACAATTTAAAATTAACAGCAATAGTAAAAATAATCAACAAAATCACAATATAAAAAAATTGCCCTGCAAAACTAAGGTCTCCTTTTACAAAGGCGTGCTAGCGGTTTTAGCGCGTGCTAAAATGCTGCACGCGTTAGCCGTTACCACCTCCTTTTAAGCAGGTGGTAATTTTTCAGCTAATGTGCGCTATAGCACGCGCTAATACTGTGCGTGCGCTAAAAATGCTAGCGCACCTTTGTGAAATGAGCCCTAAATGGCAAAGCATAAAAACCAAAATAGAAACCAGTAAACGGACTTCTAGTTACAGTAAAAACTGCCCTAAATTAAGCATAAGTTTTAACACAATCAAAAACAATCTTAAACTAAATACACAGTAATTTCCTCTAACTGTAATAAAGACTATAATAATGTTAACATAAGGAAAACGAAACATTCCCATGCCTGTCACAAATTCCCAGCTTGACTCACACCAGCACAATTAACTACTGTCTTCCTAACGATCCCTTAAACTTCCATATTTTTATCAGCTTCTTGTTATTTCTCTTGTACAGACCAGCCTGAGCTCCTTCAGATGAAATCTCTAAATGGAGATTAAATTGAAAGACCTGAAGGTCTAATAGATCAATGCTGGGGTGGGTCCTATTAGGGGTCTGTCCTATCATTTTATGGATTTTTCTGGGAGTTTTTCTGTCTTTTATTATTATTACTAGTCTTTAAGCCCGTTACATTAACAGGTGCTAGAATAGATGTGTGTCTGTCTTCCTTTTTCTCTCTCTCCTTGGCCGCTTTCTGTCTGTTTGTCTTTCTTTCTGTCTCTCTCTTTCCTCGGCTGTCCACCATCACCCCTTCCCTGCTCCCCCTGTCCAGCAGTAGCCCTTCTCCCTTTCTTTTACCTCCCCTGTGTCCAGCAGCACCCCTTCCCTGCTCCTCCCGTCCAGCAGCAGCCCTTCTTCCTTCATTTTACATCTCCCATTTCCAGCAGCACCCCTTCACTGCTCTTCCTGTCCATCAGCAGCCCTTCTCCCTTCATTTTACCTCCCCCCTTTCAGCAGCACCTCTTCCCTGCTCCCCCTGTCCAGCAGTAGGCCTTTTCCCTTCCTGTTACCTCCCCCCTGTCCAGCAGCACCTCTTCCCTGCTCCCCCTGTCCAGCATCCAGCTTCCTGGTCTCTTCTGGCTCACAGGCACAAATCTCATGTCCATCTCTCCCTCTCTTACTTTCTCTGTCCATATCTCTCCCTCCCCCTTCTGTCCCCTCCCTCAATATCTCTCCCTCTCCCTCTCCCTCTCCCCATCTTGCCTTCTCCACATTCATTTTTCCCTTCCCCCCCCCCACTTCCCTCATGTCCATCTCTCCCTCTCTTACTTCCTTTGTCCATATCTCTCCCTCCCACTTCTATCACCTCCTGAATCTCTGTCCCTCTCCCCATCTTGCCCCCTCCACATCCATTTCTCCCTTTTCCCCCCTCTGCCTTCCCTCATGTCCAACTCTCCCACTCTTACTTCCTCTGGCCATATCTCTCCCTTCCCCCAGTCCTATATGCTTCTCCCTTCTACACCTAGCTATATGCCTGTGTGCTTGCTGGTCGGCACCCTGAAGGCGAGTCTACGTCACTTAGGCCTGCCCGTTGACTTTTTATTTCCCCTGCCTAACACTCAGTTCCCCCCATAAGAAAGTCTAATTCTGCAAGGCGGAAAAAGCAGAGAGGAAAATGCCCGCAAGAGCTTCTTTGCAGGTAGGAGATTGTTCCCAACTTCCTGCCCCTCTCTCTATTGCTTCTAACCTGGGAGGCTGCAGTCGGATCTTTAATATAAAGTGGTTAGCAGACTTTTTGGCCGGATAAATGTGGGTCACTCGGTACCTGCACTGAGCGTACTGTTCATTTGTAAATAAGAGAAAGGGGGTGTCCTGCTCATCTGCACGCCGTGTTTAAATTCATAGAAAAGCGCTGCGCCGTGCTGTCGCTGGCCTCGCCGTCTTCTGTTCACTGTGGCCAGCCCTAGTGGAAACAGGAAGTTATCAGAGAGGGCGGGACACAGTGGAGAGAAGATGGTGAGGCCAGTGGCAGCACGACGCAGCGCTTTTCTAAGAATTTAAATGCGGCGGGTGGGTGAGCAGGCGAGAGGGAGGAGGGTGAGAAGTAGATGCTGGCAGCAGCGGTTTGTTTGGTGGTGAGTGAGGGCGGGAAGGGGGAGTCGCTGGCGTGTTCCCTGACTCCATGTTCAAATTTGAAAATTGAATACGGCACGGAGGGACACAGCATGGTGTCAGGAAATACGCAGTCCTAAGTGCGCATGCACGCTTAGGATTTTATAATAGAGGATTGTACACCAATTAAATTGCTTCAATGCTTTATCAGTATAACAATCTAATAAACTATATACTGAACAAGGTATTTCATGCTAGTTATATGCTGAATCTTAAAAACAAAAGTTAAGCGTTTAAAAATAATCCTGAGATCCAATTGGCGTGGGTGAGGGAGGGGTAGGGCATGCTAGTAAATATAGCCCTCAATAAAATCATGGTTTTATTGGTCTTCATGGTCCTATGATTTTATCTTCTTTGCTAACTAGATGCTATTTGCCTACTCTCCGCAGTAAATAAGGTTAACAGCCATACCAGGTAATGACAGCAGTGAAGTGAAAGACTTGCAGTTGGAGATTCCGGTGCTTTCTGAAGCGCAGCTTTTCCACAAGTTTTCATAGAAATTAGAGGTTGTAATCACATTTTCCTTCTGTGAAGAGACCTTCCAGTAGCTGTTTGACAAACTGGCTCCAATAATTAACCATCCAGTCAAACTAAGGAGAAATCCAGTTATTTCCAGACCAGCTGACATGGTTATAAATACTAGTGGTATTCTCGAAAAGGTAGCTTTAAATAAAAATATATACACATGAATTTATCCTTCAGAGAAAATGTTTTCTATGGTAGGAGCTTCAGTGCTAACAGAAGCTACTGTACCTTTGCTCTTTACTTAGAGTCCAGAAAGTGATAACGTTTTGAGTGTATGTCAGTTACTGGGGGAGGTTTGTAAACAGATGTTCACTCTGCCACATTATTTTTTTATTTTTTTTTTTTAATTTATAAATTTATTAATTGTTACAACATAACAAAATCAAGCAATTTACAAAGCATACAAAAAAATACTTCAAATCAAGATATATATTCAAGTCCACATTATTAAGGGCTGGCTGGCTAATCTTATTGCTGACTTTAAATTCAAAAACATAAGAAAGAACTAAAACATCAGTTATCTAATAACTCTACAGTCAGACAAATAATTTCATTTCATTTCATTCCTTCTCAGCTTCTGCACTAGTAACAGGAAATAAATCCAACTTAGGGCCACATTATTAAGAAAGTAACATACTAGGTTGCTCTGCTTAGTCTGACTAACTTACAGCTACACTAAATGAATTGACATATTGTAAATTCTGTTCAACCCTATAGATATCCTAATGTATAGTACTATTAAAGGTACTCAATATTTCCATTAGAATCCTACATCATCTATATTCTGCTTGGCACTACTGCTGTCATACACAGGATATATTTGTACAGGCAAGCTGAAGTTATGTTTTTTTATGAATGGTCATATTTAGAATCTAAAGGACAATAAATTCCTCTGATCTCTGAAAGAGTCCTTTCATGTATCCTTTATGAAACGTATTAAAATAATATTAAATAGCACAGGTCAACACATCATTTTCATCAGAGTTAATGTTGGGTGGGTTTTATAGTAATTATCATGCTGATTTTAAATCTGTGTTTAGGTTTTCCCTAGCATGTCACATTTTTGTAATGAGGCTCATTATATCTGCTATAATAAAAGCCTTAGTAGCGCATGTGCAGAATGAAACTCTGTGCCTCCACTTGCGCAGTACACCGCCGTGCCCTCTGAAAGCGAAGGGCGAGGGTGAAGGAAGGGAGAGCCGGCCGTGGTCCGAACGTGAGCGTAACCGTCTGGAAGGAGAACTGGTGAAGAGAGACGGTCACGTTCTGAGGGAACAGACTGCCGCCGTTTGGGAGTGACAGAGGGAGTTGGAATGGTCCAGGAGCAGAGGCGAACAAGACCAGCCTAGTGAGGGTGAAGTTGACAGAAACTATCACAGTTTGAGTGAGAGAGTGTGCGTGCGAGGGGGAGGGATGAGAGAATCCCGGTGTGAAGGAGCGGAGAGACAGAGGGGGTCAGAACGGTCCAGGATCAGAGGCGAACGAGACCGGCCTGGTGAGGGCGAAGTTGACAGAAGCTGTCAGTTTGAGTGAGAGAGTGCGCGTGTAATGGGGGAAGAGACTCCCGGTGTGAAGGAGCGGAGGTGAGCAAGACGCTCACCATCTGCGCTGTGCTAGTACCCTTTAGGGAGGGGGACAGGGAACGATTTTGCTTTGATTTGGGGGAGAGGTGTGCTGGGGGCAGGGAGCGATCTTGCTTTGGTTTGGGGGAGGAGTGTGCTGGGGCGGCAGGGAGCGATCTTGTTTTGGTTTGGGGGGAGGGGTGTGCTGGGGGCAGGGAGAAAGAAAGAGAGACAAAGAAAGAAAGGCCTCAATGCCCCATTGTGCTAAAAGTCTACACATCTATTCTAGCACCCGTTAATGTAACAGGCTAAAAAACTAGTATAATTATAAACGTTAATTGGGTGATATATCATGCGTTTATAGGATAAACGTATAAGGAGGGTTAACGACAGTTGTCTTTGTTTTTTAATGCTACAGATGGTGATTACTATCAGTCTTTATCATCCATGTTTGGAAGAGGGTGAGAGGGTGCTTTGAAAACAATCATCTAAAAATGGTAGGAAGTTCATTGGATTATTGGAGGTGATTAAGGGGGCTTTTCTTTTTCAGCTGTGAGTACTGTCAAGTAGAGGTGCCCGATTCCTGATCTGAATCAATTCACCGTTTCACTTCAGGTGAATTGGTTTAGTTCCAGAAAAAAATGGATTCACAGATTCATGAGCAGTCCCTTTGCCGCCGATCTGTTTTGCAGAGGCCAGTTCAGGCTTTCCCTCTGCCAGAGTCCTTCCATCTAATGTAACTTCCTGTTCTTCCTGGCTTCTTTTCTTTTGCCTTTTTTTTTTTTTTTACTAGTTACTCCTTCCCAGAATCAATCCTGTCACCCTTCTCCCCCTAACAGTGTTTATCTAATTCCCCGCCCCTGCATCTACTATTAATTTGATGCACAAGTTGTTGCCGAACGGCGGTAGCAGATGCACTCACAGAGCTACCCTGCCACTAGTCCCGGTGTCTTCTCTCAATTGTGGTTACCCCAGCAGAAAAAGGAAGTTGTTACTGAGGGCGGGCCGCAGTAGAGAGAAGATGCCATGAGCAGCAGCAAGAGAGCTTTGTGGATTGCTAGATTCGCTATCGCCACCGGCAACAAATTTTACAACAAAATAAAGGTAGATTCGTGGAGGGAGGAGATGGATGTGGTGGATAGGAAGAAATGGATTTGGGGGAGATGGACTTAGAGAGGGAGAGTTGGATTTGGGGGAGATGATGGAGAGGAAAGGGAGAGATGGACTTGGGGGAGATGATGGAGAGGGGAATGGGACTTGGGGGTGATAAGGGAGAGATGGATTTGGTGGAGGAGTGCAAAATGGGGAAAGGGATAGATGAACAACGCAGAGATAGCAAAGGGTAGATAGCAGAGGGACCCAAGAGCTGAGGAAGTCTGCTGACACCTGAATTCATATCAAGCCACAACATTTAGCAATTCAAGGAATTAGGGCAGTGTATTGCAAACTGTGCGCCTCCTGAGATTTCAGATATGCCACAGCACACTGGGGAGGAGGAGAGGTGCTGACGCTGATTGACTGCCTACAGGACATGCCTCTAGGATGAATTTAATTATATGCTTGGTTAGCATTAATGTATGGTATGGGAAAGCCTAGTAGAGCATCACATAGATGTCTTAAGTAACCTGCTGGGTGGGGTAGTGAACCATTGAGAGGAGGACCCAATCACATAAGTCACTCTAACCAGTACATTTCTGGTGTAAAGTATGAGGCTACGACCCCCCCTCCCTCCACACCCACCCACCAAAATCCCACTAAACTGCTACATATGTGCTACCTACAGCCATAAGGGCTATTGGGGGTGGTAGACAGGTGGGTATACTAGATTTTGGGGGTGTTTTGAAGGGCTTACCATATATTATAAGGGGATTATGGTGAGATGTACTTGCGGCACCTTTAAATTGAATTTCACAGCAGTGCCTTCTAAGATGTCCCACTGTTCTGTTGGCATATCTGTTTGGCCAATCTATCCCAATGATGGCTCTTCCCACGTCCAAATGGTGTGGATTTGGACTTTTTCAAATTGATCTTTTCTGTGGTCCAAAATGGGATATAAAGTTAACCTTCCTAAGGGTTGGGCGACCTGGTGGCCTAGACATCCAACTAGGCGATTTAAAAAATACATATTTTTGGACATCTAGTGATTCAGCTTTTGAAAATGGATGTTTCTGTGCTTCTGATTATAGACGCTTAGCAGGAAACATCCAAGTCAGACTTAGACATCCTTTTTGAGAATAGCCATAAGAACATAAGAACATAAGAAATGCCTCTGCTGGGTCAGACCCGAGGTCCATCGTGCCCAGCAGTCCGCTCACGCGGCGGCCCAACAGGTCCAGGATCTTCTATCTATACCCCTCTATCCCCATTTCCAGTAGGAATTTGTCTAATCCTTTCTTGAACCCCAGTACCGTACTCTGCCTTATAACGTCCTCTGGAAGCGCATTCCAGGTGGGTAAAGAAGAACTTCCTAGCATTTGTTTTGAATCTGTCCCCTTTCAACTTTTCCGAATGCCCTCTTGTTCTCTTATTTTTCGAAAGTTCTTCCACAAAACTGAAAACCTGAACCGGGCAGGGTTAAACACAGGTAAGCACTCCTTACTATCAATCCTTTAAAGCACTATAGGTCAGGGGATTGATAGTAAGGAGTGTTTACCTGTGTTTAACCCTGCCCGGTTCAGGTTTTCGGTTTTGCGGTTGTCACTGCATTCCCATGCTGATTGGATGACGTCAGCCCCAGCTGAGTTGTAGAATATTTAATGAGCTCCAGTACACGCTGCGGCCATCTTGGATCAATCATTCGGGTGGCCACGTTGTATAGAGTTACACAGTTTTGAGGTAAGCTACACCATTAGTTGTTTGTGGTTGATGTAATGGGTTTTAGAAGTATCTAATTCAAGTTATACTTTATTGTAGGGATTGTGCCCTGAGGAAACCCAGATAGGGTGAAACATGTTGGCAGTACTCTGTCCCTCTTGGCTGAACCACCCAAGATAAGTGTAACAAATTTTACTAAGTATTTATTGAATGAACACACAAGCAAACTATAGCATTGCACAAAAAAATCTCTAAAAATTAATGACCCGATGACGATAGGGGGTGTAAAGCCAGTTGCTATGAGATATTATTGAGCATCTGGTGGCACCTCTGAGGGCCTGAAGGAAGCTTATTGAGCAGTTTTGATATAGAAGATTTCGTGGGGAGGGTTATAGTGAAACCCTCTCTTTAGGTTGGCAAAATAATTAACTGCATAACCCAGTGAACAGAGGTGTAACTGGGCTAGGAGATAGGGCAGCGATACATCACAGCACATATGTTTTGCCATTTCCAAACTCTGTACTTTGTTCTGAAAGAAAAAAGTGTGTGCATGCCTTTGAGTTGACCACTGACCCATGGCTGCATGCACAGCGAGGAATCCAGTCCACCTTGTAATGTTTCAAGGCAGAGTGCAGGAATGGTTTGTCATTGCTTTCTCCTCTGCAGTGTGTGGCTTCATTATGTTGCTACTGCCCAACATAGGGCTCTGCTGCAATTGGTATTCCCCAGTGGTTTCCCTGCCAGGCTTAACCCTGCTTAGTTTCCAGTAGCAAGAGCAGGCCTACCCAGGGCAGCCAGGCCATAGGCAAAGAGTAATGTACACACTGAGAAAGCAATGCAGGTTTCTGAAGTTATGTTTTCCCTGTTCAATTTTCAAAGAAAGAGTACATATGCAGTTTCCCCTTTGAAAACTGGTGCAAAATTCTTGGGTAAAATCAGCCTTAGACTTTGCAGCTGCTTGCACGTATTTTGGAAATTTTCTCCTTATGGCCTAATCTGATTGGTTGGTTCATATCCTAAACAAACTGAAGTCTATTAGAGCAGCTGAATATATCTGAATGAACAGGGCCCTCTTTTACAGGGTTTTAAGTAATGCTCACCCTATATATTTGCTTTATGATTAGATTAGATTAATTTGTCATTCCAGCATTTGTGAAGTATCAACATTAATTATTATTTCCAGCTATTCATTTCTGGGTCAATATTCAGCTGGTGGACGCGAGCATTTTTCCAAATGCTGACCATTGCTGGGTAAGTTAGACCTGGTTGCTCAATGCCAGTCCACCAACATTGATTATCCAGATCAGCAGTGATACCTGGATGTAATGCGGATACAACCAATATTCAGTGTTGTGCTTGCATAGATCATCAACACTGTTCTCAGAGTCTAAGCCGAGCAGAAGTCCTCCACCTACAGTCCTACCAGTGGGCGGTACTGTTTCACCAACACATTTTCAATAGTGTGGGACAGGCAAGCTCCGCAGGACTCCAGGGAACCTGCCTGTCCCTCAAAATACTCGTACAGTATTGAAACACCACCCACTGGCAGCAAAGCATTTGGAGGACTCCTACCCAGCTTATGGGGAACATGAATTCACCGGGCAAAGTTAAGTGGTCTTACTTGACCAGTGGGTGCTGACACTGAATATTGCTGGTGCTACAAAACTTCCAGGACCACCCTCTCCCTTCCCCAGGACTACCCTGGATGTGCCTAGAGTTTGTAGGGGATATCCAATGGTAATGCCTAGTTAAGTGCTGCTGAATATAATATCCACTTCTGAGGCTTCTCCTGCCCAGCTAAATCTTTTTCAATATCTGGCCCATGATTTCTATTTTTTTAGATTGGCTTGATAGTTATTTTAACTAACACGATACAAGAGCTCTCCTAATTTGTTTCAGAATACTGTAAAGCCCTATCCAGTAACACTCTAAAAGGAAATGTTATGAAACCTGGAGGTGTCTTGACTATTTGGCTGTACACAACAAAACTGGCAAAGGACTGAGCTTTATCTGTGTCCTGTCTTTCATACCCTCTAGATCTGAATGAAGTAAAAGCATTAGCAATGCAAATTAATGAAATGATTATCCTTACTAACTTACAACTTTGGAAAGTTGTTGCATTGGTTCACAAAACTGGCTAAGTGAATTAATATTTTACAGCATATTGATTGATGTGTTGTGAACATGGAGATTGCTGCGGGTAGTTTGTAGCTGAAAGGCTCATATCATATGGCCAAGGTTTCTGGTTATGAATCATGGGTCATAGAACTCGCCCTAAAATAGTACAACAAATAATCTTAAGGTCAAAAGAGATTGCACAGTATCTGTCTGCTAATCATGAACAGTTTCTGTTTAGTTTGCTGATGATCAAAACCATTATTAGTATGAGAAACAGAAATAATTTTGAATTCACAGAGCTTTAATTTGGAATCCTTTAGGTCAGGGGTGTCCAACCTGCGGCCCCGTGAAGTATTTTGTGCGGCCCCGGTCAAGGGTGATGCAGTGTTATCCTCTGCTGCCCCTGGGTGTTTACCATCTTGCCGGCTCCCTCCTCTGTCTTGCTACAGCGTTTGCGCATTTGTGTGGCCCCAGAAATATTTTTTTCGGCCAATGTGGCCCAGGGAAGCCAAAAGATTGGACACCCCTGCTTTAGGTGTAGTGGCCATTAAAATCAATATGCCCTATGAAATTTTAAGATTTATTTTAAAAAATGTATATACCACCTAATATCTAAGCAGTTTCCAATATCAAACATTCATAAAAGAAGTTTCACAAAACACATAGACATAAAATCAACAACCACTATCTTCACATCCATATATGGTGGCTATATTCCTAAAGCAGCATGGAAAATTTGGTTTGCCTAGGACTTGTACAACGGCTATTGCACACAGTACTCCAGATGAGGTCTCACCATGGCCCTGTACAACGGCATTATGACTTCAGGCTTTCGGCTGACGAAACTTCTATTGATACAACCCAATATCTGCCTTGCCTTAGATGAAGCCTTCTCCACTTGATTGGCAGTTTTCATGTCTGCACTGATGATTACTCCTAAATCTCGTTCTGCTGAAGTCCTAGTTAAAGTTTCTCCGTTCAAGAAGTACGTCCTGCATGGATTTCCGCTTCCGAGGTGCATGACCTTACATTTCTTAGCATTGAAGCCTAGCTGCCAGGTTGAGGACCAACTTTCCAATGTAAGCAGGTCCTGCGCCATATAATTCTGTAAACTGCATTCACTTACTATATTACTGCATTCACTTACTATATTACATAGTTTGGCATCATCGGCGAATAGTGTTATTTTACCTTGAAGCCCTTGAGTCAGATCCCCTATGAATATGTTGAAAAGGAGTGGACCCAGGACCGAGCCCTGTGGCACTCCACTGGTCACCTCCGATGTTTTAGAGAGGGTACCATTAACCACCACCCTCTGAAGTCTGCCACTCAGCCAATCATTGACCCATGCAGTTAGTGTCTCTCCTAACCCCATCGATTCCATCTTGCTTAGCAGCCTGCGGTGTGGGACACTGTCAAAAGCTTTACTGAAGTCCAGGTACACGACGTCCAAAGACTCTCCCAAGTCCAACTTTCTTGTTACCCAGTCAAAGAAGCTGATGAGATTGGATTTGCAGGACCTACCCTTGGTGAATCCATGCTGACTGGGATCCCGAAGATTCCTTTCATTCAAGATCGTGTCCAATTTGCTTTTAATTAGTGTTTCCATGAGTTTGCACACTATTGATGTGAGACTCACCGGTCTATAATTCGCAGCCTCTGCCCTGCAACCCTTTTTATGCAGAGGAACGACATTATCTAATTTCCAGTCCAGGGGAACTTTCCCCTTACTTAGGGAGAGATTGAATAGCTCAGCCAACGGTTTCGCCAGGACATCGCTCAATTCTCTGAGCACTCTTGGGTGCAAATTGTCTGGTCCCATGGCTTTGTTCACCTTGAGTCTTGCCAGTTCACTGTAAACTTCACCTGGTGTGAACTCAAAATTCTGAAACGGGTCTTCTGTGCTTTGTGTTGCCTTCAACTGCGGACCGTGTCCCGGTGCCTCACAGGTGAAGACTGAGCAGAAGTATTCATTCAGTAGTTCGGCTTTATCGGAATCTGCTTCCACGTAACTTCCGTCCGATCTTCTAAGGCGTACTATCCCGCCTGTGTTCCTTTTTCTGTCACTAATATACCTAAAGAAGGATTTGTCCCCCTTTTTAATGTTTTTTGCCAGAATTTCTTCCACTCGAAGTTTTGCCTCCCTAACTGCCATTTTGACCGCTGTAGACCTGGTCCTATATTCTACTTTTGCCTCTCTTTTCTCCGTGCGCTTGTAGGAGAGAAACACTTTTTTCTTCTCCTTAATGAGGTTCGAGATCTCTGCGGTGAACCATTGGGGTTTATTGTTTCTTTGTCGTTTATTTACTGATTTTATGAAGCGGCTAGTTGCTTCATGTATGGTTGATTTCAGTGTTAACCACTTAGCTTCTACATCATCGGTCTCCGCTTGGTCCTGCAGCATCCGATGGACGAAATCTCCCATGCATGGTTCCAGAAAAAGAAGGATGGATTGAGACATCCGGGTTTTACTTCCATTGCTTTCAATGGAAGTAAAACCCAGATATCTCAATCTGTCCTCCTTACTTCCATTGCTTTCAGTAAAAGTTAAACCCGGATGTCACAATCCTTCCTCCTCTTTCTGGAGCCAAATGATAAACCTACCAGGGATCACTTTTTTCTCTGCCCTCGGGATGGCTTCATGAAGGTGAACAGCATTTCTTACCTACTGTTGCTTCCTTCTCTGCTAATGCCCTTCTGAAGTAGTAACAGCACAGGGCCCTATAGTCTTTCAAGACCCTCTGGCACTGTGCTTGTCTAACTTTACAAGCAAGGCATTAGAGGAGGAAGGGGTGTAGGGTCATGAAATGGTTAACTGTTGTTTAAAATATTGCTCTAGCCTACATAGCTGAAAACAGTGTACAATCTACTGACCTCATCTGCCTAAAATGTATGTCCCTACCTTACCACATTGTAAGCTAAATAGATAAGAGTTTGAGCCATGATGTACCCTGCCCTTCTGTACATGCAACATTTAGACCTGTAAGATTTAGATAAGCAGAGAAATGAGCTAGTTTCCTATAGGACTATAAGTTGTATCCCTGAACCTATAAAAAATGCTGGCTTAGGGCCAATAATAATTGTAGAAAAGTTATAGAAGTAACAAATGAAAATTGTAGTTTTTGCATATATTAAGTTTGCATATGTTTAGTGAAAAGGGCATAAAAGTCCATGCGTTTCCTGATTCTAACACTCTAGTAGGCAGGCTTTTAACTCCACTAGAGTCCAGCATGCTGTAATAAACCTCTTGTACTTTCTTCACGCCTCTGACTTTGTGTGTCCAAGTGACCTTTCATTTGGCGCCCGAACAGGGACTTGAAGGTCTCTTGACCACTGGTTACTCGATTGGTCACTTGTTTCTGGTCCTACGGCTGACGTATCTGCTTAGCCGGCTGCCTTCCTTTTGGGGGGTTGGCAGACCTCAGGACGTATGACCACTTCAACTGACTTATCTAGTCTCAGTTTAAAGTACAAGAATCTGTATCAGTTTAATTCTGCCTGGAGTGGCCACCATCTGGTAAGTGGGAATTGATCATCCCTATCCTGTCTCTTGTCTCCTGCCTAGTAAGCCACGTGATCTGTCGCTGAAGTCGTGGGGAGGGATTCTAGGAACTGTTATTTTCTGATTGAGTAACTAAACTGAAGTCTGTTGTGTTTTGTGTGTTTGAAAGTGTTTGAAACGTCCTTGAGGACGAAGCGAGTGCGAACCTGTTAGTACTGCATTTCCCTAGTCCGGAGACGGGCAGGGCCAGGAATACAGGAAGTGTTTTCGTCCTCAATGCACAATGGGGGGATGTCAGTCTATCTATGGGGACCCCTTGATACAATGTTAGCTAATTTTAAAAAGGGATTTGGCTCTGATTACACTTAACAAATCAACCCTTATTTGTCTGTGCCAGTTAGAATGGCTGACGTTTGGTGTGGGCTAGTCCCCTCTGGCTCCCTGGAAGAGGACATAACCCGTCAGGTTTTTATGCATTCTTTTGCTGTCGGTTAGCCCCTTCCAGTCAGCCAATTTTTGCATTCCAATGGGAAAACCCTTCCCCTGGACAAACCTCCCAAGTAACCTGGACCTGTCTACCTCAGGGCTTTAAAAATAGCCCCACTCTATTCAGCACCGCCCTTGCTTCAGACCTTGCCAATTTCTTCCCTTCATCTGATTCTCAAGTCCTGCAGTATTCCAAGTTCTTTATGAGTTCTGTCTGTCTAAATGTATCAGTGTACTTTAAAACTGTCAGTTGTTCAAAGCAAGAGGGGGGAATACCCCTCCTCCTCCTTTTGTGAGGATAAGGGCCATGAAGTGTTTAGCACTTCAAATGCAGTTTTTCCTGAAACAGATAAGTAGTGCAACTCTCTCTCCTCTGTGAAATTCTGTACGGAGGAGGAGTAAGTCTCTACTGAGACCCATGTTGATTGTAAAAAAAGAAAAATGTTTAAACTTGTGAGTACAGTAAAACCTTGGTTTGGGAGAATAATTTGTTCCAGAAGCATGCTTGTAGTCCAGGGCACTCATGTACAAAAATATATATACTTGTATTGCAAGCCCTTGCTCATTTGGAACAGTCACTGTACTTCTACAGCGTCATATAGAGAGGAACCATTGGCTCAGTTGTGATAATGTGATGCTTGTATACTGTATGTACGTGTATTGCAAGACGTTGCTGGTATAGCAAGTTAAAGTTTAATCATTGCTTGTCTTATAGAACACTTGCAAACCAAGTTTATTTGCAATCCAAAGTTTTACTGTATATTCCAATCTTTGTTTTGTATTTCTGTTTATGAATCATATAACTTTTAGGAATGCTTTTGTATGGAAGTAAATATTTTTGCCAGTCAGATGATAGTGAAGGGACTGAAGCTGAATTTTAGCTTAATTTTACAAGTCAGCTCTTTGGGGTAGGAACCTGATACAGATAGTAGGTCTGCCTTTTAAATTTTCCTGTGGCCATATTTCCACTGATTCCAAGTATGTCACCTACCTTGGCTTTCAAATCTCCCAGGGTACCAGGTCCCTTCCTACACCCATGTCCAGGCTGTCTGTAGTCTCCCTGTTTCTGACAATCGCAAGGCTCTGCACCTTCCTTGGTATTGTCGGATACTGTCGTATCTGGATCCCTGATTTCTCTACTATTGCCCACCCTCTGTATGATGCCTCCAAAAACTTCTGACTCAGGCCCCTGCCCTCTGGCCCTTCTGCCCAAGCAGCTGAGCTGTATGCCCTCACTTCTGCCCTGCGCCACTCTGCCTCTCAGTCTTGCAACATCTACACTGACTTCAAATATGCCTGACCCATATGCCTGACCCATCATGCTCCCCTCAATCTTGACCTTCTTGAGGCCGTACAACTACCCTCACGTGTTTCTGTTATGCACTGCCATGCTTACAGACGCGTGACGGACCTTGTCTCTCGTGGCAATGCCCTTGCCGACCGCACAGCCTGAGCTGCCAGTCTCTGCCCCCTCCTTCGGCTTCTCTGTACACCATCATTCCTTTTCTGGATTCCCTTACACCCCAGTACACTTCTCAGGAACAGACTTGGACATGCACTATTTTGGGCCAGTCTGTCCTGAAAGGGGGGTGGACACACTGATACTTCAAACACAAGCACAGTGGGTACCCTCATATTCATTCCTCAACACCTGACCCTCACGATTGACAAAAGATTATGGTCTGACAGTGTGTTGTCGGTTCTAGAATAAAATCCCCAATCAGATGACTGCCACCTCTTGGACACCAACCCATTGGAACATATCCGATGCAGGTTCTGTCTGTAGATTTTACCCACATGCCCATTTCCCGTTCCTTCAGTCACCTCCTAGTCTTCACAGACACCCTGACTAGATGGTTTGAAGCCTTCCCTACTCGCACTGAACGCGCCGGGGAAGTAACCCAACACCTCCTAAACGATATAATTCCGTGCTTCGGTCTCCCTGTTTCTATAGGCAGTGACAACGGCCCTGCTTTCATTGCCAATGTTGTCCAACAAACTTCTCAGGCCCTCCAAATTGAATAGAAATTATATGCTGCTTACCAGCCCCAGAGCTGAAAGAATGAACAGAACTCTTAAGACCCTTCTCATGAAACGAACTGAAGAAACTAATCTGTCCTGGCCTGTCCTGCTGCCTTCTGTTCTTTTTCAGATTAGAAGCACCCCATCTAAACCCACTAAATTGTCCCTATTTTAGCTCATGTTCGGCCGGCCACCACCCATTATGAATCCACAGGGCCGCCATCAGGGCAGTACTACCAGTCCTGCATTCAGGGGCCTGGAGCTTACAGGGGGCCCGGGCCAGTAGCGTACCTAGGGGGGGCGGTGCGCCCCGGGTGCACAGGAGAGAGAGCTGAACGGGGACGATGGGGGACCCGCGGGGTTAAATACAACTTGAGCCGCAAGGCTCGTCTTCTACTCCGACTGCCCTGCCGCTCACACAGCCGATCGGAAGTCTTCCCCGACGTCAGCGCTTAAGCAAAGCCCGCCCTCCGACATCAGCGCTGAAGTCAGGGAAGACTTCTGGTCGGCTATGAGTGCGCAGCGGGACAGGCAGGAAATAGAAGACAAGCCTACGCGGCTCGAGCTACATTTTGCTGAGAAAGTTGCTAAGATGGGCTGGGAGGCAAACGGGGAACACAAGGGGGAGGGAGTGCGTTTTGGACACAAGGCATGAACTTGGGAGAGAGGAAGGGAGGGAAAGAGATGCTGAGGTGGGGGATGGAATGGGTTTTTGGACACAGAAGGCATGGACTTGGGAGAGAGGAAGGGAGGGAAAGAGATGCTGAGGTGGGGGAGGGAATGGGTTTTTGGACACAGAAGGCATGGACTTGGGAGAGAGGAAGGGAGTGAAAGAGATGCTGAGGTGGGGAGGGAATGCATTTTTGGACACAGAAGGCATGGACTTGGGAGAGAGGAAGGGAGGGAAAGAGATGCTGAGGTTGGGGAGGGAATGTGTTTTTGGACACAGAAGGCAAGGACTTGGGAGAGAGGAAGGGCAAGTAACAAATATGTGTGAATTTTTGATTATGATTCAGATGGGACTCTGACTAAATTGATTATATTAAATAGGACTAAATGATGTATGGGGCAGTTCTCATTTAGACTTATAGTCTGGTGCTGGTCACCTGTGAGTTACTGCCTGAGCCCATTATTCCTCGTTTGTATGCTATGGGCTCATACTGATGTCCATTATTCAAATTTTTTTGTAATAGTCCATTTTTATTTAAGTCCAAACATTCTCCCCAAGGGATTAAGAGTGTTAGCTAATTATAGATTGGACATTTATTTATACATAAATAATACATATTTATACATAAATAATAATATTTTGTGCTTAACAAATTATTTTGGAGAGGTAAAACATCCAAAATAACCCTTATGAGATAGAGAATACTGATTGGCCAGGAGGAGGTGAATCCAAGATATACCCAAGGTCAATTCAGTGCTCTCTATCTCTCCCTGCTGGTTGATGGGCGTTATCCCACTTGACTCTGGATTCATCTGCTGTTGATGACAAGGAATGGTCAGGTTGGATGGAGGTTTTCATTCTGGTTCCTGAGGACGGAAGGCTGTTTTTTTGCTCCTGTTGCAGCGGCTTCAGTGGAGTCTAGGGGTGTTGGCTAGATCGAGCCAACTTTAGGGGTAACACCTGGGCCCTCCCAGGTCCCTTGTCCACCCTCCCTGCTGGTGAGGAAGGAAGCGGAGGCAGGCCTCAGTGGAGAATGTGGTCGGAGGTTTGGAAGAAGAAGCCCGACCCCAGATGCCGGCACAGTTCCTGTGCGCTACAGCATGAGCACTTCTCCCTTTGCCTTCCTGGAGTATGGGATCACGTGAGTACTGGGTGATTAGGTGCCGGGTTGTTAGCCTGATGTGTGACTGGTTGTTTGGGGGATGCGGTGTAGATGTTTGGCACCGGAGGGCACATTGTTTTTTCCTGCACATCCGACGCGGCTGCGGAGGGTTTTTTTTTGTCTCTCCCGGGTGGTGCCTTGGACAAGTACAGAGTTGTGTTTGGGAGCTGTTATGGCAGCGGCTTTGCTGGCGGGCGTGCTCAGTTGCCCTGATATGCCTCATGCTAGACAAGGGAGCTGTCAGTCGGGGGGGGAGGGGGATGGACGTTGATCTCGTCCTGGCCCTGCGGTTTTTCTTGGCAGCTAGAGGGGTTCTTTGGGTGTAGACTGTGGTCTTTTGAGCATGCATGCTTGCATTATGCTGGATCAGCAAAGCCACAACTGACTTAATATGCCTCCCTGAGGCTGTGTTTGGACAGCATTTCTTCAATCTCCATGTTGGGGAATGGAGGCATCTGCGAGGTTAAAACTTGTTGGGGGGTGACTCTCGCTCTCTTTCTTTCTCTTTTATTCAGGGAGGAAGTGCCCTGGTCTTTAGAACTAGTTTTTGGGTAGTTCTATCCTTGTGCAGAGAGACACATGGCTCCTTGTGACCTCTGGTGATTTTTTTAAGGATAGGCCTTTGCATTGGGATTCCAGACGCACTGGGCACAGTTTAGTCGGGGTATGGCCTGGGCTGTCGCATTTTTCTGCCGCCTACGGCTACTTTCACGGTGTTCGGGGTTCCTTGCAGTACCCTGACATGCAAAGTACCGGATTTTGGTGACAGCACTCGCTCAGCGAGTGATCTTTTGGACAAATAAGCTAGAGAGAGAGAGAGAGAGAGAGAGATTGGGCCAAAGTAAGTAATGGTGTAGGAAGAAAACCATTGCAGAACTGTACCAGAGATACTGATAGATTCTAGTTGTGTAAGGAGTAGGGAATGATCAAGTATGTCAAAGGCAGATGTAAGGTCTAAGGAAATCAGAATGGAGGATTTACGATGGTCTTTAAAGTAGTGGATTGAGGTTGTTAGACAGGTAAGAGAGAGTTCAGTAGAGTGATTTTTTTCGGAAACCTGTTTGGTAGGGGTGCAGAGCGTTTTTTCAACAAAATTGGACAGTTGATTGAAGACCAGTTTTTCGATTATTTTAACTAAAAATGGTAAGTTAGCAATAGGACGGTAATTAATGATTTGGTTTTCGGATATGCTTATTTGTTTGAGCTTGGAAATACAAGAGCAGATTTCCAAGAAGGTGGTATGTAACTGGTAGAGAGGCTTTTATTGATCATGTCAAATAGAAATGGACCAAAGATATTGAAATGATTTTTAAGAATAGTAGGAGGCAAATATTCTAGAGTTATTCCTTGGGTTTAGACAGTGGGTTTTAGCCTTCAGCTCATCAAGTGTAGGCAGACAAAAGTCAGAAAAAGAACTGAAGGAAAGTGAATATTTGGGTAGAGGAGAAATAGGTGTTTTAGACACTGAAGTGCTAACAAGTGTTGTTTGTGCACCTTTGATCTTTTGGTCAAAATGTTCAGCAAGGGCTTAAACTGTAGGCTGGTTTGAGTTAGGGCCGATTCTTCTAACATACAGAGAGAGTGAGCAAACAATAGAATATAGTGCTGAAGAGATTTTTGCAGTAGCTATACGGTTGGCATAGTATTTTATCTTGGCTGCCTGTAATGATTTCTTATAGAAAGTAGCTTGTTCTTTGTATTTCTTTAATGTGGATAGGGAGCTCTTGCATCTCCAGAGTCTTTCAGAGGAGCGTAGCTGATGGCGGAGGAAAGAGAGTTCCTGGCTGTACCATGGTTTTTTAATTGAAGAAGAGGAGTTAGGGTGGGAATGAATGGGAGCCAAACAGTCTAGCATTTGTGTTTTGTAGTACCAGGTTACAGATTGTTTGTCGAGAGTGAGATTAGAAAATTCTTCTATGTGAAGTTCCAGATGAGTATTGATAATACTGGTGGTAATGTTGCTGTAATCACGAGTGTTGTAAGTGTGTAAATTGGATAGAGGGGTGCATTGATTTTGGGGAAGGTTTAGACTAATCAAAGAATGGTCTGTGCAAGGGAGAGGAAAAGTTTGAGGATTTTTAAACTCTGTAGAGAGAGAGTTTGGGCCAAAAATCATATCAATGGTATGACCAGCTAAGTGTGTAGAGTTTTGTATGAGTGGGGTTAGTGCAGGGGTGTCAAAGTCCCTCCTCGAGGGCCGTAATCCAGTCGGGTTTTCAGGATTTCCCCAATGAATATGCATTGAAAGCAGTGCATACACATAGATCTCATGCATATTCATTGGGGAAATCCTGAAAACCCGACTGGATTCCGGCCCTCGAGGACCGACTTTGACACCTGTGGGTTAGTGAAATATCAGAGGTAAAGGAGAGAATATCAGAAGCGATTGGATTATTGGGGGCATCAAAATGGATGTTAAAGTATCCTAATATAATTGGATACTCATGGGAGATACAAAAATCTAAAATGATAAAATGGAGGGATGTTAAATGATCTCTTGTAACCGGGGGAGGTAGATATAGAAGTTGGAAATGAAGCTGGTGAGAGTTAGAAAGAGAGAATCTCTGTGAATGCGCAAGTGATGCTAGGTAATTCAAAATGAAGAGCAAGAGAAGAGTGATAGATGACAGTGATGCCTCCTCCAGTCTTGTTAGTACGGTAGAAAGGTTTGAAAAAGAAATTTTTTGATGTAGATAGGCATCTTTCCCTTCTGATAGCCAAATTTCAGTAAGGCAGAGGATATTTAAATTATGTTGTAGAATGAGATCATGTACCAAGTGGTATTTGCTCTTAATGGAGCGAACATTTAGAAGTCCAAGTTTGATATCAGATGAAAAGATTGGAGTTTGGAGAGGAGTGGAAGAGGGTGAGATTAAAGGGATAGAAGATAAACATCTTAGGCGTGCTATGTTTGTGGAGGAGGGCTGAGTAAGGGGCTGGTGTCCCCAGAAAACTGGAATTTGGGAGAAGTTGAACAAGATTGGAAGGACAGAATGTAAAAAAAGAGAGAAAAAAGTTTGATTAGATAAGTAAGTAGCATGATATAGTGAGGGAGGGCTAAGAGATGCACAAAGGAGCGCAATAAAGAGCGGTACCTGCTCCTTAAGTACGCTCCTTTGGCACGCACCGCAGGTGGAACTAAATTTTAAAGGAGAGGCTACCAATGATGTAAGCAGGGGGTTGGAGTCACTGGTGCCAGCGGCTTTGCAGCGGCGGTCTTCAATGGAAATTATTCCTATGGCCTAGGCCTCAGAGGTGAAGTCTGCCTGTGGCTGAGGCCGCAGATGAGGGAAATTCCTGTGGCTTAGGCCTCTGAGGTGAAATCCTTAGACCTCAGAGGTGAGTTCTTCCAGTGGCTTTGGCCATGGAGGTGAGATCTTCCTATGGCTTAGACCACATATGAGTGAGATTCATGGGGCTCAAGCCTCGGTGAAGAAATTTTCCTGGGGTTTACGCTTCAGATACGAAATGCTCCTGGGACTTGGTCCTCAGTTCAGCAATTTTCCCTTTGGCTTAGGCCTCAGTTGAGTGCTATTTCAGTGGCTCAGGCTTCAGTAGAAGGAAGATTCCTAAGGCTCCGGCTCAGGGGAATACGGTTTCCTGGGGCTTAGGCCTAAGGGCAAGAGTGATATTCCTGGGGCTCAGGCCTCAGATCAAGACATATTCCTGGGATACAGGCCTTAGATGAGAGACGCCCCTGTGACATGGACTTCAGTTGGGTAATTCTCCTGTGGCTCAGGCTTCGATTGCGGAACTTTTCAGTGGCTCAGGCCACAGTAGAAGGCCGATTCCTGTGGCTCAGGCCGCAGTGGAAGGCTGATTCCTGTGGTTCAGGCCACAGTGGACGGACGATTCCTGTGGCTCAGGCTGCAGCGGAAGGCCGATTCCGTCTTGTGACTTAGGCCAAATAAATAAATAAAGTGCACCCCCAAAAAGTGCTACGTGTGAAAAAAGATTTGAATAAATCAAAAAAACACACACTGGAAACAGTTAAGGAAGCTCTTGTCTCTACTCCTTGTCAGGGGGGCCAAACAAGGAAGGAAAGTGTCCAAATCTGTCCGAATCTGAACCAAGCCAGTCAATGAGTGGAAGTACTTAGCTTCTCTGGACAATAGAACAGCCAGCCAATGTGTGACATCATCCGTCCAACGGGACTCCGTTTCGGGGGTGTACACCCCCTTCTTCAGGAACAACTGGACTGTAGTAAGACTGGTGATTCCTCCGACGTAGCTTGGAAAGTAAGGCAGAAAATGGCACTTAACGGAGGAGAACGCCTCCGATTTAAACTGCAGCCGCTAATGTTATTGGATAGAAAAATCAGATGACCAACTTCTTAAGGGAATGTGTGTAATTCCCTAAACAAAAAAGAAAAAGTAAAAAAGTGAAATAAAAAAGTAAAGATGCAATATGTCAGCAAATTCAAGCCCAAAAAGATGCAATTTAGGACTGTATTTACAAAAAAGAAAATTAATCCAAGGCTACGTTCACAAAAATGGAAAACTAATACGTAAGTTGCCATTCAATATAGTCATTATGTCCATTAGGGATTAGGGTCTGAAGTTCGAATATCCAATATTGTTCTCTTCTTTGTAACCACTTAACTTTGTTTCCTTGATAATCGGCAAACAAGTGTTCAATGATGAACCAACGTAGATCTCGAAAAGTATGACCGTATTGAATACAATACTCATTGACTGGCTTGGTTCAGATTCGGACAGATTTGGACACTTTCCTTCCTTGTTTGGCCCCCCTGACAAGGAGTAGAGACAAGAGCTTCCTTAACTGTTTCCAGTGTGTGTTTTTTTGATTTATTCAAATCTTTTTTCACACGTAGCACTTTTTGGGGGTGCACTTTATTTATTCTCACGAACAGGAAGAACCCGGGGATGTTTCACAGTTCACACTCTTTCTGAGTGTTAGCCGGTGACAGCCTTCCCCAAGCGGGTGGCTGTGTTACTGAGGGTTCTCCTGTTTCACATTATATGTATATTGTTGGTTAATTCAGGTTGAGGCTTGGGTTCTCTTGTCTCTCCCCCTTGTCGGTTTGTTTTCTTGGGGTTGGGGAGGTCTTGTTGTAGTTATATTTTTCCTCCCTATATTTTTTGGGTTTCATTTTGTGTTCTTCATAAAAAAAACACAAACATAAAAAGTTATTTGCATTTTTTTCCATATTCACGGTTATGTCCTGCCCCTAACCACCGCAAATATGGAGGGAGGAGTGTAGATATTGCCACAGTTTGGCCCTCTTTTACTAAGTCTTGGTAGAAGTTTCTACTCAGCCCAGAGTGCTAAATGCTTCGACAGTGTACCGATGCTCATAGGAATTCTATGGGCATTGGAGCATTTAGTGCTCTGGGCTACAGTAGAAAGAGGGTCATTTCCTGGGCTGCTGCAGGAAACTTGGGGCTGTGGCTATGATAGAGAATGGTTCTCCCATCTCACCTTTTTTACCTAATATCTGTATGAGTTCCTTAATCCCCTCCTTTACTAAAGCTGGCATTGCAGGCCAGCGTGTTAAATGTTCTGATACCCATAGGAATTAAATGCAGATGATATTTTTATCCTATTAATGATTTCTCTGGATTTGTACTATTCATACCTTAGAATAAAAATGTGAATTGATATCTTCTCTTTTAAAGCTAATTACAGATAAGACTAAAATTCCTTTGTTTAGTTCTGATCTAAACAAAATTCCAATTATTCTAATAGTAATGGTTCCCCCCCTTTTAGATGAGAGAACCTTTAGAGTCCTGAGAGTCTGCAGCATCATTATTTTGAAAAGAAATCTTTTTAAAACTTACCTCCTCTTTTACTAAGCTGCGCTAACCAATTTAGCGTGTGCTAATTGAATTAGCGCATGCTAAACACGAATGCACCCATAGACTAACATGCACGTGTTAGTGTTAGCTCGCACTAATTCGATTAGTGCACGCTAAATCAGTTTAGTCAACTTAGATGGATTTATTCCTACTTCTATGAGAAATAGTTTGCTCAGGTGGTACAATTGTTGACTTTGACTCAGGTGGTCTATTGTGATCCTTTGTATTCAGGTACCTCACAAAAAATATCTGGAAAATGCTTGTTGTATATTGCAGCTTCATTAATTTTTAAAAGTGAAAAAACTTGCAGCCCCTTTTATCAAGGTGCGCTAGAAGTTTGTAGGGCAGGCCGGCATAGTAAATGATCTGATACTCATGGAATTCCTTCACCAGCCCATACTAAAAACGTCTAGTTCAGCTTGTTAAAAGGGGGATTGGTCATATATTCCCTTTACTAATTCAACTCCGCTGGCTGCCTGTGGTAGCTCAAATCATTTTAAAGTATGTACTATCTGATCACTCTTCTAAAAGCTCAGTTAAGTCCAGGATAACTCTGGTATGTTGAGCATGTCTTATAATAAACTGAGGTCTTCTCTGTTTTCTATGAGTTTCAGGCTTTTAAGAGTGAAATAACTTTTAGGAAGCTCGTTCTGTTCCCAGTACTAAAATTTGCATCATGCTTTTTTAAGACAACTGAAAAAGGTATCAGAAATGTGTGAGCATTGGAACCCATTGCATCTGTCTTGGTGGGGGAGAATACAAACAGTAAAGATGATGGTTTTGTCTGTGGTTTGTTACCAAATGGGAATTATACCAGTTTATTTTCAGGAGTCTTTTTTATAAAAAATTGAATGCTATTTTTATTAAATTTATTTGGCTGGGTAAAAAAGCTAGAATTGCTTTAGTATCTTTGCAAAAACCAATTACAGAGGGTGGGGTAAATTTTCCCAACTTTTATAGGTATCATCAGGCCTATATAATGTACCAGGGAATGTATTGGATCCTCCCCGAGCTCATGGACCATCTTCCAGACTGGCTAAATCTAGAGTGGAAAATTATGTCCCCTATGAGACTATCCCATGTATTAAGTATCAGATTACCTAGTTATGCTAGGAATAACAGAATTTTATTGGATACATGGAAAACAATTAAATTTATTGATAGATTAACAGATGTTCCTATAATAAAATCTACTTTATAGTCCTTATGGTTAAACTCCAAGTTACAAGTGGGTGGTACTGAGATTGCCTGGAAGAATTGGATGCAAGCAGAAATTCGGACATTAGATGATGTTATATCTAATGAGAAGCTGCTTGAGTTTTCACTGCTGCAACAAGCATTTGAGTCTAAGAAGCTGGAGGGGAATTGGGTGAAACATTGTTTTTTTGCCCCGGCAGTGGGGAAAAAGGCTGGAGTTGCTATTTTGGTTAATAAAAAATTATAGCTTCTGATCCACTAGGAAGATGGTTGCATGTTAACATGAGTATGGGTAATACTACTTTGTCGCTTTTTAATGTATATGGCCCCAATTCGAACCAAATAGAGTTTTATAAGTCTCTACAACAATTGGTTTTACCACTGGCTGCTTCTAATTTAGTGATGGCGGGAGATTTTAATGCTGTTATGGATCCTTTAATGGATTAAAGACCTTGTAAAGTTATAAAATCATTAGGGTTAGATAATTTTGTACAATCTTCTAATTTAAAGGATATATGGTGTATTCTTCATTTTAATGATTGAGAATTTTCTTTTTGTTCTCATGTTCATAAATCTTTTTCAAGAATAGATTATGTTTTTATTTCAGATAATTTATTACATCGGGTTACACAAGCAGGGGTCTGTACTGTTCCGCAGGGGTCTGTACTGGCAGGCAGGAGACAGAGGGTTGGAGTGAAGGGTCACTACTCGGGCTGGAGGAAAGTCACGAGTGGAGTTCCGCAGGGGTCTGTACTTGGACCGCTGCTGTTCAATGTATTTATTAATGACCTGGAAACGGGGACGAAATGTGAAGTTATAAAATTTGCGGATGACACTAAACTCTGTAGAAGGGTCAGAACTACGGTAGAGTGTGAAGACCTACAAAGGGACCTAAGCAAACTGGAGGAGTGGGCAAATAAATGGCAGATGAAATTCAATGTAGGGAAATGCAAGGTCATGCATATAGGGAGAAAGAACCCGATGTTCAGCTACCAAATGGGGGGATTAGTATTAGAGGGAAGTAACCTTGAAAGAGATTTGGGTGTACTGGTGGATACAACAATGAAGTCTACGGCGCAATGCGCAGCAGCCGCGAAGAAGGCGAACAGAATGTTGGGTATTATTAAAAATGGTATTACGACTAGAACAAAAGAAGTCATCCTGCCGTTGTATCGGGCAATGGTGCGCCCGCACCTGGAGTACTGTGTTCAGTATTGGTCATCGCACCTTAAGAAGGATATGGCAATACTTGAGAGGGTCCAGAGGAGAGCGACACGAATGATTAAGGGCATGGAAAACCTTTCATACACTGAAAGATTGGAGAAGCTGGAGCTCTTCTCCCTGGAAAAGCGGAGACTCAGAGGAGACATGATAGAGACCTACAAGATCATGAAGGGCATAGAGAAAGTGGAGAGAGACAGATTCTTCAAACTTTCAAAACATAAAAGAACAAGAGGGCATTCGGAAAAATTAGAAGGGGATAGATTCAAAACAAATGCTAGGAAGTTTTTCTTTACTCAGCGGGTGGTGGACACCTGGAATGCGCTTCCAGAGGATGTAATAGGGCAGAGTACGGTACTGGGGTTTAAGAAAGGATTGGACAATTTCCTGTTGGAAAAGGGGATAAAGGGGTATAGATAGAGGATTATTACGCAGGTTCTGGACCTGTTGGGCCGCCGCGTGAGCGGACTGCTGGGCACGATGGACCTCAGGTCTGACCCGGCAGAGGCATTGCTTATGTGCTTAAGCCTTCATTGATCCAATCATTTTGTCTGATCATGGGGGTGTGTGGGTTGAATTTGATGTTATTGATAAAGATAATAGTAGGTCAATATGGAGATTTGTTAATGCATTACTTGCGGATCCAAAATTTTGTGAAGATTTTCAATTAAAAATTAACAAATATTTTCAAATTAATAATACAGAAGAAATCTCTATCGAAACCTTATGGGATGCTTTTAAGGCTACCATAAGAGGGCAAATTATTTCATATTCAGCTTATGTTAAGAAGCAAATAAAAGTGCAATTTTCTAATTTAGAAAAAGAGATTAGGATTTTAGAGGCAAAATTGATTGATAAATGGGAACATTCCACTTTACAAGCTCTTTTAAAAACTAAATGCAAGTATAATAAGATTTCTTCTAAATTAGTAAGAAATGATATTTTTTTCGCAGCAAGCTCTGTATTATGGAAGCTCTAATAAGGTGGGAAGACTATTGGCTAATTATCTTAAAGTAAAAAAAAATGAAATCAAAAATAAGTATAATTAAAGATGAAAAAGGTGTTATACATTCTCAAATTGGTCCTATTTTAAAACAATTTTTAAATTTCTATAAAACCCTTTATTTTTCTGAGTCTTATTTAGATAGGAAAAAAGATGGTTTTGAATTTTTAAAATTAATTGAGGGTCCGAAAGTTCCTGATCACTTAAAAAAAAGTTTAGAAGAGCCCACATCATTAAAAGAATTACAAATAGCATTGAAGTCTCTTAGAGTTGGGACCGCTCCAGGTGGTGATGGTTATACTGTAGAGTTCTATAAATCTTTTCAAAGTATCTTATTACCTCATTTATTAAATTTATATCTGACACAACTAAATAAAGGTTGAATTACAGGTACTATGGCAGAATCATTAACTATTGTTTTGCCAAAGCCAAATAAAGATCCTACTTTGGTTTCAAATTACAGGCCTATTTCTTTAATTAATGTGGATGGAAAATTATTGGCTAAACTTTTGGCCTTACGTTTGGCAAAGGCTCTTCCTTACATAATTGGTATGCATCAAACGGGTTTTGTTGCTCAGAGGCACTCTTCTAATAATACTAGATTAGCTTTTCACATGTTATATCTAACAAAGGACTTAATTGACCCGGCCTTCTCTGTGTCCTTGGATGCAGAGAAGGCTTTTGATCGGGTAGAATGGGCCTTTATGTATCAAGCTATGGAATGGTTTGGTATGGGATCAGGATTTATACAAATGATTTAAACGTTGTATAGCTCTCCTGTTGCTAGATTATATATTGATAATAATTTTTAAGATTCTTTCAAGTTGCAAAGGGCAGTTAGACAAGGTTGTCCCTTATCTCCTTTGTTGTTTGATATAGTCCTTGAACCCTTGTTATTAGCTATTCAACAGGTAAAGGAGATACAGGGTATTCCATATTCTGGAAAGGAATATAAGATATCAGCTTATGCAGATGATATATTGCTTCATTTGAGGAATCCTGAAACAACCGTTCCATGCTTGCTTAATTTGATTGAAGAATTTGGGAAAATTTCAGGATATAAAATAAATTGGACTAAATCAGAAGTTCTTCCTTTAAATGTACATTGTACAAAAGGTTTATTCAATTCTTTTCCTTTTATTTGGAAGGAAGAAGGAATAAAGTATTTAGGAATTTGGATAAAAAATACAATTGAAGAGACAATGAAAATAAATGAAAAGACTTTATTACAAAAAGTAACAGAGCTATGTGAACAATGGAATCTGTTGCATTTGTCTTGGTAGGGAAGAGTCCAAACTGTTAAAATGATGATATTGCCTGTTGTTTGTTATCAAATGGGTATGATTCCAGTTTTTTTTCAGGGGTCTTTTTATAAAAAGTTGAATAGTATATTGATTAAGTTTATTTGGCTGGGTAAAAGGACGAGAATTGCCTTAGTGACCTTACAAATGCCAATTAATTATGGAGGGTGGGATAAATTTTCCAAATTTTTATAGGTACCATCAGTCCTATATTATGCGACAGGGTATGTATTGGGTCCTCCCAGAACTCATGGGAAAGCTACCGGATTGGTTATGGTTGAAATGGCAGCTCATGTTTCCCATTAGACTTCCTCATCTTCTCAGTATTAAAATGCCTAGAATACGAAAAAATAATAGAATATTAATGGACACACGGACAACTTTACGATTTATTAATAATTTAACACTTCTTCCGATTCAAAAATCTACTTATCAAAATATATGGCTAAACTCCAGGATCCAAATAGGCGGTTTTAAGATTGTCTGGAAGGGTTGGATTAAAGCAGATATACAAACCTTAAATGATGTTATATCTAATGGTAAACTGCTGGATTTTTCACAGTTGCAACTTAAATTTGTCCTTGATAAAAACAAAGTTATAAGTGGTTGCAACTGAAGCAGGCTATTCAGGCAGGGTTCCCTGAATGGAAATCTCTTAATAATCAATTTAGTTTAGATTTCTTATGCTTTCAGGCAGACTTCCTGGGACACCAGGCCGCACAGTGGTATAAATTATTATCTGGCTATTTAAATAAGAAACCAAAAACTGGACTTAGAGATATTTGGAGTATTGAGATTAAGCATCAAATTGGACACGTATTTGGTCTTGGAAGATGAAATGTACAATGTCTGTGTCTATGAGGCAAACATGGTTTTTCCTGTTGCATAGAGCACTCTGGACCCCTGTTCGTTTACAAAAATTGGATTGCTCTAAGTCTAATAGATGTTGGCATTGTCAACTCGAAGCTGGAACTTTAGATCATTTATTGTTTTATTGTCCATTCATTAAGGCTTTTTGGGAGTCTATTTGGGATCAAATAAATTGCTTGTTAGAGAATCATGTAGTATTGTCATATGACACAATCTTATTTGGCATGTCTATGAGAGCTAAATGTCAAATATCTGCTAATAATAACAAGCTTTTGATGATATTAACAGGAGTTGCCAACCAACAAATAACGTATAATTGGAAGGACTGTAGAAGACTGAATTATTATTTTTGGTGGAATTCAGTTTGTCATGTGTTTAAAATGGAAAGAGCGTTGGCAGTTCAAAAAGGTTATAATAAATTTAGGGATGTGTGGGAACCATTATTAAATTATAGTAATGAATAAGTTACACTTTTCCCAATTTTAATACACATGTGGATTTGGGGTGGGGGGTGGGGTTTCTTGGTTTTCCATTAAGAATATATATATGAATGTCATAAGATATTATTTTTGTGTGGTATATATTAGTTGTATATGAATTTGGGAGGGGGTGGGGGGTTAAATCTTCTAGGTGTATGATATTGATGATTTTTCAAGTGATGTTGTATTATAATTATTGATATTTACTGTACACTTGATGTAAATTATAAAATGAATAAAGAATTTTTTTTAAAAAAGCATTTGATATTTTAAATTCTCAATATTATAGATCATTGCAGTTGAAGCAAGCTATTCAGAGTGGGTTCCCTGAATGAAAAAATTTAAAAACTTATTATAGCTTGCAGATCCTTTGCTATCAGATAGATTTAGTAGGACATCAGGCCGCTCAGTGGTATAAATTAATTTCAGAATTTTTAAATAAAAAGTCAAAAAATTGTCTTAGACATTTGGAGTATCGAGATAAAACAGTATATTCTGCATCTCGATGGCCATGAATTTGGTCTTGGAGGTTAAAATGCTCAGCGTCAGAATCTATGAGACAAACATGGTTATTTCTGTTGCATAGGATTTTTTGGACCCCAGTTCGATTACAAAAAAATTGATAATTCAAAATCTAATAGATGCTGGCATTGTCATATTAATATTGGGACATTAGATCATCTGTTATATTTTTGTCCAATGATACTTAGTTTCTGGAGGTCAATATGGGGACAAATCAATCTTATTTTAGAGTCATCTATTCCTTTATCGTATGAAGTTATAATTTGTGGCACATTGTTAAGGTAAAGCCTGTGTTGGATAAATATAAAAGCTGTCTTTTTTTTATTTTAACAGCAATAGCCACTCAAATGATCACAAGAAATTGGAAATGTCATGACAGACTTAATTACACGTTCTGGTGGGCGAGCGTATGCAATACATATAAATATGAAAGAATGAACGCGGAATGCTTAGGCTTAAGTAATACATTTAATAAAATATGGAACCCATTGACTGCATTTGTTAACGAATAATAAGGATATTGTAATTGTTGATTTTCTTTCTCAGATTTCCTTCCACATCCAGGGTGGGGGGAGGGGAGGGAGGGATATTCTGAAGGTTCAAAATATGAGTATATTATTATAATAAAAATGATTTAATGTATTAATAATTGGATGATAGGGGGAAATGATTGTTTCATTTATATTTTGTGTATTAAGGTGCATTTTATGCAAGCTTTTAATGTTATATTATTTGTAATGCACTGCCAAAGGCAGAAAATTCAATAAAGTTAAAAAAAAAAGACAACTGAAACCATATCTTTTTTCATACTCAAAAATTGCAAAAGCATAATATTTTATGTTTTTGTATTATACCTAGTGCTAATCTCTGGAATCTTCAATTGGGGCTTTGCTTTGGATCTTATAGAGTAAAGGTGGGTTATAACTACACATGCTCTGTTGCCTGAACACATTAAAATATTCTAAGTGACTTCTAAATAATGTTGCAATTTATTATTTATCTAGAAACCAATAGAATCATCTGAAAATGATGCAGAAAGATCTGGTACTGTCATAAAGGAAGCCTAGCATTTGTTGATCTCAGGAGATGCATCATTTCCATGGAGATTTTATATAAGTATTAACATGGACCATGCTGACGATGAAAATAGCGATTCAGAGCACACACTGTGTAATCCAGGTTAGTTTTCATAAGCATTAAAGCATGTATATGTCTGTTGCACCTTACTAGAACTGTGATGCCTATATTTTAGAAGAAATAAGAGCCGTTTTGGGAGACTGGCAGTTAGGCAGGAGAGAGAGAACCATGGACAGTATATTGTGAAGGGAAAGAAGGGGGGCTTTCATAGTATCCAAAGGATAATAAGATACTCTTTTTCATAATGGAGCAATAGGTCAAGATCAGTAGTGAATGGACAAATATGACTTAGGTCATAGAAGTCTCTCCTCTCCAGGTGTTGCTGTTAAGCAGCCTGCCCTGCTCTATTGCTTGCTAGTGTCATCATAGCTGATACCAACAGACATGAAAAGCTGTCATGCTTTATTCTGTCTCAGCTAGAATGGTTTTTCCCTATAATGTAAAAAAATAAAAAGTTGAAAACCAATCTTCCTCTAGTATTATTACTTTGGGCTTCATATAACATTGTTGTTTTGTGACCTAATTTTTTTGCCTTGGTCTGTTCATGCCACCGTTGCTTCTGGTGCTTGTGATAGTCACTTGGATTAACACTCCCTTGTTTTTGGTGCATATAGTACATGGTATCTTACTCATTAACGATATCCTAAAACCGTGTCTGAAGATAAAGACAAATGGAAACTTCGTCAAGGTACTCTTACTAAACTTTTTTCCCCTAGCCCAATCCAGGAATACATCTACCACATTTCCTACTCCTGATTTTTATGTTTGTTTGTTTTTTGCATAGCCCTGTTCACCTGGGGCACTACAACTCCCCCACCATTAGAAACATCCCCACTAAGTAATCCCAGAGATACAAACTCAGGGAGCCTTGATGAATCTTTCAATCACACAAATCCTTTCTCTCCTATACCTGGTAAGCCTGAAAGAAGTCCAATCTGCAACAACCACTAACAGACCTATATCTCCATTGTGCACTGCCAAACAATGACACAAATCCCAAAGTTTTCCACCACACCATGGGATGCCTACCTCACCACCAATACCCCATCCTCATCCTCAGCTTCAAACATAACTTAAAATACATACCAAACATCAAATTGTCAAAACAAGGAGTAATCTCAAACAGAATCCCTTGTATATACTTCAATGTCAGGTCTCTTGTAAATAAACTGTTCTTACTTAAAGAGTTAATCTTAACCAACAACCTAGGGCTCATCTTCATCTCTAGAACGTGGTTAAAAGAACTTAACAGTCTTGAGTTACCCCACCTCTGACCTTTGGGCTATAGAATTATCCACATTCCCAGGCAGCACAAGCGAGGAGGTAGTATAGCCATTATTTACAGAAGCTCCTTCAATCTACCATTGATTAACTTTACCATCCACTCTGTCCTCGAATACATAACTTGCAGTCTCGAAGACAAGCCTAATACGACCATGAACTGTACCTGTCTTCTACTGATATATCATCCTCCTGGCCCCCAACCAAGCAATAAAATAAACTTGCATGAAATTATCTTTAGCCTAACCTTCCACCAGACTACTTATATTTGGAGACATATATCTTCCTCTTGAAACCTTCGATAATAATTCTGTTCACAACTTCAAAATGCTGCTTGAAGATTGCGAAATAGATCTCAAAATATCTGGTCAGACACATGAAAGAGGCCATACCTTCAACTTCATTGTCTCCACTCACCCCTACCTCATCACCAACACCAACTGGTCTTCTGTTTCCTAGTCAGACCACTATCTTCTTTCATTAAACCTAAATCTCCATTTGGCAAGCACATTCAACAATTCTAATACACCAATAAGAGGTAGAATAAATCCTACCCAATTCTGGAACAAAGTCACTGCTTCTCTAACTGGCACAACCGATTCAGCAAATGCAATGTAATCAACCTGTAGAATTGTGTTTCTCAAGGTTACTTTTTTTTTTTTTTTTTTAAATAGGTGCAGCATTATGAAGATCACATTCGTACCAACATAAAAACAAGTGGAAGCTTCATCAAGGTACCAGACTATTCATACTTGGAAACATGGAGGGGCATATCAAAAGGGACATCTAAGTCCGTTTGCATCCAACTCGCAAGTCGTCCAAAGTAAAAAACAGCCTAGGACATATTTTCGAAAAATACGTCCAAAATTTTTTTTCTTTTGAAAATCGTCTAATTATACGTCCTGCCGATCTGATCGTCCAAGCTGCTAAATCATCCATCTTTATACCAAATTTTTGTCCAAGTCAAAAATGCCTAGAACAAGCCCTGTTGGACATGGGAGGGGTCTGCAAAGTGATGGACTGAACACCCAGACATGCCACCTAAATAGTGAGGTACCTTACAGGGCACTGCTGTGAACTTCACAAAAAGAGTGTCATGTCTTCTCCTCACTACAGCTCCCTTATAGGTCATGGTGAGCCCCCCAAACCACCTCCAGAATCTCCTAGACCCACTTATCTACCACCCTAATAGCCCTTATGGCTGCAGGAGCCACTTATATGCCAGTAAAAAAGAGTTTTGGGGTGTATAGGGGAGTACACATGTTTCATTATCAATGCAGTGATTACCGGGGCTTATGGGCATGGGTCCTCCTCTCTATGGGTCCCTAACCCACCCCCAAGACGACTTAAGCTGCCTCTGTGCTGGATGACTAGGCTTTCCTATGCCAGGCGACCAGGTGATAATGGTCTGGAGGCTGAATTTTAAAGGTGTGATTAATATTTTTATGGAGGGGGTTGGTGATCACTGGGGTAGTGTGTGGTGGTCTGTGTTATGTGTTTGCAGTGCTTATCTGGTGAGTTTAGGTGGGCTTTTGTGACTTAGACCATGTTTTACATGGTCTAAGTCACAACGTCCAAGTTCCATCGATAGTGGGATATATAACTTTTGGTTATACATGCTGTACGACTAAGTCTAAGCCGGCCTACATCCCGCCCAACTCCCGCCCTCGACACTCTTCCCAAAAAGCCCCATTTAGCTTTGGTCATTCAGTGGCACTATGTAGACCTAGGTCGTTTAGAAATACGTCCAAAACCCATTTGTAAGATCTGTCTGTGACGTTAATTGTATGTATATATTTAATGCACTGTTCTCGAATTAAAAATTAATAAAGATTTATAAAAAAAAAATACAAATGTAAACCTACTGGGGTCTGGCTATGGGGAATGGAGTTGCGGGTCCAGGGCAGGCCTGACATGCGAGGCAGTCAGCTGATTCCTCCCAGTGTTGGAGGCAGCTGACATCCATGCTGATTGCCGGCTGCCGGGAGGAGGGGGAGTGAGGAGTCAGTGACGCATCTGGATTGCGATCTGCCCTGCCTTCGGTCCTGGTCCCGCTAAATCAGCTGGTAATGAAAAAGCCAAATGCCACGGAGGCCTTTCCTCTTGCCAAATCGCTTTAGGCTCTGCCACTCTCAATCATTCCCCTCAAAATCAGGAAGTAAATTAAAAGGAGGGAGGGATCAAAACCAGCAGAGCCTACAGCAATTTGGCAAGAGGGAAGGTCCTCCCGGGCCTTTTGGCTTCTTCATTGCCAGCCAATTTAGCGGGATTGGGACCGGGACCGAAGGCAGGACTGATCGCAATCCAAATGTGCCACTGACTCCTCACTCCCTCTCCGCAGCAGGCAAACAGCAAGGATGACCACCGCGGTCGCCATCAGTGTCTTGTATGTCTGACCTGCCATGGACCTGTAACTCCATTTCTCACAGCCAGATCCCCAGGTAGGTAGTGTTAGAAGTGGCAAAGGGAAAGGGTGATGAGGAGAGATCTTGGATGGAGGTGGAAGGTGAGAAAGAGAGATGAGGTGTTGGAGCAAAGAGGGAAAGGGATATGCTACATGGAGGGGGCAAGACAGTAGATGCAGGTTAGAAGAGTGAAAAAGGGGGGAGAGAGAAAGATAAGATGCTGGAAAGCGGGGAGAGAGAGAAAAGCAAAAAATACTTGGAGAATAATAGGATGAGGGAGATGGAAAGCTGTAAATAGAAGCAGATATAGATGCAGAAAAATAAATGAAGAAAAACTGAGAGGAAAAGGTTAAAGTCAGAGATGGATGTAAGAGAGGAAGTGAAGGAGAGAAAAGGCAGATAGACTAAAGACCCTGAAAGAAAATTAAGAAAAGAGAGAAGAAAGCAGAAACTGGGATAAATATGAATAAAATAGCCAGACATGTTTTAATTTCATGAACAGAAGATGCAGTTTTACTGTAAATTTACACTGTTTTCTCTTTATTTTCCAAAGTGTAGAGTGTTGTTTCTTTTTCTCTGGTGTTGAACTGCATATGGTTTTGATTGTTGTCTACATTTATTTTCATACATAGGGGCCTTGTTGTGAACATGTTAGCTTTGGGATATATCCATCACCGATATTTGTATTATGTTTAGTGACATGAGATAACTGATGGGGAGGGAGAGTGAGCAGTCCTTATAGATTGGCTAACCTCGGTTTATATTCAAGTCAACCTTCTTTTCCCCTTTTTGGAGGGGAAAAAGGATACCTTGGCGAGTTAGCAATAGAGAATCATCTGTTTCTTTAAGCATTAGGTTCTATATAATATAAATGAAACAAATAGTGATGGTACCAACCCATGAGGCAGGACATGTATTAGATTTAATATTTGTCCCGAGGTAAATGATAAAATAATAATCACTGATTTAGGGGTAGAAGAAGTAATATTGTCCAATCACCATTTCTTATATATGAAGACCTTGGTCAGCGATGCAGAAAGTACAGTCATCCAGAGTGCTAGGAGGGTGAATGTAAGACCCTCTTTTGAAGTAGTAGATCTTTGGAAAGTATGGAATACCAATCTGCAATGGGATCCAGGATGTGATATAGAAGATGATGTACGGAATTGGAATTCTACTCTAACAATGGCGCTAGATACTATTGCTCCTGAGAAAAAGTTAGATCATGTGAACTGAGATACTAAGGTGGCGCTCTGCACCAGTAATTAAAGTGAGGCAAGAAGTTCAACAAGCTAAAAGATGCTGGAGAAAATCAAGAGATATAGAGGACAATGAGAGTTATGAGATATGACTAAAGGAATATTTACATTTATGTGAAAACATGAAGTGTGCCTAAATCCAAGAAAAGATTAGTAGGGCAGTGCCGCGAGAACCACAAGTCCCTTGAGAACTGGTGGCAGTGTTTGTGAGCAGCGCAGGGCGGGGAGGGAGTTCCAGAAGCTCGCTCCTGCGCATGCCGGCCCGGGTGCATTGCTGGCTTCTGACCGCTGACATCGGCAGGAGGGGCTCAGTGCAGGATACTCCGCTGGACCACCATGAAAAAGGTACACGGGGAGGGGTAAAAAATAGTTAGTAAGGGCTGGGATGCGAGATGGGGGAAACGAGTCAAAAAGTTTCAAGTTCAAGTTTATTAAGATTTGTTATCTACTACACTAAAGTTCCCTAGTGGGAAAAATTCACAAAATAATATAAATCCAAACACTTCCCACTTTTATGAAAAAGTGCATAGTATGGTCACTTCAAAATGATATTCATACAGGAGGAGGCCTCAGTAATGGAGCCTACGCGTAGTCGTATTCACTGACTGAAGTTATCAGCGTAGTTGCTCAGCTCCTTTGCTCCAATCATTGGCCATACTCCAGTATCCTCTAATTCTACACAACTTATTTTAGCCCAATTTATTTATTAAAGAATCTAAAAAATTCTACAATATCTTATTCTGATTTACTAAAAATTCAGTTCTACCATATCTTTTTCTAGTTTTCTGGTTTTTCTAAAATTCTGTAATAATACTCTCTCAACTCGTTTTTAATTATTCAGATGTCAATTTCTAATATTCTTTCATCTTTTATAAATACTTAAGAACATAAGAACATAAGCAATGCCTCTGCTGGGTCAGACCTGAGGTCCATCATGCCCAGCAGTCCGCTCACGCGGCGGCCCAACAGGTCCAGGACCTGTGCAGAAATCCTCTATTTATACCCCTCTATCCTCTTTTCCAGCAGGAAACCGTCCAATCCTTTCTTAAATCCCAGTACCGTACTCTGCCCTATTACATTCTCTGGAAGCGCATTCCAGGTGTCCACCACACGTTGGGTAAAGAAGAACTTCCTAGCATTTGTTTTGAATCTGTCCCCTTTCAACTTTTCCAGATGCCCTCTTGTTCTTTTATTTTTTGAAAGTGTGAAGAATCTGTCCCTCTCTACTCTCTCTATGCCCTTCATGATCTTATAAGTCTCTATCATATCCCCTCTAAGTCTCCTCTTCTCCAGGGAAAAGAGACCCAGTTTCTCCAATCTCTCAGCATATGGAAGGTTTTCCATCCCTTTTATCAGACGTGTCGCTCTCCTCTGAACCCTCTCGAGTATCGCCATATCCTTCTTAAGGTACGGCGACCAATATTGGACGCAGTATTCCAGATGCGGGCGCACCATCGCCCGATACAACGGCAGAATAACTTCTCTCGTCCTGGTTGTAATACCCTTCTTGATTATACCCAGCATTCTATTCGCTCTCTTAGCGGCCGCTGCGCACTGTGCCGTCGGCTTCATTGTCATGTCCACCATTACCCCTAAGTCCCTTTCCTGGGTACTCTCATTCAATAACATCCCTCCCATCGTATAGTTGTACCTCAGGTTTCTGCTTCCCACATGCAGTACTTTACATTTCTCAACGTTGAACTTCATCTGCCATCTCGTCGCCCATTCCCCTAGTTTATTCAGGTCCCTTTGTAATTCTTCGCAGTCCTCTTTAGTCCGAGCTCCACTGAATAGTTTGGTGTCGTCTGCAAATTTTATTATCTCACACGTCGTCCCTATTTCTAGATCATTTATGAATATATTAAATAGTAGTGGCCCGAGCACCGAGCCCTGCGGAACACCACTTGTGACCCTCTTCCAGTCCGAGTAGTGGCCCTTCACCCCTACCCTCTGTTTCCTACCCGCCAACCAGTTTCTGATCCATCTATGCACATCTCCGTCCACCCCATGGTTCTTCAGTTTCCGGAGTAGACGCTCGTGAGGCACCTTGTCAAAGGCTTTTTGGAAATCTAGGTATACGATGTCTATGGGGTCTCCTTTATCCATCCGTTTGTTGATTCCTTCGAAGAAGTGCAATAAGTTAGTTAAGCACGATCTCCCCCTGCAGAAACCATGTTGGCTTGGTATCAGAAGTTCATTTCTTTCCAAATGTTCATCGATGTTTTCTTTTATCAGCGCTTCTGCCATTTTCCCCGGAACCGAGGTCAGACTCACAGGTCTGTAGTTTCCCGGGTCACCTCTTGATCCCTTTTTGAAGATGGGCGTGACGTTGGCTATCTTCCAATCCTCTGGTATCACACCTGTTTTCAGGGATAGGTTGCAAACTTGCTGCAGTAGTTCTGCTATCTCCTCCTTTAATTCCTTCAGAACCCTTGGATGGATTCCGTCTGGACCCGGGGATTTGTCAGTTTTTAGTTTTTCTATCTGCCTGCGCACATCTTCAAGGCTCACTTCCATGGATGTTAATTTTTCTGCTTCATTTCCATTGAAGAATTGCTCAGGTTCCGGTAAGTTGGTTGTGTCTTCGTTCGTAAATACAGACGAAAAGAACATGTTAAGTCTTTCTGCGACTTCTTTCTCCTCCTTCACTACCCCCTTCCTGTCTCCATCATCCAGCGGTCCCACCTCCTCCCTAGCTGGCTGTTTCCCTTTAACATATCTGAAGAATGGTTTGAAATTTCGTGCCTCCCTGGCTAGCTTCTCTTCATACTCTCTTTTGGCTTTTCGAACCACTCGGTGACATTCTTTTTGATACTTCCTGTGCTCCATCCAGTTCCCCTCAGTTTTGTCCTTTTTCCATTTCCTGAATGAATTTTTCTTATTGCCTATCGCTTCCTTCACTGTTTTAGTCAGCCATACCGGGTCTTTTGTTCGACTCTTTTTGCTCCCCTTTCTGAATCTGGGTATGTACAAATTTTGCGCCTCGCTTACCGTGTCCCTGAAAAAAAGCCAGGCATGTTCTACCGTTTGCCATTTCTTGGAAGTGTTCCTAAGTTTCTTCCTTACCATTTCCCTCATTGCTTCATAGTTTCCTTTCCTGAAGTTGAAAGTTGTTGCTATGGTTCTCTTTCCTTTCGGTATTCCTACTTCAACTTTGAACTTGATCATATTATGATCGCTGTTTCCCAACGGTCCCACTACTTCCACTTCCTTTGCAGGGCCCATTAACCCATTTAGGATTAGATCCAGAGTGGCATTTCCTCTCGTCGGTTCTCTAACAAGCTGCTCCATGAAACAATCTTGTGTAGCCTCCAGAAATTCTGTCTCTCTAGCGCATCTGGAGCTTCCAAGTTTCCAGTCTATCCCGGGGTAGTTGAAGTCTCCCATAATAACTGTGTAACCACTTTTGCATTCTCGCTTCATCTCGGTTTCCATTTCTCTGTCGATATCTCCGGTTTGCCCGGGTGGACGATAGTATAGGCCCATCTTTATTTCATGTCCTTTCCTATCCGGTATTTTAATCCATAGCAATTCCAGCTTGTTGGTCATCTCCACTGTGTCCATTCTTGTCGATTGTATGCTTTCTTTTATGTATAGGGCTATTCCACCTCCTTTCTGTCCTGACCTGTCCTGGCGATAGAGCTTGTACCCCGGCAGTGCTGTATCCCATTTGCTTTCCTCATTCCACCATGTTTCAGAGATTCCAATGATGTCTATGTCCTCTGCATTGGCCAAAGCCTCTAGTTCCCCCATTTTGTTGCTTAGGCTTAGGCTCCTTGCATTAGTATATATGCAATTTAGGTCCTGGCATTTTCTTGTCTTCACTACCTTTCCCTGTGCTTCGATCCTTGGTGTCTTCTCTTTTGCTGCACTCTTTCTAACCTCCTCTTCTGGGTTAGTCGACTCCTGTAATTTATCCCTTGCTTCTTCCCAGCCTTTTTTCCCCTTAGTATCTTCATGGGATACCTTCTTCCGAATCGTCGACTCTAGGTCGACTGTCGGCTTTCCCCTTCCTTTTAGTTTAAAGCCTGTTCTATTCCTCTCATGACGTTGCTTGCTAGAAGTCTTGTTCCCGCTGTGCTCAGGTGCTCAGGTGCAGTCCATCTCTCCTGTAGAGCTTGTTCTTGCCCCAGAACGTTGTCCAGTTCCTCACGAAGTGGAAACCTTCTTCCTCACACCATTTCCTCATCCACGCATTTATTGATTGTAGTTCCTCCTGCCTTTTCACATCTGCCCTCGGTACCGGTAGGATCTCTGAGAATTTGCACTGATTCATACTCATGAGACTTTACTGAAAAAAACTCTTTTCATTTATAGTAGTTTCCTTTCCATTCAGCGAATTGCACTTATGTGCTAGTAAAAGATTACTTAGCTTTAGTCAGCGCTTGTGTTTCAAAAAATACCTACGTGGCCAGCGTTTCTTGGAATTCACTTCATAACCACTGCATCAGGGCCAAATTGAAAATGAACCAAGCCACTGTGAACAAAACACAAAACCAGTGAAAAATAGTAACTATACCGTACTTAATCACTTACTAGATATCTTACTTACCGCTCAGTGGTATAAATTAATTTCAGAATTTTTAAATAAAAAGCCAAAAAGTAGTCTTAGAGACATTTGGAGTATCAAGATAAAACAGTATATTTCTGCATCTCGATGGCCACGAATTTGGTCTTGGAGGTTAAAATGCTTTATGGAGACTGCGGTTAGATTTGCACAGAACAGTAAGTAAGATATCTAGTAAGTGATTAAGTACGGTATAGTTACTATTTTTCACTGGTTTTGTGTTTTGTTCACAGTGGCTTGGTTCATTTTCAATTTGGCCCTGATGCAGTGGTTATGAAGTGAATGGAAAGGAAACTACTATAAATGAAGAGTTTTTTTCAGTAAAGTCTCATGAGTATGAATCAGTGCAAATGAATGAATAAGTATTTATAAAAGATGAAAGAATATTAGAAATTGACATCTTAATAATTAAAAATGAGTTGAGAGAGTATTATTGCAGAATTTTAGAAAAACCAGAAAACTAGAAAAAGATATGGTAGAACTGAATTTTTAGTAAATCAGAATAAGATATTGTAGAATTTTTTAGATTCTTTAATAAATAAATTGGGCTAAAATAAGTTGTGTAGAATTAGAGGATACTGGAGTATGGCCAATGATTGGAGCAAAGGAGCTGAGCAACTACGCTGATAACCTCAGTCAGTGAATACGACTACGCGTAGGCTCCATTACTGAGGCCTCCTCCTGTATGAATATCATTTTGAAGTGACCATACTATGCACTTTTTCATAAAAGTGGGAAGTGTTTGGATTTATATGATTTGTTATCTACGCAATATCATATATTTCAATGCGTATAACAATTTATTTAAAAAAAGGGGAGGACAAAACAAGACATTGTATACAAATTATATACGTTCTAATACAAACTGGTACAAAAGGCAAGGGGGATGAAATACAGTCTTTAAAGAATGAAAAGAAACATTTAGGGAAGAACATATATGGTGGGAACACATAAGAATAAAATAAAGGATAAGTTGGCGACCTACTCGTAAGATTGATTAAGGTCTAAGGGTTTAGTAATTGGTAAGTTATGCTGTCTATGTTTTGAATGCGTCCTTATATAGAAAGCTTTTTAAGGAAAGCTTGAATTTTTCTAAGGAAGGTTCATTACGTAGGTGTAGTGGTAAATTGTTCCAAAGCTGGGGTGCTATGACCGAGAAAATTGTAAATCTCCTGGTCTCTATTATTTTTAGAGAAGGAATAGTTAGTAAATGTTGTTGTGTTGATCTGAGTGCCCTAAATGGAGAGAATACGGTATCATGAGACGATCCAGAAATATCAGAGCATGTGATTGTTGAATTTTAAAAAAGTTAACAGTATGATTTTAAAAGTTATTCTATGTGTGATTGGTAGCCAATGTGCAACTTGTAAAAGTGGTGTAACGTGGTCATATTTTTTTGAATTTGTAATAATTTTTATTGCTGTATTTTGTATTATCTATAGCCTTCTTATTTCTTTATTGGTTATGCCATGGTATAGAGCACTGTTCTTCAACTGCTGGTCCGCGGACCGGTGTCAGTCTGTAGGAAATTTCTGCCAGTCCACGCAGGGCCAGCAAGATTAAAGTGACCATAGGTCCGTTTTCAGACCTCCTGTCCCGTTGCCCCAAACACAGCTTCGGGACAGTGTCCCAAAGCTGTGCTCAGGGACAACTGGACAAGCGATCATTTCCTGTCCCTCCCTCCTTCCTTTTCCCGGGTCCCCTTCTCTAACCACCCTGCCGCTGCTGCTAAAGCCGACAGGAAGTCTTCTTTTCAACATCAATTCTGATGTCGGAGAGGACGTTCTGCGCCAGCCAATCGCTGCCTGGCTGGCCCAGAACGTCCTCTCTGATGTCAGAATTGACGTCAGAAAGAAGACTTCCTGTCAGCTTTAGCAACAGCGGCAGGGCAGTAAGAGCAGGGGAAAGGAAGGAGGGAGGCTTTTTTTTTTTTTTTTTGCATGGGGCAGGGAGGGAAGGTGGTAGGCAGGTAAGCAGGCTGGCTTTGGCCAGGAAGGGAGAGAGGTAGACAGGCAGGCAGGCTGGCTTCGGGGGTGGGGGTGGGACAAAGTATTGAAGGCAGTGAGAGGGACATAGGAAGGAGGCACTGGGGGCACTAAAGAGATATGAAGGAGGCACTGGGGGCACTAAAGACAGGAAGGGGCACTAAGGACATGGGAAGGAGGCACTGGGGGCACTAAAGACATGGGAATGAGGCACCGGGGGCACTAAAGACATAGGAAGGATAGAGGGAGGGAATAAAAAGGGACAATTCTTGGGCCTGAGTGCAGAAAGAAAGAAATGAAAGAAATGAAAGAAAGGATACACAGACAGAAGGAAACGCAACCAGAGACTCATGAAATCACCAGACAGCAAAGGTAGGAAAAATGATTTTATTTTCAATTTAGTGATCAAAACGTGTCAGTTTTGAAAATTTTTATCTGTTGTCTATATTTTGCACTATATTTGTCTATTTTTCTATAGTTACTGAGGTGACCGAGCTCGCGGAGATGGGGCGGAAACGGGGTTTTTAAGTTTTAGTCCTAGTAGTTTGCCGGTCCACAAAAGAATTCTTTTATTTCTGCCGGTCCACGGGTGTAAAAAGGTTGAAAAACACTGGTATAGAGTATTGCAATAATCTAGTCTAGAAATGATTGAATCGAACCGTCGTAATGTGCATAAGTTGAAAGTCAACGAGGACCTGTACTGGGGATAATCCTTGATGCAAAATTATCATTAAAATCACAAATAGCGAGAGTGATACAGGTTGCATATTTTTTCAATGAGAAAGCTACTACAATTGAATAATTGTTTTTTTAGGCTGGGAATTTAGAAGAGTGTTACAATCCATGGTGCTTTCAAAACTTGACTTTTGTAATAGAATCTATCTAGGGCTTCCTTCTGTCCAATTGAAGGTACTGCATATTGAGCAGAACTCAGCAGCTTGAGTTCTGATGGCAAAATCCTGCCTTGAGCACATTACTTCAGTTTTAAAGAAACTGCATTGGATCCCAATTATATTTTGAGTACAATTTAAAATTTTTGAAAATAATTGAACAAGGGATTTATGCAACTATGCCTGACTATTTGAGAAAATGTTTGATAATGTATAGACCGGGTAGAACGTTAAGATTGGAAAATTATGTGTTATTAGATGTACGAAAAAGAGACAAGGTGAAATCAAATACTAGAAAATCCTGTTTTTCAGTTGCAGGTCCAGTTTTATGGAATGAGATACCTAGAGCAATATGATTCTGTGAAAATGTTTTACAGTTCAGGAAATTGCTTAAAGCATACTTCGTTGTTCAAGCTTATAATTGATATTAGTAATCTACGCGGCAAAGCAAATAAGGGCAGTAGAAGGACCTGAAGCAGCATGTGGAGACTGCTGCTGGAATCACCAGGTTTGTAGTTGCGCCTGTGGGAAGGGAAAGTGGGGTAGAGGAAACGCTAATGCTGCTGCACAGGGAACTGGTGTGTGGGGAGGGAAATGGAGGGGGAGGGAATGCTGCTTTGGACAGACAGACAGAGGGAGGAAGGGAGACAGAAAGAAAAGAAGAAAGACACAGGGGCAGGGAGATACACAGAAAGACACAGACAAAGGGGGCCAGGGACAGAGGCAGAAAGAAAGATAGCGGGAGTTGCGTCAGGGGGGGGGTGCGGGATGTGGCAGAGGGAACTTTTCCAATGGGTGCAACTGGGCGGCTGTCGGGAACCTCTGATCAGGGGCAGAGCAAGGTAAGTGTATCATAGGGATAAGAAGGAGGAGGGGGGAGAAAATGGAAGGGATGCCTACTGCTGGACAGGGGGAGAAGGAAAGAGGTGCTGATGGACGGGGGGGTGACGAAAAAGGAACAGAGGCCTAATGTTGGACAGGGGGAGAAGGAAAGAGGTGCTGCTGGACAGGGGGAGGTAAAACAAAGGGAGAAGGGCTGCTGCTGCATAAGGAGAGCAGTGAAGGGGTAGTGGTGGACACAGGGAAGGTAAAAGGAAGGGAGAATGGACAGGGGGAGCAGGCAAGGGGTGGTGATGGGCAGCCAAGGAAAAAGAAAGACAGAAAGAAAGAAAGCGGCTAAGGAGAGAGAGAGAGAGAAATAAATAAAGACAGACACACACACATATATTCTAGCACCCGTTAATGTAATGGGCTATAAGACTAGTAGGTTTTATATATTTTTTGAAGAGTATGGTTTTTGTTTCTCTTTTAAAGGTTTTATAATAATGCTGTTCATAACTTCAAAATGCTGTTTGAAGACTGCCAAATTAATCTCAAAGGGGAAAATTCTATAAAGGATGCCTAAAATTAGGCATCCACAATGTGTACATCCAGCAACTAGATAATAAGCACAATTTACAACTTTAACGAGCAATAATTGAAATTCAGATGTGCAAAGACTGTGCATGATTCACAAACTAGGCATCCAGAATTTCATAGACGCCCATTGGAAAAAACAGCAAACGGCATAGATGTGGGCGTGGTTTTAATATTAAGGTCCATTTACAGAATTGCATGGTGCTCAGCGTCATAACGCATCTATATTCTCGCCTAAAGGTCTACTTTTGGGCGTTAGTGAGCACTAGATAGGTGTGAGTTAGGTGTGCTGGAGGCATCCAGATATAGTGATATGGGTTTTGTTTTTGGGGGGTAAGGTAAAAAGATATTTAATAATGCATTATCCAATCAAAGCCCATGAAAAAAAAAATGCAAGTCCCGCTCTGTGTTAGACAGGACCTAGGCGTCCTTTATAGAATCAGAGCCCAGATGTTTAAAAAAAACAAACACATTTTATTTCATAATTTCTTAAAGCAGGTTTGTAATCAGAAGACATGGAAACCTTATCAAAGCTACAGTATGACTATAACTACTATAACTACAGCCTTTAGCTGTACCTTTATAATCTCCTGTGTACTGCAAGTAGATGACTAAAGTGCACTACTGCATTAGGACATTCTAACGCCATTTTTGCATATTCGTACTGCAGGTCTTATTATACACAGTGGTACCTAATTAGTAATGCTTGTTAAGTGTTAGCACATATTAGTAACTCCAGCTGAGAATACAGTTACATTTTGTGCTACTATGGATTTTAAAATTTGTGTTTGAATTGAGCTGATACAAAATAATTTTCCTGTTGTAGATTTAAGAAATTTAGGGCCTCTTTTACAAAGCCGCATGCCAAATACTCCAACCCCCATTCAATCTCTATGGGCGTCAGAGCATTTACCATGTCTGCTTGTACTATCGGACTTCAAAAAAGAGGAGGTTAAGGAACATCAAGGGTAATAAGTTAGGGGGCATTTATAACATTAACATGCGTTATTTGCCCCTTAATGCTTTTTATATGTTTGTAACTTGCATTGTGTTACTATAACGCATGTTAAAATGAGATGTAAATCATGCAAATACAAGCAAAACAGCTCAGTACTATGTAAATTGAACCTCGTGGCTGACAGCAAAAGCTGCATTATCATTGGAAAAATACCAGCTGCAAAAAGCTGGTGGTATTTTTCCATCCTGGGAGTATCAGATCACAAAGCTGCAGCTTGATTTCAAGGTGTTCCTTAAAAGGGAAGTACTTGAAATCTGGAGCTGCCCTCTTCCCCCCCCCCTTTCCCTGACCTACCTTTTGTAATCCTTGGTATATCATGGGGTTGGGGCAGACGAGATCCCCACTTTGTTCCTGCCTCTGACTAGCACTGGATTCTAAATGGTGCTAGTGACCCTTAACAGTTGTATCATTGTATTACTGCTAGCTTGACCCCCTAGTCATTAAGGTACTATCACCAGTGAGACAACCGCTAGGGATTCTGGTACCAGCAAGAAGCAGGAGTGGCTGGGGATCACTTCTGCCCCGACCTCATGATACACCAAGGATTGTAAAGGGTAGGCCTAGCAGGGCCTAAGGTAAGTTAGGGATACTTTTGGTGATTAAGGGAAGTGTTGTCAGGTCAAAGGGATAGTATTATGGGGTCTCTAGGGCAGAGATAATGCCATTCATGGGAATAGGGGAGAAGTCAGCTCCTGATTCAAGCACTGTCCTCTTTAAGAAGCACCTGGGTGCATTGGGCCTCATCCTAGTAGCTTGATGTATCCAGGTACTATGATTAACACCGCCTGTGAGGATGGTTAGAAGCATCATTCCTCATATTCTTGAGAGTAACTAAGCTGTGGTACTGAGTTAACACAGATTAGCTCTTCCCATGATTAAAGTGCAGTACAACCTTTTTAAACCACATCTTAACTACCCCTTTGAGTGATAATGAAATTAGAAATATTTAACATTTATCTAATGGATGTAAATGGAGTTGGGTTAAAAAAAAAAAAGCAAAATACATTGCTCATCTTGACCAATTTAGTAAAATTTGTATTGGTTATGATTTTATATTCAAACATGGCCGACAGTTGGATCAAGAGGATGAAACAGATATAAAAGCACAGGCACAGATATATTTATACATACACGCACAGGTGCATATAAGTTGTGTGTGCTGTGCAGCTGGTTTCTGTTTTTAGTGCTCATTGCTCTTTGCGTGGTTTAGGCCAATAACCTTGCAAAGCAAAACAAAACCATATATTGTCCCCTTGGGATACCATCTCCTTTACATTTCCTTTTCTTTTCACTTTTTTCAGAATAGTCTGATTAAGCGAATAAAGAATAAAATGTGTATATCAAACATAGTAATCTTATGTTAGAGGCTGGCATTGGTAGATACCACTGCATGCACATATGTATTGGTTTCTTGATGGCAAAACCTGTGAGCCTGTATCCTGATGTATGTGTATGCCAAGGAGTGGAAATGTCCCAAAAAAACTGGTGGACTGATGTATTTCACAAAGATCCTTTATTTCTTCAAACAAGTAACTCATTGACTCAACATGTACATGTTTCAACCAAGATGGCCTACTTCAGGAGTCTTGCAAATCACGTAGTTAAATGAAAAATGGGTCCACATAAAGGCATTTACTCGAATCGTCCATACACAGCTATGAAAAGTTTGAAGCTCCGTACTGAGTGCTGGAGCGCAGTCACTTCCAAGTGCATTCAAAGAAAAAAAGGTATGTGTATTCCTGCCTACCATTAAATTTGAGTAAAGTTTCATTTATTAAATGCCTTTTGTGTCTGTAGATTTGCTATATATGCTTTTTCTAGTTTAAACTATATATTCCAGCTCTATTTTTATTAAACGTATATGCATAATTATTTCTAACTATATAATCCTAGTCAATGTGGATGTCCTCACACAACAGAATTTGTGGTTCTGCTACCCTTAAAAGTGCCAAATTTTCACTAGTGTTGTGATAATGCTGTGATGCAGCAATCCTCTTTCCTAAAGTACTGATTATAACGTATTTCCTAGTGATCTATTGCACATCACCTTTAAAATTTTAGTTCCAGCTGCTAAGTGGGCATTTTTAAAAATTCTGCCTTTGTTTTAACACCAGGTGGTAGAAAAAAATCAAGATCATCTTTCTACATCACCAGTTACACCAATTGGAACACTTGTGCCTGTGGAGGTAAGTTCTGTAGGTTCTCTCACCTTCCATCTAAAGTTACAAACACTTTTAGGCCTAGTATCCCAAGGCTAAGGAATTAAACTGTTGGATAAGGATGCTAAGTTGAACCCTTGCCTACTGGTACAGTAGATGATAGCTGCATTAATATGGTAGATCTCTACATGCATCCACTATAGCCAAATAATGGTCAAATTCAGAAGAATCAAGGTCAAGGCATGTAACATTTTTCTGTTTGATTTGGTGAATAAGCTCTCAGTAGTGATCGATGAACAAAGTACCTGCATCTATAGTGATTCTTCATTACCAGAAACCTCAACAGAGTCTGGCTTTACCAAATTTTATTTTAGGTCTGGGTTTCAGTATATGAAATATATGGCTCAATATAACAAACATAAGAACATACGAATAACCTTACTGGGTCAGACCAATGGTCCATCAAGCCCAGTAGCCCGTTCTCACGGTGGCCAATCCAGGTCACCAGTACCTGGCCAAAACCCAAGGTGTAGCAATATTCCATGCTACCGATATAGGGCAAGCAGTGACTTCCCCCGTGTCTTTCTCAATAACAGACTATGGATTTTTCCTCCAGGAACTTGTTCAAACCTTTCTTAAAACCAGCTACGCTATCCGCTCTTACCACATCCTCTGGCAACAAAATCTGATCTAGAGCTATTCCTATATGTGCTAGGGGTTCCCAAAGGTTAATGCTTGTTTAGCATAGGGGTCATTCTTAACAGTTCCCTAAATTTCTGCAGTCCTGCTCCCAGCACTTCAGCTGTAAACACAAAAAAGAAATTTTTGTTATGAAATTCAGCCTTATGTTTATCAGCTCCTATATATTCTTCCCCATCACCTTTTTTACCTCTTTTATTTATTCAATTTAAACATTTTACACAAGACCGCTCTTGTTCAAGAAACATAGCAAGCAATTAACGCTGGAAAATGCCTACATAAAAAAGGAAAAAATATTTTTCAGACTTCCTTAGACCACAATTATGAGAAGAGTGGATTAAAAAAACATAATTCCACTAGTTCATTCCACAGAATATGGAGCCCTGTCCAATTTTATTGTGTTTTGCATCATTGACATGCAGTGTTTCAGTGTAAATCCATATGTTATTTTAACTCAAGCCGCTTAGTGATGCTCACTGGGAACTCTTCATGCATATTTTCAACTGAAATTATATGTACTGGTCTTGCTGTATATGTCTGACATGACACACTAGTTGTACAGTACAATTAATATTATTTTACAGTATATCATCTGAGATATGTGCAACTAGATGGTTTCTTGTTTTAATTAACTTCTGTATATTTGTATATTCCTCATGATTAATTGTATATTTCTAGTGATTGTTTGTATATTTTGTATATTTATCTTGAAAATCAATAAAATATTTGAACAGAAAAAAAACATCATGGGAGAATTTTAGTAGAAGCAATAAAATAAATTAATGTAAAAAAAAAAAAGGGCCTTAAGTGAAATCCCCAGCCATCTTCCATTTGCTCATAAGAACATAAGAATTGCCACTGCTGGGTCAGACCAGTGGTCCATCGTGCCCAGCAGTCCACTCCCGCAGCAGCCCCTAGGTCAAAGACCAGTGCCCTAACTGAGACCAGCCCTACCTGTGTACGATCCGGTTCAGCAGGAACTTGTCTAACTTTGTCTTGAATCCCTGGAGGGTGTTTTCCCCTATAACAGCCTCTGAAAGAGCGTTCCAGTTTTCCACCACTCTCTGGATGAAGAAGAACTTCCTTATGTTTGTATGGAATCTATCCCCTTTCAATTTTAGAGAGTGCCCTCTCATTCTCCCTACCTTGGAGAGGGTAAACAACCTGTCTTTTTCTACTAAGTCAATTAAACTACTATAGAACCATCTTTAACTCTAGAAAAGCCTGGGACATAAAATACAGTATATATTTTGATCTTGCATACTTCACCAAACATTTACAGGGATATGCTAAAAAAAAAAAAAGTGGCATCTAATGTTAAAGTATCCTACATCATAGAGAGGAAAACCTTTCTATATTCTTGAGTAGTCCTGGTAATATCTGGATAAAGGCAAATTCTTTTGCCCACCAAAAAGTGCATGAGAATGTTTTCTAAAAATCTCAAAATTATATTAAATCTTGTTCAAAAAAATATGAGACAAATACCATAACACTTGGTGTAGAGGCTGTGATAGACTATTCCAGTATAGCTGAAATATTGTTGATATCTATTGTTTATTGAAAGCTTGTATACCGCTACTAATGACTGGGGAGTTCCGGAACTTGGAGGCTGGATGGTGGCTGGCTGACAGTTGAGCTCCCTCCTTTTAAACAACACTTTTTCATCTATTTAATTATTTAATTATTAAAAACACCAGCAGGAGTTCCTGGGGAGAGTTGAGCATGGGAGCCCTTGCTCCACCCCTCTCCCAGACCAGCGGGGGACCCGAATTTAAAAATCTAAAGCGCCAACGGCGCACAGCCTTTACCGGACCCCCACCAGCCACCAGCAGGAGTTCCTGGGGAGAGTTGAGTGTGGGAGCCCTTGCTCCGCCCCTCTCCCAGACCAGCGGGGGATCCAAATTTAAAAATCTAAAGCACCAATGGCGCACAGCCTTTACCGGACCCCCTCCAGCCACCAGCAGGAGTTCCTGGGGAGAGTTGAGCGTGGGAGCCCTTGCTCCGCCCCTCTCCCAGACCAGCGGGGGACCCGAATTTAAAAAATCTAAAGCGCCAACGGCACACAGTCTTTACCGGACCCCCTCCAGCCACCAGCAGGAGTTCCTCGGGAGAGTTGAGCATGGGAACCCTTGCTCCGCCCCTTTCCCAGACCAGCGGGGGACCCGAATTTAAAAAATCTAAAGCGCCAACGGCACACAGTCTTTACCGGATCCCCTATTCTCTTCAACATATATATGACCTCCCTGAAGCTCCTTAAACTATCCCCCCTTGAAACAATTTACACATATGCAGAAGATATCCTCATCCTCCTCGAAACAGATCCAAACCTTACAAACCTCCAAGAGAACATCACATCATACATAATGAGACTTCACGCCTGGTCCCTCTCAGTACAGATGAAATTAAATGAATCAAAAACAAAATTACTCTGGCTCGGCCCAAAATTAGCTCATCTGCCCGCCCTCTTCACCCTACCCACAGGCCCTGCTCTACACCTTGAGTTCTCAAGCAAGGTCCTTGGCATCACTATCGACTCCTCCCTTTCCCACAACGATCACCTGAATTCCCTGGCAAAATCTTGCTTTTTCAGCCTCCATATGCTGAGGAAAGTTAGATCCTATTTTCACCAAAAGCATTTCACCGTCCTTGTACAATCCATCATCCTATCCAAACTCGATTATTGTAACGCCATCTACTTAGGCCTAACGAAAAAAAGTCTTCGCAGACTCCAGCTTATCCAGAACACTGCGGCTAAGCTGATTTTTGCTAAACGCAAATATGACCACGTCTCCCCTCTACTTACCAATCTTCACTGGCTCCCAGTACTTTCCAGAATTCATTTCAAATGCTCCTGCCTGGCTTTCAAGATCATTCATGGCATCCTTCCGCCCCTAATCCCTCTATCCTTCCTCGCCCCGACACCAACTACCACCAGACATAAACTATCCTTCCCCTCTCTACACGGCATCCTCCACGCAGGTAAACTGGGTAGATCCCTCCTCTCCAAAATCACTGGCCTCTGGAACGACCTCACTGTCCCGCTGCGGAACCTGGACTCCCACCAACTATTCCAAAAACAACTGAAAACCTGGCTTTTCTCTAGCATATAATAATCTCTTCTCCTGATTACATCCCCTCTTTATGCTTTGTAAACTCTTTCTCTTCTCTCTTCCCATATTTTTTAAACTCTGTAAACCGTGTCGAGTTTCCACTTCAGTGGAGAAGATGCGATATATAAACCTAAGGCTTAGTTTAGTTTTAGTTTAGTTTAGGGAGTCAATTCAGAGCAGTTTACATGAGCTTCTGTAAAGATGTTACAATACTGGAGCTCCAATAGAGGTGTTATTATACCAAGATAGTGTTTCCTGAGATGGTTTTCAATACAGGCATAATTAAACCATATCGGCCAATGCAGCAACTTGTGTTTTTCAAAGTTACTTTGTTTATTTACAGCATATTCTACCTCATATATGGGTTGTAAGTACAACTGTGGTGCCAGAAGTCTAGCAGCATTGCTCACTAGTCAAGTTGGCTATCCCAATCAATATTCATTTTCCCTTCATCTGTCTTATCTTTTTAAATTTTTAGAATGTTATCATCCAAGGCTGTTCAGTGGACAGCTCAAGGCAGCTCTCCAATAAAAGGCAGCTCTACTAAAAAAACATTTACCAAAGGAAGTATGTTCCTCAATTAAGGACGGTAAGTATAGTAGTAGTGGAATTAAGGACGGTAAGTATAGTAGTAGTGGAACTCTGGCTGAATCGGGCCTTAGGCCCCTCAGTGCACTGGAAAGGGGCAGGCCCACCATTCAGAGGTGGGCCTGCTGGCCGGCCAGAGAACCCGTTCGTCTGGCCATCAAAAAAGGTTAGAGGGCAGTCCGGTCCAGCAGAGGTTGGGGTGGGGGGTTGTCAAGAGCATGCTCATGCAGTGGTGGGGGGGGGGGGGGTTTCTCCTGTTTTTGGCATTGCCTATGTGGGAGAATGTTTTATTTTATGAATCCTGCTCTACTGAGTGAAGGCTCTGACTCAGACCTAGGTAACCACAACCACACATATTTAGAGGTCAGGGTCTCTCTCTCTCAGGAGGGTGGGTTACAATTGTGAGTAGACGCACATTGTATCATTGTACAATGTAGAAATGTAAACTCTACCATGTTCTGCCCAAGCTCTGCTTTACACACCCAAATCGGTGTAGTAATTGTGAAAATAGTTTACAGAATCACCCTGTATATGAACAGCTAAGGCCTGCATATTATAAGCAGTGTTGTCGGTGGTGGCCACCTAAAAAATCAGCTGCCGAATGCATGTCAGTCATGCAATGGCAGCTTCATGAAAGGTAGGTGCCGGAAATCTAGGCCAGGGTTTTCAAGACCTACATTTCCAGCGCATACCTTTAATGTGAATCGTGATTACAGAGGCATTTTATGATGCCTAATGTCACTTCTGGCATTAGCCATGCCTACAGTGGCATTAGGCATTGTAAAGCGCCTCCGTAGCTGTGATGCAGGTGCCCTTTTTTTAGGCACAGGTAGGCACCTACATTTCTGTTTTAAAACCACTTTTACTCATTTTTAAATGTCATTTTAAACTTGTTAGGTGCTTAACTTAAAGTGCCATTTATAGAATATGGGCCTAAGTGTTTTGTAGCTATGAGGTCTTTTTCTCCTTTCATATGTAAAACCAGTGATTTTTTTTTTTTTCAGTTCACTTTATTGGTTACAAATTTTATTCTTTTCTTGTTTGGCCTTAATCAGCTGATTCATTTATTGTGTTTTATCTTTTGAAAGATTCTAGAACTGGAAGAGCTAGCAGATAAGAGACACTAAACAACACTTTAATTCTCTATTATAGACAGTGATAGGAAAGTGTGCTACTCATTGGACCCGATAATGTTGGAGGCAGCCCAGATACCTCCCATAGCAGGTGGAGGAAATGGATATTTAGTGCTGGGGCTATATCAGCATGGAATACCCAGGTCAAAGTTTGGCAGTAGCACTTAGCTAGCCAATGGCCACGGATTTGGTCTTGAAGGATGAGATGTACAGCGTCAGCATCTATGAGACAAACCTGGTTCTTTTTGTTACATAGAATTTGTTTGGACCCCAGTTCATTTACAAAAATTAGATAATTCTAAGTCAAATAGATGCTAGCACTGTCATCTCGATATAGGGACACTGGATCATCTGCTCTTCTTTTGTCCCTTGATACTTAACTTCTGTATGGGGACATATTACTCTGATCCTGGAGACTGCGATTCCGCTATCATATGATGTGGTAATCTGTGGGATGTTGTTATCTCCTACACCTCTAGTAGACAGAAATAAAAATAGATTATTGGGTATTATGACTGGGGTAGCCATCCAAATGATAATAAAAAATTGGAAAAATTGTGACCGATTAAATTTTACTTTTTGGTGGCATTCATTATGTTTATGTTATAGATATGAAAAAAAATGATTTTTGAGCAAAGGGGTAACAAATGGTTTAAATGGGTATGGGGTCTATTGACTAATTTTATTGATTCTAATTAAATGGTGTTTCCCTGTACTTCTGATTATAATTTACACATCCAGGGAGGGGTGGGGGGAGGGAGGGAGAGAGATTGTATATTGGGATTGTTGTCTAAAAAATATGGAAGTAATATTGTTTGGTTTTCTTGATTACATTGAAATACGGAGGGTAAGGGGGAGAAAATAATTTTCATGAATTTGATTGAAAGATGTAAGTGAAATTTTTCAAATATTCTGTATATATTCCTATATGCACTGTTTTAAGTTTGAAATTAATAAAGATTTATATTAAAAAAAGATATGTTCTCAGAACTGATGGCTTTTATATAGACTGCTTTTTAGGGTACAAATAGCAGGTTCTTTTGTTAGGAAACTTAAAACTCTGATTTGTCCTGTTTAGAAAAGGGAGCTTTATACCGATTAGTTTTTAGGGTACAAAGTGCAGGATCTTTAGTTAAAAACTGCAAAAATTCCTCAATGAGAGCTCCTTTCTAAACCTAAATAAATGAATTCTCATTTTGTCTTTCCAGATCACTCTCTGGAGATTAAAAAGGCAAAGAAAGTCAGCAGAAGCAGGTAAAATAGAAATAAAGAGTGTAATCTGCAGCAAAACCTGGCAAATGAGCTGTGCAACTAAGGGCTCCTTTTACTAAATTGTGATAGCGGTTTCAGCGCGCACTTAGCGTGTATAGAATTGCTGCACGTGCTAGATGCTAACACCAGCATTGAGCTGGCGTTAGTTCTAGATGCGTAGCATGGGTTTAGCACGCGCTAAAATTCTACGTGCACTAAAAACGCTATCACAGCTTAGTAAAAGGAGCCCTAAGTTTCCAAGTTTATTTTGTATTTGTTATACTGCATTGGAAAAACATCTGTGTGGTTTATATGTAATTATAAAAACTAAAAAAATAAAATGAGTTAAAAAGATAGAAATACAAAATTAATAGTAATGTAAATGATTGATTATTTATTTATTATTTACAGATTTCGAAGGCTGTGAAGGCTTCTGTAAAGATTTTGCTGTTGCTGCTCCAGCTCTAAGTAATAAATACTTATATAACATATACTTTTTATGCTTATAACCTATACTTACTTTTATAAATTTATTCTATAACATAGTAAAATTATCTATTTCTCAAAAATAAACAAAAACTATATATACATTTGATTCAAGTTTTATTTCATTGTGTTGCATTTTTACAAATTTTTAATAAAAATTATTGAACATAAAAAAACAAACACCATAAAATTAGATTAAAAAAAAAATGGTGTGGCTTAGTAGCTTAACATGTCGGACGTATAATCACTTCTCTCCTCATCTTCAGGTGCCCTTTGCCGGTATAGTAGAGTTGCGGTTTCCTTTTATGAGATGAAAAAGCGACCAGTTTAAAAGGAAAGTGAAGTGTGAAGTGCAGAGGGGAATCGGTGGAAAAAAAAGGATCGCTGACATTCCTAGAGGCAGTTTGAGTAGAGAGCCGTTGAAATGAATCAGTGAAATAAACTAAACTGCGGCTTCACTTGTTTGATAAATTTCCTGGAGGCATAAGTCGGAAGATAAAGTTGAGGTGGGCGGTTCAGAAATTGAAACAGGTGAGGGTTTCAATAACTAATTATTATAGAATATACGATCTAGCCTGCCAAGAGGAACTGCAGTTATAACGGAGGAGTGACAGAATAACGGCTGTATTGAAGTAAGCAGGGAAGGGACATAAATAACTGAAAAGGAAGAAGTCAGCTACTGTGAAGATTTAAGGGAACGCAGTTGATGTGAAATTAAGAAATAACCCTGCTTTAAAATCCTGTCAGTTGATAAGCTTCAGACAGAGTTCTGAATCAGCTGGCAGTTTTAAAAACCAACGGAACATAAAGAGCAGTTTGTCAGACAAGATCCTTATATATGTTATGCTGAACTTAATAAATTCATGGAAAGAAGGTAATGGCTAGCAGTTTAAAAGATGGAAGTTATAAGAAATAAAGTGGTTAACTAGAGAGAAAGGTTTAAGAGGAAACAAACCCAAAAGCAAACAAAAACGATTTTATTTATCTGGAGACTCTTTGAAGATACAAAAGGAGAATGTCTTAATTAAAGATTGGACAAAAGCAGCACATATCTTAAAGAGAAAAAAAGAGATAGAAGGAAGAGGAAAAGAGAAAAGGGAAAATAAAGATTACAGGCAAGGAAAAAAAAAAGAAGATAACAAGCAATATATTCTGTTAGATTAAGGAAGTAAATGGTTTGTGGCATAAATATACAAATATAGTTGGCTGTGATTTTTGTAGTTAGACAAGATTCTGGAAGGAAGAGTTGGATGTCAGTTTTAAATAAATAATAAAGATTGCAAAGTGACAGTTTCATCAGATAAGTTCTTCCTGTACACAAGCCTGAATTTAACAAAAGTTCATTGTGTGTGAAGAAACATCTAGCCCATGAATTCAATACAGGAAAGTAGTGGGAAGAGTGGGAAAATGAGCTTGTCTCGTCAATCTAAACTGGATGCAACATTTGCTAATAACGCAAAAAGATTGAAGGCGGATCCACTGACTCCATCTAGAATTCCACTTCCAAAGGAAGATGAGAGTGCAGCTACTTTAACTGAGCTCAGAGATATAATGTTGGAAGTGAGAGAGGAGATGGCCAATCTAGACAGACAAATGGAGGTAGTTATTATGATCTAAATAATTATAGGAATTTCATATGAGAAGAATATTGGAGGGATATGATAGTTAATTCATGGATGTTCCTATAGAAATAGGGTACCGTAAAATTGATACGTTTTTCTAATATTATAGTTTTTAAAGGCAAAACTGTTGAAATGTTATATGCATAAATTTCTTATATTATTTACTAGTCTTTAAGCCCGTTACATTAACGGATGCTAGAAAAGATGTGTGTCTTTCTTTCTTTCTTTCTCTCTCTTGGCCGCTGTCTGTCTGTCTATGTTTATTTGTTTTTCTCTCCTTGGACACTGGCTGTCTCTCCTTGGACGCTGCCTGAATGTCTTCCTTTCTGTCTGTCTCAATGTCCCCCTGTGTGTTATTCTTTGTGTCTGTGTCCTTGTGTCATTCCCCCGCCCCCTCAGAGCTAAGCTGTCTGCTTCCAGCATACTCCTTCCCCCAAAGCAGCCCCTTTCCCTCTCCCTGACCCCCTTGTGTCTTCCCCCTCCCCCCCGAGCAAAGCTGTCTACCCCCCAGCACACCTCTCCAACAAAAGCATCCCCCTGTACCTGCAGCACTGGCATGACACCCTTCAGCCAATCGTGAGTGCTCAGAGCATGACAGGGAGCGGGGCCTACAGCTTCTTTGGCGTCGGTGAGGAAGGAGAGGTTGGACCAACTCTCCGCTATCTGCACTCAGCACAACCCTCCCACCAAAACAGCCCCCTTTCCTGCCTGCTCCATGGCCCTTCTTTTTCCTCTTCCCCTTCCATTCATCCCCTCCCTCCAGTCACCGCTGCCATTCCTATTTAAAACGGCCTGCTGAGGTTCACGGCCGGCTGTAGCGAACCTCGCAGGCCGCTGTTCACCTCAGTAGCATGTTCCCTCTGACGCGATTGCGTCAGAGGGAACGTGCTACCACGTGGAGAGCGGCCTGCGAGGTTCACTACAGCCGGCCGCGAACCTCAGCAGGCCGTTTTAAATAGGAATGGCAGCGGTGACTGGAGGGAGGGGAAGAACAGGAGTGGTAGCGGTTGTTGCGGGAGGAGGTGAGTCGGCGACGTGCAGGCCGCTGTGAACAGGAGCGGCAGCAGCGGCAGGACCATGAGCCCTCCTCCCGCTGGTGTAGCTATTCTAGTTAATAAGAAATACACTGCAGTGTTTAATATGGTGGCTTCAGATCCTTTAGAAAGATGGTTACAGATAGACATGAGCTTGGGTAATACTACTATGGCGCTTTTTAATGTGTATGCCCCTAATACTAACCAAATTGAGTTTTTTTAAGGCTCTGTAACAGTTAGTATTACCACTGGCTGCTTCTAATTTAGTGGTGGCGGGGGATTTTAATGCTGTTATGGATACTTTAATAGATAAAAAACTGAGTAAAATTATTGTCATTAGGTTTAGATAATTTTGTACAATCTTGTAATTTAATAGATATATGGCGTATACTTCATTTTAATGAAATATAATTTTCTTTCTGTTCACATGTTCATAAATCTTTTTCAAGAATTGATTATATTTTTATTTTGGATCAATTAGTACAACAGGTTACACAAGCCTCCATAGATCCAATTATTTTGTCTGCTCATGGTGGGGTGTGGGTAGATTTTAAATTTATTGATCAAGATAGGAGTAGACCAATATGGAGATTTGATAATACATTGCTTTCAGATTCAAAATTCTGTGAGGATTTTCAATTAAAAATGAATGAGTATTTTCAAATTAATAACACGGAGGAGATCTCTATGGAAACATTATGGGATGTTTTTAAGGCAACTATGAGAGGACAGATTATTTCATTTTCAGCTTATACTAAGAAATAAATAAAAAAGCAATTTTCTAATTTGGAACAAGAAATTAAGATCTTAGAGTCAAAACTGATTGAAAAATGGGAACACTACGTTACAAGCTCTTTTAAAAACTAAATGTAAGTACAGTGAGATTTCTTCTAAATTGATAAGGAATGATATTTTTTCTCAACAAGCTTTGTATTATGGAAGCTCAAATAAGGCGGGAAGATTATTGGCAAATTATCTTAAAGTAAGAAAAAGGAAGACAAAAATAGATATAATTAAAGATGAAAAAGGAAATACATATTCTCAAATTGAACCTATTTTAAAACAATTTTTAATTTTTTATAAAGCCCTATATTCTTCTGAGCCTTATTTAGATAGAGAAAAGGATGGTTTAGAATTTTTAAAATTAATTGAGGGTCCGAAAATCCCTGATCATATAAAAGGAAGTTTAGAAGAGCCTATATCACTAAAAGAATTACAAACAGCATTGAAGTCCCTTAGAATTGGGACCGCTCTAGGTGGTGATGGTTTTACTGTAGAGTTCTATAAATCATTTCAAATTCTCCTATTACCTCATTTATTAAATTTATTTCAGACTCAACTAACTAAAAGTTGCATTTCAGGTACTATGGCAGAATCATTAACTATTGTTTTGCCAAAGCCAAATAAAGATCCCACATTGGTTTCAAATTACAGGCCTATTTCTTTAATTAATGTAGATGGGAAATTATTGGCTAAACTTTTGGCTTTACGTTTGGCTAAGGCTCTTCCTTATATAATTGGTATGCACCAAACAGGTTTTGTTGCTCAGAGACACTCTTCAAATAATACCAGATTGGCTTTTAATATGTTATATTTAACGAAAGCCATGAAAGATCTGGCCTTTTCTGTATCCTTGGATGTGGAAAAGGCCTTTGACAGGGTAGAGTGGACCTTCATGTATCAAGCAATGGATTGGTTTGGTATAGGTTCGGGATTTATACAAATGATCCAAACAATGTATAGCTCCCCTATTGCTAGATTATATATTAATAATAATTTCCTTGCGAGTTATAATTTGCAAAGGGGGGTTAGACAAGGATGTCCATTGTCTCCTTTACTTTTTAATATAGACTAGAACCCTTATTATTAGCTATTTAACAGTTGAAGGAGATACAAGGTATTCCACGTTCTGGTCGGGAATATAAGGTCTCTGCTTATGTAGATGATATATTGCTTCATTTGAGGAATCCTGAAATAACCATTCCAAGCTTGCTTAAATTGAAAGAGAAATTTGGGAAATTTTCAGGATATAAAATAAACTGGAATAAATCAGAAGTTCTTCCTCTAAATGTACATTGTACAAAATATTTATTTGATGCATTTCCCTTTATTTGGAAAGAGGAAAGAATAAAATATTTGGGTATTTGGATAAAAAACACACTATAAGAAACAATGAAGGTAAATGAAAAATCTTTATTGAAAAAGGTAACAAATTTTGTGTGAGCAATGGAATCCTTTACATTTGTCTTGGTGGGGGAGAGTCCAAACTATTAAGATGATGATTTTTGCCTGTTTGTTACCAAATGGGTTTGATACCAGTTTTTTTTTCAGGGGTCTTTTTATAAAAATTTAAATAGTATTCTTACAAAATTTATTTGGCTGGGTAAAATTGCTAGAGTTGCCTTAGTATCTATACAAAAGCCAATTGCGGAGGGAGGGGTAAATTTTCCCAATTTCTATAGGTATCATCGAGCCTATATTATGCGCCAAGGTATGTATTGGGTCCTCCCAGAGCTCATGGAAAAGCTTCCAGACTGGTTGTGGTTGGAATGGCAGCTTATATTTCCTATCAGGCTTTGTCATGTTCTCAGTATCAAAATGCCTAGACTGCACAAAGAAAACAGAATATTAATAGATACTTGGAGAATTTTATAATATGTCAATAATTTCACACCTATTCCACTTCAAAAATCTACAAATCAAACTATATGGCTAAGCTCCAAGATTCAAATAGGCGGATCTAAGATTGTCTGGAAGGATTGGATAAAAGCAGGTATATGCACGTTAAATGATGTTATATCTAATGGTAAACTGCTTGATTTTTCATAGTTGCAAAGTAAATTTGGTCTTGAAAAATCACAAAGTTATAGGTGGTTGCAACTGAAGCAGGCTATTCAGGCGGGGTTCCCTGAATAGAAAAATCTTAATGATCAATTTAGTTTAGAATTCTTATGCTTTCAGGCAGACTTACTGGGACACCAGGCCGCACAGTGGTACAAATTAATATCTTGATATATGAATAAAAAACCAAAAACTGGGCTCAGAGATATTTGGAGCATTGAGATTAAGCATCAAATTACTGCATCTCAATAGCCACGAATTTGGTCTTGGAGAATGAAATGTACAATGTCTGCATCTATGAGGCAAACATGATTTTTCCTGTTACATAGAGCATTCTGGACCCCTGTTCATTTATAAAAATTAGATTGCTATAAGTCTAATAGATGTTGGTATTGTCATTTCGAAGCAGGGACTTTAGATCATTTATTGTTTTATTGTCCATTCATTTTAGCATTTTGGAATTCAATTTGGGGCCAAATAAATTCCTTGTTAGAGAATCATGTGGCATTATTGTATGACACAGTTTTGTTTGGCATGTCTATGAGATCTAAGAGCCAAATATCTTCTAAAAATAATAAACTTTTACTGATTCTGACTGGAGTTGCCATTCAACAAATAACATATAATTGGAAAGATTGGAAAAGACTGAATTATAGTTTTTGGTGGAGTTCAGTATGTCACATATATAAAATGGAAAGAACGTTAGCGATTCAAAAAGGATATTTTAATAAGTTTAAGGATGTGTGGGGACCATTGATAAATTATTGTAAGTTATTATTTTTCCCTGAATGTATATAATTATAAGATTTGGGTGGGATCTTGATTTTTATTATTAATTACAAAGAGAATGAATGATTTTATTATATTGTATATATTAATTATTGATAATAGGGTGGGTGGGAAGGGGATAAATTTTGTATGAGAAAATTTTGTGATATCTCAAGTGATGTACTAAGTTAATCTGTTATTCTTTCTGTACACTTGATGCAAATATAAAATGAATAAAAAATAAAAAAAATATTTAAAAATATTTAAAAATATTGCAGGCATATGCTGTATGATCAGGTGGAGTTGGGAATGCAAGACTGGCGTGCTTCCCAAAAGGGTAAATCCCAACAGGTAGCTTTATCAGAATGCCAAAGTTAAACCTACTCAAAGAAAAATATTACTTCAAAATTAAACAGTCTTGCAGTTCAAATATTCAGTGTTTGATTTCACCAAACAAATATGCATTAAGGCAAAAAAAGAAGAATTTGTATAGCAGTTCTCCAGGACAAAAATAAGTACAAAAATATAATTCAGTGAAACTCAGTTCCTCAGAGGCAAAAAGGCATGCCCCAGCTCACTCCTAGGCCTGTGCTTTTCCAAACAAAACAATAATCATGCCCTTGTTTCCCCTTGCATAGGACAACAATTTTAACAACAAAGTTCACCTAGTTTGTCTCACAACGTTCATACAATTGGCTCTGATTTTAAACAGCAGGAGCTACTAGCTCTCCAGAGCTAGGTAGGGAGGATTGTTGAGTTTGCTTTACTTTGTGGCTGCACAGCTTTCACAATCCCTACCCATGAGGTATTAGCAAAATTCTCCCAAAAATAACAATCCTCGGTTTTCTGGCTGAGCCCAAAACCAAAAATCAAATCCAAAATATGCTCCAGCATTTTGGTACTGCAAGCAGTTCTTTACTTCAGCACAAGAAGGTGCCCTTCCCCCAAAATCTGAGATAAAGTCTCTCCCTTTTCACAAGTCAAATGTACCACTCTCAGTGAAGGCAAAATGAAAATGTCTTACAACTCAGTCCAAACATTCCAGGCACAAAAAGAGCATAAAAACAAATGTTCATTTTAAAGCTTTCCAAAACATTCTTTGTGCAGGCTCAGCATGGTAAGTTATGTTTCACTAACTTACTTTCATAGCTTCAGATTCTGTAACCACCTGTTCAGCAAATTCCTTGGGTTCTTCCAGGATTGTTGCTTCCCCCTCTGAGCATGGATAAACTTCTTCAGCTTCTATCATCTCCTGGTCATTACCTTGCCCCACACTGGATTCTCTCTCTGGGGAGTGGGGTTCCTCTCCTGTCACTGCCTTCCTCTCAAGTGGAAAAAAATGCTGCCTGCTTTTCTGTGTGAGAGCCCTGCTCAAACCTGTGTGTGCCTGTTCTGGAACTAGGCTCTCTTGGGCTCCCCTTGTCATCCTGCACCCTGCATGGTTTCCTAAATACAGTGCCTTGCTTAAACTTTCTAGTTACTGGCTTGCAGACCACTGTTTTTCCATTGGGCAGGATTTCCATATTACTATCACTGAATACATCCTGACAGAGTTTACTCGCAGAAAGATCTTATTCAAAATAGGCAGCCAAATCAGAAGAGGAGCGTAATCTGGGCTTTTGAGTTGCTTTTCTAACCCCAGCATTGCCCTTCTTCAGATTTTTAAAGGGGACTAAAGCAGACACAGAGCCTGACTGGTCAGATGCTCCCACACTAAAAGGCTAGCTATTCCGTCATTTTGTAACCCTGGCAAGATTTCTGGAATCTGAGAAAGAATGTCCATATTAGTATTCGGCCACCGCATTTGATGGACTACTATGAATCTAAATGTCTGCAGGGTCAAATACCAGTGAGTCAGTCAGGCATAAGGGTAAATCCCCACTCCTCTAAATAATGCTGAAGGGTTTGCATGGCCTACTTAGCTGCCAGACACTCCAGTTCTACTGCTGCGTAGTTCTCATTTGAGTGCAGTTTGTGGTTCAAGTATAAAACAGAGTACTCCTTTCCCTGTTCCTCTTGACTGAGTATGGTCCCCAACGCGCAACTGGATGCATCATTTTGCAAATTAGAGGTTTCTTAAAGTCAATGGCTGTCAAGACTGGATGACTACAGAGACTCTCCTTAAGGTCCCTGAAGGCACCCAGACCATATGGTCCCCCATCGCAAGGAATCTGGCATATCCGTCTTTAACATATCTTTGTTCTAGTGGCAAAATTCAGTATGAACCTCCTGTAGTACCTGATAAGATCTAAAAACCTCCATAACAGCTTTTTGGTGGTGGACTGTGGATATGATTTGATGCATTGCATGTTGTCTACTAAGGGTTTTATTTGCCCTCTCCCCACCATATAGCCTAGGTACTTCACCTCCCTCTGACCCAGAAAATATTTTTTGGGATTTATGGTAAATCCTGCCTGCCTGAGGGATTGTAGAACTGTCGCTATATTTCGAGATGCTGGGCCCAGCTGGGAGAATACAGTACATTACAATATTGTTGAGGTATGCCTTGGCATATGCATGGTGACCCCTTAGGACCTCATTGACCCCCCCCCACCTGCCGGTTGTGGCTACCCCATGAAGTCCAAAGAGCATGTGTGTGAACTGGTAGAGGCTATAGGCGGTGCTAAAGGCAGTTTTAGGCTTGGCATTGGCAGTTAAGGGGAACTGGGGAAGGCATCACACTGGGATACCTTGTTCAGCTGATGGAAATTGATGCAGAAACATGGTGTTCCATCAGCTTTTGGCACGATCACGATGGGACTGCACCAAGGGCTCTGTGAGGGTTCTATCACCCCCAATGTCAGCATATCCTGTACTAGTTCATTAACCAGTTTATTTTTCTCCTTGAACAGGCGATAGGGTTTTACTCTCACTATCTTACCTGGAGTAGTCTTGATATCATTTGTTACTACTTGCATTCACCCTGGTATTGGAGAGAACAGCTCAGCAAAGTTCCGCACCAAGCCTGCACCTGTTGGGCCTGGGATGTGGATAGCTCTGCTTCTACATTAACCCTTTCTTTATGGGTCAAATCAGACACCTGCGGGCCCGAGTCGTCATCCTGGCACCACTGTACCACTAAGGCTAGCACTTTCCTGGGCAGCTTGTTTTAAGGCCTGGGTCCTATGCTGCTGCTGCCTCCACCTCTGGCCCCTGGTCCCCCAAACTTGTTTCTGGGCACATTTCTGGAATATCTCTTCATCAAAGGGAAATACCCTCCCTAGCTCTGACCCCTGTTCCTGGTCAAGGGGGTCAATCATGAGGGGCCTCAGGTACTACAGCTATAGACACCCTATACACTTTGTGAAGAATGGTAGTAGGCCTAAGGGGGTAGTGAACGCTATCCCCAAGGATACATCTAACAGCTACCCTCCCCGTGCCTTCATCCTCTTTCTTCCCAAGAAACACCTTCCTCCAGTAATGAACAGCCATCATAGACTGGTCTGCTCCCGTATCAATCAGGGATACTGTCTTTTGTCCCCCCCGACACACACACACTGACACCAGGATTATGTAGGATTCTTTTACCCCCTTTGCCGGAAGGCGGGTGCCCACCAAGTTATTGCACCTGGCTATTTTCCGCTCCTCAAGCTCCCTTATCCAACAAAAGCACTGAGTATGTCCACTTTTCCCATATCTGTAGCACAGAATCCCTTGTTTAGGGTTGCTGTGCTCGGAGGTAGGACAATTGGGGTCCTTATGGGGTGGTTTTCTAATGCCCTTGTTCCTATCCACCTGGGGATACTGCATTGATGGCTCAGGTTTGGTGGAAAAGTTACCTTCCCCTAGGAAATCCTTGACATCTAGGTATGCTTCCCCCATCTCTAGTACTTACGCTAGGGTGTGAGATCCTTACCTCCTGATCCAGACCCTTAAATTTGTGGGCACTGCCTTCAGGAACTGCTCTTTCACTATTTCAGTGAAGAGTGCCCGTGGATCATTCAGGCAAGGCTGGAGCTACCTCTCAGCCAGCTTAGAGTCTGTGAAAGTGCTTTAGGTCTTTCTATTGTCCTAGCAATAATAACAGATTGTGAAGGCCACTTGGACAGAGAGGATATAGTCTTACGTGTGTACTTTGCCAATATATATTAGCACATATTCCCTTATAAAATAAACACCTACTAAGTATTCATACAAAGTGAACTTGTAATAAAATTGTCTTCCACATGGGGCAATAGTAAGGGCCTCACTAAGCATTGATTGTTGTTTTAAAAAAAAAAAATTCTGGGCCTCAGGGAGTGAGAAGGGGACATCAGAGACTTTTGGTACATACATGTTTTATAGATTGGTCACTGGGAGTGGAAGAAGATTGATGGAAATTTTAATTCAGATTTGAGATGAATGTAACGAGCAATGCATGCAAACAGATATTGCCCAAAGGACACACCAAGTTAATTCTAATCTCTGTACTATTACTACTTATCATTTCTATAGGGCTACTAGATATATGCAGCACTATACAGTAAACATGTAAGAGACAGTCCATGCTCAACAGAGTGTACAATCAAATCAAAACAGACAAGCAGGACAAATAAGGGATTAGAGAATGATGAGAGCTAGAAACAATGCGCTTCCAGAGGGCGTAATAGGACAGAGTACGGTACTGGGGTTCAAGAAAGGATTGGACAATTTCCTGCTGGAAAAAGGGATAGAGGGGTATAGATAGAGGGCTACTGCACAGGTCCTGGACCTGTTGGGCCACCGCGTGAGCGGACTGCTGGGCACGATGGACCTCAGGTCTGACCCAGTGGAGGAATTGCTTATGTTCTTATGTTCAAACATTTTTAATCATAAGTACATAAGTAGTCGCCTCCGCCGGGGCAGACCAGAGGTCCATCCAGCCCAGCGGTCCGCTCACGCGGCGGCCCATCAGGCATATTGCCTGGTCAGCGGTCCCTGACTAATTTTATGCCTACCTCTACACTTATCTCTAAACCTTCCACTGCTCTTATCTGTACCCCTCAATCCCTTTGTCTTCCAGGAACCTGTCCAGGTCATCTTTGAAACCCTGTACTGTGCTATTTCTTATCACGGCCTCCGGAAGGGTGTTCCATGTGTCCACCACCCTCTGTGTAAAAAAGAACTTCCTTGCGTTTGTTTTAAACCTGTCCCCCTTCAATTTCATCGAGTGTCCCCTTGTTCTTGTGGTTTCTTTCAAATTGAAAAATCTGTCTTTGTCAACCTTTTCGATGCCCCTCAGGATCTTGAAGGTCTCTATCATATCTCCTCTGAGTCTCCGCTTTTCCAGGGAGAACAGCCCCAGCTTCTTCAGTCTGTCAGTGTATGTAAGTTTTCCATACCCTTAATCAGTTTAGTTGCTCTTCTCTGGACTCCCTCAAGCATTGCCATGTCCTTTTTGAGGTACGGTGCCCAGTACTGTACACAGTATTCCAGATGCGGGCGCACCATAGCCCGGTACAGTGGCAGGATGACTTCCTTCGTTCTGGTCGAGATACCCTTCTTAATGATACCTAACATTTGGTTTGCTTTCCTCGAGGCTGTGGCGCATTGTGCCGACGCCTTCAATGTCGTGTCTACCATCACTCCCAAGTCTCTTTCCAGATTACTGACCCCTAGCATTGATCCCCCCATTTTGTAAGTGAACATCGGGTTCCTTCTCCCTATATGCATGACCTTGCATTTCCCTACATTGAAGCTCATTTGCCACTTTTTCGCCCATTCTTCCAATGTCGTAAGATCTCTTTGGAGATTCTCGCAGTCAACCGTGGTTTCAACCTTGCTGAATAGTTTGGTGTCATCTGCGAATTTGATGACCTCGCATTTTGTTCCCGCCTCCAGGTCGTCAATGAATATGTTAAACAGGAGCGGTCCCAGCACCGATCCTTGAGGAACCCCGCTCGTGACCTCTTGCCAGTCCGAGTAATGGCCCTTTACACCAATTATACTTTTGTTAATTCCTAGATACACACATATGCAATTAAGTTTGCATGCATTAAAAATTGTTGAGGAACCCAAATGCACATCCCTAAATGTAACTGAATATTATGCTCACTCTCCATGCTTTTAAGTGTACACTTCCTAATGGCACACTAATACCTGCCTCAGACAAGATGACAACTTGCTAACATGGACAGGCATCTTGTTCACCTCACTCTCATCTCAGTACTGCTAGAGGGATGAAAAAAATGTAAAGACCCAGTGGGAAGTTGCAAAATTCATTTAATTTATTTAACTTGATATTCCTTTTATTACCAAGGCATCTTGAAGGCAGATACGATTGAGCTGGAACCCCAAAGGAACAGAAGGAAACTGCTGGGCAAAGAAAGAACTTGGAAACAATTTAGAATTCAATCTTCAGCTGGCAAGCAGTTAGATAATAAGTTGAAATCCTTTTAGCAGGTACAAGCTAATCGATTTGTGGGGTACCAGAATTTCTATTTTATCAGTATTTGCAAATAAAAAAGTCATTTGCACAAGCATATAGAGGATATAATTTTGCAAAGAAATGGACAGAAGTGTAATTGGTATCTATGAATAAGCCTATTGAAAAGTAGAAAATAACGTGCTTACATACTAGCAAAAGATGTTACTGCATTTGAAATATTGCAAGTAAATGGCTTCTTTTATCAAGCATTGGTAGAGTGTTTTACCGCAGGCCTGCAAGGTAAATGCTCCGATGCTCATTCAATTCTTATGGGCATCGAAGCATTTACCTTGTTGGCCTACAGTAAAATGCTTTACTGCTGCTTGATAAAAGGAACCCTACAGTGGATTAAGTCTTGGCACATACTGTGTCTTAATAACAAAACGTAATGCACAGTAAATGTAAAGGCTGAGGTTCATAATCGAAATGGAAATATGTCTAAAAACCTGCCTAAATCGGCACTTGTATGATCAAAGACAGGTCGTCCAAGTGCCGATAATCAAAACAGGTTTTAGACATATTAAAAGCAGCTTAGGCCTTTTTACTGACACTGTGCGTCCAGAGTGAAAAGGGGCGTTTTTGAAGGAGTGGTTAGGGCAGGAGGTAGAAGGGAGGTGGGCCGACCTAGACTTAGTCATCCTGTAGCAAAAATCAAAAGTTTAACGAGACTTCCTAGACAGAACTTATACTAAACTAAACTAAACTAAATCTTAGGTTTGTATACTGCGCCATCTCCACAAGCGTAGAGCTCGGCACGGTTTACAGGGTTAGGTTGAAAAGGAGCTACGATGAAGGGTTATAGGAAAGGAGCTAGGAAGATAAAGAGGGACAGGGTACCAAAGAGCAGGAGGTGTTAGATTTTTGAAAAGAGCCAAGTTGATTCCGGAACTTGGAGCCGAGTAGATGGCAGGCTAACGGCTGAGCTCCCTCCCATGAGCAATTTTTATTTGAATTAATTAACAGATATTTCTTCTAATTTAACTCAAACAAGAGAAAATGTCTTCAAGTAAACAGAAGATACCAGAATCTCATTCTAAGTCAACAGGAAAAACAAAAAGACTAAAAGAAGATCTACAGTCCAGTGAGATACCTTTGCCTATGGATGCCTTGGATATAATTGAGGTACTGGAAGAAATGAGGAAGATAAATTTGAATATGATAGAAATGAAACAAGAAATGAACATTATGAACAGAAAATTTGATATATTAACTAATAAAATGGATAAGATAGAAAATAGAATAGATAAAATTGAGCACATACAACAAAGTAATAAAGAAGATCATAATATCTTAATGGACTTAAATAAAAAAATGATTGATATGGAGAACAGATCTAGAAATCAAAATTTAAGAATACTTGGATTAAAGGAAGGAGCTGAAGGGAAGGATATGATTGCCTTTTTGGAAGAAGTAATTCCAAAAATTCTATCACTTAAAATAAAAGTTCCATTAGAAATAGAAAAAGCACATAGGATTGGAATGAGAAGAAGTCAAAATAATGATAAGCCAAGAATTGTGATTTTTAAGGTATTAAGATTCCAACATGTACTGGAAATTTTAAGAGCATCAAAAGAAGTTAAGTAAAATATAAAGATTCCAAAATTATCATTCTACAGGACTTTGCAAAAGAGACTGTTCAAATTAGGAAAAAGTTCTTACAATTTAGACAACCTTTGAAGGATATGGGAGCTAAATATGGACTGTATTACCCTGCAGTAATGAGAGTTACTTACAAGGAAAAATTTTATCAATTTGATGACCCAGAGAAGCTTAAGGAATTTTTATCATCACAAGAAACACCTATGATTTAGAGTTTAATTTATTTATGGAAGTAAATATTTAGGAAATTGATAGGGTTTTTTTTTTTTAAGTTGTTTATATGAGAGTGAAAAGTTTGGATTTAAAGTAAATATAGGAAATTTCTTTTCTTCATATACTTTAATGGATACCAAGATGGTTACTGTAATTGATAGAATAACTGTATTGGAATGATTAGAATAGTTTAAAATTAAACTGATATGGATTCTAATACAGAATGGTGAAGGGAAATAAATATAAAGAATTTTGCTGGCATTCAAGTTTTCCTGACGCCAAAAGGATTCTAAGAAGTAAGGGGAGGGGTTTCAAATGAGGCCTTGAGAAGGTTGTAAGACTTTATCATCCAGGAAGTTTCCTAGTGCTGAAGAGGAGAGACATTGTGACATTATATGGGGTGAAACTAGAGATTGGCACTTGGAATAAACATCGGAACACTAGAGCAGTGCTCTGCCTCCTCCCTCCCCCCGAACCTTGTGCTCTGCTCTGTTAAAAATTTACTGTCTTTTGAGTCGATGAGCGGGCCGGGGAGGAGGGGGTGTTTCCGTTTGTTGAGCACGTCCCGATCCTGTCTGAGTCTGAGAGCTTTGGCGCCGCTGGAATGGAGTGCACATTTTTGACATAACTAGATGGAAATTACCAATTAAATTAGTTGTGGAAGCTCTGATATAGTATTGTCTTACCGTGCAGGAGGAGAACAGGCTGTGTGCTTAACCCGGAAATTTTTGGGTCCTTCATGTGATATCCTCTGTGTAATTGACCCCGGAAGAACTTTATGCGCTCCTTCATGCAGCTCTTTCACTCTTCACCAATTTCATGTTCTAACACTCATTCCTTTACCCAATTGTCCACTTTCTTCTGCCAGCTTATACTTTCTTATTTTTTCCTTAATCTATATATCTTCCTTACTATTCATAACAAAGAATTTGCTTTTTTCCACCTCAGATACCATGTCATCTATCCCAACCATTTGGGGCCGCCGTCATAACGAACCCTCATTTAGCAAAAGCCAACTCAATATTCACCCCAGACAATACATCTCCATCCCTCTGCTTCCTCCTTCCAAAACCCTGTCCAAACACCCCCATACATTTAATTCTGGTCTAATAAATGTTCGCTCTCTAAAAAATAAACACCATTTAATTCATGATATTATCATTCATCACAACCTTCAATTACTCTGTCTTACCGAAATTTGGCTAACCCAGGGAGATGAGGCATATATCTCTCAGGCTTGCCCACCTAACTACAAAGCATTTTTCCATCCACGTCCAAATAAAAAAGGCGGCGGACTGGCAATCATCCACCACACTTCAATCTCTCTTCAGGTAAATACTTCTAATCTTTTCTCTCACACCCCCACCGAATCTCTTCAATTTTCAATTAAACTTTCCACCTCTCTCAATTTTCTTCTTATCTATTTACCCCCGCCAATTACTAAATTATCTCTCTCTACTCTCATTGCTACTCTAACTGAATTCAATATCACCTATCCTGAATCAATAATTCTTGGAGACTTTAATATCCATTTTAATTCACCTACTCATTACCATACTTCTGAACTCCTGACTTTGATATCCGATCTATCATTATCCCCACTTATCCACATGCCCACTCATTCTGCAGGAAATACATTGGACATGATCTTATGCCCAAGTACTATGACTTCTCTTTTCCACAATATCGAATCCATTCCAGTTCCCTGGTCAGACCATTTTCTAATCATTTGGCAATCAAATTTTACAAGTTATTCACACTCTACCAAACAAATAAATAACTCCTCTTTTACTCGCAATCTAAGTAACATTTCTCTTCCAGCTATCCAATCCTCCTTTGAACTGAATCTTAAAGACTTTTCCTCTTTAACTATAACAGATCAGACAGTTAATTGGGAGACCGCCACGACCTCTCTCCTAGATTCACTAGCTCCTAACTCCAAAATACAAAATAAATCTACCATTAACCCTTCACCAAAAAAACATCAACCATGGTTTAACGATAAACTGATCCTTCTACGTCGACAGGTTCGCTCAGCCGAAAGTAAATGGCGCAAAACATATAAAAATACTCACCTACTCCTCTATAAAGAAAAAGCTTCCCATTACAAAAAGACCATTCAACAGACAAAACAAGAATATTATTCAAAACTTATCTCAAAAACCAGTAATTCATCTACCCTATTTAACATAGCTCAATCTCTTTCTAAATATTCAAAAAAGAAACTTCCTCCACCAACTGCTACATCCCCAACGCAGATGAACTCTCCCAATTTTTCCACAAAAAAGTGATTGATATTAGAACTCATCTTGGACCATCTGTTTCCCCCTTTTTCTCCGACCACTAACAATGATTTCTCCTTCTTGCCCCTCAGTTCTCTCTCGTCATTTAAAGTACCCACTTCTTCCCAATTATCCACTATTCTGCACTCATAAAATTCTCCTAACAATATAATCGAAACCTTTCCTCCACACTTACTTAAAAAATTTTTCATCATTTTCGAACCTTACATAAAGGAAATGATTTCCAAATCTTTTTCTGAATGTCAAGTTCCAACATCATGGAAAACTGCACTAGTTTTCCCTAAACTCAAACAATATAACGCTGATCCCTCTTTACCTAATAACTAGCGTCCTATCGCAAATCTGTCTCTACTCGCTAAAGTTACTGAAAAAAAATTGTTCACACTCAACTAATCCGATTATTTTGATCAAACACATGCCCTTCATCCATATCAGACAGGCTTTCGCTCTTCACAGTTCCAACCGAGCTATCATTACTAGGGTCTCATCTCAACAATACATTACTTTCACGACCACCTAAAATCGGTCATACTAATCTCCTCTCGACTTATCCGCGGCATTCGATACCATCGACCATTCATTATTACTATCTAGACTGTCAGATTGTAACATCACAGGAACACGCGCTTAAACTGGTTCATATCCTATTTTCATCAGCGAGATTTCAAAGTTTATGCAAAAAAAAACCAAATTTCTTCTTCAGTAATTCAAAATTTCGGAGTCCCTCAGGGCTCCATCTTGTCTCCACTACTGTTCAATATCTTTCTATCCCCTCATTCTTTCTTCTCGCACAATCACTAGGTTTCTCTATTTTCGCTCTACGCTGACGATATTCAGATTGCTATACCCGATTAACACCTCAAATCTTTTAGATATTGCCGATCTAAATGCCAAACAGGTTATCTTAAGTGATTGGCTTCTCTCTAATAAACTCGCACCAATGTCGACAAATCTTGCGGTCTGCTTCTCCCCATTAAAAAATCTGAATAAATACCCGAACAATTTACATCAAATCTACAACCATTACGTATGGAAACTAAAATAAAATTATTAGGGGCGTTTTCCTAGATAGCGAACTTACATTTCACGATCACATTAGTTCTGTCATAAAAACTTGTTGCTCACTCAAACTACGTATCATTCGCTCCCCTCAGATCTATTTTAACTTCCGAATCGATTACCATACTAATTCACTCACTAGTCATCTCTCACTTAGATTAGTAGTAATTCTCTTCTCAAATGGACTCCCCAAAAAGAACTTCGGCGGCTGCAATCGTAATTCGAAAAATACTGCTATTAAACTCATTTACAAATGTTGCAAATATGAACATGTCACTCCTCTTTTAAAGAGGCTCATTGGCTCCCCGTCACTCATCGAATACTTTATAAAAATCATACTACTTACTTTCAAAATTCAAACAATCTCACCTGCCCCTGTTTCTAGATAAACTTCTAATCCCCCAAAGTTCTTCTCGTTCTTAAGATCATTCTGATCAAAAAACTCCTTTCATTCCTTCTCTAAAAGAATCTTTCTACACCAGGACTACTAACTTTGCCATAACTGCACCCACATTGTGGAACTCTCTCCCCCAATTTCTTCGAGATGAAATCCAATTACCAAAATTTAAGACTCCTCCTTAAAACTTACCTATTTAAAGATGCCTATGCCAAATCTTAATCTTTTTTTTTTTTTTTTTTTTTTGGTCCCACTTGCTGATTTCTTCTTCAATCTAATTATCATTCTCTCAGCATATCTCTCACACCAGGCACCCCCGCCCCCCAATGTTTATCCCTTCCCTCTATCTCATTATCTTCTAAGATTATGTAACTTTCTCCCAACCTTCCAATTACCCTCACTGTCAGGTTAGTCCATATGTTCTAAATGTTTCTATTTTTTCTTTCTCACTAATCTCTCCCAACACATCCAAATACTTCCTTTCTTTCTATCTAGATTTTATTGTTAACCGGTCAGATATTTGTTTATGATCGGGTTATAAAAAACCAATAAACTTGAAACTTGAAACTTGTTGCAGTGCCTGGATCGCACTGCACTTTCAGACTTTTGGCGCGGGGTCCGGGCTGCTGAGTAGGTGTGGAGGAGCTCAAGTGGTATGTAATCAGCCTGTGATGCATTCTGGTATATTTGTTTGTACACGGGGCAGGGTGGATGCACGTGATTCTATGCCTGGTTTTAGTGATGTGGGTTGAGAATGCAGGAGTAATGAATGAATGTCAGCAACCCTTACAGATATGGAAGCAGCTGAAAGGACATGAAGAACAATGACTTTTAGTGAGATCCCTTAAGGGTTTTTATGCTGCTTGCTGTGAAAATAATGCCATGATTTGTGCAGTTTCACTAGGTAAGAGTTTCATATTGGTAAGAGTGCAGTTTCATATTGGTAAGAGAACTGGGAGACAGTTTCACCTGCACATGCCTAATGGGTTTCATGGGATTAAACTGTGGGAAGAAAATGGACTAATATACCAATAATCCAGGACTAAAGGGTGGTTACTGATTTGATTTGAATCATACCTGAATAAGTTACTGTCATCTTGACTGTGTGGGTTTTAAGTGTGAGATTATCATCTATGAATATGCCTGGAACCCATGCTTTAATACCAAGATTTTGATTAATTAATATAATTTTGTTTGTTTAATGGGCTGCAGTGGCAAGAAAATGAGATGTCAAAAACAGAAACTTTCCTTGTATCTAGCATTAGAGTGTTTTTAGTGTTTCAATTAATAGATATATATTTGCCTGCTTCCTTAATTAATAGTGGATACTGCTGTGAATAATCAGTGTTCACTGAAATTGGAGTTAAGCACTGATATTGATCCTGCGGGAGTCATGGTGGCACAGAATTTGGTGTGGACTGATATATATGACTAATAAAACTCTTGATCCATATATTGGAGCACTTGCATGAAATGGCACGCCCCCTATATTAGATTGGGTTTTTGGTAAAAAGTACTGGGGTCTGAATCCTTATGTATTAGCAGGGGATATTGTTTAAAGAATTGAAATGTTTTGATTGATGGAGGGAAGAAGAAAAAGATATGAAAGGAAGAAAAGGGGGGAAAAAATTAATATGCTTTTGTCAATAGATTCTAAATATTTAACAAAATTATAAACAAACAAAAACAGAAAACATAAGATTGTTTCTTATAATGTAATCCTATGTTTATTATTATGGTTTTTAGTTTCAAATGGTTTTATTACAGATAAAGATGTGGTAAATTTCTTAATATGTTTTGTCAATGGGTTCTAAATATTTAACAAAATTAAATATTAATGGAATGGAGTTAGACAGAAGAATATGATATATGTTTGGGATGTATTAAAAGTATGAATGGTTTAATATGCATTTTTTAGAGGAAATAGTACTATATAATACTTATGGGGGAGGTGAGAGGGTTTGTTGGGCTGTTCCTATGACTTCAAGTTATCGCAAAATAAGTAAGGGTGGGATAAGGGTGGGATTTGGGAGGGGTTTGTGGGGTATTATGATTATATTATATAAAACAATAAGGGGTGAGAGGGATTTGATGCATAATAAATTAAGGGAAATGCTTGATACAAAGGAATATTATAATAGTTCGGAGTATTTGTTAGAAAACGAATATGAAAGTGATGCATATATAAATGGAACTTAAAATAATTTCACTAAATGTTAATGGTTTAAACAATCCAATTAAAAAGAAGAAAGCACTTTTATTTTTGAAAGATCAAAATATAGATATATGTTTCATTCAAGAGACTCATTTGTCAGCCTTAGAATCTCAAAAGCTAAAGGGAAGTTGGATTAAACATGTTTTTTATGCTCCAGCTGATAAGAAAAAAGCAGGCGTTGCAATACTGGTAAATAAAAGATGTAATGCAAATTTTAAATTAATTGCTGCTGATCCTTTAGGGAGGTGGTTACATGTAGATATGGTTCTGGGAAATATTTCCATGGCGCTTTTCAATGTATATGCACCTAATTTGAACCAAATTGAATTTTTTAAATCTTTACAACAATTGTTGTTACCACTGGCTACTTCGAATTTAGTAGTGGCTGGGGATTTCAATGCTGTTATTGATCCTATTATGGATAAAAAACCTAGTAGAGTTATGAAATCATTAGGCTTAGATAATTTGGTACAAAATTGTGATCTGAAAGATATATGGAGAATTTTTCATTTTAATGATCAGGAATTTTCCTTTTGTTCCCATGTGCATAAATCTTTTTCAAGAATAGATTATATATTTGTCTCAGATTCATTAGTTCAACAAGTAACACAAGCCTCCATAGATCCAATTATTTTGTCTGATCATGGGGGAGTGTGGATTAAAATTAAAATACGTGACTAAGAGGATAGTAGACCTGTATGGAGATTTGATAATACATTGCTGGTGTAACCAAATTTCATAGAGGAAATGCAAGGGAAAATGAATGAGTATTTTCATATTAATAATACGGAAGATGTCTCTATGGAAATGTTATGGGATGCTTTTAAGGCAACCATGAGAGGTCAAATTATTTCATTTTCGGCTTATATTAAAAAACAAATTAAAAAACAATTTTCTAATTTGGAACAAAAAATAAAGATATTAAAATCAAAATTAGTAGATAAATGGGAATATTCAACATTACAAGACCTCTTAAAAATGAAAGGAAAGTATAATGAGATCTTTTCCAAACTGATTAGAAAAGATCTATTTTCTCAACAAGCATTGTATTATGGAAATTCAAATAAGGCGGGAAGATTATTGGCGAATTATTTGAAAGCAAAAAAAAGGAAAACTAAGATAATTGCAATTAAAGATGATAAAGAGAATTCTTATTCTCAAATTGATTCTATTTTAAAACAATTTTTGAAGTTTTATAAAGATCTATATTCTTCTGAGCCTTATTTAGATAAAGAAAAGGAAGGAGTCAAATTTTTAAATTTAATTGAAGGACCGAAAGTTCCTGATCATATAAAAGAAAAGTTAACCAATTTCGATAAATGAATTGCAGATAGCATTGAAGTCCCTTAGAGTGGATCCGCTCCAGGTGATGATGGTTTTACAGTTGAGTTTTATAAATCATTCCAAATTACCCTGTTGCCATATTTGCTAAATTTATTTCAGTCTCAACTAAATAAAGGTTGTATTACAGGTACCATGGCAGAATCGTTAACCATAGTTTTGCCTAAGCCAAATAAAGATCCTACAGTGGTTTCAAACTACAGGCCTATTTCTTTAATTAATGTTGATGGAAAACTTTTAGCTAAAATTTTGGCTATACATTTGGCTAAAGCTCTCCCTTTTATTATTGGTTTGCACCAAACAGGATTCGTTGCGCAAAGGCATTCTTTTAACAACACTAGGCTTGCATGTCATATGCTGAATTTGTCAAAAGCCTTAAATGATCCGTTTTTTTCTGTATCTCTTGATGCAGAGAAGGCCTTTGATCGTGTTGAATGGACCTTTATGTACCAAACGTTGGCATGGTTTGGTATTGGCCCAGGATTTATACAAATGGTTCAAGCATTGTATAGTTCCCCTGTTGCTAAATTGTATATTAATAATAATTTTTCAGAAGGATTTAGATTGCAACAGGGGGTTAGACAAGGTTGTCCCTTATCTCCTTTGCTTTTTGATATTGTTTTGGAACCCTTGTTATTAGCTATTCAGGGTATTCCTCATAAGGATCGAGAATATAAGATCTCGGCTTATGCGGATGATATTTTGCTCTATTTAAGGAATCCTGAGACAACCATTCCATGTTTACTTAAAATGATTGAGAATTTTGGGAAATTTTCGGGCTATAAGATAAATTGGACTAAATCAGAAATTCTTCCACTCAATGTACACTGTACAAAAGGTTTGTTTGATTCATTTCCTTTTCTTTGGAAGGAAGATGGAATAAAATATTTAGGCATATGGATTAAAAATACATTGGATGAAACAATGAAAATAAATGAAAAATCGTTGTTGCAGAAGGTTACGGAAATGTGTGAGCAATAGAATCCTTTACACCTTTCTTGGTGGGGGAGAGTCCAAACTATTAAGATGATGATCTTGCCTGTGGTTTGTTACCAGATGGGTATGTTACCGGTATATTTTCAAGGGTCCTTTTATAAAAAATTAAATAGCATTCTGTTAAAATTTATTTGGCTGGGTAAAACTCCTATAGTGGCTTTGGTATCCTTACAAAGATCAATTTCAGAGAGAGGGGTAAATTTTCCAAATTTTTATAGGTACCATCAAGCCTATATTTTGCGCCATGGTATGTATTGGATCCTCCCAGAACTCATAGGAAAACTCCCAGACTGGTTATGGATAGAATGGCAACTCATGTCTCCATTGCGTCTGTGCCATGTGCTCAGTATCAAAATGCCTAGCTACAGTAAGGACAACAGAATACTAGCCGATACATGGAAAACTTTACGGTATGTAAGCAATTTAACAACTATTCTAATTTACAAATCTACAAGTCAATCTATATGGGTAAACTCCAAGATTCAAATTGGCGGAGAAAGGCTAGTCTGGAAGCATTGGATGATAGCAGGAATACGTATATTGGATGATGTTATTTCTAATGGTACTATGCTTGAATTTTCATAGTTGCAGCATAAGTTTGGACTTAATAAATCAGAAAATTTTAGATGGTTGCAACTGAAGCATGCCATTCAGGCGGGGTTCCCTGATTGGAAAAACCTTAATAATCATTATAGTATGGAGTTTCTTTGTTTTCAGACAGACTTCTTGGGTCACCAGGCCGCCCAGTGGTATAAAATATTAAGTGGATTTACTAAAAAGAAATTAAAAACTGGTTTAAGAGATATTTGGAGCATTGAGATTAAGCATGAAATTACTGCATCTCAATGGCCACGAATTTGGTCTTGGAGGATGAAATGTACGGTGTCTGCATCTATGAGATAAACTTGGTTTTTTCTGTTACATAGAGCGTTATGGACCCCTGTTAGGTTGCAAAAATTAGATAGTTCTTTGTCTAATAGATGCTGGCATTGTCATCTAGAAGTAGGAACTTTAGATCATTTATTGTTTCATTGCCCATATATTATGAATTTTTAGAAATCAATTTGGGACCAAATTAATAATTTATTAGATAACCCAGTGGCATTATCTTATGATACTGTGATATTTGGTATGGAAATGAGAGCAAAAAGTCAGATTTCTGCTAACAATAAATTACTACTAATAATGACTGGGGTTGCCTTTCAGCAAATTACATATAATTGGAAGGATTGGAGGAGATTAAATTATAACTTTTGGTGGAATTCTTTATGACAAATCTATAAAATGGAAAGATTTATTGCTTTACAAAGGGGATACTTTAAGAAATTTCAGGATGTGTGGAAACCATTAACAAAATATTGTAAGGATTAAGTAAAATTATTTCCCTTTTAATTATCAGTTCAGGATATAGAGAGGGGGGTATTTTTATTATTACATATATTATATAATAATGGAAGATATAGATGGGAGGGAAGGGGAAGGGATAAAAATTTATACAATGTACCAATGATTGTTTATAAGTGATATATTTATTGCTACTGTGAATTAATATATTTTACACTTAATGTAATTTTGAAAATGAATAAAGAATATTTAAAAAAAAAAAAAAAAGAAAAGAGCCAAGTTTTCAGGTGTTTGCGGAAAGATTGGAGGGAGCTTGAAATTCTGAGCGGGGATGTGAGATTGTTCCAGAGTTCTGTGGTTCTAAAGGGGAGGGATGTTCCTAGTTTTCCTATGCGGGATATACCTTTTGCAGAGGGGAATGATACGTTGTAACTTAGGCAATTTAAAAACAGGTATAAGTGCCCAGAAGGTATCAAAAATGACCAGATAACCACTGCAGGGACAAAGTAAAGACCCACATACCCTCCCCCAGTGATCACTGACACGTCCTCCCCCCACCGCCATAACTCTATATTACTAGTGCAGCTCTGGAACACTGCAGCCCAGTTCAACATTGCAGCAGTACTCCTCAAGATTCCGTGACAGTTTTAAAATTTAAACTAATTAATTCACAGAAATAACATCAGGAAAAACTCTGTAAAAGGAGATTTTAATTAATTAACTCCTTCTCTGATGATTCCACAAATATCAGTTTTCTCCTGTAAGCTTGATCAGAGCTCAATATAAAAACAACCTCCCCTTTTATCCCATACAATAGGGAGCAAACTGTTAAACAAAATTAATTCTTTACAAGGACTGTTCTTGGAGTTACCACTTTTCAGCAATGAAAATTCACAGTGGTCAGGCTTCTAAAATTAATTAGCTCAAGTCAGTTCCCTTAGAGCAGCTTAGTCATTAAAACCAAATAATGCAAAAAATAAACATCAGCAATTTAATCTAAAATCTTTATCAATAGCTCAAGCTAAATTCTTGATCAAATAAACTTTCAATTAATCAATCCTTTCCTTTAGAAACCAGAAACTAAACTCAGAATATTAGTATTACTTGTAGCAGCTACGTTTTTCTAAAGCCAACACTCCACAAACTAAAATTAACTTTAAAATTCCATTTACTGCCCATTAATCCTCAAATAGTTACTCATTACACCAGTCAAATCCTCAGCAACCACCTAGCTCTAAGGAAAGATCTCAACTGTCTCTTCTTAACTGACTCTCCAGAACAGTTAGGAATGCTCATATGCACACTCTCATTCAGAATTTCTACACTTTGTTACACCTGTATGACAGCTTCAGATGTTGTAGCCAGTCCTATTTGAGCAGTGGTCTTAAACTCAAACCCTTTGCAGGGCCACATTTTGGATTTGTAGGTACTTGGAGGGTCTCAGAAAAAATAGTTAATGTCTTATTAAAGAAATGACAATTTTGCATGAGGTAAAGCTGTTTATAGTTTATAAATCTTTCCATTTGGCTAAGTCTTAAGAATAATATTGTAATTTATAGCTAAAGAGACATAGGATCAAGAAAATGTTTTATTTTACTTTTGTGATTATGATAAACATACCGAGGGCCTCAAAATAGTACTTGGCGGGCTGCATGTGGCCCCCGGGCTGCGAGTTTGAGACCACTGTATTAGAGCATCAAGCAAGTTCCTGGATTTGGTATAGTGAACCATACAGATGGAAACTCAGGCCCATACCCTACCCTAACTACTACACTTATGGTGGAATATGTGAGCCTTCCATAACCCACTCAAATCCTACTGAACTTACATATAGATAACACTTGCAGGCATAAGGGCTTAGGTCATGAAAATGCGGGAGTTCTATATCAAATTTTTTAATAAACGATTCCGGAACCTTGGGAATGCTGCAAATGGACGTGTGAACTACAGGCTCCTCAATCCCAGGCTTTTTTCTGTTATTTTATGAAAGATCTTATGATAATCCTTTTTTTATTATGGCTTCTACATCTAAACAAAGTAACATGGAATCGTTTATATGTAAGCCGAAAAGACAAAAGCAAGAACAAATAATTTCTTCTAAGATTTCTCTACCTAAAGAAATTCCAGACAATGCTGAACTGATGGATGAATTGAGAAGGATTGGATTATTATTAAAAGGAAACTCAGAGAAATTGGCAGAGCTTAGAGAAGATGTTTACAACTTATCAAGGCAGAATGAAATTGCCAATGATAGAATTGAAAAGATGGAAAAAAGACTGAGCAATATAGAACTTGGACAGATTCAAATTCAAAGTGATCCAAAAAGATAAGCGTTTTGGAAAGACAGATCGAAGATATGGAGAATCGCTCACGTAGAAATAATGTGAGACTTTTAGGATTAGAGGAAGGGGCAGAAGATAAAGATGCTATTTTATTTGTGGAATCTTTTCTTCCAAAAATTTTCAAGATTAATTCAAAATTTCCGTTGGAAATAGAACATGCCCACAGAGTTCCTGTGAGAAAGGCTAATAATCAAAAATATCCTAGGCCTTTGATTTTTCGTATGTTAAGATATCAGCAGGTCATGAAAATATAAAAACTGGCTAAAGAAAACAATTACTATCGTTCAGACCTCAATTAAAACAGCTCGGTGCAAAATATGGTCTTTTCTACCCAGCTGTTATGAGAGTCACATACAAAGACAAAACGATTCAATTTAATAACCCAGAAAAGCTAAAAGATTTTATTTTTCAACAGGAAGAACCTATGGAATAATTGGAGCACATACATAATGAAAAGAAAATTTTATCGGAAACGGAAATGAAAAGGAAATATGCATTGTATGGGGAAAAACAGTTAAGCTATTTCATCAATTATTTTCAATTTAAATGTCTTTAACAGTTCGTTATTTATCTGATTCGATTTCTAAAGTAAATGACGTAAATTCATGTTACCTATTGCAACGGCAGTGGTTCCAGATTCCAGGATGGACTTGATGTTTGATTTTCATGATGGATTTTATGCTGATTCCGTGGAATCGTTCTTTGGATCTTAGAGGGTGGTGATGCTTGACGCGTGTATAGCGCATGCGTCCAGAACGGAATTAGCGTCTACTTCGATATCAACGTGGAATGGTCAAACGGGGTTATCTATGTCGTTCTGCTGGTGGCGTCCAACATAGAATCAGCATTGGCGTGGTGTCAACATGATGTAATGTTTTGTGACAGAGACAAATGGAGACATCTCTGTCTTTGAAAATTCATCTTGGAACAATGGGAAAAATGTGGTACACTGTATGTAAAAAGATGAACTTGCTGGAAGAGGGATCATCTGCGTCATTGCGCTGGTAGTGTCCAATGTGAAATCAGCATCGGCGTAGCGTCAACGTACTGTTATGTAACGTAACAGAGTCAAGTAGAAACATCTGTGTTTTTAGGGATTCATCTTCGATCAGCAGGAAAATGTAATATATTATATGGGGAAATATTAACTTGTTGGAAGAGAAGAGTTTAGAAGAAAAGAAATCTATTTGTAAAGCATATGACTTTATGGATTAAAACATAAAAATGCATTCATATATATTGAAGGATATAAGAGATTATATTCAAACTGATATATATTCTGTTTTATATACGTATTATTTTAATGTAAATAGTAAATATAAGAAAATAAATAAAAATTCCTTTGATGTTCTATGTATTAAATAAATTAAAAATTTATTTTTAATTAATCAATTTGTGATTATAATAATATATTTTAAATATTATTTTATTTATTTAAATTTTGCAAATGGGTAGTTGGAAATGTAGTTGATTACGTATTTTGTAAAGGAAATAGAAATAGATTAAAAGTATTACCTAGAAAGATAAAATATTAAAGATGATTAATGTTGAAAATGAATTAGAAATTTAAGATAGGATAATATGAAGAATAGGGAGTAAGTTGGGGAGATTGGGATGATTTTAAATTTTATAGGATAAAATATGGAAGGAAAGTTGATATGAGTTAGTATATAAGTGCCTTATGACATCAAAGGTTATTGCAAAAATTTTATGACTAAGTCTGGGGGAGCTTTATTGTCACTAGTCTATATAGGTGCTCTCAGGTATATGTATGATTTATTTGGGTGGGGGGGAGAGGGGTATAGGGGATTGCTCATAAGAATTTATGGATATGTACTGATTTCAAAAAATGGGGGGTATAGAAGGGGTTATGAATGTGTACTGATAAAAAAAATAGGATAATAAATTTATATAAGGTCTTCTTTTTGAAATCAAAATTAACAATAATTAAAAATGAATCTTAAAATTTTCTCTTTAAATGTCAATGGATTAAATCATCCCATTAAAAGGAAGAAAACACTTAATTTCTTGAAAAGGCAGGCTGCGGATATATATTTTTTACAGGAATCACATTTATCTGAAATAGAATCAAAAAAGCTTGAAAAAGATTGGATTAAAAACTGTTTTTATGCTCCAGCGGGAGGGAAAAAAGCAGGAGTGGCTATTCTGGTTCATAAGAGATGTATGGCTACTTTTACGTTTAAAAATAAAGATCTCTCAGGAAGGTGGGTATATGTAGAAATGAAGACTGGGAATAAATCAATGGCGCTTTTGAATGTATATGCCCCTAATTCTAATCAATTAGAATTTTTTATATCTCTGCAGAAACTAATCTTGCCACTGGCTACTACGAATTTATTAGTGGCTGGAGACTTTAATGCTGTAATGGACCCATTGATAGATAAAAGTCCTAGTAGATTAATTAAATCAATGGGGTTGGATAATTTGGCACAATCTTGTGGTTTAAAAGATATATGGAGAATATTGCATTTTGATGCTCGGGAATTTTCCTTTTGTTCTCATGTTCACAATTCATTTTCAAGAATAGATTATATTTTTGTTTCAGATTCACTAGTTCAAAATGTGATGAAAGCTACCATTGATCCAATTACATTATCAAATCATGGTGGGGTATGGATTGAACTAAGAATAAATGAAGAAAATATGGTAAGACCTGTATGGAGATTTAATAATGCATGGCTTGCAGATTCAAAATTTCTTGATGAAATTCAAAATAAGATAGAAGAATATATTTGGATTAATATTTCAGCAGAAATTTCAGATGAAATATTATGGGATGCGTTTAAAGCAACTTTAAGGGGACAAATTATTTATTTTGCATCATATGTTAGGAAAAAACTTAATATGGAATATACTAATTTGGAAAAGGAAATTAAGGAATTAGAAGCAAAATTACCTTGACTCTATTTAATGTGTACGCCCCCAATTTGAACCAAAATGAATATTTTAAGAACTTACAAAGGTTATTACTCCCACTGGCTACTTCTAATTTAGTTGTAGCTGGAGATTTTAATGCTGTTATAGATCCTATTATGGATAAAAAGCCTAGCAAAAATATAAAATCATTAGGACTAGATAATTTGGTACAATCTTGTGAATTAAAAGATATATGGCAAATACTTCATTTTAATGATCAGGAATTTACTTTTTGCTCGCAAGTTCATAAGTCTTTTTCAAGAATTGATTATATTTGGTTTCAAATTCACTGGTACCGCAAGTTTCACAAGCTTCCATTGATCCAATTATATTGGATCATGGAGGAGTGTGGATTAAAGTTGAGTCTGGAGATAAAGATAACAGTAGATCAATATGGAGATTTGATAATGCACTGCTTGTGGATCCAGGTTTTCTTGAAGATTTTAAGTTAAAGATCTTAGAATTTTTCCAAATAAATACTTCTGAAGATATTAGTACAGAAATATTGTGGGATGCTTTTAAAACAACTATGAAAGATAATATTATTTCATTTTCTGCCTATAAAAAATTTTTTTGATTTGGAAAAAGAAATTAAATTGTTGGAATCCAAATTAATAGGTAATTGGCAACAAGATATTTTACAAACTTTGTTAAAAGCCAAAGATAAATATAATGAAATTTCTTCAAGATTAGCAAGGAAAGATTTGTTTTCACAGCAAACTTTGTATTATGGTAACTCAAATAAGACGGGGAGATTACTTGCAAATTATCTTAAAGCAAAGAAGAGGAAAATAAAAATTATAGCAATAAAAGATGATAATGGAATTATACATTCTCAGAATAGGAATATTATAAATCAGTTTCTTAAGTTTTATAAAGATTTGTATTCTTCTGAGTCTTATGCTGATAAAGTTCAAAATGGTTTGGAATTTTTAAATCTTATAGAGAGTCCAAAACTTCCTGATCATATAAAAAAAAGTTTAGAAGAGCCTATATCACTAAAAGAATTAGAAACTGCATTGAAGTCTCTTAGAGTTGGATCCGCTCCAAGTGGGGATGGTTTTACAGTGGAATTTTATAAAGCATTCCAAAATTTTTTATTACCCCAATTATTAAATTTATTTAATTATCAACTAAATAAAGTTTGTATTACAGGTACTATGGCAGAATCACTGACTATTGTTTTGCCTAAGCCAAATAAAGATCATACTTTGGTATCAAATTACAGGCCTATATCTTTAATTAATGTGGATGGGAAATTAATAGCTAAAATATTGGCAGTAAGATTGGCAAAGACTCTCCCCTTCATAGTAGATGTACATCAAACTGGGTTCCTTGTGAACAGACATTCTTCTAGTAATACAAGATTGGCTTTTCACACATTAAATTTGAGTAAAAACATGAATGATCCGACTTTTGCTCTATCTCTAGATGTGGAAAAGGCTTTTGATAGAATAGAGTGGACATTCATGTACAAGGCAATGGATTGGTTTGGTATAGGTTCATGTTTTATTCAAATGATTCAAACTTTGTATAGTTCCCCTATGGCAAGATTATATATTAATAATAATTTATCTGATCGTTTTCAATTGCATAGGGGAGTTAGATAAGGCTATCCATTGTCTCCTTTGCTTTTTGACATTGTCTTAGAACCCTTATTGATAGCTATTCAACAGGCAAAGGGGATACAGGGTATTCCTTGTAAAGAATGTGAATATAAACTCTTTGCATATGCAGATGATATATTATTATATTTGAGAAATCCTGGCATATCTATTCCTTGTCTGCTAGAATTGATAGGAAATTTTGGAAAATTTTCAGGGTATAAAATAAATTGGAGCAAATCTGAGCTTCTTCCACTTAATGTACACTGTTTGATTCATTCTCATTCGTGTGGAAAAATGAAGGTTTAAAATATTTAGGAATCTGGATTAAAGCCACGTTAGATGATACAGTTAAGGAGAATGAAAAGCTGTTGCTAAAAAAGGTAACAGAATTATGTGAGCAGTGGAATCCGTTACATTTGTCGTGGTGGGGGAGAGTTCAAATGGTTAAAATGATGATATTGCCTGTGGTTTGCTATCAAATGAGTATGATATCAGTGTTTTTTCAGAGTTCTTTTTATAAAAAGTTAAATTCTATTCTTACTAAATTTGTTTGGCAGGGTAAAACTCCCAGAATTGCTTTGGTATCTCTACAAAAGCCAATTAAGGAGGGTGGGGTAAATTTCCCAAACTTTTATAGGTACCATCAAGCCTATATTTTATGTCAAGGTATGTATTGGGTCTTCCCTGAGCTTATTGAGTACACACCAGATTGGCTATATTTGGAATGGCGACTCATGTCTCCTTTATATCCTAGTCAGTATCAAGATGCCCAGAGTATATAAGGAAAATAAAATTTTGATGGATACTTGGAAAACCTTAAGATTTGTGAATAACTTGACTACTATTCCTATCAGCAAATCAATCCATTTGGCTAAACCCCAAGATTCAAATTGGCGATTTTAAGATCATCTGGAGGCATTGGATAATTGCAGGAATACGGACTTTAAATTATATTATTTTAAATGATAAACTGCTTGATTTTACACAATTGCAACATAAATTTGGGCTCAATAAATCACAAAGTTTTAGATGGTTGCAATTGAAGCAGGCCATTCAGGTAGGGTTCCCTGAATGAAAAAGTCTTAATACTCAATTTAGTTTGGAATTCTCATGCTTCCAGGTAGATTTTCTGTGTCCCCAGGCTGCGCAGTGGTATAAAACTATTAATGAATTGGTTAAGAAAAAAAACTAAAAATGGTCTTAGGGATATTTGGAGCATTGAGATTAAGCATCAGATTTCAGCTTCCCAATAGCCACAAATTTGGTCTTGGAGGATAGGATGTACAATGTCTGCATCTATGAGACAAACATCGTTTTTTCTTTTGCATAGAGCATTTTGGACCCCAGTTAGAATACAGAAGTTGAATAGTTCAAAGTCTAATAGATGCTGGCATTGTAATCTTGGAATAGGGACTGTCGATCATCTTTTGTTTTATTGTCCCTATATTTTAGCCTTTTGGAATTCCATCTGGGATCAAATAAATTGTTTACTGGAAAATCATGTATCACTTTCTTATGATACAGTTTTATTTGGAACAGCTATGAGAAAAAAAAGAGTCAGATATCATCATTTAATAATAAATTTTTATTAATCATGACTGGAGTCGCTATTCAACATATCACCAACAATTGGAAGGATTGCAATAAACTTAATTTCACCTTTTGGTGGAACTCATTATGTCATATGTTCAAAATGGAAAGACCAATAGCTGTACAAAATGGAAATTATAAGACCTTTTCTAGAATATGGGGGCCATTGACATCTTTTTGTGATGATTAAACACCAGTTATTCTATTGAAATATACAAAATGAATAATAGAGAGGGGGAAGGGTTCTTACTTTATTGTGTATACTATTAATAATAATGAGAAGGGGTGGGTGGGTTCTGGGTTTATATATATACAATTGTTGTTTTTCTTGATAGATTTACAAGTGATGTTTTCAAGAATATGTATGATATTAATTTGTACACTTGTTGAAAGATTAAAAATGAATAAAGATTAAAAAAAAAAAGAAGCAAAATTAGTAACAAAGTGGGAGAATGATACTTTACAAGCTCTATTAAAAGTCAAATATAAATATAATGACATTTCTTCACAATTGGCAAGAAAAGATTTGTTTTCTCAGCAAGCTTTGTATTATGAAAACTCGAATAAAGCGGAAAGATTACTGGCCAATTACCTCAAAGCGAAAAAAAGGAAAGTAAAAATTGTTGTGATTAAAGATGAAAGAGGTAATACTCAAATACAAATTGGAAATATTTTAAAACAATTTTTGAATTTCTATAAAACTTTGTATTCTTCTGAGCTTTATTCAAATGAGGAAAGTGGTAAAGAATTTTTAAAATGAATAAGGGGTCCTAAAGTTCCTGAGCATATAAAATGTAATCTTGAAATGCCTCTACCTATAAAAGAATTGCAAACAGCATTGAAATCCCTTAGAGTTGGATCCGCTCCAGGTGGTGATGGTTTTACGGTAGAATTCTATAAATCATTTCAAATTACCCTTTTACCTTATTTGTTAAATTTGTATCAGGCTCAACTAACTAAAGGTTGTATTTTAGGTACTATGGCAGAATCTTTGACTATTATTTTACTGAAGCCAAATAGAGATCCAATGTTGGTTTCAAACTATAGGCCTATTTCTTTGTTAAATGTAGATGCTAAACTTTTGGCTAAATTATTGGCTTTACGTTTGGCTAAGGCTCTTCCTTATATTATTGGAATGCATCAAACGGGTTTTGTTGCTCAATGACATTTTTCTAGTAATACTAGATTGGCATTACATATACTTAATTTATCAAAAGTTATTAATGATCCGGCTTTCTCTGTGTCATTAGATGCAGAGAAGGCCTTTGATCGTGTAGAATGGACCTTTATGTATCAGGCGATGGATTGGTTTGGAATTGGTTCCAATCATTTATTCAAATGATTCAAACTTTGTATAGCTCCCCTTCTTCCAGATTATACATTAACAATTATTTTCAGAACGTTTTTCTTTGGGTAGGGGTGATAGATAAGGATGTCCGTTATCTCCTCTCCTGTTCAATATTGTTTTGGAACCCTTATTGTTAGCTATTCAACAGGTTGAGGAGATTCAGGGTATTCCTTATGCAGGTAGGGAATATAAAGTCTCTGCATATGCAGATGATATTTTGTTTCATTTGAGAAATCCGGAAACAACCATTCCACATTTACTTGAATTGATTGAAAAGTTTGGAAAATGTTCAGGATATAAAATAAATTGGAGTAAATCTGAGATCCTTCCATTAAATGTTCATTGTTCTAAGGGATTATTTGATAAATTTTCTTTCTTGTGGAAGGAAGGAGGTATTAAATATTTAGGTATTTGGATCCAGAAAACATTGGAAGAAACTATGCAAGTAAATGAAAAATCCATTTTATTAAAGGTCTCAGAGATGTGTGAGCAGTGGAATCCATTGCATATATCTTGGTGGGGGAGAATTCAAACTGTAAAAATGATGATTTTGCCTGTAGTTGTTCTAAATGGGTATGATACCGGTACTTCAGAAATCTTTTTATAAAAAATTTAATAATATTTCTTACTAAATTTTACTTTGGCTGGGTAAAAAGGCTAGAATTGCTATAGTAACTTTACAAAAGCCGATTGTGGAGGGTGGGGTAAATTTTCCCAATTTTTATAGGTACCATCAAGCCTATATTATGCGCCAGGGAATGTATTTGATCCTCTCAGAACTTATGGAACATATGCCTGATTGGTTATATTTGGAATGGAAAATTATGTCCCCTTTCCGACTTTCTCACGTTTTGAGTATAAGATTACCTGGATATGCTAAAAATAACATCATTTTATTAGATACTTGGAAAACAATCAAATTCATTCATAAACTAACAGATGTTCATATAATGAAATCTACTTTACAATCCTTATGGTCAAACTCCAAGATTCAAGTAAGCAGTGCTGGAATCGTCTGGAAGAATTGGATGCAAGCAGGAATTAGAACATTAGAAGATTTTTTTTTTAAATTAATTTATCTTTATTAGCAATTGCAAAGGGTACATACAGCCAGTATGAAGAAAGCGCAGAAAAATACAACAGCCAGAGAAAACAACAAGTGAAAACCAGAACAGCATGTGATTCATAGCATAGAAACCCTTTGGCTGGATGCCCATCACAATTAACAGTTTTAAATAGCAAAACCCCCAAAGCAAACACCCACAGACTGCATACACCCGGCTCCAAGTCTCAACAGTCATACCACAAACACCCCGCAGTCATACCCCCAAAACAACCGAACACAATGGAAACCACACAAGTGCAACCACCCAGGTGGCAGCCCCTCCAGAAGGTGAAAAAAAGGAAGGAGAAGAGAAGAGAATGACATCCACTCAAAAAGAGTCAAAGCATGGGTTCCCGTGGTCTCTGTCTCCGAGCCGGGACATAAAGTAAGACCCGTTCCATAAAGCTTGATACACCGGTGGGCAAGGGTCCCAAACTGAGGATGACGCTGGAGTTCATAACGCCCAACCTCTGCAAAACGAGCAAGCCACTGTGGGAAAGAGGCCACTGAGTCAGCCACCCAATGTTGCAGCAAGAGCTTTTTTGCCCTCAAGACAGCCATGTAAAGAACCCTACGTTGGGGCAACATAAGCCCTCCCTCAATCAAATCTCGTTGATCTCCCAATAGCAGGAAACCATAGCTCCAGGGCACAACATGCCGAACAAGGCGCTCCAAAAATGGAAGAACTTGCAGCCATAAGGTGGTAGAAGGGCATTCCAAGAAATGGTGAAGAAGGGTACTTAAAAAGCAATTACATTTAGTGCAAACCACTCCTTCCCAAAGGCCCATGCGAGTCCCCCTGCACCTGGAGATATACGCTCGATGCAGAATTTTAAATTGCATTTCCCGAAAATCCGTGGAGCCCCCCAAGGCATGCACATTGGCAAAAAGATCAAGAAATGCCTTGCAGTCAAGTGGAATATCAAGTTCTGATTGCCAACACGAGGCAGCCGATCAATGGATGCCAGATCCGAAGCATTCTTCAGAATACTGATACCAGGTGGATAATTTATTGAAGCAGGAGGCACCTGAAAGAACTGAGCATGCAAGGGACCACAGAGCCAAGCATCCCCCACTTGCGACCAAGTGACAAGTAGTAATGCCGAGCTTGAAGGTAGGCCAGAAATGGGTCTGGGGCAAGTGCCAGTGAGATTGCAGTTGGGCAAAGGTAGGAAACTGACCACCCCCCACGGTGAGGAAATCCTGAAGGGATCTACACCCCCTCTGCTCCCACTGGTGAAACCAAGAATGACCCACTCCCGGTGGAAAGTTGACATTTCCATACAATTGCAACAAAAGGGAAGCTGCCGGAGTTTTCCCTTGCCGACGCCGCCACCCACTGCCATGCACGGCGCAGGGGTAGAAGAAATGCAAACTTGGGCCCCCCTCCGACAGCAGAGCATGAAGAAGGGACAAGACCGAGTGGAGTGTGCACCAAGATTCCACCCATCCCCGGGGAAAAAAGTTTATAACAACCCAACCAACATCATGAATAAACCGAACCAGAGCTGCTACGTTGTAATAACAAGATCAGGAAGATTCAAACCACCTCTAAATTTTATCCAAAGCCAACGTGGCATAGCTAATCCGGGCTCGTTTATGATGCCAAATAAAGGAGGAGATGATAGAATGAAACAGGCGCACATCCTTATCAGTAACCCAAAGAGGTACGGTCTGCAAAGGATACAGGATCTTGGGAAGAAGTATCATCTTAGACAAGGCCACTCGACCCCAGACTCCCAATGGAAGGTCTCTCCATTTATCACACAAACACTGGATCTCATCCAGATGGCGTCGCAAATTATATTTGTACAGAAGCTTGAGATTGGGACTTAAATACACACCAAGGTAACGCATCGGCCCCCGTACCGGCGGTATCTCTAGGCCCATATGTCCAGGCTCCAATGTAGTGGACCGCAACGGGAGAAGCTCAGATTTATCACAATTGACTCGCAGACCAGAAATGTCTCCAAAGGAACGAACAAGAGCTAGGGCACGCCCCAGATCTTGGCGGGGTTGGTCCAGATAAAGGAGGATATCATTGGCAAAGAGATTAATGCGGCTCTCCTGCTCCCCAAGGTGAATTCCCCGAAGATACAGATCTCCACGAATCTTAGCGGCCAAGGGTTCGATAGTAACACGAAGAGCAGCGGAGACAAAGGGCAGCCCTGTTGCGTCCCCCTACCCAAGGCAAACGGAGCAGTGAACTGACCATTTACTAAAAGCCGTGCTTGCGGTCGGATATATAAGCTACAGATCTATTGATGAATAGGGCCCTCAATGCCAAACTGGCGCAAAACCCAGAAGAATTACTGCCAGGAGATGCTATCAAATGCCTTCTCCTTGTCCAGGCCCACAATAGCTGATGCTCCCTCCAGTCCCCGTCTGGAATGAAGAGCCATCAAAGCGCGAGCCAGATTCATGGATGTATATTGGCCCGGCATGAACCCAGCTTGGTCCTCATGGATCAAAAGTGGCAAGAATGCATTCAACGGTTTGCTAAGATCGCTGCAAAGAGCTTGGCATCCTGATAAGAGAGAAATAGGCTGATAGGACTCCACCTGGGCCAGGTCCTTACCTGGTTTAGGCAATAGCACAACATGGCTAGATTAGGGGTCCTCAAACCCTGCTCCTCAGACAGCACATTAAAGGCCTCCGCCAACACAGGAGAGACCTGATCGACAAGATCTTTTAGTATTCAGATCCAAACCATCAGGTCCAGGTGCTTTAGTTAACTTGAGCTTCTTAATACCTAGCTGCATCTCCCTGGACTAATAGTACATTCAATTGTTCCAACTGAGCAACCGTCAACCTAGGAAGCGTGAGCCCCTGAAAGAAAGCATCTCTATCTGAGTCCGAGAACGGGCAGTTCGCATACAGAGATTCATAAAGTAAACAAATTGTTGTTGTATCTGCTGTTCCCGGGTGAAACTATTATCTTTCGTGTCCTGAATAGACAAAATAACCTGGCACTTCCGTGGGGGGTGGACTAGGTTGGCCAACAGCCTCCCTGTCTTGCCGCCCCAGGAATACAATTTATACCATTGAAAATAAATATCACGAGAGGCCCTCTGCATTAAAATATTGTCAATCTGTCACCGTACGGTCAGGCGAAGTTTATACATCCACGGAAAGAGAAGTGTAATGGCGCGCCCATAATTGGTGATAGCTCCCACCGACAGAGTCAATAAATCAGCATCCATTTTCCTTCCACTTACGGAGAAAGATAAAGCAATAATGAATCCCCCGCAGAGAACCGCCCTTGGAGGCCTCCCAGAATAGCACCGGGTGGACATCTGCAGTATGCAGTAGTAACCGGGTGGACATCTGCAGTATGGTGGACATCTGCAGTATGCCAAGATAACCATGTATCCAGATTACCAGCCACTGGTGGGAGGGGATTTTAACATCACTGTAGATCCTGCCCTGGACTGTAGTCCAGCAAAGGCGGGGGCACAGGACCATGGAGCCAAGGGGGTAATTTTTTTCCTTAGCCAGTTGCAGTTATTGGACTCCTGGAGGATTTTGCACCCCACGGAATGAACCTACACCTTTTACTCCCATCCACACAATGTATATGCTCGGTTGGACTATGTTGGTCTCACCCTCTCTGCTCCCAGGGAGTCTGGGATAGACATTGAGGAGGTTCCTTGTCGGATCATTCCCTGGTTGTCATGGAAATTCAATTTACACCTGAGTCAAGGGAACGCCATTGGAAATTTCCGCTGTTACCTTATAGAGCATCTAGGAATTTCATAAATATCTGCGGGGAGCAATGGAGCCCCTACCAGTGGCTGGTAATCTGGATACATGGTTATCTTGGCAAGCAGAGCTGAAAAAATTTATAATCATACACATTAGGAGCATACAGATTGCATTAATAACCATTTATGCCCCCATAATTCCCCAATACTATAACAAAATGCCCTCTTGGTCTTGGAGGACTTTATGTATATGGAGGGTAATTGTTAATGATAAGTATCGCAGCTCCCCGCTTCCGGGGGGTACCCATAGTGAGGAAGAAACAGGACCTCGACCCACCCAAATCTCGTTCGGAGCTTGAGGTGTTTCGGCAAGGGGAGAGATGGGTTCCTGTACAAAAAGCAATATCTTTCAGAATCTTCTTCCTCCTTAACAGGGGAGTGGATTCCATCCACATTTAAAGTGGCTATAGTCAACTTAGTCATGGAGGAAAAATGCGCTCAAAGGTAAGAGTCGATAACAAAACAGGAAAAAAGATGGAAAGCCCCCAAGCTAGGCCCCCCATCCTGAACGCCAGGAGCAGTATCACCCCGGGAAGTCTCAGGGCTCTCCAGAGCAGGACAAACCCCCCCAGGTAAGCCACACCACCACTCGACCAACCCTCCCCCCTAACCACAGACTCAACCATCACCCATACCAACACTCAAACATACCAGACACCTTCCCACCACCCCACGCACACCCCCTCCCTCCTCCCCTCCCACCACTCCCACCTTCTCCCCCAGGGAAAACCATCCCCAGAGGTACTCCCAAAACTCCAAAACCCCCCATAAAAGAAAAAACTAAGAACAAAAAACTGCGCTCCGAAAGACTGGAGCAACCTAAAGTCCAGGTCTGAACTCTCGACCCAGAGTCTCCCTCAAAGATGGCTACAGTTAAGACCGTAAGGAAATTCAGCCAGCTCTGGTCCAACAGACTCTCACCAACAACCCAGACTAAGAGATATCAACAGTATGTAAGCTGCAGAAAGTGGGAACAAAAACAAATGGTCCGGCAGCAGACAGTCCACCCCATTAAGACCATAAGCAGACCAGGGGCACCAGGCGGTACAGCTGCCCGGGCACATCTCAAAGCATTCCATTCCCGCTCTGGTTGAAAAGGAGAATCCAGGCATAACTGCCCTCAGTGGTCCAAGCCATCCCAGAAGTGGCGGAAACTGGTGGAGGCCGCAGATGGAGAGCACGAAGGACAGCCTACAGGATCAAACCACTGGATCAGCCGCCGTGCTCCACCATCAGAAATTGCTGGCAGGAAATCCAGCAAAGTGCTGTGCTGCTGCTCTATCAGGTAAAGGGTTTGGGGGCTTCCATATCTCCAGATGCGCCAGTGATGCTGGATACACAAGCCCAAACCTCACTCCCCTACGATGAAGCATGGTACAGAGAGGCGCCATTTCCTTGTGAAGGGATGCCACGTGCAGGAGTAATCATTGAATAACAGCAACTTTTTCCCTTCATATTCTACCTGACCAGTTTTTCCTATAGGCTTGCAGGATCAGCTCTTTTTCTTTACCAGTTAATGTAACGAGCAATCGCAGCTCGGGGACGATTGGCATCCCCCGAGCGGGAACCCATGCAATGCGCTGCGTTCACCAGGTGAATCCAGCCCCTGGGATCTCCAGGCAGAGCCGAGTCAGAAGCCAGACTTGAAAAAAAGTGATAGATATTCCTGGTCTGCCCGGAGCTCCAGAAGACCCACCACTCTTAAGTTGTTCCCGGCGCTGGCGATTTTCCTTGTTCGTCCAGCCGACCCATCAGTGTAGCCCACCTGAGCCTGCAAGGCTACCACATGCATTCTATCCTGGAGTGCTGCATCCTCTCCATTGGAGACACGCTGCTCCACCGTCGCGATCCGGCTGGCCTGGGATTCAAACCACTCATTAATGCAGTCTACAGCTGACTGCAGCTTGAGCAAACGATCCTCCAGGGCTGCAGTTACCAGGAGTGATATTTCCTGGGCCCAGTCTCCCCATTGCGCCAGAGCAGAAGCCGCAGTCGGCGACGCCGCCATTTTGTGCTCCGAGACGGCTTGCAAATTTTTCAGCGGTTTCGCCGAACGAACTGGCATACCGGGCTTAAACAGACGGTCAGGAAGCCCCACTGTTGTCCAGCACACGGCGGAAAACCCCGGGAGACAGCTGGAACAGTCTAGCAGAGTTGCAGATGAGTTTATGCAGGTTTTTGGAGACCGCGGGTCGGAGAGCTCAAGAACACGCATCTGCTCAGGTCAGACGCATCACGTGACCCCACAGAACATTAGAAGATGTTATATCAAATGAAAATCTGCAGGAATTTTCATGACTGCAACAATTATTTGGTATTTTAAAATCTCAACAATATAGATGGTTGCAGTTGAAGCAGGCCATTCGGAGTGGGTTCCCTGAAAGGAAAACCTGTAATAATTATTATAGCTTGCAGATCCTCTGCTACCTGACAGATTTAGTAGGTCATCAGGCTGCTCAGTGGTATAAATTAATTTCAGAATTTTTGAATAAAAAACCTAAAAATAGTCTTAGAGATATTTGGAGCTTCGAGATTAAACAGTATATTTCTGTATCTCAATGGTCACGAATTTGGTCTTGGAGATTAAAGTGTACAGCGTCAGCATCTAAGAGGCAAACATGGCTATTTTTATTACATAGGATTTTTTGGACCCCAGTTCGTTTGCACGAATTAGATAGTTCCAAATCTAATAGATGCTGGCATTGTAATACTTAAAGCTATTATATACTGGCCACTTATCATGCGATAATAATCCAGCCTCTATAGAATCCACAAAATCAGTGTAGTAACTGAATGGTCTGGATTAAATGTTCTTAGTGATAATTATATGATGATGAAAAGGACGCCTCAGCCCCACCACTCCACCGCAGAAAAAACATTCACATCGCGGGAAGCATAGTGTGGTGCTTCATCATTGGCTGTCACTTCCCATTTGTTATTAACTCTATACTTTTCGTTTGTTTTATTTTAATTTAAATACTTATATCATAAATATATTATAATTATATTGCATCATTATAACTGTATTGCATTTGTTGCTGGTACATTAGCTTAGTACTTATCTAAGCCAACCCTGGGGAGTCAGACCCGACATGTTTCGCACAAGTATTGTGCTTTCTCAAGGGCCTCCCTAGGTCGCCGCCGTCATCCGACTCCAAAACGTTAAAGAGTATAAGAGTTAAGAGTAACGTTTTGGAGTCGGATGACGGCGGCGACCTAGGGAGGCCCTTGAGAAAGCACAATACTTGTGCGAAACATGTCGGGTCTGACTCCCCAGGGTTGGCTTAGATAAGTACTAAGCTAATGTACCAGCAACAAATGCAATACAGTTATAATGATGCAATATAATTATAATATATTTATGATATAAGTATTTAAATTAAAATAAAACAAACGAAAAGTATAGAGTTAATAACAAATGGGAAGTGGCAGCCAATGATGAAGCACCACACTATGCTTCCCGCGATGTGAATGTTTTTTCTGCGGTGGAGTGGTGGGGCTGAGGCGTCCTTTTCATCATCATATAATTATCACTAAGAACATTTAATCCAGACCATTCAGTTACGGCATTGTAATACTGACATAGGGACCTTAGATCATCTGATGTTTTTTTGTCCACTTATTTTTAAATTCTGGAAGTCGATTTGGGGACAAATAAATGCTATATTAAAATCTGATATTTTACTAACATATAAAGCCATTATATGTGGTACTATATTACTTGTTAAATCGCCATTAGATAAATATCAAAGTCGTCTCTTTTCGATTTTTACTGGAATAGCTGTTCAAATGATTACAAAAAATTGGAAAAATTATGATAGGTTAAACTATACGTTTTGGTGGACAAATAGAAACATAGAAACATAGAAACATAGAAATTGACGGCAGAAAAGGGCCATAGCCCATCGAGTCTGCCCATACCAATGACCCACTCCCTGATTCTTACTCTCCTAGAGATCCCACATGAATATCCCATTTTCTCTTGAAATCTAACACGCTGCTGGCCTCAATCACCCGCTGAGGCAGCTCGTTCCAATGATCGACCACCCTTTCGGTGAAGAAGCACTTCCTAGCATCACCCCGAAATTTCCCTCCCCTGATTTTCAGCGAGTGTCCTCTGGTTACCGAGGGTCCTGTAAGACTGAAGATATCATCTTTCACCTCTATACGCCCAGTAATATACTTAAAGGTCTCAATCATGTCCCCTCTCTCTCTTCGCTCCTCCAGCGAGTACATCCGCAGTTATTTTAACCTTTCTTCATACGTGAGATCCCTGAGCCCCAAGACCATCCTGGTAGCCATTCGCTGAACCGACTCAATTCTCAACACATCTTTTCGGTAGTGTGGTCTCCAGAATTGAACACAATACTCGAGATGAGGTCTCACCATGGATCTGTACAGTGGCATTATGACCTCAGGTTTTCTGCTGACAAAACCCCTACGGATACAGCCCATCATTTGTCTTGCCTTGGACGAAGCCTTCTCTACTTGATTGGCAGCCTTCATATCATCGCTAATGATCACTCCTAAATCACGTTCCACCGTGGTCCTGGACAAGGTTTCACCATTTAGTGTGTAAGTTCTGTGTGGATTTTTTTTGCCTAGGTGCATTACTTTACATTTTTTAGCATTGAAGCCTAGCTGCCAAGTTGATGACCACTGTTCAAGCTGTCTTAGGTCCTGCGTCATAAAGTCAGGCACACTGCTTTTGCCAACTATGTTGCATAGTTTGGCATCGTCGGCAAACAGTGATACTTTTCCTCTAAGTCCTTGGGTCAAGTCTCCTATGAATAAATTGAATAGAATCGGCCCTAAGACGGTGCCTTGAGGTACTCCACTCATCACTGCTGACGTTTTCGAGGGGGTACCATTTACCATCACCCTTTGAAGCCTACCATCTAGCCAATCCCTTACCCATGTAGTGAATGTATCCCCCAATCCCATCGATTTTAGTTTGTTCAACAGCCTGCGGTGTGGGACGCTATCAAAAGCTTTGCTGAAGTCCAAATATATCACGTCAAGGGACTCACCGGCATCCAGATGACTGGTCACCCAACCAAAGAAGTCAATCAGATTAGATTGGCAGGACCTTCCCCTGGTAAATCCGTGTTGATGTGGATCACGTAAATTTTCTTCGTCTAGAATTTTGTCAAGTTCCTGTTTGATCAGTGTTTCCATGAGTTTGCACACTATGGATGTAAGACTCACCGGTCTGTAATTTCCTGTCTCTATTCTGCAGCCCTTTTTGTGGAGTGGAATTACGTTAGCTGTTTTCCAGTCTAGGGGTACTTTTCCCGTGTGCATGGAAAGATTGAAGAGTACGGATAGTGGTTCACCAGAACTTCACTCAGCCCTCTGAGTACCCTGGGGTGTAGATTGTCTGGCCCCATGGCTTTGTCTACTTTGAGTCTTGAAAGTTCGTGGTAGACGCTACTAGGTGTAAACTCATTATATATAATTATAAACGTTAATTAGGTGATATATCATGCGTTTATAGGATAAACATATAAGGAGGGTTGTCTTTTTTATGCTACAGATATTATTTACGGTAATTAATATCATTCTTTATCATGCCATGACATTGCACTAATCATCCAGATAGTTTCTGTTACGTCTGTGGTTCATTCATGACGAAAGCACATCGCCCAATTACCATAGATCTGAAGAAAGTATACAAATTATACTTTGGCTGCCCACTGGGTGACCAGGATAAAGCTTGGGCTCCGCATATCATCTGTACCAGTTGTTTCAACGGACTTCGTGACTGGCTCAATCGACAAAAGGCAGCGAAGTCATTTGCAATCCCAATGATATGGAGGGAACCGCGAGACCATATTAAAGATTGCTACTTTTGCCTTGTGAACACAAGTGGATTCTCAGCTAAAACTAAGCACATAATTATATAGCCTACTCTGGATTCTGCTATTAGGCCTGTTCCTCATGATGACTCACTGCTTGTCCCTGTACCTCCACAAGATGGATTTGCTTCTATGGAACATGATGAGGAATGTGATGATGATGCAGCAGCTGGTCACAATCCAGAATTCTCTGATCCTGACTATGTGAATGATGAAGATTCAGAACCAGAGACCTTTACACAAGCTGAGCTCAATAATCTTACTCGTGATCTAAATCTTTCAAAAGAAAAAGCAGAACTTCTTGCTTCAAGGCTTAAGCAAAAACACTTGCTTGCAAAAGATGCTAATATAACTCATTACAATAAAAGGAATCATAACTTAACAACATTCTTCACTGTAAATGGACCATTGTGCTTTTGTCATGACATCAATGGGCTCTTCAACAGTTTGGCACAAGTGCATTGTCTAGATGAATGGCATCTCTTCATTGATTCTTCACAGAGAAGCTTGAAGGCAGTGTTCCTGCACAACGGAAATTCCAAACCAAGTATACCAATTGCCTATTCTGCTCATCTAAAGGAGTCTTATGAGAATATGAAGAATTTACTTGAAGCAATCCGTTATAAAACACATCAGTGGAACATCTATGGTGATCTGAAGGTCATTGGCATGCTAATTGGAATGCAAGGAGGATTCACTAAATACTGTTGTTTCCTATGCTTGTAGGATAACAGATCTACAGCTGAACATTATGTCAAGCGTGTCTGGCAGCTGAGGGATACCTATAAACCAGGGACAAGCAGTCTGAAATTTATGCCATTGGTGGATCCTCATAAAATATTTCTTCCACCTCTTCATATCAAGCTGGGGTTGATGAAGAACCTGGTAAAGGTCATGGGGAAAGCAAACTTGCCAGGTTTTAAATATCTTAAGAAATTTCCAAAAATCAGCACAGCAAAACTGAAAGAAGGGATATAGACCCACAGATCAAGTCCGTTATGCAGGATGAAGATTATAAGCAATCACTCTCAGAAGCTGAGCTTGAAGCTTGGGAGGCATTCAAGTGGTTAGTGGGAAACTTTCTGGGCAACCATACATCTCCTTCATACAAGGGAGGAGTTCAGAATCTCCTTGATTCACAATCAGTGTCAAAATCTAATATTAAAGATAGTATATCATTACATTTTCAAATTGAAAAAATGGAAAATTTGGCTGGAAGTTGAAATCTCAGATTCCTCAGTTTCCCAAATCCCAATTTCCCCACCTAGAATTCTTTTTGATTAAGGCGGTATAGAAAAATAGTTATGTTATATTATGTTATGTTATGGTTCCTTTGGAGCTTCTGAGAATGTATCTAAGGGATATTCTTCAATATCCCTTAGTGGACTCCTTCGATCCTGATAATCTGTATTACATACCCAGATGCTCCAAGGAGGTAGTAGAGGAAGGTCAGATGGATCAACTGGTATCTCCTGACAGTTTAAATATTTTCAGTTCTTGGAGTCCTCTAAGTATATTATTGAAAAATGTGCTACATTGCTAGTCATATTTATGACAGAGAGGGAGAAACAGGCTATACTTAAACTTTACTTTGGTAAAAGGCAGGTGAAATTCTGTGGTCAACAATTGCAAGTGTTTCCAGATAGAGCCAAACTAGCTCAAATAAGGAGGAAGCAGTTCCTGCAGCTAAAGCCTCGTGCTTTGGCTGTGGGGGCAACTTTCTACCTAAAGTTTCCCTGTAAATGCATGGTTTCCTATGGGAAGAATAAATATATATTTGTGGAACCATCCCACTTAGAAATGTTTCTTAAAGATAAACCTTTGATAGAAGTTGTGGAGCCTAATATGGTTGAAGAAATGGTAGAAAATGAGAAGTAAAGATTCGTCCCACTCCCAATGCAATAATAAGTAAAAAAAAATTTTCCCTTTGAATTTGATTTCTTATCCTTCTAAAAGCTGTATCAGCCTTGATAATGTGGACTAGCATATGATTTAAGGACAAGTTTCCTCTTTTTCTTTTATTTTGATTTCCTGCCTGAATGTATAGGTATGTAAATTTGTAACAAATGATTAAACAAATAAAAAAAAAAATCTGTTTGATTCATATCAGAAACTTGGCTGTTGTATGTCATTAAAAATGCACTTTTTTGCACTCACATCTTGACTTTTTTCTGGAAAATCTTGGTATGGTGAGTGATGAGCAAGGAGAATGTTTTCACCACGACATTCAGTTAATGGAGCTTTGCTACCAAGGTTTCTGGAATGAGAGTATGATGGCCGACTACTGCTGGATGTTGTACCATGACACTCCAGATACATCCTCTAAGCATTTTTGAAGAAATATTGGTTGCTAAGTGACACAGTCCAGTATAATTATGCTATGCTGTGTGCTTATTTGACTTTGGACCGAAGATACTGCAACATTTCTTTAAGTTGATGTTGCAGTTCTTAAAACCCTATATGCTAAAATGCTATAAACTAACATTAGTCATAACTTTAAAAGTTTACGTGACTGAAAAAATACTAACAGATCTGAAATCAGCGTGAAAAACTGATTTAGAAAAATGTGCTGTGTTGTCAGATGATTCCAAAAATTTTTTTTTGTTCCCTTGTGTTTTTAGAGGCCTATGAAAGCTAGTAAGAAATTAATCACTTTATTTTCCATTTTTATTTTTATTAATTTAGTGAATGAAATAGGTCAGTTTTCTAAATATATATCTGCTCCAGAAGCAGTTGGAACACCAGCCTCAGAGGACACACCGGCTCCCAACCCAGCAAGCTAGAGCCAGTTGCAAGTCACAGATTGCCAGCCCAGGGAATCTGGAAGCCACAGTCTACCTCCTGGCTACCAGACCAGGCAGAGTGAATTTGGTGGCCTTTCTCCTGACGAAGCTCTCTTAATAATATTTGGATGAGCGAAACGGAGTTCTTCCGTCGTCTTCGTTTGTCACCAAGCTATCAAGCTAAGTACTCTTAAAGTTATATAGAGTACTTTATAAAGTATTGTTTGCTATTCAAAACAAAGCAAAATATTGAAGAAGTTTTTTAAGAAAACAGTTAATATAAAAATAAAAAATAAGATAATAATTTAAAGATTTTTTGGATAAATAAACAGTTTGGGGAAGAACTTAAAGGGTCCGATGATAGCTCACCCTATGGTTTTCAGTTTGTAAAATATATCAAGCTGTTAGCTGTGAGCACTTGAGTTCCCTATAGTTCCCTGTATAAATTCCATTTTGGGATTATCTTGCCGTCTTGTGACTTGCCTTTGTAAGGGATTTAGTGTATTGCACAATAATTTTATTTTACACAGTTCAGGAGGACATGTGCTATTGTTTCTCTTGCTATTGCATAGTATGTAGAGTCTAGCTTCTAGGAGATTCAATTTAATTTTGCTCTACATATTTTTATATTTAACCCCCTCCCCCTTTTACAAAACCACGTAAGATGTTTTTAGCATTGGCTGGTGTGCTGAATGCTCTGTGCAGCTCCAACGCTCATAGGAACTCCTTGACTGTTGGAGCAGCACAGAGCATTCAGCGTGCCAGCTGGCGCTAAAATCCTTTTGTACATTTTGTGAAGGGGGGGGGGGTGGTAGTTTATAGTTGCTTATTCTATACTTGGTGAAATCTTGAGTTGTCTATATGTGAAAAAGGCCATGTATTCTATTAACATTGAATACCTACTGTTGGTAGGATTTATCTGTACTTACACCTGGTAGAATTACCTAATAGGTCTTGAGTGATTTTTGCAGAATTATGTACTCATAGTATACCTGGCACTGGATTTTGGATTTGGATTTAGCTCATACCTTTCTCAGTAGTGGCTCAAGGTGAGTTACACTCAGGTACATAAGGCATTTTCCTGCCCTTAGAAGGATTATGATCTAACTCCCCTTTTACTAAGCCACAGTAGAGGTTTCTACCGTGGCCCAGAGCACTAAATGCTCCAACGCTGCTCCGATGTTCATAGAATTCCTATGAGCATTGGAGCATTTAGCACTCCAGGCCATGGTAGAAACCTCTATCGCAGCTTAGTAAAAGGAGGGGGTGGGGTTAAGTTTGTACCTAGGGCAATGAAGAATTAAGTGATTTGTCAAGTGACAGTGGGTTTTGAACTCTGGCCTCTTTAGTTCTCAGCCTGCTGCTCTAACCATTAGGTATATAGCTAATATACAGGTATTATATACAGGGTGGGCCAAAAGTAGGTATACAGCATTTATTCATTATTTCTTTTTATTGTACAGGTGTCACAAATAACATTCATGTGGATTTTTTATATCAGTTACATCATTTCGCTTTTACTTGATTATATTTCAGTAGTGTATTATACCTATTCAGTACCTGTACAATAAAAAGAAATAGTGAATAAATACTGTATACCTACTTTTGACCCACCCTGTATATAATACATATTCCAAGCATGTTTGGAAACTCAGTAATAAACTAAGGGCCAGCAGATCTGAAGCCTGGTGGTCATATGGCAACCTATCAAAAATATTGATAAGCAAATCATTTTATGGTTACCAGTAACACAGAATTTCTTTCACAGTGCTATTGAATATCACTGTTCACATGGTCAACAGAAAGAAGATGGACTAGTGTGTGGGGTAGGGGAGCTAGGGCTGAATGAAAGACCAGTATTAAATAATCTGCACATATTTCAAGATTATTGTAAATATTGCTCTCTTTAATATGTGGTATTATTTTGGTACATTGAGTGGGGTGGGGCTGGGGAGGGAGTTGCATATAATTATTTAGTGTGTATTCAGTGTGCCTATATGTACTGGGATGGGGAGGCACCTGGTACAGTTGCACAGCTGCACCAGAGTGACATAGAGGAAAGGTTTTTCCATGCTATGTTCAAATGATCCACTGTTCATTTACTGCTGACATAGCTGTTACCTCCCCCACCCCAAGGATTTTAACTTACACAGTTATGCCTCATCCTAAAGTGGATGGGGCTGGGGCAGAGCTGGGATGAAGTAGATACCTCATCCTAGCTCTACCCCAGTCCCATCCACTTTAGCCTCCCCAAACATTTGAGTCACCAACGACCTGTGCTTTCATACTCTTCTCCCCCGTCGTCAGTCTTTATATATCCTACACACTCAGCCACCTAGTCCTTCCTCTCTCTCATACTCCCTCCTCCCAGGTAAGCAGCCCTCCATTGCCACTAGAAAATAAGGCTTAATGCATCTCACTGTCTGTCATTATACAGAAATTCTCCTACAGTACTCAATGTGAATTTCTGGTCTCAGGCTTATTCTCAAATAACAGCCAGAAGTTTCTATATTATGTGGCTCACTTATTTGGAATGGAACGGTACAGTGAAGATGATCAAATTATAAGAGCAGTTCTGTTTTGTTGGCAGCTGCAGTCAATGGAAAAAAAAGAAAGAGGGAGATCTTATATTGGGATATTGCACAAATGGGGTTATTGAGGCTTATGAGTGGTTCTTTTGTGGGATGGGGAAGCTGGGGGATGTGAGTACTGGACAATGTATCATTTGGGGATGGGATTCTTATTATGCAGGGGCAGTGGATCATATATTATGCAGTCTCTCATGGATCATATGTTGTTACTATGTGGGGTGAGTTTTGGGTTTGTGTTGGGCCTATTACTTGGAGGATCCATGTGTACTGCCTGATACGTGTTGTTATTTTTGCATAACTAATTGTCTATATGAATTATTTTCAATAAACATTCAATGATAAAAGAAAGAAAAATAAAGTAGTATGTGTGTGTGTGTGTGGGGGGGGGGGTGGAGGGGGGGTCAGGGAGGGCAAAATCCCCAGAATCAGTGTGCAGTGCCAAGGGACAATGGTGACCTGGCACCTGGGATTAGTCAAACCCTGTTCCTTGGTATGAAAGGCTTCAGGAATTGTGTAAAATTAGACCTTCTTTTACTACTGCGACCCAGGACACTAAATACGCCGATGCTCTTAGGAATTTTGTGAGCTTTGGAGCAGAATTAGAGCAATTTGCACTCCGGCCCGCGGTAGAATCTTCTATCATGGCTTAGTGAAAGGAGGGGAATCAATCTTTTTGGAAAATGTTATATATAAAAATAAGAGAAATATGAAATCATATACTCTATAAAATATAGAATCCACTTCTTAATTTTACTTAATATTTAATATATTGTTTAATTTCTACATCATAGACATATTCCAGGGGAATGTATGCTAGTGATAAAAACTGCATAAGGAGCTGAAACTATGTGCAACATTGTGTATCATTTCATAATTTAAAAAAAATAAAATTTTGTCTTGATTTTATTTTATTATGTTTTTCTCAAATATGAAAGGCCTCTGCAATATAAAAATGCAAAATAATTAAATGGCATAGAAATATGCCCAATCTCATCCTTTTGAAAACATATAAGCTCCCACTCTTGGCTTGATGAGCTCTCTGCATACAATAATTTTTATTCTAATCTGGGCCACAATAGATGAGCACCCCTTTAGTCATTAATTTCTTTTCAGTATTGATAAGCACAATGAAAGCCTCACAATGTAAAGATAACTGTGAAGCAGTGAAGAGTTATTGCGTCTGAAGTGGTGGATTTGACAGTATAATGGCTGTGAACCAGTAAGGAGTTATTGCATGCACATGAAATGTGGATTCAGCAGCACTGTTAATTGAGTTCACTTGTAGTATGAGGGTTTTGTAATGGACATCACCACTGAGTGCATCTAGCAGTGAATTTTTCCATAGATGCTAAAGATTTTTTTTCAAGATTACTTATTGATTAAGAAGAAAAGCATGCAGGGACCTTTTTTACTAAGCTGTGGGCTCTTTTTATCAAGCAGTGGTAGAGCCTTTTATTGTGAGTCGGCGAGGTAAATGCTCCGACGCTCTGATTCTATAATGGGCACCTGCTCCTCAGGTTACAGCTTCTGTCTCTGTGCAGGCAGAAAATGTTACCCAAGCAGAGGGAGTGGTTCTATGTACAAGCTGTCTTCAGCTTGAATCCCTCATGAAGGAAGTAAAAGAACTGAGAGAGGAGGTGGCAAGACTGAGAAGCATCCATGAGAATGAGAGGTACATCGATGAAATGATTCATGAGGCATCAAAGATTTCCAGCAGTGGGAAAGATGAGGCTGTGCTGAGGGAAGATAGTTGAACTCAGATTATGGAACCCTGCAAGATTGGTTCTGTGACTCCACCTGCATTTTAACTGAAGAAATAGTATGTAGCCCTGGAAGTGGAGTAGATGAGAGCTTCCCAGGGAGAGAAAGGATCAAAGCTTGAAATCCCAAAAATTACTGGATCCTTGACCACTAGGAAGTGTAAGTGGTTGGTGATTCTCTTCTGAGGGGTACAGAAGCATCTATCTGTAGACCTGTTCTGATGTCCCAGAAGGTATGCTGTCTGCCTGGTGCCAAAATCTAAGATGTTATGGAGAGTTTGCTGAGACTCATCAAGCCTGAACTCTATTATCTGATGCTGCTCATCCACGTTGGCATTAATAATACTGCCACGTACCCCTGCAAACATATCAAAAGTGACTTTATGGCTCTGGGAGAGAAGGTGAAGCAGTCAGGTGCACAGGATGTATTCTCGTCCATCCTTCTAGTCAAGGGTACAGGTCAGAGCAGAGAAGTTGCATCCTGAAGATGAATGCATGGCTACATGGATGGTGTCGTTGAGAGTGTTTTGGCATCCTGGATCTTGGAATGATTTTCCAAGAGCTCTGGATCAAGGATGGTATGTATCTATCAAAGAAGGGAAGAAGAGTCTTTGGCAGCAGGCTGATTAATCTACTGAAGAGGGCTTTAAAGTAGAAGCAATGGAGCAGGGTGATCAAAGCCCCTGGGTGAGTATAAGCCCTCAGGTAAGTAAATCACTGAATACCTCTACATGGATGGGAAAAGGGGGCAATGTCTGGAAAGCAGAATACACTAATGCTCAAAGTATGGGAAACAAGATTCTGGATCTAGAAGCTGTGATGGAAGATGAGTTGGGTATAGTGGTGATCATGGAGATGTGTTTCACAGAGACCCATGACTGGGATGTAATTATTCCAGGCTATAATCTGTTCAGGAAAGACAGGATAGAAAGAAATAGAGGGGGGGAGTAGTGTTATATGTTAAAAATCATATTAAAGCCACCATAATAACGAAAACAAATTACCCAACCAAAAATAAAAAAAGAACATCTCACGAGAGGCCACATCAACCCAGATAACTACTGGGCGCAATATAAACTACAAGCAGAGGTAAAGGAAGTAGCTGATTTTTGGGATCACTGGACCACTACCAGCACCTGCATTTTAAACAACATTGCACCTAAACATACCAGTAAAAGTAATGCAAATAAATATAACAAATGGTTCGACATCAATCTCCTAAAAATGAAACAGTTAGCCAGACGTCTAGAAAGAAAATGGAAAAAAACAGGAGAATTATCAGACCGTAACAATTGGAGAGCCAATATAAAAACCTACAAACAACTAATAAAAGATAAACACAAAGCATTTTACTCAAACAAAATCAATTCATCCTGCAACAGCTCATGAGGAGTTAATACAAAAGAGCAGTTCAATCTGATTACTAACCTATTTGACACCACCCGCTACACTTTACCCACACACAACTTTAAATTATCCTCTGCGAACGACCTAGCCCTGCACTTTGATTCAAAAATTAAAAAACTAAGAAACAATTGTCCAACAGAAGAACCTAATGAACACCATAAAGCTAACACACAAGGAAATGAAACCCCTGCAGACATGTTCTGGGATTCATTTCAAGACATAGATTGGAATAACTATACCAAATTATACAACAAATACTCCAAATCATACTGCTTCCTGGACTCATGTCCCCCGGAAATCATGAAAGTGGCACCACTTGAATTTAAACTATCTCTACTGCACTACTTAGCCCATAACCTGAAAAACAGAAAATTCCTCACCAACAAAGGCCACATAATAATAACCCCTATCCTAAAAAATAGCAAAGAATCATCAGCCCTAGTTTCCAACTACAGACCAATTGCTTCCATACCACTCTTTGTAAAGATCATGGAGGGGCTGGTACACTCCCAATTAATGGAATATCTAGACCAGTTCTTATTCCTTCATGAGACTCAATCCGGCTTTAGACCGCTTTTCAGCACTGAAACGGTAATTGCAGCCATCTTAGATTACTTGCACCTATTTTTAAGCAAAGGCCTCAGTGCCCTGATCATGCAATTCGACATGAGCTCTGCCTTTGACCTTGTAGACCATGCGAATTTGCTACAGTGTCTAGACGCTATTGGCATCAGAGGCGAAGTGCTAAACTGGTTTCATGGTTTCCTTTCGTCCCGAACCTATCAGGTTCGCTTCAACAATGATCTCTCCAACATCTGGAGCAACCCATCCGGCGTTCCGCAAGGGTCCCCACTATCCCCTCTGCTTTTCAATATCTGTATGACCTCACTGAGCATTCAATTAACCCAGCTGGGGATAAAATTATTCAGTTACGCTGATGACTTCACAATTATTATCCCATTTGCCAACTCCATCTCGGAAACAATTCCAAAAGCATCAGAAGCCATAAACTTGATGGAACATTGGATGACAGACTTCAAACTCAAGCTCAATACTGAGAAGACAAAATTCTTTGTCGCTTCACCGTGCCCTCTTGACACCAAAACCCCACTAGACATCAACAAACATAACTACCCCATACAGCCCACCATTAAAATACTGGGTGTAACTCTGGACCAATGCCTCACCATGAAAGATCAGGTGGACTCCCTAATCAAAAAGAGTTTTTTCACCCTCTGGAAACTTAAATCCATTAAAGCATACTTTGATAACTCTGCCTTCAGAATCTTGGTAAAATCCCTCGTATTAAGTCAACTCGACTACTGTAACATCGCCTACTTAGCAATCCCCCAAAAGAATATGCGACGATTACAACTAATGCAAAACACTGCGGTCAGACTAATCTTTGGTCTAAAGAAGTTCAATCACGTGACGCCATACTTCAAACAGCTACAATGGCTGCCGATGGAAGCTCGTGTAAATTTTAAGTTCACTTGCCTCTGTTTTAAAGTTTTCTACGGTCTAACCCCTAAATACATCACTGATCTATTCTCCTTCTCAGCCAACAAACACAAGAGAAGCTCCCACTCGCACTTCGTTTCTCCCCCGGTTAGAGGATGCAAACAAAAAAACACCATGAGCATCTTCTCTCACATCAGGCTGCTCTATGGGGTAAAGACTTAGAACAACTCCTATTGCCCACCACTTATGAGGTATTCAGGAAACGCCTCAAAACTCACCTATTCCTGAAATACCTAGACAGCTGACCCACTTCCCTCCTTCCCCTATCTTGCCCTTTCTCCCCATTGTTCCCACATCCCTTAAGTTAACTCAACTTGTATGTCAACTCAACTTGTACTCCACTAATCTTCTGTAAACCGCATAGAACTTAAAGGTATTGTGGTATATAAACTGTTATTATTATTATTATTATTATTTGCAGGGCAAGGAAGAGGCACTGTGGAACAATTTAGAAAGAGGGAATGGTAAATATATTTACATTGATGTGATATATAGGCCTCCTTCACAGATGGAAGAATGGACAGATATTTAATAGTAGACATTCAGAATATATCTAAAAAAAAGGGAAGTTTTACTAATAGGTGATTTTAACATGTAGGATGTCGATTTGGGTATCCCTACTACAGGGTCTTCTAGAAGTAGAGAGATCCTGGATTCTCTTCAATTGCTTAACAGATATTTCATGGCTGAAGTGCCGGGAGCGGGACTGCAGAAAACAAACGTGAATAGGGATGGAGTAGTAATAGATCCTGATCGATTTTCAGAGGGTTGTGTTCATGAGGAGCTAGCTAAAATAAAGGTAGACAAAGCAATGGGGCTGGATGGTGTACATCCTAGGGTGCAGAAGGAACTTAGAGAAGTTCTGGTAGCTCTGCTGACTGACCTTTTTAATGAGTCTCTAAAAGTCAGGAGTGGTACTGGAGGACTGGTGAAGGGCAGATGTGGTCCCTCTCCACACAAGTAAGGAAGAAGCAGGGAATTACAAGCCGGTAAGTCTGACTTCTGTGGTAAGCAAATTAATGGAAACACTTTTAAAACAGAGAATGGTCAAGTTTCTGGAATCTTGTAGATTTCAGGACCGGAGGCAACATGAATATACTAGAAGTAGGTCTTGTCAGACAAATCTGATCAATTTCTTTGACTGGGTGGCCAGAGAATTGGATAGAGGATGTATATTAGATGTGGTGTATTTAGATTTTAGCAAAGCCTTTGACAGTTTTCTACACAGACATCTAATAAATAAATTGAGTGCCCTCAGGATGGGTTCCAAAGTGTCGGGCTGGATCAAGAACTGGTTGAGTGGAAGGCGACAAAGGGTAGTGATCAATGGAGATTGCTCTGAGGAAAGGGATGTTACCAGTGGTGTGCCTCAAGGTTCTGTTCTTGGGCCTGTTCTTTTTAACATTTTTATAAACGAAATTGCTGAAGGGTTGTCGGGTAAGATTTGCCTCTTTGTGGATGATACCAAAATCTGCAATAGAGTAGACACGCCGGATGGTGTGAATAGCATGAAAAAAGACCTGGCGAAGCTTGAAGAATGGTCTGAAATTTGGCAGCTAAAATTTAATGCTAAGAAATGCAAGGTCATGCATTTGGGCTGCAAAAACCCGAGGGAGCAGTACAGATTAGGGAATGAAGAGCTTATGTGCACAACAGAAGAGCGGGACTTGGGTGTGATTGTATGTGATGATCTTAAGGTGGCCAAACAGGTTGAAAAGGTGACGGCGAAAGCTAGGATGCTAGGTTGCATAGGGAGAGGTATGGCTAATAGGAAAAAGGAGGTAATGATACCCCTGTATAAGACTTTGGGGAGATCTCATTTAGAATATTGTGTAGAATTCTGGAGGCTGCACCTTCAAAAAGATATAAAAGGATGGAGTCGGTCCAGAGGAAGGCTACTAAAATGGTATGTGGTCTTCATCATAAGGCGTATGGGGACAGACTTAAAGATCCTCAATCTGGAGGAAAGGCGGGAAAGGGGAGATATGATAGAGATGTTTAAATACCTACATAATGCAAATGCGCATGAGTCAAGTCTCTTTAATTTGAAAAGAAACTCTACAATGAGAGGGCATAGGATGAAGTTAAGAGGTGATAGGTTCCGGAGTAATCTAAGGAAATACTTTTTTATAGAAAAGGTGGTAGATGCATGGAACGGTCTCCCAGAAGAGGTGGTGGAGGCAGAGACTGTCTGAATTCAAAAGGGCCTGGGATAGGCACATGGGATCTCTTGGAGAGAGAAAGAGATAATGGTTACTGAGGATGGGCAGACGAGATGGGCCATTTGGCCTTTATCTGCCATCATGTAACTGTTCCAGCAGTTGGTAATAGAACCTAAGCCGTTTGGGGTCATACTGAACTTAGTGCTTACAAATGGGAAAAGTGCATTAGATAGACACCCCAGATGGTGTGAATAACATGAAGAAAGACTTGGCTTCTAGTTAATCTGGTGTTATTAAGTTTAAAGTACAGTTATCACCATCTTTACAGAGAGTTGTGAAATATACTCCCATTTTACCAGCACTTGGGATACTGTGATGGGGTGTATGTGCTCAAATTCAAAAGTTGATAGGACAAACAGGTGGGAGTGCTACAGAGTTATGCATAAAAGATGGGTATTCCAGGGAGGGAGGGTTCTTGAGTGGTCAGACTTGTTGGGCCGCCGGCCCTCTTCTGCCATCATACTCTATGTTTCTGTTTCATCACGTGAGAGAGTGCCGCCCCAAGGGAAGGCTACATCAGAGTTGACCTCTCCCCAGAATACCCCGGGGTTAAACAGGGAATAGCTGGGTTCAACTAGTTCCTAACGGGGTGGTTCTAGTCATAGTGAAAGACTAGGTGGGTGGTGTTAAGAACCAGCTACCCCTATTGTTCCGGAGTATTCTGTTGCTCAATAGTAAAGACTTGAATAACTAATTTGCATCCTAATTTGTATAAGAATCAAGTGGCAGAGAAAAGTGGTGATTTGTAAAGAACAGAGCCTCCTAGAACCTGAAACTGGACTCCTGATAGGGAAAGGAGCTCTGGCTTGGACCCTTCAATTCTTGGGGAGACATTTTGAGAGGTCAAGAGGAACCTCAACCTGAACTGACAAGGGGGGTTCATTAATGGACTCCCAGCAGAAAGGACTCCCAGCATAGAAAGGGTTCCTGGCAACAAGAGCTCCTGGGTGACCCTCGAGGGAAGGAATGCGGGTCTAGTGCCTAATCCTCGGTAAATCCAAAACTGTCTCCAAGCATAAGAGCTCCAGTGACCGGACACTCGGCCTATTCCCTGATAGGCGGTGAATGGACACTCGGCCTATCAGGGAATAATAAAGCAAGCTTGTATGAGGAACTGCTGAATCCAGTCTGGTGATATTAAGTTGCTAATTCAATGAGTTAACTGTCTGGAATCCCTTAGATAGCCCAGTCACATTATCAAGGTTATAAAAAAATACAAATTAATGATAAGATAGGCTGATTAAGGAGAGGTATAATAATCAGAAAAAAAAAAATGTGATGATCTCTGAGAAAATGCTATTGAGACCTCTTCTAGAGTCTTGGGTTCATTTGAAGATGCTGCATGTCCATAAAGCAATATTCAGAATGATGACACTATAAAGAAAAAAAGTCAAATAGAGCAAAATGTTTATGAGATGATTTTTATAAAACCCTTTTTTTTATTGGTTTTATCAGTGCCAGAAATGAGCAATAATGAGTTCATAATTGGCAAAAATTAAAATTAATTAGCTGGTAGGCGCATTTGAGTCATAGATAGGATAATTCATCTATTATTAATCCCAGGCTCAAATACCTAATATTAACTAGACCTTATGTATAGGTCACAACCTCTTTTTAGGCTTAACCATATTTTAAAAACATTCTTTATTACCCTCCTGATGTTGTTTTTCCTTAAATGTACTTTTGCTTTCCTTAAAGACTGTAGTTCACCCCTTTTCCCTTTTGTATCGCTGATTACTTGTGTACATACATTGTATGTTTATGTGTACAAATTGTTTTATTTGTCTCTCAATTTTAAATTGTCATACGCATTGAATTATTTGATATTGCGTGTACAACAAACTTTTAATAAACTTGAAAACTTGAAACTTGAACTCAGTAGGTGTCTACCACTTTATGGTGGGCAGATTTTGGGCAGGGTTTGCATATAGGTGCCTAAATTAGATGCTGGTATTTAAGCTAAGAAAAACACTGGCATAAATAGGGAGCACCTAAGATTTTGACACCTACCGAGACCCATGTCAAATTTAGGTGCCACTAGGCACGATTCTATAAATGGTGCCTAACTGAAGTTGCTATGCACTGCATTCTTTAGCACCTATTTTTTGGGCAGCATTTTATTGCATCAGGGCCTATTTGTATAATTAGCAATGGGGCAACCCAAAAATATTCATTTTGTTTGGTTTCCCTTGTTTGCACAATTGTTCATTTTATTTTGTCTTGATTAGTACTCATTTTCATTTGAAGTGGAATGTCATTAAATGTGCATGCTATTTGCAAAGAGGGTGCAGTATTTGTACAGATAGCAACAGTAAATACTGTATATGTATTAAGTTAGTTATTGGTGCCAGCTGATTACTGGCCTGCATGTTTTCACAAAATGACTTCATAGCTAGAAGGCATCCTAACCTATAAAAATTCATTGACTTAAAATTTACATTTTTCATTATTTTATTTATTTAAACATGAGACATATGGCAAGAATATGTTAGGGCATTTGGAAATTAAACTTAGTCAAAGCCAACAGCATCCATTTTCTATGGTCTTAAGGCCATTCATTTCCATATTTAAGATAATATTATTCATTTCTAGTTTTAGCTTTTTTTCCCCCACACTAAATGAAAACTTCAATAATTAGTGTGAGTAGTTATTTTAAAATGTAACAACATAAGCAATTAGAGCTCTTATTCAAATAGAATGCATTAAAATGTACCTCCATCTCCTGCCTTAACAATAACTTATTATACAACTCAGGCAATTTTTTTTCAGATATTATATAACTTCCTCTAACTATTCATTGTCAACTCTCACTTTAGCCAATGCCATTATGGTATAGCTGAAAATATCGAATGCAAATTAACTATAATAAGATGGCTTAAATCTTTGGAATTTTATTTTTAAAGAGAAAACAATGCTCTGGATGAAACAGTATTTATTGTTTGATTTCAGTAGAATCATGTGTCATTCTTTCCTTGGACTAGAGTGACTGATTTGATGAAGGGTCCAGTGCTCTCAAAAGTTAGTCAAAGATATATCATGCTAGTACAGTAAAAAGGAACCACTTACAGACTTCGAACAGAAACTGGACAGAGATCTATTCACAGATAAAGATGGGAATATTGTTTGTTTATTTAAAGTTTCTATGCCACTAACTAATGACTATGAAGTCAATTCAGAGTGGTTTACATGAGCAGCTTTAATGGAAATATGAACATTAGCTCCAGTCAAATAGTAAATCATCACTGCTGGAGTTATGATAAAATTGCTTAGTAATGGTGTTACATATAGAATTAGATTGTTTCTGAGATGTCCATGAATGATTGACTCAACAATAAAGAATACTATAACCCTATATCCCTTCATTATACCTATGCATATAATTAGCCTCTATAAATATACATACTAAAACTTTAGTTGCCATTTAAATGTATCATCATTTAAACTTCCTTTGTATATCCTGCTTCATCCTATTATGAATGAACTGTAAAGTAGTGAGCTAATTCTACCATATTAATTACCCCTCCTGGATGATTCTTATATTAATTATAGTAGTCTGAGAAAAGGAACGTTTTCATTCCTTTCTTGAACTTTTTGGGTATCTTTTTCTAATTTTAATTCCTTTGGTAGGGAGTTCCACCACATTGGAGCCACCACTGAGAACATTCTTTTCCTGGCACTTTTGTATTTGATGTCTTTGAAAGATGGTACTTCCAACAAGTATTCTTGACTCGAGTGAAGTGTGTGTGTAGTATGGTTGTATAGTCTTGTTGCTAAATAATGTGTTTCTTAAAGATAAACGATTTGTCAACAACATGATCTTGAATTCCACTCTACTTTCAATAGGGAGATAGTGTAATTCTTTTAGAATCGGAGTGGCTTTTGTATGTTTTGATTTTCCCAGCAGAAATCTTGCTGCTGCATTCTGTACTATTTCTATCTATTTGATCGTGTATTTATTTATTTTAAAAATTTATATACCGTTTAAAACTAAACAGTTTACATATCAGTACATAATTCAGTAAGACAAATAAAATCAAAAAGAGTAGATGACAGCAGATAAAGGACCCATAAAATCATCAGAAAATCACATAAAGTGCCCATCAAAAGAACAGTAGTCCAAAATAGAGAGTACAAGGGGTATGGAAAAATTATGTTCTTACCTGTTAATTTTCTTTCCTTTAGACGCAGCAGATGAATCCAGAGACCAACGGGATAGCACACATCTACCAGCAGGCGGAGATAGAGAAACTGATTAACAGGTGGTCCTATTGGCTGGCATGCATCCTGTATTTTTAGTATCGCTCCTTGCCCAAGCATCCGTAACCATCAGTACGCTTAGCATGTAAAAAACTTCTTTCCCATAACAAAATGTAAAAGGCAAAAATACAGAATACAAATATCAACAATAACAGACTTCGAAAGTTGAAAAAGAAAAAACTGACAGACAATATCCAGAAAGGGTGGGGCTCTGGATTGATCTGCTGTGTCTAAAGGAAAGAAAATTAAGAGGTAAGAACATAATTTTTCCTTCCTTAGCAACAGCAGCAGATGAATTCAGAGACCAATGGGATGTAGCAAAGCAATCCTTAATCTGGGTGGGAAGCAAAAGCCGCCTCCACAACAACCGAAGCACCAAACGCAGCCTCCGCATGCACCCCCACATCCAAACAGAAATGCTGAGATAAAAGTATTCTTGGGAGACCAAGTAGCCGCGTGACAAAACTCCTCCAAGGAAAAACCCTCTAGACTGAGTCCAAGTAGCCGCCATTGCTCTGGCTGAATGGTCATGAAGTTCTTCTGCCAACCGCTACCCTGCCATCAAGCAAGCGTAAAAATGGTCCCCTTAACCCTTCGAGCAACGGAGGCCTTGGACGCTGCCATATGTTCGTCGTGACCCAGGAAGCATACAAAGAGGTGAAGAAAAGCTCACCTCCCCATTCCTCTTCCCAGGAAGAAGGAAGAAACAGAGAGAGTGGCATAAAAGAAAGGATGACACCACTTTAGAAAGAAATTGTGGTACTGTCCGAACTGACACCTCAGAATACGTAAAGCAGAAATAAGAATCCCCGCCTTAAAAGGCCTGCAACTCAAAATACCGCCGAGCGGAAGCCATGCCACAAGAAACACTGCGGTCAACATCACAGCCTAGTAGAGTCTCAAAAGACAAGGTTGAAACGAAACCTTCTTTAAACTGCGAAGAAGTACCTCAAGACTGCACCCTGAACAGGGCTTCTTACGAGGTGTACGAATATACCGTACCCCTTTAGGAACTGACACACAGGAAGCTGAAAAGCAAGCACAGAGCGAGATACCTAGCCCTTGCACCAATCCAAGAATGCCACTTGAAGCTGAAGGGAAGTGAACACTACGCCCCAGGCAATACGTCTGTGCCAAATAAGAAAGAATAGAACATATAACTCTGGAAAGGTGCCAATGTGGAGACGTACCCAAGAAAGGGAAAGCCTCCAAAAGGAAGCAGAAGCCACAGGAGAAGACATCCGTATCGCTTGGAAAAGAGAAGAAATAACCTGCTTCGCAGAACACCTACACGTCAGCCATGGTTTTTCAGAAGCTAGGTCATAATATCAAAGTAGGACATATACTCATGTTGAGGGAAATCTAGATGAGTAAATCCGGAGATACCAGGAATCTCAACAGTTCGGCTGCCGAAAGACTCATCAGAGCTGCATAGCAAGGATGGTGCAGCCAATCAGAAGATTCTCCAATTACTGTGCCCTGAAAGTGAGCATGAGATGGCAAATCCAGCCAATTAGCAGCCAGGAGAAAACATCCAAATAGAGAAACCAGAGGCGAGACAGAAGCAACGCTGCTACCCCCACTGACAGCCATTCCCTGCGTCCACTGAAGAAGCTAGGAAGCTTTGAATTCAATACGAGGTCATGAGGTCTATTTATAGGATATCTCACCTTTATACAACGAGCCGGAATGCCTGAGCAAATAGCTCCCAATTTCCCAGATGTAGAAGATTTTACTACTACAACTATTAAATATTCCTAAAGCGCTGAAAGGCGTACACAGTGTTGTACAAGTTAACATACAAAAGACGGACCATGCACAGAATGTGGTGAAAGAATTTCTATCGAAACCCTCTAACCTGTCCTGTAAAATGATGCGCCAACAGAAGAGGAAGATGAGATTCCACCTAGTGAAGTAGAACCATTACTGTACTCACCAACTGAGTATATCACGCACGTTCTGGTCAGTAGAGAAATACCACCGTGAAAACACCGTCCCAAAAGACCTTTATCGACATTCCGGAAAAAGGGACTGAAACTCCTGAAATGGTAGCCAGACCGTGCTTCAGTCCAGAAGAATGAACGAGTACCGGCTCCTTTCGCTGAGGAATGAGGCACTGAGCCCCCCCCAACCTGACAGTCTGGGAAGCTTGGCAACTCTGAGCCAGTCCAGCAAAGACCGAGGCAAAGACCGAGGCAGCGAAACAATAATCTCGCTGAGCCACCAAATTAGATTGAGCAGTGCTTGAAGAGCCTACTAGATACTACAATTGGAGCCTAGAGATACCCGGGAACCACTGGAACAAAAGCGACTGCTGTAGCGTTCTCATGTGAAAGTGAGCCGAAGTATCCAGTGGAGTCACCACCATAGATCCCAGAACCAGTACAGAATCCCAAACTCTTGGTCATGGCGACTGAAGAAGGCCAACCGGAGACTGCAACTTGTTGCCCTGGTCTCTGGGAAGAAACACATGCCTCACTGACGTGAGCAACATCCCCTGACATTCCAATAATTAGCATAGGAGAAAAGAGCTCTTTGGAATTGGAAGATTCACATCCACAGAATTGAAGAAAAAGAAGGTCCTATAAAAGAAACCATCCGTTCGTGTCTGACAAAATGACCTGGCTGGAAGACATCCAAATCTAGCCGTCCTCTAAGAAGAAAGTACCGAAATCCCCTGTTTGTGCCAAAACGCCACTACTGCCCTCATTTTCTAAAATGTTCATGGAACCGGGGCTAGTTCAACAGGCATATGTCGAACTGATAGTGCCAAGGATGTCACAGCGAATACTCAGGTGAGCTGATGGCACATGGGGATATGCAAGTAGACATCTGTGTGACCGAGCGCTGTAACAAACTCTTACTCATGCCCTGCTCTAAAGACCGAGCTCACAATTTTCTATTTGAAACGTTTAACCTTGAGAAATCAAACGACCCATATGAGATGCAGCCCCTGACTGACTGAATCCCCCTTCATGGACACCACAAAGAAAACTGTATAACTTCCTTTGCTCCTTTGTTCTGGAGAAACCGGAACTATTGACTCATGTTCCCGGAAGCCTTGAAGGGTACCTTGCACCATATCACCCTTGGCTGCTCAATATACAGCGAGCCCTAGAAAGAAACAGGAAAGGGAGAAGAGGATTCAAATTAGATCAGGCATTCTCTTGTGTCCCACCTCCGCAAGAAAACCTATGGGAGGTCGGGGAATGAGCCAGATGAGAGTTGAAAATTCTGGATTGAAAGAAAAGAACTGTCCTGAGAAAACTCCAGCATAGCGGTGCAAGAAAGAAGAGAACGGCTAACCTGGACCATACAGAATGAAATTCTGAAATCAGGGTCGTGATGGCCAGGATTGGAAACAACTCCACATAAACTTCTCCTCAATACCAATGGCTCAGAAAGTAAAGACATCCTAAGGGGAAAGCAGAAACTGAATACCGTGCCCCTTGGCAAAGTACATGTACTTGGTTGTCAAAAAGAGAAGACACCCATTCCAAAGAGAAACTGCAGGGATGATGCAAACTGACATATAGCCTTGTCTCCCCCCTCAGAGAGCCGCCCAGAACATGGCGACAAGGGAATGAACCCATGTATAACCATGCGAACAGGGAAAAATAGGGGGGCTGCTTATCATACGTCAGGAGAAGACGATAGCCTCAAATCTGTTGAGTATCCTGTAAAACCCAGGACCCTGCATTGCTCCAGAAACAAACAAAACCTAGTCCTGCCTGCTGGAAAAGTCAGGGTGCCACCAGGCAACCCCACACCACCAGTAGAGTGCAGCCCCAACAGGAAACCTAGCGCACTAGGACAATTAAATATTTCAATAGCGCTACCCAACACCAGCAGTGCGGCCGAGACAAAAGGTATAATCCTCCCCATACAGGGATCTCGGGAGGTAGGAAGAGAGATCTGAACCAAGACCCAGGAATCCCCCCCTCAGCGGCAATGCGCCTTCTTCTGACCCAGTGCCGGAACAAGCCACAACTGAGGAGCCAAGCACATAATGGTCCCCTTCCCAGCGCCCTCGGGCAAGTCAGGATGGCTCCCATGCTCCATATAACAGCCTCGGGAGAGAGTCCAACCGCTACATTAATGGAAACTGCAGCGGCAACCCACAGATGCAGCTAGGACCAGGACAGGGAGACCACGGTAGGCGCAGAGATAAGGCCGTAGCTGAAACAGACTACAAGAATGCCTTGGCGCTCCTGCCAGCGTTGGAGCACAAGCGCACAGGCTCCACAAACAGTGTCCATCTTGGTGACTTAAACATAGCCGCGGCACACGCTGTGCAAAGGCAGCCCCAGTGAGCAGGTCGCAAACGCTAGGACTCTCCCGCCCACACACTAGAACAAGCTCACGTCTCCTGCGCGCGTGAAAGGCACTGTTTTGATCATCCGTGCCCAAAATACAAATCTGGAGCCCTTCACTGAAACATCCACACATGCCAAAATAAATTCTCCCTCTTCTTCCATGTGCTGCACTTCTACCTTCCTTCCCTTCCATATGCAACATTTTCCCCTCCTCTTTCATCCATGTGCTTCATGTCTCCCCTTCCCTTCCATTCCCCCTCCTCTTTCATCCATGTGCTTCATGTCTCCCCTTCCCTTCCATTCCATATGCTGAATTTTCCCATCTCCCTCCCTTTCCATCCATATGCTCCATTTCTCCCTCTCCCTCCTCCTCCCTCCATGTCCAGCATGCCCCCTGCTCCCTTCCCTTCTATCTATATGGAGCATGCCCCCTCTCCTATCACTTCCATTCCATCCATGTGCCACATGTCATCTTCCTCTCCCTCCCCTTCCATCCATATGTTGTTGTCTCTTTTTATTTCCCTTCTATCCATATGCAATACATCACCCCTTCCTCTCCCTTCTGTTCTATTCATGTGCAACATGTCTCCCTCTCCTCTCACTTCCCTTCTATGTGTAGCATGTTTTCCCTATTCTCTCACCTTCCTTCCATCCATGTGCAGCTCCTCTCCTTTCCCTTCTATTCATGTACAGCTTTACTCTCTCCCTTCCCTTCTAGCCATGGGCAGCATGCCCCCCTCTCCTCTCCCTCTTCTTCCATCTAAGTAATGATTGTCTCCATTCTATCCATGTGCATCATGTCACATGTTCCTCTTCCTTCCCTTTCATCCATGCGTAGCATGTCACCCCTTCCTCTCCCTTCCCTTCCATCCATGTGCAGCTTTTCCCTTCTTCCTTTTTTCCATCCATGTACAGTTGCTACCCTCTTTCTTTCCTTCCATCTATATGCAGCTTGTACCCTTTATCTTCTCTGGTGGCAGTGATTACAACAGGCTCTCTCCAATGGGTATCAGGATTCTCTCTGTTGCACCCTTTCCACATGGCAATAGGAAGTTGCAACAGATTGAAGGACCCTGGAGCTGGCTGGAGAAGGCTTGTTGTAATCACCGATGGCAGTGCCAGCGAACTCTGCAAGTATATAGGGCCTGCAGGGAGAGAGAGATGACAGAGGTAGGTAAAGAGATGATGCTGAAATTGCAAAAGAAATGTGCAAATTTTAGGGTGGCAAAAGGATGGCAAGACAATTTTTGGGGGTGGCACGATACCACTCTGTGTCACCCTGTAGTGACACCCATGAGCAGGATCCATCTATCTGTCTGTTTATCTGTACACATACAGTAGGTTTGTTTATGCATAAATCCCATCTCTGCTTGTACTCCATTCAAACTCTATCTCTGAACATACCTACATGTAGATCACATAAAAGTCCATGTCTGTGTTCTTTTATGTGTCAGAATTTTATAAAATTACCTCAACTGGAATGGATTACCTCTTGGGGTGAATTTTATAAAATTATCTCAATTGGGGCTGAGTGAGATTGGCAATCCAAGAGCATCCACCTAGCAGCATTATCCAACCACTTTCCTCTGGATTATATATTGGGTGCCCACATTTGGGTGTGGAACCCAGATGCACAAGTACACTAATTGATCAGTTGGATGCACCCAACCAATTATTGTGGTTAGAGTTAATTGGCACTTAATTAGCACTGATTTTGCCTATGCACTATTCTATTATGCTGGGTGCCCAAAGTGGCTCATGGGTAACCTAATATGTGACCATGGGAGGCATAATGAGTGGGTCGGGGGCATTCCAAATATTTAGGTGCAGTGTTATACAATATCATGATTACACACCAAACTTGTTTGCCAAGATTTACACCAGGTTTCAACTTGCATGAATACTCGTGCCCAAAATTGGAAGCGGGAATCTGCTCTATGTGTTATTCTATAAAGGGTGCTCAGTCCAGAGTACCCTTCATAGAATAGTGCTTAGTGTGGATTTTTCCCAGTGTCTAAATTCAAGCACCGTTTGCTGAATCTGGTCCTTTATGGATAGTTTATACATTTAGTTTAGGATTGTTGAAAAGCAGACCCAAACTAAATAGTAACATTGGCAATCGTGCAGCTATGAATATACATATTTACTTAAAAATTGCAGTTGGCATTGAAATAAATAAGCTGGCTATTGATGCTGAATATTACCTCCTACATTTCTTTCTCCAATGTTTTCCTTTAGTTTGTGAGACATATACTATCAAAGAGCCAGTAGATGGCACTGTTCTCTTAACACACCATAATCATATGCTTTTTAAGTTTCACCCATATTAGTGTGGGCAGAGGAAAGTTTAGTATGCTTTCTTTTTACTTGCATTGAATGATATTACTGCTCCCTTTTGAAAATACATTCATCACACTCTGGCTTTTCTGGCTATTGTCCTCCCCTTAGAGCAGGGGTTCTCAACTCAGTCCTCAGGTCATATCTAGCCAGTCAGGTTTTCAGGATATCCACTGTTAATGTGCATGAGAGAGATCTGTGTGCACTGCCTCCATTATATGCAAATCTATGCATATTCACTAAAAATCTTACTGGTTAGGTGTGTTCCGAAGACTAGGTTGAGAACCCCTACTTTAATGTGATCTTTCTGCCTGACACCTTGGCCATGCCAGTCACTTCCCTAATGCACTACCCCTTTATATGTCTTCAGCTTTGTACATACATTTTCTTGGAGACTTCTTAGAGTTTAATTTTCAGAATATCTCAATTTGGGGTCCTTTGACAAAGCAGCAGTAAACACTACTGTGCTTACCACAGCAAGAAATGGCTTACTGTGGGGTTTGCTGAAGCATCCCATAGTAATTTTGGGATGTATACATCAGTGTTTCTCAACTTCTTCATAACATAACATAACTTTATTCTTCTATACTGCCATAACCAAATGATTTCTAGGTGGTTTACAGAAAAGAAGGCTGGACAATCAGCAAAATACAAATGGTTAAAAATACAAGTTTCTTAAATATTCTCATTATAGAGTTTTACTAACAATAGTACCCACATTTAGGAAATGAATTTGTCAAACAGCGCTGACTTAATTTCTTTTCAAAATGCACCATAAGACAACATAGCTTCACCAATGCATTTACTCAGCCAGGACTGCTGTTTACCTGCTTCAAACGCAAGAGTCTTATCTAAAAAAGTCTTGTATCTGCATCCAGTAATTTTTTGATAAGCGAATAAATGTAAACTCCTAGTTTTTCTCATAGGGCTGCACAACACGAAATGTGATAAAAGATAAGTTGGGGGCCAATCCCCAAATCAATTTAAACCAGATAAAAGAAAATTTGAATAGTACTCTCGCCTCCACCGGGAGCCAATGTAAGGACTCCAATAGTAAGGACTAATATGATCATTTTTCTTCAATCCAAGTACCCCCTGAGCCTTACAAATACCAACTGAGTACCCTGCCTAAGCTCCGCCCAAGTCCCACCCAAGCTCCACCCCTGACTCCACCCCCATAATAATAGTACTAATTGTAATGCAGTTTCTTCCATCCATTTTTCATCTACACACAATATAATCTTAATAATACATAATGGTAACCACAAAATTTTTAAAACAGAAAACACACTGTACGTAGAGAAAATGTTAATTTTCATTTATATTCATTTTTTCCCTAGAGGTCAAGGCAGATGACTTTAAAATATGCAATGTCTCCTCAGTAACAACTATAGAAAAATAGACAAATATGGTGCAAAATATAGACAGCAGATATAGATTCTCAAAACAGACACATTTTGATCACTACATTGAAAATAAAATCATTTTCCTAACTTTGTTGTTTGGTGATTTCATGAGACTCTGGTTGCACTTCCTTCTGACTGTGCATCCAATATTTCTTTCTTTATGCCTCCTGCAAGCTTCCTCTCCTGCGGACCTTATTCCCTTCCCCAACCAACATCTCTCTCTGTCCCTCCATGAGTCCAACTTTTCTTCCTCTCTCCTCCACCTCCTCTCTCTCTCACTGTCCTTCTCTCATTCTCTCCCTTGCTGCAAAGGGAGTGGGGAAAGAGAGAGAGATCCAGGGTGCCATACCAAACATTTCTCCCTTCTTTCCACCAGTCCAACATCTTTCTCTCTGCCTCCTGCACAATTCTTCTCCTCCGGACCTCATTCTCTTCCACAACCAACATCTCTCTCTGTCCCTCCAATGAGTCCAACTTTTCTTCCTCTCTCCTCCACCCCTATTGGCAAAAAATCTCCTTCTCTCTCTCTCACTGTCCATCTGTCTTCAGAGATCCAGGCATCTCTCCCACCCCCTCTACTGTCACATCCAACATTTCTCCCTATCATCCCCTGGATTATGTGCATTTTTTACCACTGCCCACTAGCCCCATGCCTGTTTCTCCTTCTATCACTCCTCTGCAGCACCATGCCAACATGTCTCCTTCCATCACTATGTCCAACATTCCTCCCCCTGTCATCCCCTTCAATCTGTTCCTTCTCCACCACCATATCCAACATTTCTCTTCTCATCATTCTCTCCCCATGCATATCTGCCTCTCTCCTCTTTCTCTCTATGCCCAATTTTCATCTTTCTTCCTTTTCCTCTAACTCACATACTAATGCCCAACAATCTGGATATGGCACCTACCAGTGATCGACACATGCCAAGCTCACAGTTAACATCAGAATTAACACCAAACCCTTTTTCATCAGCTATCAAATGTCACTCCCATCCTTATAGAATACAACACAAAAGCTCAGAATCCAATTTAATGTGGTATGAGATTGGCTGAAGATTTATTATTACAACATAATCAGAATGTCATTGATATACTGTATAACTCTTCAAGTAAAGTTCACTAAATGTTTTTCCCAGTGCAGCATATCCAACCCATAATAACAAGTTATTGATGAACTAGCATCATCAGAATATTCATACAGTATTCAATACATTAATTATAGTGAGACACATGGTAATGCTGAGTCACGTTCACTTATGGTCGTGTTGTCCAAGAGTGAACCATCTCATTCTCACTTATTTTTTTAATATCCATATTGATTTCCAGTTGCATCTGGGTATAACACCCTTTTCTCACACCACTACCCAAAGCTGCGACCACCTACCTCTACCCCCAAGCAACAATCCTCAAACACATCCCCTAGTCTACCATAACTAAACTTATTCCTATCTACAAGAAAAAGTGGAGGGTGGTGGGAGAGAATTATATTCCACCAATCGCCCTCTCCAACTACCCACTCTCACCACCATCTCCCAGACTACACAATGACCCAAGCCTGCCAAATTCCTAACAGAATATTTCTCTCCTTGTATTAGCCAATCCCTGCACTATAACCTCTAGCCAAACCCTATATCTCATCAATGTATGCTCCCTCTACCTGCTCCTGTTGTCACCTGGCAAAACCTCATGCTTCCAAGCTCCTATTCTTTTTTATTTTTTTATTGATGATTCTGTTCTGTACATGCCACCTGCCCCCCCCCCATAACCAATAATTCCTCCCTATTCCAAAACTCTTGGCTCAGCCGATGTTTCTACATAAATGCTGAGGGCACCCTTATTCATTGTAATTATGCATTCAGTTTTCAATTGCTTGCCATGTTCCTGCTTTTAAATAAATAATGTTTCTAAATCGGGGCCTTACTAGCTTATCCGGTGTCAAATAAATGAAGGAACTTTATCTGCTCATGTCTAAGGATCCAGATTCTTAAAAAATGGCCTCTCAAGTGTTGTTTACAGAATAAATGCTAAATGCTCTGACTCTGTTCCAACGCTCATACATTTAGCGCTCTGGGCCGTGGGTAGAAAGCTCTACAGCGGGCGCCAAAAAAAAAAAAAAAAGAGGGGGAGGTATGTTAGGCACTGAAAAGACACCTAACTTTAGGCACCATTTAGAGAATCTGGCCCTTAATGTTACTATATAACTATGTCCAAACAGAAATTAATCAGAAATTACACATCATTTCTGACTCATTAGATTCATACCTAGAGCAGTAACATTAACATTTAAATTATTTTTTTGCTGCATTTCTTTAAGACTGCTTCTCCTCATCATCAAAAATAGCTAAAAGGGCTAAAGTCAGTAGATTTTATTAAATCTAGCTAATGATGATTTAGTATCTTTCAGCTGGCAAGGCCTTTTAAACTTCTTAGAAAAACTTACAGTAGTAAATAACTTGTAGAAAAAAAGATATCTTGTGCTCTGTTGGTACCTTTTCTATTACAGTTAAATCTATTCAGTTGTGAGGGCTGAATAGTTTTTGTTGCATTGCCAACGCACATCACATTGCTGATATCATGAACAAAGAAAACACAGCTTGAGATTTCCAATCCATTGTCACTCAGTAATAATTATACAGGTAAATAAGAGAGTGATTCTATAACTGTGCATGCTTTTTCTCGCATATATCCCCTCCCTTACTAACGCGTAGTGCGGGTTTTAGCGCCAGCAGCGGCGGTAACTGCTCCGACGCTCATAGAATTCCTATGAGGGTTGGAGCAGTTACCGCCGATACTGGCGCTAAAACCCACGCTACATGTTAGTAAAGGAGGGGAATAGTTCAGCAAATTTTCAAATGAAATGTTATGGTTATACACCCTTTCAAAATTAACCCAGGGAAACTATGTGCAGACATTTATACCTGCTGCTGACATTTTGAAAATTTCTGGATTGTTTTATGTACCCATGTGTGCTTTCAAATGTATGAATGTAAACACTTTTCTCTCACCAACCCTATCACTGGGAATGCTTCTGCTCAGCTGTTTAAACTAATCTAAGGATTAATTATAAGCAAATAAGTTTCAGGATTGAAGAGAAGCATTCCAAGGGATAAACTTATTTGCTTATAACTGATCCATGGATAAGTTTAACTGGCTGAGCAGAGGCATTCTCAGGGCTGAGCAGAGGCAACAGGCCCAGATGCGACTGGAAATCAATATGGATATAAAAAAAAAATAAGTGAGAAATGGCTCACTCATGGGCAACATGGCTATAAGTGAAAGTGTGACTTGGCATTACCATGGGTGAGGGAAAAATGTTTGCATGCATACACATACATATAGAATTCTGTAGTAGCACACAGCAATTACTTCACCAAGGGTATTCAGTCAATAAAGACTATCTCAAAGGGTAGGTAAACCTTAGCCACCCCTTTAGTGCCCTTATGTGCGTATAGATTTTACCACGATCCTCAGCGGCACCACTTGGAGCTCATAACAATCTCATTGCTCTAAGCTTTACGTGTCAATTCGTCATCGGATCACTATTTTAAACTTTTTCCTTTTCCTTTAACTTAACTTTTGTATTAATAAAATTATTTAAGACTTTAATGCTAAACTTTAAATTTTTAAATTTTAAGCATATCACTTAGCTTAGTCATCTCTGGCAGGGGATTGTAACACCGACATGTTTCGCTATAGAGCTTTATCAAGGTTAACCCCTGTAAAGAACAAAAGTTGAAATTAATAATCAAAAAAATTGTTGTCAAAGCACCCAAACCTAATTAGTACCAAAACAACATTAAGTTCTCACCTCGCTTATTAAACTCTGTGACCACTATATCTGCAGAGATGGCGGCGGCAACTTTTTCAAAAATTAAATAGAGCAGATCCCGGGCCAACTGTACCCACGTGATTACGTGGCCACAGCGTCATGGGACTGCTTGCCTGGTTTAAAGCAACAGTCTTGTATTATTTCTTAAAGGCTCCTTAAGAAATAATACAAGACTGTTGTTTTAAACCCGGCAAGCAGTCCCGTGACGCTGTGGCCACGTAATCACGTGGGTACAGTTGGCCCAGGTTCTGCTCTATTTAATTGTTTTGGTACTAATTAGGTTTGGGTGCTTTGACAACAATTTTTTTGATTATTAATTTCAACTTTTGTTCTTTACAGGGGTTATCCTTGATAAAGCTCTATAGCTAAGTGATATGCTTAAAATTAAAAAATTTAAAGTTTAGCATTAAAGTCTTAAATAATTTTATTAATACAAAAGTTAAGTTAAAGAAAATTGAAAAGTAAAAGGAAAAAGTTTAAAATAGTGATCCGATGACAAATTGACACGTAAAGCTTGGAGCAATGAGATTGTTTTGAGCTCCAAGTGGTGCCGCTGAGGATCGTGGTAAAATCTATACACACATAAGGGTACTAAAGGGGTGGCTAAGGTTTACCTACCCTTTGAGATAGTCTTTACACATACATATATGCACATAAAATAACTCATAAATTTTTTTGCATGCCAACAACAGGTGTCAATATGTATGCATGGTTTCCCTGGGTTAACTTTGAAAGGATAAATCCACATACACTTTTCATTTGAAAATTGGTTGAGCTGCATGCAAGGAAAGGTATGCACATAAAATCACCTTCTTATTTGCCTTCATAATTATTATTGAGTGACAATGGATTGGAAATCTCAAGCTGTGTTTTCCTTATTCAAGAAATCAGCAATGTAACAAAACTATTCAGCCCACACAACTGAATAGATTCAACAGAGAAATAATAGAAAAGGGGCCAACATAGCTCAGTCCAGTTAAACTTGTTAATGTGTATGTTATATGTAAATAAGTTTATCCACTTGTAAGACAAGCAATTTTATAAAAGCCTAGCTATGTGTGTTTCAGAAGTATCCTCTCCATGATTCCTACTTGAAAACTGAGCAGATCAGTGAGGTCACAAAGCAGGAACATGAACAGAAGCTGAGTATTCTATTTTCATGGGAAGCCAATTATCAGTCTCCCCGTGGTGCCAGCAGGCCCATTAGTACTTTGTATACACAGGCATACAAACAGTTTTCAGAAGGAAATGACCTAGGATATTTTCCTTTGAAAAGTTCTTCCCTGGTGGGGACCATGATTGCAGAAGTACTGGAGAAATGTGCAGGTGCAAACTTCCTACCAGAAAGTGTGAAATTAAAAATAAACTCCTCAGCATTCTATGCTGGAATGGACTTGGAGCTATTTGGACCCTACTCCTGGTTTTGTTCCTCTCTCTGCAGTAGAGGAGCTCATTTTCAGAGGAATTGTCTCTCTAGTGTGACAAACTCAAGGCCGTTTTGGGTTTTGCCCCAAGCATCAGGAGAAAACACACTGAGCCTAGGTGTAGGAGGGCTGACCAGGTGGCCGGCCAATTAATAGATCTAGCTGACTACTGCTCAGACAATGAAGTGGAGTCAGAAGAGGCAGGGCAGGAAAAGGTTAGGCATGAAAGCTGTATCCAGTGCAAACCTGTCCCTGCCACTGTCACACTGTCACTTTTTGAGCAACCTGTGCCTAGGAGAATTAGAATCCTGCCTGTAATAATAGGGTGCAGGCTGGTGTGTGGAAAACCCTTCCCCCACCTTCTCAGAGGGGGAGTGGCTCTCCACAGGATAAAACGTGGCTCCTCAGAACAGGAAATGGAGAGAGGCAAACCGGTGAGAGGAAACCTGGAGAGAGTCAGTCACTCTCACTCCATCCGGAGGAGTCTGATAATACAAACTGGCATATGGTAGAGGCAAAGGAGTTGTCTCTTACCTGGAATCCTTGGGAGCCATGGAGGTGCAGGAAATACGGGTAGGAACTGAGTCCTATCCCATAGCCATGGAAGTACAGTGAGCATAAGAGTTGGGTTTGCTGCTTATATCTCTGAGCTACCAGCTAAACTATAATCTTTCTTTGAAGTAAGTTAGGATCTCGCCTTGAAAGCTAAACTCGGAGGCTTCATTTACAGCAGTGAAGTGTGGGTTACCAGCAAACGTGTGTATGGTTTCCTGGATTGATATGAAGCTGAGTAATTATGTTGCCTTCCCTCTCAGCTGTGCATAGTAACTGCAGTAACGTTTCCAAGGGAAAGTATGCATGGTATAGCTCAGTAAAACCATGTGAAAGATCTACCTGCTGCACTGCACAGTCTGTTGTAAGTGTGGTGTTCTGTTCATTGAGAAACTTAGTACTGCTGACCTTGTTTTTATGGATAAACTGTGTGTCATGCTGGTAAAGTCAAAGTATAACTGCTCTGGTGAAGAGGACTGTGTTACTTACCTTGTTGAATTCAATGCTGACCAAACTTGAATATCCTGAGAGTGTTGTTGGAACCTTTTCTTTTTGTATTATAATTCCATGGAATATAAGTTTATCCTGAACTGCAAGGCTGAAGCCTATATTTTGGTTTATTTGGCCAGTGGCTGGAATAAAGATATTTTGTTTTCACCATTTCTGACTTAGACTCTTTACCTTGCATGCTCATTAGGCAGATACTGTGCCTGAATTAAGACCTGAAGGGACGCTTGGTAGTAAGGGACACGCTGGATCTGAGGTTTTGGTCACGTCCCCGTGTGCTCACTGCATCTTACAGGGTGCAGTGGGTGTGACACTAGGTAAACTCCTGTTTACCTGCAGAAAATCCTTTTACAAACTGCTATTGACATTACTTTTAGCAGAGAACTTTCAAAATAAGAATTGCCGCTGCTGGGTCAGAGCAGTGGTCCATCGCGCCCAGCAGTCTGCTCCAGTTCAAAGACCAGAGCCCTAACTGAGATCAACCCTACATGCGTACATTCTGGTTCAGCAGGAACTTGTCCAACCTTGTCTTGAATCCCTGGAGCATTCCAGTTTTCCACCACTCTCTGGGTGAAGAAGAACTTCCTTATGTTTGTACGGAATCTATCCCCTTTTAACTTTAGAGAGTGCCCTCTCGTTCTTCCTACCTTGGAGAGGGTGAACAACCTTTCTTTATCTACTAAGTCTATTCCCTTCAGCATCTTGAATGTTTTGATCATGTCCCCTCTCAGTCTCCTCTTTTCAAGAGAGAAGAGGCCCGGTTTCTCTAATCTCTCACTGTACGGCAACTCCTCCAACCCCTTAACCATTTTAGTCGCTTTTCTCTGGACCCTTTTGAGTAGTACTGTGTTCTTCATGTACGGCGACCAGTGCTGGATGCAGTATTCCAGGTGAGGGCGTACCATGGCCCGGTACAGAAGCATGATAACCTTCTCCGATCTGTTTGTAATCCCCTTAATCATTCCTAGCATTCTGTTTGCCCTCTTTGCCGTCATCACGCATTGTGCAGATGGCTTCATTGACTTGTCGACCAGTACTCCCAAGTCTCTTTCCTGAGGGGTCTCTCCAAGTACCGCCCCTGACATCCTGTATTCGTTTACCACCAGCTGATTATTCCCTCATCCAAGGGAGTAAAATACAAGCGAATATTTAATACCCTTTTCACGTGCATCATTGCAAGTACCTGGAACGTCCTTCCAATATCCATAAGAACAGAACTGAACTACCTCACTGAACCACCCAGTCCTGCCCCAAAGGATCCACAGAATCACCCTGGCCCTGCCCCAAGAGTCCACATAACCACTCAGTCCTGCCCCAAGGTAGAGAATGACACAGTGACTGTTACCCATGCCTAGCTGTAACCTACTGAAATGGGGAGGAGAAAAAAATAGTTGCCAAGGGTATGGGAACAAACCTTCCTCTACAATGTGATGTAACTTTCTCCATCATGCTGTATGGGTCTCTTATCTTGTAAATCACCTAGAACCTGTACTTGATAAGTGCAATTAAGAAATACTGATTAGATTATATTATCTAATATAATAAAGAGCTAGCCGCGCATGCGCAGTCCTATTTGCGTGTTCCGTGCGCTGTAGGTCTGTGGCCGCAGGACTGCGCATGCGCCAGTCCCCAGCTTTACTTCTCTCTGACTACGGACCCACAAAGCCACCACCGCGACTCCTCTCTCATCTTCCGACGCAACTGCAGCTCATGAGAGGAGCCGCGGGGGCGCCTTTGAAAACGGCTCCCTTCTCCGAGTGCCCACCCCCTCCTCCTTTTTTTGCGATCAATCAAGCGGCTCCCCAGCCTTCTTCCACCACCTACCGAGCCCCCAGCCCTGTTTCAGCTCCTCCTGCACGGGCCCAAAACAAAAAAGGAACCGCGACTCTTCCCCACCCGAAACACTATGCCGGCTCCTCACAAAACCAAAACTCCCACGCAGCCGAACTTGCAATATCGCACGGGAGCCCCAGCTCGATCCACTCCTCCAGACCGACGATGCACACAACTTGAACCACATGCAGACTTACATTGCACGCCCGAACTCACAGCCAAACAGCGTATGCGCCAGTTAGCTGCATCGCGCGACAGGAGCGACTCTGGCAGCGGATGGCGGGAGGAGGGCTCATGGTCCTGCCGCCGCTGCCGCTCCTGTTTACAGCGGCCTGCAAGTCGCCGCCTCCCCCCCTCCCGCAACAACCGCTACCGCTCCTGTTCTTCCCCTCCCTCCAGTCACCGCTGCCATTCCTATTTAAAACGGCCTGCTGAGGTTCGCGGCCGGCTGTAGCGAACCTCGCAGGCCGCTCTCCACATGGTAGCACGTTCCCTCTGACGCGATCGCGTCAGAGGGAACATGCTACTGAGGTGAACAGCGGCCTGCGAGGTTCGCTACAGTCGGCCGCGAACCTCAGCAGGCCGTTTTAAATAGGAATGGCAGCGGTGACTGGAGGGAGGGGAAGAGGAAAAAGAAGGGCCATGGAGCAGGCAAGAAAGGGGGCTGTTTTGGTGGGAGGGTTGTGCAGATAGCAATCATGGGGGGGGGGGGCGAACAGAAAGGGGCCATGGAGCAGGCATTGCAGAACAGGGGGAGAGGGAAAGGAGGCTGCTTTGGGGGGAGGGGTGTGCTGGGGGCCACGGAGCAGTTAGGCATTGCAGAACAGGGGGAGATGGAAAGGGGGCTGCTTTGGCAAGCAGGGGGGCCAGGGAGACAGACAGAAAGAAAGACGGACAGACAGGGGACCAGGGAGAGACACAGACACAAATAATGACAGACAGACAGCGTCCAAGGAGAGAGAGACAAATAAAAAAAACCCAGACATACAGACATCTATTCTGGGCGGCGGGAGGAAGGCAGTATGGAGTGCTGCTGGGAGGAGGGCTTCGAGCCACACAAGACTGTCCCCAAAGCCCCTGCGGAGAGTTGGGCCAACTTCTCCTTCCTCACCGACGCCGAAGAAGCTGCAGGCCCCGCTCCCTGTCGCGCTCTGAGCACTCACGATTGGCTGAAGGGTGTCATGCCAATGCTGCAGGTACAGGGGGATGCTTTTGTTGCAGAGGTGTGCTGGGGGGTAGACAGCTTTGCTCGCGGGGGGAGGGGGAAGACACAAGGGGGTTAGGGAGAGGAAAAGGGGTATGCTGGGGGCAGACAGCTTTGCTCTGGGGGGGGCGGGGGAATGACACAAGGACACAGACACAAAGAATGACACACACGGGGCCAGAGAGACAGCCAGTGTCCAAGGAGAGAAAAACAAATAAACATAGACAGACAGACAGCGGCCAAGGGGAGAGAGAGAAAGAAAGAAAGACAGACACACACATCTATTCTAGCACCCGTTAATGTAACGGGCTTAAAGACTAGTTCCTTGAATAAAATGAATTAATAATGTGGGATACAGAAGTGCACAATCAATGCATTTTTGGTTCATTTGTAAAAAATTCAGACTTTTTCTTGATTTTCAAACTTTTTTAGTTTGTTTCAAATATTTGTTTTAAGATCTTTTTTTTATTGTGTACAAATTCTTTACACATTCATTAATTCATAGGTTAATGTTTGTCCAATCAATTTTGAGTGCACTAGGGGACCCTTTCACTACAGTGTGGTAAAATCTAGGCTTAATGCTTTTTTTATTTACATTTTTAGCAATGTACATTATAAAAAGCAAAGCATGAGACTACCAGAAAAATATACATAACTCAGTAAATGTACTCATATAATAATTCAGTATTTAACACATTTTAACAAGGGACTTTCCTGTGTGCTAAGCTCAGATTTAACCCAGCACTGCTTTAGAGCTTAAAAAATAAAAATCAGGTCATGTGCTAATGTTCCCATTAGAGCATAGCACCTGCAAAAACGTAACGCAGGAACACTTACTATCTCCTATTTATAAGGCGCTAGGTGCTCCTACATTAATTCCATGTTATCCAGTTAGCGCATGCAAATCATAACATGCTAGCTGGATAATACAGGAATGTTCATTCTCTACCCATGACATACTCTTTCTGAAAAATATTTTTTTTAAATTCACTAAAGCATTAGTTATCATGTGCAAACAGGCAAAATACACAAAACGCTTTAACACATTTCTGTGGTAGCCTGTTCTTGCACACTGACTGCAAATTAAGGATTTAGGGCTAGATTCACTAACCTGCCCGATCTGGGCAGGTCTGACAAATTCACAAAACTGCAACATGCAGATGAGGGCGATCGGAGGAACGCCCCCATCTGCCAGCAAGGATCGCTCTATAGCGATCCCCGCACATGCGCGGACCATGTTTAGATGCTCTGCGCATGTGCTGGACCTCCGGCCTGGCACTTTTTTTAAACTTTTTTTTTTTTACAGCCCGTGATTTTAACCCACTTTAATCCTACGGGTTAAAACCACAGGCTTACACTGCGGGGAAGGGTGGGAGAGTCAGGGCGGGCAGGCAGGCAGGTGATGAGGGCAGCTCAGGGCAGGCAGGCATATCGGGGCAGGCAGGTGATCAGGGCAGCTACAATCAGGGCAGGCAGGCAGATCAGGGCAGTCAGGCGATCAGGGCAGCTACAGTCTGGGCAGGCAGGCAAATCGGGGAAGCAGGAGATCAGGGCTGACAGGGATGAGAGCAGGGTGGCAGAAGATAGTCGGAAAGGGCTTCAGCGACTGGTCCTCGGCAGTCGCTTTTTGGGTTGATCGGCCAGCACAGTTAGATTGGGAAATTTGTTTAGTGAATCGCGTCCCTACCTACTTTGCATGCAGTTCCCCTCATTTGTATGTGTGGATCGGAATCAGATCGCAAAACAGGTTAGTGAACACTGCAGGAGGGAAATCGGGTCGCAAAGGGCTCACAAACCGATCGGTACACGATCGGTTTGCTTAGTGAATCTAGCTCTTAATGGTCTTTAGTAAAAGGGCCCCTAGATTTTCAAAGATGTACTAATGAAATAAATAGTTGGGCTTTATGACTGTTACAACTAAAAAGTGAACTAACAAGGCTACCACACCATTTCACTCAATAAGAGGCAGGAATAGGAATTTCCTTATATGTTTATCACGTCTGTTCATTGAATAGATGTCAGAATTCTCTAAGTAGTTACTTATTTTTTGTTAATTGCATTTGCTTTTTTATCAATACCAAGGTTTTCAAGCCAGAATAGATAAGAGTGGATGATAGAATCAAACCAGTTTTTATGTTGGGGACCAGAAAAACAGGAAGAATAGTCTAAAGGTATAAATCACTCATAAAATTTAGAGAGGAACGTGTATGATCACAGCAGTAGAGCACTGCCATATAGAGGACTCATATGCATGTACAACCTGTAACCTGTTCCGATCTCTTTGGGGAGAACGGGATAGAAAATTAAATAAATAGATAATTGTGAAGTGACATACTTGTATGTAAAAGATGATACAGTATATTGGCATGAACTAAGAAAATAATTTCTTTGTAAATCTGAAAAAAAAATAAATCATTGGGTGTTGTGTGAAGGACAAAACTACCTTCTGTCTGATTCAAGATGTGAAAAAATGATGGGCTTCTGGCCCAGGGGAAGGTTTTTCAGAGGAAGACAGCAAAGACACAAGAAGAAGGAATGAATTCAGCATAATAGGTACAGATATAAAAGTAGTGGAACCAGCTGAGGGTAGTATGGGATTTCAACAGATTATTAAAAATGTGCTTGCATCAGAGGTCTTTGATCACATTACGGGTGGCCGCGTCGTGTTGAGTGTCAGTTATGAGGGATTTCGCCCTGAGGAAACCCTAACGGGTGAAACATTTTGGCGACTCTGTCCCTCTAGGCTATCCACCCAAGCTAAGTGCATAGTATTTACTATCTGAACATTTCTACTGTTTAAAGAACTTAACTTATTTAACTTATTAGAAAAATATATAAAAAAAGATAAAACACCAGATTTCTAGAATACCAGGTACCCGATGACGATTGGGGGCATAAATCCAATGGTTATGAAAACTTATTGAACCTTTGGTGGCACCGCTGAGGGCCTGGGTAACCGTTTGATAAGACTATATTGGAATAGGAGGTGTTCAAGGGAGGTTTGAACCATAACAACCCTCTGAATTATTGCATCAGGGGTCATACATCACACGAGTGATGTAATCAATGAACACTACCCTCATACAGAAATTTTTGTGCTACACAACATTGGACTTGAAAAAACTGCCAGTTCTCTGGTTCCTTGATAAACTGTTTAGGCTTTGGACAATAATGAGTGTTGAAGTGCTTGGCACTGAAGCAAAGATCTTACTAAAGAAAGAATATTATTTATAGTATAGTTCTGATTACCCTTCTAGTAGATGAGTTTGAAATTCATCCCATTTGGTCTTCAAGCATATTTCAGTAAATAGGCTTGAAACTCATAATCACAGTCATGATTTTAAAAATATTCTGTAAAATCAACTGTACCATTACAAAGTCATTATGGTAAGGAAAAAAAAAATCAGGAGCATAGCCACAGGTGGGCCTGGGTCCATTTGAATTTGTCCCGGGTATATCCAGCGGCGGTGGGCCTGGCTGGTTTTCACAGGTGTGTGAGGAGGGGGGATTCCTCTGTTCACTGAATCTTAATCTAGAGCAATCTTCTTCAACCTTTTTACACCTATGGACCGGCGGTTGAAAAACACTGGACTAAGTCGTGGGCCAGACTCCGCCCCCATAATAGTACTAATTGGACACTATTTTTTCCATTCAATTTCATATATACACACAATATAATCTTATTAACACATAATGGTTAACCACAAAATTAAACTACACAAAGCACACTATATGCTTCTCAACATTCCTACCAGAACACAGATAACCCTATGCAAATACGGGACCAAAAACTATAAGTGCTATTATATACAAACAAACCCTAAGATGCCAGAGAAATAGAAACAAATGCATTTCTTCCTGAACAGTGCAAAATACAAGACAGCAGATGTAAATTCTCAAATTGACACAATTAAATCATTAAATTCATAAATGTAGGCAAATGGATGTTCGGTCTCAGTTTATAAGGATAACTTTTAAGCTTCTAAATTCAGTTTGGCACAAATTTAGAAGGTCACCTTAGAATATGCCTCTCTGTATTATATACAAGTATTACAAAGAAATAGGTACAGACTTGTACAAGCACCTACTTTATGCATGTGTGTGCTAGTAAAATTTGTTGTCTCCCTCCCTCCATGCTGTGACTTACCTTCTGGCCTGCTCCCTCCTGGCCATTTTATGCCGCCCCCGTTGTTATCTTCGGGCCAACTTCCTCTTCACTGCTGCAGTGCACAAAGCCGCGGACAGCGGCTCCTCGCATGTCCCGTGCCTCACTTCCCTCTGATGTTGCGACGTCAGAAGAGCTTCCGGTTCAGGCGCATGACGCCCGTAGGAGTCGCTGTCCACAGCTTTGTGCACTGCAGCAGTGAAGGAGCCGGCCCGAAGATAACATTGTTTCGGGCCTGATGTACGTGCTGGCCCTGCGGACCGGCAGGAAATTTCTGCGGACCGGTGATTGAAGAACACTGTTCTAGAGGTTTCAAGGTACAGGGAGCTGCTATTGCTTCTGATGTCATGGTAATATGGAGGCTGTCATGCACACTGGGTGGACTCCTCCCACTGCCAATAGCAGAAAACTACTCTTGGCTTTTTTGAAAGATTCATTTTTTTTTTTTCGATTCCGGAACTTGGAGCCTAAGAGGATGGCTGGTTAACTGCTGAGCTCCCTCTCATAAGCAATATTTATTTGTTTTAATTAACAGCTATTTCTTCAATTCAATTCAAAATAGCAGAAATGTCCTCAAATAAGCAAAAGATACCAGAATCTCACACTAAATCAACAGGAAAAACCAAAAGACTAAAGGAGGATCTGCAGTCTTCCAGTGAAATTCCTCTTCCTATGGATGCCCTGGACTTAATTGAGGTATTGGAGGAAATAAGGAAAGTTAATATGAATATGATAGAAATGAAACAAGAGTTGAACATGATGAACAGCAAATTTGATATATTAACTAGCAAAATGGAAAAGTTGGAGAATAGAATTGAAAAAATTGAACATGTTCAACAAAGTAATAAAGAAGATCATAATAAACTATTCAAATTAAATAAAAGAATAATTGACATGGAGAATAGATCTAGAAATCAAAATTTAAGAATAGTTGGTTTAAAGGAAGGAATTGAGGAGAAAGACATGATTGGATTTTTAGAAGAAATAATACCAAAAATTCTTCCACTTAAAATAAAAGGATCATTAGCTATTAAAAAAGCACATAGAATTGGTGTGAGGAAAAATCAAGATAAAGATAAGCCAAGAACTGTTATTTTTAAAGTAGTTAGATTCCAACATGTATTGGAGATTTTGAAAGCAGCAAAAGAAATAAAAGATGTGTCATATAAAGATTCCAAGCTTATATTCTTTCAAGATTTTGCAAAGGAGACTGTTCAAATTAGGAAACAGTTTTTACAATATAGACAACCATTGAAAGAAATGGGTGCTAAGTATGGACTTTATTACCCTGCGCTAATGAGAGTCACTTATAAAGAAAAATTTTATCAATTTGAGGATCCAGGGAAACTTAAAGAGTTTTTATCATCACAAGAAGTACCCATGAACTAAAAATTATTTACGATAGGGAAATAAAATGTTAGGTAATGGGTAGGGAGTTTTAAATTTTCCTTGAATAGTGTGCATGAAAGTTTGAAATTAGATGAATTATAAAAATTTATTTTTTCATATACATTAATTGGTTACAAGATGGCTGCTGAAACTCAAGGATTAACTGTATTGGAATGAATAGAACAGTTTCAAAATAACTTGAAATAGATTCTAATACAGAATGGGAAAAGCAGATGGAAACAGAGAATTTTCAGTCATTCCTATGAACCCGTCAAAAGAATTCTAAGGGGGAGAGGGGGTGGAGTTGTAAATGAGGCCTCAAGATTATAGTCTCAGATAAATATCCAGGAACTTTCCTAGTGCTAAAGACGTTGTTTCAGAGGGGAAGCTCAGGATGTCTAAGATAAGAGATTCAGCATCGGAACTTTGGAGCACTTCCCCTCCCCATCTGAATCAGAAGAGGGTTCTAAGACTCGGTAAATTAAGAATCAGCACTTTTGAATTTTACATTAGAGATCTGGAACATTGTTTGTTCTCCTGCTACTTACGTGATTTTTGATGCTTGGAAATAAGATTTGAGTGCTGTTAGAGGCCAGTATTCTGTGGACCGACATTGGGGAGTTGTACTTCCGGTTGCGTCGTTGTCAAGAGAGGCGGGGTAGAGCGGGTCTGAAGAAGAGAAACAACGCTGGAGAGCTGGGCGCAGGTCTGACTAAATATTATAATCAAAGCGGAAGTGCAGGGACGCTGAATGAAAGAAGTGGACTAAATCGGCAGTGAGGTAAACTGTTTGCATCTCAGCACAAGGTCTGAACAGAACGGGACTTGTTATTCAGTTGGAGAGTAGAGACTTTTTGGGAATACAGCGCATGGTGATGATTTGGACACTGATCCGTTCCCTCGCTTATGTACTATGACTTTGCCTTTATAATATTCAGTGAGTTCAAATGTGGAACGTTTAAATGATTTAAAAAACTAGAATTTAAGACTCATATGACTGAAAGCTGAAAAAATAAAATGGAAAATGAAACTGTTTAATGTAAAGCTCACTGAAATTATCTTCAAACATTGCTCAGAGTTTGTGGAAATTGGATACTAAAAGATGGATATTAATTGATTAACACTTTCTGGGCTATACAGTGTAACAGAAGAGTACAACTTGATATATCCCACATACTGGTTTGGAATTCTGACTGAAACCTAAGGAATGAGAATTTTCATTGACTCAATATTTGAGAATGGAACAGTGCTTGGTTTGTTCATATGATTCAAAAAGTGACTCTGTGCTAAAAGTTATGATTTGTTTTGAAAGATTGGAGAGATGAAGATTGTATGCTATAATAGTTTAAATGGTATATAATATATTCAAAATAGAGTGTAATGGGCAAAATTACAATATATATAAAAAGGAAAAAAAAAAGGGGAAGAATCAGTATTGATAAAAGATATGTTATAGTTTTCTATGCTTTTTGTCACTGAGTTTAAATATTAAATTATTCAGTTATATGGGGTAGAGATACGCAGTAGAATATGATATATGGTTGGGAGATTTTTAATGAGATTATATAGTCTTTTAAAATGTGTGGCTGGAATAAGATATATTTTAAAAGAAGAAATAGTAATACAAAATGCTTATGGGTGAGGAGAGAGGGTTTGCTGGGTTGTTCTTATGACTTCAAGTTATCGCAATATGCATGGGGGAGGGATAAGGGTGGGAATAGGGGAGGGTTTTTTGTGTATTATGAATAGATTTTATAAAATTTTAAGAGAGGGAAGGGAATTGTGTAATGATAAATTAAGGGAAATGTTTGGAAAAAGGGAATATTATAATAATTTGAAATTTATGTTGGGAAAGATTTATGACAGTGATAAATATTTAAATGGAACTTAAAATACTTTCACTAAATGTCAATGGTTTAAACCATCCAATTAAGAAGAAGAAAACACTTTTATTCTTGAAAGATCAAGGTGTTGATATATGTTTCATTCAAGAGACTCATCTGTCAGCAGTAGAGTCTCAAAAGCTAAAAGGTGGTTGGATTAAGCAAGTTTTTTATGCCCCAGCTGTCAAGAAGAAAGCAGGTGTTGCAATACTGGTAAATAAAAGATGTAATGCAAATTTTAACCTAATCACTGCTGACCCATTGGAAAGGTGGGTGCATGTGGAAATGGTTCTGGGAAATATTTCCATGGCGCTTTTCAATATACATGCACCTAATTCTAATCAATTTGAATATTTTAAATCTTTACAACAAATATTATTACCACTGGCTGCTTCTAATCTAGTTGTGGCTGGGGATTTCAATGCTGTTGTAGATCCTATTATGGATAAAAAACCTAGTAGAGTAATGAAATCATTAGGGCTTGATAATTTGATACAAAACTGTGATCTGAAAGATATATGGCAAATCTTTCATTTTAATGATCAGGAATTTTCATTTTGTTCCCATGTTCATAAGTCTTTTTCAAGGATTGATTATATATTTGTTTCTAGTACATTAGTTCAACAAGTAACACAAGCCTCCATAGATCCAATTATTTTGTCTGATCATGGTGGGATGTGGATTAAAATAAAGTTAATTGATAAGGAGGATAATAGACCAATCTGGAGATTTGATAATACACTGCTGGTGGAACCAAATTTTATTGAGGAAATGCAAGTGAAAATAAATGAATATTTTCAAATTAATAATACGAAAGATATCTCTATAGAAATATTATGGGATGCTTTTAAGGCAACTATGAGAGGCCAAATTATTTCTTTTTCGGCATATCTTAAAAAACAAATTAAAAAACAATTTTATAATTTGGAACAGGAAATAAAGATATTAGAGTCAAAATTAATTGAGAAATGGGAACATTCTGTATTACAAGATCTCATGAAAGCGAAAGGGAAATATAATGAAATTTCCTCTAAGTTGATTAGAAAAGATTTATTCTCTCAACAAGCAGTGTATTATGGAAATTCAAATAAGGCGGGAAGAATGTTAGCAAATTATTTAAAAGCAAAAAAACGGAAAACAAAGATAGTAATGATTAAAGATGAAAGGGGGAATTCTTATTCTCAAACTGGAATGATTTTAAAACAATTTTTAAATTTTTATAAAAACTTATATTCTTCTGAGACTTATTTAGATAAAGAAAAGGATGGTTTGAGATTTTTAAAGTTAATTAAGGGACCGAAAATTCCTGAGCAAGTAAAAGAAAGTTTAGAAAAGCCAATATCATTAAACAAATTGCAAGCAGCACTGAAGTCCCTTAGAGCTGGATCCGCTCCAGGTGGAGATGGTTATTCTGTGGAGTTTTATAAATCTTTTCAAATTATCCTGTTGCCATTTTTATTAAATTTGTATCAGACTTAACTTAATAAAGGTTGTATTATGGGTACCATGGCTGAATCATTAACTATAGTTTTGCCAAAGCCAAATAAAGATCCCACAATGGTGTCAAATTACAGGCCTATTTCGTTAATTAATGTGGATAGGAAAATTTTAGCTAAGATTTTGGCTATACGTTTGGCTAAAGCTCTCCCTTTCATTATTGGTATGCACCAAACAGGATTCGTTGCTCAAAGACATTCTTCTAACAACACTAAGCTTGCACTACAAATGTTGAATTTATCCAAAGCTTTAATAGATCCAGTTTTTTCTGTATCACCTGATGCAGAAAAGGCTTTTGATCTTGTTGAATGGACCTTTATGTATCAAGCGATGGAGTGGTTTGGTATTGGCTCAGGTTTTATACAAATGGTTCAAGCATTGTATAGCTCCCCCATTGCTAAATTATATATTAATAATAATTTTTTCAGAAGGTTTTAAATTGCAAAGGGGGGTTAGACAAGGTTGTCCCTTATCTCCTTTGCTTTTTGATATTGTTTTGGAACCCTTGTTATTAGCCATTCAGCAAACAGAAGGGATTCAGGGTATTCCTCATAAAGATCGGGAATATAAGATCTCGGCTTATGCGGATGATATATTGCTCTATTTGAGAAATCCTGAGAAAACCATTCCTTGCTTACTTGAATTAATTGAGAATTTTGGAAAATTTTCAGGATATAAAATAAATTGGAATAAATCAGAAATTCTTCCACTCAATGTTCATTGTACAAAAGGATTGTTTGATTCATTTCCCTTTCTTTGGAAGGAGGAGGGAATAAAGTATTTAGGTATTTGGATTAAAAATACATTGGACGAAACAATGAAAATAAATGAAAAATCGTTATTACAGAAGGTTACGGAGATATGTGAGCAATGGAATCCTTTACATCTTTCATGGTGAGGGAGAGTCCAAACTATTAAAATGATGATTTTACCTGTGATTTGCTATCAGATGGGAATGTTGCCGGTTTATTTTCAAGGGTCCTTTTATAAAAAATTAAATAGTATTCTTTTAAAATTTATTTGGCTGGGTAAAACTCATAGAGTGGCTCTGGTATCCTTACAAAGACCAATTTCAGAGGGAGGGATACATTTTCCAAATTTTTATAGGTATCATCAAGCCTATATTTTGCGCCATGGTATGTATTGGGTCCTCCCAGAACTCATGGAAACACTCCCTGATTGGTTATGGGTAGAATGGCAACTCATGTCTCCGTTGCGTTTATGCCAGGTACTCAGTATCAAAATGCCTAGTTATAGTAAAGATAATATCATACTAGTAGACACATGGAAAATGTTGCGATATGTAAGCAATTTAACATCTATTCCAATTCATAAATCTACAAAACAGTCTATATGGGTTAACTCCAAGATCCAAATTGGCGGGGAGAGACTAGTCTGGAAGCATTGGATGATAGCAGGAATACGAATATTGGATGACGTTATTTCTAATGGTACCATGCTTGAATTTTCACAGTTGCAAAACAAATTTGGTCTTAATAAATCAGAAAACTTTAGATGGATGCAACTGAAGCATGCCATTCAGGCGGGGTTCCCTGATTGGAAAAACCTTAATAAACATCACAGTTTGGAATTTCTGTGTTTTCAGACAGACTTCTTGGGTCATCAGGCCGCCCAGTGGTATAAAGTGTTAGGCGGATTTAATAAAAAGAAATTAAAAAATGGTTTAAGAGATATTTGGAGCATTGAGATTAAGCATGAAATTACTGCATCTCAATGGCCACGAATTTGGTCTTGGAGGATGAAATGTACGGTGTCAGCATCTATGAGACAAACTTGGTTCTTTCTGTTACATAGAGCGTTATGGACCCCCGTTAGGTTACAAAAATTAGATAGTTCTTTGTCTAATAGATGTTGGCATTGTAATTTGGAAGCAGGAACTTTAGATCATTTATTGTTTCATTGCCCATATATTATGAATTTTTGGAAATCAATTTGGGACCAAATTAATAATTTATTAGATAACCCAGTGGCATTATCCTATGATACTGTGATATTTGGTATGGAAATGAGAGCAAAAAGTCAAATTTCTGCAAATAATAATAAATTATTGCTAATAATGACTGGTGTTGCCATTCTGCAAATTACATACAACTGGAAGGATTGGAGGAGATTGAATTACACCTTTTGGTGGAATTCTTTATGTCACATCTATAAAATGGAAAGATTCATTGCATTGCAAAGAGGATATTTTAAGAAGTTTCAGGATGTGTGGAAACCATTGACAAGATATTGTACAGAGTAACTGGATACGTTTCCCTTAAATATATCAGTTTAAAAGGGTAGGGTGGGGATTGTGGTATTGATGTGTATTTATATGATTATTAGTTATGTGGTAGGGAAGGATGGGAGGGGGAGGGGTAAGAAGTTATGTAATTAACCAAAGATAGAATGTAAGTGATATTTGCATTGATTACCTGATTGAATATGTACTTACACTTTATGTAATTTTGAAAATGAATAAAAATTTGGAAAAAAAAAAAAAAGATTCATTTTTTTCAACATGAGAGCAGTTTAGAAAGATACAGAAAGCAGTTGCAGTTTTGTTGAGAGAGAAACAGCCTATCTCTGGTTAATAGTTTTGTGGGAGCTGGCAGAGAATTTCTGTAAGCAGCTGGCTATCTCTATACATATAGCTCTGGGGTTCAGTGTCCCAGAACTCTGAATATTCTGGTAAAGGGGAAATTTCTATTTGTCCTATTTTACCCTCTGTTTATTTATTTTAAAAAATGTATATACTGCATAATAATTATGCAGTTTACAAAATTGCATTATGTGACAGGGAAGCTCCTGTCACGGTTAAAAAGACTGCTAGCCCAGTCAAAAGTACAGCCCTTAAACCTGGAATCCCTAAGATGAAGCCTTTACACCCAGCTAAAGGCACTAGTTTAGTACAGCATTAAGGAAGGGAGAAAAGGCAGATGATGTCACAGCCAGAAATTCAGGCAGGGAAGGCACAGAAAACACAGTCTATCCCCTATTACTCCTTTCCCAGAGCTAGGGAGAAACGTGAGATCAACCCAGAAGGGGGTGGAGTTAGCCACGAGTTCTGCAGTCAGGTAAGCCTCAAGTAGGAAAACTGCAGGGAGATCAGGGAGCCTCAGCTGACTCTAATTGGAAAAGCAGAACGGAGCACACTGGAAGCAGCCCAACACTCTGTGCAAAACACCAGGAACATAGGATTGCCCCAGGCCAACAAGCAGAGAGAGGAATTCAACAGCCAGCTAGGTACTGTGATTTCCCAGGGAAGCCTAAGGGGGTAGGGCTAGAGGTTCTCTCAGAGGGAGATGAACCTGGCCAGAAAACTTTCTCAAACACGCAGAGAGGGGAAGAGAGGTGGAGAGTGAAGAAGGGGAATTCATGGAGACATGAAACGACTATAGCCCCAGTGACACAGGGTGGGGGTGGTGCAGTGAGGCTGAGGCAGAATTAAGTGTGCCAGAAGAATGTATGGAAACCTGATTTAGAAATTATAAGCTGCTCTAGGACTGTGGTAGCAATTGGGAAGGCTTGAAGACCTTGGTGAAAAGGGAGGCTTGCTCTACACAGCCTGCAAAGCAGGGCTGTGAAAGTCCTTAGAGGGGATAAAGTGCTAGAGAGGGAAAGCAGTAGCAGAGAAAACGTTTTTTTCCTCTCTGTCTGAAAAGTACTTGGAAGAAGGGCTGGCACCTGCAGTGCTCAGCCAGTGCTGGCCCGAACTGGTGCTAATAGAAGCCAGCTGCCCTAAGGAGGGAGTATTGGAGCATTTGAGAGACTGGAAAGCGTGTTTGATTTTGGTTTATCTTGTTTGTTGACAAGGACTGTCCAGTCCCTGAACTTGAGCACAGATAGAGTGCACTGAACCTAAAGGGAGGAACTATATAATTAGTGCCCGTGAGAAACCATTGTTTAGTTTGGAATTTTTCTTTTTCCTTATAATAAATTGGTAAAGTTTTGTTTGAAAGAAATCCAGTGTCCGGGTTTTCCTTACACCAACTGTATAAAAGGCGCATCAAAAATCTTACCTATGGTCTGCACCGGGGTTTTCCCAATCACCAGGGGCCTGGCCCGGCCACAATATATATTTAATAAAAGCTAAACATTAACAAACGATATTATTAACAAGTGGCATTCCTGCTGATTATCACATGATCAATGTGTAAACCCTTGCCATCTACAAAATAGGTAGCAGGGCTCACATGCTAATATCTTATAATGGACAAATGCTAATGGCAACCGTACCATGTAGCCATTATTGTCAAAAATTGGAAATCGCCTTATTGTGCAGGAAAGACACATATAAGAGCATGCTAAGACATCTCTGTATCCTTCCCTTCCATCTCTCCTTCCTCCCTTCATGGTCTGGCATCTCTCTCCTCTCTTCTTTTCTCCTTTCCTTCCCTTCCTCCCCCATCTGGTATCTCTTTCCTCTCTTTCCCTCCCTCCCTCTCTCCCCTGTGGTCTTGCATCTCTCTCATCTCTTCTCCTCTCTTCTCCCTTCCCTTGTCTCCATCCCTCCCTCCCCCTTCCTTGTGGGCTGGTATCTCTATCCTTTCTTCTCCTCTCTCCTTCCCTAGTCTGGCATCTCTCTCCTTCCTTTCCCCTCCCCCCTCAATTTGGTGGCTTTCTATCTTTACCCCTCCTCTTCCAATTGAATGCAGTATTTCTCTTCCTCTCCCTGCAGGATCCAATCTCTCTTTATTTTTCCCTCCCTTCATGCTGTAGTATGCCACTGACAGCATCAGTCAGCAAAACATGCTTTCTTCCCTGCCTCTCACTTACTTGTCTTCCTCACTTCTACCACTCTGGCTGCAAAGATATCAAAACAAAACCATGTGCAGGTCAATTTATTTTGCTCTTGATATTAAGGACACCGCCAAACCCTGGAAAATAATGGCAGTAAATTTATCTCAGCTCTGACTTTGTCTCCCTCTACTGTCTAGAGCAGCTGCCTGTGGTTTACAAGTTCAAATACCAGTAAGGTCATTTTTTTAAACTACTACTGTTTGAAAAAGAGTAATAATTGCCATATCTGTATAGCATTTTGAAGGAAGTTATTATGTTGAAGACAAAGTATCATAACAAAGAGGTAGATATAGTCTGCCTGATATTCAGTTTTGTTTAACTGGCCAGGAACAGCTCTGGACAGTTAACAATAACAATTTGCCAGCTAACCACTAATATTCAGCAAGAGATAGCCAGCTACCTCCCCTTTTAATTAATGAGTAGTTGCTAAAACTTGCCTGCCAAGTTTAAGCACTGATAGCCCAATTCTATATAAGTTGTTTAAAAATTTAGCGCCAACTAGTGAGTGCTAAGTGCAATTCTATAAAAGTTAAGTGCCCATTATAGAATCACGTTTAGTGCCACCTATGAATATTTGAGTGGTACTAAGCTTTCTAACATTTAGGTGCACCCTATTTATTCCAGATTTTCTTTGCCTAAATGCCTAACTCAAAAACACTCCCATGATCCACCTTTAACTATGCCCATTTTTAACTATGCACTTGAACTAGGCACCTGTTGTAGGGTCACATCTACCAAGTTAGGTACCTAAATTTCAATTACCGGTAACTCCAATCAGTGCCAATTAAAGTGTTGAGTGCCAATTTAGACTATTATTCATTTAAGCTAGGCGCCTACAACAGATAGGTACATGCGCTGATGAAGGTACCTAGCTTTAGGTGCACTTTATATAATTTTGGGGTGACTAGCTAAATTTAGGGTCAATTCAGGTCACACAAATAGCTAGGCTATCTTTGACTGATATAACTTAGCTGGCCAACACTTAGGGCTCCTTTTATCAAGCCGCACTAGTGGGATTAATGCGCGCGACTTTTCATCATGTGCTAACCCCCGCGCTGGCCTAAAAACTACCGCCTGCTCAAGAGGAGGCGGTAGCGGCTAGCACGGCCGGCAGTTTAACGCGCATTATTACGCGTGTTAAACCGCTAGCGTGGCTTGATAGAGGGAGCCCTTAAATCTTCTTAGCCAGCTAAGTTTGAGCCATCTAAAAATAAATCAGATATTCAATGCCAGTTACCAGAAATGGTCTGGAATTGAATATCCAGGCAGCGCCGACCGTGGAATTTAGCCAGCCTGCCTCCTATGGATTGAACTTCAGACCCAGTCATCTGTGGGATTAAACATGTAGAGGGAAATTCTGTAAATGGCATCTAAAAAGATAGGTGCCTATAAGTGCCTATCTCTTATCAATCACACTTAGGCGTTTATTTCAGAATCATGCCTAACTTAAAACTTATAATGTGTTTGTAATGTAGGCCATGGTTTTAAAGACCTACATTATAGGCACCTTAGAGAATTATAGTCATTTAGAGAATTGCACCTAGCAGTGACTTAAACAAGCCTACTTTGGAGCTAGGCACTATTAGGCACCTATCTTTTGTAGAGTTGCATGTAAGAAGATAGGCACCTATCACCCAATTAATTTTTATTTTTTTCAGTTATGAGCTTGTTAAACATAATTGAAGCCAATTTTTTTAGATGTCTATTTAGGCATCTCTTATAGAATTTATCCCATACTGAATTAACAGCCCATTTGCAGCATTAAAATTAGCTAAAAGGCCCAGAAGAAAAAAATACAACATAGTTTACTAATCAGTGGTTTTTTGTTTTGTTTTTGTGAAAACTGGTCATGCTGATTTGTGGGAGAATGAGTTGCTTTGTATGATATTGCTTTGCAGCAATTAGTTCATTCAAAATTACAGTACAATTTAATTTATATTAGAATACATATGTCATCAAGAAGGCTTCAGGTACATAGGAGGATGGGGAAATACATGGAAGGACAAGAAGCTATATTGCACTGATGGGCTACATATTACTACAGCAGGAAAAAGAAACCTTGCAGAGAAATTTAGACAATATTTTTCTAGGCATTTAAACTAGAAGGTGGGGGTGGTGTATGTACGAAGGACAATTATAGAGACCACCCCCGGCAAAATTAAAGATGTGATAGTAGTAAAGAATGCAACATAAGCAATATCAGCAACTCATTTCTTAGTATTGCAACGGAAAGTGAAACGAAACAAAAATCCATACGAAAAAGGAGATTATCGCTGAAAAATAGCTGAAAAGCGATGATCACAAATGCTCGCAGTCTAAGCAACAAAGTTCATGATCTGCAAGCCCTGATGTTAGAGGCAGATCTAGATATTGTCGCTATCACAGAGACATGGTTCAGTGAATCACATGGATGGGATGCAAACATACCAGGATATAATCTTTTTAGGAAGGACAGAGATGGTCAAAAAGGTGGAGGAGTAGCTCTCTATGTAAAGATCAATATCCAAGCGACCGAAATGCAAGGGACCTGGGGAGAGGAAGAAGCGATATGGATTGCTCTGAAAAGAGAAGATGGAACTTCTATCTATGTGGGTGTAGTCTACAGACATCCGACTCAATAGCAGCAAATTGATAAGGATCTGATTGTGGATATCCAAAAGTTTGGAAGGAAAGAGGAGGTTCTGCTGTTGGGAGATTTCAACCTGACGGATGCAGACTGGAATGTTCCATCTACAGAATCGGAAAGAAGTAGGGAGATTGTGGATGCCTTTCAAGAGGCACTGCTCAGACAAATGGTGACGGAACCCACAAGGGATAAAGCGATATTGGATCTGGTCCTCACAAATGGAGAGAGAATCTCTAATGTTCGAGTGGGTGCTCACCTGGAAAGTAGCGATCATCAAAAGGTTTGGTTTGATATATCGGCTAAAGTGGAGAGCGGCCGCACGATAATTAAAGTCTTAGATTTCAAACGTACGGACTTTAATGCTATGGGAGAGTACCTGAAGAAAGAGCTGTTAGGATGGGAGGACATAAGAGAAGTGGAAAGACAGTGGTCTAAGCTGAAAGGAGCGATAAAAATGGCTACGGACCTTTATGTGAAGAAAATCAATAAAAACAACAGAAAAAGGAAGCCGATATGGTTCTCCAACCTAGTGGCTGAGAAAATAAAGGCGAAAGAGTTGGTGTTCGTGAAATATAAAAAAAACCAAGAGGAGAGCAGAAAGGACTACAGGGTGAAACTGAAAGAAGCCAAGAGAGAGATACGTCTGGCGAAAGCACAGGCGGAAGAACAAATGGCTAAAAATGTAAAAAAGGGAGACAAAAATTTTTTCAGATATATTAGTGAAAGGAGGAAGATGAAAAATGGAATTGCTAGGCTAAAAGATGCAGGAAACCAATATGTGGAAAGTGATGAGGAGAAAGCGAATGTGCTAAACAAATACTTCTGTTCTGTGTTCACAGAAGAAAATCCTGGAGAAGGACCGAGATTGTCTAGCAAAGTTACACGAGAAAATGGAGTAGATTCTGCGCCGTTCACGGAGGAGGGTGTTTATGAGCAACTTGAAAAACTGAAGGTGGACAAAGCGATGGGACCAGACGGGATCCATCCCGGGATATTAAGGGAGCTCAGAGAGGTTCTGGCGAGTCCTATTAAGGACTTGTTCAACAAATCTCTGGAGACGAGAGTGATTCCTGGGGATTGGAGGAGAGCGGATGTGGTCCCTATTCATAAAAGTGGTCACAGGGATGAAGCAGGAATCTACAGGCCAGTGAGCCTCACTTCAGTTGTTGGAAAAATAATGGAAGTTTTGCTGAAAGAAAGGATAGTGTACTTCCTTGAATCTAATGGGTTACAGTATCCGAGGCAACATGGCTTTACAAAAGGTAAATCGTGCCAAACGAACCTGATTGAATTTTTTGATTGGGTGACCAGAGAGCTGGATCGAGGACATATGCTAGATGTAATTTACTTGGATTTCAGCAAAGCCTTTGATACAGTTCCTCATAGGAGGCTGTTGATCAAACTTGAAGGGCTGAAGTTAGGACCCAAAGTGGTGAACTGGGTCAGAACTGGCTGTCGGACAGACGCCAGATGGTGGTGGTTAATGGAAGTCGCTAGAAGGAAGGAAAGGTGAGTAGTGGAGTCCCTCAGGGATCAGTGCTGGGGCCAATCCTGTTCAATATGTTTGTGAGTGACATTGCTGAAGGGATAGAAGGAAAAGTGTGCCTTTTTGCAGATGATACCAAGATTTGTAACAGAGTAGACACCGAAGAGGGAGTGGATAAGATGAAAAAGGATCTGCAAAAGTTAGAGGAATGGTCTAATGCCTGGCAACTAAAATTCAATGCAAAGAAATGCAGAGTAATGCATTTGGGGATTAATAATAGGAAGGAACTGCATATGCTGGGAGGAGAGAAGCTGATATGCACGGACGGGGAGAGGGACCTTGGGGTGATAGTGTCCGAAGATCTAAAGGTGAAAAAACAGTTTGCCAAGGCAGTGGCTGCTGCCAGAAGGATGCTAGGCTGTATAAAGAGAGGCGTAGTCAGTAGAAGGAAGAAGGTGTTGATGCCCCTGTACAGGTCATTGGTAAGGCCCCACTTGTCCGAAGATCTAAAGGTGAAAAAACAGTTTGCCAAGGCAGTGGCTGCTGCCAGAAGGATGCTAGGCTGTATAAAGAGAGGCGTAGTCAGTAGAAGGAAGAAGGTGTTGATGCCCCTGTACAGGTCATTGGTAAGGCCCCACTTGGAGTATTGTGTTCAATTTTGGAGACCGTATCTGGCGAAGGACGTAAGAAGACTTGAGGCGGTCCAGAGGAGGGCAACGAAAATGATAAGAGGCTTGTGCCAGAAGACGTATGAGGAGAGACTGGAAGCCCTGAATGTGTATACCCTAGAGGAAAGGAGAGACAGGGGAGATATGATTCAGACGTTCAAATACTTGAAGGGTATTAACGTAGAACAAAATCTTTTTCAGAGAAAGGAAAATGGTAAAACCAGAGGACATAATTTGAGGTTGAGGGGTGGTAGATTCAAGAGCAATGTTAGGAAATTCTATTTTACGGAGAGGGTGGTGGATGCCTGGAATGCGCTCCCAAGAGAGGTGGTGGAGAGTAAAACAATGACTGAGTTCAAAGAAGCGTGGGATGAACACAAAGGGTCTAGAATCAGAAAATAAGATTTAATATTGAACTAAGGCCAGTACTGGGCAGACTTGTACGGTTTGTGTCTGTATATGGCCGTTTGGTGGAGGATGGGCAGGGGAGGGCTTCAATGGCTGGGAGGGTGTAGATGGGCTGGAGTAAGTCTTAACAGAGATTTCGACAGTTGGAACCCAAGAAATAGCTAAGAAGAAAAAATTTAAAAATTAAATTGAATCAGGTTGGGCAGACTGGATGGACCATTCGGGTCTTTATCTGCCGTCATCTACTATGTTACTATGAGATTTTATTTGTTTATTCATTTATTCATTAAATTTTCTACACCGTTCTCCCAGGGGAGCTCAAAACGGTTTTTATGAATTTATTCAGGAACTCGAGCATTTTTTCCTATCTGTCCCAGGGGGCTCACAATCTATCTAAAATACTTGGGGCAATGGAGTTGAAAGGATTTTCTCTCTTCAGGACCAGGTAAGTATGTTAATTCTCTTTCTTCTTCTATCTTGCGGTGGGTACCAGTTCTCATCATTGAAGTTTTGAGAAATAGACAACCAATTTACTAACCTAACTATAATAACTCAAAAAGGCAAAACCCTATTCACTATTAAAAGTATATGTAATTTTTATTTTGTTCTTTGACAGAAGTAAACATAAAAATTACTTTGTTATAACTAGCTAAAAAAAACAAACCCAATAATTGAGGGAACCCTAATCTAAATCCTCCCATAAGAATAGAATAACCATTATTCAAGATAATACATTTTCCCAAAATTTATCGTAGCTTAGCATCCAGCAAATATAAAATCATTTCCATAAATAATTTTTTTTTTAAATCAGAAGTGTCAAATAGAACACCCAAGACTTCCACTAACAAATAATATGGTGTCCTTTTCAATTTTTAAAAAACTAAACAGCCCTGAACTATCTGATCACCTTTACAGGTCTCTCACTGGCAACTTGGCAAGTGTTATGTCACCTCCCTTTATCCCACAGAGAGAGTATACAAATCAGATTTCTTTTTCCTCTCCAAATAATCAGATGTCTGTTAACATTATTTTAGTGAATAATGGGAATTAGAATTATTAAACAGACATATCAACTGAAATCTGAAAATTTGTAACTCTCTCACAAAAAATCCAGGACCAAGTCCCACAAAGTAACTCCAGCAAGTTTAATCTCACAGAACCATGCTCAAACTTTCTTGAACTAGTCAGACACATTCTACTCAAATTTTACCCAAAAAATACACTTTTGACAGAGACAGCCACTAATACACAGCTGCTTGTCACAAGCATTCCCTCCCAACTGCCAAACTGGCAGTTTTAGAACTTTAACAGCAACAACTGATCTTTGCCATGAGAAGCCTCCTGCATGGGGCAGAGATCAACTGTTTTAATCTTACAAACAAATACCATACAACAAAAATAAATACCAATCACAAACCCTAACTAAGCCTTTTTTCTTGTTCTCTACCTTCAGGGAACCTCTTTTTATTTTCTTTCTTATAATTTATCTTCTCCCACAAGCCCACTGCGAGGCAGAGGTCCCTGCACACAACTACTAAACAGCTCTGCCCTCAAGCCATTCCTTAGCAACCCCTGATGCTTTCACCTCCATTACACGAGGCTGGGAAGCCAGCATCTAGAATGTACACCCCCCCCTTCCTGGACCAGACTGCACCTCTCAGCACCATCCCCTCTGAGCCCACTCACCTGCTCTCTGCCACTGCAGCTCCCTCCAGGATCCTCTTCTGCTCCTCTCTTTTGTCTTCATCGGTCTCCTACACATTTAGGCCTCAGTCCAGCCCTGTCTTCTCGCCGCACCTTTGCACATGTATGGTTAACGTCATCAATGACATCACTGTGCAAATACACAGCAATGCCTCCAGCCCTGCCCTGGCCTCTGTACAGCCTGGGCACTTCTTGGCAAGGCCATGCCTTCTCCTGCCTGCCTTTCTCCACAGTTTTTCTTGGTGTTCTTACGATCCTCAGGGCAGCAAAACTGTCTATCGTATATCTTTCTGAAGCATGCCTAAGTATTGACATCACCTGAGCTTCAATTTTCTACAGTGGGCATGTTTTTGCTTTGAATTAGTGACTCACTAGATAATGTAAATTGTGTTTATAGCTCACTTCAGAGCAGATTCTAAATTATACTTGTTGATTTAGTGTTTCACTTTAGATTAGTTCCTATACTATAAGGAGTTAACAATTTACATAATGCAATTGACTGAATTAGTGCTTCATTTAGGAGCAGTCCCAGAATTATGAGTATATACTATCTTCCTTTAGAAGAGTCCCTGAATTATATTGTATATTGTAAGTGTTTATTTCTAGAAATACCTCAAATTGATATTTTGCCTATCTCCATTACAGTTACTTTGCTTAGGGCTAGATTCACTAACCTGCCCGAATCGGACCAATCCATTTCAGATTTGGGCAGGTCTGAGGGATTCACTAAGGAAGAATATTCAAATGGGGGCGATCGGAGGAACGCAAATGTGCGATCCCAGCTCATGCACAGACCCTGACAGTAGTGACAGGAGAAGAAGCCTCCTATCACTGCTGTCAGGGCTCTGCCCTGATCTCTCCTGCCTGCCCTACTCTGCCCTGATCTCTCCTGCCTGCTCGCCCTGACTCTCCTGCTCTCTGCTGCCCTTCCCTGCAATGCAAGATCATGGTTTTAAAGCAGGCCTGCACTGTGGGGAACGGCGGCAGAGAGCAGGAGAGTCGGGGCGAGCAGATAGGAGAGATCGGGGCAGAGCAGGGCAGGCAGGAGAGTCTGCAGTAGTCTGACACCCTGGTCTGAATCAACCCCGACCTACTCGCCTGGTGTACCTTACTAATCGTTGGGAGCAGGAGGGGTGCCCAGTCCCTCCTTCTCCTTAGGCCTCTCCATGCACATCTTCGGGAGTATGAGGAAGCACAAAGTCCTCCTGCTCTTGCTGCTCCTAAGGCCGCTACGTCATAGCGGCCTAAGGCTGCTCCCTGTGCATCAGGTGATGCATTGGGGCGTGGCCTAAAGTCACACTCGTCGGCGGAGGAGGCATGGAACAAAAGGGACTGAGCACCTCTCCTGCTCCCAACAATATTAAGGTACGGGGAGGGGGTGGGCCTTGCCCGGTCATCCTGCCGGCCTTGGAGGAGGCCTGTAGTAGGAGGGGCTTAGTACCCCTCCTGCTCCCAACAATTTTGAAAGATATGGGGGGAGCGGGTGGGCTGGGCCCAGTCAGCAGGCCTGCCTAGGTTAAAGTACAGGGAAGGAGGTTGGCTGGGCCGGGCCTGGCCAGGAGGGGTTTCACATGGCAGGAGGGAGTTGGCATTCCTCCTGCCTTTTGTGAGACATCATGGGGGGGGGGGGCATTGGTGCGACTTAAAAATTTTTTTTAATGTTTTTATTAGAAGCCCATGGTTTTAACCCGCTTAAAAGCCCATGGGTTAAAACCATGGGCTTGCACTGCAGGGAAGGGTGGGAGTCGGGGCAGACAGGTGATCAGGGCAGTGTCAGGGCAGGCAGGCAGATCGGGGCAGGCAGAAGATCAGGGCAGCTACAGTTGGGGCAGGCAGACAGATCTGGGAAGCAGGAGATTGGGCTGGCAGGGCTGAGAGCAGAAAGCAGAAGGCAGAAGGCAGTCGGAAAGGGCTTCAGCAACTGGTCCTCAGAAGATGCTTTTTGGGTTGATCGGCCAGCACAGTCGAATTGGCAAATTTGTTTAGTGAATCGCGTCCCTGCCTACTTTGCATGCAGTTCCCCTCATTTGCATGCGCGGATCGGAATCAGATCGCAAAACAGGTTAGTGAATACTGCAGGAGGGAAATTGGGTTGCAAAGGGCTCGCAAACCGATTGGTACATGATCAGTTTGCTTAGTGAATCTAGCCCTTAGTTAGAACAAGCCAAGACACGTCAAGGTTTTGGGAGATAAACTGGTTAATTTAGATAATTACAAATAAGAAGTATTCATTAACTTGCCATCTTGATGTAGGAAGCAAAGTAAGAAATAAAGACAATGCTCTCTCTTAAGCAATTCAAATAATTATCTTTGATTTCTAATTGTTAATTACATATTAATCTGCTGTGACTTTAGGAGAAATAAGAAAATATAAAGCAAATGTAGATGGTTATGTACACTCAGTGCTGGTGCTCTATTTTTCTTATTGTACATCCATGAATTGTTTGGATAAAGGATAATGAATGGGGCTAGATGGATTGGGGGTGATAAATCAATTCAAGTTCTCTGATGAGATCATAAACTGCTAGAGCAAAGCTTGAGTACAATGTAATAACATCAAAACACTGAGATTAATTTATCACCTGGTAATCTGCCTGTCCACATCCATTATTTATCATAATGTCTAGAGAAGAAGAAAAATCTGGCCAAGATTTTGGAAGGTCCAGGAGATGGTTTTCCTTTCCTCTTTTACAAAAATTGGCAGTCCAAAGGGCTCATTTACTAAGGTGCGCTAGTGTTTTTAGCGCAAGCAGCAGATTAGCGCGCTTTAACCCCGCGCTACGTGGCTAGAACTAACGCCAGCTCAATGCTGGCGTTAGCGTCTAGTGTGCGTGGCATTGTAGCGTGTGCTATTCCACGTGGTAAAGCCCTAACGCAGCTTAGTAAAAGGAGCCCAAAGTGTCTGAAAATGTGCTCAGCTAAAACAGTACTTCCTCCTCTACCCTAGGAATGCTAGCCTGAAAGGGTCTGCAATTGTTCAGTCCTAGAAACTCTGATGTAATTTCCTGTTTCTAGGTCAGACAGAGTCAGCAGCAACACACACAGGGGATGTCTCCATGCCAGTCTTCCATCTCCCATTCAGACCTGGAGAAGCAGTGAGCCTAGCAAAGGAGCAGGATACCAGTTAACTGAATGAGCATTAATTGTGATAAAATCTTTCAACACATATCAATTTAGTGTATTAATTGCATTACTATGTAATATGCTAAATCTTCAGCCCTAGTGCTTACATTTATGCTTTTATTATGCCCAAAATTCCTAGCTTAATTTACATATTTATGCATACATTTTCAAAAATATATGTATAAATGCAATCCTTTCCTCAACCCACATCTCCAGGAATGTTTCCAATCAGTCCGGGTAAATGTATGTGTATTATATACTTGACATACCACCTTTTTCAATTGAAATCAAAGCAGTTTACAAATACTGTATGTGCAATAGGTTTACCTGCATATTGAGTGGGGAATTTTATTAAAAAAAAAAAAAAAAAACCCACAGGTGGGAGAAGAGCCAAGTTTTTCTAATAACCTGTAAGAAGTCCTAGAAATTAGTGACAGTCCCATGGTTTTAATGTAGGTATATTCTGACCCCATACAGAAACATAGAAACCCTGACAGCAGATAAAGGCCAAATGGCCCATCCAACTTGCCCATCCATATCAACCACTATCTTCTCTTCTCCCTAAGCATTCCTACATACCTGTCTCATGCTTTTTTGAATTCAGATACAGTCCTTATCTCCATCACTTCCACTGAGAGGCTATTCCACACCTCCACCACCCTTTATGTAAAAAAAGTACTTCCATAGATTACTCCTGAGCTTATGACCTTTTAATTTCATTTTATGCCCTCTCATTCCAGAGTTTCAATTCATTTGAAAAAGGCTCATCTGTAAATTAATACCACAGAGATATACTGTTTCTTTGGATTTTTGCAGCCCAAGTGCATGACCCTGCATATTTTAGCATTAAATCTTAATTGCCAATTTCTGGACCATTGTTCAAGCTTTGCTAGACCTCTCCTCAGGCCAACCGCAACCTCTGGGGTCTCTACTCTATTAGAGGGCTAGATTCACTAAGCAAACTGATCATGTACCGATCATTTTGCGGCCCGATTTCCCTCCAACCCGATTCACTAACCTCTCCTCCAATCCTATTCTTATCTGTGCATGCAAATGAGGGGAAACAGCATGCAAAGTAGGCAGGGACGTGATTCACTAAACAAATCTGGGACACCGACTGGGCAGGTCGATCAACAGAAGAAGGAACTGCTGAGGACCAGTCTCACACGTCCCTGCCAACTTTCCTACTTCAGAAATCTCCCGTGTTTGTTGGGGGGGACGGCATTTTTTGACAGGTCTGTCTTTTTCATTTTTTTTTTCCATGGCACAGATATTTTGCATGTGTTAAAAAAAAGACAGGCAGACCTGTCAAACAACGGCCGAGGTACCCCCCCCCCCCCGACAAACACGATTCCCCCTCGACCCACAAATGGCAGGATGGCTGCCAACTCCTTCCTACCACCAAACGACTGCAACTGGCCGGCCTGGCGAATCCCACCCCCCGACCGGCCCACCCTGACCAGCCCGGCTCACCCCTGGCCCGGCTCGACCAGACACTCTTCCTGTACCTGAAAGTTGGGAGCAGGAAGGGTGCTCAGTCCCTCCTGCTCCTTAGGCCTCCAGCACTGTATTTGGGAGCAGAATGAACCGCAAAGTCCTCCTGCTCCTCCTCCATGATGCAACGCGAATGTGGGCCTTAGGCCCCACCCCAGTGCATCATGTGATGCACAGGGAGGAGCTTAATGCCCTGATTGGCTCAAGCATCTCAGGCTCCTTCCATGGGAGGGGCCTGAGAAGCCTGAGCCAATCAGGGACTTCCTTAGGGCTGAGCCTAAGGAAGTCCATGATTGGCCAAAGCAATAGCCAATCAGGGATTTCTTAGGCTCAACACTAAGGAAGTCCCTGATTGGCTCAGGCACCTCAGGCCTCTCCCAAGGGAGGAGCCTGAGGCCCTGAGCCAATCAGGGCCTTAGACTCCTCCTTGTGCATCACATGATGCACCTGGGCAGGGCCTAAGGCCGACATTCGCATTGCGTCATGAAGGAGGAGCAGGAGAACTTTACGGTTCCTCCTGCTCCCAATGACAGCGCTGGAGGAGCGCTGAGCACTCCTCCTGCTTCCAACTTTTAGGTACAGGGAGGGTGTCTGGTTGGGCTGGGCCGGGCCAGTGATGGGGTTGGCCGGACTGGCCTGCTGCAGTCATTTGGTGGCAGGAGGGAGTTGGCATCCCTCCTGCCATATTCGCACAGGCGGGGAGGGCAGCGTCGGGTGGAGTGGCTGAGGTATTGGAGGTGCTTTGTCAGGTAGTGGGAGGCTTTTTTTTCATTTTTTTAAATAGGCCTGATATTTTGCGGCCCATTAAAAAAAATGAAAAAAAAAAAAAAAGCCGGCAGAAGTCCTGACAGCAGTGACAGGAGGATGCTTCTCCTGTTACTACTGTCGGGGCTCTTCCCGACTCAATCTGATCCATGCAGTCGGTTGGGAACATGCCTCCGATCACCCCCATTTGCATGAAGATGATTGATTAATTGGTCGGCCTGCCTCCAAATTGCTCACTGATCGGACACGGACCGATAGATTAGTGAATCTAGGCCATAGAGTTTGGTATCATCCAGAAAGAAACAAACCTTAACAGACTATCACTCACAAGATGTTTAAAAAATCCAGCTCAAAGACAGACCCCTGCAGGACACCACTGATAAAATCCTTTTCCTCAGCGTGAATTCCGTTTACCCTCTGTCTTTTTCCAAATAATCAGTTTTTAACTCAGTTGATCAGTTTAGGGTTCATACCAAGGGTACTCAGTTTATTTATCAGTTGCCTATGTGGAACCATGTCAAAGGCCTTGCTAAAATCCAAAAACACCACATTTAGCACCCCTCCCCTATTCAACTGTTTGGTCACCAACAGGGCAGGATTAATTCTTCAAGGGCCCCTAGGCATATAAGTACACTGGACCCCCTAGCCCTGCCATGTTTATGCCCTACCCATGTCCCGCTCCCCTGCCCCACTCCCAAGGAAGAGACAAGTTAATCTAATCATGCATTTTTTAATGGGTATAACTTATGGGCTGACTGGATGGACCGTTCAGGTCTTTATCTGCCGCCATTTACTATGTTACTATATTAAACACGACGTCCCCATCCTCCACCCGTCTGCAGCCAGCGTTCCCTAGACAGGAGGAGCACCTACCTACCTGCGGCTCCTGTCCTCCCCGGATCCCATTACATGATCCCCAGGCTGAGCCCCGCTTACCTGCAGCTTGCCTCGATCTCCGGGTTGTAACCACTGAAGACACCACTGAAGGATTTACTTTATAATCTAGTCCTCCCCAGAGCAGCCCACGGAACTACGCTCTGTGCCACTTCCAGCCACTGCCTCCTCCTCCTTCCCCGCAGGGCAGCCACCGCCCTCTTCTCGCTGCTGCCGCTCAATGATATTACTAAAATCTTCCCGATGCAGAATTGTAGGGGAAAGCAGGAAGTAAGGCTGTGTCTCTGTAGTTACTGCTCCCGCCTCTATCTGTAACCTATTGGTCAGACATTCTTAACCATTCAATAAGCTGCAAAGGATGCAGCCAGTACCTTAGGAGACACCATTGGTCAGACAGTCCTTAGCCAGCCAATAGGTTGCAGAGGAAAGCAGGACAGAAGGTTGATGTCTCCTAAGCTACTGAACCTACCTCCTCCTGCAGCCTAGTGTCAGCTAATGAATGAATGAGCAATTGACTAATAGCAGGGAGCAGAAGAAAGTAGCAGCATAGGTCAAAGAGGCTTCCTGCCTTTGGTCTACCATAGAGAGGGGAAGAAGTGCTGAGGGAGGTACTGCAAAAGGAATGAGGACTTGATAGAGAAGCAGGGAAAGGAAAGAGTAGCACAAGCACTGATAGGTTGTGAGAGGAAAAGAGGCTGAGGAAAGAGATGTGGACTGTGAAATGGAGAACAAAGCTGAAATGAATTCAAGCTGGGGGAGGGGCATGGGCTGTGATACATAGAGAAGTGGGGGAGGGATGGGCTGAAGAAAGAGAAACAGAGATGAGGACAGGAAGAGGAACTGTGTGTTCTAATAGGGGAGAGAAGCTGAAAAAAGGGTTTTGATAAGAGAGGAGGATCAGGTTGGAAGGAACAAATACTAAGAGGTGACGAAAGGGATGGAAATGGCAGAAGGTTTGAGACTAGCAAGAAAAAAAAAATAAGAACAAGCAACAAAAAGATAATTTTTAGATTTCAACCATGAGCACAAAAATCTATCAGCCTCTCTTCACAACTAAACAAGCCCAAGAATCACTGGGTGGGTGATATAATATTACTATTTGGGCTGGGTAAGTTTGGGGTAGCTGTTGGCATCTGCTCTTTTCTTCCAACTTTGTGGTCACTGGGGGCAAAAAAATATTTCAGTAGAAGGATGGGAAAAGCGGAGGAGGTTATGGAAGCATGGAATTATGAACCAAAAATTTCCCTTTTAAAACTTACTTTCTCTTGGCAGCTCTTAAATTGAGAGGGGCTATGGTCAGAGATTGAACCAAGCAAGAATGGAGAGTAACACTGTTCCCACTCCTCATCAAAATAAAAATATTTTTCTCCATTGCATGTCATGGGAGGTAGAAATTGGGGGGGAAGGGGGGGAGGGCACTGGGTTATGTGAGCCTAAAGTAATAGTACAGCAGCAGCAGGAAGGGGTGGCAGGAGACCATTGGCAGTGTTGGGGATAGGGGAGAAGAAACATGCTATCTCACAAACTCCTTGTTTCCTGGTTTAGCTCCCCGGCTTTCTTTTTGCTTAACTGTTGAATCCTTGCTCCCCTCTTTGCTTTTTGTAAAACTCCACCTCCCAGGTCTCAACTCAGCTGTTTAAGATGGATGTTTGTTTCTTGACTACTGGAGCAATATCCTGCAGAAAACCCAGAACACAGTGGCTTAGTATAAGTGCATGCTCCTATGCCCTGGACTGCTTGAACATGTTCTCTCATTCAGCATGTAATATTTCAAGTTTCAAACTATGAACCTTGCTGGGCTTCCAAAGCTCAGGGTCAGCATGTGGCAAAGAATCTGATGTGGACTCTGCAGGCAGAAAGGTGGCCATAGGTCTGGAATCTGTGAGTGACAGGGTAAGTGCTGCAGTGCAAAAGGGGATGAGGCTACTAGTCCCAGAAAACAGAAATGTGTCTGGAGCAAGGAAATGATCCAAGCCTATGGTCAATGAGAAGTCACAAATTGAAGACGAGTTAAATCTACAAACAAAATAATGTCTTACCTGTAGAGGAGAGTGAGAAATGGGAATCAGTGAGCCAAACCTGCATGGAAGGGATGGGTGAGCCAAACCTGCATGGAATGGCAACCAGCTAGGAAAAGTTCATTGGCCCTTGCTGGGGAGTGGAGGAAAATAGAAGGCTGGGAAAAGGGAAATGAGAAACAAAACAAGTTAAAAGATTTAGGGAGTAGAGCAGGCCAAGAACAATTAAATCCCCTGCCTCCAATTATGCCTAAGTAGGAGAAGAACAATTAAAAAGTACAGAAGGAGGATGGAGGGGATATAAATTATGAAAAAATGAAAAATATTGGGAGAGTAGAGTGTGATGTAGATGGGCTGAGGGGAAAAAAAGGGACTAATTGGAGAAAACTGCTTGAAGGGAGGGAGAGAGAGAGAGAGTGGTAAGACCCTAGTTTTTTATTTGTCCACATTCCCAGGCCCTGCTCTTAACATTTAGATACAGGTTGGTCATCAATACCATTTACTACCACATGTATTTTGTGTTTCCTTTGCTGGGTGAGGGGAAATTTATTGTGAATTATGAGTTGAGCACCCCCCAATCATTTTCAGAAGTTGGCTCCTATGTATATAGTTCCCCCCCGCCCCCCCCCCCACCCCCACCATGTTATAACTTGAGAATACCTCTTTTAAATGCAGCTGAAAGTACATACACAGCAAAATGACTAGTGTGCTGGTATAACAAAGAAAATACTACACATGCCTATATAAGCTGCAAGTACTATAGCTTGTGTAAGTACATGTACCTAAGTTCTGGTGACTTTTTTTTTTTTTGCAAATCATTTTTATTAAAGGCAACCAGAGGAGCAAACAGGATACAAGATAAGCAGACACATAACAGAAGCGGCTGTGAACAATGCAGAGTATTTTCTAATTTATACAATGTATAGGGGCTCAGAATAATAATTTTAAAAAAGTCCAAAAACCGGCCTAAGTCAGTACTTGGACGATCAAAAAGACAGATCATCCAAGCACAGATAATCAAAACTGGTTTTAGACGTATCTAAAACCAGCTTAGGCCTTTTCAGTGCTGCTGTATGCCCAGAATGAAAATAGGCATTTTTGGAGGCATGGATAGGGCGGGAGGTGGGCGGGATGTGGGCTGAACTAGACTTAGTCGTCCAGCAACCATAACCAAAAAAGATTGCCAGGCTGCCAGACGGAACTTATACGTTTTGACTTAGATGACTTGTTTTTGATTATGCCCCCCACGTGCTCTATCAGACTCTGTACATATGTATGTTGTTTAAATTAGGTGCCATTGACTCATGTTCAAGTCCTAGTAACTTGATGAATTGCAGATCTAAAAAGAAATCAGTTTTGTGCTAGTCCGGAAAGGTCCTCCAACATCATCCCTGTGGTTGTTTTCAGCATGTCCAGCCATCTGATTGCAGGTCACCCTCTGCTTGGTCCCTTGGATCATCCCAATCATGATGTCCTTTAGTGACCTCTCTCTCTTCTGATGGTGTGACCAAAATAAAACAGTCGTAGCTTCATCATTTGAGCTTCAAGTGACATAGTGGATTTGATCTCTTCTAGAATTGATTTGTAACATATGCAGAAAAATCCATTTAGGTACATATGTGTATACAGTGGTCAGAATCTCCAATAGACCTCAGAATGCACAAATTAGAAAACCTTTAAATCTAAACCTTTAAATCACAATTGTGACATTACAGTAACTTTAAAATAATTTGGGACACATTAACAAAAATTTGTTTGACTTGATCATTAGCATTACCCTTTAGTTTCTCTATGAGTGTTGAACACATCCAGGAAGGGGGGGAGGGGGTGTTAATATATACTTATTATATTTGAATGTAATGAGTGCTGTTTTTTGAAATATTTGTTCATTATCTGTTGCACTTTATGTTGGCTTGAAAAGAATAAAGGGGGAAAAAAAACCAAAAACCTTTAAATCAAAAGGCAGAGTGCAGACTCTGTAGTGGTCTTTATTGTCAATTAGTTTTTCCCCCTCAAGGTGAAATACAGAGTAAGCTTTTCACTAGTGGTTCATAAACACAAGAGCTACAGTATTAGATATTCAGGACTAGATTTTGTAAATGGCACTCAAATGTCATATTTTTTATTGTTTGTTTCATTTTATTTCTTTAACAAAGGAGAAAGGAAATAAATGAAATCTAGAAATAAAATAAAAACTGATGGGTTGGTTCAGCTCTCTGCCCCCACTCCTTCCCATTGCCTCTGCTCCTACTGCCATTACACTTTTAAACTAACTGTGTTTTATGTCAGCTGTTCCAAACCTCTAGCTTCTCTATCTACTTTCTAATCCATCTGCGGGATTAATGGAGGCATGAGAGATTCCAGTCGCCCCTCCCTATCATGGTTATTGTCTTGATCAGCTGATTATACCATACAACATAATAGTGCAAGCCACAGGTTGACTGGTGGCATTTTGAAAAATAGCAGAGGCAGGGCAAAAATGACTGGTGATCAATCCTTCACCTGGACTTCTGCAGACCTATGGACTGGGGTAAAACACATTTGAAGAGGAAGGAAGGTGAAGGCTTAATTTTGATATTCCTAAGGTTTTGCTTGTTTGTTTTTTGGGGTGGGTGGGGGGTAGGATAAGCTTGGTGACTAGTGGCTGCATTTAAAAAAAAGGCATCTTGTTCATTTTTCTTTTGTTTTAAAAAGTAAATGAAACGAAACAGGAGATTTTACTACAGTTTCCCAGCTTATTTCAAATGAAAGCAAGTCCCTAGTTTAGTAGGGAAAGTCAGCATATAAAAAAAAAAAGTGAGGTATCCATCTTGGCTACATTGATTTTTTTCATGTCTTGGACTTAAGCCTGAATAGTGCTGAAAGTAATAAGTGGATACCATAGAGAATTTGGAATAATGAAGATTCATAAGGGGATCCTTATGCTCAGAAACTAAGACAAACAATTGTCTGTCCAGGTGAAAGCACTTCCAGACTGGGCAATACATTTTCAAAACTCCAGATTGCTAATCAGTTTACTTCAAAGAAATTCCCTGTTGCTGTGGCAGCAGTTATTTTGTCCTGAATATAGTATAAAACTCAGTATCAGCATATCCCCCCTTTTCCTATAATGGGACAGGCATGCTGACACTATTGTTTTGTTGTTTCAGTGTAAAATGGATGCTGTAGGCTGCAATTGATTATCTTCAGGGCAAGTTACATCCTAGCCAGCTTCATCCTAATGCCAGGATGCTTTCATTTCTATGTATTGTGGGGCAGCATTTTCCTTTAAGATGAACTAACTTGATGTTATGGTACTTCACATCAAAGAATGTGATTCTATGACTGGCTCATTGACTTAGTGGTTAATTGCGTTGTCAGTACAAGTTTTAGAAAAGGATTAAAACATTCTATTAACCTCCTGGCTCTTATTGTAATTTAAAAGTAGAACTCCTAGTGAGCTGTAATGCATGTTGTAAATAAAATGAATCGGGGAAAATTGCAGCAATAGGGCAAGACTTTTAACAATAGCTGAATCATCTGTCAAATACAGGAAAATAAATGAGAACAAAATGGTAAAGTAGGATCAGCCAGGCTTCCCAATTCTCTTTCTCTCATCACTCTGACATCAGGTCACTTAATTTTGTGTTTCTTCTTATAACATAGGGCCTGGTTTACCAGACCTTTCCTCCACAAACACAGGATGGAAAAAAGGTAAAGTAGGATCAGCCAGGCTTCCCAATTCTCTTTCTCTCATCACTCTGACATCAGGTCACTTAATTTTGTGTTTCTTCTTATAACATAGGGCCTGGTTTACCAGACCTTTCCTCCACAAACACAGGATGGAAAAAAGGCACAGTACATCAGGCAAATAATCTGAAAAAAGTTCAAGGTCAACATTAGACCCCAGAACAATAAAATCCAAAATAACAGATATACTATGTTTCCCCGAAAATGAGATAGTGTCTTATATTCATTTAGGGCCCAAAAAAGGCACTAGGTCTTATTTTTGGGTAGGGCTTATTTTTTTTTCATGTACATGATCATCTCTCCCTTCCTCTCCTTCACCTCAATTCTTCCTCTTTCCTTTACCCCACATGTGCAACATCTTTCCTCCCCTCTCACCCATCCCCTTGTGCCTTCCCTCTGCAGCATTTTTCTATCCCTCCAACCCTCCCATCCCCATGTGCAGCAGAACCCTTGCCCAGCTTCCATCCTTCCCTCCCTCCCATCCCTCATGCAGCAGAACCCTTGAGCAACCGCCGCTGCCCCCACTGCGCAGCCAAACCTCCGAACCCCCGCAGACCATCCTTCCCTCCCAACCTATCCCCGCTGACTGCGACCATAAATACCTTCTGGCAGAGGAGCATCGGGCCAGCAGCACTCACAGGCTGTTTCACGGCCTTCTCGCTGGGGCCTTCTGTGCCGTGTTACTGATGATGTCATCAGTACACAGAAGGCCCCAGCGAGTAGGCCGCGAAGCAGCCTGTGAGTGCTGCTCGCCTGACACTCCTCTGCTGGAAGGTATTTATGGTCACGGTCAGCGGGGATCGGTTGGGAAGGAAGGATGGAAGGTCAGTGGGGGTTCGGCGGTTTGGCTGCGCAACGGGTCAGGGGGAAGCGCGGCTGCCTACAACTAGGGCTTATTGTTGGGGTTAGGTCTTATTTTCGGGGAAACACGGTATAGCGATAGGATTGTTGTATGTAGCTGGTAAAGGTTCTCAGCTCCCATTAAGGCTCTGGGTTACTTGCTTTAATTGGTCTTATGTTTTTTACACTAGGACTTAAGTGCTCTGCTCTCTGCTATGGCAATTCTCATCTCTGTTTCACAGTCATATGCTCATGCAGTGCAATGGAATGAACACTACACCGTAGATCCAAGTAGAAACAAGTTGTAGTAATCTAATTCTAGGCCTGCAAGGCTGTCTTGCAGGTACCCCTGCTGCTCCTCTGTGATTTTGCTTTACTTTACTTAACAAACCTTAGCACCCCCTATTTTACTTTACTTAACAAACCCTATCCCCACAGAAGCCAGGGGAAAAAAGTCTGATAGCATTTTTTTTTTCAGGCACACACTGGGGGGGAGGGGAATCTTTACTCTGTCTCCTCTCCAAGAAGTAGTAAGGGGCCCTGCAAGGACCTTTACCAGCAAGTTTTGCCAAGTGAGAGCCGATAGGCTGAGGCTCAGGACAGGACAGGACTACGATGGGTCAGGTCCCTTTAGGTTTAGCTGGGGTAAGTACCATGACCTGAACTCCAGGAGCTAATTGGGATATACTGTATAGTGAAACTGGATAGGGTTGAGCTGTGGTGTTTAGATGTTAGATGGGTATATCAAAGCCGAAAACACAGATGTGTGTGTTACACTGAAAAGAATAAAATGTTTTTTTATTGGTACTGTAAAATTGATTGCAATAAAAATATATTTTTGCCTGGGTGATTTTTTTTTTTTTTTTTTGGGTCTATTACCTTGGTTTAGGAAATGATGTGAATGCTGAGAAGACACAGAGACTGTGGAAATATTGGAATAACTGTGAATCATTTAGTAAAGTGTGGACAAGGAAGCTCAAACTGAAAGTACCTGTTGCTGCTAGCTCTGTGAGTAATGGCCTTATGGACAGACATTTAACAACTGTTTTGACATCTCAAGTTGTACCTATGTGACCATACCTCAAATTCAGAAAACTACTAAACGCTTTTCTCTTCCAAGACTCTAAACCTACTATGAATTAAAACCCACGCCACATCAAACTCAGAAACTACCTACATCTTACCCTCTAAGGCCTAGATGTACTAAACAAGGTTGATAAGACTGCGTGGGTCCACTGAGGTCCGATTTGTGACCAATTCCAAAAGAGTGACTAATGCTCAAACAAGTTTGCATGTAAATGATTTGAGTGGGGTTCCTCGTAATCCCTGTCCAAATCTGACAATGAATTGCGCATGCACAATATCTGTCCCCATAAAAATAAAAAAAAGTCATGCCGGCCCCCCTCCCGACCACAGCCATCACCCTCTCCAATGAAAACCATGAGTCCCCAAGCCCCCTGATGATAATGGCCCCCCATGACAGTGATGCACTCAGAGAGACAGAAGTAATGTCCACTTCCTCCTGCCTCAGCAACCTGGTTGTACATCTGGGCCACCTGGACCCCCTCGGACACTCCCCCAACTCTCCCCCCCAATATCCCCCCACCCTACACGAAGATCCCCCATCCCACCACAGTCCTGGTGGACTGGGGGGGGTCAGCTCAGAAACTCCCCCATCTCAAGCAGCATTGTAGAAGCCAGCAAGAGGGATGCCCACTCCCTGCATCCTGGGATGCACCGGGGAGGGGCCTAAGGCCCTGATTGGCCAGGATACCTTAAGCCCCTCCACTGGGCACGTGCTTTCTCTCCCCCAAACCTCTAGCTCTTTGTCAACAGTGTAATTGCCCCATATGGGTAGAAATATGGCAGCTCTCCTTCAGTTCATTAGAATTTAAAGTGGCCCTGGCTTAAAAAATTAATCAAGACCACTGATGTAAGCAGTCAGCAGCTGTTGTTGTCCAGTTAAATAGCACTGATTATTGGGGGAAATAATTATATTTAAGTTATACTTTCAAAAAGTTTGTCATTTTTATAGACAGAAAGTGATAGTCTTTCTTAATGTCTCCAGAGCAGCCAAGGCTTGTTAAAACCAATTTTTTCTTTGAAACTGAAGGTTGTTTTCTTTGTTTATTTTAATCTGGGGGCTTCTCTTTCTCAAATAAATGTTTGGTGGGTTATCAAGGGAATAAGTTAATCTCTGACCCTTCACAATTGAAGAAATTTCTGTTGAATAACTGAAGCAGTTTGAATAACTGAAATCTTTGGTGGGAGCTCAGGTACTAAGTTATATTAAAAAAAAAAAATTAGGCTCTATCTTATTGTATTGATGTTATTTCTATTTATGTAGATTCATTCTTTCTTCATGATGATTTCTTTAGATAACAGTCTGTCATTATCAGATTGAAACAAGTTAAATAAACATTACTTTAAAATATGCCAAAAATTGCACAAACAAAACCATTTAAAAACAATTCAATATATTATGAGGTTTGCAATACACAGGACCTAGCATTTAGTATTCAATCTGATTGCATTAAGAATTATTAGGAAGAGTAACATAATTGCCATCATTTATTTGGCATATAAACCACAACATCATCTTTTCAAAGAGTACAAGCAAATTAAAATAACATTTAGTGGATTGTAAATTACACAGTTCATGAACAGTAATTCTCTTCACTTTAAAATGGAATGAATAGATTAGAACTAATTAGGCAATGACTCCAATATTGCTATTGAAGGGCAGGGTCAATAAGGTACTTGTTATTCTAAAATGGGACCTTGTGATTGGTTGAAAACATGTTTTATGGGTTTTCATCCCCTTTGCCCGCACCCTTTTTCCCACACACATTTCCTACCAGTACCGAGGGCAGATGTGAAAAGGCAGGAGGAACTACAATCAATAAATACGTGGATGAGGAGATGGTGTGAGGAAGAAGGATTCCACTTCGTGAGGAACTGGACGGCGTTTTGGGGCAAGAGCAAGCTCTACAGGAAAGATGGACTGCACCTGAGCGCGGCAGGAATTAGACTCCTAGAAAACAACGTCAAGAGAGGAATAGAACAGGCTTTAAACTAAGAAGAAGGGGAAAGCCGACAGTTGACCAAGGGTCGACGATTCAGAAGACGGTATCCTGTGAAGATACTGAGGGGAAAAATGGCTGGGAAGAAACAAGGGACAAACTGCAGGAGTCGACTAACCCAGCAGAGGAGGTTACAATGTCTGCAGCAAAAGAGAAGAAAATAAGGACCGAAGCACAGGGAAAGGAAAGGAGGACAGCAAAATACCAGGATCTAAAGTGCATATATGCTAATGAAAGGCGCCTAAGAAACAAAATGGAGGAACTAGAAGCCTTGGCCAACGCAGAAGACATCGACATCATTGGAATCTCTGAAACATGGTGGAATGAGGAAAGCAAATGGGATACAGCACTACCAGGATACAAGCTCTATCGCCAGGACAGATCAGGACAAAAAGGAGGTGGAATAGCCCTATACATAAAAGAAGGCATACAATCCACAAGAATGGACACAGCAGAGACGGCCAACAAGCTGGAATCTCTATGGGTTAAAATACCAGGAAGGAAAGGGCCTGAAATAAATATGGGCCTATATTATCACCCACCCGGGCAAACCGGAGATATTGATGAGGAAATGGAAGCCGAGATGAAGCGAGAATGCAAAAGCGGCAATACGGTTATTATGGGAGACTTCAACTACCCTGGGATAGACTGGAGTCTTGGAAGTTCGAAATGCGATAGGGAGACAAAATTCCTGGAAGCTACACAGGATTGCTTCATGGAGCAGCTTGTTAGAGAACCGACGAGAGGAAATGCCACTCTGGATCTAATCCTAAATAGGTTAAGGGGACCTGCAAAGGAAGTAGAAGTAGTGAGACCGTTGGGAAACAGCGATCATAATATGATCAAGTTCAAGGTTGAGGTAGGAGTATCAAAAGGCAAGAGATCCATAGCGACAACCTTTAACTTCAGGAAAGGAAACTACGAAGCAATGAGGGAATTGGTAAGGAAGAAACTTAGGAACACTCCCAAAACATGGGACATGGTGAGCGAGGTGCAAAATCTGTATATCCCCAGATTCAGGAAGGGCTGCAAAAAGAATAGAACAAAAGACCCGGCGTGGATAACCAAAATAGTGAAGGAAGCGATAGGCAATAAGAAAAATTCATTCAAGAAATGGAAAAAGGACAAAACTGAGGGGAACTGGAAAGAGCACAAGAAGCATCAAAAAGAATGTCACCGTGAGGTTCGGAAAGCCAAAAGAGAATATGAAGAGAGGCTAGCCAGGGAAGCAAGAAATTTCAAACCATTCTTCAGATATGTTAAAGGGAAACAGCCGGCTAGAGAGGAAGTGGGACCGCTGGACGACGGAGACAGGAAGGGAGTGATGAAGGAGGAGAAGGTAGTGGCAGAAAGGCTTAACATGTTCTTTTCGTCTGTATTTACTAACGAAAACACGTCCAACATACCGGAACCTGAGCAATTCTTCAACGGAAGTCAGGCAGAAAAATTAACATCCATAGAAGTGAGCCTTGAGGACGTATGCAGGCAGATAGGAAAACTAAAAACTGACAAATCTCCGGGTCTGGATGGCATACATCCAAGGGTTCTGAAGGAATTAAAGGAGGAGATAGCGGAACTACTGCAGCAAATTTGCAACTTATCCCTGAAAACAGGCGAGATCCCGGAAGATTGGAAGATAGCCAACGTTACGCCCATCTTTAAAAAGGGATCAAGAGGTGACCCGAGAAACTACAGGCCGGTGAGCCTGACTTCGGTTCCGGGGAAAATGGCAGAAGCACTGATAAAAGAAAACATCGATCAGCATTTTGAAAAACACGAACTTCTGATAACCATCCAGCATGGTTTCTGCAAGGGAAGATCGTGCCTAACGAACTTATTGCACTTCTTCGAAGGGATCAACAAATGGATGGACAAAGGAGACCCCATAGACATCATATATCTAGATTTCCAAAAAGCCTTTGACAAGGTGCCCCATGAACGTCTACTCCGGAAACTGAAGAACCATGGGGTGGAAGGAGACGTACATAGATGGATCAGAAACTGGTTGGAGGGTAGAAAACAAAGGGTAGGAGTGAAGAGTCACTACTCCGACTGGAGGAGGGTCACGAGTGGTGTCCCACAGGGCTCGGTGCTCGGGCCGCTGCTATTTAATATCTTCATAAATGATCTAGAAATAGAGACGAAGTGCGAGATAATAAAATTTGCGGACGACACCAAACTATTTAATGGAGCTCGGACTACAGAGGACTGCGAAGAATTGCAAAGGGACTTGAACAAACTAGAAGAATGGGTGGCGAGATGGCAGATAAAGTTCAACATTGAGAAATGTAAAGTATTACATGTGGGGAGCAGAAACTCGAGGTACAACTATACAATGGGAGGGATGTTATTGAATAAGAGTACCCAGGAAAGGGACTTGGGGGTAATAGTGGACATGACAATGAAGCCGTCGGCACAGTGTGCAGCGGCCGCTAAGAGAGCGAATAGAATGCTTGGTATAATCAAAAAGGGTATTACAGCCAGAACGAAAGAAGTTATCCTGCCGTTGTATCGGGCGATGGTGCGCCCGCATTTGGAGTACTGCGTCCAATATTGGTCGCCGTACCATAAGAAGGATATGTCGTTAGTCGAGAGGGTTCAGAGGAGCGACATGTCTGATAAAAGGTATGGAAAACCTGTTATATTCTGAGAGATTGGAGAAGCTGGGTCTCTTTTCCCTGGAGAAGAGGAGACTTAGAGGAGATATGATAGAGACTTATAGGATCATGAAGGGCATAGAAAGAGTTAAGAGGGACAGATTCTTCAAACTTTCTAATAATAAAAGAACAAGAGGGCACTCGGAAAAGTTGATAGGAGACAGATTCAAAACGAATACTAGGAAGTTCTTTTTACCCAACGTGTGGTGGACACCTGGAATGCGCTTCCAGAGGACGTAATAGAGCAGAGTACAGTACTGGGGTTCAAGAAAGGATTGGACAAATTCCTACTGGAAAAGGGGATAGAGGGGTATAGATAGAAGATTACTGCACAGGTCCTGGACCTATTGGGCCACCGCGTGAGCGGACTGCTGGGCACGATGGACCTTGGGTCTGACCCAGCAGAGGCATTTCTTATGTTCTTAAGATAAGACAAAAAAAAAAAAAAATATCCTAGCAAACATATCTTATTACTGCAGTCAGTTAGTGGCACAATTTTGGTAACTCAATTGTGCACCTGAGCTGTGTTTCATCCTTACAGATTATACTGTATAAGATGAGATCTTTGTGCCTCATTGCTTTCTCATTACAAGATTATGCTAGGGGAGCCAAATGCTAAGTTTGGATGGGAAGGGGTAAAACACGGACCTCACAGACCTGAAGGAATCTCCTTAAAAATCTGAGGTCCGTGTCCATGCCACTTGTAGTTTCTGTCTCTTACAGACCTCTATGACATTTTAGCGCTGACGGATCCGTCTCAGCATAGGGAGAGAAAAGTATTAGGATCCGTCAGTGCTAAAATGTCATAGAGGTCTGTCAGAGCCAGAGACTAAAAGTGGCGCAAACCTCAGATTTTAGGAAATCGGTTTAAAGGATTCATTTTAGAGCCGCTCCAGCACTAGTCTCTGGCTCTGACAGACCAGAGATTATAAACACAGAAAATAATTAAAAGGCCAGAAGGAAAAGTCCAGCACGCTGGTGGGAAAAACAGAGAATCATGAATGAGAAAACCAAGACAAAGAAAAGGAGGAAGGGGAACCATAAGAGAGAAGAGAAAAGGTGAGAGAGGTGACAGAAAGAAAGAAAGGTAAGATTAGTTTGTGATGAGTTGTTTGTACAATCTGAATCACACACATGCCATGTCCAAGATTTATCTTTAACTCTTCCCCCCGGGACCTCCTGGACTATGCCAGAGCGTTAATTGTGCAGCTCAGTAGTAAAATATGGTGTCTGGAAAGCAAACTGCAATACGGGAATGTTTAACAGCAGTCTCCCCACGAAGATCACAAGTTACCTCTTAACCCCCGAACTCCAGAGGGGGCTACAAGATCCAGGGCCTCAATTACAGCAAATTCTATGTCAGGCTTAAAGGATAAGCAGAGTGCAAAATGGTTAAACAGCCCTGTTAAGCGCAGGGTTTTCTGGATCTCCTGAAAGAGACCTCCAATTTGCGATCCAGGAAGCCTGATTCACTATAGTGCACCCTGACTTTTAACTATAATAAGATCCGGCAGACAAACCTATACATAAGAAGACTTCTGCTCTGCTGCTCCAGCACTAGTCTCTGGCTCTGACAGACCTCTGACATTTTAGCGCTGACAGATCCTAATACTTTTCCCTCCCTATGCTGAGACGGATCCATCAGAGCTAAAATGTCATAGAGGTCTGTAAGAGACAGAAACTACAAGTGGTACAGACACGGACCTCAGATTTTTAAGGACATGTGATTTTAGATCCGCAAGGTCCATCAGGTCCTTCCCAGTTTGGATCTCTTCAGCCAAACAAGAAACTTGGATTGTTATGCCATGAGAGACTCAGATGATATAGAGGAAGAGTAAAAAAAAGAGGAGGACAGTATCTTATTGGGGGAACCAGGATTCCACACTAGAAAAGGAAAGCAAAAACCCTAATCCAGATAAATGGGCAGCTGCCAGAAATCATATGTAGTAGACAGTTTTGAAGAATAGCTGCTTTGATCTTTCTGCTGCATTCGACCTGGTCAGACTCTTTTCCTTCACTATAGCTATTGCAGGTTCTGTTCCTATTTTCAAGCCTTCACATCATTATCCCTGTCTAGTACAGATCCTCTCACCTCTGCAGTCCTTCAGGGCTCCATCCTCTCTCCAGCATTGTTATGCTGTTGATATCCATTTTGTTCATTACACTATCCCTTGATTTCTTTCCACTTCAGTTTTGTTTGAAAGATATTGCTGCCTGGCTTCATAATCAACATCTTGCCCTAAACCCAAGCAAGACAACTGCCTACTGGTTGACAGGACACTACCCTGTACTAGCTTTTAGTCCTATCCTTTTTGACTTACCAGTGATCTCCCTTTCTCCGCAACCTACCCCACCCCATAGGACCTTCCATCACCCTGGGACTTACCTGGAGGTGATGCCTGATGGTCTGGTTGTCCAATGTTGGTCCTCAAGTCAGATTTTCAGGATTTGGAAAACCGTGAAAACACGACCTGGCGAGGGCTGATATTGGACACCCCGAGTCTAGTGGAATGAGGAAGGAGTGGCCACCCCTCTGTTTCTGCTCTGTCTGGATCTAGGTTCAAAATAGCAATATTGACCCCTTACAATAGTGTCATTTTATTACCACTAGAAGTCATCCTTCCTTATATAGATATCACTTTAAAACACATACAGTAAAATCTTGGATTGCAAGTAACTTGGTATGCAAGTGTAAAACATTTTGTTAAATTTTAACTTGATATACAAGCAAGGTCTTGCAATATAAGTACATACATTATACACACATCACATAACAACTGAGCCGATGGATCTTCTCTCTCTCTGACACTGCAGGAGTGTGGTGACTGTTCTAAACAAGTGTAGCACCCCTTAGTTTCAGCACAACCCTGTCTTAATGCACAGAAACAGAAAATGTGTCACAATGGTGTTAAAATCCCTAAGACAAGGCTCACTTTCACCGTAGGAAACGTCAGGGTATGTGTAGTCTCCAGCAAAAATACCAGTAAGGAAAGAGATCAATACTTTTAATAACATATATAAACTAACAGTTTATTGTACAAAACAAAATTAAATATAAAATTTATTCAAGTAAATTATTCAAATAAACAATAACTATGTCTTAAGTAAGGATTGAAAAAAAAAATTAACCTGTGTGCACACAGTAAAAATAAAGTTAACCTCTCTTGCGTTGACTAGCGTTGGAACAAAACCACTGGATACCACACTGGATGCCTCACTGGTGGCCACACTGGATGCCTGGAGTACTTTTCTACCACACACAGCACTGAATACAGCTCCCAACTGCTGCTGCTTTTCAAAACAAAACTTAAGAATCCTCACGTGCACATTACCTTGAGAATCCTCACATGCACACCATCTCCCGGAATTCCCACAGGCACTCTCTTATTCAGAATTTCTACACTTTGTTACACTAGCAAGGTCTTGCAATACAAGTACATACAGTATTTTATATTAAAGTTTTGGGGTTGTGGAATTTCCATTATTTCTTATGGGGAAATTCGCTATGATATACAAGTGTTTTGTATTACAAGCATGTTTCAGAACAATTTATGCTTGCAAACCAAGGTTTTAATGTATTTAAATATTTAAGAAGCCAAGGATTGTAATGGATAAAATAGTCCTCAAAAATGGGTTATATGCCTTAAAATAAAATAAAAAAATATTCTCTATCAACATAGGTTACAAACTCTAAAAGTAGACATCACTATACCTCAGTCTCTTGGGCCGTATTAAAAATAAGAACTACAGATGCCTTCATCTTGTAACAAGCCCTACAGCTATTAAAGAATTAGCAAATCAAGGGTCTGGCTATAGAAACCCAATGATAAATTATTGAATCACATGCCTGCCTAAATAAGACTGTCTTAGCCTCTTGAATGATAGTCAGTAATTACCCAAGCTTCTAATGGCAATTGGTTCCATAGTCATGAGGCAGCAAATATGAAAGCACTTTGTCTACAAAGTGTGTTTCCTTCAGTGCTGGTTCAGCTAATAAAGTTCCATGTGAAGAATGTAAAGTATGCCCAGATTTACACCACTTTCATTTATCCTTCAAGAAAACTGCACCATTGCCTTTCAAAGATTAAAGACCAGGCAAAGGAGCTTAAACTACACAAGAAACTCAATGAACAGCAACTGCACAGATTCTAGAACTGAATCAATCCTATGCCATATATTACAATTGGTACCTGCTGTATCTAGGCTGCAAAATTCTGTACTAGCTTAGATCGTGGATGTGATATTAGAAAGGTTACATATATAAAAAAACAACAACTTTTATACATGTAAATCAGGCTCTACGTGGAGGGGCATAATCAAAAGTGTACCTGTCTGAGGTTGGACGTTTTGTGCAAGATGTCCACAAACCCAGTAGGAAAAAAATGTCCATTTTCAAAGTTGCCAAAAATCTTTTATTTTTGGAAATGAGCTAGGTATAAGTTTTGGTCTTTAGGACATCTTTCTTTTTTGCCCATTTTCAAAAATAAAAACGCCCACGTGAAAAATTAATAAAAGCAAGTTTTGTAGATGAACCCACCAACTATCTTGTCTGATCGTGGCAGAAGGAATCCCCATTATTTGAGCCAGTTTCGGGGTTCCTGGCAGCTTAGCTGATGGGGATTTGTCTACCATGATCAGCTAATGGAAAGCCTATGGGGTTTTTTTTTGGGGGGGGTTGCTCTTTGAGTGGTGGGAGGGGGAGTGACCACTGGGGGATTAAGGGGGAGGGGGTCATGCCTTAAATCCTCCAGTGGTCTTCTTGTCAGTTTGGGCAACTTTGTGGAACTTAGACGCAACTCAAACAGGTCTAACTGCTGGCATCCATGTTCCCTCCAGGAAAGCTTTGATTATGGCTGGGGTACGTCCAGGTTTAAGCCTGCCCGATTCCTGCCCATAACACACCTCCCAACATGCCCCTTTGATCTTGGATGCACAGCAGCTTAGAAGTGTTGCTGCATGTCCAGAAAGTTTGTTTTGATTATCGGCACATGGACATCCCTGTTATTTAGGATGTCCAAGTGCCAACTTAGGCTGGTTTTTGGATGCTTTAAAGTTTTGATTATGAGCCCCATACTGTATAAGCAGTGACTTTAGAACAATTGTTACCTATGCATAGAATACAAGGAAGCATTTAGTGGGCATAGTTTGGGCAGACCTGTGATTTAAAACTGCAAGACACTCGTATTCCTGGAAATCACACATGGCTTGGTTAACATACGTTTGGACTTGGGCTTTAAAGAAGAGCATGTTGGGGGAACTGTGCTTACCTCCCTCAAAACCCATGTTGGAATTCTTATTTTGTTTGCATTTTACAGCTCAACTCCCTAATTGGGTCTTCTTGGACTGCAGGTTTGCAAAATCTACCACTTATATGTTTAAATTTCACTGCTTATATAAATAAACTTACCATAAGCGAATAGAATGCTGGGAATAATCAAGAAGAGTATTACAAGTAGAACGAAAGAAGTTATCCTGCCGTTGTATCGGGCAATGGTGTGCCCCTATCCGAAGTACTGAGTCCAATATTGGTCGCCGTACCTAAAGAAGGATATGGCGATACTCGAGAGGGTTCAGAAGAGAGCGACACGTTTGATAAAAGGTAGAAACATAGAACATGATGACAGAAAAGGGCCACGGCTCATCTAGTCTGCCCACACTAATGGCTCACCCCCTAACTACCTCCATGAAGAGATCCCACATGCCAATCCCATCTTTTCTTAAAATCTGGCACTCTGCTTGCCTCAATTATCTGTTGTGGAAGATTATTCCAGCAATCAACCACCCTTTCAGTGAAGAAATATTTTTTGGTGTCGCCATGAAATTTCCCACCCCTGATTTTCAACGGATGCCCTCTTGTTGCCGTGGGTCCTTCAAGGAAAAAGAGATCCTCTTCCACCTTGATATGGCCTGTGACATATTTGAACGTCTCGATCATATCTCCCCTCTCTCTGCGTTCCTCTAGTGAGTACAGCGGTCAAACTGATCTTTGGGCTGAGGAAGTTTGACCACGTGACATCCTACTACCAGAAGCTGCATTGGCTGCCAATGGAGGCGCGCATAAAGTTTAAATTTGCCTGCTTCTGCTTCAAAGCACTACACGGACTTGCCCCCAAATATATAACTGACCTTTTCGTCTTCTCAGCCAACAGACACAAGAGAAGCTCACATTCCAACTTCGTTTCCCCCCCAGTGAGAGGTTGTAAACTGAAAAAACACCGTGAACATCTTCTCTCGCACCAAGCAGCATCATGGGGTAAAGACCTAAAACAATTGCTTTCGCCCACTACTTATGAGGAATTTAGGAAACGTCTGAAAACACACCTGTTCCTAAAGTATCTAGACAACTGATCCTCTCTTCTCTCTCCCCTCTATAGCAATTAACTTGTTCTATTGATCACTCTCTCCTCAAAAACGGATTTCCTGTCCTATTAACCCTCTTTCTTCCTCCCCTCTTAAAGTCAATCAATTTGTACCTTTGCTTAATCTTTGTAAACCGCATAGAACTTCACAGTATTGCGGTATATAAGCTGTTATTATTATTATCATCCAGTCGTTCCTCATACGGGAGATCCTTGAGTCCTGAGACCATCCTGGTGGCCATTCACTGAACCGACTCAATTCTCCGCACATCTTTTTGATAATGCAGCCTCCAGAATTGTACACAGTATTCCAGATGGGGGTCTCACAATGGATCTGTACAACGGCATTATGACCTCGGGCTTACGGCTGACGGAACTTCTATGGATACAGCACATGATTTGTCTAGCCCTGGATAAAGCTTTCTCCACTTGATTGGCAGTCTTCATGTCTTCGCTAATGATCACCCCCAAGTCACGTTCTGCTACAGTCCTTGCTAGGATCTCACCATTTAGGGTGTAAGTCATGCATGAATTTTTGCCACCAAGGTGCATGACCTTGCATTTTTTGGCATTGAAACTTAGTTGCCAAGTCTTTGACCAATGCTCCAGCAGGAGTAGGTCCTGCGTCATACTGTCAGGCATTGAGCTTTTGTCGGGCACTGTGCTTTCATCTGTTGTGCGATTGCCTACCATGTTGCATAGTTTGGCGTCATCGGCAAATAATGTAATTTTACCTCGAAGCCCCTCAGCCAAGTCTCTTACGAAGATGTTAAATAGGATCGGACCCAAGACCGAGCCCTATGGCACTCCGCTGATCACCTCCATTGTATCGGAGAGGGTACCGTTTATCACTACCCTCTGAAGTCTATCTCTAAGCCAGTCCCTAACCCATGCGGTTAATGTTTCACCCAGTCCCATCGAACCCATCTTGCTCAATAACCTGCGGTGTGGGACGCTATCAAACGCTTTGCTGAAGTCCAAGTACACGACGTCCAGGGACTCCCCTATATCCAGCTTTCTTGTTACCCAGTCAAAGAAGCTGATCAGATTTGATTGGCAGAACCTTCGTTTTGTAAAACAATGTTGATGGGGATCTCGTAGATTCTCCTCGTTCAGGATCGTATCCAATTGGCATTTGATTAGTGTTTCCATAAGCTTACTCACTAGCGATGTGAGACTCACCGGTCTATAATTCTCAGCCTCCATCCTGCATCCCTTTTTGTGGAGTGGAATGACGTTAGCCATTTTCCAATCCAACAGGACTCTTCCCGTACTTAGGGAAAGATTGAAAAGCGCGGATAATGGTTCCGCCAGTATGTCACTTAATTCCCTGAGCACCCTGGGGTGTAGTTTGTCCGGTCCCATAGCTTTGTTCACCTTGAGTCTTGATAGCTTCTCGTAGACACTGCTGGGCGTAAACTCGAAATTTCGAAACAGTTCTTCCGAGTTTTCCCTCGTTGGCAGCTGAGGGCTGAGGGCCGGATCCCGGCGCCTCGCAAGTGAAGACCGAGCAGAAGTATTCATTTAAAAGTGTGGCTTTGTCGGAGTCTGATTATACTTAGTTCCCGTCAGGTTTCCTAAGGCGTACTATCCCATCTGTGTTTCTTTTTCTGTCACTAATATACCGGAAGAAGGATTTATCGCCCTTCTTGATGTTCTTCGCAAGGTTCTCCTCCATTCAGAGTTTGGCCTCCCTGACTGCCATTTTGACCGTTTTTGACTTGGCCAGATAGTCTTCCTTGGATTCTCGCCTCCCTGATTGTTTGTAGATGATGAACGCTCTTTTCTTCTTTTTTTATGAGGTCTTAGATCTCCGCAGAGAACCACTGTGGTCTATTGTTTCTTTGCCGTTTACTTACTGATTTGACATAGCGGTTGGTTGCTTCGTGTAAGGTTGATTTTAGAGTTGACCACATTACCTCTACATTATCTGTTTCAGCATGGTTTTGCAGTGCCCGATGGACGAAATCTCCCATGCTTTTGAAGTTTGTGCCCTTAAAGTTGAGGACCTTGTTTGATGTGCTTGACTTAGTGAAACCTTTCCTGAGGTTGAACCATATCATGTTGTGGTCACTGGAGGCCAACGTATCACCTACCGAGACCTCTGTGACACTTTCTCCGTTGGTGAGTATTAGGTCTAGTATCGCCCAATCCCTAGTGGGCTCTAATACCATTTGTCTGAGTCTCGCTCCCTTTATAGAAGCTAATAGCTTCCTGCTGCCGCTGGTCGTAGCGGAAAGATTGTTCCAATCCACATCAGGCATATTGAAGTCTCCTAACAATACTGTGTCTCCACGCAAAGTGATATTCTCAATGTCTTTGACTAATTCTATATCCATGTCCTCCTGTTGTCTTGGAGGTCTGTATACTACACCAAGATACAGGCATTTGTCCTTCCCCTAGCAAAATTCACCCAGAGGGATTCCCCGGTGTACTTGACATCTGCGATTTTGGTAACTTTGATGTCCTCTTTAGTGTATAGTGCTACCCCTCCTCCCATTTTGCCCTCTCTGTCCTGCCGAAGTAAGTTGTATCCCGGTATAACCATATCTTACCCATGGGAGTCCGTGAACCAAGTCTCGGATATCGCCACCACATCTAGGTCGGCGTTCCTCATTTCCGTCTCTAATTCCAGAATCTTATTGCCCTCCATACCTTATGTTTGCTATGTCCCTGGAGGAGTGTGTGGCGCAGTGGTTGGATCTACAGCCTCAGCACCCTGGGGTTGTGGGTTCAAACCCCGCGCTGCTCCTTGTGACTCTGGGCAAGTCACTCAGTCCTCTATAGCCCCAGGTACGTTAGATAGATTGTGAGCCCACCGGGACAGATAGGGAAAATGCTTGAGTACCTGATTGTAAAAACCGCTTAGATAACCTGGATAAGCGGTATATCAAATCCTAATAAACTTGAAACTTGAATAGATATTCCTGCTTGAGCTAATTGGACTCCTATAATACTGTTTGCAATGTGTGTACTTACCTCTGACTCAGAAATGCAGTGTGTATTTGCCTCGGACTCAGAAATGGATTGGCAACTTACCTCGCCAAGTTGGTTACTTGCGCCAGCACGTGAGTGGGTACCTAGTTTAAAGCCCTATGAAGTAGGTGGGCTAGTCGGTGTCCAAAGACATTCTTTCCCCTTCTGGTCAGGTGAAGTCCGTCAGGTCCCTGTAGTCCTTGCAGCGCCTCTCCATGTTTCAGGTATGGAAAACCTTTCATACGCTGAAAGATTATAGAGACTGGGGCCTTTTTCGCTGGAGAAGTGGAGACTTATAGGGGATATGATAGAGACTTACAAGATCACGAAGGGCATAGAGAAAGTGAAGAGGGACAGATTCTTCAAACTTTCAACAACTACAAGAACGAGAAGGCAATCGGAAAAATTAAAAGGGAGTAGATTTAGAACCAATGCTAGGAAGTTCTTCTTCAGCCAACGGGTTGTGGACACCTGGAATGCACTTCCAGAGGGCGTGATAGGACAGGGTACAGTATTGGAGTTCCACAAGAGATTGGACAATTTTCTGAAGGAAAAGGGGATAGAAGGATATAGATAGAGGGTTACTATACAGGTCCTGGACCTGATGGGCTGCCGCGTGAGCAGACTTCTGGGCATGATAGACCTCTGGTCTGACTCAGCAGAGGCACGCTTATGTTCTTATTTATATCTGTCAGTAGCACTCCTTATACTGTATGCACAAGATTAGGTCTCAGATTGAGATTAGTCAAAATATCCAATCAAGTGAGGAGATTTTAGGTATGACAGAGATAGAGAATATTGGTATTCCAGTCGACAGGATGTGAGAGAATTTTTTTTTTCCCTATCAAACACACTAAAGTTCAATTATTGTTGAAAAAGTTCTCTACCTCTCACTGTGGATTTGTCCTACACATTTATGTAAATACTCTGCCTCTCTTATTCCCTGGTTTCATCCTTCAATAGACAATTTTTTTCAATTCAGGTCAATTTCCCTTATTATCGGGAGATATCTTAACTCCTATACTTAACATTTCTACAGGGAGAAAACATGAGTTATCTAATTATCACTCAATTACTAATATTCCTGCAATTTCTTGGAGTCATAATTTCATACATTCAACACAGGCTTCCAAAAGGATTTCTGAACTGAAACCCTTTTGGAATCATTGATTAAAACAATATGTGCAAAGCAATATGTGCAAAGGTCATCAAATCGTAATTCTACATTTCAACTTTTCTTCAGCTTTCAACCTAGTTGATCACAGACCTTTCTTTCACAGACCTTTACCATTATTCATATTGTAGGAATAGTACTTGTCTTGTTTAAAGGGTTTTTATTTTTTTAACAAGGAAAACTTATAGAGTGAAATTGTTTGATACAATATCAGAATCTTGATCAATAACTTATGGAGTTCTACTAATCTTCCATTTTATAAAACCACTAATATTTTAGCCCGTTAACATTAACGGGTGCTAGAAGTCTGGTCGGCTCTTGTAGTCTCTTTCCGCCGCCCCTGTAAATTTAGCCCTGTAAGGTACTGATAGTCAGTATAGTGTTGCAGGAAGCGTATGAAGTGGTCATGCCACTTGCAACCTTCTATAATGAGGAAGGACCTAGGGAAGCTTGACAAATGGTCTAAAATTTGGCAGCAAAGATTTAATGCTAAGAAATGCAAAGTCATGTATTTGGGATACAAAATTTCACTGACAGCTTATTCTGTATATCCTTGATATACCTATATATCCCTACTACCACTATTACTATTTATTATTTCTTAAGAGCTACCAGACACATGCAGCACAGTACATTAAACATGCAAGAGACGGTCTCTGCTCGAAAGACCTTACAATCAAATGATGACAGACATAGAGGATAAAAGTGAATTTATACATGGTATTTAGGTAGAAATTACAAAGGACTTTGGAGGTGGTAGGGTAGTAAGAGGGAATGACAACAGATTTGGGTGCTTTACAAGTTGGTAGCGTACCAACAAGAGAGACTAACCTGATGAATGGAGTTGCCAGGGCAGAGTATAGGGAGATACAAGAGAGGAGAGATACTGAAGAGCTGCAAAATGAATATACCTGTAGGTCTGTAAGAACTGTAAGCGGAAATGAACAGGGAGCAAGTGAAGCAACTTGAGAAGAGGGGTAATGTGAGCATAACAACACTGGCAGAATACAAGGCATGCGGCATTATTCTGAACAGATTGAAGGGGAGAGAGATGGCTTAGCGGAAGACCCGTAAAAAGCAAGTTGCAGTAGTTCAGGTGAGAGGTGATGAGAGCGTGGATGAGGATCTTGGAAGCTTGCTCAGAAAGTAAAGGCCAGATTTTAGCAATGTTGTAGAGAAAGAAATGACAAGTTTTGGTGGTATGTTTGATATGCAAAGAGAAGGAAAGAGATGAGTCAATGATGACTCTGAGGTTGCAAGCTAATGAGACAGGGAGAATGAGAGCATTATCCACTGAAATAGAGAAAGGAGAAAGGGGAGAGCCAGGTTTAAGAGGAAAGATAAGATTTCAGTCTTGGACACATTTTTAATTTTAGATGACAACGAGACATCCAGGGTAATGTCAGATAGGCAGACTGAAACTTGGGCCTGGATTTCCATAGAAATTTCAGGCCTAGAGAGGTAGATTTGCAAGTTGTTAGCAAAGAGCCATGGGAAGAGATTTGGGCACCAAGGGAAGAAGTGTAGATAGAGAAAAGAATAGGTCCCAGGAGAGAGCCCTGAGGTATGACAACCGAGAGTGGGATGGTGGTGGAGGAGGATCCTCCAGAGCTTATGCTATAAGTGTGATGGGAAAGATAGGAAGAAAACCTTGAGACAACAGTGCCCTGAAACCCAAACGAGGGTAGCATATCAATGAGTAGACAGTGATCTACAGTGTGAAAGATCACAGATAGATCAAGGAGAATGAAGACAGTAGAGGCCTTTAGATTTAGCCAGGAGGAGGTTATTGGAGACTCTATTGAGGTATAATTGACATCAGCTTTTAGTCGAGACCACACTGGCACACATCATACCATTGTAGCAGGTTGTTTATCTTCTTAAGCCACCTGGGGTGGGGGTGATTTTCAACACTGTACAACTGCTTCTCTCAAGCACCTATTTCATAGTACTTAGTAGCATTTAACTCCAAAGTAGGCATGTTTAGGGGCAGAGAAGGAGATAGGCCCAGCTAGGCGTAATTCTCTAAAGGCCTTAGATGCCTGTTATGTAGGCCTTTAAAACCCTGGTCTATATTATACATGCCTAAGTTTTAAGTGCGACTGACAAGAGATAAGCGACTGTATTATAGGCGCCTATCTTTTTTGACGCCATTTACAGAATTTTCCCGTTTGAGTCTTAAGATAAATCATTTTTTGACAGATGATTACTCTTTAAGTTTCAAGTTTATTTAAAATTTAATTAAGTAGGGGAGGGTCATTAGGGAGGGTCATTAGGGTGGGCAGACTAGATGGGCCGTGGTCCTTATCTGCCGTCTATTTCTATGTTTCTATGTTTCTATCAAAATTTCAAAGCAATGTACAGTGTAAAATGGGAAGGATGAACAATATAGTTTAGTAAACAATAACGTAGACAAGGACAACAGATAGGCTACCAACTGGAACAAGAGTGAACCAGGAGGAACTGCAATCGTTACAGGAAAGAAAACAATAAAAGGAAGAAACGAGAGGACAGGACTTATAACTTTTAGGGCTCCTTTTACAAAGGCGCGGTAGCGGTTTTAGCATGCGCTAAAATGCTGCGTGCACTAGCTGCAACTTCCTCCTTTTAAGCAGGCGGTAATTTTTCATCTAGCGCGCACTAATCCTCCGCGTGCACTAAAAATGCTAGCGCACCTTAGTAAAAGGAGCCCTTAATCATATAAGCAAGCTGAGAAGACTGGAACTCTCTGATAACTACATGAATAAAATAATAATTTAAATCTCTTATAGAGGGTGACATTACAATAAGGCCATTTCTCTATCTTGCTTTATTTATACCCATACCCTCTTGACATTCTATAGTAGCATCCAAGAATCATTCCAATTGACTTGGTCGCCAAGAGGGAACATACATTACTTAAGGCAGTGTTTTTCAACCTTTTTACACCTATGGACCGGCAGAAATAAAAAATTATTCTGTGGACCAGCATCGGTCCGTGTACCGGCGGTTGAAGAACACTGGACTAAGTCGTGGGCCAGACCCCGCCCATCTCTACCCAATGTCCACCCCAGACCCTGCCCCCATAATAGTACTAATTGCACCTTGCACGTTCCTTGCCTCATCTGGAAGCCTTCCCTCTGACGTTGCAACATCAGAGAGAAGGCTTCCGGTTCAGGCGCAGGATGTCCGTAGGAGCCACTGCCCGTGGCTTTGTGCACTGAATCAGTTAGGAATAGGGAGCTAGCTCGAGGATAATGCCACATCGATTGTACCGTGGACCGGCGGTTAAAGAACATTGTTTTGGGCCTGATACAAGTGCTGGCCCTGTGGACCGGCAGGAAAATTCTGTGGACCGGCACTGGTCCATGGACCGGTAGTTGAAGAACACTGACTTAGGGGTCCTTTTATCAAGCTGCGGTAGGGGTTTAACGCGCATAATACCGCACATTAAACCGCCTGCTGTGCTAGCCGCTAACGCCTGCATTGAGCAGACGTTAGATTTTTTGCTGGCCACGGGGGTTAGCGTGTGATGAAATGTCTGACGCGCTAACCCCGCTAGGGATAAACACAGGCATAGGTTTACAGTGTGTTTTTTGATTTTTCAGAATTTTTTCAGCTGTTTTTAGGTATGTATTTCAGATCATTTCAAACATTTGCTTCAATAAGACAATTTTTAACCTGCATTAGAACTTTCCACATACTAACTGCTCGAATTACTAATATGTGACCATCTCTGGGAAAAGGTAACTAAAGTCACCAGAAACTACAAATGAGGTTTTAATGAATTCTGTTAGAGCAAATAATTTGTAATACAATAGTCTAAACACCATGAAAAAAAATTAAAAAGTTACAGAAATTCAAACAACTTTTTCAGACTGCTTATGGACCTACAACATAGACTGTCTATTCTCAACATTTTGGATCTGCAACTTTAGTCAGCTTTCTCCAGGGACGGTCACATGTGCTACCCACATTAGCACACATTAATGCCATTATCACATTATTAGTAATTAGGTCTCATTTCATAAAATGGAATTTGTAATAACATGCTAATGTTGTTACAATGTGTTGGTAGTATATGTTGGTAAATCTAGCTGTGAGTTTTAAAACTTTTTTTAAAATAAAACTTCAAAAATAAACAAATCAAGCAAAAAAGAAAAAGAAAATATCTTCTAAACAGGAAGAAAAAGAAATAAGCAAATATAATTTCCTAGCTGAAAGTGAACAATTCCAATTAGTTCCAATCATAATGAATGCATATCTCTAAAATTATGATTTATTCATCTTCTATTTACTCGACTCCCTTTTTTTTTTTTTTTTTTACAAAACTACAGCGCGGCCGTTATTAAAAACTGAGCTACAGTTTTGTAAAAGGGAGGGGAGGGGATAATTAGCAACAGTATTATCTTTTGCTAGCTTGTGAAGCACCTCCAAAGTTTAGCCTTGTGTAATCTTTCTTTAGCTACTTAGACCTAATTACAGTCTATAATTTGATATCATACAATATATTTAACTAAGTATCCTTTGCTCTTTTTTATAGTATGAAACCTGTCATTTATGAAGAAGGCGCTTGGTTCAATACAGTATGTCTTCCTCCTCTTTTGGAATTCTGTACATCTGGCTATATTTTTGAAAGACTTCTTGGGTTGCATTGTTCTCTATGCATGTAATCTGGCTTTGTGCTGTTTTATGGTGTGTCTTCTTTATATGGATTGAGGCCATGGAGATGCTAGTGAGTTTTGCACAGATTTTGCAAGTATGGCATTTTGGCACAGCTGGATTACATTACTGAGCAAATTGAAGACATGACAAATGTGGATGCTTTGGCAAGCTATTTTTCAGAGAAAACTGTTATCATCCGCTCTTCTTTTATTCAGTCCTGTGTGGATTTCTTGGACATTTTCACTTGCTTGAATGAAAATGACTCTGTGCCGGCGACCAGGCTCTGGACTAGTTTCTCTCATGTTTCTGAGCATACTAGCTTCTCACTTTTAAACAAGCTTAGTTTGTTTTTAGGAACTCTCCACTAGAGAATGACATGGGGACAAATTTTTCCCCGTCCCTGAAGGAACTCATTTTCCCATCCTGGCAAGTGCTTTTCCTGTCCCTGCCACATTCCTGAAAGCTCTGTTCGCATCTACACAAGCCTCAAACAGTTTAAAATCATAAGTGTTCAAGGCTTGTGCGGTTAAGGCAGAACTTACAGGAATGAGACAAAACAGGGACAACAATAAAACTCATGGGGATGGGACAGGGAAATTGAATTCCTGCAAGGAAAGGGAAAAATTTGTCTCCATATCATTCTCTACTCTCCACCTAATGCTGTGAGATGGGTTACGTCTTTTATTAATCATTTTCTTGATCTAGGGTTTTTCACATACTCTGTGGGTCAGATTGTGTTAAATCCTTTATTAAAATCTTATTTGGATCCTTTTCTTTCATCTAGTTATCATCTGATCCCTAACATTGCTATTTTGACTAAACTTTTAGAGTACATTGTCTCTAAACAACTTACAGATTTTATTGAAAAATTTACAGTTTTGCAATATTTTCAACATGGTTTTCATCCTAGGTTTAGCACAGAGACTTTGCTTTTGTTGTTAGTCTCCAAGGTACATGATCTGATCAGCAGAAGATGTTCAGCTTTTCATTTGCAATTTGATTTGTCTGTGGCCTTTGATATTGTGAATACATTGCACTAAGAGGGTATTTTACTAAGGCTAGCCAATTTAGCGCGCTTAAAAATGCTAACCCGTCCATGGAATATAATGGGCGCGTTAGCATTTAACACGTGCTATTATTTAGCATGCGCTAAATCGGCTAGAGTGCCCCCCCTAAATGAAAAGATAGATATAATAGGCAACTTTGAGACTTAGTGGAAGGAAGATAACCAATGGGACACTATCATACAGGGTACAAATTATATCACAGTGATAGGGTGGATTGAATTGGTGGAGGCATAACGTTATATGCTAAGGAAGGCTTTGAATCAAATAGTTTAAAAATTCTATAGGAACCAAAACCGACCTTCCAGTCCTTATGGGTAGAAGGGGAAAAGGATAATGATAGGAGTTTACTACTATCCGCCTGACCAGTATGAACAGATACTGATATGTTATCAGAAATTAGGAAGGGTAACAAACTGGGTAACATAATAATAATGGATGATTTCAACTACCCCAATATTGACTGGGTAAATGTAATATCAGGGCATGCTAGGGAGAAAATTCCTTGATAAAATCAAAGACTGCTTTATGAAGCAGCTGGTTCTGGAACCGACAAGATGCAAAGCAATTCTAGACCTAGTTCTTAGTGGAGCACATGAATTGGTGCAGGAGGTAATGATGCTGGGGCTGCTTGATAACAGTGATCATAACATGATCAGATTTTATATAATCCCTGGAGTAAGTTCACACAGGAAATCCTATATAGTAGCATTTAACTTTAAAAAAGGAGACTATGATAACATGAGAAGAATGGTAAAAAAGAGAGGAGCATCTGCAAAGGTCAAAAATTTAGATCAGGCATGGATGTTATTCAAAAATACCATCCTGGAAGCCCAGACTTAATACATTCCATGTATTAACGAGGAAAGAAGACCAAAAGGCAGCCAGCGTGGTTGACAAGTCAGGTGAAAAAAGCTACATAGTAGAGCTAAAAGAGAATCCTTTGGAAAGTGGAGGAAGGTTCCTACTGAAAGTAAGAAACAGCACAAGGAAATCAAGTGCAAGGTATTGATAAAGGAGGCAAAGAGACACTTTAAAAAGAAGATTGTGCTGGAAATAAAAACTCATAGTAAATCTTTTTATAGGTATATTAAAAGCAAGAAGCTTGGAAAAGAATCAGTTGGATTACTATTTTATTTATTTATTCCATTTTCTATACCGTTGTCCCAGGGGAGCTCAGAATGGTTTACATGCATTTATTCAGGTACTCAAGCAGTTTTCCCTCTCTGTCCCAGCAGGCTCACAATCTATATGTACCTGGGGCAATGGGGGGGATTAAGTGATTTGCCCAGGGTCACAAGGAGCAGCGTGGGTTTGAACCCACAACCTCAGGGTGCTGAGGCTGTAGCTTTAACCACTGTGCCACACCGACGGGTGAAAGGGATGCTCAGGGAAGCCATGCATACTTAGGATGGCGTGTTCCCTGCCACCGTGGTTCCTGGGTCCGTGCCGAATTCGATTCGCCCTCATTCCATCTAACAGCGGTGTCAAACTCACAGCCCCCCTGGAACTGTTCTGCGGCCCGTGATTTGGCTGGCCCTTGCCGAAGTTATTTTTAAGTTCAAAGCTGCCGCGGCTCCTCTCACGAGCTGCACCTGCATCGGAAGCCTCTCTGATATCACGTCAGAGAGAAGGCTTCCCATGCATGTGCGGATTGTGAGAAGAGCCGCGGCGGCAGCTTTAAACTCAAAAATAACTTTGGCAAGCGTAAGGGAGCCAGCCAAAATCGCTGCTGCACAGGGAAGTGGGGTAGGGGAGGGAAATGTTGCTGCTGCTGCTGCACAGCGAAGTGGGGTGGGGTAGGGAGAGGGAAATGCTGCTGCTGCACAGGGAAGTGGGGTGGGGAGAGGGAAACGCTGCTGCTGCTGCACAAGGAAATGGATGGGGAGAGAATGCTGCTGCTGCTGCACCTGGAAGTGGGGAGAGGGAAATGCTGCTGCTGCACAGGGATGGGTGGGAGGGAAATGCTGCAGCAGCATAGGGAAATGGGGTGGGGGGAGGGAAATGCTGCTGCTGCACTGGGAAATAGAGGGGGAGGGAATGCTGCTGCTGCACAGGGAAATGGAGGGGGAGGGAATGCTGCTGCTGCTGTACAGGGAAGTGGGGGGAGGGAAATGCTGCTGCTGCACAGGGAAGGGTGGGAGGGAAATGCTGCTGCTGAACACAGAAGTGTGTGGGGGGGAAGAGGGATAGGGGGCCAGGGAGTGAATTTGCTTTGTGGGGAGGGTGTGCTGGGAGGCAGGGAGCAATCTTGGTTTGCTTTTGGGGAGAGACAGAAGGGGGCCATGGAGAAAGACAAAGAAAAGCAGGCAGGCAGGGGGCCACAGAGAGAGACAGAAAGACAAGCAGGCAGTGCACGAGAACGAAAGACAACGGGCAGGGAGAGAGACAGAAAGAAAGACAAAGGGGGCCAGGGAGAGAGAAAGACAGACAGACGGGGCAGGGAGACAGACAGAAAGAAAGACAGACAGTGGGAGGGAGAGCGAGAGAGAGAGAGAAAGAAAGAAAGATAGACAGCGGGAAGGAGAGAGACAGAAAGAAAGGAAGAAAGAGACTGGGGCAGGGAAAGAGACAGACAGACAAAGGGGGGCCAGGGAGAGAGACAGACAGACAGACAGAAAGAAAGACAAACAGACAGCGGAAGGGAGAGAGACAGAAAGAAAGGAAGACAGACATCTATTCTAGCACCTGTTAATGTAATGGGCTTAAACACTAGTGCTATTTATATTCATATTGGTTTTCTTTTTCCTTTTTTTGTGGTTGTCATTTCTGTATTATTGTTTAGGACCCCTGAGAAAGGCCAATTATTGCCAAAACACAGACCGTTTAGGGTTTGTTTACTTCAAACACAGTACAATTTTTATGTTTTTATCCTGTTGGCATCTGTCTGATTTTTATTACATAGTGACATTGATTTGATTTGTGTTGTAACACCAATAAACTTTCACATTTTAACTCCTGAAATTCCAGGACCTGGTTCCAATATTCTTTTCCTTATGTTTTATCATATACATCGCTTAGAAGTTTTATAGGCGATATTATCAGATTTTAAATAAACCTGAACACTGGTGCACACAGCATGCATCAACAGTGTTAGTTTCACACAGCACTTTTCAGGACCAATATACACTTCCAATCTCTTCCCTGAGCATTCTCTGTACCCTAGGAAGCATGCATTGCAAGTAACTTACTCTTCTGCTGCTGCTGTTGTTTTAAAGCTAGAAGAGCCCAGGATGAACAAGGGCACAGCTGCCCAATTCTCTGCCCTAAGAGCAAACCTGCCAACAGATCTAGAGCTGTTGGTAGGCATTAGTCATTAAGACAGGGGTTTTTGTGAGCCATTTTTTTGAGCATTGAGCTGTATCGCTAACAAGCTCATGCTAATACTAATGAGCTCATTAGCATAAGACTTTCAGTCACTGCTTCTATACACAGTAAAGCAGTGGCCAAAAGTCTCTGGGTATTAGCAGCGCAGTAATGTTTCATTTAGACCAGCTAAAACCAGTCTAAATGAACATTGCAAGCCTAGTTTACTTTGAGCATTGGGCCCTCTATAAGTTCAGCAGCAGATGAAAAATGCCAATACCAGAGCCTTGGCCATCTTAGTGGCAGGGGTGAGTTTGTAGAACAATCTGGTTGGACAGTTACAACTGATCAATGATGTACAGAGATTTAAAAACTATTTTAAACATTTTTATTTGTAGAAGCTTTCTGTTTAAGTGGGCGAGAAGCAGTGACTACGAGGATGAAATAGCTATTATACTGTTATTATTTAGTATTTTATGCTATGGATTTTATTTTGTGCTTTTAATTTGTATCTGGTTTTGGAACCTGCTTAGATTTAAGTGGGCTATAAAATTTATAAATTAAATAAATAAATATCTGTAGAATAGCGCTTAGGCGGTACACTGGCATATATTAGTATAAAGGCATATATGCATGCTAGTCTGCTAAACATTTACATGTGTAACACATGTATAATGTTGCTTTTTTAAACTGTGACCCAATGTATAAAAGAAATTAAGGTTTCAGAACGGGGATATGAAATCAAGCAACCTAGATGAATGAACTTATCAAGGTTATATTAATCTCTGAAACTGAATCCAAGTAAGAGTGAAGATGTATTTGGAAAAGTCTGAATGGAGACACAGAGGCATTTTCAAAAGGACATCCAAGTTAGAAATGTCTCTCACCCAGTTTTGAACAGGAAATACACAGCGCTGATTCTTATGCCCAACCAGGACTCGTGTCTGCTGAAACAAGGTGTAATTCCTGGTACCCAATTTGGCACGCATCCCATTTCATGCAAATTTTCAAAATGTCCCTTACCCGCTTATGCTCCTCTGGTGGCAGCTTCCCCTTTTGGGAAGCACGCAATAGGATTTGGGTGTCCACTGTTATAGAACAGCACACAGCCAGATGTGTGCACAAATCCTAATTGGTATCAATTTACTTCAATAATTGATTGCTAATGCCAAATTATTTCTGTTAATTAACTTGCTAACAAATTAAGTTGCATGTGCATCTCAGGATCACACTCGCATCTTGACATGCAAAATTTTGGATGACCTTAATAGAATCCAGGGGATAATGCCTAATTTCTAAAATGACCTCCACGGAGTCTGAGTAAGTAGAAGTACATCAATTTCCCTCCAATCTCAGAGAGCACTGGTAGAGTACCTATTTAGTTGGTTAGAGGTGATTTTCAGTCTGTTAATTGGCTAACCACATAAAGTTGGGACAGCAAAAAGGCTGTCCTAAGTTATGTAGTGAAGATAATCGGGCACTGGTTTGAATATCATAAGAATTGCCGCTGCTGGGTCAGACCAGTGGCATCTGGTTAACTTCCAGGTTACAGTGCATGCCCTGGCATTGATTATCTGTGTAGTAGCTGATTTATTTAGTTTGTAGTTTTTATGTTGTTGCTATAGCACTCTTTCTGTTCACAGTGCCCCCTTCCTGACGACACTTTTGAGAAACTCGAGTCGAAGGGAGGTTATGGGAGTTTCAAACTTGGGGATTCTTTAATTGAAATTGAAACCTGTACGAGCGCTGGAGTTGAACTAATACCATGCTACCTTCCTTATGTTCATTTGAAGATAAGCGATTTTTTCATTTCTTGATTAAGGAAGGTCTAGGGACTGAGCGTGCAATGATGGTCCCTGTTGCACAACCAGCGCTTACACTTTTATTAGTACCTTACGCACGGATCGGTTGGTGACTGAGCACTTCACTTATATTAACTAATATTTATTATTATTACATAGCATGTTCATGCTTTTAATACATTTATTGTTCTTCTAACTTGTAGAGTATTTTCGTAAAATAGATTTCTTAACACAAGTAATTACTAATTAACTCCTTTATATTAGTGAGATTGATTATCTGGGGGTCAGTTCAGCCCATGGCTGTGGGCAGCTCAGATGCTGCTTCCTGCCATTGGCTGAATATCAGGTCGCTAGATACCTACTTGGATATAATGTGCCCTAAAATTTAAACATTTCTATGACATAGTTGTCAAGTACATTAGGATTAAGGTGTGGATGAAATATTGCAGTTCTGCAGTGTAACTACCATAAATACTGACAGTAGCTATTTATTATAAGCTGGTAGTTTCTTCAGAATAAGAGGAAAGCCAGTGATTTTCTCCCAAAACATTTAGTAGGCTACACTGGGTGTACAGATGTACATTTTATTAAAACAGGTGTCACAGTTTAGCAAGCAAGTAAGCAAATCTCACCATTCCATTTATCATACCAGCTCGTGCATGTATGGTGGTGGTGAAAACATCGTCCAGCTGGAGAAACAGCTGAAGGTAGCACTGCTGGAACAGCCTGGAGGTGTGGGGTTTCCACAGATGAGCAGCCGCCACTGTAAATCTGCAGGCAGAGCCAGACACCCATCCTGACAAAACAGGCGACTGCAGTTGGCAACCACTTGACTCAGGCTGGGAATTTAATGAGACAAAGAGGGCCATTCGCTGAGCAGCAGAACAGGCTGTACAGCTTGATTTAGTTACTGCAGTCGATGAGGAAGCAATCCATATTAATCCAGATCAAAAGGAAATGTGCATTGCTTTGTTCAGAAAATGAAGTTACTTTACTTGGAAAAAGTCCAGGGCATAAAAGTGATGGAAACAAATTCTCAGGCTACATATTGAAATATGCCATAGACGGCACACAAAGCTATTTGCAGATGCCTGAAGAGAGCCAGTCTAACATACCCTTTGACCACTGAATCAATCGAGGACTAGCAACAAAACAAATGTATTTTTTTTAAAAACCCTAAATCTTTTTATTGAACAATACAAAGATATTGACTATTGTGCTGTGTGCAAGCTGACTTTAAAGTAAAGGTTTGTAAATTGGAAAAAAAAGATTTTACTAAGACTATTTACAAAGGGTAATAATGAAAGGTAGGAGTTCTGATTGGTATAGTTGCTTAGGAGAAAAAGGAAGCACGGTTTCTTTCATTACAAAACTTGAAGTCAATTTTAGAAATTATAGGTACATTTACATATATTAAAGACAGATTTGAACTATCACCTTTGTATAGTTAGACATTTAAAAAAAACAAAAACACTAGCATTAAAAATGTCATTTGTATTGTGGATTTTAACTATTTTGAACCCAATAGGAAAAGATAACCAATTACCAAAATACGCAGGATCTCTCCCCCTAACAAGAATTGTAACAGCAGCGAAAAAATCCCACCTAATCTAAAAAAAAACCCAAACTATATGAATATATGTGATAAGTGAGGGAGGGTCCTCAGTCTACATAAGTCAAAAATAGGGGAAATAGGGGATTTGTATTGTGGAGTCATGTTCTTCTGTGCTGTCTATTATGGTATCATTTCTATTCTGTTGATATTTATAACATTTATCACATAGATCACGCATTCAGAAGATGAAGATGTTGGGCCTTGTGAGGTTACTAGGTCCTGATGTCCCAGAAGCATCTGAGTTACTGGTAGAAACTGTGATGGTTGTGTGGGAGGTATAATATTTAGGTGTTCTTGTGGATTCAGGGCTTACATTTAAAGGGCAGATGCTGGCAGTAGTTTGGAAGGTGTATTTTCAGCTCCATTTGGTGAATGGACTCAGGCCCTATTTGGCAGCACAGTCGTTTAAGACAGTTTGCAGACAATTGTTCTCTCAGCCCTCGATTATTGTAGTTTGGTGCTCCTGGGAGTGCCGGGGTCGGCACTGTGCGCGCTCCAGGTTGCCCAAAATTCGGTGGTCAGATCTCTGTTTAGACTGGGAAGACGAGAACACGTGACAGAATATTATGTAAGTTTGTATTGGTTGAAATTGAGGGATAGGATACATTATAAGTTATTGTTCATCGTTTACATGTGCCTACACAATTTGGCTTCCAAACCTCTCCTCCAGAGTATCCTGCCACGTGCTCCGCCTCGCTTGCTTCGGTCCGCAGAACACTTTGATCTGCAAATTCCATCTGTAAGATATCTGAGCTTAACATCATCCAGAGATAGTATTTTCCATTGCGTTGGGCCCAGGGAATGGAATAACCTCCCTGAGGATATTCGCCAACAACAGAATATACAGAATTTCAAGAGATTATTCAAAAGGTATCTGTTTTGTCAGATGAAATACAGGGTCTGAGTTTGAATGATTGATGATAGTAGGATGCTAGCCACTGATGCATTTTATTGTCTGGATTGTTTTTCCTGTTTTGTAGATATGTTTGTCGATTTGTCTGTTATTTGTAATTTTACATTTTTGTATGTGAGCGTGTGACTCGCCCTTGATAAGGGCGGGGTATAAATAAATAAAACAAAACTAACAAACAAAAACATTTCTGTTATATGGTTGTTTTACAGTGCTGTTAAAGGGAAGGTTATTCGATGTGGGTTACCTTTAAGACAGGTTAGTTTATCAAAAATTTTGATATTTTAGCACATGGTCTCATTTTATGCAATGAGACCCTGAGCTAAAATAGCAAAACTTGTGGTAAAATAACTCTCTTTAACTGTAGTCCACATGGATAACTTCCCTTCCTTACATAAGAACATAAGAATAGCCATACTCTGTCAAACCATTGATCCGTCTAGCCTAGTATTCTATTTCCACAATGTCCAATCCAGGTCACCAATACCTGGTAGAACCCAGCAACATTCCAAGCTCCCGATCCCAGAGCAAGCAGTAGATTCCTCCACATCTGTTTCAATAGCAGACTATGGATTTTTCCTCCTAGAACTTGTCCAAACCCAGCTACATTAACTACTGTTACCACATCCTCTGGCAATGAGTTCCAGAGCCTAATTAAACATATTTCTGATACTGTATCACATTAGGTCTATTACTAGATTAATTTTGCCATCTCCAAATTTACCTCATTGATTATATTTATCCTTATAGATATTTGTCCCTTTTACTATTGTTATGCTGTTAACAAAATTGCAATTTTTATATGAAGTTGTATCTGCTACACACCACCTTGAGTGAATCTCTTCAAAAGGAGATTAACAAAACCCAATAAAATGGATGTGTGATAGCAGTGGCATATGGCCAGGGCTTTCAAGGGATTCAGTAAATCCCCAGCTCTACAACCCTGCTTTTTGTTGTTGTTGTTTACTTTTTGCTTGAGCAAAAAAAAAAAAAAAAAAGCCCAAAAAAGCAGCACTCTAGAACTGAGGATTCACCCAACTCCCTGAAGGCCCTGACAATACTGATATGAATTTGATTGGTTGTGCAGCTTCTGCTTGCTGCCTGCTCAACCAATCAAAGTCAGAGCAGTGCTCTCAGGGTCTTCAGGGGGTTGCATGACTCCCCTGAAGGCCCTGACCATATGTCACTGTGTGATAGCCTTGACTGAATGTGTTTGTGAAGAGCTAGCTAAATTAAAAGTAGACAAAGCAATGGGATACATCTGAGATTACTGAAGGAACTCAGAGAAGTTCTGCTGGCACTGCTGTCTGGCCTTTTAAACATTTCTTTAAAATCTGTGGTAGTACAAGAGAACTGGAGAAGGGCAGATGTGGTTCCACTCAAAAGGTGTCGGAACGGGGGGCCACAAGGGCCATGGCCTTCCCAAAATTTGGCACTGGCTCTGCTTCCTGCCCTGCCATACCTCCTCTGACGATCCCTGGTGGTCCAGAGGTGCAGTAGGCAGGAGCAAGCTTTCCACGTTCCTGCCCCACTGCTAACCCGGTCAGTGGCGGCTGCCGTGGGAACGGGTTTCTTCTACCACTGAGCTGTAATGAGCAGGAGCACACTTTAGTGCTCCTGCTCGGCACTGAGCGGCTTCTTGATGGGCTCCTACGAATTCTCACGAAGTGTACAGAGTGCAGAAATTGATAACGCAAGTGAGGTGGAGGCAATTTGGTCTATGATGGAAACATATCCTAGGATTGAATATATCCTTACCCAAGTAGGTGTCTGAGACCATTGCTTTCCACTATCTCAGTGAATATCCTTGAGTAGGATTTATTTTGTATTGGAGGAAAGCCACTGCTTACCCTGGATCGGTAAGAACATAAGAACATAAGAAGTTGCCTCCGCTGAGGCAGACCAGGGGTCCATCTCGCCCAGCGGTCTGCTCCCATGGCGGCCCATCAGGCCTATTGCCTGAGCAGTGGTCCCTGACTATTTCTATAACCTATCTCTACTTCTATCCCTATAACCTACCTCTACTCTTATCTGTACCCCTCAATCCCTTGGGAATGTTGCTACTCTTTGGGTTTAGGCCAATGATTTTTGCCAGGTGCTAGTGACCTGGATTGGTCAATGTGAGAACAGGCTACTGGGCTAGATTGAGCAATGGTCTGACCCAGCAAGGCTGGTGTGTGTCAGTGACCAATGGAGGAATATGCCTTCATCACTCCAGTGGTCATCTGGTCAGTTTGGGCACCTTTTTGGCACTTATTAATTGTTAAAACTGGTCTAGCTCCAATCATCCAAACTGTACTATGGACAAATTCTAAAATATTTAATTATGATAGAAAAATGCCCAAGTCATAAGCCCACCCTAATCCTACCCAAACCACGCATTTAACACGCCCACTTGAGATTTAGATGAACTATGGATGAACAGCATGGAAATCTGTCTAGAAAATAGTGAACTGGAAGGGTTTGACAAGAAAAACGTCAACCTGCCCTTTTATGCCACTTTTTGGACATTTTTCTGTTATGAAGATGAGCACCATAGTTAAAAAAGCCTGCATTTGTGCTATGCTGAATCTGACCTTAGCATGCAAGAAAGTCCCACATTAAAATGCGCTAGGGTTGGAATCTAGTGTGATTTAGTAAAAAGGCCCCTATGTGCGTTAATTCCCAGGTTGTTGACATGCCTAAAATTGATTTAGTGTGCACAAATCTTTTAAGATGCCTTAAACATCTGAATGTGCACCAATGAATGCACATTCTTATCCTAGAAAGATGTCATTCTGACCCTAAAATACTTAGTTAGAGACACGGGCATGCAGCTGTGAGTATTGAACCTTCACAGTGTTGTAGGGGAGGATTTCTAGTATCAGAAGTTTTAACAAACTTTCTTTCATTTATAGATTTTATGCTTTCTCCTCACCCTCCACTTGCTCCCTCACTATGTACAAAGAGCTGAAGAAGCAGCTCTCAGCTCCACCTCCTGAGCCTTAGCTGTGCATGATCAATAAATAATCCACAGCAGTTTCAGTTACTTGCTTGATGGAGAAAATTCACGGTGCTTAAGTAATTCCAGCTAATCTTAATGAATGCCATCACGCTTGCTCGCCTGCTTGCAGTGCAGTGTGAAATTTGCAAAAAGATGTCATTTCATTTTTCTCTGGCTTTCTTCTTTTTTTTTTTTTTATCCCTGGCTCATATTTTCCGTTTCCAGCCATATAAAAGAACACCAGAAGTATTCTTAGAAATGTCCTATCACTAGCTACCAGATGTATTAGGAAAAAAAAGAAAAGAAAAAAAAACCCAAAACTTTTTTTTTATACCACAGAAAATTATGAATAGATTATCAACAACATTAAATAAAACCACCCAGTTTTACATTCAGAGTTTCATCATTGTAGCCTCCTCTGCCAGCAAATCCACTATATTCTGTAATTAGAAATTCTTGCAGGCCTGCTAGAAACTGAAAATGTAGAATTCATTTTTCATGCTGCTTAGAAAACATTAAAGCCAAAAAGATCAATCTTTTGGTTTTTTTTATGAGGTGCTGTTTTGTTTTTAGTTTCTTGAATCAAAATTAGTTCTTGTTATGCTCATTAGCAGCAGGCAAAAACAGCAAGTTGAAAAATACTCAAATTTAAAAGCAAAAGGATGTATAATGTAAGCAGCTAACAACATATAAGAACTCGTCAATAATTATTCATTATGGGCTACACTGCTGGGTAGCAGAGAACATAAGAACATAAGAAATGCCTCTGCTGGGTCAGACCCGAGGTCCATCGTGCCCAGCAGTCCGCTCACGCGGCGGCCCAACAGGTCCAGGACCTGTGCAGTAATCTTCTATCTATACCCCTCTATCCCCATTTCCAGTAGGAATTTGTCCAATCCTTTCTTGAACCCCAGTACCGTACTCTGCCTTATAACGTCCTCTGGAAGCGCATTCCAGGTGTCCACCACACGTTGGGTAAAGAAGAACTTCCTAGCATTTGTTTTGAATCTGTCCCCTTTCAACTTTTCCGAATGCCCTCTTGTTCTCTTATTTTTCGAAAGTTTGAAAACCAGAGCACAGGTTGATATTAAGGGCTCCTTTTACTAAACCACGTTAGGGCTTTAACACGCGGAATAGCGCGCGCTAAATTGCCACGCGTGCTAGACCTTAATGGCAGCATTGAGCTAGCGTTAGTTCTAGAAGCATAGCGCGTGGTGTAGTGCGTGGTAATTTCCTGCGTGCGCTAAAAAACGCTAGCACACCTTAGTAAAAGGAGCCCTAAGTGTGGTTCACCTATAGCATACCATAGCTGGTACAGAATACTTGGTGCCAGGGCTTAATTTATGGGGGAATGGCCTGGAACGCAGTTCCGTCACTTATTTTTTGACTCTAGAGAAGCAATGGTGTTCAACTCTAGTTCCTCCCTTCCAAACAGCCTGCAGGAAGGAGGAGGGTAGGTTATGAGCCTGGAGCAAAGCAGAGAACAATTACTGAAATCCTAATCCATCCCCTCTTTCCCTATTGTTCCTGCTCCTGGCCCACCCAAATCTTTCCTAGTTCCACAGTTCCACTTCCTTTGTAGCCCTGCTTGATGCCCTGCACTTTCCTCAGTGATATTTTGGGCCTCTAGCTCATCTCCCCTTATATTTTTTATTATTATTTTTTAATAACTCAAGAATCATAATCACACAAACTTGTCACCTCCCAACAGAGTTCTTTCTGGTACATCCACTCCAGAGTTTGTACAGTAGGAGCCAGATTCTGTAAAGGATGTCAAAAATTTAGGCGTTGTTTAGACATCCAGCAGGAAAATGCTGAGCACGATTCTATAATGCATAAATGCACTATAGAGAATCGCGCTTAGTGAGTCTAGATACATCTAAATAGTTGGACGTCCTTTACAAAATCACCTTTTAGGCATCACATAGACATCTATACAATGTCTATAATGTTTGTTTTTTAAAATATATATATCTTTATTCATTTTAAAGCCAAATAATAAGTGCAACACGTTATACATTCATTTTACACTTTAACAGCACTTAAATTATATCAAATAATATTTTATAACAAATACATATATCATCCCTCCCTTTATGTATATCCATCAATTGACATCAGAGAAGGGACGGGACCGCGGCAGAGGAAGCAGCGCAGTGCAGGGCTCAGAGAAGGGGTGGGACCGCCGGCAGAGGAAGCAGCAGGGCTCACTGGCATCGGGAAACAACGGTAGGCAGCTTCTCCGTACGGGGGGGGGGGGGGGCTGGGGGGGTGCGAGCGGTCCTTCAGGGTGGGGGTGCAAGCGGTCCTTCGGGGTGATGAATCGGACATCGGGGGGGCATCAGGCTTTCAGGGTGGGAACAGGACTTCAAGGGGGGACAGGCAGACCTTCAAGGGGCGACAGGGTTTCAAGGGGGGACAGGACTTCAAGGGGGGACAGGCAGACCTTCAAGGGGGGACAGGACTTCAAGGGGGGACAGGACTTCAAGGGGGGACAGACAGACCTTCAAGGGGGGACAGAACTTCAAGGGGTAGGGGGGCACTGTGGTTAGGAGAAGCCAAAGGGGGTGAAAAAGCTATAAAATAAATCCACCAGAGTGTCAATGTGTTGAGTGGAAGAGGTGGTCTGGGAAATTCTGCTGAGAAAACTCCAGGGCGGCGAAAGGAGAGTTGGGACCAGAGGAGACTCGGGGCAGAGGGCAGGGCAGCAAAAGGAGAGTCTGGACCAGAGGAGACTCGGGGCAGGACGGCGAAAGGAGAGTCGGGACCAGAGGAGACACGGGGCAGAGGGCAGGGCAGCGAGAGGAGAGTCAGGACGGCAGAAGGAGATTTAAATTCATGGAGCAGCATGCGCGGTATACGCATGTGCGCGCTATATAAAAATTTGTTTACATATATTTAGGTTTCCCGCGTGCTATACCCGTGTGCGTGTTTTACACGGGTGCGCGGTATATGCATGAAAATATGGTAGATCTATATCTTATAAACATTACAGAAAGTTTTGAAGACTTTTCTCCAATTTTTTGGCTAGCTAAATTTCTTCGCATTACATTATTTCTATACTTTTCCATAGCATAATCTTTTGTTAACTGCATTGAACTAATGGTTATGAGATCTAGAAATCTGCTATCATGTTATGTTATGTTTTAAAAATGCTAGCTGCTAGTGCTGCCCGATTCACGATTCGAATCGATTCACCGATTCACTTCAGGTGAATCGATTCAAATCGATTCAAACCCCCCAAAAATCGGCTTCCCGATTCGACTGAACCTCCCCCCTCGCCCCCTAAAGCAGGAGCGGCAGCGCTGCTCTTGCTGGCCGGCCGCTGCCGCACCTGCTTTAGAGGGCGAGGGGGGAGAGTCTGTCGGGAAGTGCTGCTGTCCGGCTTCCTCCCCCCTGGTGTCCGGTTTCTCTCCCCTGACATCCAGATTCCCCCCCTGGCTTCCCCGCACCGTTTACCTTTGAAGACCAGCCTGCAAACAAGATCGCGGTTATAGCTTCTATTCCAAACTGCTTCGGAGCTGTTTCCTCTGCAGCGGTCCTGCCCCTCCTCTGACGTCAGAGGAGGGGCGAGACCGCTGCGGAGGAAACAGCTCCGAAACAGTTTGGAAAGACGCTATAACCACGATCTTGTTTGCAGGCTGGTCTTCAAAGGTAAATGGTGTGGGGAGGCCAGGGGGAAGCTGGACACCAGAGGGAGGCCAGAGGGAACACACAGGCCTTCCGGGGGGGGGGGGTGAGAAGTCCTTTGGAGGGTTGGGGGTGGGGCAGGCCTTCAGGGGGGTCAGGCAGGCAGGCTTTCAGTGGGGACAAGTCTTCAAGGGGGTGGGACAGGCCTTCAGGGGGGACAGGCAGGCAGGCCTTCAGGGGTGGGATGGGACAGGCCTTCAAGGGGGGTGGGAAAAGCTTTCAGGTGGGACAGGCAGGCAGGTCTTCAAGGGTGGGATGCAGACCTTCAAGGGAGGGATCACGCCTTCAGGGATGGTGGCACAGGCCTTCAGGGGGACAGACCTTCAAGGGAGGGGGGCCCTGGTGTAGAAGTACACAGAGGGAGGGAGGGAGGGGGGTTCAAAGAGACATGCATATGTCGGACTTTGGGGGGGAAGAAATAATGGGTCTAAAAATAGAGGAGAGGGATAGAGATAATGGACAATGGGATTTAGGGAGGGAAGGAATAGAAAGGGAGAGAAGTTGGACACAAGGGATGGTGTGGAGGGGGGATAGAGATACTGGATAGGAGGGTAGTTGAGAAAAGGTGGATCTGTGGATGGAGACGAAAAAAAGGAAAGATGCCAGACCTCCGGGGGAGGGAAGGGGAACGGAAGGGGAGGGCAGAAATGGCAGATGGATGGTTAGCATGGAGAAAGAAGAAAGAAGGAGACCCTGGCAAGCAAGTTATCAGAAGACAACCAGAGCCTGGGACTGACAAGATTTGAATAATGACCAGACAACAAAAGGTAGAAAAAATAATTTTATTTTCTGTTTTGTGATTACAATATGTCAAATTTGAAATTTATCCTGCCAGAGCTGGTGTTAGACAGCAAACGTGAGCTAGGATTTAACAGAGAGAGGAAAAGTCCTTTTTGTTTCTTTATTTTGTTTACACCACAGTGCCAGTGTGGTTAGGAGAAGCCAAAGGGGGTGAAGAAGCTATAAAATAAACCCACCAGGATGTTTGAAAAAAACACCCAATTGGGCAGGAAAATCGAATCAAAAAACCAATTCAATAGGCTGAATGGAATCAAAATTTTTTTTCCTGAATTGGGCAGCACTTCTAGCTGCCACTGGATTTTTATAAAAGTATACTCAGCATTAGGCTCTACCTGGATACTGGTGCTGAATATCCGGGTGAACAGCCTCTACTAGTACTTAACTACCAACAATATTCAATATGGTACTTGGAAAACTGCTTGGATAAAGTTTGAACAAGCTGGATTTAAAAAAGATTTGGTCAAGTTCCCAGAGGAAATGTCCGTAGTCTGCTATTAAGACAGACATGGAGGAAGCCACTGCTTGCCTGATCAGTAGCATAGAATATTGCTGCTATTTGGGTTTCTGCCAGGTACTTGTGACCTGGATTGGCCACTGTGGAATCAGGATACTGGGCTATAAGGACCATTAGTCTGACCCAGTATGGCTTTTCTTATGCTGCCCCAACTTTATCAAGATAGTTACTCAGTTAACGGACTGAAATTACCACTAACCAGATAACTCTATAGTTCTAACCTAGACTGCCATGGTAGATAGTAGGGCATACTACCTGGATAGTGCCAAGATGGTTTGACTAGGTATTCAGTGGCATTTTTTTAAATAACCTTTAAAAACTGGGTGTGGATCATATCAGTGGGAGTTCTTCAGGTAGAAACTGTTCCTTCCTGGAGAAATTCCATTGAATATGAACCCTAGTGTATATTTATGGTACCATAAAACCTGAAAGTGGGCAAGATCATGAGCTAGATGACATGTTTGCTAAGATATTAAGGGAGGTGGACAAAATTTTGAAAGGTCCACTAAATGACTCCTTTGAAGATGGGAGCTGTCATAAGGACTGAAGAATAGATTTTTTCCCATTTTATAAAAGTGGTAAAATCATGCATATCAGAAATTAGAGACCAAGCAATCTGGTTTTATTGGTGGAAAAAATGATGAAAGATCATCTGGATAAAAAGATAATAAAGCATGTTGAATCCAGTGGTTTGTCAGATGCAAATGGCTAACAGGTAGAGTGAATGGTGAATTAGATCAAGGACATGTGCTGGCTATGATTAACTTATATTTCATGAAGCCTTTGATGCTATTCCTTATAATAAGATTATAAGGATATCAAACAGGTGAGGGATTGGAACATAAAATGGGAGAGTGGATATGAGCCAGTATGGCTCAGGTATCAAGTGTGAACCATCATATTAAAGGTCTTGGTTTAATACCTACACCAGGCTCCTTAATCCCTAGATCTAGCAAATATAAGAATATTTCTGAGTGATAAATTCCAGAGCATTTTGGTCAGTATATTCTATTCTAAAGAAAAATAATTGAATACTAGAGAAGCTCAGGGATCAGTCCTGTCACAGGGCCTGTTTAATATTTGTTGTGAGCAATGATGTAAAGGAATTATGAGGGAAAGTTCTTCTCTTTAGAGATGACATTAAGGTCTGTAATAGCGTGGGCAGATAATATGAAATGTGATCTAAGAAAGTCCAAGCATGATTGACAATGTGACAGCTATAAGTATGTTTCAGTGCTAACAAATGCAGAATTATGCTTTTGAGATGCAGCAACGATACTCAGTGGGGAGGTAAGTGAATTCATAGAACAGGAGAGAGACTTTGGAGTAATAATATTGAATGATTTTAAGATAAGACAAAATCAATGCAAACAGCTAGGACAAGATCTCATTGGATACTAGAGTGCGGAAGGAGAGATAATTAATAGAAACAAGAAAATAATAATACCGCTGTACAGGTCCTTGGTGAGAACTCATCTGGAATATAAAGGGAAATTCTATAAACTAGACGCTTACATTTAAGCACATGTCATATATGCAAATGTTTAGAATAATTACATATGTGTGAATGTGCACAATTCGATGCATAATGGCCAGTATTCTGTCTAACCACTATTATGCAAATACCTGCTTAACTTACATAGCATGTATTTACAAGAGGGTATACACATGGGGACAGAATTAAGGACATAGCCAGAGCTCTCACTTATTCACATGCAAGGAGTTACAGAATACTGTAACTTACACATGTCCATCCTGTATCTAGATGCCCACACTTACCCCGGCTCCATGGCTGGCTTAACTACGGGCATCTAGATGCTAGGTATGCCAATAATGGGTTATACTAGCATTCTATAATGGAACCCAGACCCCAGATGCTATATACTGTGATTAAAGTGACGCACACAAATCTGTGTGTATTCCCAATGTGTGCATGCATCTTAATTAGCTGCTGATACATTTATTTATTTTAAGTATTTATATACCACTTATAGCCTAACTGGTTTACATTCAGGTACTCAAGCATTTTTCCCTATCTGTCCTGGTGGGCTCACACTCTATCTAATGTACCTGGGGCAATGGGGGATTAAGTGACTTGCCCAGAGTCACAAGGAGTAGAAACATAGAAACATAGAAAATGACGGCAGAAAAGGGCCAAAGCCCATCAAGTCTGCCCACACTAATGACCCACCCCCTAATTTTATCCTCTTAGATATCCCATCAAGTCTGCCCGCTCTGATTGCCTTCCCCCAATTTACCCTCTTAGAGATCCCACATGTGCATCCCATTTTTTCTTTAAATCTGGCTCGCTTCTGGCCTCAATCACCTGCATTGGAAGTTCATTCCAATGATCAACCACTCTTTCGGTGAAGAAATTCTTCCTGGTGTCGCCATGAAATTTGAACCCAGAGCCGTAGGGTGCTGAGGCTGTAGCTCTAACCATTGTGTCACACATTCCCACAAATGGCAGGATCTTCCTCCCCAAGAAGCACCACTATTATATTTTATTTATTTATATTTTTTAATTATTTATATACCACTTATATCCTAAGTGGTATTTATATTCGGCTACTTTATCATATTTCCCTTCTCCCCTGTGGGTTCGAACTCTTATCTAGTGTACCTGGGATAATGAGGGGATTAAGACTTGCCCAGGGTCACAAGGAGCAGTGATGGATTTCAGCCCACAACCTCAGGGTGCTCAGGCTGTAGCTCTAACTACTGTGCCACACACATTATTTATGTATACAACTTTCTAAGCATATTCTATAAAGTGGTACATGTGAATATTACTGCACAGATCTCAGATGGTGGCGTGGCCAGTGGCGGAGCATGGATGGTCTTGGGCATTCCTAAAAGTTAGGTGCACTGTTATAGAATATGCCTCATCTGTGCACAATTTATATGCAGACATTTATGCCAGGGTTTAGTTGGTGTAAATGGCTGCTCTGAAATTTTTAGTTGTGGGGATGGGTGCTACATGTATTCTGTAAACCACACCTAACTCTAGATGTGGTTTATAGCATAGGCGTCAGAATGGGAGTGGCCACAGGGGCTGTGACCTCCTCAAAATTGCTGATGCTTCGGTTCCTCCTCTTCCTTTCTTCCTCCCTCCCCCCAGCGGGCCCCTGCGGCCCCCTCAGCTCTGGACTTCCCCACACCTGCCTTCCTGCCTCCATCCTGGATCGCTATTATTTTAGAGTTCAATCTGTTTATTAAATTTTACAATAATAACATACAGGAACACCATAGAACATATACAGCTCAGGAAGTCATTGAAATCATTAACATAGATCAGGAAAATTGTCTATAATATCATAAATTGAAATACAAATATTTTACTGGAAATCAATTTTTATGGAACAGAGAAAAACACTACAAGAAAGGCACAGGTGGTGTAGAGAATATACAACAACTTCCCCAACTCCCCCCCTCACTCCCCATTCCCTCCCAGCCCACCCCCCTACCAAAATCAGCTCCCCAAAAAAACAAAAAACAAGAGGGGGGAAGCAACACTATGCAAGGCTAATAACAGGCAAAATCTCAAGTCTACACCATTGGAGAGGCCGAGACAGTATAGGCCAAAATACCGTACAAACAGAGCCCTGTACTCTGATGAGCCCTGAGAAGAAATGCAAGGCCTCTCCCCTCCCCAACACCCCACAAAAACAAACAAAACAAAAAAAAAAAACCAAAGGAGGTCCATAGCCGGGAAGGGGCAATCTCGAGCCCCCACACACACACCGCTCACCCCAGCTCAAAGCCTCAAAGTTTTAAGAATCTAACTCCGAATTCTAGGAGACAGAGAATAGATATAGGGCCTCCACACCTGCAGAAAAAACTTGGACTGACAGAAGGAAGCACGCACCCGACTCCTCTCAAGCAACATCAAAGCATGCAGCCGATTGCACCATGCCCAATACGCAGGAGGTTCAGCTGACACCCACTCGGTCAAAATAACCTTTTTAGCCACCAAGCCTGCCTTCCGCAGGAGTAAACTGACGATACAGGCAACAAATGAAAAGCCTCAAATTTGTCTAAAAGAAACCCCACCGGGGTGAGAGGAATAGAACAGCCCAACAGAGCCTCCAAAAAGCGGACCACCCACCTCCAGAAGGACTGAACCACCGGACAACTGCAAAAAGCGTGAAAGAAGGATTTAGGGGCAGCAGTACATTTCTCACATTGAGCCGAGTCGGCCAAACCAGAGCGGTACAGCTGAACCCTCGTGAAGTATGCCCTGTGGAGCACCCAAAACTGGCACTCCCGAAGTTCAGCCGAGACAGAAATAGTCGGGATGCGCCGAATAAGGCCTCCCACATCCAAATCTGCCGGAAGGAGACCCAATTCCGGGGCTCATCGAACACACAAAGAGTCCCAAGAGCGAGGCGGGGCCAACAAACAGAGAGCTTTATGCAACGCCAAAACAGAAAGCCCCCCCATCTGCAAAACTAGCGAAAAATGAGTGAAGCCGGTCGCCCAGACCTAGCTGCAAGTCCTCTGCCCGCAAAGAATGAACATAATGGTCCAATTGTAGATAGGCAAAAAAGTCAGTTTCCTGAACCCCTGTCCGGATTCGAAATGCTGGCCAAGAGCAGAGTCCCAGCCTCGGTGAGTACATTTTCCAAACTAGTCATTCCGATTTGGGCCCAACGTCTAAAGGAAGCCGAAGAGTTACCTGGCAAGAATTGAAGATTCCCCTGCAAAGGCAACTGGTCAGACACCCCTGGCTGCACCCCCAAATTCAACACCAAAATCTTCCAGATATCACTTAAAGATCCTAATTATAAGCTAGAGCGCAAGGAAGAAGGAAGAGAAGACCAAGGTACATGTAACAGAGAATATAAATGCCAAGGATGATAGTACGCCCATTCATACGCAAAGCAGGTGTAAACATCTTGGTCCAAAATCCAATCACCAAGATAACGGAGTAGGCAAGCCTGATTATATTTCTGCATACCAGGAACACCCATGCCCCCCCCCTCAACCAAGACTCTATCAAAAAGTAGAACTGCATCCGCGTTTTTTTCCCATTCCAAAGAAACCGAGAGAGAAGGCTATAAAACGCCCGAAAATCCTTCTGTAGTAAATGTATAGGCAATAACTGCAGGACATACAGACATTTTGGAAAAATTATCATATTGAAAAGGTGAATACGACCATGCACCAAAAGGGGAAAAAATCTCCAATGGTCCAGCCATTGACGAGTATAATCAAAAAGCAGGCATAAGTTAATCCGCTTAAGGGAGTCAACTGAAGATGTCAATTGGATTCCTAAATACCGAAAAGCGCCCAGCACAATGGGAAAATCCCCGGCCAAGTATCCTGGACCTTTGGAGAGGTCAGAAGGGCCAGGGACTTGCCTAAATTCAACCGAAAACTGGAAAAATCCCCATACTCAGCCATCACCATCAAAAGAGCAGGTAAGGCTGTAACCGTATTAGTAAGATGTACAAGGAGATCATTCTCAAAAGCCGAAACCACAAAGGACTCCCGACCAGTGTGAACCCCACAAATGTCAGGGTTCTGTAAAACATCCCGAATCAACGGATCCAGAGTAAGAACAAACAAGAGAGGGAATAAAGGACAGCCCTGCCCTGTTGCTTTCTGAATATCAAAAGACTCAGAAAGGAAACCATTCACCCAAAGCGCCGCCGATGGGGAAGCATAAAGAGCAGTAATTGCCTCAAGAAAGAACCTATCAAAACCATAATGCCATAGCGTGGCAAACATAAAGCGCCAAGAGACCCTATCAAAGGCCTTCTCTGCGTCAAAACTGACCAACAAAGGAGGCGCTCGACGAGAAGCGACAAACTCCAAGGAAGTCAAAAGACGGCGGATGTTCCTAGAACTCTGTTGGTTCCGAACAAACCCAACCTGAGAATCATCTACAAGATCTGGGAGGACACAAGCTAATCTGTTGGCCAGGATTTTCGCAAAAAATTTGGCTTCCAAGTTAAGGAGGGAAATCGGATGGTAGGAACCCGGCAAGGTGGGATCGCGGCCTGGTTTCAAAAGTATCACAATGTGAGCATCGCATAAAGACAGCAGCAGAGACCCCTGTGCTACATAAGTAGTAAAGGTGGAGGCCAGAATAGGAGTAATCTCCAGCGAAAGCAATTTATAGAATTCAGCTCGAAAGCCATCAGGTGCCGGAGCTTTCCACAACTGACTAGATTGAATTGCTAGAGCCACTTCATCAGTGGAAATAGGCGCATTCAACCGTTGTTGTTGAAGGGCAGTCACTCGAGGCACAGAAATATTATCTAAATAAAGAGCACTAGGTAGGTCGGGCTCCTCAGACCATGAATATAACTGCTGATAAAACGTGCGAAAAACCTTCACTATCGCAGCATCCGAGCTAATCAACACCCCCCCGTCCCCCACCACCTGCAACACCCGGCGAGGACCGTCCGCAGTACATGCCAGGTTAGCCAAAAACCTACCCCCTTGTTGCCATGCAGATGGAATTGATGTTTAAAATATAGCAACGAGCGAGCAGATCGAGCCTGCAGCAACTCGTTCAAAGAGGCCTGGGAAGCCAACAAATTGCTGCGTCGGGGGGGGGGGGGGGGTAGGATTACAAGCAAACCACAGCCGGTCAGCCCTCACCTGTTTTTCCAATCGTAATATCTCCTGGTCCCGAGCCTTCTTCTTGAAACTAGCATAAGCTATTATTTCCCCATGAAGCACAGCCTTGGCTGCATCCACGGCTGCAGAACAGGACAGGATCATCCATATGGCCGGATCGCTATTATTTTAAATGTTTTGGCAGCCGTGACACAGCATCCACCAGATGAGACTTCTGACGTCGGCCTGCCCCGGAACTCTTCATGCAGCAGCGACTTCCTGTTCCCACCTAGGTGGGCGGCTGCTGCCCACTGCCAGCATTAAACTTGGATATCCAATGCTGGGCTGTTTCTAGTGACCAGTATTGAATATTTGGGTTTTTGTTTTACTTTTTATTTGTGAAATTTTCAATTTTACAATCAAGGATTTACATTTACCACTTGATACAGATCAGAAAAATAGCAAATAATAATAACAAGGAAATGTTCTAACTCTTATTTAGCCCACCATATGGGAGATCAAGAAATGAAATTAATTTCAACTTATTAGAACAAACTTATACTACAGTGATGGCACTAGATGACCTGTCTTACAGCCGGATGGCAGGACATACAGTATAACATAGACTAAAATACCAACCCTGCTTTTGGTCCTAAAAATTCTAGAAGATGTTTAGGCTAAAAAAAAAAAAAGAAAATTCTTATTTTGATAGAATACTTGGAGGGGCATAATTTAAAAAAACGTGTAAGTCCCCTTTTGGCCTAAGGCTTTAAACGTTGAAAGTAGAAAATGTCCATTATCAAAAAAACGTCCAAAAGGAGTTTTTTTTTTTTAATAATGGCCTGCCTCTACGTTCAGCTGTTTAAACACCCAGACCACCACTACATCTACACTAATACTATATAATCAACCTAAAAAAGGCCTAACTCCCAACACTCCCACCATCCCATTCTGGTTAGCTTGGAGTACACCCACATGTGAGAATATGCTTCCTGCTTATCCTGGGATAAAGCACAGTTGCTTACCATAACAGGTATCCAAGGACAGCAGGCAGATATTCTCACAACCCACCCACCTCCCTGGGTTGGCTTCTTAGATGGCTTACTGAACTGAGGGACCATGCGTGCGGGCTATCGCAAACTTTCTGAAAGTCTTAAAGTGGTGATGCACTTTTGAAGTGTCCGTACCTGGGCTCCGTCGGTGACGTCACCCACATGTGAGAATATCTGCCTACTGTCTCTGGATAACACCTATTACGGTAAGTAACTGTTCTTTTCATTCACATTTTGGGGGGTCAGTGACCTCTGGAGTAGTGTGTTTGTGTGTGGGGTCATTACTTAATCCCTTAGTTTGGGCATCTTTTGTCACTTAGATGCTTTTAAAACAGGTCTTGCTCTGAATGTCTAAACATTTGATTATCGCCGCAAGATAAGCCCACCCAAATTCCATCCATAACATGGATGCACAGTGGCTAGGAAGTCTTGCAAGACATCCAGAATGTCAGCTTTGAAAATTGGCATTTGGACATTTTGGCGAGAAAGTGAAAATGATCCCTAGAGCATCCAGAAAAATGGGACCCCCAAATTTGCCAAATAGCCCAAAAGCAAATACAGTTACAGTTACAATTGTGCTTTTTATATTCCACTAATTCCTGTCAATGATTCTAAGCAGATTACAAACAAGAAGACTAGATTATGGGGCTCATAATCGAAAGAGAAAAACGTCCAAAAACTGTCCTAAGTCGGCACATAGATGAACATTTCCCAAAGACGTTCAATTGCCGATAATAAAAATGGGTTTTGAACGTATTTCTAAATGACCTAGGCCTTCATAGTGCCGCTGAATGACCAAAGCTAAACGGGGTGTTTCGGGAGGAGTGTCGAGGGTGGGAGTTGGGCGGGATGTGGGCTGGCTTAGACTTAGTCATACAGCATGTATAACCGAAAGTTATACAGCCCAAGATAGACGGAACTTGGACGTTGTGACTTAGACCATGTAAAACATGGTCTAAATCACAAAATCCCACCTAAAGTCACCAGATAAACACTGAAAACACATCAAACAGACCCCCCTACCCCCATAAAAATTTTATTCACAACTTTAAAAGTCAGCCTCCAGACCATCATCATATGGCCGCCTGGCATAGGAAAGCCTAGTCGTCCAGCACAGAGGCAGCTTAAGTCATCTTGGGGGTGGGTTAGGGACCCATAGAGAGGAGGACCCATGCCCATAAGCCCCTGTAATCACTACATTGATACTGAAACATGTGCACTGCCCTATACACCCCCAAAACCCTTTTTTACTGGCATATAAGTGGCTCCTGCGGCCATACGGGCTATTGTGATGGTAGATAAATGGGTCTAGGGGATTCTGGAGGTGGTTTGAGGGGCTCACTGTCACCTATAAGGGAGCTGTAGTGAGGAGAAGCCATGGCACCCTTTTTGTGAAGTGCACAGCAGTGCCCTGTAAAGTACCCCACTATTTAGGTGGTATGTCTGGGTGTGCAGTCCATCATTTTGCAGACCCCTCCCACATCCAACAGGGCTTGTTTTAGGCGTTTTGGACTTGGACGGAAAGTTGGCCGAAAATGTAGTATAAGGATGGACGATGTAGTGGCTTGGACGATCAGATCGGCAGGACGTATAATTAGATGATTTTCGAAAGTAAAAAAATTTGGACGTATCTTTCGAAAATGTGTCTTAAGCTGTTTTTTTATGTTGGACAACTTGCGAGAGGGACGTAAACGGACTTAGACGTCCCTTTTGATTATGCCCCTCCACATATCTAGGAAATTACAGTTTAATACTAGATAAAAGACATACTAATAACAAACCTTATAATGTCATGGTAAAGAATAAATTTTAAACAGGATAATTCTGATAGCTTTTTTTAAAAAACAGCATAGCTAGATACAAATCTTATCTAGGTAGAGTAGACCAAACACTAGCAGTTTGATAAGAAAATAAAGAGGAAAACACATTCACAGATAAAATACTGCTAGGGCTTAGAAAGGATAAAACCATGGAATTGCATACTAGATGATATCAGTTGACTGCTGTCCTATGGATAAGTTGAAGCATTCAACACTGTGCCATAAAAGATCTTAACTATCAGAGAGTAAAGTTTGTAGAGAACTCTAGTTTCTAAAGGGAGCCAATGCAGTAAAACAAAAATGAAGGAGATATTCTGTATAAACTGTATAATTCTGTATAAACAGCATTCTTCTTCATAGATATTTAGAAATGCCTAAATAGATGATACGTATTGCCTAGTTTGTTCAGGATCAGCGATTGTACTATTATTAGAACATTATTACTATTAATGACATGTTACTGCAAGATGCTATAAAAACTGGATGATCCCTGTTTTCAAAATCACATTATTCTAGAAATGACCATTAAAGTTGTGATTAAATTTCTGAGATAAAATAAGTACTGTATATGGCACAAAGTATGTGCTAGGGAGTTTCCTAATAAAGGTTGGACTAACTTGTTTTCAAAGGTCATACTAACTAGGCTTTTTTATTGCCGGCTATAGCTTTATTAGCTCTAACACTCATAGGAATTCTGTGAGCTAATACCATCGCATTTGGTGATAAAAAAAAGCCTAATGCAGCTTCATAAAAGGAGCATTACAGGTGTGTGTGTGTGTGTGGGGGGGGGGGGTTTTAAATGTTTAAACAGTTGCAAAGTATTTTTAAAGTATGTAAGGGGTCCCATTATTGATCAAATTCTACAGTGGTAGGCACTGTATCAACAGCTAATATTCCTTTAATTGGTTTTAATCGTTGTGGTAATTGACCACGCTATTAAAAATTGATTAATAACTCATTAAAAAAAAAGTAGATGTTGGTAGATGCCTACAAAGGTATGCATCGTAATCGCATATAAGGAGGCATCTAATGGCACCTAAGGTCAAAATAGATGTGGTTAACGGGGTGGAGATGAACTTAGGCGTTGTTAGATGTGATTCTCAAAAAAACGTAGGCATCTGGAATGTAGGCCAGTAAAACTCTGGCCTACATTTCAGATGCCTAAGTTTTGTGGTAGGTGCTGTTAGCCACAATTCTTTCAATGGCACCCAAGCATGATTGACATGCGGCTGGCATTGTTTATTTGTAGGCTCCCCCTTTCCCAGAATGTAGACCAGTTCCTAACAAATCTAAATCTAAATCCCTCATCCCTGCACCATCAAAACCTACTGGTGATTTCCTCATAAGGACCTTTTTACTGAAGTGTGTTTTGCAACCCAAGTCCTTCCAGCTTGTATTCTTTTGTCTCATCACGCAGCCCTTATAAATTTCCAATGACCCTTTTGCATTAGCTCTACCTTGCTGGTCCCTTTTTGTAGGGAGTACCGAGGCTGGCGTGGGCAGAAGGTTAGAGATGCTGCATGCATTGGCGAAGAGTTAAAGAGGTACAGGATGGAAAAGGAAGGCGCTTGTGTGGCGGGGGGCAGAGAAGGTAAGGGGTGCCTCCTACTCTCTTTATGCCACTGCCCAGCTGATTATTGTTCCACATTTTTAAAATAATTCATTTGAATGATTAACCCAGGAATGAACACTATTACAATATTAAACTCATCTTTATGAGAACAATCAAAGCAGGTTACAAATGTAACATGATAACAATAGAACAATCCACTTATAGAATTGATTGCCAGCCCAGAAGGCTTATCTGTAGAAATCAGGCCTTTGGCTGCAAATTAAATAGCCCACCCTGAGACAGAGTGCTGTGGATAAGACAGGAAAAACAGGAAAATATGCAATAGGAGGACACTATCTTTTTTTCTGGTTACATATGAACATTTCTTAACTCCTATAAGCTTTTCTATTATACTACTATAAATATTTTTTTCCATCAAAAGTGATGTTTTAATTCATGCACAGTTGGGTCACATAAGTGTTTTTAACCATATTCATAGTAGGCAGCCAAGTGACTGAAGTGCAGCCAAACCATTTTGGCTTCTTGCCCTTAGTCTGAGCTGACATTAGTGATAGGATGCTCAGAGTACTTCATGCACCCAGTTCCAGATGTTGGTGACATTAGGAAAATGACTCCATGTATCTGGAAGTGGATAATGAGTCTCATGCATATTGTAATGTAGCTGATAATGTATTATGCTAGTCACAGAAGAGGCCACTCTGAAAGCTGTGCAAAATGTGTTTACACAAATTTTCCCAGAAATATAGCATCACTGAGTAGCATCTTCTCTTTTTTTTTTTTTTTTTTTTTAATTCAACTAATAAAAGAAAAGAAAAAAGTATTCTCACCAACATTATTTACTAATGTTGGTGAGAATTCTAATCTAATCTAATCCTTAGGTTTCTATACCGCATATTCTCCATGTTCGTAGAGCTCGACGCGGTTTACAGTAGGAGAAATAGGAAGGAACAACAGAGGGTTAGAGGTAGAAGTGTGAAGAAAATTTAGAGGACTTGAGATTATTCATGTCCATACATTTCTTCATGAATCCTGATTTTAGATGAATGGTTTCTACCATATTAGAAATGCTCTATGGGTTTGGCCACAGAATGCTGAGCTTGATGGACCTTCATTCTTTCCCATTATGGAAAGTCTTATGTTCTAATACATTTGTTAGAATAGATTTGGCTCATAAGTGTTTCTTAAATATAGGGGCCCTTATACAAAGATGTGTTAAGCCCTAAGGCGGTCTTAGCATGCTGAAAAAGGCTTATATACAGTGGCATAATAAGGGGGGCAGGGAAAGGACCATTCCAGGTGCCGTCTTGGTGGGGGCACTGGCAACTCTTTGTCCCCACACCATGCTCACACCCTCCCTTCCCCGCCTCCATAACTCTTTAAAATCTTTGCCAACGTGAGCAACTACTCTAGCCTGCTGCTCACGCTGGCCTGGCTCCCACTGGAATCACTTCCGGGTTGCTGGGCTAGGAAGTGACTTTAGAGGGAAAGCCAATGATAGTGCGAGCAGCAGGAGAAGCTGCTTGTGCTGGTGAGGATTTAAAGAGGGGTGGGAAGGGAAGGCGTGAGTGTGGCATGGGGACCCAGAAGGAGCGGGGAGGGTTAGGTTGAGGGAGCAGTGGGGGCTGGACCACTGCCTCGGGCGATTTCTACTCTTGTTATGCCGCTGCTTACACAAACACACTGATGTATCTTAAGGTCATTTTCCATTTTCCATCTATTGAGGGGGAAATTCTATAAATGGCACTCAAAAATGGGTATTAATTTCCCATGTCCAGTTGTAGGTGCCAGACTTACACTTGCTGAAACCTGGTATAAATGTTGATGTAATACAACTATGAAAAATTGGTATCTAACATGAAAATCACTCCTGGAATGTCCCTGGGGATAGTGCACATGTGTATAAGAGTGTAAATACACCCTAACTCAAATGAAAAGACCTTAATTAGATTAAATGGATCAAAGGGATCAATCAGTACGGGCCCGATGCCCTTATTTCAACCATTGGCCCCAGGCGGAGTTTATACAGTGATAAACACTTAGAAATAAATCTAAATAAACCCAGCCTCGTACATCACATTGTCCCTTTGAAACCTACAAAAATATTAAAAAATCCACACATGAAACAAAACTACTAAAATCCCCAGGTGCAGACCTCAGAAGAGAAAGTCATGAAACAAAAAATCTCCCTGAAACCTCCCTTACAAAAAACAAATTGTGAAAAATAAAAAACGAAAATCCAAAATCTAACAAAAAATTATTATAAAAATGCTACCAAAAGATTCAAAAAGTGAAAGAAAAATCCTCAATACATATAAACAAAAATTTTTTTTTCAAAAGGTGAAACTCAAACGTGACAAGATAAAAATGTGCAAACATGTACTTAGCTCTGCAATTCCACACCGAGATGAACTTCCGAGATATCCAATGACGGCTCTGTAATGTTCTTTGTTTGAAAAGTCCCGCTCGTCTGAAGCGTATTCATTAAAGAGATAAGGTTGTCAATACAATTCTCTTAAGTTCTCATTCAGTTCACTCGCCAGCAATGCGGTGCAAAGTTCATGAAGGTAAAGTTCCAATCAGAAAAGCTATTCAATGAAAGTCCGTAAAGCTTTTCACTCACTCCATACACAATCATAAATTTCACTCATTCTGCTCACTCGACAGGTCCTGTTTCAATTTCCTCATCAGGAGGGAGCAAAAGATTTGGTTAAATGACTGAAGAATTTGTCAAAAACACCACAATCTCGAATATAGAGACCGAAATGACTCTTGGCAGCGGCACAATCAGGCTGCTCTGGCAATGTTGATGCCCAGGTTAGGTGCGCTAAGACAGTACAGTATTCTGTAAATATGCAAGCAACTTTTCAGAATTCCCCTGACATGCCCATGGCAACACCTCTTTTGAATCATGTACTAGTAGAGTTAAGCGTATGCGTTATACAATTACACTCAGCCAAATTCACATGCAAATCCTACATTGTGCCAATTAACTTCAATAATTGGTGGTTAGTACACAATTATTGGTAGTTAAGGGCTTGTTACTCATTAATTTGCATGTGCCTCTTGGGTGTGCATCTAAATTTGGATGCATAAATCTGGGTGCCATATATAGAATCCAGGGTAACCATGTGGGTTTTTTGGTTGGGTTTTTTTTAGGGGCAGAGAATGAACGTAGAAGTTTCTATTGTGAACTCATTTGAGCAGGGACTGTTTCCTTTGTTACTCTATACAACTCTGCATACATCTGGTAGTGCTCTATGAATAATTAATATTAGAAATAGTAGTAGTAGGTGACCAAAAAACACAGATTTTGATGTTGTCCACCACGATATCCTAATTTACCAACTTTCTGAGATAGGCATTGATTCCACAGTCTTAGACTAGTTCTCGAAATTTTTACGATCCCGCTCTTACACTGTTAACATGAATGGAACCATGTCTTCTCCTTGGAGTCTGCTATGTGGTGTTCCCCAGGGATCACCTCTGTCCCCTATTCTTTTCAACTTTTATATGTCTTCTTTGAAATTCTTCCATCTCCCTTTGAAACTCTATTTACATATGCAGATGACATCCTTGTCCTTCTCGAGATAAATTTGAACCTAACAGCTTGCAAAACGAAACTCCAATCCTGGGCCTTCTCTGTACAAATGAAGCTGAATGAGTCCAAAACAAAACTACTTTGGCTAGGCCCAAAATTAGATCAGTTACCCACGCTCATTCCACTACCTTCTGGTCCCACACTGCAGATCGAATTCTCAAGCAAAGTTTTGGGCATCATTATTGACTCTACACTTTCCTTTAATGATCATCTGAACTCTCTGGTAAAAAAATGTTTTTTAATCTTCACATGTTGAGGAAAGTGAGATCCTGCTTCCGCCAACAACATTTTGCTGTCCTTGTACAATCAATCATTCTTTCCTGACTGGACTATTGTAATTCCATCTATCTAAGTCTAACTAATTAAAATCTTCAAAGACTTCAGTGGATCCAGAGCACTGCAGCTAGGTTGATCTTCGCAAAAAGCAAATTTGACCATGTTTTCCCGCTTCTGTCAAAACTTCACTGGCTTCCGGTGATTTCTAGGATTCACTTTAAATGTAGCTGCCTAATATTCAAGATCCTACATGGCATTCTTCCTCCCCTAATTCCACTATCCTGGAATTCTTCGAGACCTGACACTACCAGATCTGCCCACAAACTCAAACTATTTTTCCCCTCGTTAAAAGGCGTCATGTATGCAGGTAAATTAGGGAAATCCCTTTTCTTCAAATTCACTGAGATTTGGAATAACCTCCCTGCCCTGCTGTTGAACCTAGGCTCATTTCAATTATTCCGAAAGCATCTGAAAACCTGGCTTTTCTCCAAAATGTAAAGCTATCTATTTAAAATGTAAAGCTCTTCATAACTTCTAATTTCTAATTATGTCTTTTCCTCATTTATTGAATTTACCTGTAAACCGTGCCAAGCTCTATCTTTATGAAGATGATGCAGTATACAAACTTAAGGTTTAGTTTAGGTTAGTTAGAAGAACAGAACTCCAACAACAGCACCATGAACAGTGGAGGCAACAAGGAAACAGTCAACCAATGGTGTGGAAATAACTCTAATAATTAAAGTCTCCTAAAAGACTCAACACATGCTGTGTTTTGGCTTGAGGGCCTGCATCAAGAGTCTGAAGGTAATATAATGGGGTCTAAAATGCCATAAACAAGATGCCGGTAAAATCACAGTGAAAGTCACAATGTTTCCTTTAGCAAGTATTACCAAGCATAACTTTCACCGCAATTTTACCGGGGTTTTGTTTATGGTATTTTAAATCACATGTACATATACTGTGAAAGTTTATTTATTTAAAATGTTACTCGCAACATCCATCAATTCTGTGCGAGGTATAGTAAAACATACATAATAAAATAGAATTAATAAACAAACCCCCTCCTTTACAAAGCCACACTAACATTTTTAGCGCCTGCCGCCGTAGTAACAGCTCCGATGCTCATCAAATTCCTATGAGTATATGAGCTGTTACTGCGGTGGCTAGAGCTAAAATCGCTAGTGTGGCTTTGTAAAGGAAGGGGAAAGTACAAAACACACAAAAAAAATTCTCTCTCAAAAAACATCATCTTACTTAGTTTCCGAAGCCACAATACAGTACATTTAATCCTGAACTTTCAAGAACATTCTCTCTTGAATAGCATAGTCTTTTCCAGCTTCCTAAATTACAGCACCACACCGGACACACTCTTTATTTCAAAAGGTAATGCAGTCCACAATAAAACTCTCTGCACAGTCATCATTGGAAAGATGAAGATTGAGGAGCTTCACAGTTTTCATGGACGGCACTTCCAAACACATCTTGTTCTCGTAATGGCTGATAAAGCTGAAAATGAGAGCTTAACACAACCGGACTCCTGTCATTCAGTAACTTAAAAATCAAACCTAATGTTTTGAACTCAATACGCGAAGCAATTGGCAGCCAGTGAAGACTACTCAAAATGGGCGTAATGTGGTCAAACTTAGAAGCCCTCATAAAGTTGTTTTCATCAGCAGGATTTGTCTTTTGAGGATATTGAGTGCTATATCAAATTGTTCATTATATTACCATCAGATTCCTGATGTAATAAATAATAATAACAACAGTTTATATACCGCAGGACCGTGAAGTTCTATGCGGTTTACAAAGATTAAAAGAAGGTACAAATAGAATGATCTTAACAGGGTGGAAGCTAGTGATTAACAGCTCAACAGATCAGTTATTGAGGAGAAAGATTTGTACGGGTAGGCCCTCAAGCTGAAACGTGGTCCGTACTGAGTCATTTAGGAGATTTTTCGTAAAGTTGCTTGTGCATGATTGGCTGGGGCCATTTCCTTGTTGCCTCCACTGTTCTTGGTGCCAGAGCTATTCAGGCAGCATCCTCTCATTACTAAGTGAATAATGCAAGGTTAACACAGGATCTCATTGCACCTACTGAACAAGAGGTGGTAAGTGCTCCTTCATTACTTATTTGCAGTTGCTATAACTACAGTACACAATCTGTAAACAAAAAATAGAAAATGCCCTATTTTTTGGACATATTAGAAATTGGCTTAGTGTGCAGGAAGGTACCATGTTAGGATACACTGGCCCTGATTCTATAAATGGCATCTGCCAATAGGCACCTAGGGCTCCTTTTACTAAGCTGCGTTAGGGCCTTAATGCGCGGAATAGCGCACACTACATTGCTGTGTGCACTAGACCTTAACGCCAGCATTGAGCTGGCATTAGTTCTAGCCGCGTAGCATGCGGTGTAGCGTGCGGTAATTTCCTGCATGCGCTAAAAACTCAGTATATAGGCATCTACACTGAGGTACCTACCTGTTCCTACACAAACAGTGGGCATGGTTAGGGGGCAGGGTTTGGCACCTTAAGTGCCAGTAGGCATTGATGTTGTGTGCTGATAAATTAGGCCAAGAAAACCCTGGACTAATATGCCAGTGCCTAACATTCCCCCCTTTTACAAAACTGCGATAGCGGTTTTTAGCGCAGGCCAGTGCGCTGAATGCTCTGTGATGCTCCTGACACTCATTGAGTTCCTATGAGCATCGGGAGCAGTGCAGAGCATTCAGCATGCCAGCCTGCGCTAAAAACTACTATCACAGTTTTGTAAAGGGTGGGGGGGGGGGTGGATTATGCGACCTACTGGCATCTACAAATGGCGCCTAAATTTGATTGACATGTGGTAGGCACCATTTTTCTAGGCTCCTACTGATTTAGGCACCATTTATAAAACCAGGCCCACTAAGCCCATTTAAAGGGCCTCTATATGCACATAAAATCAATGTAATGCACATTGGTGTACATATGTGTGTTATGATTTGTTTACATAAAAAAATTAAAAATTAAAATAAATATGTGAACTGAACTGAAAAAAATGTCTGGAACTAGGAGAAAAAGCCAACAATCTGATGAGGAACTAAAATCTCCCCCCCACCCCCGTTCAATTCCCTATGTAGTATCCTACAGTTCTGATTTTTAAAACATATTTATCTGCATAGGTTTAAACTCAGCAAAAATGGTTTTCAAACAAATTCAGGGAAAAAGTAAATAGAACGAGTTTTATGATGGGTCTCAGGTCTGAGGCTTTGAATGCCACCAACTGAATATTTTGTGTAGCCTGTTGAAAGAGTCTGATGAAAAAGAACCAAGCTTATATCTGATTAAGCTTATAAATTCTTCTGGAAAAGTAAATAAGGGTCAGTTATCAAGCAGTAGGTGATATATAAGTTTTTTGTTTTGTTTTATTTTTGATTGCATTTAACTGAATTTACATTCAAACAATTCAAGAAATATAGACAAGGATACATACAGCAAATTTTTTAAATCAGAATAAAACATACAGCCCACAAGAAGTAATTGGAAAACCCATGATAGAATAAATTATACTTTTTGGTGGGTGAATGTATGCAGTACGTACAGATATGAACGTATTAACGCAGAGTGTAAGGGATATAGTGAGGTTTTTTTTATTGTCTATTAAAAGATGATTATTATTTTGGTGTATAATTCCCTGGAGTATACCCCCATGAATTCACTGTTCACAATTTGCAGACTCAGTCATTCGCAGTATTTTCTGACCGCCTCTTCCAGGAACAGCTTTGACACTTTGATGAGGGGGTATTCCGGCCAGTGGAGGGGATGTTCTGGCCCGAGTTCCTGCCGCATCAGGTATACCACTGTCCAGCTATACTTATATTTCTGTTGTTTATATTGGTGATATAATTTATATTGTAATGCATATGTATTTATTTTATTTTTGTAGACCCCTGATGGAAACAGTTTGCTGAAACATAGGCCATTTGGGGGCCTTCAATAACATTTGCTTCTTTCTATGACTATTTATTTCTTGTTAGCCAGGTATACTTTGTGCTCTCTTTTTTTCTGCAATTGACTGTGTAGCTTTTTCTATTATAACTTTTCTCTTTTAACTACCAACACTGCCAAAATGATATATTAACCACTTTATTGTACATTCTTGTAGTCCCAACACCAATTGTTGAGTCATCCAATTATGACAATATTTTAATTTTTATTCTTGCTCATGCTATTTCCTTTCAACTAAAGTTTTATATGTTGACATCATGAACAATTGTGGACAGAGTGTTACATCAGGCTAATGCTGAAAAGCATGTCATTGCTGACATCACCATTAAACATAAAGTCGGCACACCATGTTTGTAGATTTGTACATCAAAGTGTTACATAAAGTCTCAAGGAATGGCATATTTCATTTTGATTACCTGGTTATACTGTATGCCTTCTGTACTGCATACTGTTATAGACTAAACAAATGACAGCTCTCCCTTAGGTGGCAGCCCTGTATAGCAAGTCTAGCTTTTAAGCTTTAAAATGGACTTCCTAGCATTGTCAGGAGACCTGCACAAAAGAATCACTGCAGTTCTGATCTTCATATTAGGTCAATTAAACATCTTATGACTAGATTCTCAAAATTTTGCGTTAAACCTGACGGGCCGCTTTCACAGCTGTTATAGTAGCAAATTAAAAAAAAAACAACTGTCTGCCTGGTGCCAAAATCCAAGATGTTACGGAGAGCTTGCTGAGACTCACCAATCCTGATGACTATTATCTGATGCTACTCATTCACATTGGCGCTAATGATGCTGCCAGGTACCCCTGCGAACGTATCAAAAGCAACTTTTTGGCTCTGAGAGAGAAGGTGAAGCAGATAGGTGTGCAGGTGATATTCTCATCCCCATCCCATCTCCACAAGCTTAGTCCTCGTCCCCACCCCATCCCCACAAGCTCGGTCCTCGTCCCTGCAAACCATCTGATCCCATCCGCACAAACCATTTCCCTTCTGTGTTCCTATTTTCCCCATTTCTAATATCTCCCCTCTGTATCTGTATACTCCCTCCTGTGTCTGGCATTGCCCTCCCTGTATCCATATACTATCCCCATGTATCTCCCCTTTATGTCTCTGTCCCTATGCCCCCATGCACATAATTTATCCTCTATTTCTGTTACCTTCCTAAGACCTGATTTCCCCCCTCTTCCTCTTCCACACCAATGTGTCTCTCTCCTCTCCAACCCCATCTAGCTTCTTTCCCTCTTTCTCCCTCCGCTTCCAGCATCTGGCTCATCTGCCTGTCCTCCCCTTTCTCTTTCCTGCTGTGGGTTCAATATTTGTCTCCCTCTTCATCCACTTGGCCCAGTATCTCTTTCCCTTTCATTCCCCCCTTCCTAATGTGAGGGAACATGAATAGTCATGGATCACATGGTCCAGCAGCCCCCTTCCCGCCCGATTGCTGTGTCCCACCATCTCCATCCCTCCCTCCCTTCCCCTCACCTTATGTGGAAAATTTAATTGTTCTTCTCCCAGCGACATGTGTTCAACAAGTCGCGTGCGCAAGGCTGCTTCAGTTGAATCTCCTGATGCAACTTCCTGTTTCCAGTTGCGTCAGAGGAGAAGATTCAACTAAAGTAGCCACACTCATGTGTGACTTGTTGAAAGCGTGCCGCTGGGAGAAGAACAATTAAATTTGGCACATAAGGTAAGGGTGAGGGAGGGAGGGAGATGGCAGGACATGGCAATCAGGCGGGAGGGGGCTCCTGGACCATGCGATCCATCACTGCATGTGTTCCCTTCACTGTGGAGACTACTATTTTTTTGCTCCCCATTTCGGCGGGTTACCCATGTCTAGCCGTGAGCATCAGCCACCATGACGTTCTCTAGTGGCAATCACGGAGAGGTGGTTCATGGAGAACCATGACTGGGATGTACAGTAAAACCTTGGTTTGCGAGCATAATTTGTTCCGAAACCATGCTTGTAATCCAAAACACTCGTATATCAAAGCAAATTTCCCCATAAGAAATAATGGAAACTCAGACGATTCATTCCACAACCCAAAAACTTTAATACAAAATATGTATGTACTAGTATTGCAAGACACCCCTTGTTTAGAACAGTTACTACACTCCCGCAGCATCAGAGAGAGAAGAACCATCGGCTCAGTTGTGATGATGTGACGCATGTATACTATATGTATTCGTAGAGCAAGACCTCGCTTGTTTAGAACAGTCACTTCGACGCAGCACGAAGGAGCAACAACATGGCCGCCTCCTCGTCTGGTGCCAGGACCAAGACCAGCAGGAAGACGGAGAGCCTTCGGGCAAATGAATCTGAACTTCTTACTGTACCTGAAGGATGGAAAGAAGCAGCCTTTACAAAAGAGGATAATCCTAAAGGTCTGCTTGAAGAAAGCAGCTTTGCATCATTGTTCCCTAAATACAGAGAAGCCTACTTGAAAGAATGCTGGCCACTGGTGCAGAAAGCCCTGCATGAGCATCATATTGGTGCAACACTGGATCTCATTGAGGGAAGCATGACAGTAACCACAACCAGGAAAACCTTTGATCCATATATGATCGTCCGGGCCAGAGACTTAATAAAGTTGTTAGCAAGAAGTGTTCCATTTGAACAGGCAGTGCGAATTCTTCAGGATGACATGGCATGCGATATTATTAAAATAGGCACGTTGGTGAGAAATCGAGAGAGATTTATAAAAAGAAGACAGAGGCTTCTTGGACCCAAAGGATCTACTCTGAAGGCTCTGGAACTTTTAACAAACTGTTACATCATGGTTCAGGGAAATACAGTTTCGACTTTGGGACCTTTTAATGGCCTCAAGGAGGTTCGAAAAGTAGTTATGGATACTATGAAAAATATTCATCCTATATATAACATTAAGACTTTGATGATTAAGTGTGAATTGTCAAAAGATTCTGAATTAAGGTCACAGAACTGGGAGAGATTTTTGCCAAAGTTTAAGCACAAAAACCTGAACAAACGCAAGGAACCCAAGAAGAAAAATGTGAAAAAAGAATATACTCCATTCCCACCGCCTCAGCCAGAAAGCCAGACTGATAAAGAACTGGCAAGTGGTGAATATTTTCTGAAGGAAAGCCAGAAGAGACAGAAGAAACTACAAGAGATAAAGGCAAAACAAGCAGAAGCAGTTAGTAGAAGACAGCAAGAGAGAAACCAAGCTTTCATTCCACCAAAGGAAAAACCTGTGATGAGAACTAAAAAAGTTTACACCGAGACAAAGATAGACATTGAAGCTTTGAAAGAAAAAGTAAAGAAAGCGAAGAAAGCAAAGTTAGGATCACTTCCTGAAGAAGAGCTGAAACAAAGGCTTGCTACAGATAAGAAAAAGAAGAAAAAATAATTGTGAGCTTTTCCTTTACGGTACATCAGACACAGAAATGTCTGAAAGCTGGGCTAGAAGGAACACCGTTTTTTTAAACATCTTAAGAGATGTGCATAAATTCTCCAGGATAATATTGAGAATTTCTGATTGGTCTGTCATATTGCCCACTGTTTGAGCTAACTGCTGAAAATGTTTGTAAAAATAACTTCAGGACAGTAATATTAATGCAAAAAATGACAAACAAACAAAAAACGAACCAGTGCTATGGTTTCTCAGCTTCTGCTCTTACCTTCTCCCTGTCAACTGTTTTTCCACATAAAAAGGTTTTGCATTTTTCTAAGTCGTGGATACTGCTACAGCAATTGAGAGATACTGTGTAAAAAAAAAATAAAAAAAATAAAATAAAGGTTGCAGATTAGAAAAAAAAAAAAAAAAAGAACAGTTACTTCACTCCTGCAGTGTCAGAGAGAGAAGAGCCATTGGCTCAATTGTGTTGATGTGATGTGTGTATACTATATGTACTTGTATTGCAAAACATTTGTTGTTTAGCAAGTTAAAATTTAATAAAATGTTTTGCTTGTCTTGCAAAACACTTACAAACCAAGTTACTCGCAATCCAATCTTTTACTGTAGTTATACTGGGCTAAAATCTGTTCAGGAAAGACAGAGTATGAAGAAAAGGAGGGGGAGTAGTGTTATATGTTAAAGATCATATTAAAGCCACACAATTACAGGATCTGCAAGGCAAGAAAGAAGCACTGTGGAACAATTTGGAAAGAGGGAATAGTGAATATATTTACATTGGTGTGATATACAGGCCTCCTTCAGAGACGGAAGAAGTGGACAGAGATTTAATAATAGACATTGAGAATATATCTAAAAAAGGGGAAGTTTTACTAATAGGTGATTTTAACATGCCAGATGATTGGGGTATCTGCAGGGTCTTCTAGAAGTAGAGAGATCCTGGATTTGCTACAAGGAAAACTGTTCCATCAGTTGGTAATGGAATCCAGGCAGGATGGTATCATACTGGGCATAGTGCTTACAAACAGGGAAAGTGTTACAGTGGGTGATCATCTAGCATACAGTGATCACTGCATGGTATGGTTTAAAATTAAGATGGGTATAGAGAAGGCTCATTCAAAAGCAAAGGTTCTAGACTTTTAAAAAAACTAACTTTGTTCAGATGGGGGATAAAGTCAAGGAATTATCTGGATGTGAACATCTGGAAGGAGTGGAAATGCAGTGGGCAAAACTGAAATGAGCGATTGTAAGAGCAACAAACCTTTTTGTGAGGCAAGTAAGTAAAATTAAGAGGAAAAAAGACCGCTCTGGTTCTCAAAAGTAGTAGCTGAGAAGGTAAGGAGAAAAAGGTTAGCTTTCATAAACTACTAAAGATTGCAGAAGAGGAAGACAGGTAAAAATATCTGGAAAAGTTAAGAGAGGCTAGTCGTGTAGTCAGGAAAACAAATATGCAAATAGAAGAAAAAATAGCTGACACGATATATTAGTGATAGGAAGAAATGCAAAAGTGGCATTGTGAGACTCAAAGATGAAGGGGAGAAATATGTAGAAGCTGATAAAGAAAAGGCTGAATTGCTTAAATATTTCTGTTCTGTGTTCACGGCTGAAGCACCGGGAGCAGGACTGCAGAAGACAAACGTGAATAGGGATGGAGGAATGGTAAACCCTGATTGATTTTTCAGAAGGTTGTGTTCGTGAGGAGCTAGCTAAAATAAAGGTAGACAAACCGATAGGGCTGGATGGTGTACTTCAGAGGGGGCTGAAGGAACTTAGGGAAATTCTGGTGGCTCCACTGACTGACCTTTTCAGTGAGTCTCTACAGTAGAGTTAGGAGTGGTACCGGAGGACTGGAGAAGGGTGTATGTAGTACCTCTCTACAAAAGTGGAAGTAAGGAAGAAGTAGGGAATTATAGGCCGGTAAGTCTGACTTCTGTGGTAAGCAAATTAATGGAAACACTTTTAAAATAGAGAATGGTTAAGTTTCTGGAAACCTGTGGATTTCAGGATCGGAAGAACATGGATTCATTAGAGGTGAGGTAGGTCTTGTCAGACAAATCTGATCAATTTCTTTGACTGGGTAACCAGAGAATTGGATAGATGGAGTGTGCTAGATGTGGTGTATTTAGATTTTAGCAAAGCCTTTGACAGTGTTCCACACAGAGGTCTAATAAATAAACTGAGTGCCCTTGGGATGGGTCCCAATGTGATTGGCTTGGTCAAGAACTGGCTGAGTGGAAGGCCACAGAGGGTAGTGATCAATGGAGATCACTCTGAGGAAAGGGATGTTACCAGTGGTATGCCTCAAGATTCTGTTCTTGGGCCTGTTCTTTTTAACATTTTTATAAACAAAATTGCTGAAGAGTAAGATTTACCTCTTTGCGGATGATTCCAAAATCTGCAATAGAGTAGATACCCAGGATGGTGTGAATGACATGAAAGAAAGACCTGGTGAAGCTTGAAGAATGATCTGAAATTTGGCAGCTAAAATTTAATGCTAAGAAATGCAAGGTCATGCATTTGGGCTGCAAAAATCTGAGGGAACGGTACCGTTTAGAGTAGGAGTGTCCAACCTTTGGCTTCCCTGGGCCGCATTGGCCGAAAAAAATGTTTCTGGGGCTGCACAAATGCGCTAACTCTGCCGCAAGACAGAGGAGGGAGCTGGCAAGATGGTAAACACCTGGGGACAGCAGAGAGCACGGGGAAGAGGGAGAGTGAGCCTGTTAGAGCCGGTTCCTGCGCATCTGCCGTGAGGTGAACCAACCCACCGCCATCTTCCACTTTCGACGTCGTGTTCTGGACACAGTAGCTGGGGAGCCAGGCCCCCTACGCTCACGCTCCGTTAATATTCAGATGCCATCTCTCTGTCTCGCAGCGAGCTTGCTGGCTCCGGCCAGACAAAGTTCATTTTTTAGTTCAAAGCCGACGCTGGGTCTCCTCTCTCGATCCCCGCCAGAGTCGGAAGTCTTCTCCGACTCTGGTGAAGATTGACAGAGAAGCCGCGGCGAGGGCTTTGAACAAAAAAATGAACTTTGTGTGGCCAGAGAAATGCGTGGTAAGCGTGCATGCGCACTCTGCCGGCCATGGAACTACAGATCAGGCAACACGGCATTAAGAGTGCGCATGCGCGCTTAGCATTTTATTATTATAGATGTGTTATGTTTTAACAGATGATTTATCCTTAATAAACCATAGTTGTTATAGATGCTGATGTGTACAGTTCCTTCCCCACTTGTTTCATTGTTCTATTTAGGTTAGATTTCAAGCACATTTGGGTGATTTCCACCTTTATTATCCTGTTATATTCTGCAATATGTGCCTTCATTATTATTGCGTTCTTTGCAGCATTTCCTACTGCAGGTGCCCTCGGTTCCTAATGCCACTTTTAGAGGTGTTTTGTAGTCAATGGTGGGTCCTGGGCTCTCAAATCGGTTGCCCGAAACCATGCATATTGTTCTGACATTCTTTCTGATTAAGCAACAGCTTCAAGCACATTTATTCTGTGAAGCTTTTCCAGAATTAACAGTTATTGAGAGCTATGTTCTGCCGGTGGTCTTTAATCTGAGAGCCGGGGGAATATTGGGATTTAGATATTTCTTTTTTAACCCCCTCCTTTACAAAGCCACGCTAGGGATTTTAGCACCGGCCACCGCGGTAACAGCTCCAACGCTCATAGAATTCCTATGAGTGTCCGAGCTGTTACCGCCCCGGCCGGCGCTAAAAACGCTAGCACCGCTTTGTAAAGGAGAAGGTAACTTTCCTATTATATTATGACATTCTTTTCTATATTTCACATTTTCAATTGTAACCCGCTTGTATGGTCTTTATGCCCTTAAGCAGATAAGCAAATTAAAAAAAAAAACTAAACCTGATATTCCATGGTGTCAGGATGACCCTAAGATTTAATACATTCTGTAGTGAAGCTGCTTTCTGCGACTATTCAGTCAGCACAAGTTCACTATATTGAGTTGAAACAGAAGGTGGCAGCAAAAGACTTTCTGTATTTAAAATTTCATTTATGCTGTACTGGGCATAAATTATTCAGCCCTTCACAAAATGTGCTCAGAGGCAAGGCAGCAAACCACAAACCATATGCCTGTAACAGGCAGACTATTCATAAACACTGGAAAAAGCCAGAGCAAACCCCACTAATGCTTAACTTCCACCCTCTTACACATGCAAATATAGACTGTACATATGTTACTAGGACTTGGTATAGCATATTGGCTAGTCCTGGCTTTCATTTGCATCCTCTAATAAAAAATTTATATACTGTAGCCAATTGCTTCTTGCCAAACAAATGCTCACTGTATCAGGAGCTTCACTGTAATGGAAAGATAGAAAGCTTACAACTTCAAGAAAGAGAGAAAATTCAGTAAAGACCATTTCTAGTGTAATAGGTATGTCAATTTGGACTGATGGGTAATATCCTTATGCTTGTGAGCCATGCAGCATTTGAATTCCTCCTCCATCATTAGAGGGTTCTGCTACCCCCTTCAGTTTTTTCTTCTGCACATGAGCCAGAAGGAGTCTTTTTGATCTGCTCTATATATTTCTTTTTTGTCTTTTCCACAATTTTTGTTGGCTTATGGTTCTCAGAGCTTCCCTTGTTGAGGATTCAGGTCTGATTGCACAAAGGAGAAGCAGACTGAGGTCTGCAGCTGACAGGTCAGTCCCTCTGTACTTGTTGTCCTGTCTGCAGAAATTTTTCTGGAGCTCAGGATCTGTTCCCCTTCTAGCATTGCTCATCTACTGCATATCAAGGGCTTGAACACAGGCTGTCAGGCATTCATAGGGGGCTCAGTGGGGCTCTGCAGAGTGCCAGCCATATTTTGCCACCCCACCTTTCGCATCTGCAGGGGTTTAAGGCTCCAACTGGCAGCCTTAAAATTCAGTGTTGGAGGCATTGTTTGAGGCAGTGATTTCTTCTCCAAGATCCAGCTACTGTAGGAACTGAGGCAGGCTGCAGCACATATCCAGCAAAGGCACAGTGAGCAAAGCTGTTACAGCCTATGAGGAAAATTGGGGAGGGGGGTCTGTAAAACCTTTTTTCAGGTTTCTGCCCATTCCTTTAGGTTTCCCTATCTCTAAAATCCATTTTCTGCTTTTTAAAAATTTTTTTTTAGTAAAAGCGTTTTGGAGCTGTTTTTGGTGTTAAAACACTACTACTGTGGTGGCCATCTTTGATTTCCCGTTTTTTAAAAAAGTTTTCCAGAACCTTCAGATCATCTCATTTTGTCTCAAAACTGGGAAGGATGGAGTCCTTAGGCCCTTATACCCTTAATTCATGCCAGGTTTGCACTGGATGGGCACCTAAAGAGTATCCTTGGTTCATGTGCCTTGCAGCACACGGGGGGGGGGGGAGGCAGAAGTGGATGGCTTAGCCTCCCCTTTGCTCTCTAGGGCTGAGGAATGGTCAGGGACTTCATCGGTTTGGGGTAAATCCCTCTCAGAGCCTCTGAATGACAATCATCCTAAGCACAGAGGCTGCAGAGCTCAAGAGATGCAAACTGGACTCATCTAAAGGAGACTCCATGCTGCCTAATATGGCATTTTCTCTGAAAGTTATCAATATGATGTGGAGAGCTTATCTGGATGGATGAGATCCCCAGGGGATGCCTGGTAGCATACCAGGAGGCGCACGAGGGGGCTTGGGCTCCAAGGGCATGTCTACCTCAGTGTCAGAAGCTGGGAAGGATCTGGTAGACCTTTCTGAGGAAGACTAATGGCCTCTTTTACAAAGCCATGCTAGCAGCTGCCACGTGGCAACAGCCCCGAAGCCCTTTAAATCTCTATGGGCTTCAGGGACGCTAGCGCAGCTTTGTAAAAGAGGCCGTAAGAGTATGAAGAGTCTATTTGTATGCCTTTGCTGTCGGGAGAAGCAGGGTCAAAGGCAGGTGCGAGTTTGCAAAATATAGTAGCTCTTGATCAAGGGAATGACCTCACGGTCTGCTGGCTGTTCAGAATCTTGGCTATGTTAGAGCTTAACACTGACTCTTTGCAGGAGTTAAACTTGGACTCCCAGCATGTTCCCTCTGCTCCTTGCTCTATAATGAGTGGAGTGAGAGACTAGTCTTCTTTGTTTCCTTGGCATCCTGATATCAGTGCATTAGTCATGGAGCATTGGGATGCTCCTCAGGAGTCCCTTAAAGTAGCCAAGACAATGGCTTGGCTGTATCCAATGGCACAGAAGTGTCAGTAGCTGTTCGTTCAGCCCACGGTAGAATCCTTGATAGCTCAGGTAACCAAACGCATGTCCCTAACAAATGAGGGAGGCATGGAATTAAAGGATATGCATGATTGCAGAATGGATGTGATTCTTAAAAGACAATTTAAACACTGGCCTTGGGAATCAAAGCAGCTGCAGCAGCAGCAGCAGCTTCCTTTATGGTTTCAAGGTTTCAAGGTTTATTAAATATTTGATGAATCGCTATATCTTTATACAAAGCGATGTACATAATAATACAATAAGTTAAGTTAAAATACAAACAATATATATATAAACATTAGAGGTAAGACAAGACTAACAACAATTGGAAGGGAAGGGGGGTTAAAGTTACATCTGTTATAATGAGAAACACATTTAAGGGAAAAACATTGAGGAGGAAGGAAATTCTTAAAACAAAAATTAGGATAAATTTTATATATTAAAAGCCTGTTTAAAAAGAAATGTTTTCAGAGATTTCTTGAAGGAAGAAATGTCTTTTTCAATTTTTATATTTTGAGGCAATGAGTTCCACCATTGGGGGCCCACTACCGAGAACATATCTAATCTACGAGTGCCTATTATTTTTAAAGAGGGAACAACTAATAGATTTTGGGAAGATGATCTTAATGCACGTGCAGAACTATAGGGAATTAGCATTTTAGAAATGCACTGAGGTTCATTGAATATCAAATTTTTAAATATAAGTAGCAGAACCTTAAACTGTATACGTTGGCAAATAGGGAGCCAATGTGCATCTTTAAAAAATGGAGTAACATGGTCAAATTTCCTGGCATCATAGATTAATTTTATAGCAGTGTTTTGAACGATTTGCAGTTGTCGTATTTTCCTTATGAGTGATATTAAGCAACAAAGAATTGCAATAATCTATTTTTGATATAACTAAGGAATGAATTAAAATATTGCGAGATTTGGATTCAAGGAATTTGGATATAGATCGAATTAGACGTAATTTGTAGAAACAGACTTTAACTATATTGTTGATATGATCCTTAAATTCTAATCTTTCATCAATTATAACTCCTAGAATTTTCATTTTGGGAACAATTTCAATGGCATATACCTGTTGTGGGGGCTTGAGCTGGCAGAGGATGAGCCTTTGCCCCAGCTCCTATTAGCTGGAATGGATTATGTGGCTGATGCTCTCTACGACATCATCAGAGTCATGAGCAAAATTTTGTCTTAGAAACATAGAAACATGACGGTATCTAGTCCACAGTAACCATTATTTATTTCTCTGTCCGAGAGATCCCACGTGCCTATCCCAGACCCTCTTGAATTCAGACATAGTCTCTGTTTCCACCACATCTTCCGGGAGACTGTTCTCTGCATCTACCACCCTTTCTGTACCTTTCACCATACCATTCTATGAGTTTTGTTTTCTTTTCTTGTTATTTTGTTTCATTTTTTCCATATTATTTTACTTTGTTGGTTATGTAGTTTTATTTTAAATGAAATAAAATAAGTTAAAAAGATGAAAGTTTTTTCTTTTTTTTTTTTCCTGTAGTTCTGAACCCTTCTTTTATCTGTGATAAAACTGTCTTAGACATTCCATTAAATCTCCCATATCTTAGCACTATCCCCCCTACCCCTCAATCCCTTTTCAGATTCTTATCCTCTTTCAGTTTGGCATCATTGGAGTAGAACGGATACAAGTAGATCAATTTTTCACTCCATCAAAAAGTACAAAGACTAGGGGACACTCGATGAAGTTACAGAGAAAAACCAACAGGAGGACATTTTTTTTTCACTCAGAGAATAGTTAAGCTCTGGAATGCATTGCCAGAGGTTATGGTAAGAGCAGAGACCATAGCTGGTTTTAAGAAAGGTTTGGACAATTTCCTGGAGGAAAAGTCCATAGTCTGTTATTGAGAAAGACACGGGGGAAGCCATTGCTTGCCCTGGATCAGTTGCATGGAATAGTGCTACTCCTTGGGTTTTGGTCAGGTACTAGTGACCTGGATTGGTCACCGTGAGAACAGGCTACTGGGCTTGACAGACCATTGGTCTGACCCAGTAAGGCTATTCTTATATTCTTATGTTCAGTGAGGCAGGAGTGATGGGATTGTCCCATTTGGACTCTATGGATGGGTAATATTTTCATGACATTATCCCCCTCTTTTATCAAGCTGCGCTAGAGATTTTATGTGCAGGTCGGTGAGGTAAATGCTCTGACGCTCAGGAATTCTATGAGCGTCAGAGCCTTTACCATGCCAGACCACACTAAAGTATGATTAGTAGCACTATAGAAATAATTAATACTAGTAGTAGTAAAAACTTGTAGTGCAGCTTGATAAAATGGGCACTATCTCCTCTTTTACAAAACGTAGTGCAGTTTTTAGCGCCAGCCATGACGATAACAGCTCCGATGCTCATAGAATTCATATGATATATTTGTTATTTAAGCTAGGCTGCTTTGTTTAGTGATATACAACAAATTATATAGGGTCCTTTTAGTAAACTCGGCTAAAAAATGGTTTTAGTGTGTCCTTATGCTGGTCTTTCCGGTGCACTAAGATCATTTGCAGTGCAGCTGGACAATGGATGATTTTCCATTTTCTTAATTAATGGCCATGTGCTCACTTTTGCGTTTGAGCAATTAGCAGTTTATATGCAAGATTTTGAAGCAAGCGAATGCTTTTTTCCTTCAAGGTTTTTATTACTAAGGATACTAAAGAAAAGACAAATATAGGTGATATTTTTCAATTTCTGTTATATGAATATCACTCAGACTCTTGAGGCTGGCTGTAGAGCCGAAACACATATGTGTCGAGTCTTAATAGACACAATAAAGAGTTTGAGCACCTGTCACCTTCAATGTGTTTCTTGCGTATCATGTGCTAATTTTGCTATTAGCGCCTGGCCGTTAAAAAAGATTAATGTGTGAGCCCTTAGCGCTACTTATTTTGTAGACAGTAAAGGGTAAAAGGGGGTAAAGGATCATGAATTAGCTCAGATACTCTGATACAGAGTTTTGAAATGATGCTTTATCCCTGAAGGGATTGTATTTCTTTAGTATTTTATTTCTCTGGCCTTGAGCCCGAATTACCGAAAGAAGATACCTATATAATTTATATGACATTGTCTCTGCTGTTTAGCAATCATGATAATTTAAGACTGCTATCTACTGGATGTTTCTTGTACCTCTGAGGCAGGCTTCAATGCCAAAACACGAACCGTGTCGGGTCTGATATACAGAATGAGCACAATATTTGATGCAGGCTCTTTTATTGACTTTTTAATAAATATTCTCTGGTTAATGTGTACAGTTCCATCCCCACTTCTTCACTGTGTGGCATATAAGCAGAAACATTACCTTGACGTATTTAAAACACCAACCAAAACAATTGTGGGGTTCATAATCAAAACAAAAATGCAGCTAAAAACCCGCCCAAGTCAGCACTTGCTAATAATCGAAATGGGTTTCTAGATGTATCTAGAGACTCTTTAGGCCTCTGAATCCTTCTGTACATCCAGAAAGGGGTGTTTTTGAAGGAGTGGTGAGGGAGGGAGGTGGGCGGGATGTGGGCTGACCTACACTTAGTCGTACTGCAGGGATAATCGAAAGTTTTATGAGGCTGCCTGGACGGAACTTATACGTTGTGACTTAGATGATGTAAAACCAGGTCTAAAGGCCGGATTCTGTATAGGAAACCTGGTCTCAGAAGCCGCCTAAGCGACTTTTGAGATTCACACATGGGTGTCCTATATAGAATTCCCTAACACCAGGGAGCCTGGTACCTGTCGGAGGGACGCACCGGAGGAGACTTTTACAGCCCCAGAGTTTCCTGCAGCAGCGCTTGCTTTTTTCTTCAGCGGGCAGGCATTGAGTGCGACGGACCCCTGACGTCATTGGGTCCGTCTCCAACCTCTTAAATTCAAGCCGCTGCCGCGGTTAACCTGGGAGCCCTGGTACCTGTCAGAGAGATGCACCGGAGGAAACTTTTACAGCCCCAGAGTTTCCTGCAGTAGCGCTTGCTTTTTTCTTCAGTGGGCAGGCATTGAGTGAGACGGATCTCTGACGTCAATGGGTCCATTTCCAACCTCTTAAATTCAAGCCGCTGCCGCAGGGTGTGCCCAAAGGGGCACGTCTGGCCCATTGGGAGCCCCTTGGAACCACGAGGAGCAGAGGAGCTGGAACTACACTTTAGTCTCCTTTTGCCTTCATTAGTGGGCTTCCACTCCAATCGAGTTATTAGTTCCAGTTTAGTAATTCTATTTAAACCAGAACTGACGACAGATGCTCTCAAAGATATGACAATCTATAGAACAGAGCGGTTTCTTCTAAGCATGCTAGTATGTTAAAACTTTATAGTATTTATACTAGATATCTTGATAGATTTCTGAATTAATAGAACTATATAAGTGAATAGTTTCTTTGGGCATACTATCAACATAATTAGTTACATATTTATTTGTGTGCTTTTAGATTTAATTCAGGAGCCTCAACCCTGATGAAAGTTATTGAAACATGGACATGTTGGTGGAGGCGCTCCCTTAAAATCATTCAGTTAAGTACTTTTCTAAAAAGAACTATATAAAACAAAAAGTGATAAAAAGAAATGTTAAAAATATAACTAAAAACATATCTTGGATCCTATGAAGATCGGATTCAGTGATTTGTTTCACGTGAACCATTTGGGTAGTTTGACCCTCTGAGGATTATCACCACCCGTGGGTTTCTCATGGTGGGATAAGACATACTCTTACATAAGAAGACTGGAAGTGATATAATCATAATATTGTTGCATGTGATTCCAGTTATTGTATAGCCATTTATGTTATTACTATAATCATTGTTAAATTACAAGACATTGAATATGTCTTTTGGGATCCCATTCAATTACAACAATTTTTAATTACTCGAGAACAGAAATGAATTAAATTTTCCTATTAAATTTTCCTTTTAAGTTTCAGAGCTGAGTATATGAGGAAAAATTAAGAATCCCCCTTAAAGTAAGGTAAGGAAAGGTTTCAGATTCACTTGGGTGAGTTGAGAAGAACTTTCTTTATCTTTTCTTATAATTTTGTTTTCTGAAAATGTATCATGTCTCCCCATTTATGTGGTCTAAAGAAATCAGAAAAACCCGAAAAAATTGGAAGGTAAGTAAACAAATCCAACAGCAAAAAAACCTCCCAAACCCCAAGAAAAGGAACTAGACAAGGGAGAGAGACAAAAGCAGAGACGGCTCAACTACATTCACCAACCTATCAATGATGTTTAAGTTGTAAGTAGATTAAACGGGAGAGCCCTCAGTAACACAGCCACCCACCGGAGAACCAGTGGAAAAGGCTGTCACGTGGCTTACACCCAAACGAGTGTTAACTGTGAAACATCCCCGGGCTCTACTCCGTATTTTTTATAATAAAGTGCACCCAACAGTGCTAAGTGTGAAAAAAGATATACATAAATCAAAAAAACACACTTTACCATTCACTACGATTGTCTCTGCCCCTTGTCCAGGGGGCCAAAAACGTCCAAGTCCAGCCAAGCAAAAAACAACAGGAAGTACTTAGCTTCTCCGTGAAGACAAACAGCCAGCAAAGATATTCTTCGTCCAAGAATCGTAGTGAATGGTAAAGTGTGTTTTTTTTGATTTATGTATATCTTTTTTCACACTTAGCACTGTTGGGTGCACTTTATTATAAAAAATACGGAGTAGAGCCCGGGGATGTTTCACAGTTAACACTCGTTTGGGTGTAAGCCATGTGACAGCCTTTTCCACTGGTTCTCCGGTGGGTGGCTGTGTTACTGAGGGCTCTTCCGTTTAATCTACTTACAACTTAAACATCATTGATAGGTTGGTGAATGTAGTTGAGCCGTCTCTGCTTTTGTCTCTCTCCCTTGTCTAGTTCCTTTTCTTGGGGTTTGGGAGGTTTTTTTGCTGTTGGATCCCCATTTATGTGGGCATAAAAAGGAATTGTGTATGATTGATTATGTATTGTTTATGAAATCACCTTTTTTTCTTTTGTATTATTGGATATTGTAAATATTCAAAATGTATAAAAAAAAAAAAGAATTGCCTAACACCACGATTCTGTAACCGGCGTCTATGTCATAAGCGCCAGTTAGAGAATCGGGTTGCTGCTGAGCTGATTGCGGCAAGGGAATCTCCCTGCCATTATCAGTTTAGCGGCAGCAACAGGTAACCCATCTCCGCTGCGAAGACTACTGGCAGGAGGGATGTCCAGTTCCTCCTGCTGCCATCCCCAAAGACAACCCCTGGCAAGGAGGGATGCCCAGTCCCTCCTGTCGGAACCCCTGAAGCTGCTGCCCCCACCCCTGAATGTCTTTGGCAGGAGGAATGCCTAATTCCTCCTGCTGCCACTTTGCCAAGACATCCACCAGCATGCGGGATTTCCAGTCCCTCCTAACGGTACCTTCCTATCTTAAGGCATGCTCCCCACACCCTCCCCAAGCCCACCTGTTCCCCAAAGTATCTTTAAGTTGGCTGGCCGGAGGGATGCTTCCTCCGTCAGACTGGCAGGCTCGCATCCAAGTGAATAATGGGCCTTACCATTCCCAGTGCATCATGGGATGCACCAGGGAGAGGCCTAAGGCCCTGATTGACTCAGGTGCCTAAGGTCCCTCCCATAGGAAGGGCCTTAGGCACCTGGGCTAACCGGAATCTTAGGCCTCTCTCCCAGTGGAATGGCCTAAGGGAGCTGACCAGTCAGAATCTTAGGATATTCCCAGCAAATCCTCGCATGCACTGGGAGAGAGGCCTAAGATTCCAGTTGGCCCAGGTGCCTAAGGCCCCTCCTATACGCCTGGACATACAGGTGGACGATTTATGAAGAAAGAAACAAACAAACATTTTGGATGTACTTTTCAAGAATGGACATTTTGCCGCTGCTGACTTTGAGCGACTAGCACCCTATGTGCAAATAGGACTTAAACGTTTCTATTGATTATGCCCCTCTATACTTTTATACTGAATTCTAACTTCAACCGGAAGCCAGTACTGTTTCAACATGTATGGTGTTATTCTTTCCCCTTTTTTCAATCCAAATACAGTCAAATCTCAGTTTGCGAGTAACACTGTTTGCGAGTGTTTTGCAAGATGAGCAAAACATTCTTGCAAATCTTGTCTCATAAACCGAGCGTTGACTCGATTTGCGAGCACCCCCCCCCCCCGAGAACCAGCATCACTCCCCCCGCTCGTGAATGCCCCCCCTGACGCAAACTGTCACCCCCCCGCCCAAACAGCATTCAGCCTTACCCCATCTGGCACTGGCACACAGCCCACAGGATGTGCTGGTGCCGGTGGAAAAAGTTCCTGCCTCTTGCCTGGGCCTTGAGCATCTGCGCTTGCTCAAGGCCTTCTAGTTCTCGCAGCAGAGAGATGCCTCTCCCAGGAAAGTGCCGCCTGTGTAGATACACCGTTGGCCCCATTGCCACTGGGAATTTTTGGGAAGGCCATGGCCCCTGTAGTCCCCCTTGTTCTGGCACCTATGCCCTGGATAAACTATATTCTTTCATTTTACTGTTCCATTCTTCTTTCTCCTCTATGATGGGTATAACATAAAAATTGGTGCCTTTTTGGACTTTTAATATAGGTGCACTATTATAAAATTAGGTGGGAAAAATGATAACAGCAATCCAATGAGATTATCTTTATTTACTAATCTTGCTCCAGGTTGTTATAAACAGATGCCTAACATGGCCATGTTTTGCTAAGGGCTACTTCAGGGGCATTTAAAATATCAATTGGTGCTAAAAATCCAACTCTGACCAACTGGAAAAATAAGCATCTCCAACCTGAGCTGCAGCATAGTGAATCTCTAGTCTGCACTATAGGCGACTATGTATGGATTGCAAGGGTATGTGGTTTGGATTTGTTTTGGGTAGAAATAAAATCTACAAATCGAACAAGGAATACACATGTATGTCCAAATATGTGTTTAATTCTTTATTGATTTTCAAATTTTGACAGTACAATACAACTATATTAAACATGAGCATTATACATAATGCACTTAAAATAAACAAAATTAATACCAATTACCAAAATTAATACCAATACAAAATTACAAATCCTTTTCTCCCTCCCTTCCTCACATAACTATTACACTGCATATGCATATATTATTGCAATATTATAGATAAATGCCTGTAGCAATCCCAAATATCTTCCCCTCTCCCCACCCCATCCCCCCTGGATGTGTAAGGAATCTGTAAAAAGGGAGATACCTGACATTCATTCCAATTCAACATATGCAGTCAATGGGCTCCACATCTTTTTGAATATCATACTAGATCCCAAACACTCCACATTCATTCTCTCATATTTATAAGTGGAACAAATATTTGCCCACCAAAATGTGTAATTCAGTCTGTCATAACTCTTCCAGTTACGTGTAATCATCTGGATGGCTATTCCGGTCATAATCAAGAAGAGCCGGCTTTTATATCTATCTAAAGAAGGCTTAATATGCAATATTGTACCACAAATTATGGCTTCGTAGATTAACGGGATTGATGACTCAAGAATAATATTTATTTGTCCCAAAATTTTCTTCCAGAAATTAAATATCATTGGACAATAATACAACAGATGATGCAAGGTCCTTATATCAATATGACAATGCCAGCATCTATGTCCCAATATGTCAACAGTGAGATTCATAGCTGCTCCCTTGCATGGGTAGGTTTTTAAAATGTACTCATGTGGGCCAATCCTAAGAAAAAGGGTTAAGGAAGTTCTTCCTTTTATTCCCTTCTGCTTATTCCCCCCCCCCCCCTCCAATCTAGTCGAGATAGACAAACAAGAGAATAAACCAGAAGAGGCTGTAAACAAGGGAAGCAAGTTTCTCACTGTTCAAACAGGGGACCACTTTATCCAGTTGTCTAAGTTTCAAGAAATCAGAATTCTGCCCCCCCCCCAAAAAAAAACAACAAACAAACAACAAAACAAAAAACAGTTTGTAAAAGAAAATCACAGCACAGTTTAACTAAAATCCCCTACTCCCTCAACCATCCTCCTCAGTCTAAGTGGATCTCTCTATATAATGGTTGCATAGTTGTAAAGTCCCCTTTCTGCTTCCATAAAAAGAACAACTGAGAGAAACAGTGCCATAACCTCAATCAGCTCTTCAAAAGACTCCTTTGATTACCATGCACAAGCAGCACTCACAAAGTTCTTTTAAGATAAAAAAGAGAATATATGGTGTCTTCACAATCAAAAATGCATTAGTCGATAACCTGACAGAGTTTTCTGTCACTAGTAATGAATGCCTTATGACTCTTCATATCCAGCTGCTTAGCAAAGCATGCAGCCACTATAATCAGTGCACACACACAGAGACACCCTTGATGCCAAAGAAGATAAGAACAATTCATACCACATGGATCTTGATCAAATTTGATCTTTCTCAAAGGCAGGTACAGTAATGTGTATAAGATATTTTAATGCTAGACTTGGCCAGGATGCAAATGGATAAAGGGGTATCATTGAAAAAAAAGTGAGTGAGTAAGACATTTCAAAGGCACTGTTCTACTCAGCATATGTGCAGAACATGGTATTAATTTGGATTTTAGATTTAGGGGGAAGTGGGCTACTATTAAGATGTGTTATTTTACTATTAACCTCAGTTATTAGTAACATGTTCTCATTGCGTAAAATTAGTCCTGTACAAAAACTGTGACTTGGTGGTAAAATAACATCTTAACAGTAGCCCACAGTGATAACTATGGGGTCCTTTTATTAAGCTGTGTCAAAATATGGCCTTAGCATTCCTTTGGGTGGGTTTTACCTATACTCTAAGGTAATTTTTGCTACAGCTGTACATGGCCAATTTTCCATTTTATATATTAATGGCCTTGCACAAATGCTGCACAAAATCCTCCTGCACTTTATAAAAGTCATTATTGGTACTTTTATTTATTTGCCTAAAATGAAGACGGGAAACTGACAGGGATGACGGTCAGTCTAGAAGAGGTATGCAGACAGACTGATAGGCTTAAAACGATAAATCCCCGGGACCGGATGGCATCCATCCAAGGGTAATCAAGGAACTGAAAGGGGTTATAGCTTAACTGCTCCAACTAAAAGCCAATCTGTCGATTAAATCAGGAAAGATTCCGGAAGACTGGAAAATGGCAAATGTTACGCCGATCTTCAAGAAAGGTTCAAGGGGAGATCTGGGAAGCTACAGACCAGTGAGTCAGACTTTGGTACTGGGAAAGATGATAGAGGCGCTGATAAAGGACCATATCATCGATCACCTTGACGGACACAAACTGATGAGGACCAGCCAGCACGGCTTCAGCAAAGGAAGATCTTGCTTGACAAACTTACTGCACTTCTTTGAAGGAGTAAATGGGCAGACAGACAAGCGTGACCCAGTCGACATCATATATCTAGATTTTCAGATATCAAGGTTCCGCATGAATGTCTACTTTGAAAAATTGCAAGCCATGGAATCGAGGGTTCTATACTCACATGGATTAAAAACTGGTTGGCGGATAGGAAACAGAGAGTGTGGGTGAATTGACAATACTCAGACTGGAAAAGCATGAGTGTAGTGCCGCAAGGTTTGGTGCTCGGGCCCGTGCTCTTTAACATATTTATAAACAACGTAGAAATTGGCACGATGAGTGAGGTGATTAAATTTGCGGACGATACAAAGTTATTCAGAGTGGTGAGGACACAGAAGAATTGCGAAGACCTACAAAGAGACATAGATACGCTCAAGGAATGGGCCGCAAAATGGCAAATGAGGTTCAACGTGGATAAGTGCAAGGTGATGCATGTTGGTAACAAAAAATCATATGCACACATACAAGATGTCCGGTGCTATACTCGGAGAGAGCCCCCAGGAAAGAGACTTAGGAGTACTTGTAGACAAGTCAATGAAACCGTCCGCGCAATGCATAGCGGCGGTGAAGAGGGCAAACAGAATGCTAGGAATAATTAAGAAGGGGATCACAAACAGATTTGAAAAGGTTATCATGCTGTTATACCAGGCCATGGTACGCCCCCACCTGGAATACCGCATCCAACACTGGTCGCCGTACATGAAAAAGGACATAGTACTACTTGAAAGGGCCAGAGAAGAGCAACAAAAATGGTTGAGGGACTGGGGGAGTTGCCATACAATGAGAGGCTAGAGAAACTGGGACTTTTCTCCCTTCAGAAGAGAAGACTGAGAGGGGACATAATCGAAACATTCAAGATATTGAAGGGAATTGACTTAGTAGAGAAATATAGATTGTTCAACCTCTCCAAGGTGAAGAGAACGAGAGGGCAGTCGCTAAAGTTAGAAGGGTAAAGATTCCGTACAAATGTAAGGAAGTTCTTCACCCAGAGAGTGGTAGGAATCTGGAACGTTCTTCCGGAGGCTGTTATAGGGGAAAGCACACATCACGGATAAGTTCCTACTGGAACAGAACATACACAGGTAAGGCTAGACTCAAATAGGGCACTGGTCTTTGACCTAAGGGCTGCTGCATGAACGGACTGCTGGGTACAATGGACCACTGGTCTGATCCAGCAGTGCCAAATCTTAAGTTCTTATGTTTCAGTATAAAGAGATTTACCCTAAAGTGAAATACACTCCCATGGAATCTTGTGAGTTACGCCCACAAATAAAAGTAACACGAGTCTTCCACTACATCATTGAAAAAAAAGTGAATGAGTAAGACATTTCAAAGGCACTGTTCTACTCAGCATATGTGCAGAACATGATACTAATTTGGATTTTAGATTTAGGGGGAAGTGGGCTACCGTTAAGATGTGTTAACCTCAGTTATTAGGTCTCACAATTAAAAATAATAAAAAGGAAAAAAAAAAGAGGAAAAGGAGCTGAAGTAGAATTTGAACCTTGGCTCCTTAATACACAACTCACTGCTCTAACCATTAGATTGCCCCTCTGCTTTGCATGAGCATCTGTGTAGCAATTTTATAAGATCGAAGTTCCTATGCTTCTATACAGCAGTCCATATCCCCTGTCCCCCTTTCAGAATTTGGATGTTTCAGTTTGAAAAGTTGTTCATGCTGGATATTTCCAGTATATGGAAGTCCATCTCATTGGAATTTTATAACAGATTTTATCCTGGTCTAAAATACACGTGAGATGGATGCCCATTTGTGACATTCTGACTTACATGTCCATGTTATGAGTTGGACGTCCTTTCTAAAATGCCCCTCTGCATTTTCTCCTAAAAATTCATCTTACATTAGGAGCTTAAATATTAGATCCACTCCTGTGGCCCATGAACATTTTATTCTCATAAATGTAGGGGAATATTGAGATTTTGAATATAATTGAGGCAGTCAGCCCTAGTTTGATGGGGTGTTGAAAAGTTCTCAGCCCAACCAAGAATGACATGGATATGGTTCAATCAATGATCTGAAACAATGTCACAGTGGCGTACCTAGCATATGTGACACCTAGGGCCCATCATTTTTTGACACACACCCTCCATCTGTATGAAAAACATGATTTTTAGTAACAATCCACACGCCACACAAGAGTGTACCTAGGAAAAAGCAGCATCTTACATACTGCAGTGAGCAGTACATCAATACACCCATTGGAAAACTAAACAAGCCAGACTAGTACAGATCAATCCTGCACAGTCAATCCTAACAGAAAATCATGTCTTTTCGAACACACCTAACACAGAAAACACCTTTGCCTAGTATGTAATCACAAACTAACCCCTCCCCCTTTTACAAAACTGTAGTGTGGTTTTTAGCCACTGTAGTAACAGCTCAGATGCCAATGCTAAAAAACACTCTACAGTTTTGTAAATGGGGAGATAGAATAAAAATACGAGACAAAGGTTAAACTGAAGCACCAAGAAGCTGGACTCTGCATACAATGCAACACAACAGAAACATTGATGCATCTCCCCTAAAGCAAAAAAAATAAATAAATAGAATTTTTATCTACCTTTTCTTCTCTGGTTTTTGCCTTCCTCATCTTCTTGTCACTGTCTTCCTTTCAGCCACTGTCTACCCTCTCTCTGCCCCTTCTATATGGCATCTTCTCTCCTTCCAGAAACTTTATGCTTCCCCCTTCCATCTTTTCCTTCATCCCCATTGGTCTAGCATCCATCTTCTTCCCTTCCCTCCTCCAATGGTCTGGCATCTCTCTCCTTCCCTCTCCCCCCCTCATAGTCTGGCATATCACTCTCTCCTTTCCCTCCCCACCCCCCACTTCCATCAGCATCTGCCCCCTTTATTTCCCTCCAACTCAATGCCATGCAGTATCCTTCCCCCTTATGTCTCTTTCCCCTTTCCCTGTACACCAATTCCATCAGCATCAGCCCCCTCTCTCTCCCTCCACCACACTTCCATACCACCCTGACCCCCTTTCTCACCCTTCACCACGCTTCTATACCACCCTGACCCCCTTTCTCACCCTTCACACCCTTCCGTACCACCCTTCCATACCTTGCTGATTTGGATGGAGAGAGAAAGGAGCATAGCAGGGTGGTGGAAGGAGAAAAAGAGGGTCAGGGTGGTATGGAAGGTTGATGAAGGGAGAGAAAGGGGGTCAGGGTAGTATGGAAGCATGGTGAAGGGTGAGAAAGGGTGTTGCAGCAAGGAGTTGCAGCAAGGTCCCGTGATGACTGCAGCTGCTGGTCCACCCCCTCTCTGACATCATTTACCTCTTCTGGAGCAGAGGTGGTAGACGCAATCATCACGGGACCTTCCTGCACTTCAGCGTGGCTGCCAACTCTGCTCTGGAATAAGTACGGCAACCATGCTGAGGTGCTATTTAGAGCAGCGTGGGAGATTCCGGACCCGGCCGACTGTGCACCTCCTTGGAGCGTGCACCCAGGGCGTACCACCCTTCGCCCCCCCCCTTGGTACACCACTGCAATGTCAAAACATAGAATTTAGTTTTTTCAAATTGGCACTTAACAAAATATGATAACACTCTCTTGAGCTATAGTGGCATAATGCTCAAAATTTAGGAAGTTGGTTGGTTGCACTGAGAACTTTTCAGCAGCCCCTTGTAAATTTTCAGAGGCCTATTTAGCAGCATAACTCGCAGTTATAGTAGGAACATAATGTTTTGGAAAATCAGGTCCTTAGTTTCCTCTAATTTTCAGTTTTTATAAATTTTTGGTTTTGTTTCTTTCATATATCCATGATAATAACATTTTTAGACTACATTAGAATAGTTTAATGCATGAAAATCAATTGTACATACATCAGTTCATAGATTAATGCACATTAAAAATTTTTTATTGCACACACAACTTTTAAAGGTGTGCTAGTGAACCAAATACATGATAATGAATGCACATACCTAGTTGAGAAAAAAAAAAAAAGAGCAGAGGTACAGTACATTTAGAAGTTTCATTGCCTTTTACTAAAAAAAACAAAAACAAAAAAAGGATCAGTTTAAGAGTAGTTCTAAAGCTACAAAGGGGTGCTGAAAAGTTTTCAGCTTAACCAAGAAGAGAATGGCGTGGATATGGTTTGTTCAATGATCTGAAACAATGTTAAAACATATAATTTTATTTCTGCAAAATAACACTCTTTTCATCTACAGTGGCAAAATAACACTCAAAATATAGGAAGCTGGTTGCTTGGGCTGAGAACTTTTCAGCAACCCCTCATACACTGTGCTTATATAGGCTAATCCAGTGTTTTTCAACCTTTTTTGGGCAAAGGCACACTTGTTTCATGAAAAAAATCACGAGGCACACCACCATTAGAAAATGTTAAAAAATTTAACTCTCTGCCTATATTGACTATATATAAAGTAATTCTCTTGAATAGGAATCAAATAAACACAAAGAAAGTATTTTATAATTACTTTATTATGAAATAAAAATTATAAAATACTTTATTCAGTGCGAAACCTGGGCCTGTTTGGCTGAACACAAAGCTGATATTCTGGCTGGAATCGAAGAAAGACACACACGTAGCTCTTCGTCAACAGCTCTCAGTCTCTCTCTGTATTTGGTTTTTATAGCATACAAAAATAGACAAATATACCCTCCATCCTTTTTATTAAACCACAATAGCAGTTTTTAGCGCAGGGAGCTGCGCTGAATGTCCAGCGCTGCTCTTGACGCTCATAGGCTCCCTGCGCTAAAAACCACTATTGCGGTTTAGTAAAAGGTGACCATATTGTAAAATATAGACAGCAGATATAAATTCAGAACTGTGCATAGTAAGTGAAGGGAAGTTTTCATCTCTGGGAATTTACCCAGTTAACTATTAAGTTATTTGGGCAAATTCCTTTGAAAACTGTGGTAATACTGCCTCCACTTTGCTAAATTTAAAATAAAATAATTTTTCCTACCTTGTCTGGTGATTTCTGGTTGCACTTTCTTCTTCTGACTGTGCATCCAATCTTTCTTCCCTTCTATCAGCCTGTATGCTTTCTCTCCTCCACACCTCATTCCCTCCCCCAACTTTTTCTTCCTCTCTCCCTGACCTTTCTTTCTTTTTTTTCTGTTTCTCTTCTTTCCTTCTGTTTCCCTGCCTGCCCCCTTTCTTTCTTTCTCCCTGCCGTTCCCCAAGCCACTGCCACTGCCGCTGCCATCGGGGAACAGGACCCACCAATGGATAACAGGCCCCAAAGCCGACGCCGACGCATGCTCTCCCCGACGTCAATTCTACAATCGGAGAGGAAGTTCCGCCCAGCCAGGCAGCGATTGGCTGGCCCGAACTTCCTCTCCGACTGCAGAATTGACGTCGGGGAGAAGAAGACTTATCGGCTCGATAGATTAGATCGCCAAGACAAAGTGAGTCCTGGGTGATCGACTCACTTTGCCTTGGCGAGCTACTGGCGCCCCTGCCTTGGGCCCCCTGTCAGCTCCGGGCCCGGCGGCCTTGCGGCACACCAGGCAACATCTCACGGCACACTAGTGTGCCGCGGAACAGCAGTTGAAAAACACTGGGCTAATCATAAAAACCTTCCGTCTAAACACAGTTGCAACAACTTATTTGGCCCATATGTCGCTAGAGCAGAGGTGGGCAACTTTGTTCCTCAAGGGCCAGAATCCAGTCAGGTTTTCAGGATTTCCCCAATGAATTTGCATGAGATCTATTTGCATGCACTGCTTTCAATGCATATTCATTGGGGAAATCCTGAAAACCCGACTGAATTCCGGCCCTCGAGGACCAGAGTTGCCCACCCCTGCTCTAGAGCTTCTTTTGACATTTTCACAATGTTCCTATGTACAATTAAGAAAAAAATGCAATGCATTGGTTTTTTTTCCTGCTCTACATTCTCAACCCTTTCATTTCAACAAATCAAGATAACCTTCTGGTGTTTGAGGATGATCTGAGTGGATGTTCAGGGTCAGAGCACTTTATAGCTGTCAGCTTCTTTCCAATAAGAGATGAAAGGATAAGGGCGTCAGAATTTCATTTGTGGGTTAAGTGTAATTTGAGCTTCTTACACATTTATTTACACAACCAGACTGTTAAAGATCATTGTGGATCTAAGATACCCTCAGACTATTTCAGATGAGATCCCCATGTGTTCCCCCCCCCCCTTTTTTTTTTTTTGCAATTATTTTGTTTCTTTTATAAATTAGCTATTTCCTGCTGTTTGCTTTATCTTCATTTTTCTCCTCTCCTTTGACCTCCTGTCACATTACCCTCAAAACCCAAATATACTGTAATTTCCCTTCCTTTGTTTTGTCTCTCGCACTCATGAGCTAATCTTTCAGAGCGTGAGTGATTTTTTTTCTTTTATATTCTGCAACATTTTTGCCTGCCTTGCACCTTTCAGACGCTGCTTTTCAGAGAAGTAAATCTGTAGACCTTGCATTAAGGCATTTCTCACTAGTTTTTGAACTTTATATATACTTGTATTTTAATACAAAGCTATACATTACTAATTGCCAGACACTACATGGGCAATCGGAAGGTCAGCCTATCAGCTCCCTGTGTGCCCCTGTCCTGTATAAATAATGTACACTGACATATGCCTTGTCTGATAGAAATTTTCTTTCCTGCAGCATAATAAGTAAAGCAAACCATAGATAACGATCATACATATCACATTTTTAACTCAACACAAAGTTTGAACTATTAACTTGTTATATTCAGACTGTGGGTGGCCAGCAATATTACAGTGTTTCAAGCCCAGTTTTACATAGGTTATTTAGGTTGAATATGGAATGTCCAACTTGGGACGTCCAAAACCTATTTCCAAAAGACCCACTAATATAGAACCTTTTTAAAGATATGTAAAGCAAGCATTTGAGAAACATTCATGTGTAGAAAAGGAGTGACATTATTCAGTCCCTTAAGGGTATGTATGAAGTCCACGCCCCCTTGATGGCACTTCCTAGACAGGTAAATGGATCGATTAGCTGGGTAACATTATCTCGCATTCCTCATCCTACTTCAATTTTAGAAAATCAGTAAAAACAAATTTGTTTAATCGATTTGTAACCTAAGAATTTTAGAGTTTTTCACTTCTTCCATTCTGTAAGCTTGTATTCGATGTCTTTGTTTGGTGACCACTTCACTGATTGTCTAGCACCTCTTGTAAACGGCCTCGAACTATCATGGCTTGTATTCGATGACTTTATATTGTGACCACATCGCTGATTGTCCAGCACATCTTGTTGTAAACCACCTCAAACTATCATGGCTTTGGTGGTATATAAGAATAAAATTATTATTATTATTCCTCATAATTAAGGAGCTACCTTAAAAGGCAAGGCCTAGAACAAAGGAAGTGGTGGATCAGCAGGTATAGAGTAGTGTTGCCCAATTCAGGGAAAAACATTTTGATTCCATTCGATTCAGCCTATTGAATTGATTTTTTGATTCGATTCGCTTTTCCTGCCCAATCAGGTGTTTGGGTTGGTTTTTTTTTCAAATGTCCTGGTGGGTTTATTTTGTAGCCTCTTCACCTACCCCACCCTCCTTTGCCCTCTCCAACCCCACACCAGCGCTATGGTGTAAACAAGAAAGACTTTTCCTGTCTCTGTTAGGTCCTAGCTCATGTTCACTATATAATACCAGCTGTGGCAGAATACACATTTCAAATCTGATGTATTGTAATCATAAAATAGAAAATAAAATTATTTTTTCTACCTTTTGTTCTCTGGTCATGTTATTATTCAAATCATGTTGGTCCCAGGCTCTGGTTTCTGGTTTTCTTCTGTTAACTCGCTCACCAAGGTGTCCTGCCCATTTGATGTTTTCTACTTTCTCCGTGCTCACCATCCATCTTCTATTTCTTTACCTTCCCTTCCACTGCAATATCCAACATTTCTTTCCCACTGTCCACTATCTCTCTTCTCTCTCTTTCTCTTCCTGCCTTGTACCCTGGGTCAGACATCTCTATTTCCTTCCTTGCAGCATTGAGAAACCCAGCCACCTCATAGCCATGCCCCCTTCTGCCTCCAGCCCCTCCCCATTCTGCCTTCTAGCCCCTCCTCCTCATAAAGCCTCGTCTTTATTTTCCGACCTCCAGGCTGCATCTGGAGGGTCTCCGAGCATGCCCTCCAGATGCAGCCAGGAGGTCAGGGCTTTCCAAAACCCGGACAAACTACCAGGTTTTGGGAAGTCCATCTGGGCACCCAGACAGTCCTGTAAAAAGAGGACATGTCTGAGTTTTTCTGGACATTTGGTAACCCTATCATTTTCTCCCCTCCATTCTAATATTTCTTTTTCTCCTCCCCCATGCACCATCTCTCTTTGCCCTCTACCCTATGTCCAGCATTTCTTCCTCTCTCTTCTCCATGCATGTCTCCCTCCCCTCCACTATATTCAGGTTTTCTCCCTCTTACCCCTTTCTACCTCTTTGTTGCACTCCCTTCCTCTCCTCCACCTCATGTCCAACAATTCTTCCTCTCTCCCCCCATGTGTAGCAGCTTTCTATCCTTCCAATCCCCCTGTGCAGCACTTCTTAATCATCCCAACCACCCCCACCCCCCCACCCCTGCCATGAGAACTACATATCGTTGGGTCTCCTAAAGCAGCAACAGCAGCAATAGGTTCAGTAAGCTCTGAACAGGCTGTTCGCGGCCTGCCCGCCAGGGCTTTCCCTGCCACATCGTCAGTGACGTGGCAGAGGGAAGGCCCCAACGGGGCAGGCCACGAGCAGCAGCAGCAGTAATAGTAGTTACTTAATGCATTTTTCCTCATTTAAAGGATTTTGAATTCTAGATTATTTTTTCAGGTCTGTGTTACCTAAACAAATAGATGCTTGTGTTGATTATTTGAAATGCATAATAATAATTTTAAAAAACTCATGGGGTAAAACCATACCACCCATAACCCTCATGTATCTAGACATGTCCCCATTCTCTCACTTCTGCAATCGTTCAGTTGACATAACTTTCTGTGCCACACAATCCTAGCAATGATTTGAGACCACACTACTTTGGTACACGGAAATTGACATAAAAGTATACGCAAGTCCTGCTTCTTTCTTCTAATTAAATCTACCCCTTTTGTTTGACATGTCATTACACCCCCCCCCTCCCACATACACACACACACACACACCAACACCAATGTATAAAAATCATATGAGAATAAGAAAAATGCTGTGTCTACAGCAGAGTCAACATCAGTTGTTCCCACAGCATCCCATGCAGTCCAAAACCACTAAGTGGAGATTCCATTTTCAGCCAGGCCAAGATGTCTCCACCAACGTATCTCAGTGGCAATCCTCTCTGTTCAGAAAACAAAGGATTGTCCACACAGCCAAATGCAGATCTCAACTGGCAATGATTGCTGCAGAGACACTACAAATAAAGAAATATTAGGGATATTGCTCATTAATGCCTATTTTATAACTCTGGGATGCTCACCGCTCCACCAACTTAACCCTACGGATTTACTTAATGCCACAGCCATTGATGCATCACAGATTCAAAATGAAGAGGTACCAAATTGAGCCAGGTCGCATCCAACCACAGCCGACATAGTCCTCAGGACATTGGTAATGAGTTAATGGTGTACTTTCTAAGTGATCCAACTAATAATGTCTACCTGTAGGACACATTCCCAAGTAATGAGTTGCCTTAGAAACTGGAAAAGTTGAGACAGAACTACCCCACTGCAACCTTAGCCACACACCCTTGCCCAGCTGATTATACTTAGACCATTGAATACACAAACAGAATTCATAACACTAGACCAGTGTATCGCAAACTGTGCTCCGTTGCACACCAATGTGCCTCCTGATATTTCTGGTGTGCTGGACATACTGGCGGAGAGGAGAGTGATCCACACCGGCTGCCTGCCTACAGGATGTGCCTCTCGCAGCGAGAGGCACGTCCTGTAGGAAATCAGCTGGCGTGGATGACTCTCCACCTGGCCTACATCTCTTCTCTTCTCCCAGCACCTCCTGTATCCCTGTAACGGCAGGGTCGTGGCAAGATGGATTTCCGTACATGCACATTACGTCATCGCATCGATTTATGGGTGCTGTCCGACCAGGGTACTGCATTTAGTGTGCTGCCGGTCAGAAAAGTGCGCAGGACACTGCACTAGACCATCACATTCCATAACAATAGACCCGTAACCCCCGATGCAGTTTTAGACTATGCAACTAGCTCCCAAACCACAGTGCCTCAAAAAAGGGCAATATAAATGCTATTGAACAAGGACCACTTCAAATTGAAAAGAATAAACCCGAGCCAAACTGCCCAACAAAGATATCAAATGTGAAACTGTCAACACACCAAATGCACTGCAGGGAGGCTACTTCTTGCATAATCACATAACAACTTTTTCACCAAAAAAGAGGAGGTAAGAGCCTCACAGCCATAGAAACAAAGGATACTATAGCTAAAGATTGTGACACTAGACCTAGAGACCAACCCTTCTCCTGAACTTCCAAACCATGATGATGACAAAACTCTTGAAAATTGAACCATATTGCTGCATAACATTTCCTTATACTTTGTTCCAGCAAATTCTTCAACAGCTCTTTAAATACTCCCAACATTAGTCCCACAAGTGTTCCAGAATCTTGGTCAGGTTTTCTTCGGCCTCTGGTGTCAATGCAGGGTCACCAGATGTCCGGGTTTTCCCAGTCATGTTCTCTTTTTGAGGTCTTTGTTGGGTGTCTGGGCAACTTTTTTATTTTACTACTTTTGTCTGGAGAAACCCAGACATCTGGTAACCTTACTCTGGACTCTAGCCTGTCCCTCACCAGAGTCCTGACGGACCTCTGTGACTCCTGGCAGCCAATCTAAGTCTCCACCTGTGTCAATGTAACTGTCAGGATCCCGACGTAGCTAGGCTCCAGCCACGGCCCAACATTCTTCTGGACGCCAGCCTCCATCCAACTGGGGCCCATTCACATTTCTGCTGCTGGTGGCAGTCCAGGAGCCATCTCTGCTCTTCCCTGCCCCCTCCTAATCTTTGGTGCACCAGGCCTCCTCTTCAGCCCAGCTCCTCATTGCCGGTCATGTGCTAGAATGGGCACCCATCTCCTCCCTTTCCCCGGCGGCTGGCAAGGAGAATCAACAAGTACCACGACCACTGGGAGAGAGATCAGCTGAAATCAGCTAATCTACACCTGTTTCCTGCTATCTCTATCCCTCTGGCCCAGAGAAGCAACGCCAAGTCACAGACCACGGCAGAACTGCGGGAAAGCCTCCAGTCCCCACAGCCAGACCCCAGGTAGGTTTACATTTCTTTTTACTGTTTACATCAGAAACCACAGGATGCGACTTGTAGGGTGACTTTAGTCATTGCTTTAGGAGATATTGTTCTTCTAACTTAAGCTGACGGACAGGGACTTGAGCATATTTTTTAATTAATTGAAAGTAAAAACTTAATTTCTCCTGGTTCATGGTATTCATTGACATTTTCTGGTTTAGGCTAGGATCCTTCTGTTTGATACCACATTCATTCTCCCTCTTAAGACTTGTGCTTTGCTTTGTCAATGAATATCCTCATCAAAGGGCTTTTACAGCTTTTCAGACCGGTACATTATTTTTAATTGTGTAAACTAATTCTATCCTAACACACTTCTAAAACTAATATTAAATTGTATGGGGGCACCTCCAATAAATTGGTGATGGTTTCCTTCCCTTCACTAGCAAATTGATAGTGTTCACCCTTGATAAACACATGGAAATAAATATTCCTGCATTTTGTAACTGCTGGTTGTTGTTTTTTTAAAGCTTATTTGTAACTACTGTAGTAAGGGGTGGGGAAATACTGTGTGATATGAATATTGAATACATTTATGAGTTTGACGGTACAGCTAGGTCATTACCGACTAGCTGGCAGTGAAGATTGATTTTAAGGCTGGACTGGAAGAAGGGTTAAGTTTGTGCAGGTTTGTTGCACTGTTATTTCAAGAATTGTTAGTAAAGCTGCAACCAAGCGATTTATTCCAAAAATATGTACTTAGCATATTGCTATTATAGTTCTTAAGATTGAGGTGATGGTTGGTGCGAATGAAGCGGTGTGAGTGCCATAAGTTATTTAAGAAGAATGAAAAATATGGGGAAGATAGTAGGAAAAAAATGGCATCTTGTCCATTTTTATTCTAAATTTATGTTAGATAGAGGATCTTGGCATACAAAAATAAAACAATGGGACTATTGATAACCTTGGATCATAAGTACATTGCAAGGTATCATAATTTCCCCCTTTCTTCCCAGTTCCCACCCCATTAAAGCCTCTCTAAACCTCCTCCCTCCCATATTTACTTACATAATTGCTGTTTTTGATAGGGTTACCAGATGTCTGGGAAACCTGGACATGTCCTCTTTTTAGAGGTGCCCAGAAGGATTTCCAAAACCCGGAAGTTTGTCCAGGTGTTGGTAGGCCTCGAGTTTGGGGCCACATCTGCAGGGCCTCAAAGCATGTGTGTGGCATCATCATTCATATCACATCTGTGTAAGCTTGGAGGTGCGAGCTTGGGGAAGAAGTGATGAGGTTCTTTTGGGGGCAGGGCTGGGGTTGGAACAGGGTGGGGCTATGGGTGGAATAGGGCTAGACCATATGCCCTTTTTTTTAATGACAAAAAGCCAGATGTGTGGGTCCACCAGATGTGTGGGTCCACCAGATGTGTGGGTCCGCTCCGATCTAATTTTTGTCTGATTCTAAAAGAGCTATTGATGCACTAAAAATTTTGAATGCAAATGATTCATTTAGAGGTTCATCATAATCTCCATCTCTGCCACCCAATTGATCGTTGTAAGAACGACTCTCACACATGCGCAGAGCCAGCAGGGGAAGCCCGAACAACTGAGAGGCAGGGGAAGCCCCAATGCAGTCTCCTGCCACTCTGCTGTTCTGCTATGTTCCTTAAGTAAATTCAGGGATATGAACTATGAGAACAAGATCAGAAAAAAGTTACTGTATAATAGAAGAAACTGACCGCTGAAGGTAATATGTCTGCAGAGGGTGATCAAAAAATTATATATAAAAAAGCTCAGAGATATGAAACTCTGAAGGGAAGGCTGAAAAACCTCCCTATGTAAAGAGTTCACCTTCCAGTCATTGCAACTTCATAAAAATTTTTGATCACGCTCAAAGACTTGATATGACTTGAAATGATAAAAATTTTTTTTTTTTACTGATTCAAATAGTAATGGTTTTTCTCTCTTCTTATATCAATCATGCAAAAAATCACTGCATAAATAAGATGAAAATGCGTTCACAGGGTTTATGGGGTCCCAAGGTGGCCCCGTTTCAATCCCTGCCTCAGGAGACCCGACTAATGCATATTCAAAAGCAGTTCTGAGTGCTATTCAAGACGTTCCTAGTAAGCTTCGTGACATGCAATCACATCTATAAAAGACAACACAATGTTCCGTGTCAATTTGTGAGTGAAAATCTAATACTCACACTGAAACATACACCTTAAAAGCATTCACTCGGCTAATCGAGCTAACAGGAGTTACGAGCATTGGAATTCAGGGGTCAGTTTCTTCTATTATACTCTGCTGTTCTGAGCAGGAAACCTTTTTATTTTTAAAATAATGACACAGATGCTATGGGCTCCTTTTACAAAGGTGCGCTAGCGCCTTAATGCACAAAATAGCACACGTTAAATTCCCAAGCATGCTAGCCGCTACCGCCTCCTTTTCAGCAGGCATTAGATTTTCGACTACCGTGCACTATAGCGCGCAGTAATTTTGTGCGTACGCTAAAAACCCTAGCGCATCTTTGTAAAAGGAGCCCTGTGTGTTTCACTCACACAGTATCTGTCCCATTTAAAAAGAAAAAAAGTCCCCCCTCCCGCTGATGTCGGCCCTCCTTGATATCTCCCTGATGAACTATCCTCCTCAAAGACTTATAATCATATTGAAGTAAATCAAATCACTCTAATTCATTCAGTGGTGTTACAGTGCACTTCCTTCGATTTATGCCTGTGAGATGTCAGATTAACCCCATGAGCATACTATCTCATTACGGGTTTATATTCCTCATTCATCCCAATATGGCAACTGTAGTTCAATTATATTTGAATTTATATTATTATTTCATCCAATAAATATTTATAAATAATTCATAATAGTTCATAGATAATTCATAAATAGTTTGAATAACTTAGCTTTTTAGCAATAACTGCTTTTTTTTTTTTTTTTACTTTTCCAGCATTTCAGCAGTTCTCCCCTTTACCAACGCGTTTCATATGTCTTTATCAAGGTTGGGGATACTGAGAAACAAACAAACAAAATGCTAAAATTAATTTTAGTTTTCAAATTCACATAAACCATATTCTCAAATATATCAATCTATCTAAAGTAAAAAAAAAAAAAAAAAAAAGCAGTTATTGCTAAAAAGCTAAGTTATTCAAACTATTTATGAATTATCTATGAACTATTATGAATTATTTATAAATATTTATTGGATGAAATAATAATATAAATTCAAATATAATTGAAATAGAGTTGCCATATTGGGATGAATGAGGAATATGAACCCATAATGAGATAGTATGTTCATTGGGTTAATCTGACATCCCACAGGCATAAATCAAAGGTAGTGCACTGTAACACCACTGAATGAATTAGAGTGATTTAATTCCATGATGAACTGGCACTGGGGACCGACCCCACTGGGACCGACCCCACCCCCCCCCCACCACCACCACCACCACATGCCAATGAAAATTGGCAGGAGGGATGCCCACTCTCTTCTGCTTTTGCTGACCTACCTCATGTGAGATAAAATCAGCATGAGGGATGCCCACTCCATCTTGCCTTGTCAACCCCCCTGCCCCCTTGGTGAGAAAAAAATTGACAGGAGGAATGCCGATCCCCCATCCACCTCCCCCGTGTGAAAAAAATTAGTAGGAGAGATGCCCACTCCCTCCTACCAATGGAGGTCCCCTGCGCCAGGCAACCCACCCCTGAACCAACCCCTCCCTCCCTTCTTCAACCTTCCACAAAAAAAACAGAAGGGATGACCACTCTCTCCTGCCACTGGATGTTCCCCCAAACCCACCCCCCACTCCACAAACCCACCCAGTACCTTTTTCACAAGTTGAGAGTGTGAGGGATGCGGTCCCACCTGCTCTAAGACCTGCTAGTCCAAACTGCGGGACTTCCCCTCCCTGGTGCATCTTCTCATTTGTGGGAGGGGCCTAAGGCCCTGACTGGCTCAGATGCGTAAGGCCCCTCCCATGGATGCAGAGGGAGGAGCCTAAGGTCCTGATTGAGCCACAACCAGTGCTAAAAACCGCACTACTGTTTTGTAAAAGGTGTGTGTGGGGGGGGGGAGGTAAGTCAGAAAAGGTTGCCCTAATTAACAAACTGATTACTGGAAGAATGAAGGCTTGACACCCCCCCCCCCTCATTAATCCTCCAGTGGCCCCTGACCCCCTCCCACCAACCAAAGAAGTGACAGTGACAGTAGATAACAGGTTTTATGGCAGCTCCAGTTAATATAAAAAAAACAACAACCAAAAAAAAAACAAAAGGAATTGACCCCAGAATATCCACAAAGAAGAAAATCCAGAGAAAACAAAAAAAAAAAACCTCTGTGGAGTGACGATGTTCCTAAATGGACTTTATTTGAAAGTGTCAAAGTTCCAAAGGTACACTGAAATCATCCACATAAAATAATTCCATCCACATAAAAATAAATCATCCACATAAGAGCCTTAAAGGACCTAGTCCGCTAGAGATACAGGACCCAACACGGTCCACATTTCGACAAAAAGTCTTCTTCAGGGGTCCCTGGGGGTCTTATAAAGGTGAGTACATGAGAAACAATTGTGTGGTGAGCCGGAAGTGAGACACTGCAATAAGCAAATAGATTGAGAAGCTTAATGGCCATTGCAATGGACATTAAGCAATCCGACCCAGGCTCAGTTTTCACTTTTACTCTTTCATTTCAGTACAAATATGTGAGCCCTCCTGGAACATAGAAAATACCTCCTGTACCTAAATATATAAATAACCTGCAAGCCCAAGGACTATTGTAGTGGTGGATGTTAAGGTACTGTAGGTGTTCTCTATTCCTGGAGGACTCACAATACAATATGAAGAGGTTCAGGTGAGATTTGTTTGCGAAGTCCACTTCATTGACCATTAGGCTGCCATCTGCACTGCTGGGATGTCTGTGTGGCCAGTGTACTATGAATGCTGCCAGACAGAAATCCCTACAGTTTGTTTTTCTACATTTTTCCACTGGACCTTTTTTTTTTTTTCTTAATATTTATAGATGGATGTGCTGAGCATGAAAATGTCTAACTCAAAGCCATAACTGAACCAGAAATTTAGATGTTGTTTTGGTTCCATTATGGCTGGGAGCTAGATATTGTATTGATACATTTTCAGCAAAATATCCCACTTCAGACTTAGATATCATATAGAAATGCATCACCATATGACTTTATAAAATATGGAAACAATAGCAGCCTTCCTGCCCTATTTAAGTGCCCTGTTAAAAAATTAACCCAATATGGCCCTAATTATCCATCTAAAATGGAGCTCTGAAGACGGCCATATTAATCTAGCTTAAAAGTATAAGCTAGATAGCAAACAGCCACACCTATAGCTGGTATAACTTAAAATGCATAACTTAGATCAGGGGTGTCAAAGTCCCTCCTCGGGGGCCGCAATCCAGTCGGGGTTTCAGGATTTCCCCAATGAATATGCATGAGATCTATTAGCATGCAATGAAAGCAGTGCATGCAAAGAGATCTCATGCATATTCATTGGGGAAATCCTGAAAACCTGACTGGATTGTGGCCCTCGAGGAGGGACTTTGACACCCCTGACTTAGATGTTTTAGGTTATATGTGGATATTGAGCAGCACGTAGATTCTATGGTGCAGAGCTTCCTTCTAAACGTATATATATATATATTTTGAATGGTGCTTTGTGTTATTATTCCTCAAATAAATACCATAAATCAGTGTGTACTGATGTGACCTTAGCCTTGTACTGAACTAATACTGCATTAACATTGGCTTAGCAGCATATACAGCAGGCATATTGAAAGTGTATCTTACACTGCCAACATTGAACACAGTTGGTTCACCAGCTGACCTTATCTTGAAGAGCAGATAAACTAAAAATGCATCTATAGCCTTTAGCACTGATCTCCAGCATGTGCTACACATCTTTCACCTCTACCCTTCTCTAGTTTTTATAACTCTCCATCAATAGGACAACTCCCCCTCCATCCTATTTTGATACAGCCGTTTCTTTTGTATATCTCATGTCACCTGCTGTTGCCCCACTTTGCAACAGTGTAGCTTGTTTGTGATAGAATCTTTGAGCTTGGAAATAATGTATCTCTGAAATGCAGCAGGGGTTCCAAGCTCTCCACACTGTATTTTTTTGTTGATGTTTTTAGAGATTATTTAAATCAATTCTTTGCCCGTTTGACAGCTTGCCATCTCGTTTGATGGCTTTGGTTTCTTTTGTTTCCGGCACAATATCACAGGGAAATATCTTTTGCTCACGCTGTGCCTTTGAAATTGCAGATAGAAGTAACAAAGCTTAGATATTTTTGTAAGATTTCTCAGTGGGGGGAGGAGGAACGCATGAAGCTACCTGATGAAAGGAATGATTATAATTTTCATGTTTGACTAGATAGAGGTATCTTGTGTACTAGTCTATTAGAGTAATTAATTGCAGTAGTGCACTAGAAGGGATCTAGTTGCGTCCAGGTATTTTAATGTTTTTTTTTGTTTTTTCTAGATTGTGAAATCCAGTTCAACTATTATCAGTATCAGTGATCACACAGATGCTCTTGGTATTTCCAAACTTGAAAGCAGGATAGGTTTTGATTTCCTCTGGTCACAATTTATTTATTGATTTCCTCCTACAGCAACATCACATCTCTTATTCAAACCACAGAGGCTTATAATGAAAGCACCCCCCACCTCCCCCCACCCATTCATCTGTAACTCCATGCAATGCCATACATATAAACATACATTTCACAACAATAGATATTCACTCAACCTTTGCAATACAAAAAATATCCTTATTACCAGAAAATGTTTTCTTTTTCTTTTTTTTTTAATTCTTTATTCATTTTCAAAACTTCAATTGTGCACAAAAGATGATGAATTTACATAAAATATTATAATTACAGCACAATATACTTAATAGAATAAAGACAAGACTTATTTCCCCCCACCCACTTTCCAATTAACCAACACCTCATAAAAATACCTGTAAACAACTTATCTACCTCTTAACCCATGCCAAAACATATCCCCCTCCCTAGATGTGCATGTTTTCCTCAGTTATATAAATAAATCAATCCTTACAATATTTAGTTAATGGTTCCAAAACTTCCATAAATTTTTTATAATATCCCTTCTGAATGGCCATAAACTTTTCCATTTTAAAGACATAACATAGGGATTCCCAGCAGAATGAATAATCTAATCTATCCCAATTTTTCCAATTCTTAAAAATAAGCTTCATGGCAACCCCCGTCATTATAAACAAAATTTTGTTATTTTTTTGCTGAAATTTGACTTTTTGCCCTCATAGATGTTCCAAATAAAATGGTATCATATGATAATGCCACTGGATTTTCTAATAAATTATTAACTTGATCCCAAATCGATCTCCTGAATTTTAGTATCAAGGGACAATAGTATAGTAAATGATCTAACGTCCCAACTTCCAGATGACAATGCCAGCATCTATTAGACTTGGAACTATCTACTCTATGCAAACAAACTGGGGTCCAAAATGCTCTATGTAATAAGAAAAACCATGTTTGTCTCATAGATGCAGACATTGTACACCTCATCCTCCAAGACCAAATTTGTGGCCATTGAGATGCAGTAATTTGATGCTTTATCTCAGGGATATCAAATTCCTTCCTTGAGGGCCACAATCCAGTCGGGTTTTCAGGATTTCCCCAATGAATATGCATTGAAAGCAGTGCGTGCACATAGATCTCATGCATATTTATTGGGGAAATCCTGAAAACCCGACTGGATTGTGGCCCTCAAGGAGGGACTTTGATACCCCTGCTTTATTTCAATGCTCCAAATGTCACGCAGACCATTTTTTGGTTTCTTATTTAAAAATCCAGATATTAATTTATACCACTATGCGGGCTGATGACCCAGGAAGTCCACCTGAAAACATAAGACCGGCAAGCAATTTTGAACCTTCAAATTTTTCCATTCAGGGAACCCTTCCTGAATGGCCTGCTTCAGCTGCAACCATCTATAATTTTGCGATTTATTAAGACCAAATTTGTGTAGCAATTGTGAAAAATCAAGCAGCTTACCTTCAGGAATAACATCATCCAAAGTGCGTATACCTCCCATCATCCAATATTTCCAGATGACCTTAAATCCGCCAATTTTAATCTTGGAGTTCAGCCAAGACTGATTAGTCTGAGATGTGGATTTATATATAGGAATAGGTATTAAATTATCTACAAATTTTATAGTTTCCCAAGTATCTAATAAAATTCTATTGTCCTTATATAATCTAGGCATCTTGATACTCATAACATGACATAATCTCAGTGGCGACAGGAGTTGCCATTCCAACCATAACCAATCAGGCAAAGTTTCCATGAGTTAGACAAGGGTGTCCGTTATCTCCTTTGCTTTTTGATATTATATTGGCTATTCAACTGGCAGGTAGGGAATATTAAGTCTCTGCATATGCAGATGATATTTTGCTTCATTTGAGAAATCCTGAGACTGCCATTTCAAGTTTGTTAGATTTGATTGAAAAATTCAGAAAATTTTCTGGCTATAAAACAAATTGGAGTAAATCAGAGGTTCTTCCTTTAACTCCCAGAGACCCAAATATAGAAAAAAACGTAAAAAAATTTTTTCGAACGTTCACATGTTGTTATAGGAGGCTTGTGATCCCTAAATCAGTGTTTTTTTTTTATTTTGACATTTTAGTAACTTTTGGGGAGGATGTTGTAAAATTGCAACGCTGGGCCTGTAAGGTAGCAGAATTTCAATAGTATCACTCTCTCTCTGAACACATGTAAGGAATAATTAAAAGTTTATTTGTACTTTACAGCTTATAAAGACCCACCTAAGTTTATGTATATACACAACAACAATAGTATAATAAAGAAAAAAGTAATTTTTATTATCAATTTAATACAAAAAATGAGTATCATATAAAAACGCAAATTTTTCCCTGTGAAGCGCCCATTGACTTCTATCAGCGGTAATCAAGAAATTTCGTGTTTTTGCACAAAAAATTTCATGTTAGCGCAAATACGGGTAAAAACGGCCACGCTATGAAATAGCACTTGTGCTATCTTCATAGCACGGTTTTGTGAATCGAGCCCTATATGTGCATGTTTTATTTGTTCATTTATTCAGTTATGGTAGTTCCAAAAACAGTTATTTTGCTCTGAAAAGCACAGGCGAACATTGCACTTCCTGCAAAGTGTGTTGGTATAGCCTTTTGCACAGTGTCGGCACCGTCCTCTATCGGCTTTGATGGGAAAATGTCCAATCATGTCCTTGCAAACTTCCTTTGGAGGGTGTGCATTTGACTTTTTGGCTGTCATGGCAGCTGAAGAACCTCCATCATCTGTAAACTGCCTCTTTTGGGAAGTCAAGGTGCCCCCTCTTGATGAAACTGGGCTTGCAGATGGTCGCCCTCGCTTTGACACTGACCCAGCCGTTCCGATCAGGATAAGAGAAGATGCCAACTGGGCCTGAAACATTCTCCTGTTTAGCATCTGTTTCTTTGGGATATCCAAAGCTTTGCAGTCCCTTTTGTACAGGAGCCAAGCATTGATCACAGCTAGATTAATGGTGTGCCAGAAGATGTAAAGGTACCAGCGGTAGGACTTCAGTGGAAACTTGTATTTTGCTGCAAATGAGTCTAACAAATCCACTCCGCCCATGAATTTGTTATAGGCAGCCACGATATAAGGCCTCTCAACTTCAACAAATCTTTTGGCAGTTTTGTCCCAGCGTTGAATCTTCTCCACTGGTTGTGGGCCAGCAAAGGAAGACACAAGTGTAACCTGTCTGTTGTCAAACCATTTCACAGCACAAATGTTGTGATTTGACTCCACTCTGACATCAAAGCTTCCTCTTCCCTTTTTCTTCAAGCTTTTCTCATCCTCAAGATTACAGTTTGGAAGGCGCACTTGTCTGGCTGTTCCTGTGTAATGAATTCCACAATCCAGCAGCCTAACTATCAATGGGATGCTGGTGAAAAAGTTGTCTGCATAGATCTTGTAGTTGTGACTATGTGGAAGTGTGGAAGCAAGTTTCATCACAACATCCCCTGATAGTCCAAGTTCAGATCTTGCCCGTATTCCATTCACACTGCCTTGGTACACATCAAAATCACAAAGTATACCAGAGATTCCAGTCCTTGCCCACAGCTTGAACCCCCATGGGTTTGGCTTGCCACGCATGTACTGTTTGATGCTGCTGAATTTCCCCCTGAAAGGGATCATCATTTCATCAACAGAGTTATGTTCTTCAGGGACCACTTTTAGGCATTTCTCTCTGAAAGCATCAAGCCATGGTCTGAGTTTCCAGAGTTTGTCACTTTTTTGTTCCATCTCAGACACGGTTAGATTGTTCACAAAATGTAATGATGTCAACAGAGACTGGAATCTGTTTCGTGACATTACATCAGCGACAGGACTGTATCTTGTGTCTGCTTCCCAGTACATACGGACTCCAGGCATTTGGACAAGACCCATCTTCAGATACATGCCAATCATCTGCTCTATTTCCTTTGTGTTTGTGTTTATAGATGATCCTTTCTTCTGAAAACTGTACTGATTTGTGTTATCTGCCAGAGCGTTGATCATATCTTCTGTCACAAACTTCTGAAAGTACTCCAGTGGTGTGCAGAGGGAATGGACATCATTACTCCAAAGCAGGCAACAGGGTTGTATGACTTCATGGCCAGATAAACAGACCTATTTACACATTCAACCATCCAATGGTGTTGCAGAACTGAACAATAGGTTCTATTAGTAATGTACATGAAGTTTTAAAAAGAAAAAAAATGGGGGAGGGTTTATTTTGTAGCCTTAAATGTGATGTTGTAATATTACAACACTGGGTCTCAGGGGAGTGCAGACAAAACCTTGCTATCACTTTGACCCACTGTTGTAAAATTACAACATAGAAATAACCAGCTCTAAATCTCTTAAAATCAGTATATTCAATGATGTCATAAAATCTGCATGATCTACACATATTAATGATCACATAAAAAAATATTTCAAGCTTTTTACTTACTTTAGTCCTGATGTATCCCGTCCAAAACAACAAGATGATATACTCCAAAGCAGGCAACAGGGTTGTATGACTTCATGGCCAGATAAACAGACCTATTTACACATTCAACCATCCAATGGTGTTGCAGAACTGAACAATAGGTTCTATTAGTAATGTACATGAAGTTTTAAAAAGAAAAAAAATGGGGGAGGGTTTATTTTGTAGCCTTAAATGTGATGTTGTAATATTACAACACTGGGTCTCTGGGTGTTAAATGTTCATTGTCAAAAGGGTTTATTTGGGTCATTCCCTTTTCTTTGGAAGGAGGAAGGGATTAAGTATTTAGGAATCTGGATTCATAATACGTTGGATGAGCCAATTAAAATTAACAAAAAAAAAAAATTACTGATGAAGGTTATGAAAATGTGTGAGCAATGGATCCCTTACATTTGTCTTGGTGGGGGAGAGTCCAAATGGTTAAAATGATGATTTTGCCTGTGGTTTGCTACCAAATGGGAATGTTGCCGGTATATTTTCAGAGGTCCTTTTATAAAAAGTTAAATAGTTTTCTCACTAAGGGCTCCTTTTATCAAGGCGCGCTACGGGGGTTAGCGCGTCGGACATTTCATCACGCGTTAATCCCTGCGGCAGCCTAAAATCCTAATGCCTCGTCAATGGAGGCGTTAGGTACTAGCATGGCAGACGGTTTAACGCACGGTATTCTGTGGGTTAAACCGCTACCGCGCCTTTGTAAAAGGACCCCTAAATTTATTTGGCTAAGGAAAAAAGCGAGAATTGCTCTAGTATCTCTACAAAAATCAGTTGCGGAGGGTGGGGTAAATTTCCAAATTTCTATAGGTATCATCAAGCCTATATTATGCGGCAGGGTATGTTTGTGGTTTGTGTATGCATATGTGGAAATTAATGTTGTTAAAGAGTACTCATTATGGCCCTGATTCTTTAAAGTTAGTCCCCTAGAATCGTGTGCCTAGCCTATCTAGGCGCCTAATTTAATTTTCTTAATTGGCTTAATCAGTGCTAATAATTGAAAGTGCCATTAAAAACCAAAACCAATAAACCCTCCTTCTACAAAACCGTAGCTCGTTTTTTTGCGCCGGCCACAGTGGAGAAGATATTGAAGAGGTGAAGGAGATGAGAAGACACAGCTTGGAGACAGCAGGGTGAGACCCAGGGAAACATCATCTATCAACACTGAGGCAGCTACACTCATCCAATTACTTGACTGGGGCTCTGGAGTCTCTCTGAGCCTCCTCTTATCTGTACCATGACAACAAAAGAGATCAAAGCAAAAACAAACAAAACTGCGGAAATCACAATGTTCTGGACCTCTGTTTTATTTCTTCCAACAATCTTAAAAGCAGTCTTTGGAACTCTGTCCACATTTATGCTGTTTTATGGAGATTGTTGGAAGAAATAAAACAGAGGTCCAGAACATTGCGATTTCCACCGTTTGGGGTTTTTTTTTTTTTTTTGTTTGTTTTTTGCTTTGCTCTTCATCATGTGGAAATTGGGGTCTTCTTGTTTTGTTTTCCTGTGTTTGAACAGCAGCAATCAAGGCATTTCTGAGCAAGCCCATGGTGGTTCCAGATTGGCACTCACACACCCAGTCCATAGAGAGGTGTGTAAAAGTGACAACTGAGGCTGCTGGTCATGTATACTGTACATCTAGGAGAAGAGGGAACATTAAGGGCTCCTTTTAAAAAGCTGCGCTAGAGGTTTCTACCATGGACAGGTGAGGTAAATGCATTGACACTCATAGGAATTCTGTGAGTGTCGGAACATTTACCTCGCCGTCCCGTGGTAGAAACTTCTACTGCAGCTTTGCAAAAGACAGTTCAAATTAGGGGCCATACTTCGTAGGCACCAAAAACAGCTCATGAGTCAAAACAGAAGCAAACAAAATATGGCCTTTTTGCTGGATTGTGTTAAATAGCATTAAATTAACTGCATAAATGACATGCTAAAGACAATTATGTGACTATAAATGTAGTTCAGACTATTTGTATGTGCAAATAAATATTATCTAATTTCTTCATATTTCAACTGTGATTTGATGTAGGTAAGACTCACTTTAAGCATTTTGAAGACAGCTTTAGATTCAGCATGTAAAATTGCTTCAGTTGGACACTAGTAGTTTGCAAAGTGTGAAAAAAACAAAAATAAAACTCTACCCCTAAAATTGACATGCCCTGTTATAGAATAGCCCCATTCTATGCCAAAATGGCCAGTTGATCACCAGCATTTATATTAGATTTCATTTGGCATAAATACTAGTACCCAACTTTTGGCACAGAAAAGGGTCTGTTCTATAGACAGAGCACTGTTTCTAGAATAGTGCTCTGTACTGGTGCCATTTATAGAATGCCCCCTTAGTGTGACCTCTCTTCTCCTTGCTTTATTTGCACACATAGCATACTTTTTCCTGATAGATACACATGCATGTGCATTCCATCAGGAAAAAGCATGGACTATGTGGAAATAGTTTGTACTTCCTAGGATAAACAGCATTAAATCTGTTTTACAATTTGGGATCTTACTAGATACTTAGGACCTGGGCTGGCCACTGTTGGAAGCAGGATACTAGGCTTGATGGACCTTCGGTCTGTCCAAGTATGACAATTCTTATGTTATATGAGTCAATTATAGAATAATCAAGCCATTGTGACATCACTGATGAAGCTGACTCTTAGGCATTGGTGGAATGAGGTATTATGACATCACAATCTTAGCTTTGGAATGTTGCTACTCTTTGGGTTTCTGCCTGGTACTTGGAACCTGGGTTAGCCACTGTTACAACAGGATACTAGGCTTGATGGATCTTCAGTCTGTCCTAGTATGGCAGTTCTTATGCTCTTATGACAGCATGCACTATGGCCTGATTCTATAAAGGGTACCTAAGAGATAGACGCCAAGGAACATGTTGCATGGTGCCTGTCAATCTTCAGTCATGTACCGTTTATAGAATCCTACCTAGTGGTGCCTAAAGCGGACTTAAGTGCCTATATTTAGGCCAAGTAAACTCTGGCATAAATAGGGTGCACCTAAGTCTGATTTAGGTGCCTATATGCAAAACATGCCCAAGATCTGCCCACAATGCAATTTTTTCTTGAAGGAAAGGGAATAACAATATCCAACACTTCTAAAGAAAATTAGGATACCCGTAAATATGTAACACTAACAGATATCCTAAGTCTTATTTTATTGTATATTTTCTTATAATTAATCTCTGTAATATGTGAATTGTCAATCTCAGAATGTGGACTAAATAGAGATTGGGTATTGTTAATTATGTTGATCCATGTACTTTTATTTCCTGTAGAAATATGGAAGATCTTCTTTTTTCTTTTTATTTACAGTATATATATGTGTATGTACATATATAATGATAAATAAAGATTTTTTTTTTTAAATGGCACTTTGTCCAGGTTTTGAAAAGCTTCCGGTAAAAATTGCCATCTGGGGGCGGGGCTTTGGGCAGAATGGGGCATGATGCAGGCGGAACAGGGCAGGACTGGACGGGACTGTGGGCGTGGCCATGGGTCCAGATTTTCCTTCGGGAAAATCTGGTAGCCCTAGTTTGGGCATCTTTATGGCATTTAGTTGTGACTGAAACAGTTTTTACAGTGTTCCAATATTGCAGAAAAATGTCCAAATTTTAACCTGCCTTAGGTCCTCTTCTATCAAACTGCGCTAGCAGTTTTTAGCACAGAGAGCCGCACTGAATGGCCTGTGCTGCTTCCGACGCTCATAGGAACTCATAGGAATGGGAGTAGCGCAGCCCATTCAACGCAGCTCATCGCGCCACAAACTGCTAGCGCAGTTTGATGGAAGAGGCCCTTAGTCTCACCCAAAATCTGCTCCAACATGCCTCCCCTTGAGATTTAGATGAACTGCAGAGAAATACTTCTCAAAAATTGCGATTTGGACATTTTTGTGGAAAAAAAAATCCATCTGCCACAATGTGCCATTTTTGGGATATTTTTCTATTTTGAAAATAAGACTCTAACGATTAGTGGGTACTAAACACTAAGACGCCCATAGGAATATAAAGGGCATCTTAGCATTTTCGCACACTAATCGTTTGCTAAATCAGTTAGTGCCCCGTGATGAGTTCCGTTATAAATGTTAGGCAATTGATACCATGTTATGCTAATATTCTACAATTGTACTTACAATAAGTGCCTGGGTTCCATTATAGTACTGTATAAACTCTTACCATCTGCCCCTGAGTGCCTAAATGGAGGTGTCTAGCTATAGAATTGCATCTATGCAGGTAGTGTTAGAGCAGAGATTGGGCAGAGCAAGGGTGGTCCCAGAATGTATCAAGATAGTGGATCCAAATTACACTCACTGAAGGTCAATTCCCGCAGCATCTAGGAGAAATCATAATCACTCCAATTGTGAAGGACCACAAAGGCCTTATAGATAGCCCTGCTAACTATAGACCCATCGCCTCAATACCAATATACATCAAACTTATAGAAGGACTAGTTGCACAATTCCTCACAAATTACCTGGAAGCCCACAATCTTCTCCACCCCTCTCAATCGAGATTCAGATCCAACCACAGCATGGAGTCTTTACTAGTAACCCTACTAGACACAGCCCAACAGCACCTCAGCAAAGGCAGAAGGATGCTGATAATTCAACTCGATCTTTCTGCAGCATTCGATCTGGTCGACCACACCATCCTACTGCAGACACTAGAAGCCAAAGGGATCTCAGGCAGGGTATATAATTGGTTCAAAGGATTCCTTAAATACAGATCTTATAGAGCAGTGTTCTTCAACCTTTTTACACCCGTGGACCGGCAGAAAAAAAAGAATTATTTTGTGGACCGGCAAACTACTAGGACTAAAATTTAAAAACCCCGTTTCCGCCCCATCTCCGCGAGTTGGTCCCCACAAATCATCTGATCCCATCCACACAAGCCTCAGTTATGATTTTATATTGAATGTATTTTATTAAAGTATAAAAAGAAACAATATTCTGTACAATTGTCATTTTATAAATACAAATAATTCAGAGCAGGATCAACAAAACCCCTGTCTCCCCTACCCTTCACATATATCCCCTCTACTATCAAGAAAACTGAACAAGCCAAATTATTACAGAATGCTACACAGAAATATCATGCGAACAGAATACTGCAGTCACAAATGACAGGAATAGTTTTAGGGGAGTGCAACTAGGGCAACTGCCCCCTAGTCAGAGAGCGCCCTAAGCAAGCTGGAAGCTAAAGAAGCACTGCCTGGGTTTTGCAGTCCCCAGTTATGTCTAACACCAGCTCTAGCAGGATATATATTTCAAATCTGATATATTCTAATCACAAAATAGAAATAAAATTATTTTTTTCTACCTTTTGTCGTCTCTGGTTTCTGCTTTCAATCTTCTTTTCACTCTCTTCCTTCCAGCGTCTGCCCTCTCTGTCTCTTCAATCCAGCATCTGCCCCTTCCATCCACTGTCTGTCCTCTCCCCCTTCTATATGGTATCTGTCTTCTTTCTATGCCTCTCTCCCCTTTCCATCCAGCTTGTGCCCCCTCTCTCCTTTTTACATGATTCATTCCAGCTTCACTGCTCTCTTCATTTTTATCTCTCCTACACCAGATCTATCATCGTTGTCCCTCTCTGCTTATTTTTCTGCTGACCCCTTCCTATCATCAATCTCTCTACTTTCTCATGCCTGTGTCTCCCCTTCCCTTCCTCTAATCTCTCTGCCAGCTGTTTCCTTCCTTTTTTCCTTCTCCCTTCCCTCCTCCTCCTGTCCAGCAGTAATTCTCTTCCCTCCCCTCCCAGCATCATCTCTCCTTCTCCCTCTCCAGTAGCAGCTGTCCCTTTTTTTCCTTGCCCAGCAGCTTCCCAGATTCATTTCCCTCCTCCCCTCCCAGCAGCATCTCTCCTTCTCCCTCTCCAGTAGCAGCTGTCCCTTTTTTTCCCTGCCCAACAGCTTCCCAGATTCCTTTCCCTCCTCCCCTCCCAGAAGCATCTCTCCTTCTCCCTCTCCAGTAGCAGCTGTCCCTTTTTTCCCCTGCCCAGCAGCTTCCCAGACTCTGATAGTGGGTTTTCCCCCTCCCAGCAGCTCTTCTTACTTCCCAGTGCAGCGATTCACGAAGGCAGCCTAGGGTCCTTTGTTGGGTCGCGCCGCCTCTGAGGAAAGAGGAAGTTGCATCATCAGAGGCAGCCGTGACTCAGCAAAAGCCCCGAGTTTGCCTTCGTGAATCACTGCGCTGGGAAGTAAAGGAGAGCTGCAGAGAGGGGAGAAAGCCACTGTCGGCCTAGCGCACACTTCAGATGTTGATCTTGCCGGCCCTGCACAGACTGGCAGGAAGTTGAAGTGAGTCAATCTTGCCGGCCCTGCGCGGACCGGCAAAAATTTCCTGCGGACCGGCAGTTGAAGAACTGTGTTATAGAGTAAAGTCAAACAATCTTAAATCAGAACCATGGTCCAACCATGGTTCCTCAAGGATCACCTCTCTCACCTACTCTCTTCAACCTCTTCTTATCCTCCCTTGGGTCTACCCTAGACAATCTGAATGTAACTTCATTCAGCTACGCTGACAACATCACCATACTTCTACCCTTTGATGCTCCTGACCCAACTTCTACAGAAAAATTGGAAAAAACCCTTCAAGCAGTGGAAAAATGGATGGCAGATCACAAATTGAAGCTGAACACTGACAAAACAAAATTTCTACTGCTTGAAAAGGATAAGAATCCCTCCATCACAGAACTAGAAAAAAAGCCTCCAAATACCCTATACAACCTACCCTAAAACTCATAGGAGTAACAATAGACAGATGCTGCACAATGCAGGCCCAAATCAACAAGACCACCCAGAAAGCATTTCTAGCCATGCGCAATTTAAGAAAAATCAGAAAATTCTTCGACAAAGAGCAATATAGGCTAGTAGTCCAATCCCTAGTACTAGGTCTATTGGACTACTGCAACATACTCTGTCTGCCTTGCCCTGCAACAATGATAAAACAACTACAGACAATCCAAAACACTGCACTCAGATTAATCTACTCACTGAGAAAATTTGACCACGTCACCGCGGCCTATCTGGACTCACACTGGTTGCCAATGCAAGCACGGATTCAATTCAAACTATACTGTCTATTATTCAAAGCAATAAATGGCACAGCCCCCAATTACCCAAACAACCGCCTGTACCAAAACGCCACCACTAGGCAAAGAAGAACTAAGAACCCTTTTACCTACCCCTCACTCAAAGGCACCCAGTGCAAGAAGATATTTGACAGTCTGCTGGCAACACATGCAGCGAAATTGGACCACACTATCTCCAACCTGCTGATAACAACAAACGACTACAAATATTTTCGCAAAGAAATCAAAACCCATCTTTTCAAAAAATTTATACAGATTGCTTAACCCCAACTGGATCCCCCTCAACACAACTTCCCCCTCCTCCCCCCTTCACCAGTTCCCTTCTTTTTAGCCTCAAGCATGTCAACTGCTTCCCTAACTGTATATATACTGGATCTGCACTATTTCCTATTTGTACAGCATCTTGTAGCTCTTGAAATATATAGCTCCGTTATTCTTGTAACTTCTCCTGGAAATGACCAGAATTCTCTCTGTAATTATCCTGGAAATGTCCAGTTGTCTCTTTTGTAATCTGCCCAGAACTGCAAGGTTGAGGCGGAATAGAAATCAGTAATGTAATGTATTATCCAGATAACTTAGAACATATAAAAAGCTGCCCTATATTATCCAGATAAACCATTCAGATAGTGGAATGAATGTTGCCACATTCTGGATTAGTTTTGGTGCTGACCACCTGATCTGCGTAGTCAGCACTGGCCACTATCTGGATAATGGCATTGAATATCCAGATATTTTTGACTGCCAGGGATGACATTTAAAAAACATTTCAGCTATGCTCTGGCGCTAAAAATAATACACCCTTGCAGGTTGCAATGGGCCCAGGATCATTTCTTTCAGAACTGGTGGAAGTTGTGTATCACCGGCTGGTTGTATGTTCCTGACACAGTCTAGTTGGCAAAACATGGCCACGTTGGTTATGACTTCCTGGGAGCATTAATTAAAACATCTTTTCTTCATATGGCCTGCTTCTTGTCTTATAGAATAGTGTGCAGCCGGATGTGTGTGCACATTTTAATGAGAGCCAATTAACTTCAATAATTGCTTATTGGCACCCAATTGTTGGTTAGCTAAGGGCTCATTACTCAATTTAAATTGTGTGTGCATCTTGGACACACACACGCAAATAAGGGCACCAATCTGGGTGCTATGTTTAGAATCCAGGGTAAGTACGCACTTCACAACTTCTTCATTTTTCACTTTGAAAATTGGTATTGAAATAAATCATTGGTATTGAAATAAATCACCTGAATGTAGCCTTCTTTCTGATTTTTGGCTATTTTGCTCAAATGACAGTATTTTGGCTCTTTTTGAAACAGGAATGTTGAGATCTGACTCCATCTTCCTCAGCATGTTTGATTTTTCTGACCACTGCAAGGAAAGTGCTCAGAAGGCTGAGGACAGGGATGGGCTATTGTTTGGAATGAGATGGGAAATTTCAACAATATATCTCATGTTGATAAAACCCGAAAGTGAGGAGAAATATATGAACATAAGAATAGCCTTACTGGATCAGACCAATGGTCCATCTAGCCCAGTATTCCATCTTCATGGAGGCCAATCCAAGTCACAAGTATATGGCAAAAACCCCAAACTGTTTTTGTCTGCTTGCTGACAATAGCATACCCTCTTTTAAAAGTGTGCACCCTATTTGGAAAAAGGGCACACTTTTTCTCTAAGAGTGCACACTTTTTGCCTGATAGTTCACATGAATGAACCATAGTGCATGTACAAACCACTGGACATATGTAAATAGTATACATATGTAAATAGTATACAGTGTACAACTTTGCTTCAGTGACAAAAAAATAGCCAACCAAAAATAATCAACATGAACATTTCTGGAAACGACATAGTAAACATGTAATGAAAATTTTCTGCCCCTCCACATCCCTAATCCTGGGAGACCATAGCAGACTGTGCACTCTTATTCATGAGGGCCTTCAGCGACATGGAGAGAGACAAATTCCTTAATTCTTCTGTCTTTTTTTTTTTTCCCTCTCCTAGTTTTACTTAAAGAGTTACGTAGACATTAATTTCCATACAACTAAAGACACGAAAGTGCAAGGTCATGTTGAAGAACAGCAAAATCTAATCCAGATGACTTACTGCTAGCTCAAACGCTATTTGGCTCTAGCTGCAGAGCGCTCTCAATCAGTAGAAATATGTTAAGTAGTGTTGTCTCTCTAATACAGCTTGATCAGAAGAGTATGCCAGTAACAGGGAGTGACCTCAAGTTCTTAGGTTAGAGATTTCATTAGTATTACTTTACTGGAAGCCAGAGAAGCCTGAGGAAATAATGTAAAATCTGTAACAATGCAGATCTTTCTTTAGAAAGAAAAATCAAGCAGTTTCACCAGGCATCTAAGAACTTAGATTTAGAAGAGAATCACACTATGCAGATATTTGATTTTTAAGCAAGTAGGTGCCCTTAGGTCTTGGATGGGAATTAATAGAAAATGGAATTTCTTCAAAATAGCTCTTGGTGTGAAGGAAAAGTAGCACAGATAAGAAAACCAGGTACACAAGATGATTTTTTAAATCTCTCTAAGGGGTCTATTTTCAAAGCTGCATTAAGACAATGATGCATATTAACTAGGTGTGTACAGTGAGAATATGTTTTGTGTTGTTTCTCTTGCTGTTTCTGGAAATGTTTTTTTCTCCCATTTTATCATCATGGGAGCTATTTTGTTAAGAATGTACACTGTTTATGAAAGAGCATATACTTTTTAGAAAGTGTGTACACTGTGGGGCCCATAATCAAAACTTTGAAACATCCAAAAACCAGCCTAAGTCAGCACTTGGACGTCCTAATAGCAGGGTCGTCCAAGTGCCAATAATCAAAACCAACTTTCTGGACGGCACTTCTAAGCTGCTGTGCATCAAGAGAGCAAAGGGGCGTGTTGAGAGGTGTGTTAAGGGTGGGAATCGGGCGGGCTTCAACCTGGACGTACCCCAGCCATTATCAAAGCTTTCCTAGAGGGAATATAGACGTCCGCAGTCAGACTTGGTTGAGTTGCATCTAAGTTTCACAAAGGTGCCCAAACTGACAAGAAGACCACTGGAGGGTTTAAGGCATGACCACCCCCCTTTACTCCCCCAGTGGTCACGACCCCCTCCCATCACCCAAACAGAGAAAAAAAAACCCAAAACCATAAGCTTCCCATCAGCTGATCACGACAGAAGGAATCGAGCCAGTTTTGGGGATTCCTGGTGGCTCAGCTGATGGGGATTCCCCCTGCTATGATCAGCTGAGCCTCGGAGCCCTACACCCCTCCTCCTGACATCTCCAGACCTCCTCCGACATCTCCTGAAATCCCCCACATCCCCCTGACATTCTGGACCTCCCAGACATACCCTGGCATCCCTCTCACATCCTCAACATTCCCCTGATATCCCAGACTACCCCCAACATTCCCTGACAACTCTGCCCTCACATCTCCCAAACATTTCTGGGCCCCCTCCACATCTGTGGACCCCCCATACCTTCAGATGAGAAAACAGCAGGAGGTAAGCTTACTCACTCCTGCCTACAGGGCCACACACTGCAAGGGATGGGACTTCCCCCTCCCATTGCATCTTGGGATGCAGTGGGAGGGACGAAGGCTCTGGTTGGCTCAAAATCACCATTTTGAGTGAATCAGGCCTTCAACCCCTCCCTCTATCATATCTCTCCCGAACTGTCTCTTCTCTAGGCTAAAGAGCCCTAGCTGCTTTAGCTTTTCCTCATAGGGAAGTCGTCCAATCCCTTTTATCATTTTTGTTCATTCAGTACCTTTTCTAATTTTGCTATATTACTACTACTATTTATCATTTATATAGTGCTGAAAGGTGTACGCAGCACTGTACATTTTGACATTTAATAGACAGTCCCTACTCAGAAGAACTTACAATCTAACTTGGACAGACAGACAAGACATCTTGGATTAAAGATATGGAATGCAGTGGTATGGTCCTAAGATCCTGATTGGCTCAAAATCAGCTGATAAATTACCTTTCTGTGGAAAAACCAAAGCACTTTACATATTATATTCAAGTACTTCCTGCCCATACATTTTTGTTAACATCAACCATAATAAAATAACTACAACTATAAACAATACAAAATACAGCCCTAAGACTAGTCTACTCACTGAAGAAATTCGACCACATTACAGAGGCATACCACGACTCACATTGGCTCCCAATACAAGCGAGAGTACACTTCAAGTTTTACTGCCTACTATTTAAAGCAATAAACGGAGACAGCCCAGCCTATTGGAACAATCAACTAGTTCAATCCACCTCAACCAGATATAGAAGAGCCCACGCACTATTCACACACCTTCCAACCAAAAACGTCAAAAGAAAAAAACTGTACATCAACCTCCTAGCCATTCGAGCTGCAACACTCGACCTCCAACTCTACAACCTATTGACCTCGACCACAGACTACAAAACCTTCAAAAAAGAAATAAAAACCCTTCTATTCAAAAAACACATAAAACCGAACTAACTCAATCAGAAATGTCCCAAGCATCACCTGCAACTACTCCATATGTACTTCTAATACCATGACAATTCAAATGTAATCCTTAGCAACTCAAAAAAATGTACAAACTACTCCCTAAATACTTCTAATGTCCTGACAATCCATTTGTAATCCACCTTGAACCGCAAAGTAATGGCAGAATAGAAATCCCTAATGTAATGTAATGTAATCATTCCTTAAACATGTTATGTGAGGTTTATCTACCCAATTCAGATGTTGCTGATTTGAAAAGAGTGATTTTGCAAGTCTAATATGTAGATAATGTTTCCTATGTACAAAGAGGCGTCATGTCTAATTCCCTCATTCATTGTCATGAGCAGTCCCCTGAGGATGATTATTTTCCAGAATTGCCCTACTGTGAGTCTATTTGAAGCAAGCTGTTGAGTCTGATTCAGGATCAATAGACTGAACTGGATGTATGGCTCTGGTAGATTCAATCTGCTTCTAGTCTTCTAGTGAGCTTTTATTTTTCAAATTCTATATACTGACAGATTCCTTTCTTGATACTGATTGGGTATGAAAAGAAATGAAAGATAACATTTTTGTAGACAGTATCAAAATTAGTAAGTATAGAGAGTGAAACAGGGACAAAAATTCATCCCAATCCCATTTTCATCCCTGTCCCCTCTCCGTCCACACAGTGAAGTGCATTTTTCATTCGCGTCCCCTTCCCTTCCCCACATTTTTTATCCCTGTCCCTACAGTCTTGACTCTCTCCCCCACATTTCCCCACTCAAAGCAGAAACATGATTTTATGCAACACACACATGATTTTATGTGCGCGCACGCACGCACACACACACCCACCCACCACATATATATATATATATATATACACGTATATATATACATATTTATTTATTCAATTTTTTATACCATTCTCAGAACGGTTTACATGCATTTATTCAGGTACTCAAGCAGTTTTCCCTCTCTGTCCCAGTGGGCTCACAATCTATCTAACGTACCTGGGGCAATGGGGGGATTAAGTGACTTGCCAAGAGTCACAAGGAGCAGCGTGGATTTGAGCCCACAACCTCAGGGTGCTGAGGCTGTAGCTTTAACCACTGTACCACACTCTTAGAGAACTTGGAAAGAATGCCACACTCTACATGCTTTCCCTACTTATTTGCATGTAGTTTATAGCTACTTTGAATAAGATTCAGATACTGGATACTGTATGAGCACCACTCTTTAAAAACTTCTGTTACTGATTCTTTTATGCACACTGTGTGCACTCCAGAGAATTATGTATAAAAAAATCAAAACAATGTACAGAAAAACCACATATTGAACAAAATAATATTTACAATATTGTGGAAATATATGAGGGTATTTTAATCCTTAGCTTGTCAGTCCAGTATCTTTCTGTTGGCCATGTAAACAGTGATAGTTCAGTAGCACTAACCAAAAATCCTGAGCTTATTAGCAACCATAAACCTTAGTGTTTTTGGTAGGTTGCCAAAATGACCACTAGGCTTTAGCTCTGCTAGATGCTCCTTGAAATCTTGGTCAAGCCACTCAACCATCCATTGAATCAGGTACAAAACTTAAATTGTAAGCCCTCCAGGATGATAAAAATACCTACTGTACCTGAATGAAACTTGCCTTAAGCTATTACTGAGAAAGGTGTGATCTAAATCCAAATCCAAAATCCAGTAACATGCATACTGTGAAGTAATACAGAACACTACAAATGTCACCCAGGATCTGAAGAGCAATTCTACCATACCATAATAGCATTCTCGTGAGGCTACCCCATGAAGTCTCAAGCTGCCATTTTGAACATCTTTGGACCGACAGTACTCTAGCAGGAAGAGTTGGGTTCTTTCCTGCTCCCAAAGAAGCCACTAGATCACAAGGGATGATAAGGTATGGTGGGGGAGAGTGCATCGGGGGAGAGTGCTTTGGGTCCCCATTGCTGCAGTATTACTGTGGTAGTGGTTCCCATTACCATGGCACTACCATGGAATGGCCAACTGTTACCATGGTAATACTGGGCAAAATTGACAACGTGCTCTAGTCACATGTTTCTCAGTCTGGTCCTCAAGGACTGGTCAAACAATCTACTCTTCACAATATCTACAATAAATATTTAATACATTTTCATACTATGAAAGCACTGCATGGAAGTTCATCATGCATTTTAATTATGGAGATCTTGATGACCAGATTGTCTGGATACTCCTTGAAGAGTCACATTGAAAAGTTCTGTTCTGACATATGTACTACCTTACTATCATAGAGTCTGTGACAGGTCCTGCATTTGTAGAATCGCTGAAAATCACAATGATGCATAGTCATATAGACAACTGGGGCAATTCTATAAATTAGTGCCTCAGTTTAGGTGACCCAATGCCATGTGCTTAGCTCCAATTCTGTAGTGGCACTTTGGCGACAAGATTCTATTCAAGACTATTAGCGTAAGTTGGCTCACCTATATATGCCAAATGAAGTGTCATTTATAGTATTCTATGCAAGTTAACTGAAAGGTAAACAAATGACCCACCCATACTTCTCCCAGAATACAGTTTTGTGCTATCAGGGCTGGTGTTGGTAGGGTTGTGGGGGGGGGGGGGGGGCAAACAGGACAACTGTCCTGGGCCCCACAGCTTCAGGTTGGGATGTCCTTCCCTTCTCCCTATCCCGTTCCAAAGCCCCCCTCCCTCACCTTTTAAAATGCAAAGGGGTAGCCGGCACTGTTGTCCTGCCATGGTCTGCCCAAGCAGAAACAAGAAGTTGCATCAGAAGGGGTGAACCATGGCAGGGCAATAATGTGCCTCATTTCATGTGCACCCTCCTACCAATCCTTCAGGAAATCAGTTAAAACCTATCTCTTTGATAAATTTCTCTGACTCCTTCCTACCTTGCCATATCACTGCATTACCTGCTGTATTTTCGACATATTTCCGGTTTGCATTTGGGGATTAATAATAGGAAGGAACCGTATATGCTGGGAGGAGAGAAGCTGATATGCACGGACGGGGAGAGGGACCTTGGGGTGATAGTGTCTGAAGATCTAAAGGCGAAAAAAACAGTGTGACAAGTCTGTGGCTGCTGCCAGAAGGATGCTGGGCTGTATAAAGAGAGGCGTAGTCAGTAGAAGGAAGAAGGTGTTGATGCCCCTGTACAGGTCATTGGTAAGGCCCCACTTGGAGTATTGTGTTCAGTTTTGGAGACCGTATCTGGCGAAGGATGTAAGAAGACTTGAGGCGGTCCAGAGGAGGGTGATGAAAATGATAGGAGGCTTGCGCCAGAAGATGTATGAGGAGAGACTGGAAGCCCTGAATATGTATACTCTAGAGGAAAGGAGAGTCAGGGGAGATATGATTCAGACGTTCAAATACTTGAAGGGTATTAACGTAGAACATAATCTTTTCCAGAGAAAGGAAAATGGTAAAACCAGAGGACATAATTTGAGGTTGAGGGGTGGTAGATTCAAGGGCAATGTTAGGAAATTCTACTTTACGGAGAGGGTGGTGGATGCCTGGAGTGCGCTCCCGAGAGAGTTGGTGGAGAGTAAAACTGTGACTGAGTTCAAAGAAGCGTGGGATGAACACAAAGGATTTAGGATCAGAAAATAATATTAAATATTGAACGAAGGCCAGTACTGGGCAGACTTGCACGGTCTGTGTCTGTATATGGCCATTTGGTGGAGGATGGGCTGGGGAGGGCTTCAATGGCTGGGAGGGTGTAGATGGGCTGGAGTAAGTCTTAACAGAGATTTTGGCAGTTGGAACCCAAGCACAGTACAGGGTAAAGCTTTGGATTCTTGCCCAGAAATAGCTAAGAAGAAAAAATAAAAAAATTTAAATTAAATCAGGTTGGGCAGACTGGATGGACCGTCATCTACTATGTATGTTGCTATGTTACTTTCGGCTCACTAATGTAATTGAAATTTGTTACCAACGTACTTTACAATATTCTCTGTATCATCACTGTATATGAACAGTCTCTTCCTCTATAAACTGCTCTGAACTGCTTGTGGTATTGTGGTATACAAATAAAAGTTAATATTATTATTATTATTTATTTATTTGTTCAGTTTTCTATACTGTTCTCCCAGGGGAGCTCAGAATGGTTTGCTTGAACTTAATCAAGTACTCAAGCATTTTTCCTTGTCTTCCCTGGTAGGCTTACAATCTATTTTTAATGTACCTGGAGTAATGGGGAGATTAAATGACTTACCCAAGGTCACAGGGAGCAGTGTGTGTTTCAACCCACAACCTCAGGGTGCTGAGGCTGTAGCTTTAACCATTGAACCACACCCCAATCAGAAATCCCAAAAATAAGAAAAAATGAGGAGGATGAATATAATAGTAATTATACATAGGAAAACTACCTGTCCTATTGGCCAAACATCTAAGCACTTTCATAATCAGTATTATTGTAATCTACAATCAAATCAATATACTCCAGATATTTCTTCAGATAGTCGTGGATTGCTTGGAGAAAGTAGCTTCTTATTTTCAATAAAAGTGGTACATTGCAATAGTTCAAAAAACACACATTTTTGAGATTTATATATAACACATTTACAAGGAAGCCATAACATAACTTGCATGCCCCAAGATTTAGCCTCTTTGGCTGCACTAAGAATTTTTTTCTTCCTATCTTGTGTAGATTTATACATATCTGCTAACTCCAATGAATGTCATGTGTGTGCATGACATTCAAAATCCTGCTAACTCCAATGATTTATACATACCTGCTAACTCCAATGACTTGTACATTCCCGTCATGCTTACCTCAACGACTTCGTTGCTTGTAAATCTGATTAATCGATGTGAACCGCCTAGAACTCCCTGGGTATGGCAGTATAGAAAAATAAAGTTATTATTATTATTATTATTATTCCTTGTATTTCTATCCTGGGTTCCTTATGAGTTCTGTCTGTCCAGTATCAATTTTTGTTCTCCATGTTTGTTTTATAAAGTATTTTTAGAATTGTATAATGCCTTGAATGTCTGATTAGGTAATTAATCAACTTTTAATTACACTTGACCTAACAAAGATGGAGGTTAAGTGCCCATCTTTTCTGTACATTGAAATACATGGTAAATCAGGATTTGCAGACCTGGTTCAGGGTAATAGCCGATTTTGTTAGTGCTTTATGTAAGTGGTGTGTGATGGGATCCCATGTGTGTGAATGTATCTTTTAAACCTAAGGAAATTCTGAAAAGTACTACATCTGTAATTTGATCTCTTTGATCTTTAAGCAACTCTCTCTCCTCTGTCAAATTCTGAAGGGAGGGGGAGTAGGTCTCTCCTGCTTCACTTTTACCACAGGGATACGAATTTAATAGCACTGAGACGCAGGTTGATTGTAACAGAAAAGGTTTAAAGTTGTGTGTATGGATTATCTTTTGTGAGTACAGTAAAACCTTGGTTTGTGAGCATAATTCATTCCAGAAGCATGCTTGTAGTCCAGGGCACTCGTGTATCAAGGTGAGTTTCCTCATAGGAAATAATGGAAACTCAGACGAATAGTTCCACAACTCAAAACTATAATACAAAAATATACATACTTGTATTGCAAGACCTCGCTCGTTTGAAACAGTCACTGCACTCCTACAGCGTCATAGAGAGAGGAACCATTGGCTCAGTTGTGATAATGTGATGTTTGTATACTGTATGTACTTGTATTGCAAGACGTTGCTGGTATAGCAAGTTAAAATTTAATAAAATGTTTTGCTTGTCTTGCCGAATACTTGCAAACCAAGTTATTTGCAATCTAAAATTTTACTGTATATTCCAATCTTTGTTTTTGTATTTCTTTTTTATAAATCATGTAAGTTTAGTGTAAGAATGTAACTTTTAGGTATAAGAATGTAATTTTTAGGAATGCTTTTGTGACACGCCCTTGTATGGAAGTAAATATTTTTGCCAGTCAGATGATAGTGAAGGGACTGCTGCTTTATAGAGCACTTGTGTCAGACTACCCTGCTTAGTGGGTGGACCCAGAGCTGAATTTTACTTAATTTTTACAAGTCAGCTCTTTGGGGTAGGAACCTGATACAGATAGTGGGTCTGCCTTTTAAATTTTTCTGTGGCCATATTTACACTGATTCCAAGTATGCCTTCCTCATGTCACCTACCTTGGGTTTCATATTTCCCAGGGTACCAGGTCCCTTTCCCACACCCGTGTCCAGGCTGTCTGTAGTCTCCCTGTTCCCAATAATCGCAAGGCTCTGCACACCTTCTTCAGTATTGCAGGATACTGTCACGTCTGGATTCCTGATTTTTTTACCATTGCCCGCCCTCTGTATGATTCCACCAAAGGCGCGGACTCAGCCCCTTTTCTCTAGACCCAACTCCAGGATCGGGCTATCCGCTGCCTGTAAAACTTCTGACTCGGGCTCCTGTCCTTGGCCTTCCTGACCCCTCCAAACCTTTCCAGAAAAATCCGGTATCGTAGCCGGGTCCTTGCCCAGTTCCTTGGCTCCTGGTGTAGGCCCATTGCCTATCTCTCTCGACAACTGGATCTTGTTGCTGCCGGGTGGCCTCCCTGCCTTTGGACAATTGCTGCCATCTCAGATCTCTTACAGCACGCTAACAAACTCACTTTCAGCCAACATATTGACTTCTTTGTCCCGCACTGTGTGACCTCTCTTCTAGAATCTCATCTCACGCGGCAATGCCCTTGCCGACCGTACAGCCTGAGCTGCCAGCCTCTGCCCCCTCCTTCGGCTGCTCTGTACATCATCATTCCTTTACTGGACACCCTTACACCCCAGTACACTTCTCAGGAACAGACTTGGGTCCGCATTCTTTCGGGCCAGTCTATCCTGAAAGGGGGCTGGATACAAATATGGGGGTGGATACAAATATGCGCCAATTCAAGTGCCAATCCACACACTGATACTTCAAACGCAAGCACAGCAGGTACCCTCATAGTCATTCCTCAACAACTGGCCCTCACGACTGTCAAAAGATGCTATGATTTGGCGCACTCTGTAGACCCTGCTATGAAAATGACCCTCAAGAGACATTTCTTTATCAATCACCTTGATCAGCTAGTCCGGAATACGGTTGTCGGTTCTAGAACAAAATCCCCAATCAGACGACTGCCATCTCTTGGACACCAACCCATTGGAAAATATCCGATGCAAGTTCTGTCTGTAGATTTTACCCACATGCCCACTTCCCATTCCCTCAGTCACCTCCTAGTCTTCACAAACACCCTGACTAGATGGGTCGAAGCTTTCCTTATTCGCACTGAACGCGCTAGGGACATAACCAAACACCTCCTGAATGATATAATTCTGTGCTTTGGTCTTCCTGTTTCCATAGACAGTGACAAAGGCCCCACTTTCATTGTCGATGTTGTTCAACAAACTGCTCAGGCCCTCCAAATTGAATGGAAATTATATGCTGCTTACCATCCCCAGAGCTGAAAGGATGAACAGAACCCTTAAGACCCTTCTCACCAAAAGAATTGAAGAAACTAATATGCCCTGGCCTATCTTGTTGCCTTCTGTTCTTTTCAGATCAGGTGTACCCTGTCAAAACCCACTGGACTGTCCTCATTTCAGCTCATGTTTGGCCGGCCTACCATCCATCATGAACCCAGACCCTGGTTCTTTTGCTACTCTGGGATCAGATATCTTCCAGAGTCAGATCCAATCCTTATCTAAAGCCTTTCAAGAGCTCCACAAATGGGTCCTGGAAAGGGCCCCACTACAGATAGCTATACAAGTCCATGGGTATGTCCATGGAAATACAGTATGGCTAAAACTTGGAAGTCAGACCCCCCTGAGTCCTAATTTCTTCTCTTACAGTTGTCAAGGTGTCAGGACATGAAACTTGGTTCCACTACAACACGGATCTTCAGCTGAAGCTCTCAAGACCTCAAAAGTTCTGAATATTTACCACTGTACTCAGCAGGTGTTCTGAATATAACCTTTTTCACAAGTGTTTGAGTTTAATTGACTGCCTGTGGTTCACCACTGCCTTTAGCAAATGTCTTGAGTATAACTGTTTGAAGTTTTCTAAGTTGTGCCTGAAAGAAAAATGAGCTTCCTATGTTAGCATTGTAGGCGTCTTTTGTGTTCAATATCTGATATTTGTGTTGCCCTCACTGCCTTATGTTTTTTTTCTGTAGTTCTTTCCTATTGTACTTAATAAGGGCCCCTAGCCCCTTTGCCTAATGTTTGTTTCCATGATGGAGTTAAGTACAGAAAGTGTCAAACATCAGAGGGTATTATCTGTTTCCAACCTACTGGTGATGAAGTTTAAAAGTGGGCGGAAATCTGCATTGATAATGTTGAGGGTCCACTTATCAACCAGACTCTTATTGTAGACCCCACTCGCCCGGTGTCTTTGTATTTTGATGCATGTGTGTTATTTGATGTTGCTCAAGGTCATGGTACTACCCCTAATACAGTTTTGTGTGGCTCCCTAGATTGGCAGCGTTATTATACCAAATGTGCTAAGTATATATGTCTGTATAACCTGATGCCTTTAAGAAATAACCCTATAAGGAAACCTTCACTAATGGTGGAGCCTGTCCTTTATGGGAATGTGTCTCTTGGGCCACCTACAAGAACCCTCATAAATAGCCAGCCAATACCCCCTCTGCCTCCCTTACTATAGGTCCTAGCTCCAGTCCCTTGTGTACTATAGGCCACTGCAATCCCATGGTTTTCACTATCACTGACCCACATAACTGGAATGCCAATGTCTAAGTCCAGAAGGCCAGAGGCCGCATGGCATTGTATATTGATGGTAAAAGGTAAGACCCAGGTACTGTTGTATATGTCTGTATTGTATTCCGCTCACGTGCTCTTGTCCATCACTATGTGGTGTTTCCCCAGTTTTATGAAATTATGAAAGTAGATACTAATATTCCTGTAATCACTAGAAATCTGTTTATACAGTTTGCTGAAACTATAGGTCAGACTCTTAATGTTAGCAATTGTTTTGTATGAGGAGGGACTGGTATGGGAAAACAGTGGCCATGGGAGGCAAAGCAGCTGGACATGTTAAACCTGATTTCATAAAACCTCACTTTTACGTCAGGTTCACGACCTTCATGATGAACCTTGTGAACCTCCATTGTTGCTTCCCATTGTCTTCAGCGCCCTTCAGACACTGCTCAATGAAATTTCCTATGAATGATGGTCAGCTCCTGATAGTCGATATTGGCTCTGTGATCTGTTTGCCTACTCTTGGTTGCCTGCTAACTGGACTGATACATGTGTACTTGGCATGATCTGTCCCAGCTTCTTCCTGTTACCGCTGGCCGATGGTGAACACCTGGGAGCCCCTGTATTCGACAACAGGGGTCGCCAAAAGTGGTCTACTGCCACTAATTCCCTTAAAATAGGTGAATGGGGAGATGACTGTCCTGCAGAATGGATCATCGCTGCTTATGGACCTGATACTTGGCGCGAAGATGGCTGCTATGGTTATCGGACCCCAATCTATATGTTGAACTGCATTATTCGTCTACAAGCTGTACTCAAACTGATAACTAATGAGACCACCCGAGCTTTGAGTACCATTGGCAGAGCGAATGCTAAAATGCGCACTGCTATCTATCAGAACTGCCTAGCTCTAGATTACTTGCTGGCGGCAAAAGGTGGTGCCTGTGGCAAATTTAATCTCTCCAACTGCTGCCTTGAACTTGATGACGATGGTAAAGTGATTGAGAAAGTTGTGGATCGCATCACCAAACTGGCTCATGTTCCTGTCCAGATCTGGCGTGGCCTTACTGCAGACTGGCTCTCTGGTACCTTCAGCTCCTGGTTGCCCTCTGGTTTAGCAATGAAGACCATCTTGCTGGTTGCTGCCCTGTCTTCTCTGCTCCATTGCTGTCTGTCCTGTGTGGTCCCCATAGCCATAAAACTGCTCCACTGAACTGTTGACTCTGCTGTTGACCGTTCCACTGCTGCTATGGCCCTTGCGCTTCCCACGTATCAACCAGTCCCTACAACTGATCCTGACCTTCCTCCTTCTTGAACTTTATCAGGCTCGTCGCCTTCCTCCTTCATTCGACTAGCCTGAAAGGGGGGACTGAAGGAGTCTGGGACTGGTTTGCCTAAGTATTGAACTAAATTTTCTCTTTAATAAAATGCTGAATTATGTTTAGCTGCAGACCTAACTTATCTCATGTTCTAGCCTGCCTGTACTGGGTGTTAGCTTGGACATTCTAGCTTCTTATAGCTATCTCAGCATAAATGACATGTAACAGAAAGACTGCAGGGCTTAGATAAGTGACCTGCTATTGACCTGCTAGTGTGAGCTTATCACCAATGATTGTTAAGAAAAGTAACACGTGAAAAGTTTTTTCTAGAATTCAGTTGTATAGCCAGAAGAATGTATAAATATCTCTGTAACTTCCTGGTTTCTGGACTTCTGAAGCCAGCTTGGGGCTCAGGAGTCGCATACGTATGCTAATAAAACCTGTTGCTTTCTTCAAGTCTCTAAGTTTTGTGGCTTCCCAAAGTAACATAGTAACATAGTAACATAGTAGATGACGGCAGATAAAGACCCGAATGGTCCATCCAGTCTGCCCAACCTGATTCAATTTAAATTTTTTTTTTTTTTTTTTCTTCTTAGCTATTTCTGGACAAGAATCTAAAGCTTTACCTGGTACTGTGCTTGGGTTCCAACTGCCGAAATCTCTGTTAAGACTTACTCCAGCCCATCTACACCCTCCCAGCCATTGAAGCCCTCCCCTGCCCATCCTCCTCCAAACGGCCATACATAGACGCAGAACGTACAAGTCTGCCCAGTAACTGGCCTAGTTCAATCTTTAATATTATTTTCTGATTCTAAATCTTCTGTGTTCATCCCACGATTCTTTGAACTCAGTCACAGTTTTACTCTCCACCACCTCTCTCGGGAGCGCATTCCAGGCATCCACCACCCTCTCCGTAAAGTAGAATTTCCTAACATTGCCCCTGAATCTACCACCCCTCAACCTCAAATTATGTCTTCTGGTTTTACCATTTTCCTTTCTCTGGAAAAGATTTTGTTCTACGTTAATACCCTTTAAGTATTTGAACGTCTGAATCATATCTCCCCTGTCTCTCCTTTCCTCTAGGGTATACATATTCAGGGCTTCCAGTCTCTCCTCATACGTCTTCTGGCGCAAGCCTCCTATCATTTTCGTCGCCCTCCTCTGGACCACCTCAAGTCTTCTTACGTCTTTCGCCAGATACGGTCTCCAAAACTGAACACAATACTCCAAGTGGGGCCTCACCAATGACCTGTACAGGGGCATCAACACCTTCTTCCTTCTACTGACTACGCCTCTCTTTATACAGCCCAGAATCCTTCTGGCAGCAGCCACTGCCTTGTCACACTGTTTTTTCGCCTTTAGATCTTCGGACACTATCACCCCAAGGTCCCTCTCCCCGTCCGTGCATATCAGCTTCTCTCCTCCCAGCATATACGGTTCCTTCCTATTATTAATCCCCAAATGCATTACTCTGCATTTCTTTGCATTGAATTTTAGTTGCCAGGCATTAGACCATTCCTCTAACTTTTGCAGATCCTTTTTCATATTCTCCACTCCCTCTTCGGTGTCTACTCTGTTACAAATCTTGGTATCATCTGCAAAAAGGCACACTTTTCCTTCTAACCCTTCAGCAATGTCACTTACATACATATTGAACAGGATTGGCCCCAGCACCGAACCCTGAGGGACTCCACTAGTCACCTTTCCTTCCTTCGAGCGACTTCCATTAACCACCACCCTCTGGCGTCTGTACGACAGCCAGTTTCTGACCCAGTTCACCACTTTGGGTCCTAACTTCAGCCCTTCAAGTTTGTTCAACAGCCTCCTATGAGGAATTGTATCAAAGGCTTTGCTGAAATCCAAGTAAATTACATCTAGCATATGTCCTCGATCCAGCTCTCTGGTCACCCAATCAAAAAATTCAATCAGGTTCGTTTGGCACGATTTACCTTTTGTAAAGCCATGTTGCCTCGGATCCTGTAACCCATTAGATTCAAGGAAATACACTATCCTTTCTTTCAGCAACACTTCCATTATTTTTCCAACAACTGAAGTGAGGCTCACCGGCCTGTAGTTTCCTGCTTCATCCCTGTGACCACTTTTATGAATAGGGACCACATCCGCTCTCCTCCAATCTCCAGGAATCACTCCCGTCTCCAGAGATTTGTTGAACAAGTCTTTAATAGGACTCGCCAGAACCTCTCTGAGCTCCCTTAGTATCCTGGGATGGATCCCGTCTGGTCCCATCGCTTTGTCCACCTTCAGTTTTTCAAGTTGCTCATAAACACCCTCCTCCGTGAACGGCGCAGAATCTACTCCATTTTCTCGTGTAACTTTGCCAGACAATCTCAGTCCTTCTCCAGGATTTTCTTCTGTGAACACAGAACAGAAGTATTTGTTTAGCACATTTGCTTTCTCCTCATCACTCTCCACATATTTGTTCCCAGCATCTTTTAGCCTAGCAATTCCATTTTTTATCTTCCTCCTTTCACTAATATATCTGAAAAAATTTTTATCTCCCTTTTTTACATTTTTAGCCATTTGTTCTTCCGCCTGTGCCTTCGCCAAACGTATCTCTCTCTTGGCTTCTTTCAGTTTCACCCTGTAGTCCTTTCTGCTCTCCTCTTCTTGGGTTTTTTTATATTTCATGAACGCCAACTCTTTCGCCTTTATTTTCTCAGCCACTAGGTTGGAGAACCATATCGGCTTCCTTTTTCTCTTGTTTTTATTGATTTTCTTCACATAAAGGTCCGTAGCCATTTTTATCGCTCCTTTCAGCTTAGACCACTGTCTTTCCACTTCTCTTATGTCCTCCCATCCTAACAGCTCTTTCTTCAGGTACTTTCCCATTGCATTAAAGTCCGTACGTTTGAAATCTAGGACTTTAAGTATCGTGCGGCCGCTCTCCACTTTAGCCGTTATATCAAACCAAACCGTTTGATGACCGCTACTACCCAGGTGAGCACCCACTCGAACATTAGAGATACTCTCTCCATTTGTGAGGACCAGATCCAATATCGCTTTTTCCCTTGTGGGTTCCGTCACCATTTGTCTGAGCAGAGCCTCTTGAAAGGCATCCACAATCTCCCTACTTCTTTCCGATTCCGCAGACGGAACATTCCAGTCCGCATCTGGCAGGTTGAAATCTCCCAACAGCAGAACCTCCTCTTTCCTTCCAAACTTTTGGATATCCACAATCAGATCCTTATCAATTTGCTGCGATTGAGTCGGAGGTCTGTAGACTACACCCACGTAGATAGAAGTTCCATCTTCTCTTTTCAGAGCAATCCATATCGCTTCTTCCTCTCCCCAGGTCCCTTGCATTTCGGTCGCTTGGATATTGATCTTTACATAGAGAGCTACTCCTCCACCTTTATGACCATCTCTGTCCTTCCTAAAAAGATTATATCCCGGTATGTTTGCATCCCATCCATGTGATTCACTGAACCATGTCTCTGTGATAGCAACAATATCTAGATCTGCCTCTAATATCAGGGCTTGCAGATCATGAACTTTGTTGCTTAGACTGCGAGCATTTGTGGTCATCGCTTTCCAGCTATTTTTCAGCGATAATCTCCTTTTTCGTATGGATTTTTGTGTCGTTTCACTTTCCGTTGTAATACTAAGAAATGAGTTGCTGATATTGCTTATGTTGCAGCCTTTACTACTATCACATCTTTTCTTTTGCCGGGGGTGGTCTCTATAATTGTGCTTCGTACATACACCACCCCCACCTTCTAGTTTAAATGCCTAGAAAAATATTGTCTAAATTTCTCTGCAAGGTTTCTTTTTCCTGCTGTAGTAATATGTAACCCATCAGTGCAATATAGCTTCTTGTCCTTCCATGTATTTCCCCATCCTCCTATGTACCTGAAGCCTTCTTGATGACACCAGGCTCTGAGCCATCTATTAAAGTCCTCTGTGTTTTTCATTCTTTGCTCTCCTTTTCCATATGCAGGCAGTATTTCAGAAAAAGCTAAAGTCTTTACAAAAGGTTTCACGCCCTCACCAAGCTCCCGAAAAGCTTTCTGTGCTGCAAGTGTGGAGTTGTTGGCCAGGTCATTTGTTCCCAGATGGATAACAACATCAGTGTTAAAATCCTTAGTTTCTTCCTTAATTATAGTCAGTATTTGCCTGAGGATCCTGGAAGACATTTCACTATTTTGGTCTCCTCGCCCTGTGTTCCAAGGTTAATGCCTCTGATGATGGAATCCCCCAAAAGTAATAGTTTTCTGTTTTTGGCTTTTTTATTTGTACTTAGGGTGCTCTTGTTCTCTTGAGTTTCCTTCATTGGTTCAAGTCCCACCTCCCTTCTGTTTTCCTGAGTATCGCAGTGCACTAGTGGAGCGAAGGAATTCTGTAGAGGTAATATTAGTGAAGGTGGATGTTTCTGTGTTACATGTCGCAGTCTTCCTGAGCCTACTGTGACCCATTTATTCCTGGGCTGTTTTATTCTTTGAGGTAGAGGTGGTAAGTTGGTATGATTTTGTGGAGTGATGGAAGCTGCTTTAATTGTATTCAATTCCTGTTTAAGTTTGCAGAGCTCCTCCTTAATACTGGCAAGTTGAAGACAGATGGGGCAAGCCTTAAGCCTCCAAATAGTATGTCTTGGAATTAAAGCACCACAGTGATTGCATAGAATAAAGGTCATCTTGATTGGTTGTGAAGTGACTTGATTTGAGTAGTCCTGATTATATGGGTCTCTATATATGAATAGTGGTCCCTGGGGTTGGTGGGACTATAAGTAAGACTACAAGTAAGGCAGAAATATAGGCTCTATACCACCTAAAACACAGTATTTTAAACAAAACTGCAGGTTCTATCAGTGCTACCCTAAAACACAGGATTTATAACAGATTTTCCCTACTTTAGTCACCCTGAGCCACAGGCACCAGAAATATAGGCTCTATACCACCTAAAACACAGTATTTTAAACAAAAATGCAGGAAGAGGAAATAAGATTTAACAGAGGAAAGAGAAGGATTTATTTTTTTGTGCTTTTTTATATTTTTTTTTTAGTAAGAAACAGGGAGAAGAGAAATTAAGCAGATATAATGCTGAAAACCAGTGAAAAGAGCAGAATATGAAATGCTGAGTAACTTAGCTTTTAGAAGTTCACAGGGCAGCTTTGTTTCAGCAAAGTGACCTTTCATTACCACTCTGGAAACCTTGATAGCATCAGGGATATCTTGGACTCCAGCAGTAGCACCATCTTGATGAACTTCTTTAGGAGATCCACTAGTCACCTCCACACCTTTCAACACTGTTCCAGTACTATTCCTCTCAGGTTTTGACATCTGTATAGGTGATGAAAACCCTTCACCCACTCCCACTTTGAGCGAAAACAAACTGATCTGCTCATTGGCACTCAATCATATGCCCTATGTCAAAACTGACCTGGAACTTGGTGGAGGTAGAGCACTTTAGGCTATTGGGCTTAACAAAGCCTCGAGTAGCTGCTGAGCCAATGTCTCCTCATTCAGCAGCTCAGTAAATGCTGCCATGCTGCCATGGGAGAAATGAACGCTGTAATCAGCAATAATCTTGTCTTTAAGCTTCGGAGCCATGATTGAGAGCAGAAGATATTTACCAAGGTAAAATATTTCAAGAAAGTCACAATAGCTTGGAGCACTGCTGAGTACGTCCATTCAGGTAGCCCCCACCTTGGATTCTCCCTAGAGCAGAAGATTTTTAAATGAAGGAAAGGAGCAGGATGGAAGGGCAGTTAGAGGACCCATGGGTATGGAGGGAAGAAAGGAAGGAGATGGATGGGAGGGCATTTAGTGGGTGGGAAATTGGGGGGGAGGGGCAGGGAGGAGAGGAATTGGGAGCTCTCTCAATTTCTGCCCTGGGCCCCAGCATGTCTAACTCTTGCTCTGTGTGCTATGTGCTACCTTATAGAATAGCGCCTAGTGCAGATAGGTGCCTAATTGTCAATTAATGGTGCCTTTGATGCGTATAAATTGCACACTTCTGTGGGTGCCAGCTAATCTAGGATTGTAAACATTCACACTTTAAAAATATAATATAGTAATGCTGCTTTTTTTCCTTTTTGACAATTTCTTTTTCTTTTCCTTTTCAATTGCAACTTAGATCTTACCTCTGAATTTGTGACTGACAGATATGTTTTATTATATACTCGTATTATGGAACTATCACATGATGTTTTGTCTTAATTTCTGTACATCAGTGTCTTGTTTTCTTTTCAAAATGTTTCTTGAACTTAAAGTGTATCATGGTTGAAAGAAGACATCTTTTGATGGAGAACAGCTTTTTCATTATCGAGGTCTGGGTAATTTATTTGTTTTGTGATGGTCCTAAGGAATATTCAATGCTGCCTGATTTCTTCCTTTAACTGATCTATAGTGCTCAGTTGGAACTCTCCACCTCACTGATTCCATCAGAGCATCTTCCATTTTCTTGCTGTCACACTAATGATACTCCTGACTACTTTCATCAGCTAAAGCATTTCAAGCATATTCTCAGTAGAAACATTGGCTAAAAATCACAGTAAAAAAACACTTTGAGACTCATATACTAAGGGGGAAGTTATCAATGTGGGTTATAGTTAACATTGATTATTTTACTTTTAACCTGTGTTATTAGTATCTAGGTCTCATTCCATAGAATGGGACCTGCACTAAAACATTAAATTACATAAATTGTATTAAAATAACATGTTTTAATAACTTCTCCCTTAAGGTGGGTACGTTAGAAGCACTATTCACATTTTAGACATTCCTAAACCAGCATTTAGATGTCTCCAGTGCATGGATGTCCAAATGCTAATTTTGCAATGTCATGGCAAGGGGCATGTTCTGAGTGTGTTTTGGGTGGGACTAGGGATGTCTAATACTTCGACATTCATGTCCCAGCCATTCTCTAATTCAGAAGGGGAAGGAAAGTCCAAATTCACAAACATGCCTATTATTTAGACATGCTTCCTGGAACAACCAGATCACAGAAAGGTGCTTGGAATGAGCAGCACTTCACTGTAGGGAATTAGGGAGTTCACCCCCATAATGCCCATATGGTTGCTATTCTCTCTGAAAATGAAACTAACAACAAAATATAAAGCAATGTCTCAGTTTTGGGAATGATGGTCATTCATGATACAAAAAAAGCTGAAATGAACATTCATACCCTAGCAAGTGGATCTTTTTTTGCGGCCTTGCATAGTAAATCATGCTGCCATCCAAGTTCTGGTTTTGCTATGTCCCTAGTTTGGATGTCCCAGTTTTTAAAATGTTCATCATTCTGAACAAACTCAGCTGCTATCAGCAACAGAAGGACTTGGATGTTCTTATTCAGACTTGGGTGACCTTTCTAAAATGCCATTCTAAATCATGAAGATCATAAGAAAAGCCATTCTGAATCAGATCAAGATCCACTGAGCCCAGCTTATACCTGTTTAGCTTCCCCTGCATGAGCAGCATCTCCAACTCTGACATCGCTTCCTAGTCGCAGTACCCAGAAGTAACGTCAGAGGGAAGTGTTGAGGCCAGCATGAGCAGCAGGTTGGAAGTGCTGCTCATTCCGGCAAAGAGCTAGAAGTACGATGGGGGAAGTGAAAGTGCGTGCGGCAGGGGAGGACTGGGAAGGAGCAGGGGGGCAAAGAGGAGGAGAGGTGCCGGCATCCCCACCGAGACAGCATCCTGGGTGGTCTGCCCTCCCCCCCCCACCCCCTTACTACGCCACTGCACTTTTACACCATTAACAGAAATGTGGCTACCAGTGCCAAGAAAAAACGTAAGCACCAGTAAAGTAGACCAGGGTTTTAAAGGCCTACATTACCAGCATCTGGTTTTTAGATAATCAGACCTAGCAGTACCTAAAGTCATCTTTGCCCATAACCACACCTACCTTGACCTTAGGCTCCACTAGCTGCAATGCTTTAAGCGTGATTCCAGTGCCAACCCTGGCAAGTGTTTAGTGCACCTACTTTTTCATGTTTTTAATTGGTTTTAAATTATGCAATTAATTACTGCGCCAATTAAAGCAACTAATTTAGGCACTGGTAGACATGATCAAGGCACCTACCAGCCTAACTTATGGTGCTGTTTACAGAATATGGCCTATATTGTTTCTTTAGAGTGCCATAGGATAGTACAAGGCTTGGTGAATAAGAGACAACACTTTATGTTGCAATCTATACTTGAGAATGACACGGTGACAAAATTTAGCACCATTCAAATCCCTTTGGATAACTGCGGAAAACCATCTCCATTCTTTAAGGAGAGAGAGAAAAGTCAGAGTATGAATGGGCACAACCACTGACCCTCAAGCCTTGCACTGAAGAATGCTAGTGTAGAAGGGCTGAGTTTGAGATAGACACTAAAGAATGACAAAGGATTGTTTCCCACGGTTATCCGCGGGGACAAGAACGGTGAAGAATTTTGTCAATATGTCATTCTCTAATCTATACAACACTAGTAACAAATGTCATTGTCTCAAAACCAGGGTTAGATGAGCCATCCTAGTTGCACGGGCATCCAACCTTGCTACTGTATTTTGGACCATCTGCAATACCCTATATCTCACACATATTACATTCCAAGGTACAGAGCATTACACTATTCCAATTCAACAACACCATGCCCTGAGCCACTCTAGAAAAATCAAATGGAAATAAAATCAGTTTCAACTGATGCAGAAGGTGAAGTCATGCAAAAGCTAATTGAATAGTTTTAACTACTTGACATTTCATGATAAGTCTAGAATCAAATGTCATACCCAAAAGAGTCATTTCTCTCTTAACCTAAAAACACATTTCATCCATATACAAACACTCAGGCCAATGTTCTTTAGCCTGTCTCCCAACAAACACTAACTCAGTCTTTGCTAAATTCAAAAGCAAGCCATGTCCAGTCATCCATTCAGCAACATTCTCCATAAAGAGTTTCAACTGATGATTCAAACATGAACCACAACCTATTCATAGGAAAAAAAATATAGGGTGTCATCTACATATAACCTTCAGGAAACACTTAAAGAATTAAACATCACCCCAACAGAATCTATATAGATGTTGAATAATAATGCCAAAAGGCAAAACCGTGGGCACACCTTATACTAAAGAGACTTATTGTGACACTGTACCACCACTACACATACAAAATGATCTGTCCAGTAAATAAGATAAAAACCATTGAAGGATCACATCCTTCAAACCTATCTACTTTAACTTTGACAACAACAAGCACAGATCTACAGAATCAAATGCACCAGACACATGCAAATAAATTAAACAATAAGTCACATTCTCATTCATACCTTTTTTCAAAACATCCATAGTAGAAACCAACGTTGACTCCACACCATGGACACGATGAAAACCAAATAGAAAAGAGGAAAGAAGACATTTCCTTTTTGAAAGGAGAAGAGTAGAAGCCATATCTTTGGGTAAGTATACATTATTGTGCTCTGAGCTTTGATAGGTTTGGAGAGAGAAGCTCAATTGTAGGTTCCCTTCTATAGACAGTTTAGATCTTAAAAGAGCAAGCTTTACTTAGCTACAGTTTTGTAAGCTTGAACCTTCTGCTAGAGATAGTTTCTAGCAGGCAGAGCAGGGTCTGGCTTAGTTTCCATTCCCTCCCTCCCCTCTCCCACCCACCGCTAGCTCATTTCTTTACTTATAGTCTTAATTAATTGTCAATTATTCTAATTAGGACAACAGGAGAACTTTTTATATTTCATTATCTGTAAAGAATCATACAATAAATAAGCATACAATATAACCCTAAAACTATCTAAGAAAGAAACATTAAATAAAGCATATAATAAAATCCTAAGGGAGTTCTGATCAAGTCGATTAAGCCGTCTGCATAATGTGCTGCGGCGGCAAAAAGGGCAAACAGAATGCTAGGAATGATAAAGAAGGGGATCACGAACAGATCAGAGAAGGTTATCATGCCGTTGTACCGGGCCATGGTGTGTCCTCACCTGGAGTACTGCGTCCAGCACTGGTCGCCGTACATGAAGAAAGACACGGTACTACTCGAACGGGTCCAGAGACGAGCGACTAAAATGGTTAAGGGGCTGGAGGAGTTGCCATACAGTGAGAGATTAGAGAAACCAGGCCCTTCTCCCTTGAAAAGAGGAGATGGAGAGGAGACATGATCGAAACATTCAAGATACTGAAGGGAATAGACTTAGTAGATAAAGACAGACTGTTCACACTCTCTAAGGTAGGGAGAACGAGAGGGCACTCTCTAACATTGAAAGGGGATAGATTCCGTACAAACGTAAGAAAGTTCTTCTTCATACAGAGAGTGGAGGAGAGCTGGAACGCTCTTCCGGAGTCTGTTGTAGGGGAAAACACCCTCCAGGGTTTCAAGACTAAGCTGGACAAGTTCCTGCTAAACTGGGACGTACACAGGTGAGGCTGGACTCATTTTAGATCACTAGTCTTTGACCCGGGGGCCGCCGCGTGAGCAGACTGCTGGGCACGATGGCCCACTGGTCTGACCCAGCAGCGGCAATTCTTATGTTCTTATGGCTAATATACACCTAGTAGCTTAAAAGGTTAATTAATTAATTAATCATTTCAGTAACAAGATGCAGACAGTACTCCATCAACAAGAGGGTTGCTCTCTAGTCTTTTGCACTGAGTATCACAAGTATGACTTTCTCCCGGTTGGCAAGAAGTTATATGTGTGTGCTCCTTGCAAAGAGCTCCTAGCTCTCAGAGAATGAGTATGTTCCCTTGAGGCTAGAGTAGCAGACTTGGAGGAGCTGAGGGAGATAGAGAAGTATACTGTATAGAGGAGACCTAAAGGAATGTTGTAGAGAAGTCCTACCTCCAGTCTGGTAGTCCTTGTGCTGCCTTGGAGGAGAGAGTTCTCCTAGAAGGAGAGCATCACCCTGGTGAAGTAGGAAATAATCATGTAGCTAGGACCTGCCCACCAGGGGATGAAATATCCTCTCACACTGAGGATGTGTCTCCGGGGCTTCTACCCAGGAGGGAAAAGTTAGGACAGCTATTGTAGTTGGTGATCCAATCATTAGGTATGTAGATAGCTGGGTTGCTAGTGGGCATGAGGATCACCTGGTCACTTGCCTTCCTGGTGCGAAGGTGGCAGACCTCACACATCACATAGATAGGATTTTAGATAGTGCTGGGGAGGAGCCAGCTGTCTTTGTACATGTAGGTACCAATGACATAGGAAAATGTGGGAGGGAGGTTCTGGAAATCAAATTTAGGCTCTTATGTCCTCCAGGGTAGCATTTTCAGAAATGCTCCCAGTTTTACGCGTAGGACCCAAGAGGTAGGCAGAGCTCCGAAGTCTCAATACATGGTTGAGACGATGGTGCAGGGATGAGGGATTTAGATTTGTTAGGAAGTGGGCAACCTTCTGGGAAAGAGGGAACTTGTTCCAAAAGGATGGACTCCACCTTAACCAGGATGGAACCAGGCTGCTGGCGCTAACATTTAAAAAGGAGATAGAGCAGCTTTCAAACTGAGATGCAGGGAAAAGGCGATTGTCACCCGGAGCAGATGGTTCAGTGTGAGGTATCCTTGAAGGATATTATTGAAATGGGATATTTAGGGAGTTCCAGGAAAGAAGTTCCAATAATGGTGAATGAAAGCCAGGAGTGTTTAAGAGGAAGGCAGAGTAAAAAACTCATATTTTCCCTGTCTTCTCAGCAGCCTGTAGTTACAAGGAAAAAACAAGTTTGAAGTATCTGTATACAAATGCTAGAAACCTAAAAAATAAAATAGGAGAGTTAGAGTATACAGTATAGAACTAAATGATGAGGTAGATATAATAGGCATCTCGGAGACCTGGTGAAAGGAGGATAATCAATGGGACACTGTTACCTAGGTACAAATTATATTGCAAGGATAGAGTAGATAAAATTGGAGTTGAGGGTGAACTATATCTTAGAGTTGAAACAAGTAAAATAAACATTCTGCATGACATAGACAGCAGTGTAGAATCCATATGGATATAAATGCCATGTGTGAAGGGAAGGAATATAAAGGTAAGGTTATACTACGTCCCCCAGGACAAAATGAGCAGACAGATGAAGAAATGTTTTCAGAGATTAGGAAAACTGTAGAATTGGGCAACAGTATAATAATGGGTGATTTCAATTATCTAATAATCCTAAGGAAAGGGAACACAAACAACTCTAAAGAAACCAACTTATGCCCTATATGGAAATAAAGGGGCTCTCACACAACACGGCTAACCCTACTAAGTTGACAATCACATATATAACCACACTGGAACAAGAAAATTCTGAAAGAAGTGGAGAAAAATGTCAGTTCAGCCTCATTGGTAAAAAAACCCTCCACTTATAAACATCTTCAATAAAGCTAGATCTTCCATATGAGATCACAGTTCAGATGAAGAAAAGTAGGGGCTCTATAGCAGCCTGGAGGGAAAACCTCTTGTTGATGGAAAACAAAAAATTATGTATGCAAAGTCTACACATTAAAAAAAACTGAGTCAAAATCACTGGGAGCTTTGGAAAAGTAAGAAACAGCACACGTAGCTGCTGTCATCTTGTACACCCACAGCGTTGCAGCCACAGGCACCAGGTGGTGAAATTGCCATTTTGCAAAGCTGCATCAGGAATTGGATCCTACTGTCACATATCCATACTTGGGACATCATTTATGTGCAGAACACTCAGTGGAGTTTTTTTTTTTTTAAAGCAATGAAGTTGAACTAAGGCTTTTCTCCACTTATTTCAGAATTTTCTTGTTCCAGTGTGGTTATATATGTTATTGTCAACTTAGTAGGGTTAGCCGTATTGTGTGGGGGCCCCTTTATTTCCTTATAGTGCATAAGTTGGTTTCTTTAGAGTGAGTTCAATTACCCCAACATTGACTGGTTAAATGTTACATTGGGGAATGCTAGGGAATTAAAATTCCTAGACATCATAAATGACTGCTTCTTGGAACAAGTGGTCTGGGAACCGACAAGAGGAGGAGCTATTTTAGATTTGGTCCTTAGTGGAACGCAAGGCATAGTACAGGAGTTAACTATGTTGGATCCGCTGGGAAACAGTGATCATAATGTGATCAAATTTGAGTGGAAAGGATCAGTTGCAAAGGTTAGGACTGTAAACCAGGCCTGGATGTTATTTAAAAATATCTTTGTGGAAGCCCAGATCAGATGTATTCCACATATCAGCAAAAGTGGAAAGTAGAGGAAACAAAAGATGGCGTGGTTAAAAGGTGGAGTGAAACAGGCTGTTAGAACCAAAAAAACAGGATCCGAATAAAGAAAATATGATGAGACACAAGTACTGGCTAGTTTGATGCAAAGTATTGATAAAGACAGGTAAGAAAGAATATAAAGAGAATCTTGTAAAAGAGGCAAAACTCATAACAATTTTTTTTAAGTACATCAGAAGCAGAAAACCTGTGAGGGAATCCTTGGGACTGTTGGATGATCAAGGAACAAAAGGGGCACTCAGGGAGGATAAGGCCATAGCAGAGAGACTGAATTAATTATTTGCTTTGGTCTTTACAGAAGATGATGTAAGAGATCTACCTGAACCAGAAATGATTTTCAAGGGTGATGATGTGGAGGAAGTGAAAGAAATCTTAGATCCTTAGTTGTTGCAGTACAGACTCTTCCAGTACGCTAACTCTAATGTTTTTATTAATGTGATGGCTGTCAAAGGTTCCGACGCTGGAGAAAGAAAGAAAAGAAAAAAATGTTTAGAGCGCAGGATCAGCTGAGTCAAAACACCAGCTTTGGAGCATTTCATTGGCTGTATGGGTCTTGATGCTGTGCGTAGGTGCAGTGCCAGACCAGCTGAATTTAAAAGCAGGCAATACAAACCGCAGCCATATTAGATGGCAGATATCAGCTCCTGCAAATAGTAAGCGTTTGTTTATTTGCAGAATAAGCGTTTGTTTATTTGTAGAGTATCTTCTTATATTTAAGCCTCATTGAGTATTTGAGAGTTCTCTATGCTGGACTGCAGTCTGAGTTCTTTACAATTATGTTTTATATAGTTACAGTTCTCCTTGACCCTGAAAAAAAGTTCCTTGTCAAACATGCATGTCGGGAGAGGTGGCTTTATGGAAAAGAAATAACGCACTGAAGGAACTAACTAAAAACTAGGGGCTCCTTTTACAAAGCCACGCTAGCAGTTTTAGCACACGCACCAGATTAGTGCGCGCTATAGCGCGCACTAGCCAAAAATCTACCGCCTGCTCAAAAGGAGGCGGTAGCAGCTGGCACATGTGGCAATTTAGCGCACGCAATTCCACGCATTAAGGCCCTAGCGCGGCTTTGTAAATTGAGCCCTAAGTGGTGGTTATTTCTAAAGAAAACATTTTAGAATATGAAATAAAAAAGTCAAACGGAATAAAAATTAATGAAAAAATATCAATAAAATTTTAATCGATGTAGACCAACAATATGTTGTGTTGGGTTGCACTCTGAAGATCCACACATAAAGTAAAGAACATGCTGTGAAGCTGCTGATTGTTAACGGCACTATTTACCGTATTTTCATGCATATAACGTGCGCGTTATACACGATTTTACAAACCGAGCATAACCATGCGCGTTATATGTGTGAGCGCGTTATACAATTTTTTTTTTCATTGCGATCCGGCATCCCCATGCGAACTGGCATCCTCCCCCCCCCACTTGCGTCACCCCCCTCCCCCACGATCCTACATCCCGCCCAGCACCGCAAAGACATCGCTTACCCGATTGGGCACCGGCACCAGCACCAATGCACAGGACATGCCAGTGCCAGTGCCCGAAGATCCTCCCTCGCCTGGGCTGGGCTGGGCGGTGAGAGAGAGAGCGAGACCAGAAGGCTTTGAGCATGCGCAAATGCTCAAAGCCCAGACCAGCCCAGCACAGGGAAGAGGGAGGATCTACCTCGCACCGCCCAGCCCAGCCCAGTCCAGGCGAGGGAGGATCTTTGGGCACTGGCACTGGCACTGGCACGTCCTGTGCATTGGTGCTGGTGCTGGTGCCCAATCGGGTAAGCGATGTCTTTGCGGTGCTGGGCGGGATGTAGGATCGCGGGGGAGGGAGGGTGACGCGAGCGGGGGTGAGGATGCCGGTTCACAGGCCCGAAGAGGGAGTAAGCAGGGGTGGTGGGAGGAGGTTTTAGCAGCATGCATGTTATACGCGAGTGCGTGCTATATATAAATTTTTTTACAGAAATGCTTTGTTTCCCCGCGCTATACGTGTATGCGCGTTATATGCGTGAAAATACGGTATCTTCTCTTCAAATGTGAGAGGGTCCAGTATTGAGATCAAGTAGTACTAGTACAATTTGTCTGGATTTATAAAGTTTGGTACTAGGCAGTTTGGCACTACTATTTCAGCATTCGCAATTTTCTTGGATAGAGACATAAAATGTGAAAATGTTTCTCTTTAGGTCCCGATGTAGACCAAGACTTCTCTGAAGTAGTGAGGTGTCTATTCAGATCTAGATCTTTTAAATGCTGCCATTACTTCTGGACTATTAGAAGTTATTTTGTGAAGTCTGAGATTAGGCATAAAGCACCCAAGAGTGCATGCAAGGTTACCCATAAACATCATTTAAAGCCATCCACTAGCTTAAAAAGCAATTAATGTGTTAAAAATTCTAATAAATATAAATTCAAATGTGCAAAGATTGAAGATAATAATAATAAAGTGCCCAAAGTGTCAGGTGCAAAATTACATCGTTCCTGAATTTCAAAAAGCACACTAACTGCAAAATCACTAATTGATGAGTCTTGAGAAAGCAAGAAATCACATTTGTCCAATAAATTTAAACTGCCATCTGCAAGGACTTATCTGAGAAGCTACCAACATCCATCTAGTAAGAGGGTCTGTTGTCCGGGAGTGCCAACTGATTGCTCTGCAAAGCCCCGTTTTCGTTTCCTTCTTCAGGGGCAAACTCAGGGACATCTCCCACTAAAAACTAAATCAAGCACTGCTCCTCCCCAGCGATTTTAAGCCATCATCTAAATAAAAATCTTTTTCAATGAAGAGTCTGGCATCTGTGCCATATTCTTTCTCTCCTTCTTGGGCTGTCCTCCTAGGCACATATGTTGCCACTGCAGGTGATGGACTATTGCCAAAGAAATTAACTTTAATTCTGTATTCTACAATCTCCTGATTAAGATCATGAATGCAACAGGAATCTAAAATAGTTTCTGTAGCCTGGATGCACCAGAAAGCAGTAGAGCATTTGCTAGATTTCTGCTGTTATGGTGACAGGTTCTTTCCTGAAGCGAATCAGGATTCCTAGTAAGCTGCTGATCATGTCAGACCCAGAAAACAGCAGATTGCTGAGTGAGACTCCATGGAATTGAGCACTGGAGTCAAACACAATCCTGATATGGTCTGGCTTTAGTGGATGGTACACAGCAAAGATAGGTAAGTACCAGCATTCTTCATTATCTTTCAGCAGTGGAACTGGTTTGGCATGTATTTTCACATACTTTGTGAAGTGGTAATACTGTCTTCCAAACTTGTCTCAATAAGCTGTATTTTGGTCAGCAAATTTCAAAGGTTTAACTAGGTGTGAACAATGCTTTTCCTAAGTTTGCTATCTCTTCACACAAAAGAGAAACAAGCAAGAAGAAAAGGGTGGCTCAGCCTATCAGGTTAACAGCAGGCCCTCTGGGAGCTTGTCTGAAAGCAATACATTATGAGGGGCATTTTCAATAGAATATCTCTCTGAGGTTGGACATTTTGGGCAAGATGTCCACAAACCTAGCAGAAAAAAATGTCCATTTTCAAAACTGCCAGACGTCTATCTTTTACTTTTGTAAATGACCTATGTATAAGTTTTGGTCCTTAGGACATCTATCTTTTTTGGCCATTTTCAAAAATAAAAATGTCCACATGAAAAATGCACAAAAGCAAGTTTTGTAGACTACCCAACTACCTTGTCTGATTGTAGCACAGGAATCACCATCAGCTGAGTCAGTTTTAGGGATTCCTGCCAGCTCAGCTGCAGAATCCTACACCCCTCCCCCTGACATCCCCCAACGCCCCCCTGACATCTCATAACACCCTCCCACATCCACCAACATTTCTAGACCCCCTGCCATCCCCAGGCTCTTCCCTCCCGACATTCCCAGACCCTTGCCGACATCCCCCCATATCCCCCAACATTTCTGGGCCCTACTCCACATTGCTGGACTCCCCCCCCCCCAATACCTTCCAAAGCCCATTCTCTCCTGCCTTCAGGGCCACGTGCTGAGAATGACAGACCTTCTCCCTCCCAGTGAATCTTGGGATGCAGTGGGAGAGGCCTAAGGTCCTGATTGGCTTAAAATCACCATTAAGCAGGTTTTTAGATGTTTAAAAGTTTTGATTATGCCCCTCTAAGTTTACAGGAAACCTGCTCACATGTCTAAGGGAACAGAATAAGCATGATCTAGCAACTTTTTCCTCCTCTCCAGCTGAAAATCTCTTCTATTTTCTATTGAAATTAATAGAATTTGATCATGCAAAATTAGCATTACAACATCTTGCAGTATGTATGCCTAATTTTGGAGTAAAAGAGTCTATGAAATTACATAAAGCCTAGATGTCTCATTTATACTCAGCTGCCAATGGAAGCAGTAATTCGGCCTTCATCTGTATTTCTGTTTTGGAGCTAGCTATGCGATGACTGACCTTGCACTTTAAAAAGGAGGTCCTACAATAAAACCGTTGTTCTGTGAAGGACACAATGTTCACATTATACTCTTGTTTCCAGAAGTACTTGTAGAAAAATCAATTGAATTCCCAGTCTTTATACTGTTTAATTGGGTGAGGGACAGGTATTGCTCTATTCACATTCAGACAGCTGAATTTCAAGGACAGCTCTTGCTTACTTATGCTAAACCTTTTGAAAAGACTCCAGAGTATAGTGTTTATCTTACATTTTCCCCTCCCCACTACCTTTTATCCATAACAATTGCAGCTTTTTAGTCCTACCTAGTACCTGCATTACCCACACTGCATATATTGCCTTTTCTTATTACAAAAGAATGCAAACTCAAGCTTCAAATTCTGAACCTAGATAGGGAAGCAAAAATCAACTATGAAATATGACTCTAGAATTAAATTATTGTTCCCATAAGTGTTGTGTTTATTCAGAAAGATTCTCCAACCATGATTTGCAATGTAAAGATAGGGGGCCCGATATTCAGCTCACAGGGATAAGTAGCTTGGAAGTCATTCAAAGTCACTGACTGAAATAACCTTAGAGTTCAGTGCTGGGGCCTGTATGGCTTCCGCCTTCCATCATTGAATATCCAGGTATCTGCAGTTACATGGATGTTAACCAGGTACTGGCCAATATTCAGACCAGTACCCATTTAACTCAGGTTTTTAAATGTATTTTTCATCTCCATTTCAGATTTTTTCCTCTTTCCCCACATATTTTAATATTTTTAAATAAATGTCTTATACTTCCCCTTCTACCCTTAATCTATCCTTTGTTTTCTCTCTACCTCCCTTAACCTGTCCTATTTTCAGTATACATCTGTCTGTCTGTCTTGCTCAAGATTCTTCTTTCTTTCCATACATAATACTTTCTGTATTCCTTCCTCCTTGGAATCCCAACTGGGTTTACTGGCCATACTAAATCCAAGATCAGGATCAAAAAAAGATAGTCAGAACTATGCATGTGCCTGGATTTCGGAATATTATTTTTCTAGCTGGGCAAATGTGGATTCCTGTTGAACGGTGTGCCAAAACCAAACCAAACCAAATTTTTAAAAAACCTTGAAAACAGGTGTCAAGGATTTTTTGAGGTCAGGCAAAGTAGAAATGGTAAAATATGAGGGCTCTGGGGCTAGTACAGAGATCAAAGGAAGAAACATCTGTGTCTGTACAATGTATAAAAAAGGAATTCTAAAAGACATAATACAGAAAGTGAGAAAAACTACGCCTAATAATCAGTGGCATACCTAGGGGGGGGCGGGGGGGGGCGGGCCGCCCCGGGTACCAGCCCTAAGGGGGTGTTCCCGGCCTTGCCGTTCAGTCCCCCGCCACCCCCGAAGGACCGCTCGCCCCCCTGGCCTCCCCGCACCACCTATGAACAGCCGCAGCAGGATCGCGAAGTCAGCGTCAGCATCCCTGCGCTGCTTCCTACGACGCGATCCCGCCCCTCCTCTGACGTCAGAGGAGGGGCGGGACCGTGGCGCAGGAAGCAGCAGGGATCGCTGACGCTGACTTCGCGATCCTGCTGCGGCTGTTCATAGGTGGTGCGGGGAGGCCAGGGGGGCGAGCGGTCCTTCGGGGGTGGCGGGGGACTGAACGGCAAGGCCGGGAACACCCCCTTAGGGCTGGTACCCGACGCTGACTTCGCGATCCTGATGCGGCTGTTCATAGGTGGTGCGGGGAGGCCAGGGGGGCGAGCGGTCCTTCGGGGTGGGTCGGGGCATCAGGCCTTCAGGGTGGGGCGGGCGGGCAGGCAAGCAGGCTTTCAAGGGGGAGGGGGGTGACAGGCAGGCAGGCAGGCCTTCAAGGGGGGACAGGCCTTCGGGGGGGGGGTGCAGACATTCAAGGGGTGCAGGCCTTCAAGGGGGGCAGGCAGGCCTTCAGGGGGGGGCAGACCTTCGGGGGGGGGGTGTAGGCCTTTGGGGGGGTGCAGACCTTCAAGGGGGTGCAGGCCTTCAAGGGGGGAAAGGCAGGCAGGCCTTCAAGGGGGGGACAGGCCTACAAGGGGGGGGGGACAGGCCTACAAGGGGGGGGACAGGCCTACAAGGGGGGGGGACAGGCCTACAAGGGGGGGGACAGGCCTTCAAGGGGGGGTGCAGGCCTTCAAGGGGGGTGCAGGCCTTCAAGGGGGAGACAGGCCTTCAAGGGGGGGAAAGGCAGGCAGGCAGGCCTTAAAGGGGGGACAGGCCTACAAGGGGGTGGGACAGGCCTTCAAGGGGGGGACAGGCCTTCGGGGGGGTGCAGACCTTCAAGGGAGTGCAGGCCTTCGGGGGGGGGTGCAGTCCTTCAGGGGTGGGGTTTAGGCCTTCAGAGGGGGACAGACCTTCGGGTGGGAGGTAAAGTCCTTCGGGGGGGTGCAGGTCTTCAGGGGTGGGGTGTAGCCCTTCGGAGGGGGGACAGACCTTCGGGGGAGGGGGGTCCTGGTGTAAAAGTACACAGAGGGAGAGAGGGAAGGGGGGGTTCAAAGATACATGCATATGCCAGACTTTGGGGGTTAGAAATAATGGGTCTAAAAACAGAGGAGTGGGAGAGAGATGGTGCATAAGGGGATTTAGGGAGGGAAGGAACAGAAAGGGAGAGAACTTGGAAACAGGGGATGGTGTGGAGGGGGGATAGAGATACTGGATAGGAGGATAGTTGGGAACAGAAAGGGAGAGATGGTGGATCCTGGGGTGGTGGGGAGTTGAGAAAAGGTGAATCTGTGGATGGAGACAAAAAAAAGGAAAGATGCCAGATCTCCGGGAGAGGGAAGGGAAACGGAAGGGGAGAACAGAGATGGCAGACGGATGGTTAGCACGGAGAAAGGAGACCCTGGCAAGCAAGACAACAAGAGCCTGGGACCAACAAGATTTGAATATTGATCAGAGAACAAAAGGTAGAAAAAATAATTTTATTTTCTGTTTTGTGATTACAATATGTTAGATTTGAAAAGTGTACATGAGACAGCTTGAAATGGGAACTTTTCTATTTTTGTGAATGGCAAGGCTGAGTTCAGTTAAAATATATGCTTTATAAGAAAATATAATAATGTGTTTTATAAAGTTTATAAGCATTGCTGGCATACTCGGTGAGGTGTTCCTAGTGTTGGTGGTGGTGGTAGCATGTCAGTGTGTTGAGAGGAAGAGGTAGTCTGGGAAATTCTGCTGAGCAAACTCTGGGCCCATTTCCACCCCCAGTTAGTCCACTCCACTCAACTGGTTCACACACTGAGTGGGTCTTTGGGTGTTATTTCTGGGTAGTTGTTTTAGAATCTCTTCCAGTGGTTTGTCAGTATCTCCTTCTGGTCCAAGGAAGGAAACTTTGTCAACCTTAGCATTGACCTTCAGAATATGTTTGTAACAGCGCTGCTTGTGTGGCATTAGGCTATGTAGTGATCGAAAGAAAAAAACAGACCTTTGCACATTTTTGCACTATATGGTGGGTGTATGAGGAGATTCATTTCCTGCACAGTTAAGTCCATTTTTTCTACTGAATAATAGTATAGGTACAATGAAAGTAAATAGCAAAAATGTTTGAGTAGATAATTAAGGAAATCTTTTTCATATTGCTTGCTTATGGACTGGGAAAAAAGACTGTTCAAGCAAATGTCTCCAGAACTGCTTTAATGGAAAAATGTGATTTTTTTTTTTTTAAGTACTTTGTGAAATTTATTGTTGTTGTGAAATTTATTGTTATACTTTGTTTAAACTTAAAAAGCGGTGTCATTAACAGTGAATCTAATCGAAAAATCGATTCAACAGGGTGAATCGGATCGAATGAAATATTTTTCTCTGAATCGGGCAGCACTATTGGCTACCATGAGAATGGGCTACTGGGCATGATGGACCATTGGTGTGACCCAGTTAGGCTATTCTTATGTTATGTTCTCATCTGTAGGGGCCTTTGTTTTCACTTCTTATTTTAATGTATTTTTTTCCTGGGAACTTATCAGTGTTTTTTTATAATGGGAACAAAAATGGAAGAGAATTAATGTGTGTGGAATGGGGGGGGGGTAACTAATTTCTTCAGCTAAATAATTCAATCCACTTCAAACAGACATAGGAGAACTCACGCACCATTCACACACCCTCCAACCAAAAACGTCAAAAGAAAAAAACTGTTCGACAACCTCCTAGCCATTCGAGCTGCAACACTTGACCCCCAACTCTACAACCTATTGACCTCGACCACAAACTACAAAACCTTAAAAAAAGAAATAAAAACCCTTCTATTCAAAAAACACATAAAACCAAACTAACATAATCAGAACTGTCCCAAGCATCACCTGCAACTACTCCATATGTACTTCTGATGTCATGACAATTCAGACATAATTTATGTTATGTTATGTTTGGAATAATGGTTACATAAATGAGGTTCAATAAAAGAAAATTTTCTGTGGGAGCATTTGTTGGAACTTCTGTTATCCTGATTTCTTCTATCTGTGGGCTTTCTTTAGCTAACCTACTTATCTGGGGCTTTCCACTTCTGCAGCTGCCCTTTTCACGGTCCACTTTGCGCTTGCACTCTCTGGGGAGGGGGGGTTGGGTCTGGGCTTGGTGGGGTAGGTGTGTCTGGTAGTTTTGTCTGGGTGGTGGCTGGGTGTTTCTTGGGTGCTTGTTGTGCGGATTGGTGTGTCTGGTGAGCGGTCTGGGTGTTGTTGCTTGTGGGGGTTTTTTTCATTATAAAATATGGCTGAGGGTCTAGTCCGGCTTATTATTCTTGTGGGTTCTGGGGTGGGATTTGTTTGCTTGCCCCAAGTTTTGGCCTTTTGTTGTGTATTGCTATGCCTCTCATTGGCAATTTTCTCTTGGGAGAGGCTTGTTCATGCTTGTTGTTGCTGTTACTCTCATTCTGTGTTCTTTTTGATAATGTATAAGTTTCTGTACAGACCATGGTTGCTTGTCTGGACCTTTTGCCATTCTCAATAAAAATACTTTGGAAAAAAAAAAAAAAAAAAAAGAAAATTTTCACTGCCTGTTTCTATTCTGACCATTTATTCCATTTCATGGTTATTGCAAAAAAAAAAAAAAAAAATTTTACATGAGGGGGGGGGTGTCAAAAAATGATGGGCCCCGGGTGCCACATACCCTAGGTACGCCACTGCTAATAATATTCTGCACCCAATTATGGGCTTAGGACATAGTCGAGCACATAAATGTGCACTTTATTCTGATGATTTTGGTGCTGAAAAGTCAGGCACATGATTGGGCAATATTTTCATGCCCCAACACCCTATAATTAAGCACCATTTTATAAAATATTAATTCAGGATGAAAATATTAGGGTTCAGGAAGCGGGCCAAAGATGAAGGGAAGGGATAGGAGGACAAAGGGTGGGGTTAAGAACAGCAAGAAGGGAAAGAGGTGGAGCAGGAATCAGCAATAAGATAGTAGGCAGGAGTAGCACAGACAAAATGCAGGTGACTTGCGAATAAGGTAGTGTCTAAGCACTTACCAAAATTGCTGAATATCGCTAGAAACACAATAGAGCACACCAACACTGTTTCCGAGTCCCAAATAACAAATGCAATTGTATTTTGGTGCTGTTTATAGCAGGTGCAAAAATCCACATGAATCTTTGGCAGCATTAAGATTCACATTATTTGCAGAATATGATTTCTGTGCTGATTGTCTTAACATGCCCCCATTCTACCCACTCTCCACACTATCCCTACTTCCTTTTTCCAAGAGGAAAAATAGACACAAAGGGCAAGTTGTGTGCGCAACTTAGGTTTTTATAGAATTGTGCTTAGCATGCTTCACTCTTTTGTTGTGCCAGAATTGCCAATCAGCACTTCAATTGGGTGCCGATTTAAAAAAAAAAAAAAAAAGATAGAATTAGAGGTTTGCAAGGTGTGTGCAAGGTTTGAGTATGGGTCTTCAGAATTACAATAAACCAAGATTATCCAATATTCAAATATAACAATATCAAATAGTTTAAGCAATAATTTAATAATGTTATTATATTTGGCATTACAAATATTCAAAACTCAGAGGAAGGAACAAGAAATTATCATAACATTAGTATATCTCAATTGGAACAGTCATGAATAATACACATATCTTTGAAAAGGGTCCGAGACGTTCCGGCGGCTTCGACTGTTGCTCCTGGTCAAGTCAGTTTTTTCTTCCTACCCGCGCAGTTCTTCCTCTTGATAAAGAGAGTTATTGAAACACAACTCATATTGAGGGAGTTGAATTTGTTATAGAGTGAAATCATATCCAACACTTTATACTGGTTTGATTTTTATGAGATGATTCTGAACATGATCCTGAATATTTGATTGCTGCACTTGCACCTTGTTTTGGCGTTTGTACTACTTGGTATTTGGCTGCACATAGACTCATGGACACATGTTTTTTCCCAGATGGTTAAGGACTCATAATTTGCTTTTTGACTTCTCCTTGGACTTTACATAAGGAATTTGAACTAGTCTCGGACCCTTTTCAAAGATAAGTGAATTATTCATGACTGTTCCAATGGAGATATACTAATGTTATGATAATTTCTTGTTCCTTCCTCTGAGTTTTGAATATTTTTAATGCCAAATATAATAACATTATTAAATTATTGCTTAAACTATTTGATTTTGTTATATTTGAATATTGGATTCTCTTGGTTTATTTTTATTTTATTAGTTGTGAATCTATGACATATATTTTTTCTCAGATTTTTTTCTTGTCTTCAGAATTACAGCCAGACAAAGGTAAAAAGAAAACCAAAATTCTTCATAAATACAAATGTTGAAGCCTGTTACTTCACACACTTGGTCTGACCCAGTAAGCTCTTATGTTCTTATGTAAACAGGATGGAGTTGGTCCAGAGTAAGGTTACTAAAATGGTTGGCAGTCTATGTTATAAAGCATATGGGGACAAACATAAAGATTACTTTAGAGGAAAGGTGGGAGAGGGTAGTTATGATAGAGACTTATAAATTCAAAAAATAATCTACAAAAATATTACTCACCAGAGATGGGCTACACCCCCCCCCCCATCCCGATAAACATTTCATAACCAAGTGGAGAAAAAGCCTCAAAAATTTTCACTAAGGTGAAACTGGATTTATTGTGGGATTTTTTGAATAGATGTCATCCTTCCATCCAGTTTGATATTAAAGTCATTAGTAAGGAGTTATAACAAGCAACAACAAAAAGGGAACAATAATGAAAGTTATTAATATCTTTCTAGAGCGGCGCTCAGAATCCAAGAATGGAATTTGAAAGCTCAGCGTGGGGACCTAACCCCTACAGAGACTTTCAATGAATCTATCATTGCACCCTCTAATTTGAAAAGGTTATAAAATAACTTCATGAAGTGGTAAATGATTCTTAAAGTGTAGAACCCCGCCGGACCATCGCTGTTTAGACATTGAAGTTAAGTTTTTGGATTTTTGCATTTGTTAAGCACTGGACATTTCATGCACTTTAAGAATCATTTACCACTTCATGAAGTTATTTTATAACCTTTCAAATTAGACGGTGCAATGATAGATTCATTGAAAGTCTCTGTAGGGGTTAGGTCCCCACGCTGAGCTTTCAAATTCCATTCTTGGATTCTGAGCGCCGCTCTGGAAAGATATTAATAACTTTCATTATTGTTCCCTTTTTGTTGTTGCTTGTTATATTCCCTTGGAACAATATTTAGTTTACTCATTCACCCAGTTGTTGATATTAGTAAGGCGTTGCCATTTTCGGATGTGAGAATTCATTTGGAAGAAGATAGGTTTGTCACGTCAGTATTTTTAAATCCGCCTGACCAGAATACTTTTTTGGAATATACCAGCATGCATCTGGCAGGGTTAAAAAACAATTTACCTGCGTCTCAATTTTTTCATTACAGACAGATTTGTAGTTCGACGAAACAATTTTTGAGCCAAGTGGAACCTCTTAAACAACATTATAGAGATAGAGGTTATCCCTACAGAGTAATACAGAAATCCTGGCATAGGGCTAAGTTTAGCCCGAGGGAACAGTTGCTGCAATATCATGCTCGGGCTACAGATGATAAAGTTGTTCCATGTATTATGAAGTTTTCCTCTGTGGCACAAAGTTTAGGCAGAAAGATCAGGAATTATCTGGCCTGTCGCTTGTTTTCGTGGTCAAGAATGTAAGATTGCTTATACACGCAATAGGAATCTAAGTGACATTTTGTGCAAGGCTGACGTTTGGACTGTCAAGAGGAGGGAGAGGTGAGTCATTTCCGTTGTAGAAAATGTGCAGCCTGTGATGTCAGGCAAGAGGGTATTGCTGCACAGATTCCAGGCAGAAGAGCTGTGAAGTTACGCTCCTTGACAACATGTGAAATGAGAGGAGTGGTGTATGGGATGACGTGCCCTTGTAGGTTAACCTATATTGGTCACACTGCCAGATGTTTCAAGACTCGGTTATTTGAACACCAGTCTAATATTGGTCACAGAAAAGAAGTTGACATCCTGACCCGCCATTGTGCCAAAGACCAGCACAATTTTAAAGATTTTGTATTGGAACACATTCCTGTTACCCTACGGAGGGGTAATGTGAAGAGGCTTTTGTACCAGCATGAACATCGCTGGATATTTTTTATGGATACCATATGATCAAATGGGTGGAGTGGGTGGCATTTTTCAGATGAGTGGCTGTTTGAAGGATAAATGGCAGTTCTGTGGACGAATGGCAGCTACATTTTGTCTGCTGTGATGACATTGTAACTTGGAAGTGCCACCGGAAGTCGGATCCTGTAGTTCTATTTAGCAACGGGTGTTTCTTGTGCCGGTGTGCACGGAAGAGGAGCGGAGTTTTCAGCTGATGTACATTCCCTGAGGAAGCCTTTGAGAGGTGAAACAAGGCACTTGTAGGAGAAATTGGGCATGGGCTCTGGACTTTTCATTTGACCAGTGCCGTGGTAATTTCATCTGAAGTCTGGCCAGACATCTTCAATCAATCACGGCATTACAGGCCATGGTTCCCCAGTTAAGTAAAACTTTTTGTTTTTGCTTTTCCTGTGCACAGTGATGGGTATACTACCCTTTTGATAATTACATTTCAGTGGTGATGGAGTATTTTGCCAGTGATAGTAAACTAAGCAGATTTGAACTTTAAACGATTATTTAGAGTTGTCTGCTACTGTGTATGAAAATTTTGAGTCTTTTTATCCACTTGGTTATGAAATGTTTATCGGGGGGGGGGGGGGTAGCCCATCTCTGGTGAGTAATATTTTTGTAGATTGATTTTTGATTTTATATTATTACTCTATAATTTTTCTTGAGAGACGTTTAAATACCTACATAGCATAAATACGCATGAGGCAAGTCTTTTTCAAGTGAAAAGAAACTACAGAGTGAGAAGGCACGGGTTGAAGTTAAGAGGTGATAGAATCCGGAGTCATTTAAGGAAAAATCTTTTTACAGAAAGGGTGGTAGACGGGTGGAATAGTCTCCCGGTAGAAGTGGTGGATACAGACTGTGTCTGAATTCAAGAAAGCATGTGATAGGTATGTGGGATCTCTTAGGGAGAGAAGGAGATAGTAGATGCTGCAAATGGTCAGACTGGAAGGGCCATTTGGCCTTTATCACCAACAATTTTTATATAGGCATCAACACCTCCTTTCTTCTGTTGGTTATGCCTCTCTTTGTACAGCTAAGCATTCTTTGAGATAACCACCTCCTTGTCATATTACTTTACTTCCTTGAGATCCTCAGATACTATCACCTCAAGGTCGCTTTATTTAAAACATTTATAACATGCATTATTTAAAATTCTAAGTGGGGCACAAAAAAATGAACACAAACTGACACACCATAACCAACAACAGATATATAATACCTCACCCCCTTTTACAAAATCATAGCTTGATTTTTAGTGCCAGCCGCAGGGGTAACAGCTCCAATGCTCATAGAATTCCTGTGAGCATTGGAGCGGTTACTGCCATGGCCAGTGCTAAAATACATGCTATGATTTTGTAAAAGGGAGGGAAAATGAACATTGAATATAATAAAAACCAGTCTGTAGCTTTCTAATCCCTCTATATATCCAGGAGCAGGGAAATTTGCATAATTTTAAGAAATTATTGAAAAAGTATTTATTTTGTAAGATGAAATATGGGAATTGAAGCTTTAATATAATTTAAGGCGCTGGTCGCTGAAATGTTCTGTTTGTTTGATTTGTTTAATTGTATGTGATGTGATAATATTATATAAGTACTTTTTGGAACCCGCTTTATATAAAGTGGGATATAAGCCAATATACAATAATCAGTAGTACAATTTAAGATTTTGAATATTAAAAAATAATTTTATAACATATTTTCCATATGACAGGCAGCCATTGTAACTTCATTAAGGCAGGGGTAATATGTTCAACCTTTGAGATCCAAAGATCACACGAGCAGCAGCTTTTTGAGCTATTTATAAAGGCTGCAAAACATTCTTAGGTGCACCCAGAAGAAGGCTGTTGCAGGAGTCAGAAAAAGGAGTCTAAGGGATCGAACTGTTCCAAAATCAGGCATACTTAAAAATTCTTTCAGTCTACAGTATGCACAGTTTTAAATCTAGGAAAAACCTGCATAATTTGTTGTGAATAAGCCCTCATACATAATGATGAATCCAGTTGTTTTGCCATTGTGCCTTTTATCCCTATAATTTGTATTATCACTATCGTGAAAGTCATTCTCAGGAATTTGAAGTGGAGGTTTGTGGGGCAATTTGGTGTTCAATGACATGTACGGATTTACCATGTAATTTTTAAGTTGAAATAAATCCTTGTGAGTGTTGTAACATCTACATGTCAGATAGAACCCGGAAGTCATTGGAGTTAAAAATACTGAAAAATTTCACTTAGAACCCTGTAATTCTAAGGTCGCGCTATGGTGTTCATTTTCAAAAGAGATAGACATCCCAAAAGTGACACAAAGTGATTGATCAACATTTTCCCTGCAACAACGTCTAAATCACAAATTTTGAAAATGCAGAATTGGAAAGTTTTTCATTGATTGTGTCAAAATAGCAAGGGAATGTTGGAGGTGTGTTTTGGAAGGGACTTGGGTAGGACTTGAGCAGGCTTACAATTTGGATATTTTTTTGAGATAATGGAACAGGATAAAGGTCCAGGGTAGAAAAGAAATGCACTGTTATCTAGACCTATTTCAGACACGACTACCGTATTTTCACGCAGATAACGCGCACCCGTGTAAAACGCGCACACGGGTATAGCGCGCAGAAACCACGATTTTATGTACAAAAACTTTTGTATACCGCGCTCACGGGTATACCGCGCATGCAGCCCGACTGTCCTTTCGCCCGCCCCGACTCTCCTCTGGCCACCCCGACACTCCTTTCGCCCTCCCCGACTCTCCGTGCGCTGTCCCGACTCTCCGTTCACACTCCCTGACTTTCCGTGCACTGCCCCGACTCTCCGTGCACTGTCCCGACTCTCCGTTCACCCTCCCTGACTTTCCGTGCACTGCCCCGCCTTTCCGTGCGCTGTCCCGACTCTCCGTTCACCCGCCCTGACTTTCCGTGCACTGCCCCGACTCTCCATGGGCTGTCCCGACTCTCCGTTCACCCGCCCTGACTTTCCGTGCACTGCCCCGACTCTCCGTGCGCTGTCCCGACTCTCCGATACATCCCCCCCCGGCAGGACCACTCGCACCCCCACCCCGAAGGACCGCTGACTCCCCGACAATATCGGGCCAGAAGGGAGCCCAAACCCTCCTGGCCACGGCAACCCCCTACCCCCACCCCGCACTACATTACGGGCAGGAGGGATCCCAGGCCCTCCTGCCCTCGACGCAAACCCCCCTCCCTCCAATGACCGCCCCCCCCAAGAACCTCCAACCGCCCCCCCAGCCGACCCGCGACCCCCCTGGCCGACCCCCACGACACCCCCACTCCCCTTCCCCATACCTTTAGTAGTTGGCCGGACAGACGGGAGCCAAACCCGCCTGTCCGGCAGGCAGCCAACGACGGAATGAGGCCGGATTGGCCCATCCGTCCCAAAGCTCCGCCTACTGGTGGGGCCTAAGGCGCGTGGGCCAATCAGAATAGGCCCTGGAGCCTTAGGTCCCACCTGGGGGCGCGGCCTGAGGCACATGGTCGGGTTGGGCCCATGTGCCTCAGGCCGCACCCCCTGGTGGGACCTAAGGCTCCAGGGCCTATTCTGATTGGCCCACGCGCCTTAGGCCCCACAAGTAGGCGGAGCTTTGGGACGGATGGGCCAATCCGGCCTCATTCCGTCGTTGGCTGCCTGCCGGACAGGCGGGTTTGGCTCCCGTCTGTCCGGCCAACTACCAAAGGTACGGGGAAGGGGGGTGGGGGTGTCGTGGGGGTCAGCCAGGGGGGTCGCGGGTCGGCTGGGGGGGCGGTCGGAGGTTCTTGGGGGGGGCGGTCGTTGGAGGGAGGGGGGTTTGCGTCGAGGGCAGGAGGGCCTGGGATCCCTCCTGCCCGTAATGTAGTGCGGGGTAGGGGTAGGGGGTCACCGTGGCCAGGAGGGTTTGGGCTCCCTCCTGGCCCGATATTGTCGGGGAGTTGGGGAGTCGGCCGGGCAAGAGGGCTTGGGCTCCCTCTTGCTCCGATCGTGGATGCGGGTGTGGGTGGGAGCGCGTGCGAGCGGTCGTTCGGGGTGGGGGTGCGAGCGGTCCTGCTGGGGGGGTGAATCGGGCGTCGGGTGGGGTGGGAACTATGTAAAAAAAATTTTGTATACCGCGCTCACGCGTATAACGCGCGAGGGGTATGCGCGGTAGGTAAAAACGCGTATAACACGCGCGTTATATGCGTGAAAATACGGTATGTCTGAAAAAGGTGCCTTAACTGATTAGCTGACCACTGGAGGGGTGAAGGCATGGACCCCCAGTGGTCAATAACCCTCTCCCAATCCCAAGACTATGACAGTGGAAATAGACACCAGGCTCTATGAGAGCTCCAAATATTATGATCATGCTTAAGAAAGCAAAAAGCATGGATGGAGTAGCATAGTAGGCAGTGCAGTGAACAATGGGACCTAAGTTCAAGTCCCACTTTAACTCTTTCATTTAGTACAAATATTTGAGCCCTCTTGGAACATAGAAATACCCCCTGTATCTAAATATATGTATCCTGTAAGTCTAAGAGCTATTATAGTAGTGGACCTTTCTCTTTTCCTGGAGTGCTCACCATGCAATATGAAGTGGTTTAGGTGGGATTTGTATCTAATTCCTTTATGCGAAGTCCACTTCATTGACCATTAGGTTCCCTTATGCACTGCTGGGATATTGGAGTGGCCATTTCATTAGGAATGCTGCCAGACAGATATTTCTATTGTTTTTTTTCTCTGTTTTTCCCTGGGATTTTTCTATTTTTTGAAAATGAAAGTTATAGATGGATATGTTCAGCCTGAAAATGTCTAGCTCACAGCCATAATCGAACAAGAAATTTTAGATGTTATTCTGTATCAATTATGCTATGAGCCCATATGTTTTGTAGAGATGTGTTTGACAAAATGTCCCAACTCGGATTTAGACATCATAGAAAATGCCCCTCCACATTTCAGATTAGGAATTTTTGGGTTGGATGTAAGAATAATGTCACCCGGAAAGTACCTATAAAAAAATGTTTCTTAAACAGAGTTCCATAAAGTGTAAAAATTCCTGATACGTTTTTCATTAAATAAGTAGGACATCTACCCAATTTACAATGAGGAGTGTTTTTTTAAAATAAATGTTTTAATTTCCAGAGACATCAGTAGAATGAAATCATTTCATATCCTATTTGTTGAAATACCTAAATCCCTATTAGTTACTACTGTGAATTAACCCCTCCCCCCTTTTTACAAAACCATGGAGTGGTTTTTAGCACTGGCTGCAGCAATAACAGCTCCGATGCTTATAGGCACTAAAATCCGCACTACGGTTTTGTAAAAGTGTGTGTGTGTGTGAGGAGGGGGGTATAAGTCTAATTTTTGATAGATCAAAGACACTCTGGGCTCCTTTTACGAAGCCACATTAGTGGCTTTATCACATGTGACTTTTTATCATGCGCTAATCCCTTCACTAGCCGAAAAACTACCGCCTGCTCATGAGGAGGCGGTAGCGGCTAGCGGGGCTGGCAGTTTAGCGCGCACTATTACGCGCGTTAAACCGCTAACGCAGCTTCGTAAAAGGAGCCCTCTAATTTTATTTTTAAAAAATTCCTTTTAAAAAAATACACCAGCTCTTCTACTGTAGGCATAATCTTGTTAGATGTAACTAACTCAGAAGGTTTTGACAGCCCATTCACAAGTTTGTTTAATGTTTTACTATCTAAAGTAGAGTGTTTTACATATAATGTGAAATAGGAGAGTTTTGCTTGTTTAATTTTAATTTTAAATCCATTACTGCATGTCTCCATTCTCTCTTATTAATATCAGTTTGTTTCTTATTCCAGAGTTTTTCGAATTTTCCACAGCATTGCTTTAATTTAAACAGATGTTCTATGAACCAGGAGGATTTAGGCTTGCATGGATATCTACTTAGCCTCAAACATGCTATATCATTCAAAATGTTCTTACTAATATTGTTCCAACATGTCATTTCATTTGGCAAATCTTTCGTATTAGGTCTCAAATCTATATCCAAAATATTCAAACAACAAATGGCACCCCTGTACTTTCACTAATCTCTTGACGACTGAGATGTGCTCAGAACTGTTGTCAGGTAGAAAGACCAGAAACAGGGTCAAGCCCCTAAATGCAGTTTCCTTAGTTTATCATTCCACAGCAAACAGTCTTTAGAGATACCATGTCAATAAATCTTTACTGTTTGTTTCTTTGAAAACTATAAACTTTGTCAAATCCCTTTACTGTGTACTTAGCTGAGGTTGCTGAAATGATCTTCAAAAGCAAACCGTATTGGGTTCTGATGCATTTCTCCAGACCGCCTTCCTCAGAGAACCCACAATAAACTTTTAATTGTAACAAGTGATCATCTTCTTCCTATAAACCAAAACACAGAAGAGTGTAAAAAAGCAGCTTCAAACCTGGATCTTCTGTTCTCTCGCTGCCACTGGTGGATACCTCATACTCTGCTGATCTCACTTCCTTTTCCTGTTGGATGATGTTACCATCTTAACCTGCTTCCTGATATGTAGAACCTAGCAACTGTCGCTCATTGATGTAAAAATGCCCATCATTCAACCTCCCAGTTCAGCCAGGGGGTCACTGTCTGCCAATGGTATATCCAGGATTGCTCATGTTTCCACAAAAGTGCTTGCAAACTGTCACCTCGCTTTAAACGTGGCATTTTCAAAACAGTAAATTGCAAATCTGCTAGTGTTTGGAATTTTTCTTGCCAGAGTTGAGTTAAAGGTGCTGGTTTTCAACCAATAAAAAAATAAACAATTTAAGTGTTTGGCACTAAACTCATAGGACACCTAGCAATGTCTTAGTGGAGGCGCCCTCCTATTGCCTATAAATGTGAATAAACTGTTTATTTATGTAGATTTATATCCCATCCTTCCATAAAGCTCAGGGGGTTACAAGTTAACGTACAGAGCTTCAAGAAAAACGGAGGTGGTACATAACATCAATATGGAGGGGGAGATCTGGTTATCCTACTGGGGAACAGAGTAAGTCGGTGGATATCAACTAGAGGGCATACACTTGAATGAGCATAGAACAATACACACTTATGGACTACAGGTCCAGTCAGAGTTACATGGATGCAAAAGAAGATGATTCTCTAGGAATGTGGTTGGGTCATTGGAAGAGGAAGGTTTTCACTGCTTTACTGAAGTCCATCAGGCTTTCCGGTGACCCGATGTGTGGAGGTAACAGGTTCCACAGTTTTGGGAGGAACTGAGTGTAGGAGCGCTTATGTGCTGTTTCCAGGTGGAGGGATCATCCAGGGAGTATGCGGAGTTGTTTCTCATTATTTGAATGACGCATTCATTTGGGTTGAAAGAAGCGTTCATTTGGGTAAGGTTGCAGTTTAGTGGATCTGTTTCTTGGCACCTTACATATGGTGGAAGTTTTTTGTAGGCCAGTATTAGGCCCTTAAAGCCACAGCATTTGCTGATGGGCAGCCAGTGGGCTGATAATAGTGCCAGAGAGATTGGGTTACAAATGTTGAGATTCTTTAGGAGGTGGATTGCTGCATTTTGCACTCATTGCAGGCAGTGTTGATTTTTTTGCTGACAGACTGTTAAACAGTGTGTTGCAGCAATCCATGTGGGAAAGGACAAAGGCATAAGCAAAATCTGATTCTGACAGGTAAGTTTGGATTTTCCGCAGCTGGCGGAGATAGTAAAATGAAGTAGAGATGACTTGCGATAAGTGGCAGAAGAGTGATAAATTGCCATCTAGTATTACTCCCAAGCTACGTACCTGATCCTGTACCTGTTGATTCCCAGGCGAGTGATGGGCAGGTATAGCTTGAATTTTTCTTTCTGATCCAAAAGAGTTCCATCTTAGAAGTGTTTAGTTGGAGTTTGTTTTAAGGTATCCAGTTTTTAATTTCTGCGAGGCAGTTCTGTTAGTAAGTTGGGAGACTCAATTTGTGCCTAGTAGGAGATATAGCTGAATGTCGTCTGCATATGAGTGAATCTTGATTTGATATTAATGAGCAATGTCTATTACTGGCCAGATGTATAGATTGAACAGTAGAGAGGATAGCAAGGCACCTTCGGGAACTCCGAATCTGATTGGTTTTGATTGTGATTTTAGGTGCTTTTAATATTCTTTTTGATCTTGTATCACACCTGTTCAAGGAGTGTGACCATGTGTTGTCTGATGCCTTAACTGCATGCTCATTTGAACAGTTTATGAATAATTCAATGCATACTATAGGACATATTAGGTTTTATTTATTTATTTTTATCAAGCTTTTTTTTTTTTTTGTCACTTTTAAATTCTCTAAGTGTATGAGATACAATACAATTTTTACTTGTATACCGCCAATACCTCCATGAAGTTCACAGTGGTTTACATAAGTAATTATGATGATACAAATTAAAAACTAGTGTTACAATATTTAGGAAATATTAGTAACAAATTCATGAACTAGATAGGTCTTTAGGACTTTTTTGAAACATTTAAAATTAGATTGCTGGTTAATATAAGATGGCAATGCTTTCCAAAGTTTTGCAGATTGATATGCTACCTGGAGTTATCTAATGTTCCTAATGACTGGATACCAAAAAGCATCATTGAGATGTCAGATGATCAGACAATTCTCTGATTACTTTTGTGTTGAAATTGTCTAGGTCTGTAAAATTTAATGTTCAGCAGACACATGTTACACAGGTTAGGTCAAATTCTGAGCAGACTGATTTGAGTATGGTGTGGATGCTATACCTTGATTTTCCTAATGATTGTTCAATTGATAAGGCAGTAGATTTGTGAAATATGACTTTGAATCAGAATATATTGCACCTTTCAAGAATGTAGTGGTCAAAGGTACTTTTAAACCCTTGGAGAAATGACACATTGGTTACCCTGAGGCATGAATTACGGTAAGACTGAACGTGTTAACAAAATCTTGGGATGCTGAGGACTGTGAGGGTTATAAAGTCAAATTGATAGAGTATTTGGCAGTTTGTAAAGATGCAAGGAATTTTTAGAAAAATATAAGGGGTTCCATGATTAGACCAAAATAATTTTCTTACTAGTAGACATGAGGGTATTTCTACATATGGGGGTCCTGGAGCAAAGGATTTGGGGGTTATATGACCTCTAACATGGAAATTTTAGAAAAAATATTGATAGTGTTCTCCTAAGCATGTGATGTTTTGTCAGATGGTAATTCAAGTCGGATATAGTCTTTTTTTTTTTTTTTTTTTAATCCTTTGAGTCTGAAGTTGTGCCTATTGTATAGTCACTTGCTCCAATGAGATCTATGCATAATCCATGTTCTTCTTCTATTATTAGATGGATGGCAGATTCTGTTACTCCGGCATTAAAAGCCACTGTTAATAAATCTCTTGAGTCAGGCGTGCTTCTTGCTTCACATAAGCTGGTTACAATTAAGGGTTTGTAAAAGTTTGGACCCAGCAGTGGTTGCAAATTATAGATTGATTTCTATTTTACTAATTGTGGCAAAAATATGAAATAAATTGCCTTTGTATTTATGTTTATTCAGTATTATTTCCCAGTTAAAAAAAATATTTGAAGACACAGACCTACTGATGTGGTTTAATTTATTTTCTCTGACCGCATTTCATGGTACTTGAGGATCTTCTCTTCTCTTTCCACTCAATTCACAGAAGAATCCCTTGACACTGACATCTCTGCTATTTGGTTTTAGTGTTGCTCTTTTTGATTTTGTTCAGCACTGTAAAGACATTTTGCTGGTTTATCCTTTCCCTTTTCCCTAGTGATTCAGACCAGGAGTCAGGAGGCATCTGTTTTATTTCTCTGTTTCCCTAACAAAAGCACTTGAGAAAATGAATGTTGAGAATATTGACTCTGGTCTAATTTATGAAAGTAGCAAACATAACTGCAGGAATTTCAGAAAGTCATCATAAATATGCCAATGTTGAAAACATAGACAGAAAAGTCAATACAATAGATGCCATGAAACTGGGCAACCAAATTAAACAGCATCTCAATAAGGATTTGCTGGACCCTGGAAGAATATTCAGAAGGGTTCACTTGAATACACAAATCCAGATTGGAAAGTTCCACACTATAAATCTAGATCAATCAGTTTACAAAATGAAAATGAATACCGGTAGCATAAGCTATCATTGTGAAACCACTGTGAAAACAAATGTGGACAAATTTGCAAAGCTCTATGAACCATATCACTTATTTAAACTTGTATTTCTAAATTTTTTAAAAATGTATATTTCCATTGAAATCCAAAAGCTGGCATATAAAGAATGTACTCTGCAATAAAATACACCTCCCTTGTTGCACCATTTTCCCCTGAAGATCAACAAATGATGCATTTGGGTGATTACTCAATGATATGTTAACTGTATAATTGTCTAAGATGTGACATGGATTATTATCTGATTCAATCTTACTGTAGTTCATGTAGCTCGATAACTTAGAATTCATTTGGTTCTAAATAATACAGATCCAAATCTGGATAATTATGCTGTAAGCTACTCTAACACAAGTAGGAAAAGCAGGTGAAGCATAGCTTTTGGAATTCTTTCCAATCCCACAGTTCCTCTCATTCTATAACCTAATGCCTAAATTTAAGCACCATGGATGTACTAAAATTATAGACTACTAGCACTTATGTGGATAAGTACACACTTATGTGTACAAGAGCTAGGTGTGTACTCAGTGCTATTCTATAAATTATGCGTGCAACTTGCTTAGTGGGCAAATGCAAAGAGGCATGCACAGGAGAGGAGATCTGGACAGGATCAACATGTACATACATGTTACAGAATATCGGAAGTCACATGCACTTATTTATGCTTTCTATTGACACGATGTAAGTGGGCATGCATAAATATAGATGCTTAGATGTCAACTTCTGCTAGTATTCTATAATGGAATCAGTACTCAGATGCCATTTTAGAATTATGGCTCAGCAGGCTGCATTGAGCTCTTTACTTGTGGTGTCCAGTTATAGAATTTTCCCCAATATATATATGGGGAGGGTGTTTATGTCTGTCTTTCATGTGGGTTGGTGGGTCTTATGATATGTTTGTGTTTAGGTGTACTAGTTTGTGAATGTATGTGTATGGGGATGGGGTAACTGCAGGAGGCAATTTGGGGGGATGAGGTAATTTGAGGAGGGTGGGGAAGTTACAGAGTTAGTTTGAGTTAGAGTACTTTGGAGTTGTGGAGCAGTAGTAGGGGCACTTTTGGAGGATGGGGCATTTGGAGGGTAGGGGACGTTACAGAGGGATTGTGGAGATTTGGGGCAGTTTTTAGGATTGGGCAGATTGGAGGTTAGTGAGGTAGTGAAACAGTTGCAGGGGTAGTTTTTAGGGTTCAGGGCACTTTGCAGGTGATGAGGCATTTGCAGGGGTAGTTTTGGAGACTGGAGCACTTTGAGGTGATAATTCAGTTGCAAAGGGATACTTTTTGAAGTTCAGGGAGTCTGAGGTATTGTGGGTCAGGTAGGGGGTTGGATGCAATTTGGAGGTGGTGAGGCAGTTGCAATGAGGTACTTTTAGGGTTAAAGGGGAATAGAGTAGTGGAACAGTTGCAAAGGGGGGTTGTTGATCTTTTAACTAGTTCTTAATCCATAATAGGACATTACCTCCTATCCCGTGACAGTTCAACCTTATGGGCTCAATATATGTGTTGAATGGTCCACTTTTTTGAGGCAGAAGTTTCAATTGGAGACTAGCGTTTGAGGAGGTGTGTCCTAAATGAGAAGCGGTATAGATAACTGTGGCATCTGTGTAAGCCATTTTGAAAAAAGTGAAAGCAGAGTAGTTTTAGATGTGCTAAGCATTTGCAGCTTTATGAGATTTATAATACAACCCCTGAAGCAGCCATCTGGTGAAACCAGGACTCCCTGTTGGGTTGTGGAGTTGTGAACCTTAATGCTCCTGCTCGATAGACTAAAAGTAACTGTGAAATCAGCTAAGTACATTATAAGCATAACTTGGTACTTGATACCGTGTATGAAAGCCTTTGTCTGTTTCTACAGTGAATCCTGATACTTTATTTATTACATCATTGAGACTGAAGATATTTAGAAGATAAAGAATAATTGCTGGGTATTTTTCTGACAATATGGTGTAGTTTTTTCTGACCTAAGAAGAATAACCGAAGTCTTTTTCTCCACTATATTTATTTTTATGTATGAATGATAGGGATTCCTGATAGAATGTCATATTTAAGGGTGTGTTATATTTCTAAAGTATTGTAATTGAAATTACCCATTATTACTTTGTTACTCAGTTTGTTAGCCTCCCTAATTTCTGATAACATTTCAGCATCTGTCTGTTCATCCTGGCCAGGTAGATTGTAGTAGACTACTATCACTGCCCTTTTCCCCTCTAAACTAAACTAAACCTTGAGTTTGTATACTGTATCATCTCCATAAAGATAGAGCCCGGCACGGTTTACAGGTAATTCAATAAATGAGGGAAGGACATAATAAAAAATTAGAGGTTATGAAGAAGATAGCTAGCTTTACATTTTAAATAGATAGGTTTACGTTTTGGAGTAAAGCCAGGTTTTCAGATGCTTTCGGAATAATTGGATTGAGCCTAGTTTCCGCAGCGGGGCAGGGAGGTTATTCCAAAGCTCAGTGAATTTGAAGAAAAGGGATTTCCTTAATTTACCTGCACACATGACGCCTTTTAACGAGGGGAAAGATAGTTTGAGTATGTGGGCAGATCTGGTAGTGTCAGGTCTCGAAGTCCAGGATAGTGGGATTAGGGGAAGAAGAATGTCATACAATCTCTACCCATATGGATTCCAAGGTATATTTTGGTTCTGATAAATTTCTGCTGAAACAATTCTCCCTGTAGAGAATCTAGAATATTTTCATTTGTTTATTTGTATTTATAGATTGTTCTTTGGTAAAACATCATAGCAGTATACATAATATAAAACAGAAAGAAAGGAACTCTATCATCAAAGGAAAAGTAAAATTATAAAATTCAGAATAAGCAATAAGTAAAAAAATGTAGAATACAAGTTAAAATAAATAACACAAAATTATAAAATATAAAAAAAAATGCTGCAACTGCAAATCTCTCCTGCAGTGTTTGTACCAGTATAATACAAATTCTCCTTTGAAAAAAATCTTTCTAATTGTAAACAACCCCACAAAAGAGATACCCTAATCAACATCTCGAATATTAAAATTATCTATTAGTAGCACTACCTCTTTCACAGCTATATTTTGAATGTCTTCAACTAATATCTATCTACTTCTTCTGTATGTGAAAGAAGCCTTTATATCACACCATTGTAAAGAGACTTTCCATTCCCTATTTCCAGATTGATCAAAATAGTCCACTTAAGATGGTGTTCATATACAATATTCCCACAAAAATAGGAAATATATAACCTGACAGCTCACTTCAAATACAAAAACCATATAGTGCAAAAATAATAAAAATGAAAAACATATGTATCCATTGTTCTTTCCTAAAAAGACAACAAATAACATAGGCAAACAATACATCTGACTTCTTCAACTCACTATGGCCCTCTGTTATCCAATACCTTGCAGAAGCCTAATCACAGTTCATCACTCAGTCACATTGTTTTATTTTCTCAACACACATATTCTCCACAACCTGCCTTTCTCCCTATGTCAGCACCATCACCTACAGTTTGTTATCCTCATAACCCCTTTTCTTATATCAGATATGTCATCAGCGATGCGGTCCAGGGAAGACCCTGGCGGGAAAAGGCCATGAAGCAGCCTGTTTAGAGTGCTGCTGACGCTGCAGTTTGGAGGGAGGTATGTTGGTCTCGCGGTGGGAGGGTCAGTGAGGTTTGGATAGGAGGGAGAGATGGGAGAGATAGAAAGATGCTGCTCAAGGGGGTGATGGGAGGGAGGGATAGAAAGATGCTGCTGTGGCAGACAGCTGGCTAACCATTAGTAAATGATCTCCATGACTACTGTGTTTCCCCGAAAATAAGACCTACCCCAAAAATAAGCCCTTGCATGATTTTTGGGGTATGTCTTAATATAAGCCCTACCCCAAAAATAAGCCCTAGTTAGATCGACCCCCGAAGCCCCTCCCAAATGTCCGCGACACTCCCCAACTCCATCCCTGGATTCACTAGCAGCAGTGATTCCCCTCCCCCAACATGCCATGCAGCTGAACTCTGCTGACCTTCCAACCCATAACCCTACATGGAATCTTTCCATCTCTCCCTCCCATCTGAACCCTGCCGACCCACCGCGAGACTGACATACCTCCCTAGCATGTCTATTGCAGCATCTTTCCTCCCCTCTCACCCATCCCCTTGTGCCTTTCCTCTACAGCATCTTTCTATCCCTCCCTCCCATCCCCCCGCGCAGCAGAACCCAGCCAACCCTCCCACCGCAAGACCAACATATCTCCCTCCAAACAGCAGCATCTGCAGCACTCTAAAAAGGCTGCTTCGTGGTCTTCTCCCACCGGGTTCTTCCCTCTGCTGCATCACTGATGATGTCATCAGTGACATGACACAGGGAAGGTCCCCTGTGGGAGAAGGCCGTGAAGCAGCCTGATTAGAGTGCTGCAGATGCTACTGTTTGGAGGGAGGTATGTCGGTCTCGCGGTGGGAGGGTTGGCTGGGTTCTGCTGTGCGGGGGATGGGAGGGAGGGATAGAAAGATGCTGTAGAGGAAAGGCACAAGGGGATGGGTGAGAGGGGAGGAAAGATGCTGCACATGTGGGAGAGAGAAAGGAAAGAGGAAGAATTGGGGAGGAGGAGAGGAAGGGAGAGATGATCTTTGTACATGAAAAAAATAAAATATCCCCCAAAATAATTCCTAGTGCATTTTTTGACCCCAAATTAGTATGACACTGTCTTATTTTCGGGGAAACATGGTAGTAATATAGAGTTCTAATAATTGTATCAGTCCTGTAGAAAGCTGAAATCTTTTAAGTGTGATACCTCTTGAAAAAATAAAAAAAATGAACAAGGACTAACAAAAGAGGGAAACTGAAAACTTGAATTCCCTTTCACCTGTAATATGATGTCAGGATTATGAGGAAGGGGTCAGAAAATACAGAATATACTGGGCTACACTCAAGATTGAATGGAGAAGATAAAAATCACTTCTCTACCTTGAGAAATACTGGACTTTTCAAAGTCCAGCATGTACAACTGGTAAAATATCCATAGAATAATAATCTAATGTCACAATTGTATAAACAAGTTAGAGGACAGACTAACATTCTGAGATAGAATGGCCGCAACCACTAAAGAATTTGAATTGGAAACTATCATTGCAAGCTGTCTTTGATAACTTGTCTCCAGTACATTTCATTACTAATCAACTCAGCAGAAACAGTTAATGCCAATGTAGAAAACACTGCCTGGAATAAAAAGCTTTTCTGATTGAATTCTGTGTACCTCCAAGCTGCCAGCCCAGCCTGTGCAAGAGACAAATTAAACAGTTCAGGCAAAGGGAGATAGAGGGATTGAAGCTGCATACCTAAGTCATTCCAGTCATAGGCTTATTTAAAATCTCGACTTGCATTTGTATTCCGAAAGGATTCTTCTGTCTGAACCTCTATTGCATTTTATAAGAGAGAAAAAAAGGCAAAAGGCATAGCAATAGACACGCTATTACCAAATCCACTATAACTCATTTTGAGTTAAGGGGCTAGACAGATTGGTTGTGGAGTAACATTTACATACTCTAGCTGCAGGTCACTATGAATAACTTAGGCCAGTAATGACTTTTAAAAAAGAGTCCCTTAAAGTATCTTGGGCCATTTCATGATCTCTAATAGATTACAGTCCCAGTTATATTTTTACTTCATTCTGTAATCCTAGCAATGGTCAAAATATTGAACATGGTATATACTTCAGGTTAGAGGACACTGGAAACTCATTCTGCACAGTGCAACGTTTGTCTGGTTGCACTCTAGAAATAATTAATAGTAGAAGTAGTAGTTTGAACATGGCAAAAAGCCAGATATAACCTGGAGCATCCTGACCATACATATAAGCTACCCATATAGGTACATGCACATGTAGATTGCATGAATATTTTCAATAGTCTGAAGTATATGTGCAGTGCCATTGGAAAAACAGCTAAGCTACACATTTACACTGGGCATTTCATTTGAATACTGAGCTCAGAATTAAAAAAAGAAAAATACTGCAATACATGTAGCCTAATATATAATAAATATTATATACTTCACATTAAACCAGAATGGCGTTAAATACATTTATAAGAGATGAACTTTAACATATACAAATGCAAGGTGATGCATCTAGGAAAGAAAAACAAGGAACATGAGTACTGGATGTTGGGGGTGAAGTTAGCAAAAAGCGAACAGGAAAGGGATTTGGGGGTACTGATTGACAGTACCCTAAAACCATCGGCACAATGTGCGGCAGCGGCGAAGAAAGCGAACAGGATGTTGGGCATAATTAAGAAGGGGATTAAGAGTAGAACGGAAGAGGTCATAATGCCACTTTATAGAACAATGGTCCGACCGCACTTAGAATACTGTGTCCAACACTGGTCTCCATACCTTAAAAAGGATATAACTCTGCTGGAAAAGGTGCAGAGGCGAGCCACGAAACTTATCAAAGGAATGGAAAATTTGACCTACAAAGATCGACTCAGGAAGCTGGGGCTGTTTACTCTTGAGAAGAGAAGACTGAGAGGGGATTTGATAGAGACTTTTAAAATATTAAAAGGATTTGATAAAATAGACCAAAAAGAAGCATTACTGAAATATTCTGATATGACACGGACAAGAGGACATAGACTGAAACTGAGTGGCAGTAGGTTTAAGACAAATGTCAGGAAATTCTGTTTCACACAGCGCGTGGTGGGTGCTTGGAATGCACTCCCGGAGGAGGTTGTGGAGGAGACTACTGTACTGGGATTCAAGCGCAAGTTGGATGCACACCTTCTTGCATATCATATGGAGGGTTACGGTAAATCCGGGTCTCCAAAAAGGAGTACCTAAATGGGCCGCCGCGTGTGCGGATCGCCGGACTAGATGGACCTCGGTCTGATCTGGTGAGGGCGTTTCTTATGTTCTTATGTTCTTAAGAGAACTGTGATTATATATATTTTTTTTCAATGGCAGCTGTCACCCTATGAAACACACATCTGGCTGAACTAAGCCTCAAGACTAATATACTTGAATTTAAATACCAGTGGAAGGCCAACATAGCAGCCATTTAGGATCTGTGAGCTCAGGCAGAGGGAATAGAGTGAGGTCAGGTAAGCTGTATGACTGCATGTAGAGTTCTAGCACAGAAGACCTTTGCCTAATATGGGAACTGTGGTGAAGATCCGCTTGGGCGGTGGAAAGACTTTATGGACTGCTTGGAATGAGATCATGTGGGATTTAGGTATAGATCAGAGGGTGCACTTTGTTTAAGGCCCATAGAGGAAGTAGAAGTGGCAATGCAAAAGCAAAATAGGCCTCACAAGCCAAGGCAGCAGAAGTGGAGTGAAGCCAGCTAAGATGTGTGCCTACAAATTAGAGTCCTGGCAGTGAGGAATTTTGTCCAAACATTAGAATCTGAAGTACAAAGATCCCCCTGAGGCATGGAAGCCTTCATGGAATCTTTGGAATCATATACTGAGGGACACAATACAGGATGCTCACTGGTGAAGGCCCCAAAAGTAGTGGCAGAGGGAGGAAGAGGAGTCAACATTGATTACAAGAACCCAAAATACCCCCCCCAGCCTCGACACTCCAAAATCACTGGTGATTTAGTGGGCTCACTTCCCTTCCCCCATCCTGACCCACCTACCCCAAACTTAAAAGAAACCTTCCTGATATTTATTTTCACCCCTTAACCCCCTGACCTCTTTTCCAAGCCCCCCCCCCGACTCCTCTCTGTAGCTGAAAGCAGGAGTGAAGCCCACTTGATACTACCTCTGATGTTGTCATCTTCAAAATAGTTGTGCACTGGGCAGGGCAGTCTAGAATTTCTTACTAAAATATGGGTCCAGGTATGGCTATCATTTATCATCTGGGTTTGCACTTGCAGCACTGGAGATCATCTATCTACTAAAAGTAATTGAGAGCAACTATATGCAGGGCCTGGTAATTTAGGGCAATCATTTCCCCCATGCACATATCAACACATTTGATGTTGCGTATTGCTTTCCTCATTAGAGTGCTGCCAAACACCAACCCATCTTCATCGTGGTGACTTGCTAGGATGCACATTTGGGTATTCACATGCCACCTTACTGGGGGGGGAAAAGGTGGGAGTCTCTACTTGTGGTTTTATTTTTCCTATAGCTTTCCCACTGTTGCTATTTCCACTGCTGAATCAAGTTCCCAGCCTAGGAGCAGTGTCTTTGTAATTGATCTGGAAAGGGTGCAGTTTCTGCAAATTATGCTGATGGAACTGTAGATAAGATCCAAGGTACAAATGGATCGATTTTTTTTTTTTTTTTTTTTTACTGCATCACGATTTACAAAAACTAGGGGATACTCAATGAAGTTACAGGGAAATACTTTTAAAACCAATAGGAGGAAATCTTTTTTCACTCAGAGAATAATTGAGCTCTGGAATGTGTTGCCAGAGGATGTGGTAAGAGCAGTTAATGTAGCTGGTTTTAAAAAAGGTTTTGGACAAGTTCCTGGAGGAGAAGTCCATAAACTGCTGTTGAGACAAACATGAGAGAAGCCATTGTTTGCCCTGGATCGGTGGCATGAAATGCTGCTACTCTTTAGATTTTTATCAGGTACTGGTGACCTGGATTGGCCTCCGTGAATACAGGATACTGGGCTAGATGGACTACTGGTCTGATCCAGTAAGGCTATTCTTATGTTCTTATATAAGAACATAAGAATTGCCGCTGCGGGGTCAGACCAGTGGTCCTTCACGCCCAGCAGTCTGCTCACGCAGCGGCCCTTAGGTGAAAGACCAGTGCCCTAATTGAGACTAGCCTTACTTGTGTACGTTCTGGTTCAGCAGGAACTTGTCTATTTTGTCTTGAATCCCTGGAGGATGTTTTCCCCCTATAACAGCCTCCGGAAGAGCGTTCCAGTTTTCTACCACTCTCTGGGTGTAGAAGAACTTCCTTTACGTTTGTACAGAATCTATGCCCTTTTAACTTTAGAGAGTGCCCTCTCGTTACCTTGGAGAGGGTGAACAACCTGTCTTTATCTACTGTCTATTCCCTTCATTATCTTGAATGTTTCGATCATGTCCCCTCCCAGTCTCCTCTTTTCAAGGGAGAAGAGCCCAGTTTCTCTAATCTCTCACTGAACGACAACTCTTCCAGCCCTTTAACCATTTTAGATGCTCTTCTCTGGAGCCTTTCGAGTAGTACTGTGTCTTTCTTCAAGTACGGTGACCAGTGCTGGACGCAATATGTCTCTCTGTACGTCCGCGGCAGCTGATTTCACATGCTCTCTCTTCTTTCTTTTGTATAATTATTTCCATACCTACCCTTACCAAACACTTTGATTACTAAGACTAGGTCAAAAGTGCTCTTTTGTGTGTCTTTACAATGCCACTGAATAACACTTTTGGAATCCAGAAGGTGTGTAACCACTACTATGCAGAGTGCTCATTAGTGTTCTGTGCCCTATTCTGCCACTATTCAAATCAGTCAGTTTAACTGGAAGAAGCCTTTCAGCAGACTCAAAATATGTACTGGGACTAGGCTGTAAACTCTCAGGAAAAAGTGTTACAATAGTGCAATGCAGTAGTGAGATGGAATACATTGAACTCCTACTATTCTTTCTTAAATATTTGGGCAGATATCTCTTTAAGAGCCTGCCATTGGATTGTTTTTCTTTCTTTCTTTCTTTTTTTTTAAGAATGCTTGTGAAAGAGAGTGATAGAAACATAGAAGCATAATGGCATATGCATGGTGCATGAGCTTTAGGCTCATATGTTTTGATGCAAGCATTACTGTCAGGGTACAGAAATTGTGGCCTTAATAATTTTGGCCGCGTGCTGGAATTTTGGATGCTGGCATTCGCAAGTCTTCCTCCCTATCCCCTAATGATCTCTAGTACTTGGGACCAGGGATCTCGCTTGCTCACCTCTGCAGCAGGAGGTCCTTGAGTAGAAGAGGAATGTGGGTTGTCCCAAGTGGTGCCTGTGAGAAAATTTGATTCATCAGGAAACCTGTTCTGTCCTCCCTCAAAGACACTACCTGGGGCAGCTCACATTTCCTTTCTGTTCAAGGACCTCTAGCTGCAACAGCTGTTGAGCATGGACTCTGCTTCTGAGTATCAGAGGTTATTCCATTGGGGACGAGTAGGAACAGGAGGAATTTTGAATCCTGGCTTCTAAAGCTACAGCTCAGCCAAGATTATTGTGGCCAAAAGTTCTATGCCCTGACAGCAGCACTATATGCCAGAAACCAAAATGGCAACAGCCAAAGTCCTGCTAAGTTATGTGTATCCAATGTTCCAAAATTGGCAGTTACATGTGTAAGGCATATACAGTAAGGTGCAATTCTATATGGTTGTGTCTAAATGCTATACCCCCCTTTTGCAAAGCTGCGCTAGTGGCTGCCTTATGCAAAAGCCCTGAAGCCCTTTAAATCCCTGTAGGCTTTGAGGCAGTTACCGCAGTGGCCCTGCCTATTGAGCTTTGAAAAAAGAGGGTGGATAGTGCATAACTGCAAGGAGATGCATGTGTGAGAGGCAAACAGAAAAACTAAGTGGAACAAAGAGTCTGGATGACCAAAAATATACTTATTTGAGATAAAATAATTCAAATATATCAAACATCCAGTGGCAGATATAGTTTAGTGTTTATATTCAAAATGAGTATATTTTTGAGGTTTTTGAGGAAGGAATAGAGTGACGCAGTCTGTTTGGAATTGTTTATATTAGTTGCTGAATAAACCTTTTGGTCATCTAGACCAGTGGTTCCCAATCCTGTCCTGGAGGAACACCAGGCCAATTGGGTTTTCAGGCTAGCCCTAATGAATATGCATGAAGCAAATTTGCATGCCTATCACTTCCATCATATGCAAATCTCTCTCATGCATATTCATTAGGGCTAGCCTGAAAACCCAATTGGCCTAGTGTTCCTCCAGGACAGGGTTGGGAATCACTGATCTAGACCAATGGTTCCCAACCCTATCCTGGGGGACCACCAGCCAGTCAGGTTTTTGGGATAGCCCTAATTAATATGCATGGGGCAGATTTGCATGCCTGTCACCTCCATTATATGCAAATCTCTCTCATGCATATTCATTAGGGCTATCCCATAAACCCAACTTACTGGTGGTCCTCCAGGACAGGGTTAGGAACCACTAATTAGACTCTTTGTTCCACTTATTTTTCTGTTTGCTTCCTGCATTGTTTGTAGGACATATTGCTTTTCTCCTTGGTTTATCTGATATGTGTGAGAGGAACATGGGTGAGCTATTGGTGTGTCTCCAACTTACACACACAAAGAATACTATGAGTTACTTACTTTGCATGATGCACTTAGGTGTGCTCATTTACACCTGCCACTGACCTGGCATAAATGATCATACCTACTGTAAATTTAGGCATATCAATTTATGTCTATGCTAGTATTCCATAATGGTATCTTGACACACAGATACTATCATAGAATTGGTACCCAGCATCGATGCCCTAAATATAAACGAGTTATAGGAATGTTCCCTAGCTGACTTTCCAATGTTACAGTGAATTTCTGTGTGAGAAGGGAGGTTTGAACATTGGCTTACCCAGTTTTCAGCTTGCTACTTTAATCACTAGGGCATTCCTCCACTACCTTGTTTATTTTATTTTTATTTTTCCTCTAACTCTACTGTTCACTTCTCTATTACCCTCCAGGTACTTTAGTTAGATTGTGAGCCTTCGGGACAGTAAGGGAATTTTTCAAGTACCTTTCTTATTTCTAATCTTAATGTATATTTTCTGTAAACCGCTTAGAACCTAACGGATGTAGCGGTATATAAGAAATAAATTACATTACATTACATTACATTACATTACCTATAATATAAGCTCCATGGTTCTCTGATTGGCAATGACCCTGGCTAAGGGGCATGGGTTAGATGTGATAGTAGCCAGCAAGGATTCATAAAGAGGATAGGGGCAGGAGTTTTGCTAGACACTAGTACATATACCTTATATACAAAATTTATGTGCCAATATCCTGAAGGCCTAGGACAGGATATTGATCCATAAGCCCCTGCTTTGTTAAAGGGGTTTTTCAAATGGGATATTCATTCCCTGTAAAATCATGAAGGCTTGACAACTGTCTCCAACACTAATAAAACAACAGCCAGATTATTGGAGGACCCCTTACCCTATTCTCAGATGGAAAAGGAGGGGGCACAGAACTTGAACTGATGCTACTGAAATGAGCAGTCCTGTCATCATCCATAGATTCTCCTCAGTGAAAACATGCCTCTCAAAAATGAGGTCACAATTAGAGAATGACACAATGACAACATTCGTCACTGTTCCCATCCCCGCGGATAACCATCTCCATGTCATTCTTTACAGAGAGAGGGAAGAATCAGAGTATGAATGGGAACAACCACTGACCCTTAAGCCTTGCATTGAAGAATGCTGGTGTAGAAGGACTGAGGTTGAGACAGACACTAAAGAATGACACGAGATGGTTTCCCGTGGTTATCCACGGGGACGGGAATGGTGATGAATTTTGTCATCGTGTCATTCTCTAGTCACAATCACCCTTTCAGCCTCTTCTGACTATTCAGAAGATTATGTATATCCTCTTAAGCATCAAAATAAAATCCACACACCAGAACACATTCACACTCCTATCTTCCCCAGAGAAATGTGACTGCAAATCCCAGCCAGCCTGTAATGGCTTTATGGTGCAATTGCTTAAGTCAGGAATACAAGGAATTGAACATTACATCACCTGCTTGCTTTCATTTGTTTTATTTCTTATATATTACTTTAAATTAGTAGAGGCAAAAAGAAATAAATCAGACTCCTGATGTAATACTCTGGGGTAAAACACTTTAGAATGCTGATCTGGGCTGTGGGCTGGTGTAAGTACTTGGCTGGACCCCACAAAAGTAACAGCAGCCATTTCTGCTTATTAGTATTCATTATAGCTCATATGAGTAGGGTGAAGTGAAGGAAAAAATGATTTTCTTTGCTGAAGGTTGTTTGTCATGGAAAACAAGCTTTCTCTTAGTACTGATGCAAATAAAAGAAGCTTTTTTCTGTTTTCTTGAGTGATATGAACATTAATCTGCTCCATGCTTCATCCCCCTGCATTACTTTTCAATTTATTGTTCATTTTTTGGGGGTTTTGGAATGTTAAACATTTTACTTCTGTAGGAATTATGAGGAAGATATGGGTACAGCTTCAGTTAACTCTATTTTGGATGTATTTCTCTGCAAATACATAGAAGGACATTTTCAATGTGACATCCAAATATGAGTTTGGACGTTTTGAAGATGCTCAAAAATCCAATAGCGAACAAGATAATTTTCGAAACAGCAAAATATCTATCTTTTTGTTTTGAAAATGGCCATTTCTCAGATGCGCTTGTCCTCAATATTTATGTCTTTTTGAAACATTTTTGAAAAAAAACACCACCCAAAAGAAAATCTTACAAAACAAGCCATTGGGATGTAGGAGGGGCTAGCATTAAATTACTCAGGCATGATATCTGTGAGAAAGGAGATTATTGAAGAAAGTTAGAAAATAACAAAAAAATGGGAGCACAAGGGTTAGGGGTAGGGAAGGCTTTTTTAAGGCCATATTTCTTTGAACACTTTGGACTAGATTCAGTAAATGGTCCTGAACACCTTGGACTAGATTCAGTAAATGGTGAGGATTTTTCCCATCATCTTTGTGACAAGGGTAGATGAGTTTCTATATTCCTGAAACCTTTTGACTCAGCTGAAGTAATTTCCACAAAATTCTGACTAAATTCAGTAGACATTTTAAAGAGCAGTCAAAGACAATATAACTGAAAGCTCTATAAAAGCAATGACTGTGCATGCAAATCAAATTGAATGTTCTCCTTTAACTAAGGCTGAGTTGATGACCTGCCCAAAGAGATTATGATGCTCAAAATGAATTTATTTACATTGATCAGAGAAATCAAATCTGAAATTAATAAACTGGATGAGAAGGTGAGTCAGTGAAAATCATATAAGTGAACTAATATAATTTGTGGCCTTTTCACATAAATATAATATAAATTGAAATTTTGTCAAAAGAAATTAGAAATAAACAAAATGATACAGAAAACAGGCAAAGGAAATGTATTATCCAAAATTTTGAAAATGCCATAAACGAAAGTAAAAAAGATGTTCTCCCTCTAGTCAAAGTGCTTTTCTGTTTCTTTGTGGAAGCAAGGGAGAAGTGAGGTTGCACAGAATCAATAGAAGGATTAAGAATGGACAAAGTAAGCACTGTATTACCATATGATTATTGTTGAATGCCTTCTTGAATGCTTTAAAAGGAGAGAAAACTATTTATAGAAATATAGAAACATGAAGGCAGATAAAGACCCTATGGCCTATTTAGGGCTCCTTTTACAAAGGTGCGCTAGCGTTTTTAGCGCACACACCAAATTAGCGCGTGCTATAATGCGCTGTAGGACGCCTACAGCTGCCTAAAATCAGGACAGCACTTTGCAGAATCAGGGCCTTTGTCTCCACCACCTCTACTGGGGGGTAGGATTTCTATATGGCTTCAGAAAAGGAGGACAGATTGAGACATCCGGGTTTTACTTCCATTGAAAGCAATGGAAGTATAATGGAAATAAAATACAAATGTCTCAATCCATCCTCCTTTCTATGGAGCCATATGGTAACCCTAACTGGGAGGCTGTTCCAAGCATCCATCACCCTTTCCTTGACCCCCCCCCCAACATTTTTTGTTTACTTCTGAATCTATATCCTTTCACCTTCAATTCAAGTCAAAGGAAATGAAATTCATGTGTTTTCTAACACCTCTCAGTATGTACTACAGAAGAAATAGTTTGTTCCCTCACACAGATTTTGCATGAAATACAAGTTTAATATTTGCACTAATTGTTGAGTACAAGCATAGAGACTCTAGGTACTGAATAACAGAGCTGGATACATTTCTGGATCTGATGAATGATCTTAGTAGCTGATCTGTTTCTAAACAACATGAATCACTGCACAATGCTGAAAGGTCCTCCATGTCTACTCTCAACTGATGGAAGGTTTCTGCTGATAGAAAATCAGTCATTACGGATGTCCATTCATTAGTATGCATTAGATTAATTAGCTCACCTTAAAAGATTTAGTGCATGCTAAATCCATTTAATGCACATTAAACTCTGAATTAATGTGCATTAGGTCAAGCAGAGGTGGATTTTTGAAAGGACGTCTAAATTAAAATAGATAAGTCCTTGTCAGAACATTTCATGTTCTACTAATATTTTGAAACAGAGTCTAGGAATGTAGAGCCTGTTTTAAAATCCATTGAGGAATGGACATTTAGACACCGGTTACATGCAGCTGGAACATCCATTTTAGAATAATAAAAGTCTAAGACCTAGATTCTCTAAAATCCGTTTTAAAAACTGACGGGCTGCTGTCACAGCCAATATAGTAGCAATTTAAAAAAGTGAGACATTCTCCCAAAAACGCTCATGCAAATGAGATTGGCTGAGATTATTGAAGATTCGCTAAATTTGCATGTGCCCATCCCTGGTGATAACAATGGGCACATGTGCAGAATAAATACCCCCCCCCCAAAAAAAAAAAAAACACCCAACAAATTGAGCCACCAAAGTCAAGCACTCTCTTCCACTGCCAAGTAACACCCCCAACACCCCCTTGGCAGCAGGAGAGATGCCCACTCTATCCCACTGCCACACAAGCACCCCATGCCTCTGATGACCCCCGCACCCTCCCTCTTACCTTACTTGCTTGGCAGCGGGAGAAAGTGAGCATCTCTACTACTGCTGTGGGGTGTTGCTTGGCAGCGGGAATGAGTTGGCATCTCTTCCACTGCTAAGGGGATGTTGGTGGGGGGGGTGGGGTGGAGTTGCCTGGCAGCACTTTCCTGCTGCCGAAGGTGTGTTGAGGGGTGTGTTGCATTGTGAAGGGAGGGGAGATTCAATTTTAGCTTTTAACGAGCACACAAAAATTACTGTAATTCATAAGACACATGCTCAAGATATGTGCTTTTACCACTCCTCTAAAAAAAAAAAAATACTATTTGTGAATCAAGTAATTTTTTATTTTGTTTCATTAGTCACAGTTAAAACACATGCCACGAGATATACTTTTCATAGTGCTGGCACTGTACCGGACCAGTTGCTGATTTTTTGTCACCAAAAAACAATGCCGCTCGTGGAGAATGACTTGACAATGTTGAAGAATCCACCGGAGTATTCATTTTATTATTGAGCCCATTTGCATGGCAGTGTCAGAGACTGCTAGAAAGTTTACAAAATCCGTTGCTAAAATGCATGCAGGCTAAACCGGCTTGAACAGTTTACTACAATGTTAAAAGTAACTTTAAGTTTTGAAAATCTGGCCCTAAAACATGAACGGATCAACATGGGCACATAAAGGTTACTGTGCTAACATAAAGTTTGATTTCAAAGATGCCAGTATCCTTTGCAAGTTTTGCTTTTGGAAGATTAAGTGAGTAACTTTCTTTAATCCCTTCAGTGGAGCACTTTTCTGAAACCTAGGCCTAGATGCACAAAAGTCAGTCGGTATTACCGACTGGATTGTTGTTGGCAGATTTGCTGGCCAATTCCCTAAAAGCGATAAATGCACTAACAGGTTTGCTCAGTGAGCGACTGACACATGCGCAAAGCCCTAATAGCAGTGACAGGGAAAGCAGCCTCCTGTCACTGCTGTTAGGGCTTCTAGTTTTGTTTTGTTTTTAATGGCACAGATGTGTATGTGTTTAACACAACCAGTCCCCCCCAAAACAAAATCCCCCCGTGCCGGCATCCTAAAAAGCGATTCTCTAAAGGACGTCTAAAAATGTGGACATCTACCTGACGCTGAGTGCCGCTGAGCCCAATTCTATAAAGGATGTCTAACTTTTGTAGAATTGTGTTAAGCTGGATGTCTAAATGACGCCTAAATGTAGACATCCTTTACAGAATCTGCCCCATAAAGTCTTGTCAATTTTGAGAGAACTGGGCACTCGGTGCAGCATCTTCTCCACCAGTCTAAAACATGAACTTCTCCAGTTGATGTGAGCTCTGCTTTATAAATTTCTTTTTTTTAAATATTTTATTATTTTATTTAGTTACAATAGTGTAATACATTTGATTGAAAGTAACAAAATATTACAAAGAATACACTATCTCAAACAATAATATTACAGAATCATAGCTATACCCAACCCCTTTCCATCAATTATTAATATTGACAATATTAAACATTTTAAATATAAAGAATTAATATCTATATATATCAGTATCATTCCCTACCCCACCCCCCCCATCCCAACCCAGATGTGTAATGAAAAAAACTCAGAATGTATTATATTATCTTTTAATGTGAATCAGCAAATAAAGCCAATGGACTCCATATTTTGTTAAATAAAACACTAAACCGTAAACATTCTACGTTCATTTTCTCATATCTATATGTATTATATACATTTGTCCACCAAAATGTATAATTTAACCTGTCATGATTTTTCCAGTTTGTTGTGATCATTTGAACCGCAATTCCAGTTAAAATCAAGAAAAGACGACTTTTAAATTTATCAAGGGGAGGTTTAATATGTAAATTTCCAACTGGCCTACAGGCTATTTCTCATCTTCATCATTGTAGCTTGGTGGCAGATTGAATTTCATTTTCTTTTCTGTTTGTTTCTTGGGAGATGGAAGTGAAGGTCTTGGGCCTGAAGTTTCTACAGCAAGCAGCTGTTTGATGTTAAGCCAAGTATCTTCATGTTCTGTATGAGTAAGCAATGTCAATGTCTTGAACTGCACATCCAAAGCACAAGCTATGGATAAAAACTTAGTATTGAAACTTTGCTACCCTCTGTCGTCTTACACTCAGCCAGTTATTGTCCCAGCCTGTCACTTTGGGGCCCATCCCAAGGGCACTCAGTTTATTTATTAGATGTCTGTGTGGAACACTGTCATAGGCTTTGCTAAAATCTAAAAACACCACATGTAGCTCACTCCCTCGATCTGATTCTCTGGTTACCCAGTCAAAGAAATTGATCAGATTTGTCAGATAAGGCCTACAGTATCTCTAGTGAATTCATGTTGCCTCTGGTCCTGTAATACACCGGATTCCAGAATCTTCACCATTCTCTGTTTCAAAAGCATTTCCATTAATTTGCTTACCACAGAAGTCAGACTTACTGGCCTATAATTCCCTACTTTATAGCAGCATTTACACATAGTTGCAGTATATGCGCCTGTGATGGGGTGTATGTCTCATCACGTGAGAGAGTATCTTCCCGAGGGCAGGCCTACCTCAGAAAGACCCCTACCCAGAGTAGCCAGGGCAAGAGACAACCCAGGGGTAAAGAGGGAATAGCTGGGTACAGCTAGTTCCTAATTGGGGTGGTACTAATCATAGTGGAAGACTAGGTGGGTGGTGTTAGAAACCAGTTACCCCTATTACTCCAGAGTACACTGTTGTCCAATAGTAAAGACTGAATGACCTTGCTATTGGACTTGAATAACTAATTTGCATCCTAATTTGCATAAGAACTGAGTAGCAGACTGAAAGTGGTGATTGGTAAAGAAAAAAGACTCCTAGAACCTTAAACTGGATTCCTGATGGGGAGAGGAGCGCTGGATTGGACCCCACAATCCTTGGGGGGGGGACATTTTGAGGGGGGTCAAGAGGGACCTCACCCTGAACTGACAGGGGGGATTCATTAATCGACTCCCAGCAGGAAGAAGCATAGAGGGGTTTCTTGGAAACAAGAGCTCCTGGGTGACCCTTGAGGGGAGGCTAACTCTCGGTAAGCCTGAAACTTTTGTGGAGCATAAGAGCTCCGGTAGAATGGACACTCATTCTATTCCCTGATAGGCGGTGAACGAACACTCGGCCTAACCCTTCGGGTGGACGATGCAAGGAGTGTGACAGCGCCATATAAGGAATGTGTTCATATGGCAGAAGAGAATCTGCTTTAACTATATTTCTAGCATTGTCGGTCCTAAAAGTAGAAATTGTATCCTGAAAATGCCATTCACTTAGTACATATTTGACATGGTCAGCCACATGTTCATCTGTGTGTCTTTTGTTATAATTGAAAATTCCAAGAGCTATTGATTGAACATAAGAACATAAGCAGTGTCTCAGCAGGGTCAGACCAGGAGCCCATCAAGCCCAGCAGTCCGCTCACGGGGTGGCCCATCAGGTCCAGGACCTGTATAGTAATCCTCTATCCCCTTTTCCTGCTAGCAGGTTCAGGGAGATCCAAATAATGTTGGGGCTGGGCTCTGGGCACCACCTTTTTGGGTTTGTTGTCCCCTTTCCTTCCAGGCACGGAGCCTGACTGGTCACAACCCTTAAAAAGGACATGGCGTTACTCGAGAAAGTTTAGAGGAGAGCGACACGTCTGATTAATGGGATGGAAAACCTTTCTTACGCTGAGAGATTGGAGAAACTGGGTCTCTTTTCCCTGGAGAAGAGGAGACTTAGAGGGGATATGATAGAGACTTACAAAATCATCAAGGGCATAGAAAGAGTGGAGAGGGACAGATTCTTCAAACTTTCAAATAATAAAAGAACAAAGGGGCATTCAGAAAAATTGAAAGGGGACAGATTCAAAACGAATGCTAGGAAGTTCTTCTTTACCCAGCGTGTGGTGGACACCTGGAATGCGCTTCCAGAGGATGTAATAGGGCAGATTACGGTACCGGGGTTTAAGAAAGGATTGGACAATTTCCTGCTGAAAAAGGGGATAGAAGGGTATAGATTAGAGAGCTGCACGGGAACGGGGATGACGGGAATCCCGCGGGACCCGCGGGGATCCCGCGGGTTCCCCCTTTGGGTCACGGGGATCCCGTGGGGATGCCCCCTAGGGTCGCGGGGATCCCGTGGGGACGCCTCCGAGGGTCGCGGGGTTCCTGCGGGGTTGGATCGCAGTGCACTCGAGCCGCGAGGGTAGTCTCCTTCTCCTTACCTGCCCTGTCGCAGCACACAGCCGAACGGAAATCTTCCCGATGTCAGCGCTGACGTCGGAGGGAGGGCTTAAGCAAAGCCCTCCCTTCCTCTGACGTCAGCGCTGACATCAGGAAGACTTCCGGTCAGCTGTGTGCGGCAGGGCAGGTATAGAGAAGGCAATGGCGTATGAAAGAGGGGGGAGGGGGCGGTTCGCCCCGGAGAATGTGCACAGCCGGTCAGGTCCCCCGATTGACCGACAACAGGCCGGCCGACAAATCTCCCTGCCCTGTAGCCGCAAATTTAAATTACCTCTTACAGCAGCTTCACTACTCCAGCTGCTGTAAGAAGGTAATTTAGATTCGCGGCTACAGGACAGGGAGATTTGTCCGACCGGGCCTGTTCTGTTGTCGGTCGGGTGCAAAAGCGCCACAAAGGTGGAGGCAGGGAGGGAGGAAAGGTGGAGTGGAGAAGAAAAGACGCTTAAGGGGGGAGAAGGCCGCTGAAAGCACTGGGGAAGACAAAGGGGTGGAAAAGAACGCTGAAAGGACATGGGGTAAACGGGAGGAAGGGGGGGGGAAGGACCCTGAAAGCACTGGGGAAGACAAAGGGGTGGAGAATGCCACTGAAAGGACATGGGGAAAACAGGGGTGGAGAAGGCCGCTGAAAGGACATGGGGAAGACAGAGGGGGGAGAAAGACGTTGAAAGGACATGGGGAAGGCAGAGGGGGGAGAAGAATGCTGCCTGACAGGACATGGGGAAGATGGTGGGGGAGAAGGACACTGAAAGGAAATGGGGAAGAAGGAATGGGAAGAAGACGCTGGCAGGGAAGAAGACAGAGGTGCCAGACTATGGGGGAGCAGAGGGAAAAAGATGGGTGCCAGACCAATTTGGGAGGGGGGAGAAAGGGAGAGGCACAGTAACAGAGCAAATGGAAGACACAGAGAGAAGAGAGGCAGTGGATGGAAGGAATTGAATGAGAACATGAAGAAAGCAGAAACCAGGCAATAAAGGTAGGAAAAAAATTCTTTTTTTTTTTTTTTTTTGCTTAAGGATAAAGTAGTATATTAGTTGTGTTGATAAAAATTTATAAACATTAGAGGCTCTGGTAGAAACCCGTTTACAAAGTATGTATTCTTCCCAATTAATATTTCCAAATTAATAAAGTCTTTTTGCTTATTTTTAAATGGGTTTCTACCAGAGCCTTTAATTCAGTAGCATAATTAAATGAAATAACTATTTCTGTAGTTTATAGGGACGGGCGGGGACGGGCGGGGACGGAGGGGATTCCTCGCGGGGATGGGTGGGGACGGAGGGATTCCTCGCGGGGACGGGTGGGAGTCCTCACGGGGACGGGTGGGGACGGGTGGGACTTTGGCGGGGACGGGTGGGATTTCTGTCCCCGCGCAACTCTCTAGTATAGATAGAGGATTACTACACTGGTCCTGGACCTGTTGGGCCGTCGCGTGAGCGGGCTGCTGGGCACGATGGACCCCAGGTCTGACCCAGTGGAGGCATTGCTTATGTTCTAAAGCATAATGTCGTACTGTACGCAAATTACTGGAAAGAAAACATATCTGTCATTTTCTTTTGGGCTGCATTTCTTTCAGAGGTTTTAGTGATGTATGCATCAAGTTTTCCAACGCATCTGCAAACTGCAAAGAAGTCTTGTACTTCTCACGGTTACTCCAGATGTCACTGACTGTAGATTTGCTTATACCATAGTCACGTACAATATCCGCTTGTGTTTTCTTTTTTGTTTCAATTAAAAGATTTCTTGTTTTAAATCTAATGTTATAGAATGATGCTTTGTCGCAGACTTCTCAGCCATTTTGAAAAAACTATTCATGGAGATGCGCAGACATTTCTGGCACGTGTCGTAACCTTGACCTCATTGCTTACTGTATCCCTCCAGCTGCAAGCCTTGTGATGAACAGCCACATAGACCAATCAGTGTTTCCTGCTGTTATACCAGGCCTATTTTTAGAGCGTAACGTATGTGTACTGGATATCACCGGCACGCCAAGCGCCTTGTAGGCGAAGCCTGCATGTCCGTTATAGCCGAACAAAGCTACAGCTAAAAGCGGCTCTGGGGACCAAATTGTTTGTCCATTTTATGTGAAATTCCATGGTTAGGCTAGGTAACAAAAACATACATTTGATTTTCGAATATATGCAAGCTTTCTTGCCCCTGCTCAGCTGCCTACATCAATTGCAGGTGTAAAATTCATAGATGTTTTCAGTATGCACACTTTGTACTTGCTAGTTTTGAAAAGAAACAGAAGAAAGTGAATTTACCAAGAATATAGGCATGTTGAAAGCCATCTCCATGAGGAAAGCAGTGCTTTTACTATGGAAATTGGATTTTATACAATTTCCAGCCCTATGTGTGAGCATATTTATGTGCATAACCTATACATGTATCTCTATCAGCAGAATAAAGAAGCATTCTAAGGATAGGTTGGGGTATTTACATGCATGATTTCTGATTTTCAAAGCAGTATGCAACTAACCTCAGAAAAATAAGGATTATTTTAGAAATCCTTTTCATTCTGTCTATATGGAAATAAGCATTTACCCATGTATATCACAGTATGAGTGATTTCAAAGGGGCATAGTTTGGACTGAGTCTTGAGCAGAACTAACATTTATACATATATTCCGTCTTTCACAAAGTGAATACACATGTATGGAGAAAGTTCCATGTCAGCTTTTATACCTGTTTAATGGCATAAGTGCTCCTCATATTTGAACTGTACTGATTGCATTTGTACCTTAACGGCTTATATAAGGTCTTTAGATAATTTCTGTAGCTGCATCGAATCTCACGGTGCATCGCGGCATCCAAATACAAATTTATGTTATGTTATATAAGTTGAAAAAACAAATACACATTTCCATCTAGGAATTAAGCAGTCCTTTTCTTTAATCTCATATAGATTTTGTCCAAATCCAAAATGAAACCACATAAAAATGCAGCCTCTCTACTTAATTGGTGGCACTTATACATGTAGGTTTGTAAACTGGGTCAACTAGATGTGGAAGAGTCAGCAAAAGAAGAGGGTACGGAGATGTCTAAGCCAACCTTCAATTATGTATGTTTTAGTAGTGGTTTATCAAAGTTCACAAACAACTCCTTGACATACAATATGAATATAGTCCCGACTAGGATCCAAGTTTCGGTGACCGTGTCGCCTTCCTCAGGGGACAAGAAAGAATTTCTAATTTATTTCTTGCTTGCAAATGCTGTGATTGCTTTGCCAATGGTGACTTTTGCAGCAACCAGAATGCTGCGGCAAAGGGACCCAATATCAGGAAAGCTGCTGACCGCAATTCCCTTTCTCACAGGTTTCCATTTCAACAGCTATTTTAGCACACAAGCAGCATGCTCCGAGGCTTCCATGGAAGTTGTGAAATCACCACATCTAAGTGTAAGCGTCATCACCTCCCTATGGAAGCTGTTGGGTCCACACTGTTCATTTTTCTAGGTGTATCGTTTTAAAATGGCTGCTTCTGATGATTGTGCCAGTGGAACCTCGGTTTGCAAGTAACCCGGTTTGCAAGTGTTTTGCAAGATGAGCAAAACACTCAGCAAACTTTTGACTCGCAAATCGAGCACTGCCCCAATAAACGAGCACTTACAGTCCAGGAAGCGCCGCTTCGGGGGATTCCTCTTCCGTCTTCCGGCCAGCCTTCCATGTCGGGTGCCTTCCGCAGGTTGGAGGACCTCTGTCTGGGCCTGCGCGGCCGGGTGCTGTCCCCCCTGCGTGTTACATGTGATGCGCGAAGCGTCAATCATCGGCGTTGTGCATGTCGTGTGCAGTGTATGGGTGGGGCAGCGCTCGGCTGCGTGGGCTCAGCTGGGGACTTTCCAGCATGCAAGGTGCATCCGACGTGGAGGGCTGGCCGGCGGATGGAGGAGGCATCCCTCTGAAGCGGCACTGCGGGTTCTCCGGCGGCTGGCACATTAAAGGCATCCCCCCCGAAGCGGCACTGTGGGGTTGTTCTTCATGACAGTCAGAGGAGGCAGACGAGGAGGCGGACGAAGGAGATGGTGCTGCAGCACCCGGCCCCGACAGGTACATACCCCGGGTTCTGGAACCAATCGTTGCTGTTGCCACTATTGTCTATGGGGAACTTTGCTCTGATAAATGAGCATTTTGGATTACGAGCATGCTCCTGGAACGGATTATGCTCGTAATCCAAGGTACCACTGTACATGCGCAGTCCTGCATATATTTTAGAAAATGCTTCAAGTCAGCATATATCCCTTTTCATAACATTAGCATTTGCACTTCATTATCTGTCACTAACAGCATGACACATCCACAACTAAATAATCACACAAATCATAATTAGTGGAAGAACATTTTGGCCGCAGCTTTATTGACTATCTTAACTATTACAATACAATCCACATCAAAACAACCACAAACACCCAATGTGATTTTCACACAAAATTAGATCCATTTAATTTCTTAAACTGTATAATATCTCAAAATCATAATGCAATATATATCAAAACAACAAACCCCCCAATGGGGATTTCACATCCCCGGGGAGCTATTTGGTGACAAAACTAGCTCCTGTAACATCTAAAAATGTCTCACGGTAACACCAGGCCATGACTCCCCTCGCATTGGTGTTGCCTGCAAGTGTTACATTTATTTATTAACTGCTGATGTCCAAACTACCACTAGGTCCAATACCACATTTTTTGTCCCTCTTTCAGCTGCGACCTCCCCATCCCCAAAGCTCAAAAATTGTCCAACCCCCCAACCCCAAAAGTCTGTCACAGCAAAACACCACCCATGGGAGGGAGGGTGGGATAATTTTTTACCTAGCCCTACCCTATCCTTCACTGTTTCCTCACACTGTTTCTCCAACCTGACAAAAGACATGACCAATCACAAATCTCCCCATTTACCTCAACCAATCACATGCGCATTCATATAGAAACATGACGGCAGATAAAGGCCAAATGGCCCATCCAGTCTGTCCATCCACAGTAACCATTATCTCTTTCTCTGAAAGATCCCACATGCCTATCCCAGGCCCTCTTGAATTCACATCTCCCTTAACCCTTTATCTCATCCTTCCCAATCACCTACAATCCTTATTCCCCTGACCCTCATCACCTGACATTAACCTGTTTTTTTACCCCCCCCATCCCTAATTACTCCTCACAGGTGACTAGGCTCAGCTAATGTTATAGTCCACCAGCTCATTCTGGTGTCTTCTAAACACCTGAGAATTAAGCATGTCCTCTTATGATGTCTCATTTCTGATTTATACTGCTTTTATTTCCTAATTGTCCGTGGTCAGTTCTGAATGTGGCCTTCTATATCTATATCTGATTAAATACATTATAGAGAAGCGGGAAACATTGAACCGGCAAACTAAGGGGGAATTTCCTTGAAACAGCTTCAGCGAAACATTGTCCTATGTCGGATAAGATCCCCTAGCTGCGTTGCAAATAAGATGAGTATTTAAACTATTTAAAGTGAAACTATTTAACATATTTAAACATATTTAAAAGGACTTTTGAATATTTTGAGACCGATGACGATTTTGGTGCTATCAGTCTGTGTGTTAAACAAAATACACACAGCAGCACCGCCAAGGTCTAAGAGTGGTTGCCTTAAGATATTCTGATGTGAAGATTATATCTTCTATATCTAGTCACAATGAGTCAGATGGATGTGACTTTCAATCTCCAAGCAAGCTCTGATTTCAATGACCTTGAGTGACCTTCACTGTGACCTAGTCTCATCCATTGCTCCTTTGGGTCTCTTTCCTCTTCTTTGTGTTTTTACTTCCTACAACACAGTCTCTCCATTTGGTCTTTGTCATGTGGCTTTCTTTTCATTTCTTCTACTGAAAGTGGACTCTCTTTTCATCATTATATTTTCTTTCTTTGCAGCCCCTTGCCTTCTGCATAAACACTCTTGAAAACTCATCAAACTTCAATTTAGTCTTAACTTTCATCCTTTTTAGTTTATCAACTGAACATCTTCATTCCTGCAATAAAAATTAGTCATCTTTCAGAAATGCCTTACTTACCAATCAGTAACAGTGAATATCCAAGTCAAAGACTCGTACCTGGGACAATAAGATTTCTGATTCAACATTTATTTTACATACAGTTGAAATAAAAAAAAAAAAAAACCAAAGTCTTCTTTGGATATAGGGACTGGCAGTTTTTCTAGAAGATCATTGGATATGCACATATTAGGAGGCCAGAATCTTTTATACCAGCCCTATAGGTAGAATAATTGTCCACCAAGAGTTGTATAAATTATAGAATATTGTATTTTATGAATGCACTTGCATACCCTCTGTACCCTGCTCATACACCACCCCAACATCACCCATGAAATGCCCACTGGCAAAGTATACACATCTAAAACATAGTGCACACTTTTTTGATAGTTGGTATTCTCTGAGATCATTTACATACTGTACATAAGAAGTCACATAAATGACTAGAATGTCACCACATATGGCTACTAAAATTATGCAACTCTTTCTAGAATTACCCCCAAGATGGCTGGGCACACATTCTCATTTTTCTTTTTCTAATCCCTCTATATATTTCCTTCAAAGTAGGATTGATTAGGGGGTTAAAGACTTGGTTGGTATGGTAGCAGATTTATCTCTTTGTAAATATCATTAAAACTAGTGCGTTTCATAGAGCTGTATAATAAACTGTCTCTCAAGATCGTATGAATGATTCACTTCTTAAATTATAGCTTGTGATGTTGCTAACAACCTGCAGTAAAAAACGTTTAAGGAACATCTGGTTCTAAACCAAAGTTCTTTTATTTTTAATTCTCAAAACTAAACTGTATATTTATTTTTAGGCCAGGTATAGATATGTTATAAAAATAATAAAAGATATCACCGGTTTCATTTGCATATCCTTTTTAAACATTTCCAGAGCCCTTGGAAGAAGGTAGTAGATAGATGGTGTGCTAATTTTCAAAGAGGCACCATAAGAACATAAGCAATGCCTCTGCTGGGTCAGACGTCCATCGTGCCCAGCAGTCCACTCACGCGGCGGCCCAACAGGTCCAGGACCTGTGCAGTAATCCTCTATCTATACCCCTCTATCCCCTTTTCTAGCAGGAAATTGTCCAATCCATTCTTAAACCCCAGTACCGTACTCTGCCCTATTACGCCCTCTGGAAGCGCATTCCAGGTGTCCACCACACGTTGGGTAAAGAAGAGCTTCCTAGCATTCATTTTGAATCTGTCCCCTTTCAACTTTTCCGAATGCCCTCTTGTTCTTTTATTATTTGAAAGTTTGAAGAATCTGTCCCTCTCTACTCTCTCTATGCCCTTCATGATCTTGTAAGTCTCTATCATATTCCCTCTAATTCTCCTCTTCTCCAGGGACAAGAGACCCAGTTTCTCCAATCTTTCAGCGTATGAAAGGTTTTCCATCCCCTTTATCAGATACGTCGCTCTCCTCTGAACCCTCTTGAGTAACTTTTCACAATGATTGGGAGTGCTAAGCAGAGCCCAAATTGTATATTCCTGGATATTGTGATAGAGGGAAAGTTCAATGGCAGGAGGATAGCTTTCTCCCTCTTCACTTCCCGTGTCCCTGGAACAAATCATGAGGTTCCTGTCTTTCCCATTTTCAAAATACTCTGACTAGAATTTTCTTGGGTTTTGCTAATAACCTGGACTATACCATTTTGGCCATTCCTAGAGGGGAATGACTGCTTAGATATAATATGCTGTTTGCTGGTAGGAACCTAGACCTTAAAGGAGTACGGTAAATAGGCTCTTTTACATCGTCACAGATGTAGGATATTAAAGCAAATCTATTTCGGAACCGAAATATATATATATATATATATATATATATACAGTATATTGAATAGTTTAGCTTGTACATAAAAAAGTAATGGAGCATGGTTGCAGGGGAATAACTTTATTTCATGAAGGATCAGATGATTTAGATAGTTTTAGAAACGCCTGAAAATGCTATGAACATTTTGGGTATTTACTGGGACAGAAAAGAAGAGGATGCTATTTTACCTCAAGTTCTCCTTCAGTTTATCAGCAGGATAAATTCTGATCTATTGTAAATTGCTTATTGTAAACGAAAGGTTTACTATCTGTCATATAGGAGAAGCAAATCATAAATACATTTATGTGCCTGCCCATCGCAAAGTATCCATCTGCCACTTTGTCTACCCTTAGATCTTTCTGAAATAGCAATCTTGCTCTTTAGAGACCCTGTTCAGAAATAACAATGTATATTATTTATATTGTGCTGTCAGTGTTCACACTCCCATAAATGGTAAATTACATTGTTACCACAGGGTCTTTACTTCAAAAGGGTTTGTAGTCTATAGTATCACATATGTGAGCACCGGAAGGCTTAATTACTTAAGCTAGAGCTCAAAAGACTACAGTAGTTCCTAACAGGGCCTAGATTTTATTTCCTGTTTGTTTGATTTTAATTGACAATGAATACAATGCTTTCCAGCAGTTAAAATTTTTTAACTCCTCTTTATTTTTCCCCCCCAAAATGTGAAAGTAAGAAAGAAATGTAATAAAAAAAAAATTTGGCAATATAGTGTGTTTTTAAATCCTTTTCTTTTTCTGTGGGTTAAATTACTTTAAATGTCGGAGAGATGAATTAAACCATGACAGGATCCATTTTATAAACTACATTTTTGTTATAATCCTCTCTCATTTGGAAAATGTTTATACATGCCTAAAAAATGCTGCATAGCCACAGTGACAAGTACCATGTAACATGTCTTAAGATGCCTAGAAAAGCCAACAGAAATAGTTAGGCACAAGGCCTGATTCTGCCAACATGCATCCTATATGAATTGCAATATGAATCACAATATGAATTGCAATCAGAGATAGAAGAAGGAATCGATTTCTGGGATCACTGGATGACAACCAGCACATCCATTTTAGATAAAATCGCCCCTATACACAATAGCAAAAGCAATGCAAATAAATATAACAAATGGTTTGACACCGAACTTCTAAAACTGAAACAACTAGCTAGACGACTAGAAAGAACTTAGAAAAAAACAGGAGAACTAACAGACCGTAACAAATGGAGAGCTAACATAAAAATCTACAAACAAATGATAAAAGACAAACGTAAAGCATTCTACTCAATTAAAATCAACTCATCTTGTAATGGTTCACAAGGAATCAATACAAAAGAGCTATTCAACCTGATCACAAATTTATTTGACACCGCTCGCTACACCACACCCACACACAACTCTAAGTTACCCTCTGCAAATGACTTAGCACTACACTTCGATTCGAAAATTAAAAACCTTAGAATTCATTGTTCAACAAAAGACCCTAGTGACCATCACCTATCACCCAAGGAAATGATACACCGGCAGACATGATCTGGAGCTCCTTTCAAGATTTAGAGTGGAACAATTACAACAGACTATATAACAAATACTCTAAATCCTATTGCGTTCTGGACTCATGCCCCCCACAAATCATGAAAGCGGCACCTTTAGTATTTAAACTATCGTTGATGCAATATTTGGCTCATAACCTAAAAACTGGGAAGTTCCTCTCTAATAATGGTCACATAATAATAACCCCAATTCTAAAAAATCGAAAAGAATCTTCAGCTATAATATTCAACTACAGACCAGTAGCATCCATTCCGTTTGTGGCTATTTTAGACAATCTGCGCCTACTGTTTAGTAAGGGCCTTAATGCCCTGGCTATGCAATTCGATAAGAGTTCTGCCTTTGATCTAGTAGACCACGGGAAACTGCTGCAATGCCTAGACGCCATTGGTATCAGGGACGAGGTGCTAAATTGGTTCCGTGGCTTCCTTATGTCCCGCACTTATCAAGTACGTTTTAATTATGAATTTTCAGATACCTGGAGCAATCCATCCGGTGTGCCACAAGGGTCTCCGCTATCTCCATTGCTCTTCAACATCTACATGTCCTCACTAGGCACGCAGCTAACCCAGTTAGGGATAAAACTATTTAGTTATGCAGATGATTTTACGATCATCATCCCATTCGTTAATTCTATCTCTGAAACTATTCCTAAAGCTTCAGAAGCCATAAACGTGATGGAGCACTGGATGACAACCTTTAGGCTCAAACTTAATTCAAAAAAGACAACTTTTTTCGTTGCTTCGCCACATCCGCTTGATACCAAATCACCACTATGTATCAATAATCTTAATTACCCTATCCAACTTACCATAAAGATACTAGGTGTAACTTTGGATCAGTGCCTAACCATGAAAGACCAGGTGGACTCCTTGATCAGAAAGGGATTTTTCACACGCTGGAAACTCAGATCCATTAAAGCTTATTTCAATACAGCCTAAGTCAAAACAAAAGTGTGCAGGGGTAACTCTTGCACAATAAAGGTTACTAGAGTGACTCAAGAAATCAGTAGCACAAAAAATAAAGTCACCACATACATCAATATGCTTAGTAAGCTTATTTCTTACTTAGAACTCTGCTCAGAGACATGAAGGCTGATTACTCGGCCTCACCTACCAATCATTGCAGTGTTCAAAAAGAAAGCTTTTTATCTCCAATACTCTTTTAATGCGCTAGCTTGACTGCTATGCTAGAATTGGTAATATTTTCATAAGTTCTTGTGAACTATACCAAAAGTACTTAGGGAACCGACAATAACAGCTGAGTTTTAAAGCTGGTAGTGAAGTCACTGAAACAGAAATTGAATACTGTAAATATTTGTATAATAGAATGTAAATGCAAATTATAAAAGAATACAGCACTATCTTATGGCTATTAACTGAAAGGGCACACTCACCATTAAATTACAGGACTGGATATCTCAAAAGGTATATCTTCTTGGTTGTTTCAAACAGGGCTAAGCAGAATACAGACGCTATTTATGGGTAATGCAGAGCCGGTGGGGCTGTCACGTCAGAACGTTGAGACGTAACTGTCCCGGCCTGCAGATTCTATTGCATCATCAAACTGGCTTAGAAAAAACCTTATTCCCAAATTAAACCTATTGTTCACTAATGAAAAAGGAATCACAGAAAGGCTCTCCACTCTACCTCACTATTTAAACCTCGGGGGGGGCAAAGTGCCTAAGGTATAGATCCATTTTTGTTCTAGGGCATACAGTTTGGCTTTCATATCGCCTCCCCTAGGGAGAATAGGGGCATCTAAAATAGAAAACCGCAACGAGGAAACAGGATGTTCATGTTGAAGCCAATGTGGTGTAAGAGGGGCTTCTACAACTGCTTTGACAATCCTACTCACATGTTCCCCGATGCGTACACGAATCTTTCTAACCGTGTGCCCTATATATGACATCTGACAGGGGCATTGAATAATGTAAACCACATTTTTCGTATTACAGTCGGTGGAGACTATAGATCTACGTTTAATCACCCATTCAGGAAGTTGTAAATCTTCCAACCTGACACTATATTGACATATAGAGCACACTGCGCATGGTGAGTGAGAGCCTTTCTCACGCTGGCTAAGTGATTCAGAACGGTAAAGGGCTTTCGTGAGGTGTTGTTTCAGGTTCCATGTTCGTGAATAAGCAAATTTTGGAAAAATATTAAAGCATTCATGATACTGTAAAATGCCCCAATGTTGTAGTATAATGTGTTTGATTTGAAAAGCATGTTGAGAGTATGGCAAAACACATACTGTTTCAGCTTCATTAGATTTGACAGAGGGGGATAACAGCACTTCTCTGTTGGACCAATATGCTCTCTTATAGGCTTTCTTTATCACGGAGGTGGGATAACCTCTTTCTTTAAACCGCTTTTTCATTTCTTCAGCTTTGCTTTCAAATTCAGTCCTGGAAGAACATAATCTTCTTAGCCTTAAAAACTGGCCCGTAGGAATATTTCTACGCAGATGCCTTGGATGGTGACTATCGTATCTAAGAAGATTGTTGCGGTCCGTTGGTTTCCTATAGATGGAAGTACTGAATTCCCCATTGGCGATGGAAATAGTCATGTCAAGGAATGGTAAAGAGTGGATATTGGATTGGGCAGTAAATTGTAACGTAGGGTCTTGTTGGTTCAACCACTCTAAAAAGTACTCTAATTCAGTGTTTGTGCCCACCCAGACTGCGAACACGTCATCTATGTACCTTTTCCATAGGAGAAACTTTGCAAAGTATTGAGAAGAATATAAATATTGATCTTCAAATGCTGCCACATAGAGGCATGCTATGGTAGGTGCCATCTTTGCTCCCATGGCTGTGCCACAAATTTGAAAGAAAAAATGCCCATCAAATTCAAAATAATTCTTACTCAGTGCCAACCGTGCTATAGTGGTTAAAAAGTCAATCCGCTTGGCAGATAAATTTTGAAGATTCAAATGATGTTGTATAATAGAAACAGCTGCTTCCTGTGAGATATTCGTATACAGGGCTGCAATGTCAAGGGTGATTAGAATTGCATGATCTGGAATGTCCTTATAAGTGTTCAAAACATTTATCATGGAGGCAGTATCTTTTACATAAAACTCACTTAAAGGGACTTGGTCTTTAAGTTGAAGGTCCAAAAATTCCGACAGTGGCTCCAAAATCGAGCCTATACCCGCTACTATAGGGCGTCCCGGAGGGTTGATCAATGACTTATGAATTTTTGGCACAAAATAAATGACCGGCGTAATTGGATGTTGACATGTGAGAAATTTGTATTCGCCTTCAGTAAGAACTCCTGATTCTAAAGCTTGTACTAAAAGAAAAGAAATAATTTCTTGTAATTCTTCTAAAGGATCATGATCAATAGATTGATAATATGCCACATCAGATAACTGCCGCCATGCCTCTTGCGTGTATGCGCTGGTATCCATAATGACTATTCCTCCCCCTTTGTCTGCAGATCTAATCACTATGTTTTTATCTGACATTAAATTATTTAATGCTGTTCTCTGTACTGATGTTAAGTTATTTTTAATCAAAGTGGGTTGAGTTTCCAAAATGGCTAGATCACGCTCAACTAATTGTTCAAAAGCTTTGATGTGGGGATCAACGGGTCCCGGAGGACACCACTTAGATCTAAGTCTTGGGGTACTTAATATTTGTTCATTGTCCCCCTCATCTTGCTCACTCATTTGATCAGTACCATCTTCACACTTATTGTCAAAAAAATATTTCAATTTGAGCTTACGCATGAATTTATAGAGCCCTATTCGTGTATCTAAAGGATTATATTTTGCAGTTGGAACATACGATAACCCTTTGTTTAGGAGTTCTAATTCATGCTTTGTCAAAGGTCTGCTTGATAAATTAAAGATGTTGGATTGGACTGCTACGGTCGTGTCATTTTTTGCCTGGTCGATCTTGAACTGACTGCTTTTGCGTTTGTGGACAAAAAAGGCTTCTTTGAAGTAGTTGTACCTGAACTTGTGGCTAAAGATACAGTTTTAGATGTGGCCTGTGTGTCTTCTTCTGACGTATCACTGGATGTTTGTGCATATGGTTGGTGTTTAACAGGTCTTCGCCTAGATTTATCCATCCAGTTGTATACGAAACCTCTTTGGTAATCAAGTTCATCGCGTCGAAATTTCTTAATTTTTGAAACTTTCAAGTCAGCTCTAAATTCGTCAAGTTTCTTTTGAAGATCTTGAAATTGTGTGTCATATACATCAAGTTGTACAGTAGTTTTCAAAAAGTCAGTGTAAGATTGTAAATCAACTTTATACTGATCAATTTCAACTTTGGTGGTTTCAATGATTAACAACATTAAGTCGTATGAACATTTATTTAAGATGGCATTCCATTTTTGCACAAAATTGCTGTTTTCTAGAAAAAGACGGGGTTCAGTACGCATTCTCAGACCTCTGGGTATGCGCTTAACTCTACAATATTCAGCTAGAGTTGCTGCGTGCAATTCAGCACGTATTATCCTTTTATGAGTGGATTCAATTTGGTCCCAATCTGAAAAAGCAGTGTTTTGTTCAGAAGCACTGAATAAATGAAACTCTGCTAAAAGGTCCATAGCCTGCTGCTCACTATAAGACATGGTGATGTCCCATCCAGTGGATGCCATAATTCAATCTAACCCCTTCAAATGAAGTTGCAGACTAAGTCAAAACAAAAGTGTGCAGGGGTAACTCTTGCACAATAAAGGTTACTAGAGTGACTCAAGAAATCAGTAGCACAAAAAATAAAGTCACCACATACATCAATATGCTTAGTAAGCTTATTTCTTACTTAGAACTCTGCTCAGAGACATGAAGGCTGATTACTCGGCCTCACCTACCAATCATTGCAGTGTTCAAAAAGAAAGCTTTTTATCTCCAATACTCTTTTAATGCGCTAGCTTGACTGCTATGCTAGAATTGGTAATATTTTCATAAGTTCTTGTGAACTATACCAAAAGTACTTAGGGAACCGACAATAACAGCTGAGTTTTAAAGCTGGTAGTGAAGTCACTGAAACAGAAATTGAATACTGTAAATATTTGTATAATAGAATGTAAATGCAAATTATAAAAGAATACAGCACTATCTTATGGCTATTAACTGAAAGGGCACACTCACCATTAAATTACAGGACTGGATATCTCAAAAGGTATATCTTCTTGGTTGTTTCAAACAGGGCTAAGCAGAATACAGACGCTATTTATGGGTAATGCAGAGCCGGTGGGGCTGTCACGTCAGAACGTTGAGACGTAACTGTCCCGGCCTGCAGATTCTATTGCATCATCAAACTGGCTTAGAAAAAACCTTATTCCCAAATTAAACCTATTGTTCACTAATGAAAAAGGAATCACAGAAAGGCTCTCCACTCTACCTCACTATTTAAACCTCGGGGGGGCAAAGTGCCTAAGGTATAGATCCATTTTTGTTCTAGGGCATACAGTTTGGCTTTCATATCGCCTCCCCTAGGGAGAATAGGGGCATCTAAAATAGAAAACCGCAACGAGGAAACAGGATGTTCATGTTGAAGCCAATGTGGTGTAAGAGGGGCTTCTACAACTGCTTTGACAATCCTACTCACAACCAAGAAGATATACCTTTTGAGATATCCAGTCCTGTAATTTAATGGTGAGTGTGCCCTTTCAGTTAATAGCCATAAGATAGTGCTGTATTCTTTTATAATTTGCATTTACATTCTATTATACAAATATTTACAGTATTCAATTTCTGTTTCAGTGACTTCACTACCAGCTTTAAAACTCAGCTGTTATTGTCGGTTCCCTAAGTACTTTTGGTATAGTTCACAAGAACTTATGAAAATATTACCAATTCTAGCATAGCAGTCAAGCTAGCGCATTAAAAGAGTATTGGAGATAAAAAGCTTTCTTTTTGAACACTGCAATGATTGGTAGGTGAGGCCGAGTAATCAGCCTTCATGTCTCTGAGCAGAGTTCTAAGTAAGAAATAAGCTTACTAAGCATATTGATGTATGTGGTGACTTTATTTTTTGTGCTATTTCAATACAGCGGCATTCAGAACCCTAGTCCAATCCCTTGTACTGAGTTTACTTGACTACTATAACATCGCCTATTTAGCAATTTCCCAAAAGAACATGCAGCGTTTACAATTGATACAAAATGGAGCGGTCAAACTGATCTTTGGGCTGAGGAAGTTTGACCACGTGACACCCTACTACCGGCTGCTGCATTGGCTGCAAATAGGCGCGCGTAAAGTTTAAATTTGCCTGCTTCTGCTTCAAAGCACTACACGGACTTGCCCCTAAATATATAACTGACCTTTTCGTCTTCTCAGCCAACAGACACAAGAGAAGCTCACATTCCAACTTCGTTTCCCCCCAGTGAGAGGTTGTAAACTGAAAAAACACCATGAACATCTTCTCTCGCACCAAGTAGCATCATGGGGTAAAGACCTAGAACAATTGCTTTCGCCCACTACTTATGAAGAATTTAGGAAATGTCTGAAAACACACCTGTTCCTAAAGTATCTAGACAACTGATCCTCTCTTCTCTCTCCCCTCTATAGCAATTAACTTGTTCTATTGATCACTCTCTCCTCAAAAATGGATTTCCTGTCCTATTAACCCTCTTTCTTCCTCCCCTCTTAGTCAATCAATTTGTAACTTTGCTTAATCTTTGTAAACTGCATAGAACTTCATGGTATTGCGGTATATAAGCTGTTATTATTATTATTATCCTAATGGTAGGTGGCAATAGGCATCCTACCGCCATGTCTCAGCCAATCAGGACACACGTTTGAAAAAAAAAATGGAAGGGACACCTACATTGTAGACATGTGTTGCACATCTACAGAGATGCACAGAGACACTTATGCATGCCCAAGGCAGGGCATGGGCATGGTTTCACCTGGAAATGGCCCTGGGCATGCTTAAGCGTCCCTAAGCATCTCCATAGGTGTAAGACAGACGCCTTAAATGTAAAATACTGGCCTAAATTTAAGGCATATGTTCTGCTATGTAGACGTGATTCTGATTAGGACGCCGATGTGTGATTGATATGCGATCAGCGGCTGCCTCTTAGACAGCCACAGAGTTCGGTGTCCTAAAGAGAATCAGGCCCAAATAACATTAACCTCCATATTCTATATATGGCAATTAAAGTTGCACATAAAATTTGGTTGCATGCACAATTTGAGTAATGAGCTAACAATCAATTATCAGTGCTAATTAGCAACAATTTGGATTGACCCATGCATCTTGCTAGGCACTATTCTATAAAGATGCATATGTAAATCTTCTAGCAAGTAATTGAAAAGGAAGTGTGTCTATGGGAAGAACATGGGTGGGTCAGGGCATTCACTAAAGATGCACACACTAATATAGAATTCAGGAGGTCCACACCAAATTTGGGCATGAGGCAGGTTTCAGTTGGCATAAATCCTCGTGCCCAAAGCTGGACGTGAATCCCAGCACTACACACTATTCAGTGTATATGAATGGCACCCAACTCAGAGTGTGATTCAAAATGTTGTGTGATCGAGGTACCCCCCTTTTCAAACCCAGCATGCACCCAAAAAGAGGGAGAAAAAGCCTCAGACTAATGTAGAACCAAAAGGTACAAATCAAAACTGCTTTTGATACTTTCACTGGCAAAAACTCCCTCACAGAACAGCTCAGGTTTACAAAAGGGGAAAGTCACCCGGAGGCAAGTTCAAGGACTTAGCTGACAAAAGTCGACTTGAGCTCCAACGCTGTCACGTCTTCTCCAATCTTCTCAACAAGCGACCTTGTTTCACCAAGGTTTGGCTCATCAGGGGAACAAACAATACAGCCTTGAAAAGTGCAGCCACGCTGAGACTATAACATTTTGAATCATATGAACATATTATATGTTGTGCGTCCTCATATAATTTGTTAACCCAACTCAGAGTCAAAAAAGAAGGCAGGGGAATCTTGTGGCACTGGTTTCAAAAATTACACCTGGGAAACTAGCAAAGTGCTTAAACAAAAGAACAAACTCCGATGTGTTAAATTGTAATTTCAGCAATATGCAATAAATAAATGAAGCAATGTATAGAAAAATGTATGCTCAGAGACCCGAAGATCAGATGGGGACAAACCCCATCCAAAAGGTCTCACCATCCAATCACTGCATACTGCTTACAAAAACTAATATCTTTTCAAAAAGTGCATATGTTATGCATGCAAGAACCTTTTGATGCATGCAAATCAGTTGTACATAAATTAATTCATAGCTATTTTCACACACTTTGTATTTTTTTAAGCAGCTGTATGAACCAAAGCAAGTTCACAAATGCACATCCCTGCATGGAATACCTTGTTCATGACCTATTTTCTTTCCCCAGTTTAGACACATTAAAAGGAAAGCCTCTTTATAACATATGTATCCTGTAAAACATATGTATCCTGTAAAAGCCTGTGTACAGTATAGTGTACCTGCTTTGAATTTCCAGACAGGTCACATTTACCCATGGAAATAGCTCCCTTTTTTATAACAGGGTATCATTTATTAATGCAAATGCAATGGGACCCCACAATGTGCCCTCTATGTTCAGAGAGAGTGGAATATTCTTGAGTACCTGCTCCTAATATGACCCTGCTTTCCAGTGTGAGGTAGTGAATGATGATTCTGTCAGCCATTGATCAGAAGGTCTCTCTGTCTTTGATTTTGGTGCGAAGGTTGACTAATCTTCATGCAAGTGGCTGGGTGTCTTCTTCTGATTTTGATAGTCCAGGGAAAAAAGAAAAAAAGCTTCTGGAGTGCAAAAGATTTCACTGTATCTGGGGAGATAGCCTTCCTGTTGGCCAGCTAGGTCACATAGCCACAGGGACATCTGTCATTCCTAAGCCAGCTGAAGTATATGAGAAGATGTGGAAGTCTGTGGGATGAAGAAGTAGCCAGAAGTGGTTTTAACTCAGAAATTTTTGGGGACCACCAATACGGTGTTTTAGTTTAGAATTGCTTTGACACACTTTTTTTGAGAGCTTTATATATTTAGCTTAGGATATAAGGTTATTTTAACAAGAGTGCATACTTATAACAACATTTGTTCCAGAAAGAAAAAAATATAAACAGAAAAAAATAAAAATTTATTTTAAAAAAGTGCCTAAGGCCCCTCCCACCTGGCCCAATCAGAGCCTTAAGCCACTCCCAATGCATTCCAGGATGCACCAGGAAGGGGAAAGCCCATCATTATGAAGAAACGGGCCTGCCGGTGGGAGGGAGTGTTCATCCCTCCTGCTGGATTGTCATTGAAGGTATGGGATTGTAGGGGTGTGTGGTGCCAGGGGTTTGGTGGGGTATCAGGGTGGGGTGCCAGGGGTTCAGGGAGTGCTGTGGTGGGGTGTCAGTTGTTTGGGGTGGGGTGTCAGGGTTCGATTTTTCTTCCGAAGGTACAGGGGGATGTGATAGGATATCAGAAATATGTGGGAATGTCATGGGAGAGGGGTGTCGTAGGATGTTTGGGGGGAGGGGTGTAGGGCAGAGGGTCTCTGTTGTGACCAGTCAGGTAGGCTCCCTGCCCAGGTCCCAGTTAGAACAAGAAAAATTGAAGCAATAAAGGAAACCCGGAGTGGAATTGGGAAGGGACAGACAGTGGTTAAGTGTAATAACGACCTTAACCACCGGGGGAGCCCAAGGGGTCCTTGGAACTCATCCAGGGCTGACCAAGCAGGGTGTCGCCCTCAGGTACTTAAGCCCAGGAAGGAGAGCAGAGAAGGAAGCAGGATAGGGAGGAGATTTAATCCTTTCCTCCCTAGGGTGCCCTCGCAGCCAAGCAGGAGCAACGATCCAGTTCCTATGGAGGTGCTGGAGGAGGGGTCTGCTGAAAAGCCTATGTTTTCCGGGGAGCTGCCCATGGAATTGGGAGAAGCATTGGCAGAATGTGCTCCTGAAGTTATTGAGGACATGCAGGTGAACTTTGTTGCTGTCCACAAACAGTGAGTGTGAATTGGGAGTGTTGAACTGTTGGTGAAACATTTTCTTCTGTTTTTTTTTGTGTGCAAGCTGAGGAGTGATTTCTTTGAGGGAGAGGTTTTGCTAATATCTTGGGCGGGCATAGTGAGAGTCAAGTGAAAGACTTTTGTAGGCAAAACCTATCACTCCCCGGTTTCCTGGCAGTGTAGGAAACTTGCCAGAGGCTTGTAGGAACTGTACAACTTTTGTGCTGAGAAGGAAAGTCTATGGAACTGTTTTGTTTTGGTTTTTTTTCTTGCTGAATTTTGGTACTGTCTGCATTGGCAGCAGTCAGAGTTTTGGCTCAGTGGGGTTGCAAACCAGAGGCACAGCTGAGGTGTCCTTACCACTGAGTGTAAGTCAAGGACTTGTGCTTTGCTACTGTTTTTTTTTGCTGACTTGTTTAAGTTTACTATTTTTGTTTTAAAGCTGCTGGACAAAGCTATTCTGACCTGCTTAGCAGCTTTATTGAAAAGACTATCTATCTGGATACAAACCGAATAAAAATAAGATTATTTGTTTGCACAGTAAAGGATAGTGATTTTGTTTTGATTTTTCTCTTTCTTGACATTATATTGGGAATAGAGTGAATCCGATCCTGCAGGGTGGCTCCGGTCCGGGCCACACGTCAAGGTGCTATCTTGTGGCAGTCACTGTGAGTGCTAGGGAATCCTATCCTGGGCTACAGTGGACCACATAATGGTATCAGGAGTGGGATGTAGCACCCCCTGCAGGTCATTGTGAGAAACTGCTATTGAAAAAAAAAAAAAAATGCTCAAGTTTTGTGCTGGACTTTGTTTTTTTTGTTGATACGTAACGGCCTTATTCTGATGAATAATTAACTGTGGATTGGTTCCTGAGTTGGTGATTTGTCCAAGGGGAGGAGTCGGTTGGAAACAGTTCCGGAAGGACGTCACCTTAAAGGAAGCAGCATTTCTGTGTTGGCGAAGGTGCAGGCAGGAACGGCGTTCCAGTCCGGAGGAAGAGAACCAGTCGGAGACCAGTCGCAGAGCGGAGTACCAGAACCAGATCCCGGGGATACAGGTGTCTATAGGAGCACGCCGTGCGGAGATCGACTGGAGGCCAAGGAGGCCTAAAACCCAAAGGCGTAGACTCTCCAGTACTGACGGTAAGAGTACCTAGGCTGGGGAGGCTAACAAGGGGAGGAACACTGTTGCCAAACAGCCACACTTGGGTTCCCTCTCTTGTTGTTTGTGTCTTCTAGGTCTGATATGGAGCAAGACCGGTTGTGGACGGAGTTGGCAGAGGAGTATCGTCAACAGCGAGAGCAGCTGGATATCCTTTTGAAAGCTCGGGACGAAGTGCGGCAAGCAAATGTGGAGCACTTCAAGCAGCAACAAGGAGCACTCCTACAGGCCCTGCAACAGCAAAATCAGGTTCTCAAACATTTATGGGAAGAAAGAGCTGGGTGCTTAGCACACACATCACTCTCGGAGGTGTTATTGGAAGGACCTGTAGGGTTATTTGACTTTTCACACGTTGGGGTAGCAACAAGTGATCCCAAAGACACTGATGTGAGAGTAAGCCTGAAACCTATTGAGGGGTACTCCGACCAAGGAGCTCAGCAAATGTCGCCCTGCTTGGTTGAGAAGGAGACCCGACAAGAGCCCCGTACTCCCCCCCTAGGCCGAGTCATCCTAACCAAAGAAAGAAAGGTTATATAAGAAGGAGTTTGGAATCCACCTGGGGAAACAAGAGGATGATAAATCTTTCCAGTAGGGGTCCTAGAGAGGCGTCCTCTGGGTCATTGAAGGCTGACAGATTAGAAGGGGGAACACGGGATGTATGTAGCATTGAAGTCTCGGTGGGAGGGCAGGACACAATAGCCCTACTAGATACGGGAGCTGATCAGTCCATAATGGCCTTGCAGTTTTGGAGGGAAGTGTTCCCGGGAGAGAAAGAGGGTTGCCATGCTAAGGAGGTGGTCATAAAATGTATACATGGCGATGAAGTGAGGTATGCTCTTAGGCCTACTACGGTACTATACCGGGATAGGGTATATCCGATTTCAGTTGCCTTAGTTCCAGGGGCTCCTTATAATCTCATTCTGGGTCAGGACTGGCCAGGGTTAAAACAAATTATAGGAGCTAAACAAAACTTGGTTAATACCCGATCTCAGAGGCAGGCAATGACAGGTACAGAGGAAGAGCTTGGGGAAATATTTCCTTTTCAGGAAGGGGTGGTGGAAAAGCCGTCCACTAGACTCATGAGAGCCTCAAGAGCTCAAAACCGTAAGCAAAAGGGAAAAAGAACAGAAGCTTTGAAACAAGCGGGTCAGACACAGAGATTCCCTATCCTACCCCGGGAGATAATAGCTACGTTCCCTACGTTTCCAAATGAACAGCGTACGGACGCCACCTTAGAGAACCTTTGGAAACAGGCTATGGGGTCCTCGAGGGGTGAAACTGGACTTAAAATTAACCGAAACCTCTTATACAGGGAGGTGATGCATCCAGAGAAGTCCGGGGGTGTTCAGGAACAGTTAGTGATCCCAAAGGGTTTCCGGAAAATCATTCTCCGGATGGCGCATGAGTCCCCTTTAGCTGGTCACAAAGGTATACAAGCCACCCAGGAACAGGTTTTGGACAGGTTTTACTGGCCCGGTTTGAGACAGGAGATAGAGGAATTTTGTAAATCCTGTCCCACGTGTCAGCGGCTAACGTTGAAGAAACCTGCACGGGCACCCCTTATACCTATTCCCGTAGTAAGCGAACCCATAAAAAGATGGGCAATGGACATTGTGGGGCCATTGGAGAAGACTCCACGGGGGTATAGTTTTATTTTCGTAATAATGGACGTGGCCACAAGGTTTCCCTGGGCGGTGGCGCTACGTAACACTGCCTCTAAAATATTGATGAGGGAATTAATGAACTTATTTTGCCTGATGGGGTTCCCTAGGGAGATCTTATCAGATCGGGGAAGTAACTTCCTCTCCAAGGAGATGGAAGAGTTCCTGAGGGATTTAGGAATAAGGCATATAAGAACATCTGCTTATCACCCTCAGGCAAACGGTTTAGTGGAAAACTTTAACAAATCCCTAAAACTTATGTTAAAAAAAGGGTTGAAAGGTGAAATGAGAGACTGGGATTTGTTTTTGCCGTATGTGCTGTTCGCGGCGAGAGAGAAAGTGCAGGATTCATTGGGAGTTAGTCCCTTTGAAATGATGTTTGGTCGGACGCCCAGGGGACCACTTGATGTGGTGAAGGAGGGCTGGGATCCTCCGGAGGAGACAGAAGTGAACATTCTGTCCCATTTAGCTCAGTTGAGGCAGAGATTAGCCCAACTGGCAGCGTTAAGTAAGGACAACTTAGAGTGGGCTCAGGATAAACAAAAGATATATTATGACCGAGGAGCCAAGGTACGACAGTTGCAAGTGGGTGAACGGGTGTTGGTATTGGTACCTTCCGACCCACACAAGTTCCTGGCCCAATGGAAAGGGCCAGCCACAGTAGTGGAAAAATTGGGACCTGTCAATTATAAGGTAAAGGATGAGAAAAACCACCTTCAGACCTACCATATTAATTTGTTAAAGCCTTGGAAGGATAGGGAAACCTTGGCCTTGATTGCACAGCGTTGTCAGGAGGATGACTTAGGGCCCCAAATTGCTGACCTAGGGCGGGAAGAAAAGGTGAATATAGGGGGGGACCTTACGATGACCCAGGCCCAACAGATCCAGACTCTGGTGGGTAAGTTTGCGGATGTTTTTTCATCAATACCCGGTCACACAGGGGGGATTTCTCACGATATTATAACCCCCCCAGGGAAGATAGTAAGGGTTCGGCCCTACCGGTTGTCAGAGGAGAAAAAAAAGTTGATCAATAAGTTAATACAGGAAATGTTGACCCTGGGAGTGATTGAACCCTCTCAGAGTCCATGGTGTAGCCCGATCGTGATTGTCCCTAAGGCGGACGGGTCTCCCCGGTTTTGTATTGACTTTCGTCAAGTTAACGACATATCTGAATTTGATGCCTTTCCCATGCCACGTGTTGATGAGCTTTTGGATCGCCTGGGCCAAGCCCAATATTTATCCACCATTGACCTGACAAAGGGGTATTGGCAGATCCCTTTAACTGAGACTGCCAAACCCAAGACAGCCTTTAGCACTCCCTATGGGCTCTATCAATTTACACGGATGCCTTTCGGATTGCATGGGGCTGCCGCGACTTGTCAAAGGGCAGTTAATGAGGTCTTAAGGGGACAGTATACATATGCTGAGGCTTATCTTGATGATATCGTCGTCTACTCCTCCACATGGGATCAACATCTGGGACATGTCTCGGCAGTACTGACTTCACTCAGGAAGGCAGGCTTTACCATAAACCCAAAGAAATGTTTTCTAGGGCAGAAGGAAGTTAAATACTTGGGATACACGGTAGGACGGGGTCAGATTAAACCCCTGGTGGATAAAGTCCAGTGTATCCAGGACTATCCTCACCCAACTTCCAAGAAACAGTTGCGGGGTTTGCTGGGTCTTCTAGGATATTATAGGAGATTCATTCCAGACTTTGCTACTAGAGCTACTCCATTAACTAATATGTTAAGAAAGAATGGGCCGGACAGGTTGTTATGGGAGTCTAGTAGTATGGAAGCCTTCTTGGACTTGAAAGGAAGTCTTTGTCATCAACCAGTCTTGGCGGCTGTTGATTTTGACAAACCTTTTATTCTACAAACTGATGCTTCAGGGTGTGGCTTGGGGGCTATCCTCAGTCAGGAGAAGCAGGGAGTTGAACACCCAGTGCTATACCTAAGCAGGAAGTTACACCCCAATGAGCGTAACTATGCGGTAGTGGAATTAGAGTGTCTGGCCGCTAAGTGGGCGATGCAGACCTTAATACACTACCTTGAAGAAAGGCCTTTTACCCTAGTTACGGATCACGCAGCCTTGAAATGGTTAGGAACGATGAGAAATAATAATGCACGGCTCACACGCTGGTATTTAGCCCTGCAAACCTTTAGATTCACCGTCGTTCACCGGCCAGGCAGTTTAAACACCAATGTGGATGTACTTTCCCGCATACCCGAAAACACTGGGAATACTTATGCTTCTGAGGATAAGCAGGATTTAAGGGAGGGGGTATGTGACCAGTCAGGTAGGCTCCCTGCCCAGGTCCCAGTTAGAACAAGAAAAATTGAAGCAATAAAGGAAACCCGGAGTGGAATTGGGAAGGGACAGACAGTGGTTAAGTGTAATAACGACCTTAACCACCGGGGGAGCCCAAGGGGTCCTTGGAACTCAGCCAGGGCTGACCAAGCAGGGTGTCGCCCTCAGGTACTTAAGCCCAGGAAGGAGAGCAGAGAAGGAAGCAGGATAGGGAGGAGATTTAATCCTTTCCTCCCTAGGGTGCCCTCGCAGCCAAGCAGGAGCAACGATCCAGTTCCTATGGAGGTGCTGGAGGAGGGGTCTGCTGAAAAGCCTATGTTTTCCGGGGAGCTGCCCATGGAATTGGGAGAAGCATTGGCAGAATGTGCTCCTGAAGTTATTGAGGACATGCAGGTGAACTTTGTTGCTGTCCACAAACAGTGAGTGTGAATTGGGAGTGTTGAACTGTTGGTGAAACATTTTCTTCTGTTTTTTTTTGTGTGCAAGCTGAGGAGTGATTTCTTTGAGGGAGAGGTTTTGCTAATATCTTGGGCGGGCATAGTGAGAGTCAAGTGAAAGACTTTTGTAGGCAAAACCTATCACTCCCCAGTTTCCTGGCAGTGTAGGAAACTTGCCAGAGGCTTGTAGGAACTGTACAACTTTTGTGCTGAGAAGGAAAGTCTATGGAACTGTTTTGTTTTGGGTTTTTTTCTTGCTGAATTTTGGTACTGTCTGCATTGGCAGCAGTCAGAGTTTTGGCTCAGTGGGGTTGCAAACCAGAGGCACAGCTGAGGTGTCCTTACCACTGAGTGTAAGTCAAGGACTTGTGCTTTGCTACTGTTTTTTTTTGCTGACTTGTTTAAGTTTACTATTTTTGTTTTAAAGCTGCTGGACAAAGCTATTCTGACCTGCTTAGCAGCTTTATTGAAAAGACTATCTATCTGGATACAAACCGAATAAAAATAAGATTATTTGTTTGCACAGTAAAGGATAGTGATTTTGTTTTGATTTTTCTCTTTCTTGACATTATATTGGGAATAGAGTGAATCCGATCCTGCAGGGTGGCTCCGGTCCGGGCCACACGTCAAGGTGCTATCTTGTGGCAGTCACTGTGAGTGCTAGGGAATCCTATCCTGGGCTACAGTGGACCACACTGTAGAAAGGGCTGGGGGATTGGTGGTTGTGAGGGAGGGAGAGAGAGAGGAATCTCCCTGCCGGTTCAGCTGATCCTGGCAAGGGAATCCACTATCAGCTGAACTGGCAGGACTCCCCAAAACTGACTCAGCTGTTCAGGGATTCCCTTGTGATCAGCTGATGGCAAGCTGTTCTAACGGGGTAGGACAATTGGATACCACATCCGATCAACTTGCTTTTAAGTGTTTTTCATGTGGACGTCTTTATATTTAGGAATGTCAAAAAATATAGATATACTAAGGGTTGTCACACCCTCGCTCTCTGAGAACACCTTGAGCCGTCGGGTAGTGACATGAAGCTTGCTACTGGCGTGGTCCCTTTAGAATTAGGGTCACCTTTCAAGTTGGTAGTCGCTGGCAAATGCCCCACTAAGCTTATTTTCCAAGGATTTTGAAAAAAATCACACTGTCAGAATAGCCCTGGTGAAAACATAAGCTTTTATTCGGCCACCGGCCGTGGAATAGAGAGCTGCACGGGAACGGGGATGATGGGGATCCCGCAGGTTCCCCCTTTGGGTCATGGGGATCCCGTGGGGACGCCCCCTAGGGTCGTGGGGATCCCATGGGGACGCCACCTAGGGTCGCGGGGATCCCGTGGGGATGTCACCTAGGGTCGCGGGGATCCCGTGGGGATGCCTCCGAGGGTCGCGGGGTTCCTGCGGGGTTGGATCGCAGTGCACTCGAGCCGCAAGGGTAGTCTCCTTCTCCTTACCTGCCCTGTTGCAGCACACAGCCGACTGGAAATCTTCCCGATGTCAGCGCTGACGTCAGAGGGAGGGCTTAAGCAAAGCCCTCCCTTCCTCCGACGTCAGCGCTGACATCAGGAAGACTTCCGGTCGGCTGTGTGCGGCAGGGCAGGTAGGGAGAAGGCAATGGCGTACGAAAGAGGGGGGAAGGGGCGGTCCGCCAATGAGAATGTGCACAGCCGGTCAGGTCCCCCGATCGACCGACAACAGGCCCGGCCGACAAATCTCCCTGCCCTGTAGCCGCAAATCTAAATTACCTCTTACAGCAGCTTACTACTCCAGCTGCTGTAAGAAGGTAATTTAGATTCGCGGCTACAGGACAGGGAGATTTGTCCGACCGGGCCTGTTCTGTTGTCGGTCGGGTGCAAAAGCGCCACAAATGTGGAGGCAGGGAGGGAGGAAAGGTGGAGTGGAGAAGAAAAGACGCTTAAGGGGGGAGAAGGCCGCTGAAAGCACTGGGGAAGACAAAGGGGTGGAGAATGCCACTGAAAGGACATGGGGAAAACAGGGGTGGAGAAGGCCGCTGAAAGGACATGGGGAAGACAGAGGGGTGAGAAGGACGCTGAAAGGACATGGGGAAGGCAGAGGGGGGAGAAGGATGCTGCCTGACAGGACATGGGGAAGATGGTGGGGGAGAAGGACACTGAAAGGAAATGGGGAAGAGGGAATGGGAAGAAGACGCTGGCAGGGAAGAAGACAGAGGTGCCAGACTATGGGGGGAGCGGAGGGAAAAAGATGGGTGCCAGACCAATTTGGGAGGGGGGGGGGGAGAAAGGGAGAGGCACAGTAACAGAGCAAATAGAAGACACAGAGAGAAGATAGGCAGTGGATGGAAGGAATTGAATGAGAACATGAAGAAAGCAGAAACCAGGCAATAAAGGTAGGAAAAAAATTCTTTTTTTTTTTTTTTTGCTTAAGGATAAAGTAGTATATTAGTTGTGCTGATAAAAATTTATAAACATTAGAGGCTCTGGTAGAAACCCGTTTACAAAGTATGTATTCTTCCCAATTAATATTTCCAAATTAATAAAGTCTTTTTGCTTATTTTTAAATGGGTTTCTACCAGAGCCTTTAATTCAGTAGCATAATTAAATGAAATAACTATTTCTGTAGTTTAAAGGGACGGGCGGGGACGGAGGGGATTCCTCACGGGGACGGGTGGGGACGGAGGGATTCCTCGTGGGGACGGGTGGGAGTCCTCACGGGGACGGGTGGGACTTTGGCGGGGACGGGTGGGATTTCTGTCCCCGCGCAACTCTCTACCGTGGAATTACTGTGCCGCTCCGGGTTTTCCTGGGAGCATGCACCTCATGCAAAAACAACAGAAAAAGTTCATTTCACTCCTAGTCACCCAGTAAGCAGCTCTGGACTTGATTGGTAAAACACATACAGTCCTTAATATGCCCTGAGGCTAGGCAGTGAAACAGTTAACACAAATAACTTTCTCCTGTAGCTTTGACAGAAGAGGCATTCCTGTTCCTGACTGAGGAATATGTTGTGCTGTCCTGCAGTGCATTCACTCTCTCTAGCTGGGTTGAACTTTCTCCCCAGTCCCGAGCAGGCTTTTCCCTGATAGGGTTAATTTCCTTATCCCTACGAGGCAGGCAGACTAATTGAATTAGTTAGTTTGCTAAGGCACTATCTTTACAGCTGGGCCCTTTCACAGAGTGTGGAAGTCAGGAAATTCTGGGCTTTAAACTAGCCATCATTACACCCTGGCGTTTGGTTCAGCTGTGAACATAACCTGAAGAGGAGATTTCTGTAGCCTTTCCAAACTCCAGCAAAACAGCATGTAAAATTGCAATACAGGATTATTTCCCTAGTAACTCCCACAGTCATTAGTTCACAGAGCAAGCAGAGAAATACAGCCAAGACAAAACCTCTGTTCACAGACCTTTCCCAGGATATTCAGCTCTCCATTTCCTCTGAACAGCTTTCCTGTATAGCCCCACTTTCTTCCCATACCATGGGCTCTGGGGAAAGGAATTCAGTGGCCAAATTACCAGCCTGTTCCTCCGTCATTTCCCAGTCAGTGCTGAGGAACTGCTCAGCCCCGTCCTGCCTCTGCTCTACTGCCAAGCTTCGTTCTGCTCTTCCTCCTTCCTCCCTCTGCTCTCTAACGAGCCTGGCTTTAAGCTGAGGGGAAGAACCACTCCCCCTTGGCTTTGGATGGGGGAAGGGAATTCCTTCCTCAGCCCATTCTCTGAGGGGAAACTGCCTATGAGCTTTCTGCCTTACAGGCAATGGACAATAGCAAGGCAGCTTCTTCCTGCCTGGCTCTGGAACTGCTTCAGGTAAGTCTAAGCCTTCCTGTTCTATTTCCATTTCATTGTCACTCACCTGGTAGTCAGCTAATTTATTGTCCTGGGAACTGACCTGGTCAGCCCTTCTGCACTGGGGTTTACATACTTTCCTTAATTTCCCTGTGGCAAACCTTGGGAAAGACGTCCGTTTGTCACAGGGTAAAAATGTCTAGATAGTTTATTTATTTATTTATTTTAAACAACAGACGAGTGACAGTTTTGAGAATGGACATTTTTACTATTGAATTTCTGGACGTCTTTCTCAAAATGTCCAAACTCAGAGTCATTTTTAATTTGCCTTCATACACGGACTGCTGGGGGGGTGCTTCAGATCTCAGAGTATCGTTTAGCAGTGCAAAGTTCCTGAAGAAAGGGGGTCACAACCTTTGAAATGGAGCCCCATCGGCCTTATTTTGCACGTGGCAATTTTGGAGTTTCAGCTTGCGATTTGATTTTCAGCTTTCTCTGACTGCATTTCAGCAGATAAGTACTGTGTTTCCATTTACCTTTGACCAGCATTATTGAGTTTTTGGTATTTTTTTGCCATTGCGGCATGGGCACTATCTTTGCAGCATGGTTGCTGTACTTCCCTGTTCGAGACAGGAGCAGCGGAACAGACTCTTTTGTAGTACGTTTTTTGTACACTATTAATTTCACTTTACATATTTCAGGGGGCAAGGTCCAGGGATGTTTCACAGTTTATACCCCTTGGGTATACTGTTGTGGCAGCAAAGCTTTGAGGGGTGATCCCCTAGGTAGCTGTGAAGTCTGAGGACCTGCCCTACACTCAAAATATTTATATTTTGTTGCTTATTAGCATGTTGAGTCTGTTCTCCTTCTCCCTTCTCCCTAACCTGGTTGGGAAGATCTTTTTATTGGATTATAGTGTTCTCTTCCTATATTGGGTTCATTCTTTAGGACAAACTCTGACTTAGGGTTCCTTTTACTAAGCTGCAATAGCGTTTTTAGCACGTGCTAAACCCACACTACACGGCTAGAACTAACGCCAGCTCAATGCTGGCATTAACGTTTAGCGCACAGGGCAATTCTGCGTGCGCTAAACGCATGCTAAAACTGCTGTTGCAGCTTAGTAAAAGGAGCCCTTAGACTTCCTATTGAAAATGCCCCTCTAAGACCCTCTTTTACAAAGGTGTGCTAAGCGTTTTAGCGTGCGTTTAGCATACGCTAAATCAACGCATGCGCTAACCACTAATGTGTCCATAGGATGACATGCACGTGTTAGCGTTTAGCATGTGATTAGCGTACGCTAATATTTACCGTGCGCTAAAAGGCATAGCACACCTTAGTAAAAGAGGGGGTAAGTGTACAGCCCTTGATGGAGACTGCCCCAGCTTTGCTGGCTGAGCTGAGAACTTTTGAGCGGCCCTCATACTAAGCAGGCTTTCTACCTGCTCTATGAAATAAGTTTCTTCCAGAAGTGCCAAACACTTCCACTGTGTAATTTGCATCTTAATGCTCGTTTGAGTGAATTCTTACAAAGCATCCTGGATAGGGTAGTGTATTAAAAAAAAAAAAAAGATATATAAAACCCATATCATTTTCAGATGTATTCTTACTGTTTAAAAGCTTTGAAGAACAAGTTACCCTTTAAATGCTTAGAAGAACAAGTTACCCTAGAATGGTGCAGTGAAGGAAGATGTTGTTTTCCTATTCCATTAAAGGACACTGTGCCCAGAACCTCTGGTCTGTTCTCTTGCATTAAATCAGGAACCTTAGGTGCACTTTTAAAACATCTTTGATAAAACAAAGTAAAATGATGAGAAGAAAAAAAATAAGTAGATTTAATAAAAGAAAACTTTTGTAAGAGGCTGACAGGTCTGACTGAATGTTCATTATGTATAAGTAAGTATATGAAATGTCACCGTGAAGGGAATTCATTTCTTTATAACAAGCATGACAGTCTCTTGAATTGAACTGGAAAAAAAAAACCTAAAAGTAAAAAACTAGAAGCATTGAGGTGATGCAACTCTAAACAGAATTTCAATCTAATTGAGTTTACCTTAAGAGAGTCCTTATGAAGGGTCCGTCCCCCCCTGAAATAGTCTGCTTCAGATAAACCAAATGATTTACGGATATTGCTCAAAGGATGGCAACGGAGATTCAAAGCCACCATGAAATGACTTGAGCTCACAACAGCTGAAATGCAGGGCCTAAAGATCCTTCTGTTGGCTATAGAAATCCACAGAAAGGGATTCACACAGATTTCATCTAGGCTATCAATAAAACTTACTTCAGATTCTCCCTCAACCATGAACTATAGGATTTTTAAATTTAATTTGGGATGGACTTTTGGTTACATTAGTTTATTTTTTAATGGTCAGATTTCTTTATGAGTAAACCCACACTACACAAGTTTTAGGAACATGAGAATTTCCATCCTGGGACAGACCGAACGTCCATCAAGCCCGGTATCCTGTTTCCAACAGTGGCCGACCCAGGGCCCAAGTACCTAGCTAGATCCCAAGTAATAAAACAGATTTTATGCTGCGTATCCTAAGAATAAGTAGTAGATTTCCCCCTAAGCCATCTCAAAAATGGCCTACAGACTTCCCCCCTTTAGGAATTTATCCAAACCTTTTTTAAACCCCACTAAGCTAACTGATATCACCACATTCTCCAGCAACTAATTCCAGAGTTTAATTTTATGTTGTGTGAAGAAATATTTTCTCTGGTTTGTTTTTAATCTGCTACTTAGTAGCTTCAACACATGTCCCTTAGTCCTTTTTGTGGATTTCAATTCATTACATACAATGTAACATTTATAGGACACTGGATTTACTACTATAGGGCTCCTTTTACTAAGGCGTGCTAACCAATTTAGCATGTGCTAATTGATTTAGCGCACGCTAAAGATTTGTGTGCACTAAATGCTAAGGCACCCATTATATTCTATGGGCACCTTAGCGTGCATTAGTAAAAGGACCCCATAATGATAACCATGCAGACATCCTTAAATTGGAATTAAAAAGACTTAAAATCCTCTTAAACACCTCATGGCAGAATATTATGTAATGCCAGAAAAGGTGATCATATCACCCTGCTCTCTTGGGGACTGTATTTGCTCCTTGTAAAGCATAGGATTCAATTCAAAATACTTACACTGGCATTTAAGGCACTGGATTACCTGGATATCTTTCAAAATGATCAATTCCTTATTACCCCTGTTCTTCTTCTTCATTCTATCAATGATCATAGACTTGTCCTACCCAGGCCATCTCCCTGAAATAGACTGCCTGAGTCAACACACTAAGCTCTGTCCCTTGCAGTTTTCAAATCCATACTAAAAGCCCATCCTTTCAAGGCTGCTTTTATTTATTTAAAAGATTTCTTAACCGCCTATAACTAGGCAGTTAAAAAAAAAAAAAACCCCAATCATATTAAAAAAAAACCCATACAACACATGTTATACAAACAATAAATACAATGATTCCTTCATATCAGCCATTATTTATGGCATTCAACAACGTATCAATACAAGAACATTCATAACCCAGGATAAACATTCATAACCCAGGATAAACATTTATTTAAATGCTTCTACAAATAATGTAGTTTTTAGGAGTTTCTTAAACTTCTGAAAATCTACAAGAGCTCTTAGCGGTAGAGTCAACTTATTCCACAGCATTCCTTCCATGAAAGAAATAGTGGAAGACCTAGTACTCTCATAGTGCAGTGCTGAGAAGCCTGTCAACAACAATCGAACTGCCCCCTCACATCACAGTGCTCTGCGTGGCCTATAAAGTACCATAGCCTATGACAGATAAAATGGAATCCATTGAATTCCACCGAATGAATTGTGATTTGAATCAGAACAACCATCTGTTGAGATTTAGATAAAGTTATTCAATGAACTACAAATTGTGATTTGGTACTTTTCAGTATTGGTATTTACACATGAATTTTTCTATGGATGAACTTTTGAATGATAAATATTTTTTTATATAAACATATATTTTTCTTATTTTTGCACTTTGCAATTTTATGAAGGCATGTTGCACTTTTTGATATTGGTACTTTATGGGCAGGGTTTTGTGAGCTGCTTTTTTCTGTCCCTTTATTATTTTTTCTCAGAATTTTTCACTGACCGCTTGTGCACATTAATTATTTGTGGCAACTGAGACCAAATGATGTACGGGGCAAAGCTTATTTAGGTTTAAAACCTGGTGCTGGTCACCTATGAGTTTCTTTTCACATGTGGACAAAATCTGAATTTAATATTATTTTCGGGATTTGGCTGAATAGAGTTTCCTCAAAGGGAATAAATGACAAAATGATTGGTTTGTATTTAAGATTTGTATGCATTTTTGATTGGTTGATAGGAATCCATTTTGGAGGCTATTTCTAGCAGCACATCCTCGGTTTGCCAACTAGCAAGCATAAGTCACAGATTATCAGTAGACATTTGATAATGACAGAGTGAAAACCAATATTTTTTGTTATGATCTAATTTTATTTATTTATTTTTTTTGGGGGGGGGGATTCCAGGTCTTTCCCAGTATTTGTGAATAAGCCACTGATATCCCCTTGACATAGACATGAATTTGTAAAAATGCTGGCATTGGAGTGGTCATCAACTCTATTTCTGGCTATTTTTCTGAATAAGTTTCTTTAAAATTATTTTTGATCCTGTGCATACAGATTAGGGGGGGTTCATTTTATATTTTGATGGATGGATTAGGGCACATCCATATAAGGAGAGGTATATGTTTATAACCAAAGCTGAACAGACAATTATTTCAGCTGCTAATGCTGAGAGAATCTCTTAGCAGCACTTACACGTTATGATACCTCTTTTCACATCTTAGTGCCTGTGTTTAAGTTTTGGACAAGTTTGTTGATCACCTTTATATATATATATATATATATATGTATATATATGCAGAGCTAACCCACGTGGAGACATTACACCGAATAGTACCCACTCACTGGGAAATTCTATAAACAGTGCCTACATTAGGTGTGCTAGGTGCCCTAATTGCAGCCAACTAGCACTGCCTAAGTTCAGGATTTGCACCCAATTTTTATCTGTTAATTAATTGGCTTAATCAGCATGGTAATTGACCATGACAGTTTTCAGCCAATTCAAAAACAAAAATCAATGAGTTTAAGAGTTTGGCACCAAACTCTTAGGATGCCCAGCAACGCCTAAGTGGAGGTACCCCCCCCCTCGCTCATGCCTAAGGATGCCTAACGATGCCTATGTTTAAAAGTAGGTTGTTGTTATGGGCAGAGAATAGTTGACTTAGGCATCGTTAGGCATCTGACATAGGTGCCACCAAATTAGGTAAGTGAAAATCTGACCTAATGAAGCGGCCCTTATGTCTAGGATACCTACTGACGTCTAAGTCTGCTTAGGCACTGCTAGGCGTGATTCTATAAATGGCGCTGTTCTTTTGATTGACAACTGCGCCGAGCAGCACCTACAATGAAGGTACTGCTCGGCACCATTTAAAGAATCTGGCCCTCATTGTCCTCTTAGTACCAGCCTCCTCCCATGCATAGTTTTACATCCTCACAGTGCCTCCCAAAATTATCTCTCTCTACTGTAGTCTCTCTACTTGTCCTTCTATCTGATTTCCCCGTGTCTGTTCTTTTCTTTTTTTCCGTTTGTCTCTTTTTTCCTCCCCTGTCTTCTTGATCAATATGCAGGACTTGGAAGCTTGCAGCCAGTGCTTTTAAGGTGGCGCCAGGCCAGGTTAGAATTCTGACTGTGAAAATGCTCATTCTGAAAGGAAAGGAGAAGAGACTTTACAGGTGTATTGTAGACTCTCTTCTATTATTATTACTTTTTTTTTCTGGCCAAATCCCCAACCCCAGGAAAGTAGATTTTTTTTTTTTTAGTTCTGCTTATTATTTTCTCAAAAAAAACATTGGTGGAACAGAACCAACTTAATTATTGCTGGAGCAGAGGCTTCATCTGAATCTCCCTTAACTAGGAGAAACATTGTTTCCTATAAGTCTGGATTCTGGTCAATCTTTAGTGCTTTAGGGCTCAGTATACTGAAAGTCTCCAGTTGCAAGGACAGTCTCAGAAGGCTTCTGTGTCTGCATTTCTGTGCCCAGAAAACAGTGGGCCAAGTAATTGGCAGCTGTGCAGACTATTGTTCATCTTTACAGCATTTCAGGCTTAAACATGTCAAATAAATTGCAGATCTCACAGCAGATCTTAAGGCAGTTCAAAATACATATATCCAGATAAGTACCACTGGCCAGTTCTGTTTACCATTTTTCAGCTGCTCTGTCTGGTTAGCACAGCTAAAAATCATCTTTTTTTTTTTTTAAGTTCACAAGTTTTTAAAGTGTTCTGAAAACAGTTTACAATACAGAAACATATTCTACAAGAATTGCAAGATGGTGTGAATAGAGCATCCCCCTCCCCTCCAAATTCCTCTCTGAAAATCACGGCTGACCGCATTCTCGTCCTTTGGCAATCCGTAGTAAGACTTCCTTGAAAAAGTTCAAAATCAAAGTTGAAACATGGCTATTTGAGCAGGTGTTTAGGGACTGATGGAGGGACCTCTGGTTCTATCCTATCAAGATTTGCAATTCCTTTCCATTATTTTAAGTTGCAAATTTGCACCACCTTCATCTACTACCATAGCTAAAGGCAGTACACTTCTCCCTCCGGATTCGCGGGGAATAGGGGCAGAGCCGTACCGCGAATGGTGAAACACCGCAAATATCTTCTGGTCCGGCTCTGACCCACCCCCACCTCCCTCCCGCCTTCCCCCCGGCATCCCTGCCTTACCTGGTAGTCTAGTGGGCTTTCGGGGCAGGAGTTATCTTCCTACGCTCATGCCCCATGCAGATCGCCAATAGGAAATGGCTGCCGTGAGTTCCCGTAGTCTCTCGAGACTACGATGGGAACTCCCCACAGCCATTTCCTATTGGTGATCTACACGGGGCAGGAGCTTAGGAAGATTGTTCCTGCCCCAAAAGCCCGCTAGACCACCAGGTAAGGCTGGGACGAAGGCTAAACTATGTTTTTTTTCCTTTTTTCCCCCCAAAATTGCAAATATGTGAAATCGCGATTTCCGAAACCGTGAATGGGGAGGGGGAAGTGTATAGTAAGTTCAAAATAAATAGTGCAGGGACAAAGTTTGAACAGAGCATGGGCAGTGCAAGGAATTGTCCTGATGGCAGTGATATCCAGGACTGTTCACTGGACTGTGCTGCTAAATAGCCTGATTTTTTTTAAACTTCCATTGCTGGCATTTAAAAAAAAAAATGATCACACCATCTTAATACTGATTTAATAGAAATTTTGCAAAGGCGACGATCTGTGCACGAGCTTTTAGTGTTACAGGTCCACGATTGTGGAATGCACTTCCTGAGCAGATTTGTCAGATTTCTGTGCTGTTATCTTTTCGTAAGTGCTTGAAGGCTTATTACTTTCAGGAGGCCTTTGGTAGTGTATAGCAGTGGTTTCCAACCCTGTCCTGGAGGACCTCCAGCCAGTCGGGTTTTCAGGATAGCCGTAATGAATATGCATGAGAGAGATTTGCTTATAATGGAATTGACAGGGCATGCAAATCTGCCCCATGCATATTCATTAGGACTATCCTGGAAACCTGACTGGCTGCTGGTCCTCCAGGACAGGGTTGGGAATAGGAAAGATATTACAGTTTTATAGATATTTTTCTTTTAGGGGAGTTATAAGAGAATGTTTTAGAATGTTTTTTTGTTGATTTGTACAGGTTTGGTTGCTTGTCTATTTATGCTTAGGCATGTTGATTTTAACCCGCATAGATTTTGGGATATGTGGAATATAAATGATTTAAATAAAATAAATCTCACTTCAATTCAAAGCCAAAAATTAAAGCAGTTTATAATTCACATGATAAGTTGCCAGTTTCACTTAGGATTGATCAGAATGATCTTTTTCTACTACAAACAGCTTAAGGGTTTTCTATTCGCCCAGCCCCTCAGTTTGAATGTCCTGTTGGCCCTGCAATTTTGTCTGCTAGGATTTTTAATTGCCTTTTGGGCAGTTGTTTATGTTAATTGGGGAGTCTGAATATTATTTGTACTATGGGTGTTCATTACAGCTAACTATATAAATAGAAGTGCTTCAATGTTTAGGTTAATATAAATATTTCTATTGTAATCTGCTTAGATGGATTTCAGTCAGATTAAGTATAATTGAAATGCCAATAAATAAATAAACAAATCAGGACCAGGATTGTTGAACATTGCTCTTATATATGACATTAATAGATAGAGGCATATTTGGTTTTACATTGGTTGGAGTGTCATCAGAAGCTACTCATTTAGGAATACATTTATTTTGAATATTGATATTTGGATCAGAAGAGATGTTAGTATATCTGGGTTTAAAAGAAGGTTTGCAGGAGTTCCTGGAGGAAAAGCCCATAGTCTAGTATTGAGACTGGCATGGAATGTTGCTGCTATTTTTCTGCCACGTACTTGGCCACTGTGGAAACAGGATACTACTGAACTAGATGGGCCATTGGTCTGACCCAGAATGGCTATTCGTATATTCTTATGTCCTGCATGGTGCAAGAACAGCACTGGATTTCTGTTTGAACACTCTACCTCTTATTGGTATGAATATGGATGAGCAATATTTTTTTCATTTTTTCAACATCTTTTCTGAATTTACCTGGTATTCTAGATATTTTATTGTGTGTATTAAATTTAAGATGTGCTAATGAATCACATACTTACTAATGAATGCACATCCCTAATGACTAATTTTGTTTTTACCATGCTTTTTTAAGGAAAAGAAAATATATATGCTTAATGATGCTTAACTATGTTTTCCAGTAGAATATCTTTGAATAATGACAAAACTATCAACCATTGTCATTCATCATTATTGACAAAAGATAAACTCAAGCAAAAATTATTGTGCCACATAAAATTCCAGTATAAGAACATATAAGAATAGCCATGGTTTGAGTTTATTTATAAATAATAATGTATTATTTTTTTATAGAAATCTGAATATATCATTAACTATAGAAAAATGGGTCATTTGCCCTTCAATGGACTTGATAATATTCGAACACAAACCATAGTTCTATCCTTTAGCTGACTGTATATGTGCAAGAAAAATCAAATTCTTTTTAACTGCTGGAGAGTTCCATTTGCAATTATATTTGGTTTAGAGTTTGATTTAATTCTAAATTGATTCAACTGACAGCTTGAAAAATATAATCAAATTCTATATGGCATATTCATCAGCTGTGTGATAACTCAGATCAAATGTTTAACAGCACTGCATTCTGGGAACCATGCCAAATTATCCACACATTTTTGACATACAGTTTCCATTATTATCATAACCTTGGCTGACCATTGTTATACTGTTAAACTTACTATGATAAGCATGCACAAGTTAAGATATTACTCAATCACTTCTAACCAGAACAGTGGTTCTGATGGCCAGCCCTGTGCCTGAGCAGGATAGTGGTTCTGCAGTTACTAGTAACTGATCACACAGCTTAGGAGCTCAGGGAATCACAACACTAGGAAATTTGTGATATAAAGGATTAAGGGGGTCTTTGACTAAAGAATAGTACATGTTAACTGCAGCAGGGCCTTGTGTAAGCCTTCATAATAATTAAGGTGGAAAGAGATTCTGAAAGTTCACCTAGGGCAGGGGTAGGCAATTCCGGTTCTCAAGAGCCACAGCCGGGTCAGGTTTTCAGGATATCTAATATAATAAAACGGTAAGCCGCGCATGCGCAGTTCCTATGCGTGCATCCATTTTCCGTGAGCTGTAGCTAGGAAGTGCGCATGCGCGACTTACGGTCTTCTTCCTCCCCCCCCCCCCGCCGAGGTAGATGTCGGCCGCAGCGGCCCGAGGCAGATGTCGGCCGCGGCGGCTGCTGGCCGCCCGAAACTCGCTCTCTCTCTTCCTCCACCCCCGAGGCAGATGTCGATCGCGGCGGCCCGAGTTGGATGTCGGCCACGGCGGCTGCTGGCCACCCGAAGCTCGCTCTCTCTCTTCCTCCCCCCCCCCCGAGGCGGATGTCGACATAAGTAGGGCATGGAGTTCAGGAGGAAGGTATGGGGGGAGGAAAATACTGCACAGGGAAGTGGGGTGGGAGGGAAATGCTGCAACACACGGAAATGAAGGGGCAGAAAAGGGGTTGATGGACAGGGGAAGAGGTGCTGATGAACAGGGAGGGGGGCATAAAAATGAAGACAGGCCTACTGCTGGACAGGGGGAGCAGGAAGGAGATGATGATGGACAGGGGGAGGTAAAACAAAGGGAGAAGGGCTTCTGCTGGATAAGGTGAGCAGTGATGGGGTGGTGGAGGACACAGGGAAGGTAAAATGAAGGGAGAATGGACAGGGGGAGCAGGCAAGGGGTGGTAGTGGACAGCCAAGGAAAAAAAAAAAAAGACAGACAGAAATACAGAAAGCGGCTAAGGAGAGAGAAAAAATAAAAAAGACAGACACACACACATATATTCTAGCACCCGTTAATATAACAGGCTATAAGACTAGTCCACAATAAATATGCATGAGATAGATTTGCATCTCAAGGAGGCAGTGCATATTCATTGTGGATATCCTGAAAACCTGACCTGGCTCCGGCTCTCTAGGACCGGAATTGCCTACCCCTGACCTAGGGTGCCTAGTACTAATGTATTGTCTACAATTTTTGTTTATTTAGATTTAGCTTATACCAAATACAGATGGGATTATTTTTCTTTATGTGCTTAAGTTTGAACTTACCTACCTCATCTGATATAGATGTCCTATTTCCTCGTGCAACCTTTAACATTCTGCTTCTCTTTGGGGTCCTTTTATTAAGGTATGCTAAGATGCCCATAGGAATGTAATGGATGTCTTAGCATTTAGCGTGTGATAATCTTTAGCGCATGCTAAATCAGTTAGATAGATTGTGAGACCATCGGGACAGAGAGGGAAAAATACTCGAGTACCTGATTGTAAAACCGCTTAGACCACAGTTCTTCAACCGCCGGTCCGCGGACCGTTGTCGGTCTGCAAAAAATTCCTGCTGATCTGCACAGGACCGGCGAGCTCAACTTCTTCAATTTCCTGCCGGTCCGCGCAGGACCGGCATGATTGAGGAGCTGTCCTTCGCGCAGGGCCGGAGAGATAATAGGGAGCCTCACATTGTGCTTTCTCCCCTCCCAGCGGCTCTCCTTAGAAACGCAGCGATTGAAGAAGGAAGCCTTGGAGCTTTTGCTGAGTCGGTCCGCCTCTGATGATGCAACTTCCGCTTTCCTCAGAGGCGATGCGACCCAACAAAGGACCCGAGGCTGCCTTACTGAATCGCAGCGCTGGCAAGTAAGGAGAGTTGCTGGGAAGGGAGAAAGCTGCTGGGCATGGTGAAAAAAAAAAGGGACAGCTGCTACTGGACCTGGATAGGGAGAAGGAGAGATGCTGCTGGGAGGGGGTAGGGAAAGGAGTCTGGGAAGCTTCTGGGTAAGGGGAAAAAGGGACAGCTGCTACTGGACCTGGATAGGGAGAAAGAGAGATGCTGCTGGGAGGGGAGGAGGGAAAGGAGTCTGGGAAGCTGCTGGGCAAGGGGAAAAAGGGACAGCTGCTACTGGACCTGGATAGGGAGAAGGAGAGATGCTGTTGGGAGGGGGGATTGGAAAGGAGTCTAGGAAGCTGCTGGGTAAGGGGGAAAAAGGGACAGCTGCTACTGGACCTGGAGAGGGAGAAGGAGAGATGCTGCTGGGAGGGGAGGAGGGAAAAGAGTCTGGGAAGCTGCTGGGTAAGGGGAAAAAGGGACAGCTGCTACTGGACCTGGATAGGGAGAAGGAGAGATGCTGTTGGGAGGGTGAGGGAAAGGAGTCTGGAAGCTGATGGGTAAGGGGGGAAAAGGGACAGCTGCTACTGGACCTGGAGAGGGAGAAGGAGAGATGCTGCTGGGAGGGGAGGAGGGAAAAGAGTCTGGGAAGCTGCTGGGTAAGGGGAAAAAAGGACAGCTGCTACTGGACCTGGATAGGGAGAAGGAGAGATGCTGCTGGGAGGGGAGGAGGGAAAGGAGTCTGGGAAGCTGCTGGGTAAGGGGAAAAAAGGACAGCTGCTACTGGACCTGGATAGGGAAAAGGAGAGATGCTGCTGGGAGGGGAGGGGGGAAAGGAGTCTGGGAAGCTGCTGGGCAAGGGGAAAAAGGGACAGCTGCTACGAGACCTGGATGGGGAGAAGGAGAGATGCTGCTGGGAGGGGAGGAGGGAAATGAGTCTGGGAAGCTGCTGGGCAAGGGGAAAAAGGGACAGCTGCTACTGGACCTAGAAAGGGAGAATGAGAGATGCTTCTGGGAGGGGGAGGGAAAGGAGTCTGGGAAGCTGCTGGGTAAGGGGGAAAAAGGAACAGCTGCTACTGGACCTGGAGAGGGAGAAGGAGAGATGCTGCTGGGAGGGGGGAGGGAAAGGAGTCTGGGAAGCTGATGGGTAAGGGGAAAAAAGGGACAGCTTTTACTGGACCTGGATAGGGAGAAGGAGAGATGCTGCTGGGAGGGGGGAGGGAAAGGAGTCTGGGAAGCTGCTGGGTAAGGGGGGGAAAGGGACAGCTGCTACTGGACCTGGAGAGGGAGAAGGAGAGATGCTGCTGGGAGGGGAGGAGGGAAAGGAGTCTGGGAAGCTGCTGGGTAAGGGGAAAAAAGGGACAGCTGCTACTGGACCTGGATAGAGGGAGAAGGAGAGATGCTGCTGGGAGGGGAGGAGGGAAAGGAGTCTGGGAAGCTGATGGGTAAGGGGGAAAAAGGGACAGCTGCTACTGGACCTGGAGAGGGAGAAGGAGAGATGCTGCTGGAAGGGGAGGAGGGAAAGGAGTCTGGGAAGCTGCTGGGTAAGGGGGAAAAAGGGACAGCTGCTATTGGACCTAGAGAGGGAGAAGGTGAGATGCTGCTGGGAGGGGAGGAGGGAAAGGAGTCTGGGAAGCTGCTGGGCAAGGGGGGAAAAGGGACAGCTGCTACTGAACCTGGATAGAGGGAGAAGGAGAGATGCTGCTGGGAGGGGAGGAGGGAAAGGAAAAGGAAGAGAGTTACTGCTGGACAGGGGGGAGGAGGGAAGGGAGAAGAAAAAAGGAAGGAAACAACTTTCAGGGAGATTAGAGGGGGGAAGGGGAGAGATAGGAATGAGATAGGAAGGGGGGTCAGCAGAGAAATTGAGAGGGACAAAGATGCTAGATCTGGTTTAGGAGATAAAAATGAAGAGAGCAGTGAAGCTGGAGTGAATCGTGTAAAAAGGAGAGAGGGGCATAGGCTGGATGGAAAGGGGAGAGGGGCATAGAAAGAAGACAAATACCATATGGAAGGGGGAGAGGTCAGACAGTAGATGGAAGGGGCAGATGCTGGATTGAAGAGACAGAGAGGGCAGACGCTGGAAGGAAGAGAGTGAAAAGAAGATGAAAGCAGAAATCAGAGACAACAAAAGGTAGAAACAAATAATTTTATTTCTATTTTGTGATTAGAATATATCAGATTTGAAATATATATCCTGCTAGAGGCATAACTGGGGACTGCAGTATTCTGTTAGCATGATATTTCTATGAACTTGGCTTGTTCAGTTTTCTTGATAGTAGAGGGGATATATATGAAGGGGAGGGGAGACAGGGGTTTTGTTGGTCCGTGCTCTGTATATTTGTATTTATAAAATCACAATTGTTCAGAATATTGTTTCTTTTTATACTTTAATAAAATACGTTCAATATAAAATCATAATTGCGGCTTGTGCAGATGGGATCAGATGGTTTGCGGGGATGGAGCGTAAACGGGGTTTTTAAATTTTAGTCCTAGTAGTTTGCCGGTCCACAAAATAATTCTTTTATTTCTGCCGGTCCACGGGTGTAAAAAGGTTGAAGAACACTGGCTTAGACAACCTTGATAGGCGGTATATAAAAACAAACAAACAAACAAAAAACCTTGAAACTTGAACCCCCTTTATTTTAGACTTAGTAAAAACTGCAAATTATGATCAATTAACTTTGTCTTCTAGATCATTGATAAATCCATTATTCTATACTCAATCAAGTACAGATCCCTGGATCATGCCAATATTCACCTTTCTATATTTAATTTTACTTTTTGTTTTCATTTAACCAATTACCAATCCAGAATAGGACATTGGAGTTTATCCTATGACTTTCTAATTTCCTGAGATATATCTTATGATGAATATCATCAAATACTTAAAAAAATTGCACCATGGTCTGCTGGTATCTAACCTTTATTGACTCCAATTGTATACCATCCCCTCTACTACAACTACTTATCACTTATATAGCGCTGAAAGGTGTACGTAGCGCTGTATATTTTGACATAGATGGTCCCTGCTCGGAAGAGTTTACAATCTAACTTGGACAGACAAGACATGAAACTAGAAACTGTCTCTCTTCTCCCTACAAAGACTCTCTGTACACCCTCACCCCTGCACTTTTCTCCCAACTGACATATATCTCCTTCATTACTCCCTGTCCTAAACTCAGCTCGATATCTGTCCACAGCTGCATTAAAGTCCCAAGCTTCACTTGGTGTTTGACTATTTTTGAGAGTGAGTTTCGCTGCTGGTATGTGTGTATCTAGGTGCTGGTGTAAGAAACCACTTGTTGTTGGTGTTGGGAAGCAATGGGTGTTTGATGGTAATAAACTGGAGCTATAATTGCCTTATTACCGTATTTTCACCCATATACCGCGCACCCGTGTAAAACGTGCACACGGGTATAGCGCGCGGGGAACAGAAATTTATGTAAAAAATTTTACTATAGCGCACACACGTGTATACTGCACATGCTGCCCTGACTCTCCATTCGCCGCCCCGACTCTCCTCTCACCGCCCCAACTCTCCTTTCACCCGCCCCGACTCTCCTTTTCGAAGGACCGTTCTGACGTCAGAGAAAGGGCGGGACCGCCGGAAGAGGAAGCAGCGCATGCAGGACTCAGAGAAGGGGCAGGACCGCCCGCAGAGGAAGCAGCTGGGCTCACTGGCATCCGGAAACAACGGTAGGCAGCTTCTCCATGTGGGAGGGGCAGGGGGGAGGCTGTGGGGGTGCGAGCGGTCCTTCGGGTGGGGGTGCGAGCGGTCCTTCGGGGTGGGGGTGCGAGCGGTCCTTCGGGATGATGAATCGGATGTCAGAGGGGGGGAAACTATGTAAAAAAAAATTTGAACAACGCGCTCACGCGTATAACGCGCATGGTTATGCACGGTTTGTAAAATTGTGTATAACGCGCGTGTTATATGCGTGAAAATACGGTATATGGACTCTTTTGTTAACATTGTTTGTACTGCACTCTTCAATAGTATGAATCAATATATAGAGACAGGTAAGTAAATCAGTAGTAAAGCATAGCACACAAACAGACAGGTAGAATATCACTGTGTAACACAATTTTTGTTCCTGGGCAGTATGTGTAAGTTCCTAATTGTTCATTCCTAAAAAGTATAGAAAATATCTGTTATTTCCATAACACTTGGCTTTTGTGACCAGGACAGTCAAATATAAAATGTGAAAATGCAGAATGTTCATCTTTTCATTGTTATAAAGTCATAAAAAAGCAACATATGAATCACAAATAGCATTTATTTATATTGAAGTTATACCAAGATGACCACAGAAGATTTAGAAGAGGCTAGTTTTTTGAGATTTGCAATTATATTGTAAGTCACTTTCATGAATTAGCCCCTAGATGCAGTAACCCATCATGTTCTCATTATATTGTCCTGGGTAGCGGCGTTTGAAGTCCAGTATATCCTGGACTTCAAATGAGTATACTCGGATGACCGCTCACTTTGCTCCTCTAAGTAAGCTCTGATGTTCTCCTTGAATGTCTCAAGATAAGCATCAAGGCCATGGACTATGAGATACATCCTACAGCCCATTTTCCTGTAATTCTTCACCAGATTCTCAACCAACGCCACAAAGTTTTCGGCCTTGTGATTGCCCAGGAAACCCCAAACCACTGTGACAAAGCTGTTCCGTGCTGTTTTCTCCTTCCTAGTTAGCTTCTTGGTAAATTTTTTACACTCCAGGATCTTTTTTATCTGTGGTCTGACGAAGACACCAAAATGAAATTGTGGTTATGAAAACAATACATTTATTTCACCTATGACTAATGTGTACAAGATTCTTGCAACATATTTTACACATGATATATTTTCAAATAATATTGAAAATTTTAAAATTTAAATATTTTTGAAAAATTAAACATTCTAAGAAATGTTATAGTGGAAAATTCCACCATCCTAGTGAGAAAAAAAATTGTCTTACCTTCCAGAGGTTTTAGCAGTGCTCACATGTGAAGTGAGGTGCCAAAGATTTGTCTTGATCTCCAACAGGCATGCCGAAATATACCTTGTAGGCCCTGCAGGCAGTAAAGGCTCCAGTGCTAACCCAGTGGTAAGAAGCACCACATGTCTTTACCACAGTGCACTAGTGCATTATGGGTATGCATGTCCACAATATGCCTTTTCCTCTGCCCATTTCTACCCACAGCTACGGTAAGCCTTACCGCCTGAGTTGCCATATGGTAAATCTTTTTTGACTGCAGTAGCAAGTTCAGTGCGCCTACAGTATTGTTTACCACATGGCAATACTCTACCACACCTAAGTTTACTCAGCTTGGAATTAATCTGGAATGTTCTGCAAAAAAGATAAATTTCAAATATCAATGTCCTCATCACAAAAGCAAAATTTGAGGGGAATGATAGTCATTTTATTTTATTTTTTTTAAAATTTATTTATTGCTTTTAAAATTTTTTCCAAGACACCTCTTGTACAGAATATTGAAAATAAGAGAAATAACATATTTTAAACAAGACAGAATCTCAATTAGGCAATACCATTCTTAATTAATACTATTAATCCCATAATATGGATCCAAAAATTAACTAACAGTGAGTGTTAGTGAAATTAAATCATATTATTAACAAGAAAAGCAAAACATCTGACTGCAGTAGTAGGAGTCTACCTAATTACTTTACTATTGCTGTTTCATTTACCCCTTCCAGGCGTTTCGTAGAGAGGAACCCTGTTAATTGAGAAGGGTCAAAGAATATATATGTGTTGGATCTATATTTAACAATACATTTATAGGGATATCGTAATAAAAAAAGACCTCCCATCATTGTTACCCCCTGGTTTAAGAAGCAAGGATTGTCGTCTACGTTTTTGGGTATCTTTAGTCAGTTCCGGGAACTTCTGTATCTTTAGTCCCAAAAATTCTTTATGTCTATGATAGTCATTTTCTATACTTTTGTGGTATAAGCATATTACCCAGGAACAACAACAACAAAGTTACATAGTGTATTCTACACACACTGATAATGAGGAATGACATTTTTCTATAGCAATTTTTATATGAACTATATCCTAAAGCTTTATACAAATAACTATGTCCTTAGGTGTCTATTGGATGCATTTATATTTTTAATTAATGTATTAAGAAATGGCTAAGTACAACAAAGATAAACACAGTGCACTTTTTAATGCGCAAGCATCAACCACATGGTAAAATGTTTGATTTCTAGATTTTTCTTCCAGCCTTATGAATTCATAAAGGAAGAGAGAGAAGTGAAAGTATTAATATGGGATTTTAATTTAGGGGTCCTTTTATCAAGCTGCGGTAGGGGTTTAACACGCGTAATACCGCAAGTTAAACCGCCTGCCGCACTAGCCGCTAATGCCTGCATTGAGCAGGCGTTAGTTTTTTAGCTGGCTGTAGGGGTTAGCGCATGATGAAATGTCCGACGTGCTAACCCCAGTAGCTTGATAAAAGGACCCCTTAGTTTCAGTTAGGAAAATGAGAGGTGCCTAGAAAAATGAAACTAGCGGGTAAGCACATGTCAGGAGCATGGAAGATGCTTAAAATCACATCTATAGATTTGAAATGTTCAGTTTTTGCTGGATATTACCCTATCCCTTAGGCATACATGCATTAATTAGCTTTAACATGGACATTAACCTCTATGTGCAAAGGGAGTGCTAAAGGAGGACAAAGCCATCGCCGACAAATTGAACACATTTTTTGCATCTCTATTTACCGAAGAGGATATACAAAACATACTGGAACCCAACAGGCTATACGCTGGAAATGAAGACGGGAAACTGACAGGGTTGATGGTCAGTCTAGAAGAGGTATGTAGGCAGATTGATAGGCTTAAGAGCGATAAATCCCTGGGACTGGTTGGCATTCATCCGAGGGTCATCAAGGAACTATAGCTGAACTGCTTCAACTAATAGCCAATCTGTCAATCAAATCAGGAAAGATTCCGGAAGACTGGAAGGTTGCGAATGTTATACCGATCTTCAAAAAAGGTTTGAGGGGAGATCCTGGAAACTACAGACCGGTGAGTCTGACCTTGGTACCGGGAAAGATCGTAGAGGCGTTGATAAAGGACCGCATCATTGATCACCTTGACTGACATGATCTGATGAGGACCAGCCAGCACGGCTTCAGCAAAGGAAGATCTTGCTTGACGAACTTGCTGCACTTCTTCAAGGGAGTAAACAGGTGGATAGACAAGGGTGACACAGTCGACATTGTATATCTAGATTTTCAGAAGGCGTTTGACAAAGTTCCACATGAATGACTACTTCAGAAAATTTTGAGCCATGGAATCTAGGGTGAAATACTCATTTGGATTAGAAACTGACTGGCGGATAGGAAACAGAGAGTGGGGGTAAATGGACAATACTCAGACTGGAAGAGCATCACCAGTGGGATACCGCAGGGTTTGGTGCTTGGACCCGTGCTCTTCAACATATTTATAAATGATCTGGAAATTGGTACAACGAGTGAGGTGATTAAATATGCAGATGATACAAAGTTATTCAGAGTAGTGAAGACACGGGGGGATTGTGAAGCTCTGCAACATGACATAACCACGCTTGAGAAATGGGCAGCGGCATGGCAAATGAGGTTCAACGTGGATAAGTGTAAGGTGATGCATGTTGGTAACAAAAATCTCATACATAAATAGAGGATGTCCAGGGCGGTACTTGGAGAGACCCCCCAGGAAAGAGACTTGGGAGTACTGGTCGACAAGTCGATGAAGCCATCTGTGCAATGCATAGTGGCGGCAAAAAGGTCAAACAGAATGCTAGGAATGATAAAGAAAGGGATCACGAACAGATCAGAGAAGGTTATCATGCCCCTGTACCAGGCCATGGTGCGCCCTCACCTGTTGTACTGCGTCCAGCACTGGTCGCCGTATATGAAGAAGGACATGGTACTACTCGAAAGAGTCCAGAGAAGAGTGACTAAAATGATTAACGGGCTGGAGAAGTTGGCGTACAGTGATAGAATAGATAAACTGGGCCTCTTCTCCCTGGAAAAAAGGAGACTGAGAGGGGACATGATCAAAACATTCAAGATACTGAAGGGACTAGACTTAGTAGATAAAGACAGGTTGTTCACCCTCTCCAAGGTAGGGAGAATGAGAGGGCACTCTCTAAAGTTAAAAGGGGATAGATTTCGTACAAACATAAGGAAGTTTTTTTTCACCCAGAGAGTGGTGGAAAACTGGAATGCTCTTCCAGAGTCTGTTGTAGGGAAAAACACCCTCCAGGGATTCAAGACAAAGTTAGACAAGTTCCTGCTGAACCGGAATGTACACAGGTGAGGCTGGACTCATTTAGAGCACTGGTCTTTGACCTAGGGACCGCCACATGAGCGGACTGCTGGGCACAATGGACCACCGGTCTGACCTGAAAGCAGCAATTCTTACGTTCTTATGAGCATTAATGCTACTGGTACTACTACTTATCATTTCTAGATGTACACAGCACTATATATTAAACATTCAAAAGATAGCCCTTGCTCAGTAGAGCTTACAATCTAACCAAACAGGCAAATAGGACAAGTAGGGAACTAAGCAGTTTCTTAGAAAGGAAATGATGAAAACAGGCATGGGAGCTTTACAAGCAAGTGGGAGTTATGAGTTAAAAACAATTTAAAAAAAGTGGGCTTTTTGCCTAGATTTTAATATTATCAGAGATACAGTTGGACGTATAAACTCAGGCAGTCTGTTTCAGACATAAGATGCAGCAAAAGAAAAAGGATGTAGTCTGGAACTGACAGTACAGGAGACGGGTATAGATAGGAGATACATACTTGATGAGCTGAGTTCCTGAGGAGTAAAGGGAGAGATAAGTGAGGAAAGATCTTGCTGAGCTAAAGAGTGAATGCACCCTTAAGTCAATAAGCCGAGTTTGAACTGTATGCATGCTGCTCACATGTACAGTTTAATTACTGCCTATTCCTCAGTGATAACACTAACAAGCATGAATGATCCAAGTTTTAAAGTTTATTTAAATTACCTCATTAGGTATTACAGCTGGATGCAATATCCCACATTAACATGTTGGAGGCTTACCAATATCTCAAAGTTAACTCACCTTTTTCTCAAAGTGCCTAGAACCCTAATCACTAGTGAAACTGCTAGCAGGAGAGAATCAGTTTTCATTCTGCTGATAGTATTTCAAAACCCATAATGGTCCTACTGACTCGCTGCTGGGCAAGATTTTGGCGAAAATGTAACTTCACATTTCCAAAATGTTTTGTCAAGTCAATTTGATCAACTTGCAATTTTGAGATTTGCCAAAATGGCTGGTGAAACGGATTTAAAAGATTCACATTTTTTGTTAGTTTTAAAACTCTCACTCTATAGCAATTTACATCATTCCAGCTTTTATATTGAGCTTAATTGAGCACACTGATGCTTTGTATTGCTCTGCAGAGACATAACTTAAGGCTTTTTACTTGTTCACATTTCACTCATTGCAATAATCCCAGAAGCTGCAATAGTGCAAGGTGCTAGGCAATCAGTCTTAAAATGTTCCTGGGCCATATATCATAAGCAATAGCATCAGGATATTGATAAAGCAAAACATTGCTAGAGATAATTGCACTTGCAGGATTATGGTAATATTTGAGTCAAGGTAAGTGCTGGTAGTTTTTGAAGTGACAGGTACTGCTTTATATAAATCTCAAAACCAGCTGTCCCTTTTTATAACAAACTACCATATGGTCCAAAATGGAGGTCTAATAAGTATTACCTCACCACCCCCACCCAGTTATATAAGCTGAAAGAGACTCAGTGTGAAATATTGATTCCCACTATAAATAAATAAAAACTGTTACTTAACGAGATAAATCTTATTTACTAATATATCCTGCTGCCAAAACCTCAATCATATTAACATCATACTGCAAGGATTTAGAAACACAAAGCTAATCTCAATTAGGGTTGACTAATGCAAACAAGTAGGAAACAAAATTAAAGAAAGGCCTGCTAGTTAATATGCCACTAGTTCGTGGTTGTAGATTATTTTCATCTATTATATGTGTTTTATCTTTTTCAATTAATGGCAAAGTATTCATATGCGTGTAAGTTGGGCCATAGGCATTAGTCACATTAGACCTGCCATACAAAAGTGAATGTTTTTACTGGCATCCCATATGTTGATTCCATGTTCCATTCGTTAGCACACCTTAGTAAATGGATCCCAATGCAAGCAATAAGAGTAAAACAGGACTGGATTAAACAATCCAGGTGTGCTTGCGAATTTAGCACGCACTAATAAAGCCCATGGGTATACAGTACAATAGGCTGCACAGCATTTAGTGTGTAGAAAATCTGTTAGTGCATCTTAGAAAGACTACATACTGTAGAGATCTAGATGTTACTTTTGCAGGGAAACCAAGACTATCAAGTCAATATTCGGGGCTGTTTAACCGGCCAGAAATGGCACTGACCGGTTAAATAGTGCTTAACTGGTTAAATGCAAATTTTCAGCACAAGATAATCGGTTATCTCACCTGAATATTCGTGGTTAGTTGTGTGAGAAATGAAATAAGAAATAACTATAATATGAGGGGGTGCTAGTGAGCACCACTGAAGATGGACGCGTAGTGATTTAGCTCCAGCAACAACCTCCTGAAAATCGAAGAGAAACACCATTGAATCCATTAGTTGGTGGATCGCTTGAGTACCAAGATATTTATAAACATGTCAACAGCAAAACCTAGTAAGTGCAAGACCGCTGAACCTTCCTCTCCACTGAAAAGCACAGATGGCAAATCTGAGAAAGTATCAAAGGCATCCCTCATGGAAAAACTACGATCGATTCACAAATTGATACTGGATACTAAACAGGATATATCAGAGATGAAAGAAGATATAACTAACCTGAGAGGGGAATTCAGTAACGTTAAACAGCGCACAGATGCGGTGGAGATTAAAATGCAGACCTCTGAAGACTCCATTAAGCTCCTATTCGAGCAAATGGCACGCATTTCTTATCTGGAGCATGCACTAGAGGACGCCATCAACCACACAAAATGAAACCGGAGGGCAGGGAAGCGTGCGATCTCTCTGACTTCCTGGCTGCCTTACTGCCTGAACTATTGAAGATCTCCGACAGCCCGAAGCTAGATTTTGATAATGCATTCCGAGTCCCTCAACATATGGCGCGCCATAACAGATACCTGAGACCCATAGTTGTTACTCTTCTTCGTCAATCACAAGTTCACCTTATTATGCAAAAAGCGAAAATGCTTTCACCGATTATATTTGAGGGAACTAAACTGTTATTTGTTCCAGATCTTTCTAAGGAAACTGCCAAAAAAAGGAAACAACTCCTCTCCTACAGGCCTAAACTATCAGCGATGGGGGCCAAACATGGTATGCTTTATCCAGTACATTACCTAGAACAATAGCACCAGAGACTATACCAACCCTGCAGATCTGGCTGATTTCATCGAAAGTGTTCACCCGACTACCATTGATAAAACTTGACTCTGCTTATAAGTTATCAGGTTATATAATTCTTCTGATAGCGTGATCCCCATTAAGCTAAGAGTCAGTCCTCTTAGCACTTAAACTATCTGTTATGGACTATATAATGTGTAGCCGTTATACCTGTATTTTTACTTGCTGTTGAATCTCTGTTGGTGTTTCTCTATTACAATGGATATTCATTTCTGGTTTATTTCTCACCCCTGTGTCCTTCCTTCCTTGCTCGCTTACCCATAGAGCACTGTTAGCGGCCTTTTCCCGCTAACCTCTCCATTTTCCATTCTTACAGACGCGATGCGACAGTTATGGTATGTCAGCATTATTTCTCATGTTTTTGCCTTTTCTTTCTTCCTTCCTCTCAATTATGGTATGTTGCTACTCCTCTTGTTCTATTCCTGCTCTTTTTAATCTTTTTGCTCTCTTGTCTAATGGATATGTATATGGGACCTGTCCCCCAATACTTTTTTCACTGTTCTGCTTACCCGAGGCTCTTTCCCTGCTACTGCTTTCTTTCTGCCTTTTTTTTCAACATTGTTTGCTGAGATGTACGGTAATTTGTCTATATTGCCGTTTTGTCTATTATTTTTCTCTTTTGTGACAGCTCTACTTTACTGGTTATATACTGTAGTACACGGTGTACTAACCCCTTGTATTGCTCTTAAATATAGTCTCTTTACTATATGTCTGTCTACAATTCTTCTTAGCCTGTCTCTATGTCATTGTCCTGACATTTCTTTCTTTCCTTCCTGGGTTGTAACTACTTTATACATTTTCAATGCTTTGTTCTCCCATTATTGCTCTCATCTTATTATACTACATTTGTAACTATAAGGCACTGCAGTTTTGCATTGCAGATACTTTGCATTTTGTTGCTTGTAATATTATCTTTTTTACTAATATCTCAAGAGGTTTCCTAGAAGCTAGCATATACTTTGTCAAGGAAACATTTTTCTGGAAGTAAATGTCCCTTGTAGAAGAGGCAGAATTAGCAGAAGTTGAGCTGCTATCCCAAGTGAGGAAGCTTACAGATGTGCAGAATAGGCAGAAGAGTCTGCAATAGAATGGCTGGGTTAAGGCCTCAAGCAAGCAGTTTATTCAGGAGAGGAGACAGAGCCATTCTGAGGTCTGAAAAGAAAGGGAGGAGAGGTATGCAAAGTGGTGAAAGGGAGGCGACCGGGTGCAATGCTAATTTCAATGTACTTTATAAAATATACATAATAGATTAATTAATGCACAAGTAATTAGAGAACTTCCATTTTTTTCAGAAGTAAATGTCCCTGGTAGAAGAGACAGAATTAGGAGAAGTCTGAGCTTTGTGTGCCTGCTTTGGTCTTTTTGCATTGGGACACCCTGTCTCGCTAGAAAGAAAATAAAATCATCTGCTTTATTCAAAGCCTTTCTGGAGTGTCTTTGTGAGTGGTAATTTTGTTTCTCACAATGGCTAAAAATTAACCAGCTATATCGCCTAATAACCAAGTTTCCACGTTTATTTAATCTTTGATATACTGTTTATCAAAAACATACCTAAACAGTTTTCAGTTATCAGAATATTGTTAAGATAAAACAAAATCTTAAAAGTAAAAAGTGGAGGGGACGACAGAACAAATAGACTTACTAGAACAAAAAGGAGAAATGAGAAAAGGTAAGAGCTTAAATGCAATGAAAAAATAAAATCTTGAAAGGGAGGGAAGAAACGGAAGGTCCTTTAGCACACTAGGGTAGGGGGTCACTTCAAAAGAAGCGTTTCAGTGCGTAGAAGCTGATAGGGCTCTAAGTGAATGGAATCAAACTGAGTAGGTGTCTTTAAAAAGGAATGTTTTTAGTTTACATTTGAATTTTTCAAGAGATATGTCTTGTCTAAGATCTGACGGAAGATCGTTCCATAACATGGGGGCAGTGACTGAGAAAATGGTTTTGCGGGTAGAATCGAGAAATAGTTCATGAATAGAGGGGACAGAAATTAGATTTTGAGTTGTGGAATGCAGATTCTGGGAAGGGGCCTATGAAATGAGAAGTTTATCGATAAATGCGGGTGAGTTGGACTGCTTGGTTTTAAATGTTAACAGAAGTGTTTTGTAAGTAATGTGATGAAGAGCTTTAAGCAAGAGGGGGGGGGTCACAGGGTCAAATTTCTTAGCTTTGTAGATGAGTTTGACTGCGGTGTTTTGTAATAGTTGAATCTGGCAAATTTCCTTTAGTGTAATACCTTGATACCTGGTATTGCAGTAGTCAATATTGGAGATAATAAGGGAGTAAATCAGGATGTTGATGGAGGAGGGATCTACTAATATTGAAGATAAGGGTGTGAATCAGGTTGTTGATGGAGGAGGGATCTACTAAGGAAAGAAAAGAATGGATGAGTTTTAGTTTGTAAAAGCATTTCTGAGTGACATTGCTGATTTGGTGATGAAAGTTAAGATCTTCGTCAATAATAACTCCTAGGAGTTTGATTTTATTGTCAAATTGGATAGTGGTGTGAATCAATGCTGATTGGATGGTTCAGAGTTATTTTTGGAAAAGCAGAGAAAAATATACCCTTGGATTTGGAGATGTTTAAGGAAAGCTTGTTTTGTCGAAGCCAAGAGCTGATCTTGTTAAGTTTATTATTGATTTCTTCTATTTCTGCTGATGTAGTAGAGTTCAGGTGGTGAAGTAATTGGATATCAGAGGCATATGCGAAGATTGTGCCAGGGTAAGAAGAGGGCTCATAAAGATATTGAAAAGGAGGGGAGAGAGAATGGAGCCTTGTGGAACACCATAGGTTTGAGTTATTGTTGAAGATGTGATATTATTAACTTGAACTTTGTAATTATGGTTCTGAAAGTAAGATGTAAACCATTGTAGTGAGGTCCCTGTGATACCTATGGATTGTAATCTGTTAAGCAGTAAGTTGCAGTCAATGGTATCAAAAGCAGATGTCAAATCAAGTGATATCAGGAGGACTGACTTATGGTGGTCTTGGAAGTAGCGAATGTTTGTAACTAGACCGATTAGTGAAAGTTCGGGCTGTGGCTGACTGTGCAATGTGTTTGGCATATTATTGTTTCTTGGCTGCCTGTATTGTATTTTTGTAATGGGTTGCTTGGCAGTGGCGTACCTAGGGTATGTGGCACCCGGGGCCCATCATTTTTTGACACCCCCCCCCCATGTAAAAATTTTTTTTTTTTTTTTTTTTGCAATAACCATGAAATGGAATAAATGGTCAGAATAGAAACAGGCAGTGAAAATTTTCTTTTATTGAACCTCATATATGTAACCATTATTCCAAACATAACATAACATAAATTATGTCTAAATTGTCATGACATTAGAAGTACATATGGAGTAGTTGCAGGTGATGCTTGGGACAGTTCTGATTGTGTTAGTTCGGTTTTATGTGTTTTTTGAATAGAAGGGTTTTTATTTCTTTTTGAAGGTTTTGCAGTCTGTGGTTGATATCAATTGGTTGTAGAGTTGGGGGTCGAGTGTTGCAGCTCGAATGGCTAGGAGGTTGTCGAACAGTTTTTTTCTTTTGACGTTTTTGGTTGGAGGGTGTGTGAATGGTGCACAAGTTCTCCTATGTCTGTTTGAAGTGGATTGAATTATTTAGCTGAAGAAATTAGTTACCTCCCATTCCACACACATTAATTCTCTTCCATTTTTGTTCCCATTATAAAAAACACTGATAAGTTCCCAGAAAAAAATACATTAAAATAAGAAGTGAAAACAAAGGCCCCTACAGATGAGAACATAACATAAGAATAGCCTAACTGGGTCAGACCAATGGTCCATCATGCCCAGTAGCCCATTCTCATGGTAGCCAATCCAGGACACTAATACCTGGTCAAAACCCAAAGAGTAGCAACATTCCATGCTACCGATCCAGGGCAAGCAGACACTTCCCCCATGTCTTAATAACAGATTATGGACTTTTCCTCCAGGAATTTGTCCAAATCTTTCTTAAAACCAGCTACACTATCTGCTTTTACCATAACTTCTGGCCACTTCATTTTTAAGTTTAGATCTTTCCTTTCAAACAGAGACCTTGCTAGATGTCAAATACAGCACAAGGTAACTTCACATGGACTTAGCTGTGCAGGAAATGTGAATCTCCTCATACACCCACCATATAGTGCAAAAATGTGCAAAGGTCTGTTTTTTTCTTTCGATCACTACATAGCCTAATGCCACACAAGCAGTGCTGTTACAAACATATTCTGTAGGTCAATGCTAAGGATAACAAAGTTTCCTTCCTTGGACCAGAAGGAGATAAACCACTGGAAGAGATCCCAAAACAACACCCAAAGACCCACTCAGTGTGTGAATCAGTTGAGTGGAGTGGACTAACTGGGGGGTGGAAATGGGCCCGGAGTTTGCTCAGCAGAATTTCCCAGACCACCTCTTCCTCTCAACACATTGACACGCTGCCACCATCACCACTAGGAACACCTCACTGGGTAGGCCAGCTATGCTATAAACTTTATAAAACACATTATTATATTTTCTTATAAAGCACATATTTTAACTGACCTCTCTGACATCCTCAGCCTTTCCATTCACAAAAATAGAAGGAAGAAAAGTTCCCATTTCCTGCTGTCTCATGTCCCCGGCCTATACAATATTTTTTTTCTGCAGACCCTTCAAAAGTCTGACCAAATCCTCGTTTCACTTGCATTATAAAGTACTGAGGATGCCATCTCTCCCCAATCCCAGGTCCTAAAGTCTAAGACAGTAGCGCAAACTAATGCTGCCAGATACAGGAAAAAAAAATTTTGATTCGATTCAGCCCTATTGAATTGGTTTTTCAATTCGATTTTCCTGCCCAGTTGGGTGATTTTTTTCAAAACTCCTGGTGGGTTTTATAGCTTTTTCACCCCCTTTGGCTTCTCCTAACCACACTGGCGCTGTGGTGTAAATAAAATAAAGAAACAAAAAGGACTTTTCCTCTTTCTGTTAAATCCTAGCTCACGTTTGCAGTCCAACACCAGCTCTGGCAGGATACACATTTCAAATCTGACATGTTATAATCACAAAACAGAAAATAAAATTCATTTTTCTACCTTTTGTTGTCTGGTTATTTTTCAAATCTTGTTGGTCCAAGGCTCTGGTTTTCTTCTGATAACTTGCTTGCCAGGGTCTCCTTCTTTCTGCATGCTAACCATCCATCTGCCAACTCTGTCCTCCCTTTCCATTTCCCTTCCCTTCCCAGGAAGTCTGGTATCTTTCCTTTTTTTCATCTCCCTCCACAGATCCACCTTTTCTTAAATACCCTTTCATCCGGCATCTCTCCCTCCTTCCCCACCATCCCAGAGTCCACCATCTCTCCGTTTCTTTTCCTAATTACCCTCCTATCCAGTATCTCTATCCCTCCTCCACACCATCCCTTGTGTCCAATTTCTCTCCCTTTCTGTTCCTTCCCTCCCTAAATCCCATGGTCCATCATCTCTCTCCCTCTCCTCTATTTTCAGACCCATTATTTCTTCCCCCCCCAAAGTTTGGCATATGCATGTCTCTTTGAACACCCCCTTCCCTCCGTGTACTTCTAAATCATGGTCACCCCCCAAAGGCCTGTCCCCCCTTAAAGGTCTGCCTGTCCCACCTTGAAGGCCTGCACCCCCCTTGAAGGCCTGTCCCCCCCTTGAAGGCCTGCCTGCCTGTCCCCCCCTTGAAGGTCTGCACCCCCCGAAGGCCTGCACCCCCCGAAGGCCTGTCCCCCACTTGAAGGCCTGTCCCACCCCCTTGTAGGCCTGTCCCCCCCTTGTAGGCCTGTCCCCCCTTTAAGGCCTGCCTGCCTGCCTTTCCCCCCCTTGAAGGCCTGTCTCCCCCTTGAAGGCCTGCACCCCCCTTGAAGGCCTGCACCCCCCCTTGAAGGCCTGTCCCCCCCCCTTGTAGGCCTGTCCCCCCCTTGAAGGCCTGCCTGCCTTTCCCCCCTTGAAGGCCTGTTCCCCCCCTTGAAGGCCTGCACCCCCTTGAAGGTCTGCACCCCCCAAAAGGCCTACACCCCCCCCCGAAGGCCTGCACCCCCCTGAAGGCCTGCCTGCCCCCCTTGAAGGCCTGCACCCCTTGAAGGTCTGCACTCCCTCCCGAAGGCCTGTCCCCCCTTGAAGGCCTGCCTGCCTGCCTGTCACCCCCCTCCCCCTTGAAAGCCTGCTTGCCTGCCCGCCCGCCCCACCCTGAAGGCCTGATGCCCCGACCCACCCCGAAGGACCGCTCGCCCCCCTGGCCTCCCCGCACCACCTATGAACAGCCGCAGCAGGATCGCGAAGTCAGCGTCAGCGATCCCTGCGCTGCTTTCTGCGCCACGGTCCCGCCCCTCCTCTGACGTCAGAGGAGGGGCGGGATCGCGGCGCAGGGATGCTGACGCTGACTTCGCGATCCTGCTGCGGGCTGCTTCACAGGTGGTGCAGGAAGGTCAGTGGGGCGAGCGGTCCTTCGGGGGTGGCGGGGGACTGAACGGCAAGGCCGGGAACACCCCCTTAGGGCTGGTACCCGGGGCGGCCCGCCCCCCCCCCCGCCTCTCCCTAGGTACGCCACTGTTGCTTGGTCTTTGCATTTATGCAGTGTGGAGGTAGAGAGCTTATGTCTCCATAGGCATTCGGTGGAAACGTAACTTGAAGTCGAAGGAGCAATTTTCAGTGCTGAGTGGCTATTTTTAGCAGCCAAATCAGACCGTATAAATAAGGCCGCCATAAACTTAACTGGTCAGCGCTGAATATTCGTTTAGTGGGTTAACTTTTTAGAAGCCAAGCCAACCCCCCGCCCCCTTCTCCCACACCCTAGATATTCGATATCAGTCACCAGAAACAGTCCAGCATTGAATATACCCAGTCTTCACCAACTGTGGGAGTTATCTGGGCTGCCTTCTGGCAGCTGAATATTGTGCTTAATCAGTTTATAGAGACAATGAGAAAAAATGAAGAACCCATTAGCTTGTTGGGAAAATGGAACAAGCTGGTATCTGTCACTCAGAAGGAAAGAACACAAGCTGATGTACTGTATATCAGAATGTTTCTGAATATGGAAAGCTGGACAACTGAAAACATTTAAATCAGGAATACTAATATCTGAGATATCTTTTGGTCAGGTGTTGAGGGTCATTTTGAAAATTAATGCAGTTTTTACTCTGAGAAATAAACATAATTTGCAGTGTCTATAACACTAACCTCCCCTTCCCCCCTTTTTACAAAGCCGCATTAGTGGCTGCCACTGTAGTAACTGCCCCGAAATGCAAAAAGATTTAAAGAGCTTCGGGGCTTTTGCCACACGGCAACCACTAGCACGGCTTTGTAAAAGGGGGAGTAACTTTCCAAGCTCCTCAGGAGGTAATTTTATGAAGGCTTCATCACACTGTATATAAAAGCAAACGCATGTAAAATGTCACTTATAAAAATTACCCTGTATAAAAATATGTGCAGTGACAAGAATGCCCTACTTTCCTGCAACTCTGGTATAGACATATTCAGGGATGGAGTTTATGCAAAATTATGATCTACACATGTATTTTATTAGACACTGCAGGGATTGAGAAAGACTGAGTCCTTGAGTTCATTTAGTAAACTTTTGAAAGCACATCTGTTTTCTCAGGCATTTTTTTCAATACTGTATGTCTTGAAGAGTAGAATGCTTTAATGTTATATCTATTCTATGTGTGTATGTTGTAAACTGCTTAAATTTGTAGATTTGCGATACAGGCAGTCCCCATTTTATGAACATCTGACTTACATCAGACTTGTACTTACGAATGGGGGTCCTACTCTACCTTCGGTGTCCCAATGTGCCCCTCTCCCTCCCTCCCGAGTCCCAACGCACCCTTCTTTCTCCCTCCCAAGTCCCAACGTGCCCGTCTCTCTCCCTACTTTCTGTGCCCAAGTACGTGCCTCCCTCCGGTGGGTGTTTACCTTCTGGCTGGCTCCCTCCTCCTTCTAGCCACAGTCATTTCTCTGCACAAAGCCACAGGCAGCGGCTCCTATGTATGTCCTGTGGCTGAGCTGGAAGCCTTCCTTCTGACATGGCAGAAGCTTCCTCCAATGCCAGAGAGAAGACTATTGGCTCAGCCACGGGATGCGAGTAGGAGCTGCTGCTGGCAGCTTTGTGCAGAGAAACGACTGTGGCTGGAAGGAGGAGAGAGCCAGCCAGAAGGTAAATACCCGCCGGAGGGAGGAACATACTTGGGTCACAGAATGGAGGGAGAGGGGCATGTTGGAACTCGGGAGGGAGGGAGCACAAACTTTGGACAAAGAATGGAAGGAAGGAGGGAGGGGCAGGAACTTGGGACACAGAATGGAGAGAGGGAGGGGAGCATAAGCCATAGGATGGAAGAATGGAGAGAGGGAGGGAAAGATGCTGAAGTAGGGGAGAGAATGGCCAGGGTGAATTTGGTGTCTGAGAGAGAAGAAAAGAGAGATGATGCACATGAGGAGATGAAGAAAGAGGAGAATTTAGCATAGGGAGGGAGAGAGAATTAATAGACATGGTGGTGGGAGGACTGAAGTAGATATGAATGGGGAAGAGAGAGATGTCATTGGCAGCCAAAACTCTTCTTTTTTTCATTTGTCAACGACAGGATACGATTGAGGAAATGTTATTTACATTTCCTCTGTCATTGTTAATAAATACTCATTTCTAGAATGCACAAAGTTTGCGAAGTAAGAGCTTTTCCCTCCTCACAGCTACCTCTCTGGTCTTTCAAATATATCTCTTGTGGGCGTATTCTGGAGGTCTGCTTCTTCCTGCTCTGGGTCTCCCTATTCTTTCTCAAACCCTGGGATTTTATTTCCTTTGGCTGAACCATACTAGCTATGCATCTCAGCTCTAGGACTCTTAAGGTGACCCTGTGAGGCAGTGTGCTTAAGGGAGACCAGTATCTTCTAATACAATACTTCACAGAGCTGATGCAACTACCTGCATTGAAACATAAACTCGTAACTGAAAAGGGGTTCAGTGAGGTTAGGGGAAGGAAACTGGATAGGTGACTTTGTTTTAGAAAGACTTGTGCAATATTTCATTGCATATGTAAACCTATAAGTGCAATATATATGTTAAAGGTAGACTCCATTTTTACTGCCATTGTCATTTAAAAAAAATAATTTTTAAAAATGAGCATGCAGTCCACTGTTAGCAGTGATGGCATTTCACTTGATATGTTGCTGTCATATCACAATTCATATAACATATGTAATGAGGCTTTATACAGTATCAGATGCGAATACATCATGCTGATGTTTTCCATTCATAAACCTAGAGAATGATGCCGACATCTGCATATTCGTTTTGTCTTGCAAAATAATAGTGATTTGTTAATAAAGAGCTCATGAATCCCAAAAAGATCTTCAGTACTACAGCCTAGAAACACTTGGCTGAAATCTTATATTTTAAGATGGGTTTATGTCATTTGTTTGGTTATATTTTAGCTCGCATGATCTCCTATGCTCACGGTTATCCCTTGCTTAATTTTATATGCACTCTGTTACATTCTTGAATTTCTACATAAATAAAGAATAAAATAATCTCCTTTATATTCTAGGAAAGTATGCTTATCAGCGTAGAAGTTCAAATAAGCAGTTAAATTAATTTGAAGCATCAATAAACTTGCTTTTGGCCCTTTAACAGCAAAAAAAACAACATAATATATATGAAGTATAAAAAAATCATTTTCTCATCATGTACAAAATCATTTACATTGCTCTAGATACAGGTACAAGATCCTTTATCCGAAATTCCAAAAACCAAAATTTGATGCAAACCAGAAGTAGTCAATTTCCCTGACATGAAACACCCTGAAACCTGTGCATGTTTTTCTCCTAATCTCTGTGCAATTCAGGTTGGAGACCTAGAAACTGGCAAAGAGAGCTGCAGATTCCACTCAGGGTGGCAGTGAAAGGCAGAAGAGGAAGCAGTTATCTCTACCAATAACACAAAAAAGTTGTGGTATTGAAGAAGCTTGATGAATGTGTGCCTGTATGATGGCTGACTGAAGAATATGGTGTGGGAACAACAACCATATATAACTTAAAGAAACAGAAAGATAAGCTGTTGAAGTTTTATACTGAGAGTGATGACCAGAAATTAATGAAAACCAGAAAAAACATTGCAAAGGGCAAAAAACGAAGATGTAGATCATGTGCTGATTGAGTGGGTTTGGCAAAGAAGATGTGCACACATGCCATTGACTGGTTTGATGGTAATGAAGCAAGCCAAAAAATACCACCAAGAGTTGAACATTGACGGTGAGTGTGAATATTCAGAAGGTTGGCTGCAGAAATTTAAGAAGAACCATGGTGTTAAATATCTCAAAATCTGTGTTTAAGAAGCTGCTGCTAATTGCAAGGCAGCTGAACGTTACATTGATGAATTTACTAAGAGGATTTCTGATGGAGCCCTTGGTCCTGAACAAATTTACTATGCTGATGAAACAGCTCTCTTCTGGTGCTATGTTCCTAGAAAAAAAACTGACAACAGCTGATGAACAAGCACCATCTGGTTTTAAAGACACGAAGGACAGGGTAACTGTTCTTGCATGTAGCAATGCTGCAGACACACACAAATTAAAGTTGGCAGTGATTGGAAAAAAACAACATCTCCAGTGTTTGAAGGGTATATATCATCTACCTGTGCACTATTACGTTAACAAGAAAAAGTGGGTAAACAGAGAAACATTCAGTGATTGGTTCCATAAGCACTTTGGCCCAGATTCTATAAGCAGCACTGCCATCATCAGCCACTTTAAAAATGGCTGCCGATCAAGTGTCTATCATGCAGCGGCACTGTTTATTGAATTGCGGCTTCATGAAATGTAGGTGCTCTTCATGAAATGTAGGTGCTGGAAAAGTAGGCCAGGATTTTGAAGGCCTATATTTCCGGTGTTTACCTTTCATGTGAATCACAGCTATGGAGACACTTTATAATAATAATAACAACTTTATTTTATGATGCTTAATGCCACTTCCAGTATTAGCCACACCTACAGTGGCATTAGTGTCATATAGCACCTCTGTAGCTATGATGCAGAATTGATCTGTACTAGTCTAGTTTGTTTAGTTTTACAATGGGCGTAGTTGTTGTACTGCTCAGTGCAGTATATAAGATGCTGCCTTTTCCTAGGTACTCATGTGACGTGTGGATTGTTACTAAAAATCATGTTTTTCATATAGATGGGGGGGGGTTAAAAAATGATGGGCCCCGGGTGTCACATATGCCAGGTACAACCATACCTTTGAAGATCTACGGTGTTGTGTTATCGATCATATCGGGGAAGAAGTAAATAATCGCCCCTTCAACTGTTACGTGCTGAGCAATTCTGGATCCATCTACTTAACAGTGAAGACCTGTCGGGCTAAATCAGAGACTGGAATGGGGCGTGTTTTATTAGGTTTTACTTACCCTGTTTTTTCCTTTTTATCCTTTTTCACTATCCATAAATACAAAAATAAAAGAAAAAACGAAGATATATAAAAATTACAAATATAAGTATATAAAAATACAAAAAGTTATCCACATATGGGTTTAAATATGTATAACTCTTTGGTTCTTTTTGCATACTGAGCAACAACACATTGTCCTTTTCTTTTTTCTTTTTCCCTTTTTTCATTGACATATTTTGTCAGCTGGTTCTGCTTGAATCAATCATGTCTCCACTTTTGGTCTTTCTCTGACGTACTTCCGGTGGTGACGTCTTTTTCCACCGGGAAGATTTAAAAACCAGACATCCTGAGCCACCCCATGGGAGCCCTTTTCTGGACTTTTTGAAGCGTCTTTTCACGCTCTCACAAAAGTATGACTTTAACTAATAGAGCAGGAAGTTTAAAGTAAGTGAGGAACTATATGTTCTCGGATTCTTCTTCTTTCGTTTTGCAGACTGATCGGTCGGGTCACACCCTGATGTAGCCTGTCGGTGAAACGCTGGCCTCCGTTGGTGTGCCGATCAGCATTTAAGATAAGTGGAATTTGTTCCTCTGTCTGGACATTTTTTATGTGAAGCACGGTTTATGCTCAAGTGTTGCAGTGCTCATTTTTAAACGAAGGTTTTGCCTGTGAGGTTACCGCTCAACCACCTATTATATCTACCTTTGTGGTGGTGGGAGGGCACGTTCTGAGGCTTTTTCCTTCTTTTTGAGCTAAACACTGAACCTTACTGGCTTTTCATTATCTCTGCATTACTGTATCATCATTTTATCTTAATAGTCTCCAATTGAAAGTGTATAGTTTAAATTTACATTGGTTTTCAATACATCCGTGTTGGTTATTGCTATTACATATGCTAGGTACGCCACTGAGAAGGAGCTCCAGGAAAGTACCTAGCTAAAACTGAAAGCTAATCTCCAGACTCCCTACTGTGTTTGTTTGTTTATAATCTGAGATAAAGCTCTTGAGAAAAGCTGGGCTGAGTGTCACGGAGCTCCCAAGTTCTGGAGCTGGGGCTTAAGTTTTGTGCTCTTACCCTGTTTCAAGGAAGAGCTGAGCTAATTTCTTTTGCCTGTGAACTTTTCCATATTGAAGGAAGTTATGAAGTAATAACTTTTATAAAATACTCTTACCTGAAAGGACTATACTGGAACAAGTATTGTTTAGACAAGGAAAGGAAGTGTTTGTATTTGAACTTTGGGAAAAAATAACTTTATGCAGAAAAATCCCTTTTATTTTTTTCCCTGTTGAACTGCAACAATTACTTATGTTCTCTGAAAGACTGATTCTGTTTTGGAAAGTCCAATCCTGGCTTGTTTGACAAACCAACAATAAAAAAATCTGATTATGGTTAAAGCACTACACTGGCCTGTGTTTCCATGTTTCGACAAACGGCATTCTGACTGTGTGAAACAGTGCATGAGTCCTACCTACTTGAAGAGAATCTTCCCTCTTCCTAGGGAAGCCATGCCAAGGCCTCAGAAAAGACACCGTGCAGGCTACCTGCAAGCTAGGCAGGACTTGTGGTGTGACATCCTGGAACCCTTCATTCTAGTTTCGGGGGTAGGCATTGTCCTTGACGCTGCACCTGAAGATTTTAAACTATAGTGCCGGGATATGGTGGATGGGTGAGTTGGGAGAGATGCTGCAGGATTTTGCTGGGGCCAGGAGCGGAGCTCCTGCTCCCCCCCCTCCCCAAACAAGACAGCTTTCCGCTGCCCATGCTTTGTTAGACAAATGACACTGGAAGAAGTCTTTAAAAAGACTGCCATTGTTCATGCACCATCATCTGATAGCTGAATACAGATAGAAGATCATATACTGTATATAGAAGATTTGTTAGACATTTTTGGCTAAGAAAGACTAGGGGAGATAGATGTCCAAAAGACACCATAAACCAGCACTTTGGACGTCTTACTAGTCAAAATGTCCAGGTGGGCATTCTCAAAACAGACTTTCTAGACATCTTTCTGGTTGTTTTGTCTCCAGTGCATCTAAATTTTAAGGGGGTGTGTTAGAGGCATGTTTTGGCTAGGTTTAGGGCGGGCTTATGATTTGGATGCTTTGTAGAGATAATCAGACCTTTAAAAATAGTCCACGGCTTTATTTTTTTAGATGTTTGGAGCTAGACCTGCTTTAAAAGCATCTAAATGCTAAAAAGGTGCCAGAGCTGACCAGATGACCATTGAAAGGATTAAGGCATGACTCCCTTCTCCTTACTCCCCCAGTGGTCACTGACCCCCTCCCACCACCCAAAGATGTGAACCCCCCATACTGTCCAGCCTGTATGAGAGATTCACATGGCTTACATACAACAGGGCAGAGGGATACTCTAAGGATTACTGCAGTGAATGTCATATTAAAAGTCACAGGTACAGCTGTCACTATAACTTGCTTATATTGTATAGTGAGCCGTCCAAAACCTACTGTACCTACATAAAGATGACACCTGCAGACATAAAGGCTATTGTTGTGGTATACAGGTGGGTACAGTAAGTTTTGGGTGAGTTTCAGAGGGTTCACCACATAATATAAGCAAGTTATAGTGGCATCTGTACCTGGGACTTTTAATATGACATTCACTACAGAAATCATTAGTGCCCCTCTACTGTACTCAGCAATGCTCAGCTGTCTGTGACAGTTTACTAAGAATGCTGGCTGCTTGAATGACAGAAAAACTTGCTTTTGTGTATTTTTCATGTGGATGTATTTATATTCGAGAATGGCCAAAAAAGATAGACATGCTAAAGGTCCAAATGTCTAGAAAAGTTATTTATTTATTTATTTTTTTAAAAAGACATTTTGCAGTGTTGAAAATGAACTATACTGGTATATGCTTAAGTCACCCACAAGGAGCACAACAAAACGATACTATGGACACCTGGTCTGAAGATTAAATTAAATATTCTCTCCAGTATAAAAAGCTATGGGCAGGTGCATATAAGCTCTGTTTCCTACAGAAGAGAGTAGGATTAAGCAGACAAAAGAGTATGTCAATTTATAAATTTATGAAAGTTAAATTAGCATTCTACCAGTCTGTGGTAATTTCTTCAGCAGTACTCAGTAACACCTCATGATTTTCGATGAAAAAGCAATTTAGAACAATAATTAGAAAATAACTATTTTATGCTGTGCATACAAGAACTGTGATTCCTGTCCTCTACTGACTCTTTGGCTTCTCTGCTTCCCAACAAAGCATGAGATTATGCATCACCCTCTATTAGGTGAAAGGGAAAATTCAGCATGGATGTTTCAATGTGACCAGTTCTGCATGGCCCTTTCAGAGTGGTCCTTTCAGCATGGGACAGTTCATTGCAGCTGTTCATCCCTTAACATTAAGACACCCTCTTAAATTCAATCTTTTACCCTGGAAGTCTTCCCTCTGTTCCAATATAAAGGGAAATCTTGCGATAACTAAACCTTAAGTTTGTATACCGCATCAGCTCTATAAAGATAGAGCTCAACATAGTTTACAGGTAATTCAATAAATGAGGGAAGGACATAATAAGAAATTAGAGATTATGAAAGGATAGCTAGCTTTATATTTTAAATAGATAGCTTTACATTTTGGAGAAAAGCCAGATTTTCAGATGCTTTCGGAATAATTGGAATGAGCCTAGGTTCTGCAGCGGGGCAGGGAGGTTATTCCAAAGCTCAATGAATTTGAAGAAAAGGGATTTCCCTAATTTCCCTGCATACATGACACCTTTTAATGAGGGGAAAGATGTGCCTGATTGTTCTGTGATGATGCATCCATCACCAGCCCCCGACCTTTCAAACCTTGACGTCAGCAGATGATGCTGAGGCAGGAGAAGACCACGGGTGAGTGAAGGGAAAGGAAAGAAACACCAGTGTGGGGGGGTCAAACTATCCCCCACCCTCTTTCAAACCTTGAAGTCACCAGATGATACAGAGGCAGGAGATGGAGACCACAGGTGGGGTGGAGGGAAAGGAAAGAAGAACCAATGGGGCGAGGAGGCTATCCCACCCCCCCTTTTTTTCAAACCTTGCAGCTTCAGCAAGGTAAGCGCTTGACATTACAATGGCCATAATGAAACATCCACAGTTAAGTGACTAAACTGAATCGGGCTGGTTGAAACGGCCATGCTGAACTATCCATTCTGAATTGGCCACAATAAAATGGCTGTGCTGAACTGGTCAGGCTGAACTGACCATGTTGAAACATCCTAGACCCTCTGTTAGTGCCTCCTGATTGCCATTGGATTGAAGTCTTCAGCAATATACAGTTTCTGTACCGTATTATTTCAGGGCAAGTGGTACATAGTTACTAGCATCATACACTTGCAATACAGCCATTGTATAAGATGGGTTTCATCTGCTGTGTTGAATTACTGCTTTAATTTATTTGAAAGTAGTTCACTTAATTAAACTCAAATATTTAAAAATATATTTAAATCAGAGATGTGTGAATAGAACATTATTCTGCTCATTTATTATTCATGTGGCAAGGAAAAGTACTCTAATAATGCCGCCTAATATTCGTTCATTACGACAGATAGATTCAAAGTGGATAATCAATATAGTGTCGAGAATGCGTGTTAGAGTCAATGAAAAGGTCATAAGAGGCAGGACTTTTTATTTTCTCAATAATTCGTTATGAGCTAATTTTTTTAATCAAACATACAATTATGCAGGATAAGTATAACTCTGGTAGGAGTTAGATTAAAAAGTAGCCATGTTTTCTGACATATATTCAAATGTATTGACAAAAATATTCACCTGAAGGCCCACAAGAGGTACCACTCCTATTTTCTTGCTCATAAGAGTTGCTGAATTGACAGCACTTTGAAATAAAGTCCTCCATTTTTGTACAGAATAAGGATCCCCACGCTGTCCTATGGCAAGCTGGTGATGCATTCTTCCGGGAAGGGGTAAAACGCGGACCTCACGGACCTGACGGACCTCACAGATCTAAACCCGTACAGCCTTAAAAATCTGAGGTCCGTGTCGGTCCATGTCCGTGCCGCTTGTAGTTTCTGTCGCTGACAGACCTTGATGAGATTTTTGCACTGACGGATCCGTCTCAGCATAGGAATGGAAAAGTGTTAGGATCCGTCAGCGCTAAAATCTCTTCGAGGTCTGTCAGAGCCAGAGACTAGTGCTGGAGTTTGGAGACTTATTTTCCATAACGCACGTCCATAACGCACGTCCCCGCTCTCTTGGCTTCTGCTCTGCCGCTCCAGCACTAGTCTCTGGCTCTGACAGACCTCGAAGAGATTTTAGCGCTGACGGATCCTAACACTTTTCCCTCCCTATGCTGAGACGGATCCGTCAGTGCAAAAATCTCATCAAGGTCTGTCAGCGACAGAAACTACAAGCGGCATGGACACGGACCAACACGGACCTCAGATTTTTAAAGCCATACGGGTTTAGATCCGCGAGGTCCGTCAAGTCCGTGAGGTCCGCGTTTTACCCCTTCCCCATTCTTCCTGTAGCTCTCTCCACCTAGTGCAGGGGTAGGGAAGTCCGGTCCTCCAGAGCCGTATTCCAGTCGGGTTTTCAGGATTTCCCCAATGAATATGCATGAGATCTATTTGCATGCACTGCTTCAATGCATATTCATTGGAGAAATCCTGGAATACGGCTCTCGAGGACCAGAATTCCCTACCTCTGACCTAGTGCATGGGCAGATTGGGGCAGAGAAGGAATGGATCCTGAAGAGTTATCTGATTGCTGGCATTGAATACTGGCCAACACCCAGCTGTTTATGTTTATATTTATTTGATTCTTGAAATAACTCTGGCTGTTGCCCAAGACTTGAATATTTAGTGCTGGTTCCCAGATATGATCTGGCACTGAATATTTGAGTCTAGTTCTTCCCACAGAAGTGAGCATTTATAAAAATGCTGGCTGCCACGGCCTGAATATCATATCCTGTTTCTACTATTAATATGTTGCTCTAATGCCTTAACTCAGAACGGGTTACATTATTTTATTCAGGTACTCAAGCATTTTTCCCTGTCTGCCCGACGGGCTCACAATCTACCTAATGTACCTAGGGCAATGGGGTGATTAAGGGACTTGCCCAGGTTCACAAGGAGCAGTGTGGGTTTGAACCCACAACTCCAGGGTGCTGAGATTGTAGTTTTAACCACTGCACCACACACTCCCCTTAACCACTGTGCTACACACTCCCTCACCAATTAGTGCAGAACTCCATGATTTGTTTCACAGCTTCTTGAAACCCTATCTCAGTTGTCCTGTTTGTCTGATTACACTTTAAGCTTTCTTAAGCAGGGATTGAGTCTTCATGGTTAATGTATAGCACTGCATGCATCTGGCAGCACTACAGAAATGATAAGCAACAGTAGTAGTAGTTGTGAACCCTCTGAGATCAGATCCACATTAAACTGCCCCAAAGACTGTGTGTGGCCATCAACCCAAAGGTCCAGTTCCAGCATAGCTGCAAGAATTTAAATTGCTAGAGGTAAAATATTGACCTGGGTGGTGTACTGAATAAGACTGTCAATTCTTGTTCAGAGAAAGGGAGAAAAATATAAAGTTCTTATCTTTGGGATGGAAGATACATCCAGAATCTGCAGGCTATGGGGCTCATAATCAAAACTTAAACACGTTTAAAAATCCGTCCAAGTCGGCACTTGGATGACCTATAAGAAAGGTTGTTGTCCAAGTGCCGATAATCAAACTGACTTTCTTGACATATCCAGGGACTTTTAGGCCTCTGAATGCTGCTGTGAGCCCAGAGCTAAAAGGGGCTTATCTGGAAGAGTGGTTAGGATGGTGGAGTGTGTGGTGCAGTGGTTAAAGCTACAGCCTCAGTACCTTAGGGTTGTGGGTTCAAACTAGAGAGTTGCGCAGGGACAGAAATCCCACCCGACCCACCCGTCCCCGCCAAAGTCCCACCCGTCCCCACCCGTCCCCGTGAGGACTCCCACCCGTCCCCACCCGTCCCCGCGAGGAATCCCTCCGTCCCCACCCGTCCCCGCGAGGAATCCCCTCCGTCCCCGCGAGGAATCCCCTACGTCCCCACGAGGAATCCCCTACGTCCCCGCCCATCCCTATAAACTTCAGAAATAGTTATTTCATTTAATTATGCTACTGAATTAAAGGCTCTGGTAGAAACCCATTTAAAAATAAGCAAAAAGACTTTATTAATTTGGAAATATTAATTGGGAAGAATACATACTTTGTAAACGGGTTTCTACCAGAGCCTCTAATGTTTATAAATTTTTATCAACACAACTAATATACTACTTTATCCTTAAGCAAAAAAAAAAAAAAAAGAATTTTTTTACTACCTTTATTGCCTGGTTTCTGCTTTCTTCATGTTCTCATTCAATTCCTTCCATCCACTGCCTCTCTTCTCTCTGTGTCTTCCATTTGCTCTGTTACTGTGCCTCTCCCTTTCTCCCCCCTCCCAAATTGGTCTGGCACCCATCTTTTTCCCTCCGCTCCCCCCATAGTCTGGCACCTCTGTCTTCTTCCCTGCCAGCGTCTTCTTCCCATTCCCTCTTCCCCATTTCCTTTCAGTGTCCTTCTCCCCCACCATCTTCCCCATGTCCTGTCAGGCAGCATCCTTCTCCCCCCTCTGCCTTCCCCATGTCCTTTCAGCGTCCTTCTCCCCCCTCTGTCTTCCCCATGTCCTTTCAGCGGCCTTCTCCACCCCTGTTTTCCCCATGTCCTTTCAGTGGCATTCTCCACCCCTTTGTCTTTCCCAGTGCTTTCAGGGTCCTTCCCCCCTCCTCCCGTTTACCCCATGTCCTTTCAGCGTTCTTTTCCACCCCTTTGTCTTCCCCAGTGCTTTCAGCGGCCTTCTCCCCCCTTAAGCGTTTTTTCTTCTCCACTCCACCTTTCCTCCCTCCCTGCCTCCACCTTTGTGGCGTTTTTGCACCCGACCGACAACAGAACAGGCCCGGTCGGACAAATCTCCCTGTCCTGTAGCCGCAAATCAAAATTATCTTCTTACAGCAGCTGGAGTAGTAAGCTGCTGTAAGAGGTAATTTAGATTTGCGGCTACAGGGCAGGGAGATTTGTCGGCCGGGCCTGTTGTCGGTCGATCGGGGGACCTGACCAGCTGTGCACATTCTCCGGGGCGGACCGCCCCTTCCCCCCTCTTTCGTACGCCATTGCCTTCTCCCTACCTGCCTTGCCGCACACAGCCGACCGGAAGTCTTCCTGATGTCAGCGCTGACGTCGGAGGAAGGGAGGGCTTTGCTTAAGCCCTCCCTCCGACGTCAGTGCTGACATCGGGAAGATTTCCGGTCGGCTGTGTGCTGCAACAGGGCAGGTAAGGAGACTACCCTCGCGGCTCGAGTGCACTGCGATCCAACCCCGCAGGAACCCCGCGACCCTTGGAGGCGTCCCACGGGATCCCCGTGACCCTAGGGGGCGTCCCCACGGGATCCCCGTGACCCAAAGAGGGAACCCGCGGGATTCCCGTCATCCCCGTTCCCATGCAGCTCTCTAGTTCAAACCCACGCTGCTCCTTATAACCCTGGGCAATTCACTTAATCCTCCCATTGCCTACCGGGACAGACAGGGAAAGATGCTTGAGTACCTGAATAAATTCATGTAAACCATTCTGAGCTCCCTTGGGAGAACAGTATAGAAAATTAAATAAATAAATATTTGGGCAGGATGTGGGCCAACCTAGACTTAGTCATCCTGCAGCGATAATCTAAAGTTTGATGAGACTGCCTAGACGGAACTTATACATTGTGACTTAGGCGATCTAAAAATAGGTCTAAGTGCCCAGAAGGTATCCAAAGTGACTAGATAACCACTGCAGGGACAAAGTACAGACTCCCCCAGTGATCACGGAACTCCCCCTCCCCTGCCATAAAAATTGGAATAAAAACGTACATACCTGCCTCCGGAACATCAGCACCAGGCATAGTAAAGCTGCACAGAGATGGCTTTAGTGGTCTGGGGGTGGGGTGGGTGGGCTAGTGAACCATAGAAAGGAGGACCCAGGCCCATAAACCTCTCTAACCACTGCATTCATGGTGAAATATTTCCTTCCCCCCAAACCCTTTTGTACTGTCATATAGCTGGCACCTGCAGCCATAAGGGCTATTGGTGTGGTAGACAGGTGGGTTTTGGGGAATTCAGCATTACCTATAAGGGAGTTGTGGTGAGATGTTTATGTGGTACCCTTTTTGTGAAGTTCACAGCAGTGCCCTGAAAGGTGCCCCACTGCTCTGTTGCCATGTCTGGGTGGTCAGTTCATCACAATGTTGGCCCCTCCCACATCCAAATGGTCTTGTTCTGGGTGTTTGGGACTTAGATGGATTTTTGTTTGAAAATGTGGTATAAAGATAGACGTACTGGCGACCTGGATGATCAATGGTCTGGACGTCCAGATAGACAATTTTCAAAATAAAATATTCTATTTCCATTTTTAAAATTTTTTGAGAATGGACATTTTTCCACTGCCGACTCTGGGCATCTTGCACCATACATCTGAATCAGACTTAGATGTTTCTTTTTATTATGCCCCTCCACATTTTTATTTACTCTTTTTTTTTTTTTTTTAGCCTGTCCTCTCAAAAGAGCCCTGAAGGGTTATAAATGCACATATATAGTATAAATCAGCAACAGAATAATACAAATACATACACTTACACAGATTTTAAATTATTTTTCACAGTTACAAAATACAATGGTACCTCGGTTTATGAGCATACTTCGTTCCAGAAGCATGCTCGTAATCCAAAATACTCGTATATCAAAGCGCATTGCCCATTGAAAACAATGGAAACGCTGACAATTAATGATGACCCAAAAGGTGCTAAAGAATTGGGAAGAAGTGGCGATGGATGGCCCAGGGATGTGTACCTGTCGGGTGTCAGGTGCTGCAGATTGTAGGTGGCGAGCCGCGCGCAACCATCGGGGTCCTTGTACAGCTGCAGGCAGCGCCACTTCAAGGAGTTGCCTCTTCCATCCGCCAGCCAGGCAGCCTCGAGGCTCTCGAGGACTGGAGTTCCCTACCCCTGCTCTAGACAAAACATAGAGAAATCCAACAATTCTACAGTGGAGAGCAAATGGCCAAACACAAAGGAAAACTGGTGTTTTGATGAGGTGGGGTAGAGAGTACCATTGAGTGGTAAAGGGAAGGGGGGGGGGGTTGGGGAGTGGATGTAAAGGGTATTTATATGTGTTTATTATATTATTATTTTTGATACATCATTATTGTATTTAGCGTCGTCAACTGTATTTGATGTTGTTTACATCAATAAAAATTGTAGGTGGCCAGCCGCACGCAACCATCGGGGTCCTTGTACAGCTGCAGGCAGCGCCACTTCAAGGAGATGCCTCTTCCATCCGCCAGCCAGGCAGCCTCGAGGCTCTCGAGGACCGGAGTTCCCTACCTCTGCTCGTAACGTACAATGTTGATGTGTGTGATTATACATAATGCGCATGTGGGATGGCGCTGAGCTACATGGGCTCAGGGGTTCTCCAACATGTGCGGAAGGCATCTCCTTGAAGCGGGGCTGCCCGCAGCTGTAAGTGCTCATTTATTGGGGTGGCACTCGGTTTGCAAGACAAGATTGCTGAGTGTTTTGCTCGTCTTGCAAAATACTCGCAAACCGCGTTACTCGCAAACTGAGGCTTGACTGTATTAGAAAACTATTCAGATATCAGTTTAAAGTTCTAAATCCTCATTTTCAGACATCTTTTATATAAAAAGATAAGTTTTCACAGCTTTCTGGAAATTTAACATCCTCAATTGTGGAAAACCATTTGGAGTGCAGCTGGATTGTAACAGTGTAATTGAGGTTTATAACATTTTGGACCCCTGAGGAAGAAATGTTTATTGAAACACAGACCGTATCGGGTCCCGGTTTCTACCATTGAGAACCTAACTGTGAAAAACATCAGATTTTTAAATCTTCAATAAAGTTCCTGAATCCTGTACATTACCTCTGCAGTTTTTCTTAGGTTCAAACAATTTTTATTGATGCAAATACGGCTCTCGAGGACCAGAGATCCCTACCCCTGGTGTAGGGGCATCTGTGAGTCATGACAATTCTATTTCATTGTGCACGTTATTGAATACTGTTAGTTAGGCAACAAAATTCTGAAATCTTTCAAAAAAATCTCTGAAAATGCATTTATACTATATGTTAGAGCAGTGTTCTTCAACCACCCGTCTGTGGATCAGTGCTGGTCTGCAGAAAATTCATGCCGGTCCACGCAGGGCCGGCGAGATCAAGCTGCAATTTCCTGCCAGTCCACACAGGGCCGGCAAGATTGATGAGCTGCAATTTCCTACCGGTCCAGCGAGATCATGGGGAGCCTCCGACAGTGGCTTCTATGAATTCTATGAGCATCTGACTGTTACCACTGTGGCTAAAAAGCACACTACAGTTTTGTAAAACGGGGAGAGGTTAGTTTGTGATTACATATTCCATACTAGGCGAAGGTGTTTTCTGTATTCTGTATGTTCGAAAGACATGGTTTTCTGTTAGGACTGACTGTGCAGAATTGATCTGTACTGGTCTGGCTTATTTAGTTTTACAATGGGTGTATTGATGTTGTATTGTTCACTGCAGTATGTAAGATGCTGCCTTTTCCTAGGTACACACTTCTGTGACGTGTGGATTGTTACTAAAAATCATGTTTTTCATACAGATGGGAGCAGGGAGGGGGGGAATGATGGGCCCCGGATGTCACATATGCTAGGTATGCCACTGATTCCACACTTTTCTTGACACTTTTCGTTTCATTTCATATCAGTGTAGAATAACTTGTAAGTTTCATGGCTCTACATCATTCTCTTCTTGGCTGGGCTGAGAACTTTTCAGCGGCCCCTCATAGATTTTGAGCACATAACTTTTCACATCTTTTATAGGACTGCCCCCATAGTGCGCACACTTTAAGAGGAGGATACACTATCACCAGTGGTCATCATTAATTTCAAAAGACATCCCATTCCTAATAGTTTATTCCCCCTTTTACTAAGCCGCGGTAGAGATTTTTATCATGGCCCTGAGCGCTAAATGCTCCGCTACTTCTCCGATGCTCATAAAATTCCTATGAGTGTCTAAGCAGCTTTAGAGCATATTACGCCCTGGGCCACGGTAGAAGCCTCTACCGCGGCTTAGTAAATGAGGGCCCTAATAATGTTTAAACAAGTATTGCCACACCATTCTTTTCTTATCTCTCTCAGGGGAGAAACCTTTTAGTGCAGTGATCTCAAAGTCCCTCCTTGAGGGCCGCAATCCAGTTGGGTTTTCAGGATTTCCCCAATGAATATGCATTGAAAGCAGTGCATGCGCATAGATCTCATGCATATTCATTGGGGAAATCTTGAAAACCCGACTGGATTGCGGCCCTCAAGGAGGGACTTTGAGACCCCTGTTCTAGTGCGTACTATTCATCTGTTAGCTAGAGCAACTCATTATGAGCTAGGAGAGTTCCCTATAATGAGATTGTGTCAAATTTTTGCTGCATGATATAGATAAATAATTTCCTTGTGAAATAGAATTATTGAGCCTTTTTATGTTAGGGGACATTATTTTAACATCAGTGCCATGTCTTGTGTGCTGCTGTTCCATGAATTTTATAGAGACAGCAGCACATTAAGATCTGTGAGCAGAACATATGTCTTGTTATTGCATTCAATATAGTCAAGCAGTATAACATAACATGCTGAATAATCCAGTGGACATGTTTTATCCAGAACACCCGTGCCATATTGAACCAAAATCAGATAGCTACAAGCAAGAACTCTGCTATGTTTAATATGCTTAAGGATACAGGCATACAAAAATTTACTCTTGGAGCCAGGACATGTATGAATTCTGTGAGAATCTTTTAGGAGAAAATTGAGAAGGAAAGGGAATGAAGACTTGTATACTGCCTTGTTGAAAATGACATTCAAAGCAGTGGGTACTGGAGGATTGAGTGACAAGGAGTAGCAATGGGATTTGATCTCACAACCTCTGGGTACAGAAACAGCAGCTCTACCAGGAAGCTACATCCACTCATCTATATGGCCTCTGTTCATAACTCAAACCACACATTTCAACTTGAATCTTTTCTAGATTCAGTACAATTACACAAATGCTACCTCCCCTATCTTTAGCTTTCTATCAGGATGAACTCCAGGTTTTCTGCAATATAGATTCACAGGCTCTCCTCAACAGCCACCCGCTTGCCTCTAGTCAGTCTCTACAATCATATATCAGAGCATGAATTGAACAATATATACCTTATAACACAACTTGTGTATCCTGCTTGGCTTGCTATTTTTTGGTCCCTTTCCTGTGGAATTATATTCTTGCTTTTCTACGCAGATGATATTCAGCTTTTACATCCGTTAGACTCCAATAACCCCCTTGAAACAATAGCAATCAATAAGAAACTCGAACAGATTTACCAATGGCTTGATGCTAACAGATTAGCTCTCAATGTTAATAAATCAAATGTTATGCTCTTTCCCTGGAAAGAAGGTCTTAAGCTCAATTTTCCAATCACTATTAAGGGTTCCACTTTACAGTTGATCAGTAGCATTAAGATCCTAGGGGTTATTTTTGATTATACACTAATTTATCACGATCACATTAGTAGTATTGTTAAATCAACTTTCTTCACACTACATCAAATTTATTCAGTTTACAAATCTTTATTCAATGCTGGTGAAAAATAGATAGGGATCATATTGATATAATACAGAATTGTTGGTACTATAGTCATTCGCACAGTCTCAATGCATCCCCACCAGGATAACCACTTAGGCGAGAGTTTTCTTATCAAATCTTTTATTGTATCATGCATTTTATGCTCATTAGCTTTAATTGTTTCATCCAAAATGCTGAAAACTGAAAAGCTCGGAAAACTGAAATTTAATGCAAACCGGAAGTAGTCAATTTCTCCAAACCTGAAACCAATGCAGGTGCATGTGTTTTTCCGGTTTCAAGTTAGAGGGCTGAAAAATTACAAAGAGAGCTACAAATTCCACTCAGGGTGGCAGTGAGGGAGGGAACAATTAATAGATGTTGGTCATTTGACCTCAGTAATCTTGTTGAGGTGTAGAGAATCAATAATTTATGAATGAAGGCGGGAGTTTTATAAAGAAGAGATTTGAGAGTTAGCAGACTTAATTTATATGTTATGTGGTGAGCAACTGGGAGCCAATGCACTTTCTTAAGGAGAGGTGTCACATGGTCAAATTTCGTAGCTTTCATTATAAGCTTAATAGAAGCATTTTGGATAATCTGTAAATGTCTAGTTTCATTTTGGGCTATTCTCTTAAATAGAGCATTACAATAATCAATTTTTGAAATAACCAGAGAATGAATTAATGTGTTGAGTGACTTTGGACATAAGAATTTCAAAACTGATCCACTTGTACCCATTTTACTCCACTTCGGATTTTGTAGACTTCAATCATATCTCCCCTCAGCCGTCTCTTTTCAAAGCTGAAGAGCCCAAACAGTTTTAGTCTTTCCTCATACGAGAGGAGTTTCATCCCCTTTACCATCTTGGTCGCTCTTCTTTGAACCTTTTCTAGTGCTTCTATATCTTTCTTGAGATAAGAAGACCAGAATTAAATGCAATACTCCAAATGAGGTCGCACCATGGAGTGATACAGGGGCATTATGACATTCTTAGTTTGTTAACCATCCCTTTTTTAAATAATTCCCAGCATCCTGGGTTGTTTTTTTTTTGGTGGAAGGTTTCATCGTATTGTCTACAATGACACTCAGACTGAGTAGTAGCTCTTGAACATATTTTATCATCTTCAGACCTTTTGTACCCTCAGGCACAGCCAGCATCCAGATATTACAATGGTTATTTAAGTTTTCTGGGCACTTCGTTAAGACCTCCACTGTTTTAACCTCTCACAGCAATTGATAAATGTGTTTTGCATGGCCTGCAGTTTATTCTACGTTGACTCAAACCTAAGCTTAACTTTGGTAATCTCATTGCAAACTTTGCTCATCCTTACACTCATTCATTACATCCTTTAAAAAGAGTAATTCCAGTTTGATGGTTTTTAAGTAATTTCTGATTCCTCCATATGTCCAGCCTTTTGAAGAAATAATGGCTTATGTTTGGAGCACTTGACTCCCTGCATTAACAAACTGGCAAAGTTCTACAAAGGGATTAAAACTATTCCTGGTTCAAACCAATTAAGAATTTTCAACAGCTAGGCTTGTGAACTCCAGCTTTATATGGTCATGTTTGCTGGTGATTCCTGATTATTAACAATTTAGCATAATGTCTGACTGATAGTTGATTTTTAAACATTCACATGTTGTCAGTTCATTTTGCAAAAACATACATTCTTACACAGTGTTATTTCATATGTATATGAAGTGCAAATTTGTCAAGCTGATTTATTCATGCTATTAAAAAGTGATTACATGAAATGGGAGAGTTCTCAGGCCTTAGTTTAGACCAGGGCTGCCCAAGTCTGGTCCTCGAGATGTACTGGCAGGCTAGGTTTTCAGGATAACCACAATGAAGTGATCCCCTCCTATTGTTTTTACCACTCCCCATTTACTGTCCTTTTTTATTAATTTTACTTTGAAGTATTTCTACCACTTTCTGGGTGAAGAACTTCCTTACGTTTATATGGAATCTATCCCTTATAACTTTAGAGAGTGCCCTCTCGTTCTCTTCACCTTGGAGAGGGTGAACAATCTCTCTTCCTCTACTAAGTCAATTCCCTTCAATATCTTGAATGTTTCGATCATGTCCTCTCACAGTCTCCTCTTTTCAAGGGAGAAGAGGCCCAGTTCTCTAGCCTCTCATTGTACTGAAACTCCTCCAGTCCCTTAATCATTTTTGTCGCCCTTCTCTTGACCCTTTCAAATAGTCCTTTTTCATGTATTGCGACCAATGTTGGATGCAGTATTCCAGGTAGGGGCGCACCATGGCCCGGTACAGCATCATGATATCAGAGGGAAGGCTTCCAGGTCAGCCAAAGGCCATGTTTAGGAACCAGGACCACAGCTTTGCAAAGAGAAGTGCAGCTGGGAGGAGAGAGATGGCCAGAGGAAGTACCCCCCCAAAAGAAGAAAGGAATAAATTTAGATTGCAGAATATAGGGAAGATGGCAAGGGGCGCATTCAGACATGGTAGTGAGGAGGAAGGTCACATTTGGACAGGAAGGAAGAAGGGGTACATTGGCATAGTCTGGGAGAAGCAGGGTCTCATTGAGATACATAAGGAAGGAAGGGGGCAAAAACTTTGGACAAAGGATTGAAGAAAGGAGGGAGAGAGCATGAACTTGGGACACAGAACAGACGGAAGAAGGGCAGCATGAACGTGGGACATAGAATGAAGGGAGTGAAGGAGAGAGATGCTGAGGTGGGGAGGGAACAGAAAGGGAGAATTTTTGGGTATGGTTGTCTAAATGAGAGCTAAAGAGAGATGCTGCACATAAGAATTGCCTCTGCTGGGTCAGACCAGTGGTCCATCGCTCATGCGGCAGCCCCCAAGTCAAAGACCAGTACTCCAAATGAGTCCAGCCTCACCTGCGTACGTTCCAGTTTAGAGGGAAATTGTCCAACTTTGTCTTGAATCCCTGGAGGGTATTTTCCCCTATAACAAACTCCGGAAGAGCGTTCCAGTTTTCTACCACTCTCTGGGTGAAAAAGAACTTCCTTATGTTTGTACGGAATCTATCCCCTTTCAACTTTAGAGAGTGTCCTCTCGTTCTCCCTACCTTGGAGAGGGTGAACAATCTGTCTTTATCTACTAATTCTATTCCCTTCAGTATTTTGAATATTTCGATCATGTCCCCACTCAGTCTCCTCTTTTTAAGGAAGAAGAGGCCCATTTTCTCCAATCTTTTACTGTACGGCAACTCCTCCAGCCCCTTAACCATTTTAGTCGCTCTTCTCTGGACCCTTTCGAGAAGTACCGTGTCCTTCTTCATATACGGCGACTAGTGCTGGACACAGTACTCAGGGGTGGGGGCACACCATGGCCCAGTACAGCAGCATGATAACCTTCTCTGATCTGTTTGTGATCCCTTTCTTTATCATTCCTAGCATTTTGTTCGCCTTTTTCACCGCCACTGTGCATTGCGTGAACGGCTTCATCGACTTGTCAATCAGAACTCCTAAGTCTCTTTCCTGGGAGGTCTCTCCAAGTACTGTCCCGGACATCCTGTATTCGTGCATGAGATTTTTGTTAAAGACATGCATCACTTTACACTTATCCAAGTTGAACATCATTTGCCATGTCGATGCCCATTTATCGAGCTTGATTATGTCACATTGCAGATCTTCACAATCCCCCTGCGTCTTCACTACTCTGAATAACTTTGTATCGTTCGCAAATTTAATCACCTCACTCGTCGTACCAATATCCAGATCATTTATAAAGATGTTGAAGAGCACGAGTCCAAGCACCGAGCCCTGTGGCACCCCACTGGTGACGCTCTTCCAGTCCGAGTATTGTCCATTTACCCCACTCTCTCTTTCCTATTCTCCAGCCAGTTTTTAATCCACATGAGTATTTCACCCTTGATTCCATGGCTCGCAATTTTCCGAAGTAGTCGGACGCAATTTTCCATAGTTGTTGAACACCTTCTGAAAATCCAGATATACAATGTCAACTGGGTCGCCCTTGTCTATCTGTCTGTTTACTCCCTCAAAGAAGTGCAGCAAGTTTGTCAAATAAGATCTGACTTTGCTGAAACCGTGCTGGCTGGTCCTCATCAAACCGTGTCCGTCATGGTGATCAATTATGTGGTCCTTTATCAGGGCCTCTACCATCTTTCCTGGTACCGAGGTCAGACTCACTGGTCTGTAGTTTCACAGATCTCCCCTCGAACCTTTTTTGAAGATCGGCATAACATTTGCCACCTTCCAGTCTTTCGGAATCTTTCCTGATTTGCTCGACAGATTGGCTATTAGTTGAAGCAGTTCAGCTATAGTTCCTTTCAGGTCTTTTATGACCCTTGGATGGATGCCATCTGGTCCCAGGGATTTATCGCTCTTAAGCCTATCGATTTGCCTGTATACCTCTTCTAGACTGACCGTCAACCCTGTCAGTTTCCCGTCTTCATTTCCAGCATGTAGCCTGATGGGTTCTGGTATGCTGTGTATATACAGATGAAAAAATGTGTTCAGTTGTCGTCGATTGCTTTGTCCTCCTTTAGCACTCCCTTTATTTCATGGTCATCCAACAGTCTCACCGCTTCCTTCACGGGTCGTTTCCCCTTAATATATTGAAAGAACGGCTTGAAGTTTTTCACCTCCTTGGCTAGTTTTTCTTTGTAGTCTCTTTTGACCCCTTTTACCGCCTTATGACACCTGCGTTGATGTTGTTTGTGCTTATTCCAGTTTTCGTCCGTTCTTGACCTTTTCCATTCCTTAAATTAAGTTTTCTTGACTCTGATTGCTTCCTTCACCTCTACAGTGAGCCCGCCAGTTCCTGTTATTTTTCCTCTTGGATCCCTTGTTAATATGCGGTATATATAGATTTTTCACCTCGGTGACCTTGTCCTTAAAAAAAGACCAAGCTTGCTCTAGTGTTTTTACAGTGTGTATCCTCTTCTTAATCTTCTTCCCCACCATAAGTCTCATCTCTTCGTAATTCCCTTTTCAGAAGTTCAGTGCCATGGCCATCATTCTGGATCAATGTTTTTCCCCTGTGCCCAGGTCAAAGCGGATCACCCAGCATCCCTTCTACTTCTATACCTTGTACCGGTCCTCGCAGTCCATTTAGAATTAAGTCCAGAATTGCATTTTCCTTGAAAAGTTGTTCCAGGAAGCAATCACCTACAGCATCCAGGAACTTGGTCTTCCTAGCACAGCCAGAGGTGCCTTGGTTCCAGTCTATCTCTCATAGTTGGTCACCCATGATAACTGCATTGCCTCCCTTGCAGTTGCGTTTAATCTCGTCAGTCATTTCTCCATCAATTTCTTCGGACTGCCCTGGGGGTCGGTAGTAGATGCTGATCTTCGTTTCCAGTCCATTTATTCCCGGAATTTTGACCCATGGAGATTCTAACTTATCCGTCTGTTGTGGCATGTCCTCTCCAGTAGATTCAATTTCCTCTTTGACGTATATGGCAATGCCCCCACCTTTTTGAGCTACTCTGTCTCTGTGGTATAGTTTACATCCTAGTAGCACAGTGTCCCAGATGTTTTCCTCAGTCCACCATGTTTCTGTGATGCCGATGATGTCCACGTTATCTTTTTGTGCCATAACTTCTAATTCACCCATCTTATTCCTTAGGCTCCTTGCATTCGAGTACATACACTTGAGTTTGCGGCCTGTTCCTTTCTTGCATTTCCTTCCCTCTTGTGTCCCTTTTGATCTTTCTTGCCTGTGATCCGATGAGTCTTCCCCTCTATCTTCCTGCAAGGTATCCTCTGGGTATACTGGTTCCCGAACCATCGACTGTCGGCTTTCCCCTTCTTCCTAGTTTAAAAACTTTCCAACTTCTCTCTTGATGTTGCTTGCAAGTAGCTTTGTTCTGTCTCTGCTGAAGTGGAGTTCGTCCTTGCTGAATAGCTTGGTCTTCCCCCAGAACATCGTCCAGTTGCGCACAAAGTGGAATCCTTCTTCCTCACACCAGCGCCGCATCCACGTGTTGACTGCTTGCAGCTCCATCTGCCTCTTCTCATCAGCCCTGGGTACTGGCAGGATCTCCGAGAATGCTACCCTCTGCGTTCTGGCCTTCAGCTTCCTTCCTAGCATCCGGAACTGGTCCTTTAGTACTTCCCTGTTGTAGTTCCTGTTGCTCACATTGTTCAACCCACATGGATCACCACTGCTGTATCTTCTTCTTCCACACTGTCGATGATCCTGTCTTCTACTTTGGCTCTCGGTAGGCAGGTCACCAGCCAATCCAGTCTTCCTCCCACTATGTGAAGAAAGAAGTGATTTGTTGGGCATAGGGAGGGACAAATAAATATTGGACATTATGTGGGAGAGGCATGAGGTACAGATTCATGGGGAACAGAGAGAGATGAAAGTGAGAAATGTTGGATGTGGTGGTGGAGAGGGGATAGTGGGACAGATGAAGAACAAAAGTAAGTGTAAACCTCCTATGTTTTATTTCTGTTTAAACTAGAGTACATTAATTTGAGGACTATTTCTTTAATGTTTAATGTTTTTATAGACTGTCTCCTGTACAGGATCCATGTTACATACAAATTCATCTTAAGAATAGTTTTAAAAAATGGAACTCGTTCTTTACCCAGGGACTGCCTGTATCTGGCAGTAGAGGGATTTTGTGTTGCTGTTACTGAAGTGACACTATATATTTGTTTTGATGTATGACAAATGAGAAATCTGGGACTGACAGATATACAATGAAATATTTAGACATGCTTTGTTGAGGTGTGAATTTTGCATTCGGTGTGTCACATACATGAATATCATGAAGAAAGGTTGAGAACCACTGTTCCAGAGGGATAGCCCCTGGAGATGAAAAGAGGGAGAGCCTGCCACTAGAATGGGGCAGGGTGAAATGCAGAAAGAGCTCCCTCTTCAAGACAGGACCTCCCTGGCTAATGCTGGCTCTAATAGAGGGAATTGTTTTCCAAGCAGTGGGGTGAACTTGAGAACAGGCATCTAAATGCCCCCTAGCTGTGATACCACGTGCTAATGGCAAAATTAGCACATAGTCATTTATTGAGAAAATGGAAAATTGGCCATTTTCCATCTATGATAAACATGTCCTTAGCATGCGGGAAAGACCGGTGTAAGGGCACACTAAGGTGACTTTTTGCTGCAGCTTTGAAAAAAGACTTCTATATACTCATAAAATATGAGGGCAGAACTTTCATGTTTACCATATATTTTGTTCCATAAGATGCACCTGATCATAAGACACATCTTAGATTTAGAGGAGGAAAACAACAACAAAAAATTCTGAACCAAATTCTCCCTGCCAAGCTCGACACTCAACCCCACACCCCTTGCCAGGCTCTGCACCCTGTCCCCCCCTCCCTGCCAAGCTCTGTACCCTGTCCCCCCTCTGATGGTCTAATGGTAGGCCAGGAAAGGGCACAGGGAAGGCAGGGACAGGGCACAGGGCAGGCAGGCCTAGTGCCTGGCAGGCAGGTAGGGACAGGGCACAGGGCAGACAGAGTACAGGGCAGACCTAGTGGCCTAGTGACAGGCAGGCAGGCCTAGTGGCAGGCAGATAGGGACCACCACCCTGAGGCAGTCAGGCAGGACACCCCCCACCCCGGGACAACTCCAACACGTGGATGCCTTCAAGAGCGATGACAGGCAAATAGGAGGCAGCAGAAGCTGAACAACCGACTCAGCCACCCTCTGTCCAGCATTTTCCCCTGACCCTGTCTATCAAACCTCCCCTCCTACCTTCAAACTGTCTTTGAGGTCTCTGACATCAATTCACAGATGCTGAACTGCGGGTGAAGGAAGAGAGAAGGAGAGAGGGGGGTGGAGGGATGCCTGATGGTGCACGCTGCTCCTTGTGAAGTTCAGTTTCTCTTCAATGTGTCCAACAATGCAATTGCAGGAGTGCAAGTCCGCTGAGGAGACGGAGAGAGAGGGCAGGCCAAAGGAGATCCTCTGACGCCGGCATCAATCCACCGCTGGTAACCACGTTGGGGCCATGCTGCTGCTGGACAAGAGCCCAGAAAGGGTTGTGCGCTGCTCCTCTGCTGAAGTTTGTACAGCATCTCATTTGGACCCTAGCCAAGATAGGCTGTCTTCACCCTCTTAGGCTGCACATGGAGTTCACTCGGAGCTGTCCTCTCTGCCGACGCAAAGCTCCAATGCCCACCATGGCACCGCCTTTGCCACTCCGCCGATCCACCAGAAGGGAATGGCAATCTCCTGCCAACATCAACATCAATACCCCGCCACACAACACCGCATGTGTGAGATTTTGCGCGTAGCCAGTGCATGTGATTTGGTGGTGTCTCTGACGCTGCCGGAAGAGTCAGCTGGAGGAAAAGGCAGGAGCGCAGGATACAGTGCTGGACGGCAGCAATTTTAAAAAGGTACCAGGGGGTTTGGGTATTCTCTCCATAAGATACACCCTTATTTCACCCACTTTTTTGGTGAAAAAAAGTATGTCTTATGGAATGAAAAATACGGTACTTATGTGCACTTATATGCACATATATACCAGTATTTTAAAAATTAAGACTAGAAAAACTAAGACAAGAAATAGCGGGCACAATCCAGCATGTTTGCAACCTATCCTTGAAAACTGGAGAGGTACCAGAGGACTGGAAACTGGCGAATGTCACACCTATCTTCAAGAAGGGATCGAGGGGTGACCCCGGGAACTACAGGCCGGTGAGCCTGACTTCAATTATAGGGAAGATGGTGGAAGCTATGATCAAGGATGGTATTTGCGAGCACATCGAGAGAAATGGCCTACTGAGAACAAGCCAGCACGGATTCTGTAAGGGAAGGTCATGCTTAACGAACCTTTTGTACTTCTTTGAGGGAATAAGCAGTCGGGTGGACAATGGGGAACCCATAGACATCATTTACCTCGATTTTCAAAAGGCTTTCGACAAGGTGCCACATGAAAGGCTGCTTAGGAAGCTGTGGAACCACGGGGTGGGAGGGGATGTGCACAGATGGATCAAGCACTGGTTGTCGGTAGACTGCAGAGGGTCGGAGTAAAGGGACAATATTCTGACTGGCGGGGAGTCACGAGCGGTGTGCCACAGGGATCGGTGCTGGGGCCGTTACTCTTCAACATATTTATCAATGACCTGGAAAAGGAGGCAAAGTGCGAGGTTATAAAATTTGCAGACGATACCAAACTGTGCGGCAGAGTTAGATCCAGGGAGGAGTGTGAGGACCTGCAAAGGGACCTGGACAAGCTGGAAGACTGGGCAAACAAATGGCAAATGCACTTTAACGTGGAAAAATGCAAGGTCATGCATATAGGGAAAAAGAACCCGTTGTTCAAGTTTCAAGTTTAATATATATTTGATTGATCGCTTTATTGGTTTCAAAGTGATTAACACATGATTAAAATTACAATATAAAAGAAGTTTTAAAAATAATTAAAAACAAACAAGACATGGACAGTTACGAGATAAACTGGAAACATTAGGATAAGTAGGGGGAGAAATTACAATATATTTGAGCAGAGTGGGAAACAAATAAAGGAAAACACATATGGGTGAGATAAGAGGGGGGATAATTGAAAAAATGTTATAGAAAAGAGAAAAGAATTGGTTCCAAGACTTGTAAAAATATATTAAATGAGACCAAATAGTATTAAATAATAAAGGCGTCATTAAATAAAAAAGTTTTTAGTTTACTTTTAAATTTTTCTAAGTTAAGTTCTTCACGTAGATAATTGGGGAGAGAATTCCAGGTTTGGGGAGCTGTGACTGAAAAGATATACTGTCGACGCGTATTGATTATTTTTAGCGAGGGAATTGTTAATAAGTGCTGTTCATCTGATCTTAAAGTTCTATTAGAGGAATAAGGGATTAATAATTTATGAATAAAAGCCGGAGTTTTAAATAGAAGGGATTTAAATGTGAGTAAGCAAAGTTTGTAGATTATTCTGTGGGCCACTGGGAGCCAATGGGCTTCCTTAAGAAGAGGAGTTATATGATCAAATTTATTAGCTTTTGTGATAAGTCTGATAGCTGTATTTTGTATGATCTGTAAACGTTTGATTTCCTTTTGTGCTATACCCTTAAACAATGCGTTGCAATAATCTAATTTCGATATAACGAGAGAATGAATGAGTATTTTCAAAGAGTCAGTATTAAATAATTGTGAGATAGAGCGTATTTGTCTAAGTCTAAAAAATGAAGACTTAATGACGCTACTAATGTGGTCATGGAAGGAAAGTTTGTAATCGAGAATTACTCCGAGTATTTTGGTTTTTTGTACAACTTGTAAAGGGAGTCCATAAATAGAGATTGGTGAGACAAGTTTAGGATTATCTTTCCAGGGGAAGAGCAATACATTAGATTTATTGATGTTTAATGCAAGTCGGTTATTGTTTAACCAGTGGTGTACTTTTTCGAGTTTTGTTTTGATTAGAGTTATGTCAGAGGAGTTATTAGAGTCTATAGGATGCAGAAGTTGTATGTCGTCGGCATAGGCGAATGTGGTGAAGCCGATTGATTGACATAAAGTCAACAGAGGTGCTAAAAATATACCGTACTCTGCCTGATCACAGAGGTGCTACAAATTGGGGGGGGCATTGCTGGGAGACAGCAGTCTAGAGAGAGACTTGGGTGTGCTGGTGGATGCATCACTGAAGCCATCTGCGCAGTGCGCAGCAGCCTCGAAAAAAGCCAACAGGATGCTGGGCATCATAAAGAGGGGCATAACAACCAGGACGCGGGAAGTCATCATGCCATTGTATCGAGCGATGGTGCGTCCACATCTGGAATACTGCGTTCAATATTGGTCGCCGTACCTCAAGAAGGACATGGCAGTACTTGAGAGAGTCCAAAGGAGAGCAACGAAACTGGTAAGAGGGCTGGAACACTGCCCATACGCCGAGAGGTTGGATAGGCTGGGGCTCTTCTCTCTGGAAAAAAGGAGGCTCAGGGGAGATATGATAGAGACCTTCAGGATCATGAGGGGCATAGAGAGGGTGGATAGGGACAGATTCTTCAGGCTGAAGGGGACAACAGGTACGAGGGGGCATTCAGAGAAACTGAAGGGAGATAGGTTCAAAACAAATGCAAGGAAGTTTTTTTTTCACCCAAAGGGTCGTGGACACCTGGAATGCGCTACCGGAGGAAGTGATCAGGCAGAGTACGGTACAGGGATTCAAAAAGGGATTGGACGGATTCCTGAGGGATAAAGGGATCGTGGGATACTGAGAGAGGTGCTGGGATGTAACACAGGTATAGAAAGCTAACCAGGTAATAAGTATAGAAACCCAATCAGATCGTGCATGTGCAAGACCGGAGGGTTAGGACTTCGATGGGAAGATAGGACTCAATGGGAAACCAAGGTGGCAAGGGGGCCCCTTCTGGTGATTCAGACAGGTCGTGACCTGTTTGGGCCGCCGCGGGAACGGACTGCTGGGCAGGATGGACCTATGGTCTGACCCGGCGGAGGCACTGCTTATGTTCTTATGTTTTTATGTTCTTAAGAGGTGTAATTAGGGCTTAAATATTAATGTTCACTTCACAGCAATATTCCTTTAATGCATACCATGATATACAATGTAATGTAGGGTTTTTTTTTAACCTTGGCGAAACAGGCTAAGCAAAATATTAAACATTTCTATCAAGAAGGGAAAAAAATCTGAAATTGAAATTGCATGCAGGCCATTACCTTAGCAGAATCTTCCGTATTACAAATTCTGTTACCTCTGGTGATAGTCACATCCACATTTGTTTGCAATCTAAGACCTGGAGTACTTTTTTATGGAACAATGCAGTATTTCATATACGCTACATTGCACACAATTGTTTATTCTTTGCCAGCTAGTTTACTACAAATTGGATGTTTGGCATTTGATAGTTTACAAAGACGACATATACTTTTTTTTTACCATTCTAAAACCAAAAGAGTTGCCTAATTTTTTCTTTAGTATTAACTGTTAGCAGATTCAGTTTTTATTTTCTGGTGATATGCATTCACAGCTAGGGATGTGCAAAAAAATGTTAATCACTCGGAATGATTCTTGAAAAATACTTCTTTTCATCGGAGTTAATCGCCTGCAAAACATAAGTAGTTAATTACACATTATTATTTTTATGAGACCTTCCTAGAATTCACAGTTCTACCATTTCCTTTAGGCACAGTAGGGCCAATTAATTTCTCTTTGGGACTTATAAAAAAATTCCAGTATAAACTATTTGCCAGCCTGGGCAAATAAATGCAATCTTATCCTTTGTTTAAAAAAGTCTGTAGAGAGGCCCCGCATAGCCAAATAAACATCTTTCATACCTTCTGTCAAACTGTAGACTATTGGGTATTATTTGGCATGTGTTCTTTGCAAAAGTGGACAGGGAGTAGGGAAGGGAAGATGAATGGGGTTACTGTCTCCTTCTCTGTAGGACACTAATTTAGTAATGTTTTCATATGCTTCGCTCAAAAAGTGCTTTGTAATCTACTACATTTCACAAGCATTACTTGCATAGGCCATTAACTAGATATGAACAAAGATGACCTCCACATGACACTGCATGTAGAAGTCCACACAACAGGCAGTATTAATAAGTGGTTTACAGATGTGGTTTGGTTGTTAGGGTGTGAAAGCAGCCTAGGCCAAGACTACCCAGATTTTAGTTGCTGTCCCCTCCCTTGTTCTATTCCTCACTATTGGTTCACATGGGTGGCTGCCTCTAATTCCATTCTCTACAGAGAATCTGTATGAAACCAAGAAGTTCTCAAAACTCAGCAAAGAGAGACTGATAAGGTAACCAAGCAAAAGACAAAGTGTGCTTGGTTCCAAAACACTGTTTACATTTGGAGATCCATATCACACAGAGATTTCAAGGGGCAATCTTTGAGTAAGGTTTGGGTGGGAATACAATCTACAGTACATATGCATTCTCCATTATATAAGGGAATATTTTCCATGGTGCATTTTATATCAGTTCAAATGCATGCATATGTTAATAAAGAAAATTTGTTTCAGCTAGGGCTTTGCATAAGGCACACATGTCAAACACAAGGCCCACCTGGCTGTTTTATTTGGCCCAGGGTGACTGTGCTGCATCCAAGCGCCTGACCATGCAGCTCCAGTCCCAGCGGCGCTCCAAGCGCTTCACCATGCTGCCTCAGTACCCATCTGTAGGCAGAAGGACCCAGTTCCAGAAAGCTAGGTAGGGGCAGGGTGCTCCACACAAGCACCTCACCTTGTTGCCTTCACCTTGTTGCCTTAGTAGCCATCTGCAGGCAGAAGGACCCAGTCCCAGTGTAAAAGCTAGGTTGGAGCACACAAGTACCTGACCGCGCCACAGGCAGAAGGACATAGTCCCAAACAGTGAGCTAAGTTCCTTCTTCACATCCTTGCTTCTGCACACTCCTTCCCTGCTGAGACCCAGCACTAGGCACCACTGTGTCAGAGTCCTTTCCTGAACCTGCTGCCAGTAGCAACTACACAGGGAGTAGGGAGTCTCAGTGGGATCATACAGTAGCAATGTCTCCAGACTGATATGGGTGTCTCAGGGTGAAGAAGGATCTATACTTCTCCTAAGACTAAGAATCTTAATAAAAAATTTGGCCCACGACTTAGCCTGTGTTCTAGATTTCGGCCCCTTATGTGATTGACACCTTTGACATAAGAGATTTAGGTCTAGATTCACTAAACCTAGCTATCCTTACCGATGGTTTTGAGATCGTTTCCTGACCCGATCCTTCCCCGACCCGATTCACTAAACTGCTGTGCGATCAATCTCCTGCTCGATCCAATCCACCCATGCAAATGAGGGGAAATGGTCGCTGATTCACTAAATAAAATTAATAATATTCAATAAATAATTAATTAATAAATATAAAGTGCTCAGACCCAAACCATAAAGATGTTTGTGATAACTACAAACTTATGGCTGTCTTATGGGACCATCATTGCGCTTTATTATCCCATACCACTCACATCATTTACTATTGACAACATGCCATAAAAAGCAATGATATAATAATCACTTATCTGTTTGAATGAGTGGTTGATGATTATTGAGGCAGCCAAAGAATCACTAAAGTGCCAGAGGATCTCTTAGGGCGAGGAAGGGATTGCAGAGCTGCCCAGTTGGCTTGGATAGGCAGATTTAGCAGGCCTATGGCCTTTTCTTTCATGTTCTATTCATATTTTTTTTCACATCTCTAGGGAGACCTGTGTCAATTGAAATGCATCCTAGAGAAGTGAAAAAATATATAAATAGAACATGAAAGAAAAGGAAGTAGGCCATGATTGTTACTCGCATAAATACAGTCCACCACCACAACTGAGAGGTAGAAGACTGCAAGAAGAAGTAGAAGGTCCTGAAGACAGAGGTGTAGGACAATGGTTGGGAACAAGGCCTACAGGTGCAAACATGTTTGACCTCACCCTACTTCAGCAGGTGGTGCTCAACTTCATCTTCCAGGCCGGCATACATAATGTGGGCACCCAGTACAGCTCTGCTGGAGCACAGGCCTTAGGATGGGAAAAGAGTCTGTAATGTGTTTGTGTCCTACTTGTGCTTTATCCACTCCTCTATGAGCCAGTGCACGTCATAACTTTTAAGTGTACCCATTTAGACTAAGGAAAACCAGGCCTAAATACCAATGCCTAACGTGCACGCATCAGCTCTGGAACTCTTTCTCAGAGCAGCTGATAAAAGCAGTTAATGTAGCTGGGTTTAAAAACCGTTTGGACAAATTCCTGGATGAAAAATCCATAATCCACACTCTGTAACACCATTTTTTGTTGTTGTTGTTCCTGGAAATAAGTGTCTCGATTGGTTAGACAGTGGTAAGGCGCCTACCGCTGCCTACAATCAGGACACCGTTTACAGAATTTCCCCCGTAGTGCTTGCAGAATGAATATAACAGACATTAACATATGAGTTAACACATGCAGAATCAATGTGTATATGTAAAAGGTTCTGATATTAAAATTGTTTAACTATTTTTCAGTTTTCCCAACCAGAATTTTTATATACAGAAACCAAGAAGGGATAGTTTTGAACTGACTCTTTTCTATTGAAGTAAGGTGAACATTCTGAAGAACTAGCTAACTCACACAATAGATCTCAGTTTATAGGTATTCTGACCTCTAGATAGAGTTCCTTGCTGTATATATTCAGATAGTTAAACCCAGTATTTTTTATTATCAGAAAAATGACTCCAATTCCTAATCCAAATTCTTCCTTTAATACAGTTGCTCACAATTATAAGGAAAGCATACAGTTGTGCTGGATTAGGAATTCTGTCTCTTACAGATTGAATCTATACTTTGATAAGCCCCTGACACAGGGAAGAGGGATTGGTAAAGGCTGATAATGTACAAATACTCATTGGGTGAAAAACACCATGGATTTTGAGGGCCTGAAAAGACAAGCAACAGTAGCAATGCTTCAGCATAGGGAGATTACAATTTTCTCAACAGGCTGGCTCTGTCACTCAGGTGTAGTTCTTTCAGTCCTCTGGGCTAGATTCTCAAACATTTGCATTAGAAAAAACTATGGGCTGCTATTACAGCCTTTATTCTAGTGATTTAAAAAAATGCAAGTCATTCTCCAAGCAATGCTCATGCAAATGAGGTTGGCGGAGAGTAACGAAGGTTCACTAAATTTGCATGTGCCCATTGCTGGTGATAGCGGTGGGCACATGCGCAGAAAAACCAAACCTAAAACAAATCAAGCCACCGAAGTCAAGAAACCCCCCACATGACACCTCCCGGTAGCAGGAGAGGTGCCCACCCTCCTGCTGCCAAGCAACATACCCCCAACACCACCTGGCAGTGGGAGAGATTCCCACTCCTGCTGCTGACGTCAAGCGACCCACTCCCCACCTGACACCCCCCGGCAACGGCAGAGATGCCACTCCCACTATAAACTAACACCTCCCTGGCAGCCCTCCCAGCAGCAGGAGAGATGCCCACTACTTCAGCTGCCAAGCATCGTATCCCCCAACACCCCACGGCAGTGGGAGAGATGCCCACTCCCTCCTGCTACCACAGAACCCCCCCCATACCTCCAATACCCCCTCCCCATTTCCTTACTTATGATGGATGGCCGGAGGGAGGCCTACTCTCTTTAGCCAGCAGATCTGCCTCTTCAAAAATGGTGGGCCTTCCCCTCCTCAGTACATCCTGTGATGCATCTTGGAGGGGCCTGAGGTTCGGATTGTCCCAGGTTAAGGCCCCTGCTATGGGAGGGGCTTTAGATGTATGGGCCAATCAGAACCTTAGGTCCTTCCTTGAATGCATTGGGGAGGGGCCCAAGCTCTGATTGGCTCAGGTTGTTTAAGGACCCTCCTATGGGAGGGGGCCTTAGACATCTGGGCCAATCAGAGCTTCAGGCCCCATCCTGGTGCATCCCAAGATTCATTGGGGAGGGGAAGGCCCATCATTTTGAAGAGGTGGACCTACTGGCCGGAGGGAGTAGGCATTCCCATCATAAGTAAGGTAAGGGGGAAACGATGGGGGTCATAAGAAGCACAGGGGGGTATTGGGTGGGTTGCATGGCAGATGGATAGAGTGGGCATCTCTCCTGCTACCAGGAGGTGTTGGGAGGGTACGTTGCTTGGCAGCAGGAGGGAGTAGACATCTCTCCTGCAGCTGGGGGGTGTTGGGTGGGGGGTCACTGGACATTGGCGGCAGTAGGGTGTTGGGGGTGCATTAATTGGGGCGGGAGGGAGTAGGCATCTCTCCTGCAGTCGAGGGGGGGGTGTCACTTGATAGCGGTGGCAGGAAGGAGTGTGCATGTCTCCTGCAACCTGGAGAGTGTTGGGGGGGGGCATTGCTTGGTGACAGGAGGGAGTGGGCATCTCTCCCACTATGGGGGAGGGGGGAGGTTAACAGTGTCAGGTGATTGTGTGACACTGCATCTCTCCTGCCAATCTTCAATTTGTTTTTAAGAACATAAGAAGTTGCCTCCGCTGAGGCAGACCAGAGGTCCATCTTGCCCAGCGGTCCACTCCCGCAGCGGCCTATCAGGCTTATTGCCTGAACAGTGGTCCCTGACTAATTTTATAACTTACCTCTACTCCTATCCCTGTAACCTACCTCTACTCCTATCTGTACCCCTCAATCCCTTTGTCCTCCAGGTACCTATCCAAACCTTCTTTGAAGCCCTGTAGCATGCTCCTGCTTATCACATCCTCCGGTAGCGCATTCCATGTATCCACCACCCTCTGGGTGAAAAAGAACTTTCTGGCGTTTGTTCTAAACCTTTCCCCTTTCAATTTTCTTTATATTATTATTTTAATTTGCATGGGGGACGGGGGGGGGGGATCTGAGCTGTCAAACCTTACTTTCCTGTCAGTGCCTGAGCCAATCAGTGCTCAGGCATTGATCAGAAAGTAAGGCAATGACTGTTCAGACCTGTCGGCAAATTTTGGCCGCAAATGTGACATAAGGTTAGAGAATCATTCAGCAATTATAGAGAATTGCTCGGAGTGATTATTTTAATATTAATGACTTCATTGTACTGCATTTGCATGGCAGTATTGGAGACTGCTAGAAAACTTGGAACAGACCTCGGTAAACCATTTTTATAATCCGCCACTAAAACACATGCATGTTAAAGGCAGATTTTAGTTTTTAAAATCTACCCCTCTGCCTTCTGGGCTCTTTACCTCAATCATTCATGCTCCTCCCAGCATGCAGAGGGTAGCCAAGTTAATAAAGATTCCACAAGTGACCAGGAAATGAGTTCAGGTGCTCAGAAAGGGCTAATCACCTAAGGAATGCCAAAGTACAGTGATTATATGCAGCCCACTGACACTGACAGCAAAACCTGTTTCCCCATGCAAATGGGAGAAGAAGAAGAATTAATTCACAATAGGCATCTAAGACGTTTTTAAATTTAAGGTTCATTATAACATTTCAGAATGCATCATAAATCACTACATAATGGCTAACCTCAAAACCTCTCAAGATCAGTAATTTCATACATCCCTGTGTGCCAATTAAGGTCCATTGATGCCAACCATCTAGTCCTCCCAGCCCATCGTCAAGCCCATGATAAGTCAAGCAGGAAAACTGCTTTCTATTTTCTTTCACCAAAAGCTTGAAACAATTTTCCTCCATATATTCCCTCAGAGGCCAATTTCATTAGGTTCAAATCCTTTCTATAAACTTTACTTTTTGAACAAGCTTTTAACCTTATTCCTACATTAAAATCCTTAATTATACTTTCTATGCTAGGTCTAGGTGACATCCTGGGGATATCAGGAAGATTACAATGCCATAGAATTTTAGATGTTTTTAACTATATTTTTCTTTTCCTTAATATTAAAGTGTGAATGAGTAACTTTCCTATCATTGATTTTGAGTTCCTTTAATTTGTATTGTTCACCACTCTGACCCAAGTGTTGGTAAATCAAAGCAGTATATCAAATCAAATCAAATCAAACAAACATATCAGATGCTCAGCTTAATCACAGGCTATTGGTGAATTGTGCTAGATTGTGTTTTTTTAGCCCAGTCCTCGAGACAAACCTAGCCAGTCATGTATTCAGGATGCCCACAATGAATATGCATGAGATAAGTTTGCAGATCTATCTCATACATATTCATCATGGATAAATATCTTGAAAATCTGATTGACTAGGTGTGTCTCAAGAAGTGGGATGAGACTGCCTGTATAATAAAGTGTTCTGCGCTGTCCTATAATAACAGTTTTTGGAACAGGTACTGTATTTTTTGCTCCATAAGATGCACCTGACCATAAGATATACCCTAGATTTAGAGGATGAAAACAAGAAAAAAAACATTCTGAACCATTGGCTGGCCTGGACCTTCTCCCCAACATCAGAATTGACATCGGGGGTAAGGCTTCTGGGCAGGCGGCATGCAATCGCTGCACCCGCCTGGCCTTTCCCTTCTTCTAATTTCGGCAGTGAGCAACCAGCAGCAGCGGTGGTGAATGATTGGCAGGCGGCAGTCCTGGAAGGTAACGGGGGTAGGGGTGGGATTTGGTATATTCGCTCCATAGGATGCACCCTTTTTTCCACCCACTTTTTTGGGTGGAAAAAGTTCATCTTATGGAGCGCAAAATACGGTATATGTTGTGTTTGACAAGTCGGTTATACTGGGCAAATAAAAAAATCTAAGATTCATTTTCCCTTTTTATTTGGTAATTGGGCTTAGGTGGTTTGGGGCTTCCCGATCTAGCATTATACAATCTAGCTTGTCTGCTTTGCCATGTAGCAGACTGGTTTTATGGCAGGGCACGTTACAGTCCTTTAGATTTAGAGTGAGCTTTTGTGAACCCATATCACGTTTATTTGGTCTTGCAGGCTTCGCGGAAGCTTCTGCCTAGGGATCTTAGAACCAGTTGGCTCATTTCGCCTTTACGTGAGGCCTGGCGAATTTTGGTATTGCGCTTGGGAGGCAATCCGCAGGTATCGTCTTTATTGCCCATTAGGGGAAATGTGTTTTTTTGCCAGGGAGAGATAACAGAGCTTTTCAATGCTGGGAGGAGCTTGGCATTACCTTGCTTGAACATCTTACAGGCCCGGAGGGGACCTTGCTTGCTTATGCCAATTTTTCTTGCAAGATGGAGGCTACCTGGGGAGACTGTTATACTTTCTGCCAACTTAAACATTATTATCTTTCCATGGATAAGACGGTGATGAGCTTTCCTTTGGGGGAGTGGTTACATCAGTTTTTTGATCCAATCTCTGAGGGACTTTTCTCTATTTCTCTTATTCACAAGGTATTGCTGGCGTTGAGTCCTGCTAAGGACTTCCTGACGCTCCATGGTAGATGGGAGGGTGATCCTGGAGGTGTGGTGTCTACATGGACGATTCAGCTTAGTATCACGTATTCCCTCTGAGGTCTGTTGTGCTCATTTATGGGAATGTGCCTTGCGGGTCATACATAGGGCCTATATTACCCCCTCTCAGTTTCATAGAATGGGCTGTGCCCCGGATCCTCTTTGTTTGAAATGCACCTTGGCAGAGGCCACTTTCTTTCATGTTTTTTGGCATTGTTCCTCTGTGCAAACCTTTTGGAAACGTACTGGAACCTTTATTAGACGCATTCTGGGCCAGCCCTTGCTGCTATCTCCCAAGGTGCTCCTTTTGGGCTTCTTGTGTTCCTGTGGGGTTCAAGGGAAGGGAGCTCTATTGTGGATTCAGAAGCTTGGTATTTTGGGTTTGAAAGCGATTTTGACAGTGTGGACCTCATTGGATTCCCCCTCGTAATTGGGGTTGGAGACTGGCTATCCTTGTTATTGGGTTGGGAGGCTAAGGTTGCTTGAGGTCCCTCTAAGCGGAAAAAGCAGTTTTTAGCTGTTTGGGATCCCTATCTTAATTCTCTACCACCTCAAAAGCTCAGCCAAATTTTGAATTTGCTTTAAGTCTACCCTGTTTTCCACTGCTTTTTGGTTTTCTTCTACCTCGTCTCTATTCTGGGGGGGTTGGGGGGGGCAACATGGGGTGTGGAGTGTTGGGAGGGACTTAGGTGTTATCTTTGGTTATTTCCTGTCTGGTCACCCCTTTTTTCTCTCTCTCTCTTGCTACTGGCCTTGGGATGTGGGACTGGACATGTGTTTGTGTGGGGGGGGGGTCTTATCTTAGTTTGGAACAAGTGGGAAAATTGTTTATGCCATGACTGTACCTTTTGCTTACACTGTTATTCTTGTTCTTTTATCATAAATAATAATTGTTTCACATAATGGAAGGAAGAGGGGTTTGGGTTGGGAGTCTTTCTGTATTATATTGAACACCACCACCGTTTGTTTGTTGAGTGTATCTTCCTTTATCGTTCAATAAAAAATTGCTTGTGCTCTAAAAATTGTTACTAAAATAAATAAAGAAACAAACCTATTTAGCGTGCACTAAAGATTAGCATGCACTAGGAATATAATGGATATCTTAGCATTTAGCGCGTGCTACATCGGTTAGCGCACCTTAATAAAAGGACCCCAAAATGAAGCAAAAATTCCCTAAAATTGTGAAAAAGGTCCCAGAATCCAAACAATCATGTTTTGCATGTGGACATCCCAGGCTAGAAGAGCACCATTGTAATGCAGGAGCTGCTGGCCGTCTGGGGTTCAAAGTGCAAGCTCACTCAGCAGTAACAGTGATGCAGACAGTCCCCAATGCAGTTGAAAACAAACACTGGCACCATTACAAAAGAACCATTTTTTTCCATTTCCAATAATAAAATTAATGCAAACAAATTCCTTCTTTTGTTGCAATAAAACACAAACATGATTTACAGAGGAACACTGAAAGAGCTCATAGTTGAAGTAAATTTCATGAATAACATGTTAAACTTGGCCTTAACCACGAGTATCATACACAAATGTTGTGTTTCTGTTAGAAAATTATAGTTTGTCTTGCCCCTTACACTTGTTCTGTTTCTCTGTCTAATTATGTACTTTATATATCAAACTGCAGAGTGTTTTTTGGCAGCAAAATGCCAATAGCTAGGGATTTGCTTTATAAATCTTTATAGCTACGTGTTTTAGATGAAGAAATGAATTCTACTGCAGGTTGAAGGGTCACCCTAGACATTTTAGGAATTGCATATTTTATCGATCGTCTTAAAAACATTTCACTAATAGGAAGAATTTATTGCATTGGACTCTACTGAAGTATTCTCAGCAGGAAAGAATATATCCCAGCTCTTGATGTATGAGGAGGCAAAGGCAAGAGTACTTGAATCAGACTAAGCAGATGCCTAAATATTCAGTGCTAAATTTTTGACTTGTTGCTCCAAAAATCATTTTTGTCTCTAAATATTTTATTGAAATTTTATTGCATTCCAAGAGCAATGTTGAAACCCAGAATGCAGGTGAAAATGAGTGCATTATTCCACAATGAACCTACTCTTCCATTTTTATGGAGAGATTCCAAAACTTTACCGAAAATACACCCATAGAAAAAAAAACAAACCCCAAACAGGTGCACATTTCTGTATGTTTCTTTTGATAATTCTCAAAGGAAAAAAAATGCTGTATGCTTCCATTGTCCTTTTGAAAAATGCTACCAACTTTGCAGGTAATAATACAGAGGCCCTTTTATTAAGCAGTGCTAAAAAGTGGTCAGCACTATCCTTAGTGCAGGTCTTTCCTGTGCACGTAGGCTATTTTTAGGGGTCCTTTTACTAAACTGCAGAAAGCACTAGCGCACACTTACTACATATTAAAAAAGCATACCATGGGATGTGCACTTGTGTTCCATGGTAAATTTGCCGTTTTGCATGTATACACCACATGCTAAAAACAATTTTGTATTTTCCTCAAAGGCGGCATGTTAGGGTGTAGAGAGGGGGCATGTCAGTGCATGATGCATTGCCATGTGCTAATTGATTAGTGTAGAGGTAACGCGGGGACCCTTTCCACCTACAAAATAGATGGCGGTAGGGGCTCACGTGTAAGTTTTTACAATGGCTGCCCATTAATGGCAAAATTAGTCCATGGCCATTTATTTGGAAAATGGAAACATTTGCTATTTTTTGACTACGGTACAAGTGGCCTTAGCACGCGGAAAGACTCATGTATGGAGCACGCTAAGGCCACTTTTGCCACAGCTTTAATAAAGGACCCCATAGTATGGTGGTAAAATGACCCCATTTCCATTTTTTCTGTTAATGGACATGCACTAATTTCCACATTAGCTCATGGTCAATAGCATTGAGTTCTTATCGTCACCTATTTTGTACATGCTAACCACATGCTAATCAGTTAGAGGGGCATAATTGAAAGGGACGTCTAAGTCCGTTTACGTCCATCTCGCAAGTCATCCAAAGTTAAAAAGAGCCTAAGACACATTTTCGAAAGATACGTCCAACTTTTTTTTACTTTCAAAAATCGTCTAATTATACGTCCTGCCGATCTAATCGTCCAAGCCGCTAAATCATCCATCTTTATACCACATTTCCGTCCAAGTCCAAAATGCCTAGAACAAGCCCTGTTGGACATGGGAGGGGTCTGCAAAGTGATGGACTGCACACCCAGACATGCCACCTAAATAGTGGGGTACCTTACAGGGCACTGCTGTGAACTTCACAAAAAGGGTGCCATGGCTTCTCCACACTACAGCTCCCTTATAGGTGATGGTGAGCCCCTCAAATCACCTCCAGAATCCCCTAGACCCACTTATCTATCACCCCAATAGCCCTTATGGCTGCAGGAGCCACTTATATGCCAGTAAAAAAGGGTTTTGGGGGTGTATAGAGCAGTGCACATGTTTCAGTATCAATGCAGTGATTACAGGGGCTTATGGGCATGGATCTTCCTTTCTATGGGTCCATAACCCACCCCCCAAGATGACTTAAGCTGCCTCTGTGATGGATGACTAGGCTTTCCTATGCCAGGCGGCCAGGTGATGATGGTCTGGAGGCTGAATTTTAAAGGTGTGATTAATATTTTTATGGGGGTGGGGGAGGGGTTGGTGATCACTGGTGTAGTGTGTGGGGGTCTGTGTTATGTGTTTGCAGTGCTTATCTGGTGAGTTTAGGTGGGTTTTTGTGACTTAAACCATGTTTTACATGGTCTAAATCACAACGTCCAAGTTCCGTCTATGCTCTGTTGTTAAACTTTCGGTTATACATGATGTACGACTAAGTCTAAGCTGGCCCACGTCCTGCCCAACTCACTCGACACGCCTCCCGAAATGCCCCGTTTAGCTTTGGACGTTGAGCAGCACTATGAAGGCCTAGGTCATTTTTAAATACGTCCAAAACCCGGTTTTATTATCGGCGCTTGGACGTTTTTGAGAAATGTTCGTCCAATTGCGGGTTTAGCGTGCGCTAAAAACGCTATTGCAGCTTAGTAAAAGGAGCTCTATGCTATGGTCTTATCCTCTCTGAGTGCCCCTTTTGCTCCTTGATCATCCAACGGTCCCACGGATTCCCTCACAGGTTTTCTGCTTCTGATTTACTTAAAATAATTGGCAAGTTTCTCTTCATATTCTTTCTTATCAATGCTTTGCATGTAACTTGTGTCTCTTCTTATTTTCTTAATTCAGATCCTTTTTCCATTCTTTAAAGGATTTTTTTTTTGGCTCTAATAGTCTCTTTCACTTCACCTTTTAGCCATGCCGGCTCTCATTTCCTCTTCTTTCCACCTTTGCTAATATGTGGAATACATGTGATCTGGGCTTCCACGATGGTATTTTTAAATAACATCCATGCCTAGTTTACAGTCCTAACCTTTGCAACTGATCTTTTTAGCTTCTTTTTAACCATTTTCCTCATTTTATCATAGTCACTATTTCGAAAATGAAATGCCTCTACAAACAACATAGAAAACTGTCTAAAAATGTGTTTTGAAAATGGCAATTTGGATGTTTTAGCACATAAAGGCCACCTTTTATCAAGTTGCATTAGGGTTTTTTTATTGCGGGTTGCTGTGGTAAAAGTTCTGGCACTCATAGGAATTCTATGAGTGTTGGAGCTTTTACCATATCAGCCTGTGATTAAAAAAAAAATATCCTTAACGCAGCTTGATAAAAGGGGTCCAAATACCTAAATACCACTTTATACCATTTTTTGGACATTTTTCTCTTTTGAAAATGAGCCCCAAAGTATCCCACAGATTCCGAAATCTTCTGGAATTTTTAACACTTACTTAGTTGTAAGACAAATAGTATTTCACCATAAATTAAAATCAATCATTGATGCGTTTTTCCAATGGCTCAGTATAGCTAGGGTTAATAGAATATCCAGTAGCTTTTGCTTACCAATATACATGTTTTGTTGGAAATCCAGGGATTTCTAGATAACTAACTGAAAAAAAAAATATTGTCTTAAAAGTGTAAAATATATCTGACATGGTTTTACACCTGATTTTAATACTGTAAAACAACACGTGATAGAGTACAGATCTTTTCCAAAACCAGCATCTGTAACAAATGCATGAATTTAAATTTACAAACTTTACCAGGGTCTAAAACATCTGATGAGCTACATTTGAGTGAGAAAGGCAGACAGGGATATTTTATTGGCTTGTTACAAAATGATTTCTGCTTGTCCGTTCAAAATCAGTCATTGTCAAATTGTCCTTGGGAACCCAGAGCCAGTTGGATTTTCAGGACATCTGGATTGAATATGCATGAGAGAAATGTGCATGTAATGGAGGCAGTGACTGGAAATTTCTCTCATGAATATTTATTGCATATATCTTAAAACCCTGATAGGCTGGGCTCCCTCAGTACGAGTTTGGGAACCACTGTTCAAATTCAAGATTTTTTCACCCCCATTACTTCTTTGCCATTTTAAAATACATCTAAAAGTTAGGCAGTAACCTCCTCCGTGCTAGGGGCTGCTGCTGTGATAACTGCCCCGAAACCCATAGGGATTGTAAAGGGTTTCAGGGCTTTTGCTGTGCAGAAGCCACTAATGTGGATTTGTAAAAGAAGGGGTAATTTTGATGGTGGAATCATCTTTAAGCAATTTATGAGATAGCAACTTTTTCCTATAATGGAGAATGAACTTCCTAAGGGTTTGTAGGGGCTTTTATTTGTTTGTTTGCTTCTTCAGTTTGTAAATAGTGTTTTTTTAATATCATTATTGTTTTGTAATTAATTTTATAATGCATACTTACCACCCCCCCTTTTTTTACTAAGCTGCAATAGAGGTTTCTACAGCAGCCCGGAGCGCTAAATGTTCTGATGCTGCTGTGATGCTCATAGAATTCCTATGAGCATCGGAGCATTTAGTATTCTAGGCCAGTGTTCTTCAACCTTTTTACACCTATGGACCAGCGGAAATAAAATACAGTGGTACCTTGGATTACGAGTATAATCCGTTCCAGGAGCATGCTCGTAATCCAAAATGCTCATTTATCAAAGCGAGTTTCCCCATAGGAAATAATGGAAACTCGCTTTGATACATTCCCTCCCCCCCCAAGGCCAGGGCGCTGCTCCCCCCCACTCGCAAAGTTCCCCCCCCCACCGCGTGATCCGGCACCCCCCATGAGAACAGGCACCCCCCGCCCGACCAATAACTCACCACCCCCCAACTGGCACCGGCACGAGAACCGCTCCCCCCGCTCGCAAAGACCCCCCCTGCTTGAATCGGCACCCCCCCCCCCCGAGAGAACAGGAACCCCCCGCCCGACCAACTTTATCTCACCCCCCCTTTGGCACCGGCACGCAGCCCACAAGAGCCGGTGCCGCTTGAAGATCTTCTTCTTCCCAGTCTCTGCCGGCTTTGAGCATTCTCGGCGAGAGGGAGAATTAGAAGGGTTTGAGCATGTGCAGATGCATGCTCAAAGCTGGCAGAGACTGGGAAGAAGATCTTCAAGCAACACCTGTGGTTGAAGAACACTGTTTCGGGCCCGTAGTACATGCCGGTCCTGTGGACCGGCAGGAAATTTCTGCGGACCAGCGGTTGAAGAACATTGCTCCAGACCATAGTAGAAATCTCTACCACAGCTTAGTAAAAGAGTGCCTTAATTATTTTAACATATTCAGCATAGTTTAAGCCGGCAGGAGAAGTTCTTGTTAGCTTTAACCATGGTAGCTGAGCCAATATTCAGTGGCATTTAACTGAACAGTGCCACTAAATATTGACTGACTGCCCAATCAAATCCAATCAGTGCCAGGCTGAATTGGGGGTGGAGTTAGGGAGGAGCTGGCACTTATTTAGGAACAAGTCATATTGATCACCAGTGTTCCTATAGCTAAGTAGTCAGAGAGGTGGAACAAAAGGCTGGCCTATCTTTGCTGCTTAAATAACTGGGTGATGATACTGAATACTGGTCAGCACCCACCAAACTTCTGAGTTGCCGATCTGATTCCTCCCTTTTTTGATCCCTCTCAATCACTTTTTAGAATTCCCCATTCACCCTGTTTTAATTACCCCTGGCTTTATGATATAATACCCCCCCTACTCTGATCCCACTCTCCCTGATTCTGAGCCCCTCCCAGTCCTGAGTCACCCTTATCTGATCCCCTCATTCCAATCCCTCTGATACCTCCTCCCATCCCTCAGACTCCTAGATGCCTTCAGAACTTATCAGGAGGTGCTCCCTAGTGGCAGGTGGAACAGGATTGGAGAAGTCCTCTTTCTGCTCCTGGCTCATTGGCTTCAGGTCTCAAAATGACAGCCTAGCTTATTATGCCAGCTATTTCATGTCGGTACTCAGCAGAGTGAAAAAGTAGACAAATGGTTGCAGCATTGGACTGTCAGCTGCTGCTCCTTGTAATCTTGATCAAGTCATTTAATCTTCCAATTCTTAAGGTACAAATATGAGATTATAAGTCCTCTAGACACAGGGCAATATCTAATGTACCGGAATTTAACTTATCTTGAGCTACTATTGAAAATGGTGTGAGCTAAATTCAAATATCCAGTCTAACTTAGCTAGCAACAGTTTCCATTAAGAAAAATGATCAGCTCTACTAGCTGAATATTGACCAGTAAATTGTTTCAGTACATGTTAAAAACTAGTTAACAAATTTCTCTCTCTCTCTTTTTTTTTTTTTTTTTTTGTAAAATGACATAATACAAACTTCACTATGATTTCTATGTCTAGTCCTGCTCTGCTTGTTGCTACACATTTAAAACAAATAGTTTATTATGGAGCTCTTTTTTTTTTTTAAGAAAAACATCCATTATCCCAACTGATCCTCGTGAATGAGTCTGGTCATTCTGGTCAGAATTGCATACAATAGACTACAAAATCGAAATGATTCTGGTCAACCTGCCTTATGAACTGAGTACTGATTCCTTGATGAAGCAGGGGGCGAAACAGGCCCGTTGGGATCATTTTGACTTTAAGATTTCCCAACCATAAGATAAGTTGTTTTGACATACATCACTTTAGTAGTCATTAATATGTACTTTTAAGATTATATAATAATAATAATAATTTTATTCTTATATACCGCCAAAGCCATATAAGTTTGAGGCGGTTTACAGCAAGAGGCACTGGACAATCAGCGAAGAGGTTACAATCAAAGTCAGCAATACAATCTTACATAATAAAGAATGTGAAAACTATAAAGTTCTTAGGGTTACTGGATTGAATAAGCAGTGTTGAGTAGATTCTTAGTTAACAAATCGATTGAACAGACTTGTTTTTAATAGTTTTCTAAAATTGAAGTAGGATGAAGAGAGCGCGAAAACGTTACTAAGCCAGTCGTTCCATTTGCCTGCCTGGAAGGCAAGAGTTCTGTCCAAGAATCTTTTGTAGCGGCAGGCTTTTATTGTCGGATAGGTGAACAGATGTATTCTTCGTGTGGGCCTAAGATAGCTTGCCAGATTGAAGTGGGAAACCAGGTAGGTGGGGGCCAGACCAAATATTGATTTATGACATAGACAAGCATAATTCAAAGAATATATTAGCAAATATCTATTTTAGAATTCACAAGGGTTGAGGACCAATGATTACAGTACTGTCCAATTCAACTGAACAGCCATTTGGCTGGCTTGTAATGACTAACTAGTCTGAGGTCCTCCTCCCTCTTAAATAAAAATTATTGTTTTCTGGGTGCACCAATAAAGAGAAGAAGTATCATCTAAAGAATTCTTGAATTTCACTTTTGATCTCAATCATTAATTTCAGAAGCCAGCTAGCTTATAATTTTGCAAAAATGTTATAGTACATGTCTAAATCAGAAATTGGTCTACAGGATGCATAATCATAGGGGTCCTTCCCTGGTTTAGAGATAAGTGTGACTGCAGCCAGTCTCCAAGAATACAGGAGTACTGTAGCTTCACAAATATCATTAAACACTTTAATTAATAAAAGATTTTCAAACATTTAAAAAAACTTGTTAAAATACCCATCCACACCAGGTGTTTTCCCTAAAGGGAGGTCACCAGTAGCCTGCAATGTTTCCTCCGCAGTGATAGGACCATGCAGCATTTCTCCCTCTTTGGCAGTAACACAAGGTAGGGAGATTTGGGCCAACCATTATTTGCATTTCAGCCTCTAAAGGCTCAGTCTCAGGTGTACATAATCTGCTATAATAAAACCCTTAAGCGTGCATGCACACTTCAAACTCTGTGGGTCCATGATCCGTGGCACCGTGCCTGCGCATGTGCAGTACACTGCCGAGCACTGGCAGTTGGCCACTGGGGATGATATGCTACGGGCTGTAGGAAGCGTGTGTGCAGAGCAGGTGGGGGGGTGGAGAGGGTGTTTCTGCTCTTCTGGTCTGACTGCCGTGTTATAGCGGGTGTGGAGTCCCCCTTCTTATTCGCACCGACATGGAAGATAAGGCGATGAAAGGTAAAAAATGGCAGTTTCTCTATCGGGGCACACAAACAGCATGTGAGAACATGACTGTGGTGCTTCAGCATTGTGAGGGGTGCTGCTGGACAGGGGGAGGTAAAAGGAAGGGATAAGGGCTACTGCTTGACAGGGGGAGCAGGGAAGTGGTGCTGCTGGACAGGGGGGAGGTAAAACGAAGGGATAAGAGCTACTGTTGGACAGGGGGAGCAGAGAAGGGGTGTTGCTGGACAGGGAGGAGGTAAAAGGAAGGGAGAAGGGCTACTGCTTGACAGGGGTGCTGCTGGACAGGGGGGAGGTAAAAGGAAGAGAGAAGGACTACTGCTGTACAGGGGGAGCAGGGAAGGGGTGTTGCTGGACAGATAGGAAAGAAAGAAAGAAAGAAAGAAAGACAAATAGCGGGCAGAGAGAGAGAGAGACAGAAAGAAAGACAGACAGACAGACAGTGGGCCATGGTGAGAGACAGAAAGAAAGAAAGGGGGCAGGGAGAGAGAAAGACAGAGACACACAGAAAGAAAATAAAGATAAAGATAGAAAGAAATAAAGAAATGCCTAAGTCTACACATCTATTCTAGCACCCATTAATGTAATGGGCCACAAAACTAGTTGTTTATAAACATTTAGGAAAGTTTGTTTGATGTCCCTCTCTGCAAATAGAACAGTTCCAGCTGGTTCATTTATTTTTCTAATCAGATTTCTCATGTTGTTTCTTTAATTGATGGGCCAGCAGATGACTAGTTCTATTATTGAATTCAAAATAATGTTATGTTACATTAGTGACTTCTATTCCGCCAGTACCTTGCACTTCTAGGCGGATTACAAAAGAAGATAACTGGACATTCCAGGAAAATTACAAATTAGGGTGCTGTGTACATGATTTTGAAGGGAAATTTACAAGAGTGGTTGAGACTTTGAAGGGAAATTTACAAGAGTGGGGATAGACATGGAAATGTGTTATGAATTCTTGATAAATTTTTTGAATAACAGGGTTTTGATTTCTTTTCTAAATGATTTGAAGTTGGTCGTTGTTGCCAGCATGTTGGATATGGGGTGATCAAGTTTTGCTGCTTGCGTTGCTAGTAGGTTGTCATACATCTTCTTGCGCTGTGTACCTTTGAATGGGGGGTGGGTAAATGGGGTCTGAGTTCTCCTTTGTCTGGTTGTTTTGTTCCAGTTTAGGCGATTGTTTAGATATGTGGGGGCAGTGCCATTCATTACTTTGAATAATAGACAGTAGAATTTGAATAGTATTCGCGCTTGTATAGGTAACCAGTGTGAGTCTATGTATGCGGTGGTGATGTGGTCATATTTGCTTAGGGAATAGATCAGTCTGAGGGTTGTGTTTTGTACTGTCTGTAATTGTTTTATCATGTTTTCGGGGCATGGCAGGTAGAGGATATTGCAGTAGTCCAATAGTCCTAGGACTAGGGATTGGACTATGAGCCTATATTGCTCTTTGTCAAAGAATTTGCTTATTTTTCGCAGGATGTGCATGACTATAAAGGCTTTATGGATGGTCTTGTTGATTTGGACTTGTATGGTACAGCATCTATCTATAATCAATCCGAGGAGTTTTAGGATGAACTGTATTGGGTATTTGGTGGTGTTTATTTCTAATTCTGTTATGGATGGGGTTTTGTTCTTTTCTAGCAGTAGAAATTTTGTTTTGTCTGAGTTCAGCTTTAATTTGTGGTCTATCATCCATTTTTCCACTGCTTCTAGTGTTTTTTTTCAGTTTTTCTGTTGAAGTGGTGGCTGGTGAGTCAAAGGGGAGGAGAATGGTGATGTCATCTGCGTAGCTGAATGATGTTACATCTAGATTATCTAGACTGGACCCAAGGGATGATATAAATAGGTTGAAGAGCATTGGAGATAGTGGTGACCCTTGGGGAATGCCACAGGGGTTAGACCAGGGGTCAGATTTAAGATTATTTGCCTTTGTATGTTCTTGATTTAAGGAATCCTTGGAACCAGGTGTGTACCCTGCCAGGGATCCCTATAGCTTCTAGTATTTGTAGTAATATGGTATGGTCTACCAGGTCAAATGCAGCAGAGAGATCAAGTTGAATTATCAACATCCTGTTGCTGAGTTATTATTAATTGTTCTTGTATATCTGCTAGTTCTAGATTGTATAATTACAATTTAAGCTCATGAAAATGCTGTTTCATCTGGGGTGATCCCCTATCCAATTTTCTCTCCAGCTGTTGCAAAGTCAGGTCATTCCATAGAAATAGTTCTTGCTTAAATCTCTCCTTCCTTAAATGAGCTTGCAATGAGATGACCGCAACACAGCCTTCAATCCCTTCCACAATAAAAATGAAGTTACCTCCATGTGATTATTAAACTCCAAGTACTCTCTTATATTGGACTTCAGGGATAAAATATGAGCAGGCTCCTCTAACAAAACATCCTGAAATTTCTAACATTTATATCTCACTGCCATATTAATTGGCTGGAATGTCAATACCTTAGGGCAGGGGTGTCAAACTCAATCACATTAAGGGCCAAAATCCAAAACACAGGCTAAGTCGCATACCAGACCCCCCTCCCCCATACTAGTACTAATTGTAACACTATTTTTTCCATTCATTTTTCATATATACACACACAATATAATCTTATTAACAACACATAATGGTTAATCACAAAATTAAACTACACAAATCGCACTGTATGCTTCTCAACATTCATTCCTACCAGAACACAACATTCCTACCAGAACACAGATAACCCCTATGCAAATACAGGACTAAAACCTAAAAGTACTAATATATACAAACAAACTCTAAGATTCAAGACTCTGTATGCTGTACTACCCCAGAGAAAAAGAAACAAATGCATTTCTTCCTGAACAGTGCAAAATATAGAGAGCAGATGTAAATTCTCAAAATTGACAATTCAATCACTAAATTGAAAATAAAATCATTCCCCTTACCTTTGTTTTCTCCCTCCCTCCATGCTGTAACTCAATTAGGTGCCTCCCTCTGGTGAGTTTCTTACCTTCTGGCCTGCTCCTGCCTGGCCTTTGTATGCTATTGTTATCTTCTGGCCGGCTCCCTTTTCATCACTGCCACAGTGTGCACAAAGCCATGTGCGATGGCTCTTCGCGTGTCCCGCGCCTCATCCAGAAGCCTTCCCTCTGATATTGTGACGTCAGAGAGAAGGCTTCTGATTCAAGCGCAGGACACAGGTAGGAGCCGCCGACTACAGCTTTGTGTACTGCGGCAGTGAGGAGGAGGGAGCCGGCCAGAAGATAACATTAGGGCGGCAATGAAAACACCACATCGATCGCACCGCGGGCTGCATAAAATAGCCAGGCGGGCTGGAGAGGCATGGCCAGACCATATATATGACTGTATTATGATAGACTTTAATTGTCATAACATTATTACTTCCCAACACACATATCCAAAAGAACAAAAAGGTACATACTTGTCTCTAAAACAGCAGCATCTGGTATGGGGAAGCCAACTAGAGCTGCACACAGGTGTCTTAAGTAGCTTGGTTGGTGGGCTAATGAAACAAAGAGAGGCCCAAATCTCACTCTAACCACTACCTTTATGGTAGAACATGTGAGCCCACCCAAACTCTACTATTCTGCCATTTAGGTGCCACCTGCAGCCATGTGCTATTGGCGTTGTACACAGGAGGATATAGTAGGCTTTGGGGGGCTCACCCTAAGTTATAAGGAGGTTAAGGTGAGATATACAGCTGGTACCCTTTATGTAAAGTTTACAGCAGTGTCCTCTAAGGTGTCCCATAGCTCTGTCAGGATGTCTATGTTGCCAGTCCATTACTATGCTGGCCCCACCCATGGCCAAATGGTCAGGATTAGGATGTTTTCAACCTGGATGTTTCTCTAATCGAAAATAGGGTATAACGATAGACTTTCTGGTGATCTAGATGTTCCGGTGGCCAAAACATCTAAATTGACGATTTTTTAAAAAATTATATTTGGAAGTCCAGCAGTTTGCCATACGAAAATGTCCATTTTTATACCTCCAACTTTGGACATTCAGTTGGAAACATCCAAGTTGGACTTAGATTTTTTTTTTAAATGCCTCTCCAGGTGTCCTTTATAGGATCAGGTTTTACCTGGCCTAGTTTACCGGTGCCTATCTTGAATGCCTAGTGACACCTAAATTTACCACACCTATTCACTTCCACTATCCAAGTCTACTTTTCAGGTAGGCATTGTTAGACATTGGAAGGCACTGACTTAGGCATCACTAGGTATCATGCTGATATCCACATGCAACTCTAATTAACTTTTATATTTTTAAATCAGTTTTTAAAGACATGGTTAATTACCATGCCAATTAACAATTTTTTAAAAAAAGTTATTCGCGGATTTAGGTTAGGCATTGCTAGATGTCCTAAATGAGGGTTCATAATGGTGCCTAACCTGGGCACCTTTTATAAAGTCAGTTCCTAAGGGCTCCTGCACTTCTTTATTGGCACATGACAATGTAACTGATTAATGCAGAATACTCCTACTTTCTGCTCACAAACATGACCCCAGTGTAAAAAAGTTAGAAAGTATATTTTAGTGTGTGAGAAGCATGTGTTGACCCAAAAACTACTGTAGTACTGATGTGCATTTGCACCCCTTCCTTTCCCCCTACCTCTTTATATTTGCTGATGCGAGCAACATCGCCAACCTGCTGCTTGCGCCGGCCTCAGCTCTCCTTCTGAAGTCACTTTCTGGTCGGGGGACCAGGAAGTGACATCAGAAGGATAGCCGAGGATAGTGAATAGGTCCCATGATCATAATAAACAATTACCGAATCACAGACCCTAAATACTTCAATTACCTGAACTAGCATATTTATTGTGAAAAAAGATCCTCAAGACTCCCTTTTCAAGTACTGCTTTTGTCATTAAATTAGAAGCTCCCTAGAGAGAACAAAAAGCAGAGAGAGGCAATTGCTGTAACAGTGGAGAAATAGCCAACTAGTCAGAACAGTGAGTTAAGAATCGGGGAAACCAGGCTTCAAATTCCTCCGACAGTTGTTGGAATCTTGCTCATGTCATTTAACTCTACGTTGCTGCATGTACAAATTTAACAGTTGATGTTTGAAGTCATTTAACTAGCCAGAAATGGTGCTTGGCCGTCTAAATGGTGACGGGTCAAAAGCGCGCGAGGACAAAGTTGCGCCGACAACCGAGCGCGGACAACTGAGCGCAGGGTTTAATCGCGCCGAAGAAAACCCATATTTTAAAGGGCTCTGATAGGGGGTGTGGGAGGGAACCCCCCACTCTACTTAATAGGGATCGCGCTGCCTCACGCTGCCATATTGGGGGTGTGTGGGGGGTGTAACCCCCCACATTATACTGAAAACTTAACTTTTTCCCTAAAAAACAGGGAAAAAGTTAAGTTTCCAGTATAATGATGGGGGTTTCAACCCCCAACCCCCCCAACGCCAGCACGATCTCTATTAAATAAATTGTGGGGGGTTCCCCACCAACACCCTTTAAAATACGGTTTTTCTTCAGCGCGATGAAGTCCTGCGCTCAGTTGTCCACGCTCGGTTCTCGGCGCGCCTTTGTCCTCGCGCGCTTTAGACTATGAACCGTCTAAATCACTTGTCCAGGGCTAACGTGCATATTCAGTGGCTCTTAAATGGATAGTAGCACCTAAGTGGCTAAGCTGAAATGGGCAGAATTGGTACTTAACTGTTTAAATGCTAAAATTTAGCACTTAATCAGCTAAGATAATTGCTTGAAACACAGTCCTATCTTTATGTGGTTCCTCATAGCTGGTTAAGTTTGAATATTGCACTTTGTTAGTCATATTTTTGCTGGCAGTGTATGCCCAGTTATTCAATTCCGGTGCCAGGTCATAGATATCAGGAAATAAAGCTGGCAGGGAAATACCTCATGTACCGGAATCTAACTGGCTTTGAACTACTATTAAAAATGATTGAGCTAAACCCAAACCCAAATGAAACTTTAAAACAATTTTCTAAGAACAGTCCTAGCCCCAGAATCGAGAGGATGCTGAGGAAAGAGATCCTCAATGAACCCTTGAAAAAGCCCTTGTGGGCGAAACGGGTCCCGTTGAGGCATGCTAGAGCCACTGCATTAAATGATAAGTAAAAAAAAGAAATATATGCTGCTTTCTTGTCTTCATTTATTTTGAAGAAAGACAAAAATATAAGCTACATATAAGAAAAAGGCTATGATATAAGTTCAGAAAAAGAACAATCACACATATGGATATACTGATGGCTCATATGTCACATTGTAATTGAACCCTAACTAGTGAGGTTCATATTCGTTGTGGGAATAAATACAAACCACATCCAATGAGGAAAGGAAGAATTAATCATTAATGAGATTTCTGACCCATGTGATTACAGGTTACAGGCAAATGTTATCAAATCACATTCCATAGGGTGGCAGTATAACATAAATGTACAGAATCTTAGAACAATGCAATTTCAAACTAAAAGACTTCTTTAGCACTATAATGATGCAGTTTTTTATTTCAAATGTAACATAAGAACATAAGAAGTTGCATCCGCTGAGGCAGACCAGAGTTCCATCTCGCCCAGCGGTCCACTCCCGCGGCGGCCCATCAGGCCCAAATTTATGTCTTAAAGAATAAAAGGTGAGGTGAGATGTGGCGTAGTGGTAGTAGTGATAGAGCTGCTTCTCAGCACCCTGAGATTATGGGATCAAATCATAATCAGAGGGAGAGCCTTGTGACTATTATCCGATGCTACTCATCCATTTTGGCACTAATGATACTGTGAGGTATCCCTCCAAACATATCAAAAGTAACTTTGTGGCTCTGGGTTGTATTCTCATCAATCATCCCTGTTGAGGGTACAGGCCAGCACAGAGAAGCTCACATCCTAGATATGAATGTGTGGCTGCACCGATGTTGCCGTCAAGAGTGTTTTGGTTTCCTGGACCATGGAATGATTTTCCAAGAGTTGCTGAGCAGGGATGCTGTAGAACTATCATAAAAGGGAAGAAATGTCTTCAGCAGCAGACTGGCTTACCTACTGAAGAGGGCTTTAAAGTAGAATCATTGGGTCAGGGCTAGAATCATTGAGTCAGGGTGATCAAAGCCCCCAGTAAGTATAAGCCCTCAGATAAGTGAATCACTAAATACGGTACCTTTACACAAATGAGAAAAAGGGGCAATGTCTGGAAAGCAGTATATACTAATGCTCGAAGTATGGGAATTAAGGTTCTTGTTCTAGAGCAGGGGTGCCCAATATGTCGATCGCGATCGACCAGTAGATTGGGAAGGCAACGTGAGTCGATCGCGGAGGCCATCCCGGGCTCCTTGATAGACTCGTATTGCCATCCCGATCTACCGGGCTGATCAGCCTTCCTCTCCCCGATGTCCCCCATCGCTGCCCCAAGCTCTCCCTGCAGAAGCATTGGACCAACCAGCATTCCTTTCCCCGACGTTAATTCTGATATTGGAGAGGAAGTTCGGGGCCAGCCAATCACTGCCTGGCTGGCCCGGAACTTTCTCGCTGATGTCATAATTGACGTCGGGGAGCGGAATGCTGGTCAGTGCAATGCTTCTGCAGGGAGAGCTTGGGGTGGCGGTGGCTTGGGGGCCTGCTCCCTGATGGCAGCAGCAAACCTAGTGGCTTGTGGGCCTGTTCCCCGATGGTGGCGGTGGCAATCCTAGAGGCTTGGGGGAGGGCAGGGAGACAGAAAGAAAGGGAGGCAGGGAGACAAAGAAAGAAAGAAGGGGGCAGGGTGAAAGAAAGAAAAAATTGTGGGAGAGAATGAGGTCTGGAGGAGAAGAAGCATACAGGAGGCTGAAAGAAGGGAATAAATATTGGATGCACAGTCAGAAGAATAAAATGCAACCAGAGACTGATGAAATTACCAGACAACAAAAGTAGGAAAAATGATTTTATTTTATTTTCAATTTATGCTTTTATGCTGTCACCAAGATGCTAAGCTGTTTGTTGCCTAAATGTTGTTTTGTTTCAGTAGTTTATTGGTGTTGAACCCTATACATTGGTTAGCTCACAGGTGTGGGCATGGGTCCTATGCCATAGAAACTGCTGAGTGATGCCATTCCTTTTCTGAGCAAGACTGTAAAATCAATACTCCTGCTGTACTTTCTTGCGTATGCCACATATTTGCTTGCATCCTTATATGTATTTTTACAACAGGTTCATCATGCAGAAGAACCTTTTGTAAAATTTGGAGTGAACTGTGAACAACCTGATCTGGAATCATAATTCCTATCTAAGTATTCTATGCAAAATAGGGTATCACATTTTCGTATAAAAAGACAAAGTGCTAGACTGTTCAAAAGGAAGTGCAAATTATACTCAGGGGTGACTCCAATTTATCTGGAAATATTTACTGTATGAGTTATAATAATTTCTTAGGCAGTTAAAATTAATCCAAAATCTCATTATTAGTGGGTAGGGTAAGGAAGGAGAGAAAGAATGTCATCATTCATATAGGTTCCTTAGTTGATAAATTTGTTACTTTCTGCCACTGAATTCATTTGTATTAGACCTGCTCTCTGCTGAAATTTGCAGGTTAACCTTTATAGGTCATTTGCTAATCCACTCCACCACAGCAGTTCCTTTCTTCCCTTAATCCCTTTGCAGATGAAGGACAATATTATCTAGTTGGCAAAACTCGGTGGTAATTCCTTACGACAGGCTGCTTTCCTCCTCTTGCAGCCCCTGCATATATATTAATTTTATCCACAGCCTGCTGAACTGGCTTACGGAAAACAAACAAAAAGGGATTCAGTGAGAATTCTGACTGAAATGTTGCATAATGACCCTCTTTGTTTTCAAACATTCATGGAAAATATTAAATTTTGCAGAACATGCAGCCAGCTTCCAAAGGACCTCACCTTACCAGAATCTATACTTATTTGCAAACATAATTGTCCCCTGTTGCTCTGGTAACGTGATATATGAATTATTTATCAATTTTTAGAATTGTAAAAGGGTCCTTTTACTAAACTGCAGTAAGCTAAGGACTATAAAAAATACTTTGACGCAACATCCTTCAGGTTACTGGTGCAATCGTTGATCCTATCCACCCTGGACTACTGCAACATCGTCTACCTGGGTATCCCACAAAAAACAATAAAGAAACTGAGATTAGTACAAAACACTGCAGTTAGCTTAATCTTCGGACTGAGAAAACAAGATCACATTAGCCCATACTACAAAAAACTGCACTGGCTACCAATGGAAGCGCGAATACAGTTCAAATTTGCATGCATCTGCTTCAAACAAATCTGGGGCCTAGCACCTTCCTACCTGCAAACACACTTCACTCTGCACAAGCCCACATGAACAACCAGAAACAAAAATATCTTTGCCTATCCTAAAATCACTGCAAATACAAATTCAAATCCTTCCTTGATAGAACCTTCATGTTCCAAGCTAACAGACAACAATCCTGGCTGGGAAATTAAATAAACAAAACCAGACAGACCTACAACACATTCCAAAAATCTATCAAAACCACTCTGTTTGACAAATTCATCACCTAAATAGACCGATCTACGCTCACTATGCTTTTTCCTCCTACAATCCCGAAGCAATCTCTCATGCAATTCCCACCCCTCTCACTTTCCCTCTCCTTACAACCCCTCTTACATTCCCTCCCCTTACAACCCTTTTTCTTCTGTAACATTCCCCTCATGCATTTGTAATTCGCTGAATGTCCAACCTTCTTTTGATGTGAACCGCCTAGAAGTTGTCTGACTATGGCGGTATAGAAAAATAAAGTTATTATTATTATTAAGCACTAGCGCGTATTTACCACAACTTAAAAGAACTAACCATGAGATGTTCTGTGGTGTCCCGTGGTAATTTTGCAATCTGAGAACGCAAACTGCATGTCAAAAAATATTTTTTGTTCAGAAGAGGTATATCTAGGGCAGAGAGGGACAAATTCTGAAAGATGTAGCTAAAGTTAGGCACCTACCTTAGCCCCTCCCCTTTTTACAAAGCCACATTAGGCTTTTTTATTGCCGACCCCGGCGGTATTAGCTCCAACGCTCATAGAATTCCTATGAGCATCAGAGTTAATACTGCCGTGGCCGGCGATAAAAAAGCCAAACGCTGTTTCATAAGGGGGGGGGGTAATTACTAAATTGGCTTCAATTATGAACTTTAACAACCTCATAATTGATAAAAATAAAAATTAATTTAGCGATAAACACCTATATTCTTAAGCGCAATTCTACAAAAGATAGGCGCCTAACAGTCAAGTAGGCTTGTTTAGGGTGGAGAGTGACTTAGGTGCCACTAGGTGTGATTCTCTAAAAGACTTAGGTGCCTATAATGTAGGCCTTTAAAACCCTGACTCACATTACAGGCACCTAAGTTTTAAGGTAGATGCCGCTAAGTACGATTCTGTAATGGGCACCTAAGAGTGATTGGCATGTGATTGGTGCCATATTTATAAGAACCTATTGTTGTACGTGCCGATTACAGAATTTGGCCCAGATTGAACATTTCTGCATTAATCAGACAGTACATTAGCACGTGAGCTCTTAACACCTACAAAATAGGTAGTGGTAAAGTCTCACATGCTAATATTTGTTAATGGCTGTACACTAATGTAAGACTGTAAAATCTATGTTCCTGCTGTACTTTCTTTTGTATGACAAATATTTGCTAGCATCCTTATATGTATTTTTACAACAGGTTCGTCATGTAGAAGAACCTTTCGCAAAATTTAGAGTGAATTGTGAACAACTATATATATATTTTTTATCTTCTTCAGGGGTAGGGAACTCCAGTCCTCGAGAGCCGTATTCCAGATTCCAACTACAGACCTATCGCTTCAATTCCAATATACGTCAAAATAATAGAAGGCCTAGTCACACAATACCTCACAACCTACCTGGAAAAACATAACCTACTCCACCCCTCACAATCAGGATTTCGAACCAACCATAGTACAGAAACACTACTTGTCTCTCTTCTAGATACAGCCTGGCAACACATCAGTAAAGGAAAAAAGATGATACTAATACAACTTGACCTCTCTGCTGCATTTGACCTAGTTGACCACACCATATTACTACAGATACTCGACGCCATAGGGATCTCTGGCAAAGTTTACAATTGGTTTCAAGGGTTCCTCAAATCAAGAACCTATAGGGTAAAATACAATGATATCAAATCAGAGCCATGGGCAAATCCCTGCGGAGTTCCACAAGGATCACCTCTCTCACCTACACTCTTCAACCTCTTTATCTCCTCCCTAGGAGCCACCTTAGATAACCTAAATGTCACATCCTTTAGCTACGCAGACGACATCACCATACTCCTCCCCTTCGACCCTTCAGAGCCCACCACCACCGCAAAGCTGGAAACAACCCTAGATACAGTAGAAAAATGGATGATGGATCATAAACTAAAACTAAACTCAGAAAAAACAAAATTCCTCCTGCTCGAAAAAGCCAAATCTCCTACCATCACAGAACTGATAATCAAAAATACCAAATACCCAATACAACCCGAACTAAAACTACTAGGAGTCACCATAGACAGATGTTGCACAATGCAGTCCCAAATCAACAAGACGACCCAGAAAGCTTTCCTAACCATGAGAAACCTACGCAAAATCAGAAAATTCTTCAACCAAACACAATTCAGACTAGTCGTACAATCCCTAGTCTTAGGTCTGCTGGACTATTGCAACTCCCTTTATCTTCCTTGTCCAGCCATTATGATAAAGCAACTCCAGACCATACAAAACACCGCCCTCAGACTGATCTACTCACTTAGAAAATATGATCACATAACAATCGCCTTCTTAGACTCCCACTGGCTACCCATACAAGCACGAATTCAATTCAAATTCCTCTGCCTATTATTCAAAGCAATACAAGGCTCTTCCCCATCCTACCTAAACAACCGCTTAAACCAGATCTCCACCACAAGACAAAGAAGAACCCCAAATCCTTTTGCCTTCCCTCCACTCAAAGGCACACAACGCAAGAAAATGTTTGACAACCTTCTGGCAACACAAGCAGCAAAACTCAACCATTCCATCTCCAACCTGCTGACAACATCGGACGACTTCAAAACATTCCGTAAAGAAATCAAAACCCTGCTTTTTAAAAAATTCATCCAAAAACCTTAAACCACTTCACCTACCTCCAGCTAAGTTCACCTACCTCCAGATAATTCACCTACCTCGACAGAACTCATCTACCATCAGTCATTCCTCCCCCAAGTATCACACCTAATCACCCTTCAAGTAAACAGACCATAAAAAGATTGTAATCTTGCCTACTCTAACTGTGTTCCATTTGCTAATATCACACTGCTAAGCACTGTTAGTTCTCTATCCAACCCATAAGTTCCCCAAGAAAAAAAAAAAAAAAAAAATTTTGTATCCTCACTGGAAAATGTCCAGTAAAATCCTCTGTAATGTGATCATCACTGGAAATGTCCAGTCAAATCTTTTGTAATCCGCCTTGAACTGCAAGGTATAGGCGGAATAGAAATCCGTAATGTAATGTAATGTAATGTAATGTTTTCAGGATTTCCCCAATGAATATGCATTGAAAGCAGTGCATGCAAATAGATCTCATGCATATTCATTGGGGAAATTCTGAAAACCCGACTGGAATACGGCTCTCGAGGACCGGAGTTCCCTACCCCTGTTGTATACTAATGTTGCCATTTGCACATAGGGTTACCAGATTTTCCCAAAGGAAAATCTAAACCCATGGCCACGCCTCCAGGCCTGACAAGTTCCGCCCCATTCCACTTGTGTCACGCCCTGTTCTGTCTCCAGCCCTGCCCCCAGATGCATGTGCACATGACGTCACTGTGTTCATTCACGCATGCACAGATGCCCCTTTCCAACACAATTTTGATGGAAGCTTTTCAAAACCCGGACAAAATGCCGGGTTTTGAAATGCCGTCCGTGGAAATCCAGACATCTGGTGACCATATTTGCACATGACCATTAATTCAGAAAATGGGAAACTTACCGTTTTCCAGCAGTGCTAAAAATGACAGCTCATGGGAAAGACCCATGCAAGGGTGTGCTAAGTCCACTTTTTAGTGCAGCTTAGTAAAAGGACCTCGAACCAGTGGCATAGTGAGGCAGGTTGGTACTGCAGTGGCATAGTGAGGGGTGGTGGTGCTTGGCATCACCGTGTTGTATGCCCCCCCATCTTCTTGGGTGCCCCCCACTGTTCCCTGCTGCTTGAGCACCCCTCCCACCCTGCGTGCCTCTTGAAATGTTCGCTGGCATGAGAAGCACCTTCCACCAGCAGCTCGTGCCTGCCTCAGTTCCTTTATGATGTCACATCCTGGTCCCACAGCCAGAAAGTGATATCGTTAAGATCTGCTTCGCAACATACTGTTTATGTCCCTTCATTAAAAATGATTGGGACCCGCCACACTTTTTTTCTGTCACAGCTCCTACTATTTGGAATTCCCTTCCATTACACATTAGAGCCGAACAAAATTTAGATAAATTTAAGGGCAATTTAAAATGTTTTCTTTTTTAAAGATGCTTATGAGTAATTTATCATTTTGATATTTTATCATTTTTAACTTCTGCCTTCCCTTCCTTGATGTTATTTTCTTTTTTGTTCTCTTTTCTTTAATAATGGAGTTCTCCCCCTTTTCTCTTGTTTTATATCCTACCCTATGTTATGTTAGTAGATCTGTGCTATGACGCCGACACAATATACATTGTCCCCTGAGGAAGACAATGCTGTTGCCAAAACTGGGTCCTAGTTGGGATTTCACATGTTTTACGATAGGGATTTTGCATATTTTATGATTTTACTTCAATAAAGACTTGAGTTCCTACGCTGGTTGTGACAATTCCAGTGCCTCTTCTTGCCATTGTTCTACAGCATTTCGATGCCTTGTCTCTTCTCTTTTGGTTCTTTAATATTATTTCCCCCATTTATTTTAATGTACAATGCTTTGAATTCTATGCTTAGCGTTTAATCAAAATTTTAATAAACTATGAACTATGAAACTTACGCTGGCATGAGCAGTAAGTGGAAGATGCTGATCATGGCAGTGAACATTTAAAAAGGTACGCAGGGGAGGGGGGAGGAGGAGGAGGAGAAGTGACAGTGCCAGTACCCCCAGGATGATCCGCACCTCCTGCCATCTTACTGTACCCCTGCCTCTAAGACAGGGATATGTGAGTCCAGTTCTTGACAGCTCCAAACAGCTCTAGTTTTAGGATGTCAATAATGAAAATGCTTCACGCTTTTCCAACAACCTGAAAATCAGACCTATTATGGTTCCTGAGGAGTGGATGTGGATACCCCTGAATTAAGGAGTTTTTTCCAGAGTTAGAGGAAGAAAAATCAATATTTCGAAAATGTACTCTTACTGTGACTAAGGGGGATCATTAACAGGGTCTCATTGCATAAAATAGGACAATGTGTTAAATTAGCACAACTTGGGAGTACCCTAAGGTTCCCCATTATCTCCAACGCTCTTCAATCTCTACATAGTCTCAATCGGTACTGCTTGGATAAACTAGGCATAGCATCATACAGTTACGCAGATGACATCACCATCCTCCTTCCTTTTGACTAACCTACTCCTACCACAACAGACACACTACACAAAACATTACAGTGACACAATGGAGGAAAGATCACAAACTAAAGCTAAACCAAGACAAAACTAAATTCCTACTTCTCAAAAAAAAAAAAAAAAAAACCCCCTCCCCCAAATGCTTCATTCTGTACTTCTTCGCATGGGAGCATATATATGGGAATACATGTGGCATTGGCATGCCTAAATAGAGGTACCAAGTTATAGAATTGTTCCCTGAAGTTCGTCTTCCCCGTCTTTTAACCCAAATTAGGGTCAAAGAAATTTGTCAAATGATCTAACTATACCCAGATCCCAACGCATACTATAGCTATCAACCTTGTAATCTCCCTGGGAATGTCCAGGCTAATTTCTTGTTGTAAACCGCCTAGAACTGAAAGGTATGGCGGGATAGAAGACATCAGTGTAATGTAATGTAATGTAATGATTTAAGAAGATCTAGTTTTTAGATTTATATTGAAGCAAACACTTTTTTACTTCCATCAAAGTATTTAATCTTGCCATACATGCAGTTTGAATTGAGCAAATATAGGTCACTAACAGCATAACAATGATAAAAGCCAAGCCTTGTGGATACTCACAATTTAATATTTTGCTGAAAAATACTGTGAATCTTAATATATATGCATAGTAATGTGACTGTTGGTATGGCTTAGATCTGTCAGAAACAAAGGAAAACGTTTTATTATTCAGAATCAACATGTGCAGCCTGTCACTTCAGAGGCTTCAGTCCAGCATAAATATATTCTTTATTTCTTTCTGGTTCTCCTTATATCAGTTTTAGCACTCTCTTCCTAGGGCTGGCTTCCCTTCTTGGGTTCCTTCTGAACATACATCAATTCAAGGTTACCTCCTACCTTGATAATCTTCCCACACAAAAATGCTTGAGCCACACAGCTTTCTTGATTCTCTCCTCGGATACTCAGCTTCAACTAGAGTCCTCTTCCCTTGGGCCTCTCTATCCTAGGGTTACCAGATGTCCAGGAAAACTCAGACATGTTCTTTATTTAGAGGACTTTCCAGGCTCCCGGACAAACTTTCCAAAACCTGGCATTTGTCTGGGTTTTGGAAAACCCAGATGAGCTCTGACTGTGTCCGAGGGCCTCTGAGCATGCACAGATAATGTCACACACATCCGTGCATGCTCCAGGCCCTCCAGATACAGCTGCAGCTCGTCCAGAAGAGAGGAGGCTTTGTGGGGGTGGGGCTAGGGCAGAATTGAGTGGGGCTGGAGGCGGAACTGGGTGGGGTCATGTGTCCCCCCTACTCAATCCTGTTCTGCCAGAGGCCTTTAGACTTCCTGCTCTCCCCAGACAAGGTATCACTCCTATTCTTAAGTTGATTCAGTGAGGGATTGTTCCTAGGGGACACCTACCTTGTACCATCCACACCCTCATAATCTGATAGAAATGAATTAAATTAGTTAAGTATTGTGCCTCTAGGCTTGACCAATCTTTTTCAATTGCCCATGATCTCTACAATGAAATGATAGTGTACAATAAAGAATACAATGTTTATGCGTCATTTTGCCTCCTTCTTTATAGCTTAAAAAAAATAGTCCTGTCCACACAAATTGAATACTAGCTACTCAGATTGCAAAGAATTATCACTCCACTCTACAATGCTAGGATGCTCTAACAAGTTATTAATCTATTTATGTAGCTCATATTGTTTACATTGGTAGCTCAAAATTTGTTATATTCATGTATGGTGGAGATTTCTCTGTGCCCGGGGGAATTGCAGTCTAAAGGCCCTATTTACTAAGCTGCATTAGCTGTTAATGTAACAATTAGGAAAGGGGAGGGAAAGAGGAAAAGATCTGATATGCCACTTTTCTCTGGTTAAAATCAAAGTGGTTTCCATTTTATAAGCAAGTACTTATTTTATACATGGAGCAATGGAGGGTTAAGTGATTGTGCATTAACAGTTAATATGGCACATTAGCAATTAATGCGTGGTAATTTCTACATTAACAGTTAATGCAGAACAGGGTGGATAATAGCCATTGGTTGCACTTTACAGTTCATGCTTAGGTAGTTACTGTATATTAACAGTTAACATGTCAGATAATATAGTGTAGTTAATGCCACTTGGATGAATATTACTAATTGCATTGTGTTATCTGCATTAATGTACTTTAAGCAATATATCCATTAACTGAATGGGAAACTAATGACAATACCCCAAAAGTTAACATAGAGGTTTTTTAGTGAAGATGCATAAAATATGTCAATTAGAACACAGTAACTGCAAAAACATTTTAAAAAATATGAGAGTTGAAGTGGCATTGCAACCTGGGTCCATTAGTTTAAAGTCCACTAGGCCAGTGGTTCCCAACCCTGTCCTGGAGGACCACCAGGCCAATCGGGTTTTCAGGCTAGCCCTAATGAATATGCATGGAGCAGATTTGCATGCCTATCACTTCCATTATATGCAAATGTCTCTCATGCATATTCATTAGGGCTACCCTGAAAACCCGACTGGCCTGGTGGTCCTCCAGGACAGGGTTGGGAACCACTGCACTAGGCTACCTTTCAGACCTATTTGCTGCTGTGCTCAGAATGCCCACAATAGTTGATATTCCCCCCTCTTTTGCTAACGCATAGCGCGGGTTTTGGTGCCGGCAGTGGCGGTAACCGTTCTGACACTCATAGGAATTCTAAGAGCGTTGGAGCAGTTACTGCCGCTGCTGGCACTAAAACCCGCGCTATGCGTTAGCAGAAGAGGGTGATTGTTAGGGAGCCAAGTTTTCCTTTCTATTGTGAGGAAAGGGGACAGTAACCACTGGGGGATTAGATAGGCTTCATGCTCTAATCCCTCCAGTCCTCAGCTACTCAATAAGGACATCTTTTTATACCCTGGACATAATTGAAACAGGTCTAACTTAGGAAGCCCTTCTTTTTTGACTTGTACATTTCTTCATGTTTAATTATCACTGTTGGACAACCTAAATTTGGGCCCTCCATAGTCTCATCCAAAACAGGCCAAACATACCCTCTTAATATTTGGATGAACTACACTGTAGGACATCCAAATTCTGTCTTCCAAAAATTGTAATTTGGACGTTTTTGGCAGAGATATTTTTTTTGACCATTTTGAAATGTCTTTCTGCTTTGAAAATGAATAATAAAACAGTGCATGCATAAAGAATATCTCTCACAGAAAAAAAATGTACATCAAGTACTTTCTTTTGCATAGTTATCTAACTCTTTCCAGTATTTCATCATCTTCTTTCTATCACAAGATTTATTTTCAATTCTGTTCATTTTTCCTTAGCAAATAAACCCAATTTTACCAGATGCTAAACTGAAGATTTGAGTTGTCTTTCCAATCCGTGAAGACCATTTTTACATAAGAACATAAGAACATAAGCATCGCCTCTGCTGAGTCAGACCACAGGTCCATCGAGCCCAGCAGTCCGCTCCCGCCGCGGCCCCCCAGGTCAGTGACCTGTAAGTGATCCTTTATTTAAGACATTTTGTCCTGTGTAGTACCCCTCTAACTATACCCTTCAATCCCCTTTTCCTTCAGGAACTCGTCCAATCCCTTTTTGAAACCCAAAATCGTACTCTGCTCTAAAACCTACTCTGGAAGCGCATTCCAGGTATCCACCACCCTCTGTGTGAAGAAGAACTTCCTAGCATTCGTTCTGAATCTGTCTTCCTTCAATTTTTTTGAGTGCCCTCTTGTTCTTGTTTCCCCCACTTGTCTGAAGAATCTGTCCCTCTCTACCTTCTCTATACCCTTTATGATCTTATAAGTTTCTATCATGTCCTCTCTAAGTCTCCGTTTTTCCAGGGAAAAGAGCCCCAGTTTCTCCAGCCTTTCAGCATATGGAAGGTTTTCCATGCCCCTTATCATTTTTGTTGCTCTTCTCTGGACTCTCTTGAGTGTTGCCATATCCTTCTTAAGGTACGTGACCAGTATTGAATGCAGTATTCCAGATGCGGGCGCACCATTGCCCGATATAGCGGCAGGATAACTTCTTTGGTTCTGGTAGTGATTCCTTTTTTGATAATGCCCAACATTCTGTTCACCTTCTTGGAGGTTCCTGCGCATTGTGCCCCCGGCTTCATTGTTTGGTCCACCAAAACCCCCAAGTCCATTTCTAGGTTGCTTTTCCCCAATACCATTCCCCCCATCTTATAGTTGTACATCGGATTTCCTTTCCCTATGTGCAAGACTTTGCATTTCTCTACATTGAAGCACATTTGCCATTTATTCGCCCATTCACTCAGTTTGTTCAGGTCCATTCACTCAGTTTGTTCAGGTCCCTTTGTAGAAGGGCATTTTTGATATGTCATTGAAGTAAAAAAATCCAAACAACAACAACAGCACTCATATCTCAAAACGTCTAGAAAAGCACATATAATGGATCACCACAAAAGATGTTTTGCAGCATTAAAAAATACACTCTAAAACCTCTGTAATGAAGATGCACAGCAGAATGACATAGAAATCAGATAGTCGTATCTGGAAATGGAAAATGGCTCTTGGAAAAACATCTACATGAGGAAGTGATGTCAGGGGGCAGAAAACATAATTTGATAATGTTAGAACATACCCTCCACGTGTAACTTGTCTATATATTGTACTGCGTATGGAAGGACAGGAAGGATAGCAGATTTATTGGGTGGGGTGGATTAATGCTGTAAAAATTATGGTACTTCTCCATCTCATATATCTATTTGCTTGTCTTCCTTTGCCTATCTCGACAAAATTCTTCCTTTCAGTACCTCATAGGGCCTTCTCCTATATTTGGAGGCATAAATCTCCTAGAGTCCAGAAATCTCTAATGTGTACACATCATGCTTCTGGAGGGATAGGGGTCCCTAATTTTCTTATTATCCAGCAAAGTACTGTGTGTAGTTTGAACAGGCCCTTATTGGATCTGTTTTGCTGGGGGCCTTACCATAGTTGCTGATGGCAACACTTAAAGAGGTCATTAAGTGAGCCCCATAGTATATGGTTTGCACCCTTATGGTTTTTTGAGCAATTAGGGAAAGTTTGTCCCTCATCGGCAGTATTTCTCTCGTACTTGTATACAATATGCCTGAGGCTGTGGTCTGTCAGAGAGTGGCTCTATCTTTTGAAAGTGGGCCAGTACAGGGTTTAAGGTCCTGGGTCAATTGGGTGCGGTGATACCTTTTGCTGCTCTTCGGGATAGCCTAACACTGCATCTTAAAGGGCTTGATGCTAACATACAAATCCCTGAATAACATGGCACCAGACTACATGTCAACCAAACTCACTCTACAGTATATGTACCAAACAGACCTCTCTGCTCCCAGGAAGAACCATAGAAAATGATGGCCCATCCAGACTGCCCATCTGCAGTAACCATTATCTCTTCCACTCTAAGAGATCCCACTTGCCTTTCCCAGGCTTTCTTGAACTCAGACACAGTATCTGTCTCCACCACCTCATCCGAGAGACTGTTCCATGCATCTACTACCCTTTCTGTAAAAAGTATTTCCTTAGATTACCCCTGAGCCTATCACCTCTTAACTTCATCTTATGCCCTCTCTTTCCAGAGCTTCCTTTCAAATGAAAGAAACTCGACTCATGCACATTTATATCACGTAGGTATTTAAACATCGCTATCATATCTCCCCTCTCCCGCCTTTCCTCCAAAGTATACCCAATTGAGATCTTTAAGTCTGTCCCTATACGCCTTATGATGAAGCTCATGCACCATTTTAGTAGCCTTATTCTGGACCGACTCCATCCTTTTTATATCTTTTTTGAAGGAGCGGCCTCCAGAATTGTACACAGTATTCTAAATGAGGTCTTAACAAACACCACCAGTCCATGCCCTACAACTTCAGACCACTAGGTGCCGATCCTACTCCCACTTCCTACCAAACCTCTGGAACTAACTACCCCCACAGAACAGATCCCTCAAAGGGCTCCTGAACTTTAGAAAAGCAATAAAAGCATATCTGTTCACCTAATCCCTTGCCTACTACTGAATGTTTAAAAAGATAAATACCATATTTTTTGCTCTATAAGATGCACCTGATAATAACACGCACCTACCTGTAGAAGAGGAAAAACTATGAAAAAAAATTTCTGAACAAAATGGTCTACCCTGTCACATTGCCCTGCCTTGTCCCCTGTCCCCCCTTTGGTGGTCTAGTGGTAAGCAGGCAGGCAGCCCCCCCCCCCCCGGGTACCTTTATTTTATTCAAGTGGTCCAGCACTGTAAGTATAAAGCAGAAGAGGATGCCAGAACTTACCCCCCCCCTCGAGACCAGTTCTGGAAGCCACCGGGACACACAGGTACTTGAGCCCCTCGCTGGATGGCTGCCTCCTCTTGCAGCAGAGCTGCACACAAGGCAGTCACACAGCTTTTTGCACTCCTGCCTGGTTTCGTACCGCTCCATGAATGGCTGCCGTCAGTTCTCGCTGAAAAACATCCTGCATTTTAATCTACATGAAATAAATAAATACAAAAACCCAAATCAAAATAATATTCCCAGATATGATTCATAAATGTAACTTGTCAAGCAGTAATTTTAAAAAAAGTAAGATACAAACTAAAGAAAATTATATAAAATTTTTTTAAAAATATAAAATTTAGCAAATAAAATATAAAATGTAAAGACTGCAACTGCAAATCTCTCCCTCAATGTTTATACCAGAATAATACTAATTCTATTATGAGAAAAAAGATAAAACTTAAGAAAATGCTAGACCAAAAAGATTAATTTTGGAGTTTGTTAAAAACTTAATAGAAGAAAGTTCATTATATAGATCTATTGGCAAAGAATTCCATAAAAAGGGAACAGAAGCAAAGGAAAATCAGAATTATGTATAGAGGTGGACTGAAGGCAAGGATAATTGCTGACTATTAGAAGAGCACAAGTTTCTAACAGGCTTATATGGAATCATAAGCTTAGCTAAATATTCAGGTTGTCCTTTCTGCAATGCTTTAAATGTTAAGGTCAAAGTTTTATGCATTAATCAAAACTTTATTGGGAGCCAACGGAATTCTTTCAAAAGCAGAGTGACATGATCATGCCTACGAGAATTAGTTAACATCCTAGTATCATACGAGAAGTGTGTGGCAGCCCAAGGGGACTACTTTGAAGAAGATTAGTAAAAAATATATCTGAATACGAGTATTTTTTAATGAATAAAGGTCTGATACTTTTTGAACAGCTCTCATATACTATGTTCATACTAAATCCCACTTATTTGTATACATAATACCTGAATCATGTTCTATGTTCCTCTTAGATTTACATACATCCTGATAATTCTACTTATCTGTACTTTATTTATCATATTCTCAGCAATTCTTAAACTCTTACAGGAGTTTTACAAAGTTTGATTTGCAATACCTTATAAAAAAAAACTCATACAAATACCAGAAAATAAAATAATTTTAAAAGTGATATCTTCTAATAACTATTCCTTTTTAAACTCCTGTAAATCATAAGTATTCTTAAGAGTACACTCTGATGGATACTAGTAATATATTGGATGCAGAGAGATGTCATTCTTGCTGTAAACTCTAGTAAGATTTGAACTCTCTCCCTATTGTAACTTGCCCCAGAACCCATATATTCTTTTTTAGCCAAGACTTGGCAAATGACACCATCTATTAGAATAGCTGGATTATCCCATATAGGCAGTTTAGAGGAACATAATCCTTCTTCTGAAATCACATCCAACAGTTGAAATGCTAACTTGTATCACTGGACTAAGAGCACTGAGCTTGGCAAGAGTTGCAACTATATTGGTGAGAGCTGTAATTCCTCCAGTGTCAGTGTCATGCACTTGGATCTTAGTCTAAATCTATAAACTCCCCTACTTTAAAAGAAAAAAAGTATGACATCTCAGGAAAACTGGAAAATTCACTCCATCTAAATGCTTGGGCTGCTTTAAGGTATAAAAATTAACACACAGTGTCTTAAGAACTTACATAACAACTATATTGATAACGGAAATTGGAAGGAAATATACTGCTCTGCACTCGGAATATATTTGACCTTAGGGGCAATCACCATTTTAAAAGCATCTAACCAAGTAGAAGGCAGCAGAGATCACCTAGTAATGAGTTCCTTGACATTCTTGGTCTCTTATATTGTTTCCACCAGTGTTCTAGCAAACTAAACTCCAAATAATTGATACACTGTTGTTGCCGTCGAGAGGTAGATTATAGACTGTATTCCCGTTCCTGCATATATTACCAGAAAACTGAAAATACTGTTCTGTTTAATATATTGTATTATTTTGATGTACTTAGATTTTTTTTTTTGCATATAGTTCCCTGTGGTGTATGTTCAGTTGCATATTACATCGATATCAATATGAGAAATAATAGGGGATAGCAGCTGGTGGCTGTGCAGCCTCAACAACTTAAAAGGGTCCTTCCCTGCTGTGTTCAAAAATGCCACTACTGTACCTTTACTGTTGTTGTAGAAGTTCCCCACCACCACCACAAAAAGGATTTTAACTTGCCCCATAATGCTTCTTCCCACTCCACCTTAGTTCTATCTATTGCAGTGGTCTCAAACTTGTGGCCCGGGGGCCACATGTGGCTCACCAGGTACTATTTTGCGGCCCGCGCTCTGTACTAGTGCTGTCTGTTATAGTGCTGCCCGCTCTTTGCAGCGTCCTCCAGCTTCCCACCTGGCCTCCCGCTCTTACCTTCAGATAATTACTGCAGCCTGCAGAGAGAATTGCTGGTGCTGCAGTCATCCTCAGCAGCACGTTCCCTCTGCTGTAATCCTGCCCCTGATGTCAGAGGAGGGGTGGGACCACGGCTGAGGGAATGTGCTGCAGAGGCAGCCTGCAAGGTTTGCTACAGCACCGGCAATCCTCTCTGCAGGCTGCGGTAATTAGCTGAAACTAAGACTGAGAGGACGGGGGGAAGCTGGAGGATGCTGCAAAGAAGGGGGGAACATACAGTCCTACGGGGGGGGAGGGGGAGAAGATTTATAAACTATAAAGAGTTTTACCTCATGCAAAATTGTCATTTCTTTAAGACATTAACTATTTTTTTCTGTAGCCCTCCTAAATACTTACAAATCTAAAATGTGGCCCTACAAAGGGTTTGAGTTTGAGATCACTGATCTGTTGGAACCTCCTTAAATAGTTGAGTCAAGCCCAAATTCTATAGTCCGCCTAAAGGTAGGTGCCTACATCGGTGCATCTAGCCAATGTAGATGCCTAACTTAATTGATTACTGATATTGGTACTTAACAATTCATAATTGGTGTTAATTTAAGTTAAATGAATATTAAGTGTACAATTTTCTAGGCATGATTCTATAAAAGTTAGAAGCCTTGTCCAAAGTGTCTATCTATAAGTGGGCATGGTTAAGGATAGCTTCAAGTTTATTTAAAAATTTTTATACTGCTCAATCAGTTTGTGTCACATAAAATAGGGAAGACAATTAAAATAGACTGTGTAATAAATTAGACAGAACAGACAGAAACTAATGGGAAAGGGGGGAAAAACTACAATGTTTTTCAAGAGGAAGAGAACAATTAAGGGAAAACAATTCAGGATGGGGGAAAGATGATTTTTTTGCCCTTACAAGAGCATTTAGATGTCATATGCATCTTGGAACAGAAACATTTTAAAGTTTGTTTTAAAGTGAATCAAAGATTTTTCTTCCCGAATATAGTTAGGAATAGAGTTCCATAGTAATGGTGCACTTACTGCAAAATTGTTAGATCTTATAGTGTTTATTTGTTTTAGAGATGGAACTACAAGAAGGTTTTGTGTCATGGAGTGAAGCGTTTTAGATGGCATTGTCATATTGATATAGGGACCTTGGATCATCTGCTATATTTTTGTCCTTTTATATTTATATTTTGGAAGTCAATTTGGGGACAAATAAATCTAGTTTTAGATTCAAATGTTCCATTATCATATGAGGCTATAATGTGTGGAACAATATTACATGTGAAACCCACTCTAGATATATATGAGTCGTTTATTTATGATTCTGACAGGAATAGCCATTCAACTGATCACGAGTAACTGGAAAGACCATGATAGAATAAATTACACTGTTTAGTGGGTGAATGTGTGCACTACGTACATATATGAATGAATTAATGCAGAGTGTAAGGGATTTAGTGATGTATTTAATAAAGTTTGGAACCCATTGACTAAATTTGTAAAAATGTTATAATGTATATTTATCTTATCTTCCTTTGGTTAATTTATCTTTACACATCCATGGGAGGTGGGGGATTTTAGGGAGGGATGTAAATATTGATAGTGATATTTGGGTAACTATTTTTCATTTATATTATACATTATGTTATAATATGTTATTATTATATATAATAAGCTAACAATTTTAAAGATATATATGTTACCTGTATAGATATTAGTGTAATGTATGTAATACATATTTCTTTCATTTGTATGACACTCTTTAAGATTAAAAATCAATAAAAATTAAAAAAAAAGATGGACAGTGTGGAATTAATAGGTTATTAATGAAATATGGTTGGCTACTTTGTCGTATTTTAAATGTGAGTAGTATAATTTTGCAGCCAACTCTATGTTCCACAGGCAACCAGTATTCTTTGCGTGATCGTATTTTTTAGCATTGAATATCATTTTTATTGCAATATTTTGTATTGTTTGAAGGCATCTTAGTTCTTTTTTTGTTATTTTCCTACTCAATGTTACACCCTACAAACAACCCAAAGATGAAACATGGCCAAGGTGCCCCTTCCAGTTATATATATACTGTATATGTATACATTGATAACTATGTCCCTCAGTCTGGTAAGGCAATAAAATCTATCTATCATTGGAACAAATATGGCCTCGATGTTCTGCTATGCAAGATCTGAGCCACGGGCACTTTGAATTGTAAGGAAGGCAGTAGATGGCTACACTCAATTTGCAAGTAATACATTGACATTGTATGCAATCTTGTACTGAGACAGGAGGATTGTGCCACAAACACATCGAAGAACTCGCCAAATAGCATGAGAAGCAGGAATAAGCCAGACACCTGCAGTTAGGATAATTCATGATGATCTGAAATTAAAGTATCTTAAAAAGCATTGTGCCCAAGAGTTAACTTTACACAACAAAGATACATGCCTAAAATTGTGCAAGTAGCTTTTGATCAAGTACCTGGAGCACAGCATCAGCTTCATCTGGTTTACAGATAATTCTATGATAAAAAGATAAAAAGATGTTTACAGTAGTTCCACTGATTAACACACAGAATGATTGTCTGTGCCTTCAACAACACCAATGTCAAATGCCTACTATGGACCTGCCCAACCTTCAGCCAGTCATGGTCTTGATCAAAATTTCAAAACTTGGATTCACAGATTTGTTTTTCATCAATCTTGGAATTAAGATCAATGGTGCATACTGCCTGGATGTCCTCTTGACACAGAAGCTGTTGTCAGCGATCCATTGCATGTCAGGAGATTACTTTATCTTCCAACAGGACAATGCCCCAGCACATCAAGCAAAGGACACCATAGAATTGCTACATCAGGATACCCCAGATTTTATTGGTACAGCCCTCTGGCCTGCAAGTTCACCAGACCTAAAGCCAGTTGACTGCTGAATCTGGGGGATGATACAGGAACACATCTACTAGACAGCGATATATGACATTGAAGACCTTAAACACTGCCTCATACTGGTTTGGGTTGAGCTGAAGCAGAGCATCATTGACAAGGCCATAGATCAGTGGTGACCCAGGCTGAGGGTATGCCTTCGTGCAAAGGGAGCGTACTTTGAACATCTGCTTAATTGAAACATTACTTTTTGAATTCATATTTTTCTGCAAGATACACTATAAAACTTTTTGATGTGTTTTTATTCCGGTCACAATTCATTTTCACAAGGTAGTGTTGTGGTGTGATGGGAAATATTTACAATATTTTACATCAACTTCATTCAGGACATGGCACATTAAGGGCTCCTTTTACGAAGCCGCGTTAGCGGCTTTATCGCACGGGACTTTTCATCACGCGCTAGCCGAAAAACTACTGCCTGCTCAAGATGAGTCGGTAGTGCTAGCGTGGCCGGCAGTTTAGTGCGCTCTATTATGTTCGTTAAACTGCTAACGCGGCTTCGTAAAAGGAGCCCTAAATTTCATAAGAATCGGGCGAGTTCTGTGGAAGATAAGCCAAAAAAATATTTTGTTGTGGTTTTTTTTTTTTCAGTACAAGTAAAAAAGGGGCACAGAGACGGGAGGGTCACTTGTAGATTGGGGATGTTCTTTGGATTCATGCGCATAGTTATAGAATAAGGAGGATCTGTACCTAATTTAGGCATCAAGATTTGTACCGTGTTTCATTTGGTGCAAATGGCCACATCTACTGTAAGTTAGGCATGGGTTCTGAGCATAAGCACTATTCTATAAACTGAACATAATTTTAAGCACCATTTATAAAAAAGCACTGAAAGTTTATTTTATCAGTGACAACTTTTTTGTGCCATATATAGAATTTAATTCAATAGAACCTGTTTTGTGAAGAGTTCTATTTTGACAAGCCTGTCCATAGAATATTATCCCAAAAGTCCCATGAATCATCTAAATGTGCTTTTCCAAATGTAACAGATTACACTAAATTGTCACAGAAAAATCCACAATCACCACAATTGATCACTAAGTTTTACCAAAGTGCATTCCAAAGAACTGTACTGCAACTTGCTAATCTATTACCACAGGCAATTCCGATTGCTAGCAAAGTCGCAAGACTTACGCTGGCTGGACTCCTCATTAGTCCCATTGGTATTTTTCTAATGAAGATTAATTTTATTCTCTTCCATTCTTAATTTAAATCTTTTTATAATATTTTGATAATTTTAATTTTTTTTCAAACTGCTAAACACACTCTAAATTTTTAGAAAATGCGCTTAGCTTGCTTAAATTTCTGAGTCACACGTCCAGATCATTTTTTGCTGTGGCCACTAGGGGCATTGTTGAATCCTGCCTAGTGGCTGTGGTGGTGGCTACAAACAGAAAGCATCACTGATGCAGCCATAGGCCATGTTGAACTTGATCTGGACCTACTGATGAAAAAGTTAAGAGGACTAAAAACTGTTAGGTAGACTCTATGAGATAAGGAGAAAATGTACTGCCATTATGCTAAGAGCCTATGGCCTGGCTGCTCTGAGTAGGCCTGCTCTTGCTATTGGAAGCTAAGCAGGGTCAGACGTGGATGGGAATCCACCTAGGAATATCAGGTGCTACAGGCTGAGGGGCCCTATGCAGGGCAGCAGCAACATAGTGGAGCTGCACAGGAAAAGGCAATGGCAAACCACTCCTGAACTCTGCCATGAAACATCACAGGGTGGATTCCTCACTGTGCATGTTGTCATGACTCAGTGGCTTAATCCATCCATCCATTATGCTAAGTGTCATCAATAAATTTGTGAGACTGAGCCTCCAAACATTCTGGCTTAGGAGTAAGGTTCATTCCTGTTATAATATGCACATAACTAACCCATTTGGAGAAATTGCTCCCAATATCCTGTTCCAGTTGTGCACACCCTAGTAGATGTGTTAAAAGTATTTTAATGATTTATTTTTTAAAAAGGCACTTGAAGAGGGCAGGATTGGGAGGGGATTGTGGTCACTGTTCCCTCTAAACAGAGCAAGAGTCCTCCAATTGCATTGCTGCCAGTGGGGAGTGCTACTTAGCTGAGCTTACTTATCACTCGCTATTGAAAATATGATAGTGAAATAGTGCTCCTCACTGCCAGTGCTGTAGTTGGAGGACTCCCCCTCAGCTCAGAGGGAACAGAGCCTGTGGTCATTATTAAAATGCAAAAGCAAAAACAAACAAAACTAATCACATACAAGTAATGAGTCACAGGTGAAAAGACAGGTATTTCTTTATGTTCAAACTATAAACTATCCAAAAGTGGGAACAGCCGTAAAGCAAAAAAGCAAACTCAAAATTTAAAAAATTTGAAAAATTTAAAAATGTGTGACGTGCTGTTGGTCAGTATTGAGGGGAACCATAGCCATTCAAACAAGCAAAAATACATAAATCATAAATAAACAGTGTTTTTCTCTACTGTTTACCGTATTTTCACGCATATAACGCGCGCGTTATACGCGTTTTTACCTACCGCGCATACCCCTCGCGCGTTATATGCGTGAGCGCGGTATACCAAAGTTTTAAAACATAGTTCCCACCCCGCCCGACGCCCGATTCACCCCCCCAGCAAGACCGCTCGCACCCCCACCCCGAACGACCGCTCGCACGCGCTCCCATCCGCACCCGCATCCACGATCGGAGCAAGAGGGAGCCCAAGCCCTCTTGCCCGGCCGCCTCCCCGACGTCCGATACATCCCCCCCCCCAGCAGGACCGCTCGCACCCCCACCCCGAACGACCGCTCGCACGTGCTCCCATCCGCACCCGCATCCACGATCGGAGCAAGAGGGAGCCCAAGCCCTCTTGCCCGGCCGACTCCCCGACGTCCGATACATCCCCCCCCCGGCAGGACCACTCGCACCCCCACCCCGAACGACCGCTCGCACGCGCTCCCACCCACACCCGCATCCACGATCGGAGCAAGAGGGAGCCCAAGCCCTCTTGCCCGGCCGACCCCCCGACGTCCGATACATCCCCCCCCCGGCAGGACCACTCGCACCCCCACCCCGAACGACCGCCGACTTCCCGACAATATCGGGCCAGAAGGGAGCCCAAACCCTCCTGGCCACGGCGACCCCCTAACCCCACCCCGCACTACATTACGGGCAGGAGGGATCCCAGGCCCTCCTGCCCTCGACGCAAACCCCCCTCCCCCCCAAGAACCTCCGACCGCCTCCCAGCCGACCCGCGATCCCCCTGGCGACCCCCACGACCCCCCCACCCCCCTTCCCCGTACCTTTGGTAGTTGGGCCAGAAGGGAGCCCAAACCCTCCTGGCCACGGCGACCCCCTACCCCCACCCCGCACTACATTACGGGCAGGAGGGATCCCAGGCCCTCCTGCCCTCGACGCAAACCCCCCTCCCCCCCAAGAACCTCCGACCGCCCCCCAGCCGACCCGCGATCCCCCTGGCGACCCCCACGACCCCCCCACCCCCCTTCCCCGTACCTTTAGTAGTTGGCCGGACAGACGGGAGCCAAACCCGCCTGTCCGGCAGGCAGCCAACGAAGGAATGAGGCCGGATTGGCCCATCCATCCTAAAGCTCCGCCTACTGGTGGGGCCTAAGGCGCGTGGGCCAATCAGAATAGGCCCTGGAGCCTTAGGTCCCACCTGGGGGCGCGGCCTGAGGCACATGGGCCCAACCCGACCATGTGCCTCAGGCCGCGCCCCCAGGTGGGACCTAAGGCTCCAGGGCCTATTCTGATTGGCCCACGCGCCTTAGGTCCCACCAGTAGGCGGAGCTTTAGGATGGATGGGCCAATCCGGCCTCATTCCTTCGTTGGCTGCCTGCCGGACAGGCGGGTTTGGCTCCCGTCTGTCCGGCCAACTAATAAAGGTACGGGGAAGGGGGGTGGGGGGGTCGTGGGGGTCGCCAGGGGGATCGCGGGTCGGCTGGGGGGCGGTCGGAGGTTCTTGGGGGGGAGGGGGGTTTGCGTCGAGGGCAGGAGGGCCTGGGATCCCTCCTGCCCGTAATGTAGTGCGGGGTGGGGTTAGGGGGTCGCCGTGGCCAGGAGGGTTTGGGCTCCCTTCTGGCCCAACTACCAAAGGTACGGGGAAGGGGGGTGGGGGGGTCGTGGGGGTCGCCAGGGGGATCGCGGGTCGGCTGGGGGGCGGTCGGAGGTTCTTGGGGGGGAGGGGGGTTTGCGTCGAGGGCAGGAGGGCCTGGGATCCCTCCTGCCCGTAATGTAGTGCGGGGTGGGGTTAGGGGGTCGCCGTGGCCAGGAGGATTTGGGCTCCCTCCTGGCCCGATATTGTTGGGGAGTCGGCGGTCCTTCGGGGGGGGGGGGGGAGGGATGTATCGGACGTCGGGGGGGGGCATCAGGCTTTCAGGATGGGGACAGACCTTCAAGGGGGGACAGTGCACGGAAGTCAGGGGGGGTGAACGGAGAGTCGGGACAGCGCACGGAAAGTCAGGGCGGGCGAAAGGAGCGTCGGGCAGCATGCGCGGTATACCCGTGAGCGCGGTATATCAAAGTTTTTGTGCAAATCATCGTGATTTCTGCGCGCTATATCCGTGTGCGCGTTTTATACGGGTGCGTGTTATTTGCGTGAAAATATGGTATTTATGATTGATGTGTTTTTGTTTGTTTGAATGGCTATGGTTCGCCCCTCAATACTGTCCAACACACACACACACACAAACACACACTATAGACACACACACACACACACAAAAACACACACTATAGGAGTCAGGGGGAAGGAGAAAGCTCCAATGCAGAATCTCATAGTGTCTTCTTATGCTGTCACTGCCCCCACAGTAAACCATTCTGTAATATTTCCCTGTCATTTATCTTCATAAATATTCCGTTTTACTCTCTCTCCTATTCCTCTTTCTTGTTTCTCAGAGCTGTCACTGTACAATCCAAACAAGTAATCATGTTGGGGATTTAAACACAGTTCCTCTGTTCTCTTGACTGACCCGTGTTGTACTCTTTCGATTAGTTTCTTCCCTTTTATTTATTAAGGCAGTTTTCTGGAGGTATCATCTGAGGAGAGTACAACAATGGTGATGTGGATTGGACTCTTGCCCAAGAGCACTATTTTTTGACCTTTGTGATGATCTTATCTTGGTTAACTTGTTTTGTTAATACCTCCCTGAGAAATGAGTATTCCGTATTGATCTAAAAAAAAGCAATAGGAGGGGCCGCTGAAAATTTCTCAGCCCAACCAAAAAGAAAATGATGAGGAGCCATGAAACCTTACAAGTTATTCCACACTTTTCATTTCATATCATTGAATTTTCAGTTGGCCCTTCCTAATTTCTCTTATCCTAAAGAACAAGTTATTAGATATTAAGCAACGTGACAGCTGTAAACCAATTTCCAATCTGTCATTTCAGGCTATGGTAATGGAATTAGATGTGAGTTTCAGGAAAATGTAGAACTTTGTATTTTCTTAGATCCAGTTGAATCAGAGTTTAGATGGGGTGATAGCAGTGAAATAGTAGTATTAGTCTCTTTTCCTTTAGGAAATTTTGGATAAAGAAAGATATTTTCTTTGTTGTGCAATTAGATCGGGCACACACATTCGGTTTTAATGGATTATTTAATTTTTAGTTGTGACTGAAGCAATTGGTTCATTTTAGGGGCCTTTTTACAAAGCTGTGGTAGTGATGCTGCTGCAGTAAATGTACTGAAGACGATTCAGTTCCTATGGGCTTTGGTGCATTTATTGCGGCAGCATCACTACTGCAGCTTTATACAAGGAGCCCCTATTTTTGGTAGACAGATCTCAAACTAAGGCCCTGATTCTATAAATGGTACCTAAGTTGTAGGCGTCATTAGGTACAATTGTCAATCATTTAAAATAGACGCGGCTGCTAAACTGAACGCGGCAAGGAAATCTCCCTGCCATGATCAGCTGAGTGGCTATGGCAGGAAACCTCCGAACCTCCCAGCAAGTCGGCCCAGTTGGAGGGATACCCACTCCCTTGCATCGCCACCCCTGAACCCCCACGCCACTGTCCGCAAATCCCAACTGGACCCCCTCCCCATACACCAGGGAGGGGCCTAAGGCACTGATTGGCCAAGGAGCCTAAGGCCTCTCCCATAAGAGAAGCCTTAGGAACCTGGACCAACCGGAGTCTTAGGCCTCCTTCCCAATGCATTCTGGGGTGCATGGGAGTGGTCTAAGACTCCAATTGGCCAGATCCCTAAGGCCACTCCCATGAGCCTTTTTCAGCATTCCTCTTGCCGGGGGTTGTTTCAGGGGTAGTGGCAGGAAGGATTGAGCATCCCTCCTGCTGGGGATGTTGGGGAGTGTCAGAAGGAGGGATTGGACATCCCTCTTGCTGGGAGTTGTTTCAAGGGTGGTGGCAGAAGGGATTAGGCATCCCTCCTGCAGGGGATTTTGGGGGTGCCAGCAGTAGGGTGTTGTTATCCCTCCTGGTGGGGAACTTTGCGGGGCGTTTGGGAGCAATGGCAGGAGGGATTGGGTATCCCTCCCTCCACGGACAATGGCGGGGTGTTCGGGGATGGTGGCAAGAGGGATTGGGCATCCCTCCTGCCAGCCAACGTTTTGTGGGGTTCAGGGATTCCCTGCCATGGCCATCCAGCTGATCATGGCAGGGAGGTTTCCTTGCCATGATCAGTTTAGTGGCCATGTCTATTTGAAATATAGGCCACATTTCAGGCACCTATTGTGGCCCTAGGAAGATGCCTAGGGATGCTTAAGCTCGCCCAAGGCCTCTTCAAGATGAAACCACAGCCAGCTTTGGGTGAGGTTAAGTGTCCTTAGGCACCTCCCTGAACCCTTGACAGATAGACAGGCTAAAGAGTGACAAATCGCCAGGACCGGACGGCATTCACCCAAGGGTACTCAAGGAACTAAGGAACGAAATAGCAGAGCCACTTCGACAAATATGCAACCTATCCTTAAAAACTGGAGAGATCCCAGAGGACTGGAAAATAGCAAATGTCACGCCCATCTTCAAGAAAGGTTCTAGGGGTGACCCGGGAAACTACAGGCCGGTGAGCTTGACCTCAGTCCCGGGAAAGATGATGGAAGCGCTGATTAAGGACAGCATCTGTGAACACATCGATAACAATGGACAGCTAAAGTCGAGTCAGCATGGCTTCTGCAAGGGTAGGTCATGCCTCACAAACTTATTGCACTTCTTTGGAGGGTAAACAGCCAGGTGGATAAAGGGGAATCCATAGACATCATCTACCTTGACTTCCAAAATGCCTTTGACAAGGTACCACATGAAAGACTGCTTAAGAAGCTATAGAACCACGGGGTGCAAGGGGAGGTCCACCGATGGATCAAAAACTGGCTGGCAGACAGGAGACAGAGGGTTGGAGTAAAGGGCCATTACTCAGACTGGCAATGGGTCACGAGCGGAGTTCCGCAGGGGTCGGTGCAGGGACCACTCCTGTTCAATATATTTATTAACGACCTGGAGGCGGGAACAAAATGTGAGGTCATTAAATTTGCGGATGACACCAAACTATACAGCAGGATTAAAACCACGGAAGACTGCAAAGACCTACAAAAGGATCTGACGACATTGGAAGAGTGGGCCAAAAAGTGGCAGATGAGCTTCAACATAGGGAAATGCAAGGTCATGCATGTAGGGAAAAAAAACCCGATGTTCACTTACAAAATGGGGGGATCACTGCTAGGGGTAAGTAACCTTGAAAGAGACCTGGGAGTGATGGTAGACACAACACTGAAGGCATCGGCACAGTGCGCCACAGCCTTAAGGAAAGCAAACAAAATGTAGGGTATCATTAAGAAGGGTATCACGACCAGGACGAAGGAAGTCATCCTGCCACTGTATCGTGCAATGGTACGCCCGCATCTAGAGTACTGTGTCCAGTACTGGTCGCCGTACCTGAAGAAGGACATGGCAGTGCTTGAGGGAGTCCAGAGAAGAGCAACTAAGCTGATAAAGGGTATGGAGAACCTCTCATATACTGACAGACTGAAAAAGCTGGGGCTGTTCTCCCTGGAGAAGCGGAGACTTAGAGGAGACATGATAGAAACCTTCAAGATCCTGAAGGGCATAGAAAAAGTAGACAGGGACAGATTTTTCAAATTATGGGGAACCACAAGTACAAGGGGGCACTCGGAAAAATTGAAAGGGGACAGGTTTAGGACAAACGCTAGGAAGTTCTTTTTCACCCAGAGGGTGGTGGATACATGGAACGCGCTTCCAGAGGCTGTGATAGGCAGGAGCTTCAAAGAAGGTTTGGATAGGTTCCTAGAGGACAAAGGGATTGAGGGGTACAGATAGAAGTAGAGGTAGGTTATCGGGATAGAAGTAGAGGTAGGTTAAAGAAATAGTCAGGGTCCACTGCTCAGGCAATAGGCCTAATGGGCCGCCGCGGGAGCGACCGCTGGGCGAGATGCACCTCTGGTCTGACTCAGCGGAGGCAACTTCTTATGTTCTTAGATGCGGCCTGCCTCTTTTTTTTAACATGTGCATCCCGATTGGTTAGAGAGTGGTAGGACACTTACTGCTGCCTATAAACGGGATACCATTTATAGAATCTGCCCCTAAATTCTTAGATGTACCACCATTTAGACTAGGGGTTTCTTGATCTAAATGAGTACATCTAAGTCAATCCATGCCCAAACTCCATTATTAATCTGCCCTTAACCATGCCTACTTACTGGTAGGCACTGTGATATAGACATCTACTGAGTTAGGCACCTACCAGGTAATTATTTTTTAATTGTTTTTTAATGGCACTTTCAATTATCACCACAGATTAAGCCAATTAAACAAAATAAGTTGAGCCAAAACCCTGCCAGTTGAAGACCACGTCCTCCAGTCTGGCAGCCAGAATTCTACAAGCTCTACAGCTAGCAGCAGTGTCTCTGAGCTGCCACCAGCTGCAGAGCTTGAAGAGTTCTGGCTGCCGGACTAGAGGAAACCCACCAACTTAGGTATTTATATTTTGCATTTGAGTAGAACAGCAAAAGCAAGAAGACCCACGTTTCCACAGGAAATGAACAAATCCAAACAAACGAGACTGTGGAAACACAATGTACTCGGATCTTGGAGATAATTTATTTGAAATTTTCTTGTAGAAGGACCCAACATGGGCCATGTTTCGGCTAAACAGGCCTTCCTCAGGGATCCAAGGTGTAAAAGACTGTTTTTCACAGATGTGGAAAAGTGTATGCAAAATCCTAAAAAAAAAAATCCAAATTCAGAAGTCAATATGCTTGCGCGAAGTGCAGTGCTGAAAACTGTTTTCAGCACTGCACTTCACGTAAGCATATTGACTTCTGTATTTGGATTTTTTTTGTCTGAGTTTAAAAATGGGTTGGACAAGTTCCTGGAGAAAAAGTTCATTGTCTCCTATTTACATACACATAGGGGAAGCCACTGCTTGCGCTAGGATTGGTAGCCTAAAATGTGGCTAGCATTTGAGTTTTGAGTTTCTGCCAGGCATGGCTGGCTCAACCTATGGACCAGGTGAAGCCCTGGTCCAGGACACCGGTGATAAAGGGGGTGCCATAAACCCAGTCCGACCTACCAGGAAACTCTAGACAAGGGGTGCCCACACTTTTTTGGCTTGCGAGCTACTTTTAAAATGACCAAGTCAAAATGATCTACCACCAATAAAATATAAAAAAACACAAAGCACACTGTATGCAGAGAAAATGTTAATTATCATTTGTATTTGGGGCTTTTTTCAGAGGTCAAGGCAGATGACTTTAAAATATGCAATGTCACCTCAGTAACAACTATATAAAAATAGACGAATATACCCCCTCCCATTTAACTATACTGCAATAGCGGTTTTTAGCGCAGGGAGCAGCGCTGAATGCCCTTCGCAGCTCCTGACGCTCATAGGCTCCCTGAGCTAAAAAACACTACCACGGTTTAGTAAAAGAAGGCCATAGTGCAAAATATAGACAGCAGATATAAATTCTCAATATGGGCACATTTTGATCACTAAATTGAAAATAAAATCATTTTTCCTACCTTTTTGTCTGATGATTTCATGAGTCTCTGATTGTACTTCTTTCGTCTGTAAATCCAATATTTATTTATTTCTGCCCCCTCCCCTTTTCTTTCTGTCTCTCATTTTTTTTTCTCTCTCCCCCTGCCCCCTCTTTATTTCTGTTTTTCTCTCTGCCTGCTTGTCTGCCTTACTTTCTCTCTCCCCCTGTCCCCCCCAAGCCATTGCGCCGATCTCTCCACTTCCTCTATTCTTTCTCTCTCACTGCCCCCCCCCCCAAGTCACAACACCGATGTCTCCCTGCTTCCCCGAGCCAGACCTAACATGTACAAGCGCCGGGCCCACAAGCTTTCACCTCCGATGTCAATTCTAACATCGGAGAAGAAGTTCCTGGCCAGCCAGGCAGTGATTGGCTGGCCCAGAACTTCCTCTCCAATGTCAGAATTGACGTTAGAGGTGAAGGCTTGTGGATCCAGTGCTTGTATGCGCCAGGCCTGGCTTGATGAGGCAGGAAGAACAAAATCGCAAAGGCAACGTCATCGACTCATGTTGCCTGTGTGATCTACTGGTTAATCGCGATCAACAATTTAGGCTCCCCTGCTCTAGAGGAATAGCTGACAGACTGGGATTTTGCCACCCATTATCATCAGTGCCCTGAGCCAGTGTCTCAACTGATCCAGCAGGAGGTGGAGATATCAGATTACAGAGCTATTGGATTGCGTGTGTGTGAATGGGGGGGGGGGGAGCTAATGCAAACATTGGCTCAGGGTGCCACAGACCCTTAACCAGCCCTGCTACAAGGTACTTGTGACATGGATTAGTCATAGTAGAAACAGTTTACTGGGCTAGATAGACCATTGGTCTGATCCAGTTTGTCTATTCTTAAGTTCTTGTGCTCCCTATTTCTTTCCTGTAAATTGTTGTAATAAGTTTCAAGTTTTTACTAAAATTTGATAAATTGCCTATCCAAATCCTAAATGATGTACAAGGAATAAAAGGAAATTAAAGAATAATAACAAAATTCTCACAAACACATTAACACAAATTAAAAACAAAACAAAACAATTTACATGATCCGAGAGGAAAGGGGGAAGAAATACATTTTTATAATATAGTAACATAGTAACATAGTAGATGACGGCAGATAAAGACCTGAATGGTCCATCCAGTCTGCCCAACCTGATTCAATTAACATTTTTTTAATTTTTTCATCTTAGCTATTTCTGGGCAAGAATCCAAAGCTCTACCCGATACTATGCTTGGTTCCAACTGCCAAAATCTCCATCAAAACCTACTCCAGCCCATCTACATCCTCCCAGCCATTGAAGCCCTTTCCAGCCCATCCTCCCCTAAACGGCCATATACAGACCGTGCAAGTCTGCCCAGTACTGGCCTTAGTTCAATATTTAATATTATTTTCTGATTCTAGATCCTCTGTGTTTATCCCACGCTTCCTTGAACTCAGTCACTGTTTTCCTCTCCACCACCTCTCTTGGGAACGCATTCCAGGCATCCACCACCCTCTAACATTGCTCTTGAATCTAATAATAATAATAATAACTTTATTTTTGCATACAGCAATACCACAAACAGTTCAGAGCGGTTTACAATGCAAGAGACTGTACATACACAGCGAAGATACAATGCAAGGGAATGTAATATGCAGTTGAGAGCATTTTACTATGCAGGGGACTGTACACCCCTCAACCTCAAATTATGTCCCCTGGTTTTACCATTTTCCTTTCTCTGGAAAAGATTTTGTTCTACGTTAATACCCTCAAGTATTTGAACGTCTGAATCATATCTCACCTGTCCCTCCTTTCTTCTAGGGTATACATATTCAGGGCTTCCAGTCTCTCCTCATACGTCTTCTGGCGGAAGCCTCTTATCATTTTTGTCGCCCTCCTCTGGTCTGCTTCAAGTCTTCTTATGTCCTTCGCCAGATACGGTCTCCAAAACTGAACACAATATTCCAAGTGGGGCCTCACCAATGACCTGTACAGGGGCATCAACAACTTCTTCCTTCTACTGGCTACGCCTCTCTTTATACAGCCCAGCATCCTTCTGGCAGCAGCCACCGCCTTGTCACACTGTTTTTTCGCCTTTAGATATTCGGACACTATCACCCCAAGGTCCCTCTCCCCGTCCGTGCATATCAGCTTCTCTCCTCCCAGCATATACAGCTCCTTCCGATTATTAATCCCCAAATGCATTACTCTGCATTTCTTTGCATTGAATTTTAGTTGCCAGGCATTAGACTATTCCTCTAACTTTTGCAGATCCTTTTTCATATTTTCCACTCCCTCTTCGGTGTCTACTCTGTTACAAATCTTGGTATTATCTGCAAGAAGGCATACTTTTCCTTCTAACCCTTCAGCTATGTCACTCACAAACATATTGAACAGGATCGGCCCCAGCACCGAACCCTGAGGGACTCCACTACTCACCTTTCCTTCCTCCAAGTGACTTCCATTAACCACCACCCTCTGGCGTCTGTCTGATAACCAGTTTCTAACCCAGTTCACCACTTTGGGTCCTAACTTCAGCCCTTCAAGTTTGTTCAACAGCCTCCTATGAGGAACTGTATCAAAGGCTTTGCTGAAATCCAAGTAAATTACATCTAGCATACGTCCTCGATTCAGCTCTCTGGTCACCCAATCAAAAAATTCAATCAAGTTAGTTTGGCACGATTTACCTTTTGTAAAGCCATGTTGCCTCGGATCCTGTAACTCATTAGATTCAAGGAAGAACACTATCCTTTTTTTCAGCAACACTTCCATTATTTTTCCAACAACCAAAGTGAGGCTCACTGGCCTGTAGTTTCATGCTTCATCCCTGTGACCACTTTTGTGAATAGGGACCACATCCGCTCTCCTCCAATCCCTGGGAACCACATCTGTCTCCAGAGATTTGTTGAACAAGTCTTTAATAGGACCTGCCAGAACCTCTCTGAACTCCCTCAGTATTCTGGGATGGATCCCGTCTGGTCCCATTGCTTTGTCTACCTTCAGTTTTTCAAGTTGCTCATAAACACTCTCCTCCATGAACAGCGCAGAATCTACTCCATTTTCTCATGTAACTTTGCCAGACAATTGCGGTCCTTCTCCAGGATTTTCTTCTATGAACACAGAACAGAAGTATTTGTTTAGCACATTTGCTTTTTGCTCATCACTCTCCACATACCGATTCCCTGCATCTTTTAGTTTAGCAATTCCATTTTTCATCTTCCTCCTTTCGCTAATATATCTGAAAAAAATTTTGTCTTCCTTTTTTTACATTTTTAGCCATTTGTTCTTCCGCCTGTATCTCTCTCTTGGCTTCTTTCAGTTTTACCCCGTAGTCCTTTCTGCACTCCTCTTCTTGGGTTTTTTTTATATTTCACGAACGCCAAATCTTTTGCCTTTATTTTCTCCGCCACTAGTTTGGAGAACCATATCGGCTTCCTTTTTCTTTTGTTTTTATTTATTTTCTTCACATAAAGGTCTGGAAGAACATAAGGAAAAAACAATATGGATGGGGAACAGAAATGAAAAATTTGAAGGAAAAGCTGGCAAACCTGTCTATTAATTATGGTAGCTTGAAGGCATCTTTAAATAAGTAACATTTTAGTTTGCTTTTGAATCGATCCTCCATTTTTTATTCCCTAATATAGGCAGGTAACACATTCCATAATTGGGGTGCTGTAACTGAAAAGATGTTGGGGCATTTTATAGTAATTATCTTCAAAGGTGGCATGGAAAGTAATGATTGAGCAGCTGATCTAAGTGGATGAGCAGGTGCATAGGGAGTTAACAATTTGTCTAAGAAGATTGGTACACTAGTTGTTAGAATTTTAAATGACAGGAGGACAATTTTATAAGTAATTCTGAAACTGATTGGCAGCCAATGAGCTTTTATCAAAAGAGGACTTATGTGATCGGATTTATGTGAGATGAGTTTGATAGCAGTATTTTGAATAATCTGTAGACGTCTAATCTCCCTTTGCGTAATACCTTTAAACAGTGAATTGCAATAGTCTAGTTTTGAGATCACTAGAGAGTGGATTAATAAGTTTATTGATTTTGGTTCTAGGAATTTTGACACCGATTGAATCAAGTGGAGTCTGTAATGGCAAGACTTGACCACCGAACTAATATGTTCATGATAAGTGAGTTTGTGGTCAAAAATGACACTTAAGATTTTTACTGAATTAACCATTTGTAATGGATTCCCATTAATGGTGATAGGGGCTCCTAAGGAAGTACCTTCTTTCCAGGGGAATGGTAAAGCCTTTGTTTTTTGAATGTTAAGAGCTAGTATATTCTGCTTCATCCAGAGACTGATTTGATCAAGTTTTTGATTAATATTAAGAATTCCATTGGGATCATCAGATGATATAGAGTGCATAGGTGAAGACAGAAAATCCAATGTATTAACAGAGGATCATTAGGGGGGCTATGAAGAAATTGAACAATAGTGGAGATAAGATGGAGCCTTGCGGGATACCAAATTTGATATTATATGTTTGAGATGAAGTGTTTTTGAATTTGATGTTATATGTTTGAGACGAAGTGTTATTGAATAACTTTTGAAGAGCGATCATCAAAATATGATTTGGACCAGTTAAATATTTGACCCGAAATACTAATGCAGAATATGTCTAGATTTCTCTCATCACTTGCACTTTTAGTTATTAGAATCCTACCTTGTGAAATTCTTTGTCTCATAACATGAGATGCAAATCTTCAACTACACACTTAAAAATTAGCTTGAAGAGGTGGCTTTTCTCTCAAGCTTTTTCAGTATAGAACTGACTGCACCTGGGTGTCATCAGGTACTGCTGCATCATTTTCTCTCCCTGTGGCCCTACTTCTGGACTCATATATTTAACTGATCTCCACATGTTTCTATTCTTACAGTAAACCACTTTGCTATAATCTGGTAAAATCTGGTATAATCTGTGTCAAAGGTTTTAATGTAAGCAAATGTGGTAGTTTCAGCAAGATATCATTAAATCTGAAAAAGAACTGAAATATTAAGTGATTTTATGCAAGAAGCTGAAGATACATCGGAAGAGCTGTGTGTGAGGTGTGCCACTTGAAAAGCAGCAGGTGCCACGGGTCAATACCGAATTGCATTGACAGAGCTGTGTATGAAGTCAGTACTAGAATAATGGAAATTCTACAGATCGAGTGTGAAAAGCATTGACAGAGCTTATGAAAGAAACCTCAATGTCGGTGCCAGTACTGTATTCCTGTCTCCACAGCCAGCATCAAAAATCCATCATTTTCCTCAGTAGTGCAATTGTTCCAGTTCACTTTTACTTCAAAAAGAAATCATTATCAAAGGAAGGGTGGCTGCCTACTGAGGAAGTCAATTACTAAGGTGAATATAGCATCAAAACAGTTTAAAATCATTTTATTTATTGACACCCTCTTGTATAAGTACCTTTGGTTTTTCCTTCACCCACAAATAAATCATTCATAAATTAATGATATTATGGTATCTAAGCAGTAACGCACATTACCTACCAATTCTAATGCAAGTGGTAGGTTGGGCTTAAAAGCAAAAATGAAATATACCATTCTGTGATATTAAAAATACAGTATTAAATTAAACATGAACAGTTTAGTTCCTCTGCATGTATTTATTTGTTTATTTGAATTTTTTATATCCTACTTCTGCATTTTCCAAAAATATCCATAGCACTATACATTATTATAAACATTAAAATGTAACAAATTAAAATTAAGGGCCCCTGTAACTAAACTGGTAAAATAAAAAATTGCAATCACCACACATTAGTTGCAAAAGTTAATACACGGAAACTGCCAAATCTCTGCAATAACTATTGAGGGAATGTATAGCATCTACCCATACAGTTAATGAGAAACAAATATTTATTGCACATTAGCTGAATCACAGATAACCCAGAAGCACTTAACACCATTTAATGAGGTGGCATTAAGTGATCTGTATCATCATATGCCATGCTAGCAGCTACATGTAGTAAGTTACCCTGCATTAACTTCAAGGTACAGTCAGTATTCATTTTCCACTCATTCCCTATCCATTTTCACTCTATGAACTTATACAGTACAATCATTTTCCATGCATGTATGTAGTTATACATATCTAAAATGCCACTTAGAAAAATTGCTTCCCATGTAAAAGTATACACAAAGACAAGAATGTATAGTACATCACTTGGATTTGGGCATGTTTGGTGATGATTTTGAATGATATACAGGTGGAGTAATAATTTATATACATAGGGGCAGATTCTATGTAGTCTGCCTAATTAATAAAATAATTAATAAAAGTAGAGTATCCATCTTTATTTACTATTTCATATCTCCCCGTATTATTGTGCTCTGTCCCCTTTAAATAGGGGTCTAACAAGATGTGAACATCACTTAGGCCCTCTTTTACTAAACTGCACTAGCGGATTTTAGCGCCGGGAGCAGTGCTGAATGCCCCGTGCTGCTCCTGACGCTCATAGGAACTCTATGAGCATTAAGAGCAGCGCAGCATTCAGTGTGGCTCCTGGCACTAAAAAACGCTAGCGTAGTGTAATAAAAGGGGGCCTTAGTAATGAAAATGTTTACTTCCTTTTCCTTTTTTAAAAAAATGATCATTGGCATATCCATATCAGATTCTTGTACATATTTCTGTTGATTTTTTTATTTCAATAAATGCAAATAAAAAAATATGGAGCAGCCAGCCAATATGTGGCCTACAAGAGACAAGGTAACATTTGGTTCCTACGGATGCTCAGCCAATAGATTCAGAATCCAACTGACACAAGAGTCAAATATTATCCCAGTACTGACTTCTCCACCTACCTCTGAGCCCAGAAAGTTTCAAGTTTTAAATTTATTAGTTTTTTGATAAACCGTTTATCTAAGAAAATCTAGGTGGTGTATAATAAAATATATAATGGAGAAAATAAAATAGTAATAAAAACAGACATAATTACATAAGAAATATAAAATTGCATACGAGACAAATGGAGAGAAGGGGAGGAAATACAGTGTATATATAGAAAAGAGAAGGGAAAGGGGAAGAGACAAAAGGAGGGGAAAATAAAACTGCCACATATAATAGTTCTTCAGAATCTTAATCGTCAAAACATCTTTGAATAAAAAAGTTTTAAGTTCTGATTTGAATTTAGATAAGGAATCCTGCTGTCTGAGTTGAATAGGAAGGACATTCCATAAGAACAGTGATAGTTCAGAGAAAATTGATTTATGGGTGGTGTCGTGGACAATATTACGCAATGAAGGAACAGATAGAAGGCATTGATCTGAGGAAAGTAAAGCCCTAGGGCAGTATGAAATGATCAATCTATCGATAAAAGTGGGAGAGTTTGCAGATTTTGTTTTAAATGTCAGAACTAGAGTTTTAAATGTTATATAGGAGAGCTCATGCACACTTTACCTACCCCCCAATCAAAGGTATATAAAGCAAAAAAATACAGAGCAGCAAAACTAGACCGCCATCTCTCCAATCTGCTGACTATGACACCCAACTACAAAACATTCAGGAAAGAACTTAAAACTTTTCTACTCATGAAATTTGTCAAATGATCTAACTAAACCTGATCGACCCTCCACAGATCCCGATACATACACCATCTATTAACCATGTATTCTCCCTGGAAATGCCCAGGCCAACTCTTGTTGTAAACTGCCTAGAACGGAAAGGTATTGGCGGGATAGAAGACACCAATGTAATGTAATATGATAAGAAATTGGTAACCAGTGAGCATGTTTCAACAAAGAAGTTATATAATAAAGTCTTCAAATCCACATAAGAATCTCTTGGAATTAAAACTAAAAGAGAAAACAACTTAGGAGTACATAGTGCCCAAAACTTTGCTAGTGCAAATATGACTTATAGCACAACAAATACCACTTGCATATTCTCTGAATATGCATAGTTTCAAGTTTATTAATATTTTGATATAATGACCATCCCAAGTATCTGGTCGGTTTACAGTAATAAAATATAAAAGATATATACATAGAAAAAGCAAAAATAAAAAATGGGGGTAAGGTCGATACAAAGACTTGATTACGAAGGGTATGTAACAAAAAGGGAGAGAGGGGAAGGAAAAGTTTTAAAATTACATTATATAAATAAAAATAAAATGAGGAGAGGAGAGGAAGGGAGGATAAAACAAAAGAGAAAGATGGGGTGTCACTTCCTGGAAGCGTTTTTGTAGTCTTGTTTTTATTTGGAAATTCAGTTGAAATTTTGATAAGCGTCTTTAAAGAGAAATGTCTTAAAGAGTGTTTTGAACTTGTTTAAAGAATTTTCAGAATGGAGATTCGATGGCATGGCATGGCATTCCAAAGGGAGGGTGCAACAACAGAAAAGATTGTGTTTCTGGTATAGTATAAATCTTTGATTGGAGGGACTGTTAGTAAGTTCTGGTTATTGGACCTGAGGGCCCTAGAAGGGGTATGTGGAAGGAGGTATTTATCAAGGAAGGCAAGCTGATGAGAAGTCTTGATCTTAAAAGCTAAGAGAAGAATTTTATAAGTTGTTCTATGAGAGACTGGTAACCAGTGAGATTCTCAGAGGAGAGTGGTAACGTGGTCATAATTTTTAGCTTTATGAATGAGTTTGATCGTTATATTTTGAATTAATTGTATTTGACGGATTTCTTTTTGGGTAATATATCCTGTGCCAAAGCAAATAAGCTGCCCTGATCCTAACAGAATATTCCCAGAATTGTAATAGGTCAAAATCTGCTGTTTTCAAAGTTCTCTTCAGAACAGTAGCCAATTGAAACTGCATAAAAGGAAACCTTTCAGAATGCACCAATCCTTAAACACCATGCAATGCACTACTGTCCCCAATCCTTTCCCCAGCTGGTCCATTTTAAACTAACACATTTTAGTTATAATGTTTATTTCAAACATCAAACACTTCCTTGATGGCATTGATTGCCCCAATATCACTGCTGATGATAATGAGATATTTTGTTCACCTATCACCACTGATGACATTGCTGAAGCACTGTCGAACATGGCTAAAGGAAAAACCCCTGGCCCAGACAGCTTTCCAGTGGAATTCTATATTACTTTTCAGTCCTTTTTTCTTCCCCTACTGCGTGCCCTGTTTGTTCACATGATACAGTCCCATGAAATAACTGGCTCATTCACCGAAGCTATGATTGTGGTTCTCCCCAAACCTGGTAAAGACAAACAACAAGTTCAAACCTACCGTCCTTTGTTTATGATAAACATTGACGCTAAACTTTATGCGAAAGTGTTGGCGGGGAGACTTCAGAAACTTCTTCCTTGACTAATATCTTATGAACAGACTGGTTTCATGTATGGATGTCTCTCTCATGACAACACTAGATTATTCTTCAACATACTTCAGCATATTGAAGCCCTGGATATACCTTACCTTGCTATAGGACTCGACGCTGAGAAGGCCTTTGATAGGGTCAAATGGCCTTTTTTATTTTGCAGTTTAAGGCGCTTTGGCTTCTCTGATCAAGCTATTGACATGGCAAAAGTTTTATATACTGCTCCTTCCACTAGAATTCTCATCAACAACCAGTTGTCAACCTTCTTCCATCCTAGCAGAGGTACCTGTCAGGGATGTCCACTATCTCCCCTACTATTTAATATTGCTTTGGAGCCACTCCTTCTCTACATTAAACAAAACACTGCCATCATGGGAGTAGAAATTGATCAAATTCTTGTTAAATATTCGGCCTATATACCACACCTGATTCTCTTCCTTCAATACTGGATACCATCACCGAATATTCCCTGGTCTCTGGCTACAAACTTAATTTATCAAAATCTGAAATCATGCCCCTCAATCATCCTGAGGTCAAATATGGCCTCCAACACTTTAATTTTGACTGGTCTGACACTGCTCTGAAATACTTAGGAATTTACTTTGTACCTACTATTGAGGAAACCATTTCTCTCAATGTTAATAAAATGACAACCATGGTCAAGGAACTTTTAATGCGATGGTCACCTTTACGACTCACTTGGTGGGGTTGGCTCTGCACTATCAAAATGATGATTGTCCCCAAGGTCAACTACTTCCTGAATATGATACCTATTTTTTTCCTGATGCTTTTTATAATTCTATTGAAAAATCTCTTGTTACCTTTTTATGGAACTCCAAACCACCGAGAATTGCGCTGACTAAATTGAAAGCTAACAGAGAAAATGGGGGTATCAACTTTCCAGATTTTCGTTCCTATCATGCTGCTTTCATCTTGCTGAATCAAAAACTAACCCGAAAAAATAGGGAGCAAAGCAAAACTATAACAAAACGAATCTCCCTAGCCCCAAGAAGGAAAACTGTGTGCAGGGGAAGAGACTGCCTACGCAAGCGGACAGAGTATAGTACTCAAGTGAAGTAAATAAATAATTTATAATTTGTAAGAAGAGCCCTCAGTCGCACAACCAACCTCCACCTCAGGAGGAAACGGCTGCCACTGGTTTGCACCTAGAAGGTGTCAACTGTGAAACATCCTAGGGCTCTCCTGTGAATTTTGGTGCTAAATAACTCAAAAGTGCTGTTTGTGCAAACAAATCAAAGGTGCACTGCGAGCAGTCTCTTCCCCTGAACCAGGGGGGCAAAAGAACCAAGTGTCCAAATTCAGTCTATTGAAGCCACAGGAAGATACTTAGCTTCTCTGATGAGCAGTCAGAAAGTCGCCAAACGTCCAATTTTGGTGCTAAATAACTCAAAAGTGCTGTTTGTGCAAACAAATCAAAGGTGCACTGCGAGCAGTCTCTTCCCCTGAACCAGGGGGGCAAAAGAACCAAGTGTCCAAATTCAGTCTATTGAAGCCACAGGAAGATACTTAGCTTCTCTGATGAGCAGTCAGAAAGTCGCCAAACGTCCAACGGGACTCCGTTTCGGGGGAGCACTCCCCCTTCCTCAGGAACGACTGACGCTAAAGCAGGAGCCTAAAAATCAAAGGCAAGAGCTGATTGGCAATAGTAGAAAATGGCCTGCTCGCATTGCACCTTTGATTTGTTTGCACAAACAGCACTTTTGAGTTATTTAGCACCAAAATTGGACGTTTGGCGACTTTCTGACTGCTCATCAGAGAAGCTAAGTATCTTCCTGTGGCTTCAATAGACTGAATTTGGACACTTGGTTCTTTTGCCCCCCTGGTTCAGGGGAAGAGACTGCTCGCAGTGCACCTTTGATTTGTTTGCACAAACAGCACTTTTGAGTTATTTAGCACCAAAATTCACAGGAGAGCCCTAGGATGTTTCACAGTTGACACCTTCTAGGTGCAAACCAGTGGCAGCCGTTTCCTCCTGAGGTGGAGGTTGGTTGTGCGACTGAGGGCTCTTCTTACAAATTATAAATTATTTATTTACTTCACTTGAGTACTATACTCTGTCCGCTTGCGTAGGCAGTCTCTTCCCCTGCACACAGTTTTCCTTCTTGGGGCTTTCATCTTGCAACATACCTCCTATTGGTTCATGCCTGCTTCGTCTGATTATTCACTGATATGGCTTCTTGGGAATCTTTATGTCAAATGGACTGTCCACTTCATCTTATGCCTTTTCAACACTTGCCCAAATCTGCCAATTCTATTTTTCATAGCGCTAAGACTGCAATTTGCCTTGTGGAGAAAGGCCTTGATCATCCTTGGGCCTCGTCCATGCAGGCTCCTCTTTGGAACAACAGTGCCTTTAAAATAAATGGTGATTTTATTTGTTGGACTGATTGGCAGAGAGCTGGCATTTGGACTGTTCAGGATCTTCGTGATGACTCATCTTGGATAACCTTCTTTCAACTGCAACAACACTACCATCTTGCCCACACGCAGCATTTTCGTTGGATACAACTGATCCACTGTCTATCTTACTTTATGCAAGCCTCCTTTCTCACCTCAGACACACCTAGCCTATTGCTAATGTGTGCCAAATTACACACCATCAAAGGCTGTGCATCCAAATGGTACAAGTGGTTACAATCAACAAATTATCGCCAGCCCCTTGGTAATGAACATACCTGGGAATTTGACCTACAGATCTCACTTTCACAAGACACTTGGAGAAAAGTGTGGCATTCCTTACTGCGCTCTTCTTGTTCTTCATCTCTGAAACAATCCATATACTTTGTACTGCACAGGGCCATATGGACTCCACATAAGTTGTCTCATTTCAAATCTTCTGAAACTGGACTCTGTTGGTCTTGTAAGAAAGAGAAAGGCACTTTTTTACAACAACTCTTTTATTGTTCTCTGATAACTCCTTTTTGGCAATCTATTTGGAAAACCAAATGTGGATACTTTAGTGTTGAGGTTCCACTCACGCCTGCCATTGTGATTCTTGGCCATTATGCTCTGGATCATGAACTGGCTGAGGAGGACTTGAAACTTTTCACATTGTTGCTGCACATAGCCATTAAGTTAGTTTTGCAGAACTGGAAGAACTTATCAGTGGTTAATTATTCCATGTGGTGGAACCTGGTCTGTATCACAGTCAAATATGAAAGAGCCGCTGCCTCTAAGAACAAATCCTTGCACTCATTTGAACGTAATTGGCGGCTTTTAATAGATGTTTCTTTCTCCCTCCATGTCTGAGCTGAGTTATTCTCATAATATCGAGGGTTATTTCATTGTTGCTACTTAATATGATATGCCTCATCTTCTTCTTTTCTGGATGTATATTATTGTGCGATTGATCTGTTATATTGCACCTCTGTATTTGTTGTCTTCTCTTGTTACATTTGTTATATATTTCTGAAAACTGAATAAAACTTATTGAACTTAAAAAAAAAAAAATCATCAACACCAGGTGATATACAAAATCTTGGCAGCATTTCAAATAACGCCCTTGAGGTTTGATGACAGGCTGATAAAGAATGAACCACCTTCAAGTGGTGAGAACTAAAGAAGCTTTGCAGTAGTTTCTTGACAAAAACAAAGTAAAAAAACGATCCAGCGGGGTCTCTGAAACCTTGCAACTTACAATAGAATGTCCTATGTGACAAAGCTGCAATAATGGCAGTTCTTGACAAATCCCTCTTAATTTCAGCTAGAATAAAATCCAACACCATCCCACAAAAAATGGATCCACCAATTACAAAAATTCCCTCTAACCCCGTACTATAATAGCACCAAGTATTACGCGACAATAAGCTAAGTATCAGTGAACTAAAGAGTAGTGAAGTACAAAAACTCTTCTGAATTCTTTATAGGAATTCTGTTCACATTTGGTACAAGCAACCTAAAACAGCACTACTGAAAATGGTTATGGGGTGGTAGACTCAAGAGCAATGTAAGGAAATTCTTCTTTACGGAGAGGGTGGTGGATGCCTGGAATGCGCTCTCGAGAGAGGTGGTGGAGAGGAAAACGGTGTTCAAAAAAGCGTGGGATGAACACAGAGGATCTAGAATCAGAAAATAATAGTAAATATTGAAGAACTAAGGCCAGTACTGGGCAGACTTGCACGGTCTGTGTCTATATATGGCCGTTTGGTAGAGGATGGGCTGGGGAGGGCTTCAATGGCTGGGAGGGTGTAGATCAGTGGTCTCAAACTTAAACTCTTTGTGGGGCCACATTTTGGATTTGTAGGTACTTGGAGGGCCGCAGAAAAAATAGTTAATGTCTTATTAAAGAAATGACAATTTTGCATGAGGTAAAACTCTTTATAGTTTATAAAACTTTCCTTTTACCTTATGCAAAATTGTCATTTCTTTAATAAGACATTAATTATTTTTTCTGCGGCCCTCCAAGTACTCTATTTTTTCTGCAGCCCTTACATTTAAAGTTTAATATCTTTTCTTTCTCAAAACTGACACATTTCAATCACTATATTGAAAATAAAATCATTTTCCCTACCTTTGTTGGCTGGTGACTTTATTTTTCTGTGCTTTTAACTATGTTTCCAGGGCCTTCTTGTCCTTTGACTATTTTTCTCTCCGTCTTCACTTTCTGCCTTGCATCCATCTTTGGCATTAACTTAATATTCAATTTTTCTGCTTTCTTTTCAAAATCTACATTTTCATGTCTTACCTTCCCTTCCTATCTCTCTCTTCTTCCGTCCTATTTCCATGGTCTGACATCTCTTTCCTTCCTTTCTCTCCCTCCCTCCTTTCTTCCTTTCCCCTGGTCTGGCATCTGTCTCCTTTCCTCTCCCCATGCCCTGGCATCTCTCCCTCCCCCTCTATGGTCTGATATCTCCTTTCCTTCCCTCCCTCCCATGAACTTGGCATCTCTTGTTCCTCTCCTCTCCCTTGTGTTCCTTCTCCTTCCTTCCCTCTCTTTCCCCAATTGAGTGCAGCAGCAACAGAAGCATCATTTCCCTTCCCCTTTCCTTATGCAGCAGCAGCAGCAGAATCAGCATTTCCCTCCCCCTTTCCTGTGCAGGAGAGGCATTTCTCTTCCCCCTTCCCTCCCTCACCATTTTCCTGTGCAGCAGCAGCAGCAGCATTTCCCTAGAGTCCCCCTTTCCTATGCAGCAGAAACATTTCTCTTTCCTCTCCCCTTCCGTTCTTTTCCTTGTGGAGCAGCAGCGTGTCTGGCCGGCTCCCTTGCTCAGTCGATCGTTCCATTCAAAGCCGCGGGTGGCGGCTTCTCACGAGATCCGCGCCTGAGTCAGAAGCCTCTCTGATGTTGTGACATCAAAGAGGCTTCCGATGCAGGAGTGGATAGCGTGAGGAGCTGCCACCCGCAGCTTTGAACAGAATGATTGACTGAGTGAGGGAGCCGGCCAGACACGCTGCTGCTCCAGAAGGAAGGTTATGGGAAAGAGAAATGCTGGTGTGGATGGCACGAGGAGCTGCCGCCGGCCGCAGCTTTAACTGGACCAATCAACTGCAGCAAGGGAGCAGTTGATCAATTGCGTCCAGACCACGGGCCGCAAAATAGCACCTGGAGAGCTGCTTGCGGCCCGCAGGCCACGTGTTTGAGACCACTGGTGTAGATGGACTTGAGTGAGCTTTGCCGGACACTTTAGTAGTTGGAACTGAAGCATAGTATCAGGCAGAGCTTTGGATTCTTGCCCAGAAATAGCTAAGAAGAAGAAGAAGAAGAAAAACCCCAACAAATTTTTAGATTGAATCAGGTTGGGCAGACTGGATGGACCATTTGGGTCTTTATCTGCCATCATCTACTATGTTACTAAGCCACCTCATTTTTGAGGATAGCAATATGATGAGCAATTATATAACATTTAAATGCATGCAGTTCAAAATTAGCTTGTTCAAAATTTATATGACCAATGGCTTATATCAGTTGCCCTAATATCAGATGTAATTGCCAATCTGTCCCTTCACCTCAGACCCCACAATGTAAAAGTTATCCAATTGGAAGCAACTCAGGAAATGCAACATTCCATGTCCAACCTTTCTCAAACCATAAAGACAGATAATCAAGGATCAGTACAAAGTAAATCCCAAAATTCACACACTGGTTTTAATATTTTAAGAATGTTTAATAAAGTACAGTATAGTTGTTCTAAAGGCTCATGTGTACATTCTCTTCACCACTTATTCTTGTTTCTGAATCCAGAATCTACTATTTTTCTTTAGCTAAAGGATTACCAAATTTTTCCACCTTCTTCTCTAATGAATTTACCATCCAAAGATGTACATTACTCTCAGCAGGTCCCACAAAAATGAAATCATTCAAATAATGAATTGAATCTCCAAACCCTACCATCTGTTCAACCACTCAGTGAACAAATATAGAAAAAGCCTCACGATGGAAGTATGCCACAGAGGAACCCATGAACATAAATTTATGAAAGAAATATGTAAAATTGAACTTAAACCCAGAAATGAAAAAGATTCTGGATGTACAGGCAACAACCTAAATGTCAATTTGGTATTGGGCATCTATACCCACTCCCAGTGCGATATGACAATTTATAATTTAGCCAGATGGTTGACCAAATTCCCCCCCCCACCAAAACATGATAAATCCAATGCCATCTTTGTCAATTATCCACATTCATATACCCCCAAAATCCTCAAACTTATCTATCAGTAACATCTTCCTAAAATGAATATCACAATTCGACCATACCCAACCACTATAAGTAGGATAAGCCTATAAAATAATGTTAGACTCTCTTATGAAAGCTACTAGCATTCAAAGCCGTTTGTCTCACCTCTCTCCTTCTCAGGATTGCAGCTGAACTGAAGCCCCGCCCACTACCTCCCAGGCTGATTAAACTGCCCTTTAAACTTTGAAAGAAAATTACTGCTGGTCAGCCAGATTCCAGCAGAGAAAGGAGGAAGGGAGTCACCGGAGCCACCGACCACGCGGCCGTTCTCGGCCCCTCCAACCCTTCTTTGGACCTCTTCAATCGGCCCTTCCAGCAGTCAGGGAGGAAGGTCCAGGCACCAGTGCTCCCAAGCCCTGCAGGGAGAGGAGGTAGGGACTAATTGAACATATCTCCTCTCCCCACTAGAGCTGCCGACCAAGCAGATGTTCTTAGACCCTCTTACCCATCTTCGGGCCTCTTCAAGAGCAATGACATATGGCCTATCTAAGTATGATACACCCCCTGGAAGCTCACCACCCACTCTTATCCCTCACCTCACCACTGGAACCTGATTCACTGCTATGACATAGGCCTTTGCCCCATCCCTACAACAATCAGATGCAGGAAAGCACACAGGGGATACAAGTCCGAAAAGGGCAGAAAGAGCAGGCTGCTCAGACAAATTATGTGTATTTCTGCCTAAATTAATATCAAATCCATAAGAAAAAAAAAATCAACCTTGGTGAAAGATTAGCTCACATAAACTAAACTAAACTAAACCTTAAGTTTGTATACCGCATCATCTCCACAGAAATAGAGCTCAACACGGTTTACAGGAATAGATATAGAAGGAACTTCAACGAAAGTAGAAGGACTTAGTAAAGAGAAAGTTTAGAGGGACTTAGTATATTGAATAGGGAGAGGTCAATTATATTTTAGAGTAAAGCCAAGTTTTCAAATGTTTTAGGAAGAGTTGGAGGGAGCCTAGACTCTGAAGCAGGGCAGTAAGGCTGTTCCACAGTTCGGTGATCCTGAAGATGATGGATGTCCCTAATTTTCCTGACTGAGATATGCCTTTTAAAGAGGGGAAGGATAGTTTGAATTTTTGAGTGGATCTGGTGGTGTTGGGATTTGAGGAGTTCCAGAATAGTGGAAAAAAGGGGAGGAAGGATGCCGTGTAGAGATTTGAAGGTTAGGCAGGCGCATTTGTAGTGGACCCTAAGGATTACTGGGAGCCAGTGAAACTTAGACATAAGCGGGGAGATGTGGTCAAATTTGTTTTTGTGAAGATTAGTTTAGCCGCGGTGTTCTGAATCCGTTGAAGTCTATGAAGGCTCTTCTTTGTTAGGCTTAAGTAGATGGAATTTCAGTAATCCAGTCTAGAAAGAATGATGGATTGTACGAGGACAGCAAAGTGTTGTTGATGGAAGCAGGATCTCACTCTCCTTAACATGTGAAGATGGAAAAAACATTTTTTTACTAGGACAGTGTAGAATCAATGATGATGACCAGAACTTTGCTTGAGTGCTCAAGCTGCAATGTGGTACCAGAGGATAGTGGGATGAGGGTGGGTAGCTGATCTAATTTTGGGCCGAGCCAAAGTAGTTTTGTTTTGGTCTCGTTTAGTTTCATTTGTACGGTGAGGGACCAGGATTGGAGGTTCGAAATATATGAAGAGATGTTCTCAGAGAGATTGGTGAGATTAGAGTTGGTCTCGAAGAGGACAAGGATGTCATCAGCATAAGTGTAAATTGTTTCCAAGGGGGATAGTTGGAGGAGTTTAAGGGAGGACATATAAATATTTGAAAAGAATCGGGGATAGAGGTGAACCCTGAGGAACTCCACAGATCGGTTTCCAAGGGAGGGACGAGGAGCCATTCATGTTAATGGAGTAGGAGCGGGAACGTAAGAATTTTGAGAACCAATCTAAGACTGTTGAGTTTATGCCAATTTCAGAGAGTTGGAGAATTAGTATATCATGATGGACAATGTCGAAAGCTGCAGAAAGGTCAAACTGAAGAAGAACAGCGAACTTATTGCAAGAGTGAAGTTGTTGGACCTTTGAGATTAATGAGGCCAGTAGGGATTCGGTGCTGAAGTTGGGTCTGAAGCCATGTTGGTAGGGTAAGAGAATGGAGAATCTCTCAAGATAGGATGAGAGTTGGGTAGATATGATGGACTCCAGCATCTTGGTCAGGAGAGGGATGTTTGCTATTGGGCGATAGCTGGATGGTGTGGAGGGGTCTAGATCAGTTTTTTTCAGTAGTGGGGATAAGGCGATGTGTCCCATTTCAGCAGATAATAGGCCTGAAAGTAGGGCAGAATTTATAAGTTTGGTGAGAGATGAGATGGCTTGTGTGGGAATTTTCTCATATAGGTAGGAGGGGAAAGGGTCCAAGGTGCAGTTGCAGGATTTCAACTTGAGGCAGAGTTTAGCAACCTGGGAATCGGATACAAGCTCAAAAGTGGTCCAGGATCACATCTGAACAACTTGGCTTCCATCCCCAGACGAACTACCCATGTATATTTTCTCCTCAGAACCACACAGCATACCTAATCTGGGAAACATTTGCCCCCTCTTCCTGTTCCCAGACTTAAACCTATTCCAGAAGCTCTATGCCAAATACGTGCATGGACGATGCCCATTAGACTCCTGCCCACCTGAAATCATTCAACTCGCTACCTCAACTTTTCAGGGTTTACTTTTCAATTGGACTCAGACAATGCTAAACAACAGCATATTCCCAGAGAACAAAGGGCATATCATGATAATACCCATTACCAGAAACAACAAGGAACCACCTTCTTCTGTCGCTAACTACTGACCCATTGCCTCCATCTCTTTCTTTGTGAAACTACTGGAAGGACTAGTGTATTACCAACTGCTTAACTACTTAGAAGAGCACAATATACTTCATGACTTCCAGTCAGACTTTTGGCCACTATTCAGCACAGAAACAATTCTAGCCTCACTAACGAACAACATCTACTAACTTAGGCACCAATGTGCACCTAACTTTGGTACAGGCATTTAGGTCAAGAAAATCCGGGCATAAATAGAGTGCACTTAATAATTATAGTGCCCAATGCTGCTTAGCCACCGCTAAGCGTGATTGTACTTGTATATAGTGCAGCAAACTTTTATAGAATTGCACTTAGCACTGCAGTAGGTGTTACTTATTTTTTAGGCAACACATATAGAATCAGAGGGTAGGGTTAAATGGTCATTTTTCTCAATGGAGGAGAGTAAACAGTGGAGTGCCGCAGGGTTCTGTACTGGGACCGGTGCTATTTAACTAATTTATAAATGATCTGGAACTTGGATTGACGAGTGTGGTGATTAAATTTGCAGATGACACTAAATTGTTCAAAGTTGTTAAAATGCATGCAGATTGTGAAAAATTGTGGGCAGACCTTAGGAAATTGGACAGGTGCCCAAGTGACTGATGAAATTTAAAGTGGACAAATGCAAAGTGATGCACATTGTGAAGAATAACCCAAATCACAGTTACCAGATATAGAGTCTACCTTGGGGGTCTGCACCCAAGAAAAGGATCTGAGTGTCACTGTAGACCAGGGGTGCCCATAAGGTCGACTGCAATCTACCAGTAGATTGCGAAGGCAATGTGAGTAGATCGCAGAGCCCATCCCGGGCTCCACAATAGACTCGCGTTGCCTTTGCGTTCTCCCTGCTTCCCCAATACCAATGCAGCAACAGGCCAGGTGCATGCAGCGACTGCACAAGTGCCGGACCAACAAGCCTTCCCTCCCAACGTCAATTCTAATGTTGGAGAGGAAGTTCCCGGCCAACCAATCACTGCCTGGCTGGCCTAGAACTTCCTCTCCGACATCAGAATTGGCGTAAGGGGGGGGGGGAGGCTTGTGGGCCCGGCGCTTGAGCAGTCGTTGCATGCGCCTGGCCTGTTGCGGTGTTGGGAAATCAGCTAAATTGGTGGCGGTGGCTTGGGGGGGTAGGGAGAGAGAAAGAAAGACAGAAAGAAAGCAAGGGGGCAGGGAGAGCGAAAGAAAGAGGAGGGGGCAGGGAGAGGAAGAAAAGTTGGGAGAGGGAATGGAATGTGTCAGGTGACAGGGGGCAGGCAGGGAGAAAGGATGAAAAAATTGGAATCATGGAGGGACAGAGAGAGATGTTGGTTGGGGAATGGAATAAAGTCTGGAGGAGAAGAAAAATGCAGGAGGCAGAAAGAAGGGAAAAATATTGGATACACATTCAGAAGGAAGTGAAACCAGAGACTCATGAAATCACCAGACAACGAAGGTAGGAAAAATGACTTTATTTTCAATTTAGTGATCAAAATGTGTCCATTTTGAGAATTTATATCTTCTGTCTATATTTTGTACTATGCCCCCTTATACTAAACTGTGATAGCGGTTATTAACGCAGGGAGCCTATGAGCGTCGGGAGCAGTGCAGGGCATTCAGCGCAGCTCCATGCACTAAAAAACGCTATCGCGGTTTAGTAAAAGGGGAGGGGGTATATTTGTCTATTTTTGTATAGTTGTTACTGAGGTGACATTGCATATTTAAAGTCATCTGCCTTGACTTCTTTGAAAAAAAAAACCTCAAATATAAATAATTAACATTTTCTCTGCATACAGTGTGCTTTATGTTTTTTTAAATTTTATTGCTGGCAGATTATTTTGACGGTCATTTTAAAAGTAGCTTACAAGACAAAAAAGTGTGGACACACCTGTTGTAGACAATATGATGAAATCTTCCTCCCAATGTGTGGCGGTGGGCAAAAAAGCAACCAAGATGCTAGGAATTATTAAAAATGGATGGTTAACAAGACTGTTATAATGCCTCTGTATTTCTCTATGGTGTGACCTCACCTGGAGTATTTCACTCAATTCTGGTCTCCTTATCTCAAGAAAGCTATAGAAGCATTAGAAAAGGTTCAAAGAAGAGCAACCAAGATGATAAAGGGGATGGAACTCCTCTCGTATGAGGAAAGACTAAAAAAGTTAGGGCTCTTCAGCTTGGAAAAGAGATGGTTTAGGAGAGATATGACTGAAGCAGTGGCGTACCAAGGAGGTGGCGGGGGGGGGGAGGTCCACCCCGGGTGCATGCCCCAAGGGGGTGTACAGCTGGCCACCCACTGGGAAACAGGCTGCCGCCGGAGAAAGGCTTCCACTGCCGTCATCGGGAACAAGCCGGCTGAGTTCTCCCTTCTTTTCTTCCCTGCAGGGCCGACCAACTCTCGCTGCCCGATGTCAATTCTGATGTCAGAGAGAACATTCTGGGCCAGCCAATCGCTGCCTGGCTGGCCCGGAACGTCCTCTCCGACGTCAGAATTGACGTCGGGCAGCAAAGAGTTGGTCAGCCCCGTGGGGAAGAGAAGCAGGGTGAACTCGGAGCCGGCCTATTCCCGATGGCGGCAGTGGCAGCCTATTCCCCAGCGGCAGTGGCATGGGGAGGGGAGGGAGAAAGAAAGAAACGGGGGGAGGGAGACAGACAGGGAGCCAGAAAGAAAGGGGGCAGGGTGAAACAAAGAAAAAGTAAAAATGGGGCACGGAGAGAGAGTGAGAAAGATAGACAGAGAGAAAGAAAGGGGGCATGGAGAGAGAAAGAAAGAAGGGGGCAGGATGAAAGAAAGAAAAAGTTGGGGGAGGGAAAGAGGTCTGGAGGAGAGGAAGCATACAGGAGGCTGAAAGAAGGGAAGAAATATTGGATGCACAGTCAGAAGAATAAAGTGCAACCAGAGACTGATGAAATTACCAAACAAAGGTAGGAAAAATGATTTTATTTTCAATTTAGTGATCAAAATGTGTTCATTTTGAGAATTTATATATGCTGTCTATATTTTGCACTATGGCCCCCTTTTACTAAACCGCAAAAGCGGTTTTTAGCGCAGGGAGCCTATGAGCATTGAGAGCACTGTGGGGCATTCAGCACAGCTCCCTGAGCTACAAACCGCTATCGTGGTTTAGTAAAAAGCGAGGGGGTATATTTGTCTATTTTTGTATAGTTGTTACTGAGGTGACATTGCATAAAGTCATCTGCCTTGACCTCTTTGAAAACCCGCAGAATATAAATGATAATTAATTTTCTCTGCGTACAGTGTTTTAAAAATTTTATTGTTGGTAGATCATTTTGACTTGTCCACGAAGGTAAGGGGGAGGGAGGGAGGGAGGGGAGCTGCTGAAAGACATCTAGTAATCCTTGCAGGCTTGACTATGCAGGGAATTATTTTTGTAAAATCATATTTTATTATGTGACTGTGTTAGAGTTTAGCTTGTTGTGTGTTAGACTTTAGCTTGAAGGCCTTTCTTTTTAAAGACACATTTGGAGTATAATAGTCCTTTTAAGGACTGTAATGGAATTTTGTTCCTTGCTTTTTCTTATTCATTTTAATCTTTTCTACAAAGTGCAAGATTATTTATTTTTTGTTCCCCCCCCCTTTTGTTTTGATTCTTCTCCCCCTCTTTTTCTTTACACAAATGCATTTCCACCCTTTTTCACTTTGTTTCGGTAAGTTAATGTTTGTGTTTGATTGTCTGTTTTAATAACTATAATTCGTTTTTAACTTATGCCTTTCTATTCTTTGTTTTTATATATTATATAAAATTGCTTTGAATTTTGATAAGGCGGTATATCAAATTTTTAAATAAACCTGAAACCTAATTTCTATGAATGAATAGCATGAAAATGATATAAAATTACTTCCTTGTTTTTATGTGCGTGCACTGAAGGAAAGTGGAGAGAGAGTGGGCTGAGGACGCTGAAGGGAAATGGGGAAGAGAGAGTGGGGAGAAGACGCTGATTTATAAATTGACAATTGTACAGAATATTGTTTCTTTTTATACTTTAATATAATAAGTTCAATATAAAACAATTCAAGGCTTGTGTGGATGGAATCAGGTGGTTTGCGGGGATGGGGACCGAGCTTACAGGGATTAGTCCAATAAAATGGTATTTTCTTATTTCTCATTATTTGTTTTATTTTTATTTGTTAATTTGTAAAGTGGTAATTGTTATTTATCAGTTTTTTCAAATTTACATCTACTGTCTTTATATTTTGCACAGTATTAGAGGACATGTATTACTGTTTTTGTGGTGTTGTAGTGTTGCATTGTATGCAGAGTCTGGTTTCTTGGCGGTTCAGTTTAACTTTTGTCTACATATTTCTATTTTTAGTTTGTGATTATTCCATAGTGTGTATGAAAGGGACATGGCTTTCTGATAGCATCGACTGTACAGGATCAATTGACTGTACAGGATTTGGCTTGTTTAGTTTTACAATGTATGTGTTGGTGTTCTAGTGCTCACTGCAGTGTTTAAGATGCTGCCTTTTCGTAGGTACACTCTTGTTGTGCGATATGTGGATTGTTACTAAAAATCATATTTTTCATATAGATGGGGGGGGGGTGTTAAAAAATGATGGCCCCGGGTGTCACATATGCTAGGTACTGGACTGCAGTCTACAAAATCCTGAGTGGAATAGAACGGACACAAATGGATCGATTTTCCACTCCATCAAAAATTATAAAGACTAGGGGACACTCGATAAAGTTACAGTGAAATACTTTTAAAACCAATAGGAGGAAATATTTTTTTTTCACTCAGAGAATAGTTAAGCTCTGGAATGCATTGCCAGAGGTTATGGTAAGAGCGGATAGTGTAGCTGGTTTTAAGAATGGTTTGGCCAATTTCCTAGAGGAAAAGTCCCTAGTCTGTTATTCAGAAAAACATGGGGGAAGCCACTGCTTGCCCTGGATTAGTAGCATGGAATGTTGCTACTCTTTGAGTTTTGGCCAGGTACTAGTGAAATGGATTAGCTCCCATGAGAACGGGTTACTGGGCTTGATAGACCATTGATCTGACCCAGTAAGGCTATTCATATGTACCTTACTTTTGTAAATTGCACTAAATATAAAACACTCAGTGACCTTTGCACTTATAAATAAAAATGTACCTAGAAATCAATGACAAAAGTCCATGCTTTGTTGAACCTCATGTTTACTTGCAGTCAGACTGAATAAAGGCAATTTTCTGAAAACCAGCTGATTTGAGTAAAAAATTATAGCTTCTAAAAGGCAGTTTTGAACATGGCTGCATTACTTGCAGGTAAGAAGGTACTTTGTACCCAAGAGAGTCAGGCAATAATGCAAAATTCATGTTATATGTCCCAGGCATCACAAAAACAAATAGGTTTGTTAAAGTGGATAAACTGATGGGAAGGAATTAATTTGGGTTGTCAGCACATCTACAGGGATTCACAATATTCTTACAGTACAGAAAGGAGATAACAGGGGGTGGAGAAAAAAGAAAGAGAACACAAGAGGAAATGGGTTTATAACTCAAGACAGGAGAAAAGGTAGGGGTAAATGAGAAAGAGCATTGAAATATTTAACAAGGCAGGGTACTTTTACCTTCAATGCACTCTGGGATGATTTTAGCCCTAGCTCTGTTGTTCCTTGCTCTCTCTTAGACTGTAACTAGTCAAAATCATGTCCAGGGCAAATGCAACTTTACTCCCCATCCTTACCCTCTCATCCCTAAATTTCCTCTCTCTTTTCCTTGACTCTGACTATCCATGTTCTCTCTTTTCATTGCCATGAGAATCTCGGTAGAGGTCACAGTGGCCATTTTTAGCATGGAATGTAAAACACAACGAGAGCAAACAAGTACAATATAATCTTATTTTTCAGACCTCATACACCTAGGGCATTACTCCAAATTTTTTCATGCACTTACTGGGGTGGTGCATTCATTATTGGTCTGTCATGAAAAAAATCTAAGATGTTTTATACATCTTAGGCTTTATTATAAACAGTTGTGTGTGTGGTGAGCACTGGCATGCAGTAGAAAGATGCTTTGGCTGGGTTTTCATCAAACAAATTGCATGCGTCATGATGATAAGGCTTTTGTGGTGCGATTTGAATAATTTTTATGAAGTAAACGGCCCGGCCCCTGATGAAACCGAATAGTGAAACGGCTGGGTAACTGTTGGGCTTGAGTTAAGTGCTTCATCCTATTTACATCCTCTTGAGTTTTTTCTTGATGTCGGATTGAATCACTACTCAAATCCTGTCCATAATTATTCCCTCGTTGCGACAAGTAATATATCTTATTAATAGGCGTAATAGCCTAAATCAGCATATACAAAATGGCCATTAAGTATTTTTTGAAGAAATCTAATGGGGAAAGAAGGATGGATTTGGGAAAATTCAATAATCTCAAGTTAAACTTCTATTATAGTTTTCAAATTGTTTCATTTTCTGATGTATCACATTCTTATCCTTAACAATCTTAAACACTGTTTCTTTAAAGGTTTTTCACTTCAGACTGGACTGGTGTAACTTGAACTAAGGATTCAGATTTCACCAACTCCAGTTTGCTAGATAGATTTTCAATTTTCCCAGACCAACTGTGATATCTCTTGCACTGATTTTTCAACCATACCTTCTGATTTAAGAAGTACCTGCCAAATCCCTTCCACTGTAGCCACCGAAGAAGCTGTTGGAAATCCAACAGTTCCTTCATGCAGAGCAACAGAACTAGATCTTTGGGTCTTTCCTCTTCTCAGTTCTCTGCGTTGGTAGTGCCTTCCGCTCCTGCTTTTAACTCTGGGTGACCCCATAATTCTGCTGGACATGGCGGATTGAAAGTTGCCTACAGGGACAAAGAAACATCATGTCCCGAAGAGCAGTGGTGTACCTAGCATATGTGACACCCGGGGCCCATCACTTTTTGGCAACCCCCCTCCATCTGCACGAAAAACATGATTTTTAGTAACAAGCCACACGTCACACATGAGTACATATTGCAGTGAGCAGTACATCAATACACCCATTGTAAAACTAAACAAGCCAGACTAGTACAGATCAATCCTACACCGTCAATCCTAACAGAAAACCATGTCTTTCGAACACACAGAACACAGAAAACACCTTCGCCTAGTATGGAATATGTCATCACAAACAAACCACTCCCCCTTTTACAAAACTGTAGTGTGGATTTTATACACGGTGGTAACAGCTCTGACGCTCATAGAATTCTGAGCATCAGAGCTGTTACCACCACGGCTGGCGCTAAAAAATGCTCCACAGTTTTGTAAAAGGGGGGGATAAAATAGAAATACATAGACAAAGGTTAAATTGAACCAGCAAGAAACTGGACTCTGCATAAAATGCAACACCATAGAAACAGTGACATATGTTTCCTAAAGCAATAAATAAATCAAAAATTTTTGTTCTACCTTTGTCTTCTCTGGTTTCTGCTTTCCTCATCTTCTTGTTACTGTCTTCCTTCCATCCACTGTCTGCCATCTCTCTGCCCCTCCCTATATGGCATCTTCTCTCCTTCTATGCTCCTTCCAGAAACTGTATGCCTCCCCCTTCCATCTCTTCTCTAGACCCCCCCCCTTTGGTCTGGCATCCATCATCTTCCCTCTGTTCCCTCATAGTCTGGCATCTTTCTCCTTTCATCTCTCTTTCCCTCCCCCCTATGGTTTTTAGCATCTCTCTCTTCTCATTTCCTCTGCTCAGATCTGATATCTCCTTCCCCATTCTCTGGCATCTTTCTCTCTCCTCTCTCTCTTCCCTTTCCTTCTCTGGTCTTCCTTCTTTATTTTCTTCCTCCATCTAAATTAAATTCTTTCTTACTATGCAGTCCTCAGTTTCCCTCTTTTCACTATGTCTACCCACAGCATGCCACCCCTTTCCTTCACCCCTCCACTATCTCACTAACTCTATCTTCTTCCCCCATCCAGCATATGTCCTTTTTCTTTATCGCTCCTTCCATTCAGTATGTGTTATCTTTCTCCACTTCCATTCAGCATTTGCTCTCCCTTCTCCCCACTTCCATCATCTGACCTCTTCTCTCTCCCCTCTCTACCCACTTCCATCATCTGCCCCCCTCTCTCAATCTCTCCATCCACCACAGGCCCATCTTTCTCCCTTCCTCACCTTTCTGATTTTGGCAACAAGATCTGCAATGCTCCCCCCCCCCCCCGACAACAGGCCCTGTGGCCAGTGATGTCTAAACTGCCTTTTTACAGCAGCCGGAGCGTTGTAGTTGCATATGGTTGCCGTAAAGGTCATCTCTGATGCAACTTCCGGTTGTGTCAGAGATGACCTTTACAGCAGCCATACGCAGCTTCAATGCTCTAGCTCAGGGGTGCCCACACTTTTTGAGCTTGCGAGCTACTTTTAAAATGACCAAGTCAAAATGATCTACCAACAATAAAATTTTTAAAAAACACAAAGCACACTATACGCTGAGAAAATGTTAATTATCATTCCTATTCTGGTTTTTTTTCAAAGAGGTCAAGGCAGATGATTCTATGCACTGTCACCTCAGTAACAACCATACAAAAATAGACAAATATACCCCCTCCCTTTTTACTAAACCACAATAGCAGTTTTTAGCGCAGGGAGCTGCGCTGAATGCCCAGGGCTGCTCTCGACGCTCATAGGCTCCCTGCGCTAAAAACCGCTATTGCGGTTTAGTAAAAGGGGGCCATAGTGCAAAATATAGACAGCAGATATAAATTCAGACACATTTTGATCACTAAATTGAAAATAAAATCATTTTTCCTACCTTGTCTGGTGATTTCATGAGTCTCTGGTTGCACTTTCTTCTTCTGACTGTGCATCCAATCTTTCTTCCCTTCTTTCAGCCTGTATGCTTCCTCTCCTCCAGACCTCATTCCCTCCCCCAACTTTTTCTTCCTCTCTCCCTGCCTCCCTTTCTTTTTTCTCTCTTCATGCCCCCTTTCTTTTTTTCTGTTTCCCTTCTGTCTCCCTGCCTGCCCCCTTTCTTTCTTTCTTTCTCTCTGCCTGCCCTCCACCAAGCCACTGCTGCCACCATCGAGGAACAGGCCCCAAAGCCACCGCTGCGGTTGCCCCTAGCTCTCTCTGATTCCCTGCGTCGGGCCGACCAGCCTTCCTCTCCCCGACGTCAATTCTGCCGTCGGAGAGGAAGTTACGCCCAGCAAGGCAGCGATTGGCTGGCCCGAACTTCCTCTCCGACGGCAGAATTGACGTCGGGGAGAGGAAGGCTGATCAGCCCGGTAGATCGCTAAGGCAAAGTGAGTCTATCACAGAGCCCGGGATGGGCTCCACGATCGACTCACTTTGCCTTGGCGATCGACCATTTTCCAGACCTGGCCGGCTGTGCACCCCCCCTTAAGGCTGCACCAAGGGCGGACCGCCCCCATGCCCCCCTCTTGGTACGCCACTGCCGAAGAGCCCAGTTCTCCCTCACCTGACTCAACAACAGGACCCCTCTGGCTCAGCATTTGTGGCATGAATCCAATGGCGAAGCGATCAAGTGTGAGTTGGAGAGGAAACAAAGTATGGGCTGGAGAGGGCTCATCCTGAACAGTCCCTTTTCTTTTTGTTTGCGGCATCAGGAAAAATGAAACTTGTAGCAGATAATTCCAGTCCAAACTCTGAGTGTCCAACGCCATCGGCAGTCAATCCGCCATTTGATACTGCCCTAATCACCTGGGCCAATCGTTTTTTAACACCCCCATCCGATATAAAAAAATATTTGTAGTAATTTTTTAAATTTATTTTTATAGCCCGTCCTCTTCAGAGAGCTCAGAACGAATTACAGTTTAATATTCACAGTGTTACAATATAACATTATATAGGGTTACAACCTCTCCAACCCCATGCCGGTGCAGTGGTGTAAACAACATAAACAAAAAAATACTTTTCCTCTCTCTTTTAGTTCCTAGCTTACGCTTGCTGTCTAACACCAGCTCTGGCAGGATACACATTTCAAATCTGACATTGCAATCACAAATAGAAAATAAAATTATGTTTTCTACCTTTTGTTGTCTGTTCATTTTATTATTCAAATCATGTTGGCCCCAGGTTCTGGTTTCTGTTTGTGTTCTGTTAACTCGCTCACACGTCTCCTTCCCATTTGATGCTTTCTTTTTTCTCCGTGCTTACCATCCATCTTCTATCGCTGTACCTTCCCTTCCACTGCCATATCCAACATTTCTGTTTCTATCCCACTGTCTACCATCTCTTTCTTTCTCTTTCCCTGCCTTGTGTCCTGGGTCAAACCTTTCTATTCCCCTCCATGCAGCATCTCTCCCTTCCTCCCCTCCATTATCATGTGCAACTTTTCTTTCTCTCTCTCCATGTACCATCTTTCCCTGCCTTCCAACATTTCTCCTTCTCTCTCCTCCATGCATATCTCCCACCCCTCTACCATATGCAGGATTTATCCCTCTCATCCCTTTCTACCTCTTTGTTGCATCTCCCTTCTGGTTTTCCAGCCCATATCCAACAAGTCTTCCTCTCTTCCCATGTGCAGCATCTTTCTATCCCTCCCTTTGCAGCAGCTTTTCATTCCTCCCTCCCATCCCCCTGTATAGCACTTCTGTACCTGATCGACCCCCAACCACCCTATCCCTCCATGAGACTTTTTGTGGCCTGCTCTACCAGTGCTTCTCTCTGCCATGTCATCAGTAACATCATCAGTGACATAGCAGAGGGAAGACCTGAGTGGGCTCTAAGAAGCATGTTCAGAGCGTTCTCATTGTCAGCCTTAACTCGCTGCGTTGCCAGTCGAGCCTTCCTCCTGCTTCTGCAAAGGCAGGACCCGGCAGAAAGGAAAGCCCGATGCTGGCAGAGCAGTGAAGTTCCCAGACCATGACACTGACCCCAGGATTACCCTCTTATGGTCTGCACCTGGAGGGAACTACCCCCCCCCCATGCAAATAAGGACGACCTGAATCACGCCCCCAACCGAGCACCCGGCAATGGTGGCCAAAGTTAAAATCAAATGTCTGGAGATTCTTTGATGATCAGTATGGTCCTTAAGGGAGTTTTCAATAACCAATAGTGCATGAATTTGTGGGAAACATAAACATAGAAACATGAAGGTAGATAAAGGTCAAAGGACCCATCCAGTCTGCCCATCCACAACATCTACTATCTCTTCCCCTCCCTAAGAGATCCCATGTGCCTGTCCCACATTTTCTTGAACTCAGATACAGTCTTTGTCTCTACCATCTCTACAGGGAAACTATTCTATGCATCTACCACACTTTCTGTAAAAAAGTATTTCATTAGGTTACTCTTGAGCCTATCACCTCTTAACTTCATCCTATACCCTCTCCCCATTCCAGCAGCACCTATTACTCTCACTCCTTCTACATCCAGCAGCACCTTTCTCATCCCCTCCTCAGCTCCAGTAGCATCCTTTGCTCTCACCCCTTCCTTAGGTCATTCCAGTAGCACTCCTTAGAACAGTGTATCACAAACTGTATGCCACAGCAGATTCAAGGTGTACTCCGACGAGACACCAGTAAGGAGGAGAGGTGCCGGCTGCTTATAGGACGTGCCTCTCACAGTGAGAGGCATGTCCTGTAGGCAGTCAGCAGGTAACGATGACTTTCCTTCTCGCCGGCATCTCTCCTCTTCTCCCCATAGCTACTTTCCTCCTGGATCCCCCACCGGCAAAGTAACAGGTTCAGGGTTGCAGCTGGAGGGCCTCTGCGAAAGTGTGGATGTCAATTTGTTGATGTCACACATGCTCATGAAGTTATTTTATGTATGTAACTTTTTGTAAACCGTCTTGGAAAAAAAACGATATAGAAATTCTAAAAATAAATAAATAAAATAAATTGTGTCAACATCCACACACTTTGGGCCGAGGAACTGGGTTTAGTGTGCCGTCAGGCTGAAAAGTTTGCAGGACACTGTCTTAGAAAACATAAAAACATGACAGCAGATAAAGGCCAAATGTCCATCCAGTGTCTTCCCATCTAAAGCAGCATCCACTATCTCCTCTCCCACTAGACATTGTGTAGTGATACAGGGGCTCATAATCAAAAGAGAAAGACGTCCAAAAACTGGCCTAAGTCAGCACTTGGACGAACATTTCCCAAATACGTCCAAGTGCCGATAATAAAAACGGGTTTTGAACGTATGTCTAAATGACCTAGGCCTTCATAGTGCCGCTGAACGACTAAAGCTAAATGGGGTGTTTCGGGAGGAGTGTCGAGGGCGGGAGTTGGGCGGGATGTGGGCCGGCTTAGACTTAGTCGTACAGCATGTATAACTGAAAGTTATATAGCCCATGATTGACGGAACTTGGACATTGTGACTTAGACCATGTAAAACATGGTCTAAGTCACAAAAACCCACCTAAAGTCACCAGATAAGCACTGCAAACACATAAAACAGACCCCCATACACTACCCCAGTGATTACCAACCCTCCCAACCCCATAAAAATCGTAAAAAATATTAATCACACCTTTAAAATTCAGCCTCCAGACCATCATCACCTGGTCGCCTGGCATAGGAAAGCCTAGTCGTCCAGCACAGAAGCGGCTTAAGCCATCTTGGGAGTGGGTTAGGGACCCATGGAGAGGAGAACCATGTCCATAAGCCCCTGTAATCACTGCATTGATACTTAAACATGTGCACTCCCCTATACACCCCTAAAACCCTTTTGTACTGGCATATAAGTGGCTCCTGCAGCCATAAGAGCTATTGGGTGGTAGATAAGTGGGTCTAGGGGATTCTGGAGGAAGTTTTGGGGGCTCACCATGACTTATAAGGGAGCAGTAGTGAGGAGAAGACATGGCACCTTTTTTGTGAAGTTCACAGCAGTGCCCTGTAAGGTACCCCACTATTTAGGTGCCATGTCTGGGTGTTCAGTCCATCACTTTGCAGACCTCTCCCATATCCATCAGGGCTTGTTCTAGGCATTTTTGACTTGGACAAAAAGTTGGACGGAAATGTGGTATAAAGATGGACGATTTAGTGGCTTGGACGATCAGACTGGCAGGACGTATAGTCAGACGATTTTCGAAACAAAAAAAATTTTGGACGTATTTTACAAAAATGTGTCCCAGGCTGTTTTTTACTTTGGACGACTTGCGACTTAGACGCAAACAGACTTAGACGTCCCTTTCGATTATGCCCCTCACAATGTCCAGTGTGACCAAGTTATTGTCTGTAAAATCATCATTGAATTCTTCCAGGAGATTAATTATGCGCGTTGAATCTCTGACAAAGGATTTAATGATTGGTACAAAGGGCATAAGAAAGCATAAACAAAAAAGGATAATGGTTCAAGAATTAAATTGTTACATAACATAACATAACATAACTTTATTTTTCTATTCTGCCTCAATCAAAAAAATTCTAGGCAGTTTACACAAGAGAAAAACTTGACAATCAGCGAAATACAAAATATTAATAGTAAGAATACAGCATATTAACTAAAAAGACAATAAAAATTTTAAGTTAATGCAGTAAAATTATTATGTTGAGAATAAAACATCAGATTAAGAGATAAATATATCAAATAGTACTGTCTTAATTTTTTTCGGAAGGCGCCGGAAGACAATATGGCTCTGCTAATATAGTTGCCCATCCAGGACTGTTGTATACTTGCTTGAAATGCAAGCAGCCTGTCTAAAAAGAACCTAACTTCACAACCTAAAATCTTAGGGTATGCAAATAAGTTAACAATTCCTTTTTACCCTCGTGGGGTTATACAACATGAAATGAGATAACAAGTAGGTAGGGGCCAATCCCCAAACCAAGGCATGAAAATTTGAACATTTCTCATGCTTCCAATGGCAACCAGTGTAATAATCGATAATGACTGATATGGTCGCTTTTCTTCAGCCCATATATCAGATGAACAGCCATATTCTGCACTATTCTCAATTTTCTCAAAACTTTCTTTGGTGCGCCCAGATAATACCAATGCCTGCACCAACAATCTAAAAGATAAAGGGTCAAAATATTTTTTGATGATCTTTAATTTCTACAGTGCAAAAAAGCACTTTTTCACCACCAAATTTGTATGTTCTACCAAAGTTAGATGGGAGTCTAAAGTGACTCCTAATATTTTTATAGATTTTAAAATTGGGTATTCATAACCATTAAGGTGAATTGATGTCTTAGTTATTTTGTCATTTGAACTTGCTAAAAAAAATTTTGTCTTTTCTGTATTCAATTTCAGTTTAAAATTGGTTGTTCATTGCTCTATTTCAATCATGATGTGAGAAATTTGTTCTAAATTTTTTTTTGTTATGTTATTCAAAGGAATTAAAATAGAAATATCATCTGCATATATATATAAAAATTTAAATTCAGCTTCTGCAATAGGTGTCCTAAGGATGAGATATAAATAATAATAATAATAACTTTATTCTTGTATACTGCAATACCATGGTAATTCAATGCGGTTAAATCTTACCTAAAATGTTAAAAAGCGTGGGCGACAAAAAGGAACCCTGAGGTACCCCAGATGGAATGCTCCAAGAATGAGAGTATTTTCCATCACATACCACTCTATAAGATCTTTTTGTCAAGAAACCAGTCTTAAGAGCCATAGACACCACTTGCCTTTGAATAGTGGATCTCACATGATTTGATTAAACTAGAAAAAAGTAAACAATGATTCTATAATGTATCTAAAGCAGAGTGGATGGCAATTTATTCATTGACTAATAAGTTATCAAACAAAGGGGGTGGAATTGTTCTGGATAGAAACACATATGTAGATAAAGTGAGAAGATAACTAGATGATAAGGAATATTATATCCTTACTGTAATTCAGATATTGGATCAGAAGCAAGAGGGATATAATATTCCCTATCATCTACAGTTTCTTCTCACTTAATCTACATATGTGTTTCTATCCAGAACAATTCCACCCACAACATCCTGACATCCCCCTGTCATCCCCTGACATCCCCCCCCCCACTGGGATGACAAGGGGATATTGGGGATTTCAGGAGCAGGGGTGTAGGGCTCCGCAGCTCAGCTGATCCTAGCAGGTGGCATCTCCATCAGCTGAGCCACTAGGAATCCTCAAAACTGGCTTAGCTGATGGGGATTCCTTCTGTCACGATCAGACAAGGTACTTGGTGGGTACGTCCAGAAAACTTGCTTTTGTATGTTTTTCACACCGACGTTTTTATTTTTGAAAATGGGCAAAAATGGTAGATGTCCTAAGGACCAAAACTTATACCTGGCACATTTTCAAAAATAAAAGATAGTCATTTGGCAGCTTTGAAAATGGACATTTTTCCTACTGGGTTTGTGGACATCTTGCACAAAACATCTAACCTCAGACTTAGATATACTTTCGATTAAGTCCCTCTATATGTTTGATTGCAGGCATTTTTGACTCCTGAGACGGGCACATTTCTGCCAAAAAACAGCACCATGTTGGGTCAAAGAGTTAATACATTTTGACTGAATAAATCTTTTCTGTAGGCTAGAAAACATTTTGTCAGACCCCTACTTTTTGGTTTGTTTGTTATTGGTGACATATTAAAGCCACACAAAGTTGGACTGAAAAGAGTCAACAATTGCATAGACTGAAAATGCAGAAAACATAATAAATATACTTACTGATAGATTTTGTTTACTCATATGTTGTATTTATATATGGAAGATAATGGTAGTTTTATTGAGCCTCAGAAAAACTGAAATCTCTGAAGGTATTTAACAGGAATTAACAAAGTGATGTTGTAATATACAGTATAGACATTCTCCAGAAGAAAAGACCCATATTCAGAAACTACCCTGGTGGTCCTTGGTGACTGACAATCTACAGAGCCCTTCTTTCATTTTACATGAAAGAAAAAGACAAAACGCAGTCAAGTTATGGTAACTAGAGAGCAATCAGCATATAAGTAATGGAGTATTAAAGGAAGGTAGAAAATTAGTTGACAACCTGTTTATATCAGAAAAAGATTATGCCAACAATTCAGATTAATTTCTTTGACTCAATGAACAAGGCAATGTTAGATGGTAGGAGAGAGAAGTAAATGCAGTAATACTGGATGGGAGGGGGAGGGGATAAATAGAAAGACAATGGGGTCTTTTTATTAAGGCGCGCTAACTGATTTAGCGCATGCTAAAGATTAGTACGTGCTAAATGCTAAGGCAGCCATTATATTCTATGGACATCTTAGCATCTAGCATGTGCTAATCTTTAGCATGTTCTAAATCATTTAGCGCACATTAATAAAAGGACCCCAATGTTAATTAGACTTTACAGTATGCCTAGTACATGATTTTGGCTTTAGATTTATCTTACACCTTTTTGAATTGTAGTTCAATGTGAGTTATATTCTGGTACAGTACGTATTTTCCAGTCCCTGTCCCTAAGTTTGTTCTTAAGACAATGGAGGGTTAGTGGCTTCAAGATCTCAAGGAGTAGCAGTAGGATTTGAGCCCTAGCTTCCCTGGTTTTCATTCTTCTGCTTTAACTTTGGTGGAGCTAATACATATTTCAAACATGTTTGGCAACTTAACAATAAACTAAAGTCCAGCAGCCTGGTGGCTATTCAGCAACCTACCAAAATACTGATAGATAAATCATTTTATGGTTGTGAGCAATCCATGAACCTGATTGATGCTCTCAGAGCATTCTCACTTCCACCTTTTAGGTGGGTGGGAAGAGATCATTGGCCACTGGGGGATTAAGGAGGAGTGTCATGCCTTTATCACTCCAGTGGTCATCTGGTCTGTTTGGGCAACCTTTTGGAGAAGTTGTTATTGAAATCAATCTAGCCTAAACATCCTATTTTTGGCCTTGGACAGTTTTACAATTTTCTATTATTGCGGAAAAATGTCCAAATCATAAACCAGTCCTAGACCCTCCTCACCCCACCCCCACTGTGTCCCTTTGAGATTTAGATGTGCTGTGGACAAACTGTAAAGAAAACATCTTATAAATGAGTTTCAATAATAGCGATTTGGATATTTTTGCAAAAAAAAAAAAAAAAAAAAGTCCTCCAACTTTATTCCAATTTTGAATGTTTTTCTGTTTTGAAAATGAATCTTATTATTATTATTATTATTATTTTTTTTTTTTAAATAAAATGAATGTATGAAATTAGATTAAACAAAGTCCAAAACTGGTGGAGAAGTTTGAAGGTAGACTGAAAGTGAACCAATAATTTTCTGTGCCTATCCCTATTACCACAGTCCCATACTGTAGCACTGTAACTGAACAAAATAATAGAAAAGAAAGGACCACTGGCTTAAAGGGTCTAAAGGAAGATTCATCCTTTAGCTGATAGGTAGATTATCTAGTTCCAACATAGATAGTTGCTAGATCAAAGCCTTTGATCTCCATATTGAACATTAAGAAACACTACAGAGTGCTGCAGTAAGTACTGAATTCTCAAAGGCGTGTACTAATGTTCTAGTAGTGAGTTCTAGCCTGAATTCACTCTGTCAATTTAGCCCAAAATTTCCTAATATTACTCCTGACCATTCAGAGCAAGATTCCACCTTGCTGTGCTATGGCATTGTCTTCACTATACAGAGCACAACTTGCTTAGTATTCAGATTTTTCCAGAACTCCCACTGATCTGCTAAATAGTGATAACATGTGATAGTAGATTTAATAACTAATTCTAGGTCACTGAGGGAAACCAAGCCAGTTTTGACTTTGCTCCATTTTATTTCTGAATTCGTAATCTCAAGTTTCTCCATTTGAAATGGAGCATAGATAGAACTGTCTTAATCTGTCTTCGATGACATGGAACTAAGTAGAGCCATAAGGGGGCAACTGCACACTAGGTACTAAACCTTATGGGGCTCATATTAAAAAAAAACAAATATCTAAAAAGTGGCCTAAATGGGTACTTGGACAATCAAAAACCTGATCGTCCAAGTACCCATAATCAAAGCTGGTTTTAGACGTATCTAAAACAAGCTTAGGCTTTTCCCCTGCCTCTAAACACATAGAGCGAAAAGAAGCGTTTTTAGAGGAGGGGAAAGGGCGGGAGGTGGGCCGACCTAGACCTAGGCGTGCAGCAGTTATAACCAAAACTTTAGGCAGGTTGCCTAGTCGGCACTTATACATTTTGTCTTAGACAAAGTCAAAACAGGTATAAGTGCCGAAAAGGGGCCACTGAGCTGATCGTGGTTTGTAGGGAGTAGGGGGTTCGCCTGGGCAGGAGGGCTTGGGCTCCCTCCTGCCCTGATGGAGTTGGGGAGTTGCCGGAGCAAGTGGGCTTGAGCTCCCTCTTGCCCCAATCGAGTCAGGGTGCTTCGGGGTGCCGCAGGGCAAGGTAGCTTGGGCTCCCTCTTGTCCCAATTGTTGTAAGGGAGGAGATTCTGTAACCGGTGTTGTTTTTGACAGACACCGCTTACAGAATCCAGCTTTTAGGTGAAGGACTGGCTCCTCCTTCGCCTAAAAGCTCTTGTTTTGGGCGTTTGGGAGTTAGGCTTTTTTTAGGTTGATCATATGTTGTTAGTGTAGACGTAGTGGTGGTCTGGGTGTTTAAACAGCTGAACGTAGAGGCAGGCCATTATCAAAATAAACCTCCTTTTGGACGTTTGTTGTTTTTTTTTTTTTAAATAATGGACATTTTCCCTGCTTCTACTTTCAACGTTTAAGGCCTTAAGCCAAAAGGGGACTTGGACATTTTTTTTTTTATTATGCCCCTCCACATGCCCAAATTGTTTAGGCTATGGGGCTCATTTTTTTAAAAATTAAGATGTCCAAAATATGGTATAAACCCACACTTGGACATCTTAATTTCCAGGACGTCCAAGTGACGATTTTCAAAACAGACTTTCTGGACATCTTGTGAGGTATCCCAGTCACCGTGCTTCCAATTCAAGGAAGCATGTTGGAGGTGTGTCATAGATGGACTTTGGATGTCCAGGATGGAACTTTGATGTCCAGAGCTAGAACTGCTTTAGAAGTGCCAAAATGTTACCCAAACTGACCAAATGGCCACTGGAGGGATTAAGCAATGACCCTCCTACACTCCCCCAGTGGTCACTAACCCATCCCACCTCCCAAAAAATCAGAATGAAACAGTACATACCTGTCTCTAGAATAGCAGCATCTGGTATGGGAAATCCTAGTAGAATATCACTCAGGTACCTTAAGTAGCTTGGTGAGTGTGCTAGTGAGCCATAGAGAGGACGACCCAGGCTCATAAGTCTCTCTAACCACTACATATATGATGGAAAGTATGAGCCCACCAAAATACTACTATACTGTCATATAGGTGCCATCTGCAGCCATAAAGGCTATTGGGGTGGTAGACAGGTGAGTATAGTAGGTTATTTTCTTGGGGGGGAGGGAATTTTGGAGGACTCGCCATACGTTAAAAGGAGTTTATGGTGAGTTGTACTTCTGGCATACTTTATGTAAAATTCACAGCTGTGACCGCTAAAGTGTCTCACTGCAATTCTGACATGTCTGTGTGGCCAGTGTAGTATAAATCGTAGCTCCTCCTACTTCCAAATGGCTTGGGTTTGGACATTTCCAACTTGGATGTTTCTGTGGTCAAAAATGTCCCAAAAAGATAGGTGTCCTAAGGATGGACATCCTGACTGCGAGGATGTCTATTGTAAATAGGTGATTTTTTTTTTTTTTAAGTGGATGTCCAGCAGTTTCAAAAATGGACAGTTATCTGTCCCGACATTTGGACATCTTGCGGGAAACGTCCAAAATTGGTTTGGACACTGATGGCCCTCTATGGGTTTATTCAAGTGATCTTCTATGGCCCTCTATGAGTTTATTCAAGTGATCTTCATTCATTTTTAAGTTGGGACCACTTTGGATTCTAATGATCTGAAGAGACCTGCCAAATATCTTCCCCTATGGAGCCATGATAGTGCTGACTGGTGTGTCAATGATATCCATTCCCACAAGCCCACCATCTCTACCTGCCCATCTACTAAGGACACTTACCCCCTGATATTCAAAGGCATTAAACCACCTATTTAAAAATGAGCGGGTCATGGGTAGCATAGAGAATGGTATTAGGGAGGAGCCCAGAGTAATGCAGTGTCAGCAATATTCAGTGTCAGCACTCACTTATTAAGTCGCAGAATTTAGGACAGCTCAAATGTCAAGCTGCTGTGAAAGGTCACACTGGCCATATTGAAGAATTGCAGCTAGGGGCTGGAGCAAATTGCCTTCACTTCTGCCTCCATTACCCCCTAATGGACCATCAATGAGAAGCGGTTGTCTTGGTGGGGAGGGGCTATCAAGCCTTTAGGGGTTGGGGGCATCTGGGAGGGTTGATACTGGCATGGGATAAGGGGAGGAATGATGCTCAGAAACAGAGGGTTTGCCTTGACGGGGGTCAGAGCAGACTTTAGGGAGAGGAAAAGATTTTGAAACAAATAACATTATTATTAAATAACTTTATTATTAATTTAGGATGTAGTAAATGTGGTAGCTGTGTTTGTTAGTTCATTTTAAAAGTTATTGACAGCACTGAGGAAAATGACAATTTCCCTAGAGGTATGCCAATTAAAGTATATTATTGTAATGAAGTAGTTACTGATGAGGGAGCTCCTATACCCAAAGCTTAGTGCTTTTGCAGGTGAGCTAAAAGTGCAGCTCACGTCAGCTGAAAATCTGTTATCTATTACTCATAGCCCATTTTCTTGGAACTTAGAACAATATAGAATACCTAAAGAGTATGCTATTATCATTTTCTGTAACAGAACAGCAGGATTGTTTTCAAACAGATCAAAGCAGAAACTATACTTTGGAAAGGTTTTGTCTTTGAAATCAAATAGGTCAAGGTAAAAAAAAAAAAAAAAATCAATCGATCTTAGTGTATAAAAAAAAAGCCTTATAACAAGCAAGCTGGAACTGGAGAAAATCAATGGCAGAGAGAAATTCAGAGTACCCCAGTTGTAGCGAGGCAGCTCTGCTAGATTAAATATCCCAGCATTGCTCACAACTTTTATATGACAAGACAGTACTTCTACAGCAGTGGTCTCAAAGTCGCGGCCCGGGGGCCACATGCAGCCCGCCAGGTACTATTTTGATGCCCTCGATATAGTTATCATAATCACAAAAGTAACATAAAACAGTTTCTTGATCATATGTCTCTTTAGCTATAAATTACAATATTATTATTAAGACTTAGGGCTCCTTTTACGAAGGTGCGCTAGCGTTTTTAGCGTACGCACGAAATTACCGCACGCTACACCACACGGTATGCTTCTAGAACAATGCCAGCTCAATGCTGGCGTTAAGGTCTAGCACGCACGGCAATTTAGCGCACGCTATTCCGCGCGTTAAGGCCCTAACGCACCTTAGTAAAAGGAGCCCTTAGCCAAAAGAAAAGATTTATAAACTATAAAGAGTTTTACCTCATGCAAAATTGTCATTTCTTTAACAAGACATTAACTATTTTTTTCTGAGGCCCTCCAAGTACCTACAAATCCAAAATGTGGCCCTGAAAAGGGGTTGAGTTTGAGATCACTGGTCTACGGCTATTAAAATAGGTACATGGTTGTACTTAAATCCTAGCCTATCACTACAACTTCCGCAACCTAAAAAGTTTAGGTCTTGGTTTAGCAACAGTGTCCTGTTGACTTAATACCATGTAGAGCTGTATTTTAAAACTCAAAATGATATACATTTTGGGCCTGATTCTGTATAGGACACCCACTCTCAGCAGCCATCTAGGCGGCTTTTTAGAATCACACACAGGTATCCTATATAGAATCACATCTGTCCTAATGGACAGGTGCCTAACCCAGCCTAACCACCCCGATTCTCTAACTGGCATCCATGTCACAGACACTGTTTAGAGAATAGTGTTGCCACTGAGCTGAGCGGCAGGGAACCCCTGCACCACCCCACCCCCCAGTCCATGGCAGGAGAGATGCCCACTCCCTCCTGCCGCAAACCACAAAACAATCCCCAGCAGAAAGGATGCCCATTCCCTCATGCTGGCACCCCCCGAACCCATGACCCCTCGATCCCCCAAAGCCTACCCAGATACCCTCCTCCCCCCGTACCATAAAAGCAAGGTCGACCAGATGGATGATAACTGTCTCTGGCTGGCAGGCCTGCCTCTTCAGAATGACAAGCCTTCCCCTTCCCTTAGGATGCACTAGGAGTGGTCTAAGGCTCTGATTGGCCAGATCCCTAAGGCCACTCCCATGTGTGTCTGAATGGAAGTGTATGAGATGAGCATTTTCTAGTTCAAATACAGCTTAGGCAATCTCCCTTCTTCATGCTTTTGTTATCAATTTGGGCATAAAACAGGCTAAATAAGACCTACCATCACCTTGCAAACTTGATCATGAGCAGACCTCCACGTACCAAATCTTCTTGCTACTAACTAAATCTAAGATAGACATCAAAGACTTTAAAACAGAGCCATTCCTACACAATTATAAATTTGCTGTGATGGAAAACTGTGTGAGGACACTGAGAAAAGAAAGGTCAGCTTCTGAATGAGGTGGTGGCACAGCATACATACCAGAAGACATTGCAGGCTCTTATGGAAGACATGTGAAACAGAAATCACATGAATAACCAGCAGCTTCTTGGCTTACAGATTCAGCAGATTCAGTTTCTTGAGCACTGATTGGTCAAATTTTAAATGAAGCAAAGTAAGCAATCCTGGAGATAGAATGAACACATCATTTATTTAGCCCGTCCTCCCAAAGGAGCCCAGAACGGGTTATAAGAGTACATTCATAGTATGGTTAGAACAAACTTTAGTGAGAAATACAGACTTTACAGCATTTACAGTATAGACAAAGGGGATTAGATTACAGTATAGACATAACAAGCAGACTTAAAATACTGACTTAGTGAACATAGGGTGGATTAAATTGCAGCATATTCAGTGTAGATATCACAGGGAGGTAAAATAGCTTTCTAAGCAAATGGATGCATGTTGTCGAAGAATGTAGTAGTAATTCAAGTTATATTTGCAGTGGCATGCGAGTATTAGTGAGATTCCGTTTGGGGTATTAGGTCATGTCTTTGAGATTCATCTGCCAGGGGTGTAGACGTGAGTCTTCAAGGAGCTGGGTTTGCAAAGAGGAAGGTTTTCACAGCTATTCTGAAGTTCCAAAGACTGTCTAGTGATCTAATAGATTGGGGGGACGGGGGGAATGATGTGCCACATTCTGGGTATGTAGTGAGAATATGAGCATCTTCAGGTTGTCTCAGATGTGAGTGAGTGGCCTGGTGGCAAGACAAGCCTTTTTTCTGTTTGGGAATACTACAAAGACAGCACCCAGACAGAAGGCACCATGATTACTAATATTTAAAGTGCTGCATTTTCCCCATGTTATAGCCATTATGGAAAAAGTGAAGACAGAGCAGAAACTGTCTTGGGAAGGTCAGTCATTCTATGTCACTGCTGATTTTACAAAAACAGTGGATAAGAGATGGAGATTTTTGATGCTATGTCCCTATCTTAAAACTCTAGGCCAGTGTTTCTCAACTCGGTCCTGGAGTACCCCTTTGCCAGTCAGATTTCAGGATCACAAATGGTGACAATCCCTCTATTCCAACAGCCCCTGAACTAGCTATTTTAAAACAAAGACTCAATCCACATACCAGGTACCTCCCACCAGTCAAGCTAGACCCACTGCAACAAAACTGCCTATGGAAATACCAGCAGACAGATCTTAGAATGATTTTGATGAGATTAAATTCAAAGACACAAAATGGTTTCTTCTAAAATATTCCAAAGCATACTGCAGCTTCAACCCCAGCCCACTATACCTAATCAAAGCAGCTACCCCAACAACCATAGGAAAAATAACCCAAATGCTCAACTATTACCTAAAAATCAGCCTTTTCTCCAAAATCAGGAGGAGGAATTATCTTAATGCCCATTCCCAAAAACCCAAAACTCAGCTCCTCTGATGTTAGCAATTATCAACCAATAGCTTCCATCCCTCTATTTATCACAATGATGGAAGGATATGTCATAGAACAACTTGAATGCTACTCAAAACACTTCAATACCCTCCTCCCTTCACAACTGGGATTCAGGAAAAATCACAGTACTGAAATGGTGGTCGCAGCAACTAGTAACATATGACAAAGAACTACTAAGCAAGGGTCACAGTGCAATAATAATCCAATTTGACCTAGTAGTCTTCAATCAAATGTCTGAGATCTTCAGTGATGTCAGATTTAGTGGTCCAGTCCTCTCCTAGTTCCAAGGCTTCCTAACCATTCGAATGTATATAGGGATGGTGTACTTTCTGACAGCTGGCACCCTCCCAGCGGAGGCCCCCAAGGATACCCACTGTCACCATCAGTGTTCAACTTTCTAATGCAATCCTTTGGATCCAACCTAGATCTTGCATGAATAAAACATTTTATCTATACAGATGACATAATGACCATGCTACCTATAATAGCTGCATTAGCCAATACTCTCAAAAAAATGTGTCCATATCATAGAAAATGGACTTCAATCCACTGCTTCAATCTAAATAAGAACAAAACAAAATTCCTTTGTTTAGGACCCTAAACTGACCCTTGCTATTCTCCAAAGATTACAATACATGACACAGACTTTCCATTAGAATTACAATCCCAAATATTAGGAGTACAATCAAATATAAAACAATCTTTCCTTGTGATGAGAAAGCTAAGATCTATCAGAAAATACTATGAAACAAAGGCTTCCCAAATTTTAGTGTAGTCCCTAATCCTATCTCGACTAGACTACTGTAATGTAACACTAGTTCTTTGCTCTAAATCATTGCTATCGCATCTAAGAATAATTAAAAATGCAGCAGTAAGACTTATATATGGACTATGGAAATCAGAAGATCTACATCTCTACTATATGAAACTATATTGTCTGCCCATAACTGCAAGGACCAAGTTTAAATTAGACATCACAGCCTTTAAGATCCTGACAGGAAATGCCCCTAACTACCTACAGAGTTGGCCACCCTACTGCTGGGTGCCTCCAACAAATATACCCCCAGAAATCTTTTCCACTTAAAATTCTCAGGCACATTACTTTATCCATCCAATATCAATTAGAAAAGTGCTGGAACCAACTACCACGTACACTACGATCTTATGACCACGGTCTCAAGTTCAGAAAAGTATTTAAAGCATTTCTGTACAAAGATAGGGAGCCAACCCTGAAGTAACTGAAATGGTAATTATAAAAGCCCATTTCTAAACTGTCCAAAGCAACTTCTGGGACATAACAATGAGCCAAAGATGACCTCCTTAAATTTGTAACTATGACCCAACTATATTAATAACTGTACTAGCAACTCTATTGAATGTCCGTGTCAAACTAAACTGTCCATCGTAACTTGGGTAAATGACCAGCCTTGAAATTAATTGTTTATTGTTTAGTGAAAGCTTCTATACCACTACTACTGACTGGAGAGTCAATTCAGTGTGGTTTGCATGAACTTCTATAATGATGTTACGATACATGAGCTTCAGTCATGGTGTTACAATATAGGTAAAGGCAGAATAGAAAACCTGATTAACATAACTTAAGATATCCACAATGAATATGTATGAAAGAAATTTGCAGACAATGGAGGCAGTGTATACAAAACAAGTTTACGCTTATTAATTGTGGATACTCCAGGACCAGGTTGAGAAACATTGCTGTAGAGTCATGCTACAGCCTGTTCAGACCTGCCCATATGGAAATAACCCACTGAAACAATAGGACATATACAGATCCATTTGTCCAGGAATTATATATACAGTGGAACCTTGGTTTACGAGCATAGTTCGTTCCAGAAGCATGCTCGTAAATCAAACTACTCGTATATCAAAGCGAGTTTCCCCATAGGAAGTAAGGGAAACTCACTTGATTAGTACCACCTCCCTCCCACCCATGGCCACCGGTACTGCTTCACCCCATACCACCACATCCCCAAAAGACCCCCCCCACCCCTGAAGCCACTGGTGCACTTCCACATCTCCCACCCCGCGAACCGACATCGCTCCCCCCCTCCCGCCCACAAACACCGCCCCCCGTGAACCGGCATCGCCTCCCCTCACAAACACCCGCCCCCACCCCACATGAACCGGCATCCCCTGCCCGCCCAAACTGTAGCCTTACCCCCATCTGGCACCGGCACGCAGCACCAATCCACAGGAGGTATTTTTTAGTGTTCACTGATTAATTTTCTTCATTAAATATACAGTGCTAGTTATGCTACTGTTTGAACAAACTCAGTAAAAAATGTCCCAATTCTGCCTTTTTGAAAATCATGATTTAGACATTTTGGCAAGAAAAATGTCCATCCGGTGTTTGCTGCTTTTAATATGTTTTATTCTTTTGAAAATGAGTACCATGGATTCTTATGTACCTTTGCAATTTGAAATATAATTTTTATTCTATACCCCATGATTCTTATAATAATAACATAAAAATAGCCTTATTAGGTGAGACCAATGGTCCATCAAGCCCAGTAGCCCGTTCTCATGATGGCCAATCCAGGTCCTTAGTACCTGGCCAAAACCCAAGGAGTAGCAACAATCCACACTACTGATCCAGGTCTAAAGATTTAATCCTTGGGCTGGTGGATAGCACTATCAAACCTATACATGCCTTATGCTTAAGATAACATTAGGTCCTCCTGCAGAGATGCATAAGATTTGGAGATTTAATGCAATATTTATTGGAGTACAATGATTTTGTGAAGGAACTAGAGTTGTGGACGGTAGACTATTTTGCAACCAGTTCAACTGATAGGTGACATTTTATACAGTATGGAATGAATATAAAGCTTACTTATAGGGGCAAATAATATGATATGTTTCATATAAGACTAACTCCCTTTTTTATCAAACTGTGCTGCTGAGCAGCATGAGCTAAATGCCCAGCCTCCCATTCTATTCCTAGGAGTGGCTCTGCATTTAGAACAATTTACACACCTTATAGAATCAGGCTATGCTTGAATGCACATAACTTTTAGAAGCACCTGTTTAGGCTAAGGAAAAACAGGCTTAAATAGCTGTGCCTAACTTGTTCATGCATAGGGCGTATTCTATAACAGTGTGCATATATTATAGGAATGTCCATGCTCCTCCCCTGGCCACACCCCCTTTTCAGATCTACGCACTAGAACTAACACATATCACTTTACAATATACCTAAGTTGTGTGTGTAACTTAATTAGTGCCAATTAGTGTAAATTATGAGATGTTAATTGCCAATTATCAGCACTTATTAGGCCTGTTAATCAATCAAGTTGTTCATACAAATTGGTTATGTACATCGATTCTTAACACACAACTTAAGGCACCAATATATAGAACATTATACAGAATTTGGGAGCAGGTGCCTAATATACTTTAGTAAAAGGCCTAAAATACGGAGTGGAATTGTCCTAATCAGAATGATGACCACAAACTATTATAAAAATGTCCTTTTACTCATCCAGCGGTTCAAATGACTTTATTCATCCAATAACTCAATGACTCGACATATACATGTTTTGGCCAAACAGACCTGCTTCTGGAGTATGCAGGTAGCTGGGTTCCCTCTTCTGGAGCGCTCTACCAACTTACTCCCCTCTCTTAAGGCAGTGCCTGGTATATCATGGCCAGTCCATTGCAATGCCTGGTATATCATAGCCAGTCCATTTAGTTATTGGATAAATAAAGTCATTTAAACCACTGGATGAGTAAAAGGACATTTTTATAATAGTTTGTGGTCATCATTCTAATTAGGACAATTCTACTCCATATTTTATGTATTTGAGTTTGTGGATTTGTTTCCCCTGTTTTATTCCTTTAGTAAAAGGCCCCATAATTGGTTAGAATTATTCTTAGGTCAAAACAAACAAAAACACTGCAAGGTAAACCACTAGGTAAATGGATAAATAAACATAAAAATCTGGGGGAAATTAACATCTTAAAAGCATTTATCAGCATTCTTCATAACCAAATTTCTTAGCGCTTTGCATATCTGTCTTGGCTGATTTCAAATGTTATTCATAATTAAGTAAATAAAGGGAGCCCAGGATACAACACATGATCACAGATTTAGTAATGTTAACAGTATAACCTGCTAGTATACTAGACTCTGTGATTGCAAAAAATAATGCTAGAACGGATTTCCCAAGGTTTTGAAGGTAGAACAGGGTATCATCAGCATAGAGAGATATAGTATGGATATCTGTTCCTACTCAGATTCTTGTCACCCTTTCTGATGCTCTTAACACTATGGTCAGAGGTTGGATAGCAAGAGTAAATGAGAGAGGGGCATCCTTGTCTGGTACCATGCCCTAGATAAAAAGGTAGAGAAGAGCAGTTATTTACAGTAATGGCTGCAGAAAGGGCCATGTAAAAACCTTAACCCAGATGATAGAGTGAAAAAACCACAATTCTCCAGGGTCTGATACATGTATGGCCACTTGACTTTATCAAAGGCTTTTGTTGTATCCCAGGAGACAACCATCAAGTTCTACTGTGACTTCTGAACAGAGTAAAGAATATTGATCAATCGTCTTACATTATCAAGAGCAGAGATAGATGTAGGACAGAAAAATTGTGGTAAATGCTGTTCATCTGTATTCCCATTACAAACTTCCATCAGCAGAATTGCCAAATAGGCTGAGGTGTTCATAAAGTTCAGCTGGCAAGCGTCTGGGCCTGCAGTCTTATTATTATTATTTTTTTTTTTTTAATGAAAGTATGGCTGCTTCAACCTCTGCTTCCAAGAAAGGTTGATTAATGCTCTTCCAGACTTCATCATCTAATTTAGGAATAGGCAACCTGTCAAATCATGTTTTCATATAGACATGTGAAACAGTAAATTGAGAGGTATAGAGGGATTGAGAATAACTTGTGAAGCAGTTTGCTATTTCTGCTGCCTCAAACTGGGGTATTCATTTTTTTTAAATTCATTTGCCAGACCGACACTCTGCCAGCCATAGGAGCCAACTGTTAAAAAAACTATTGGGGGTTCTCAACTTAGCACACATTCTATAAGGAACTACTTAGGGCTCCTTTTACTAAGCTGCAATTGTGTTTTTAGCGCGCACAGAATATTAGCGCGCGCTAAACCCGCGCTACGCGGCTAGAACTAACACCAGCTCAATGGTGGCATTAGCATCAAGAGCACGCACAAAAACTGCTAGCTCAGCTTAGTTAAAGGAGCCCTTAATTTTAGGTGTCAATAACATGTGCAAAACATATCTTAAAGAATACCAACTAACAGAAAAATATGCATGAGCGGAGCATGCAAATATGCTCAAAATTATAGCATAACTTAGGCATTCACAATCACTTCTTATAAACTTCCTTTTACCCCAATAAATACATATCATGACAACTCTTATTACATTACATTACATTACATTAGGGGTTTCTATTCCGCCATTACCTTGCGGTTCAAGGCGGATTACAAAAGGTTAATTTAAAAAGGACAGAATTACAATGATTAGCTAGAGAGGTAAGTTGTAGATCTTAAGAGCATTTAGAAGTCGTGTTGTTATTGCTGTTTCAGGAATTTCTTGAAAAGTGTGGTTTTTATTTCTTTTCTGAATGTCCTATAGTCTGGGGTGGTCATCAGAAGGTTGGAGATCTGGTTGTCCAGTCTTGCGGCTTGAGTGGCTAGGAGGCCGTCATGTAGTTTTGTTCTTTTTACTTCTTTGATTGGGGGGGGTATGAATGGGGAGTGCGTTTTTCTGTGTCTGGTACTTATAGTGGCAAAACATTGGCTGCAGCTTTATTAACCTTAAAACAACTTCCATATAATTATAACTCCATTTCAAATGTGCAACACTGTGAGGAGCGTGTGGCGCAGTGGTTGGATCTACAGCCTCAGCACCCTGGGGTTGTGGGTTCAAACCCCGCGCTGTTCCTTGTGACCCTGGGCAAATCACTCAGTCCTCCATAGCCCCAGGTACGTTAGATAGATTGTGAGCCCACCGGGACAGATAGGGAAAATGCTTGAGTACCTGATTGTAAAAACCGCTTAGGCGGTATATAAAATCCTAATAAACTTGAAACTTAAATCATCTGTTATCTGCAAGGACTGGGGCAAAACTCCAGCATACTCAAATGAGTCTTAGAAATTGGTCCCTAGCCCTACATACTTATCTCAGATCCAGAAAGTGCCAAATAAATCACTCAAACCACATCTGTACACAGGCACAATTCTCATTTCTCTTCTTTTTATTCTGGTTAGCTTATACACTCCCCCCTCCGTATTCGCGGTGGTTAGGGGCAGAGCCAGCCCGCCAATATGAAAAAAACTGCAAATAATATTTGGGCTGGTTCTGACCCCACCCCTCCCCGCTTCCCCTCCCCACTTCCCCTGGCTATTTTAAGCCCTGAAATCCCCCCCTTTAAGCCTTACTTGGTGGTCTAGCGGGTTTTCAGACAGGAGCAATCTTCCCACGTTCCTGCCTCGTGCAGATCGCTCACAGTAAATGGCTGCCTTAAGCTCCCATAGTCTCTTGAGCCATTTCCTGTGAGCGATCTGCATGGGGCAGGAGTGTGGGAAGATCATTTCTGCCCCAAAAACCCACTAGACCAACAGGTAAGGCTTAAGGGGGGGGGGGGGGGCTTACAGGACTTAAAATAGTCCGAAAAAGAAAAAGGAATTTTTGGTTTAAAATTGTGAATAAATGAATCCGTAGATATGGAAACCGTGAATACAGAGGGGAAAGTGTATTCTCATATATACTGATAGGAAGAAACATTATATAAAATAGAAAAGAATACTAACATATAGCACTGTATGGTTGCACATACTAAGCACATAGTAACATATCAAACAAAACAAGTTAAGCAAAGAGAGTGAGGATTTGTGATCCCATCAAAAAAAACATTCTCTGAGGTGAGAGAACAAAGTTCCCCTTGGAAGCATGCTCTCCCAACCCACAAATGCATGTGTCAGTAAGAGCAAGATCCCCCTTTGCTGAAACTAAGGGGGGAAGGAGGCTTGGAGAAGGTGGAGGAACAATGCATATTCTGGTTAAGCTTTAAGTGTAAGAGTTTTTACCCTCCATAAGGCTGCTGTAAGGTAGGTGCAGTACTCGAAGAGACAACCCAGAAAAGGGACTTGGGAGTACTGGTCAACAAGTCGATGAAGCCATCCACGCAATGCGTGGCGGCAGCGAAAAGGGCAAACAGAATGCTTGGAATGATTAATAAGGGGATCACGAACAGATCGGAGAAGGTTATCATGCCACTGTACCGGGCCATGGTACGCCCCCACCTGGAATACTGTGTCCAGCACTGGTCGCTGTACTTGAAGAAGGACACAGTACTACTCAAAAGGGTCCAGAGAAGAGCGACTAAAATGGTCATTCTGTGAGAGCTTAGAGAAACTGGGCCTCTTCTCCCTTGAAAAGAGGAGACTGAGAGGGGGGACATGATTGAAACCTTCAAGATAATGAAGGGAATAGACTTAGTAGATAAAGACAGGTTGTTCACCCTCTCCAAGGTAGGGAGAACAAGAGGGCACTCTCTAAAGTTAAAAGGGGTTAGATTCCGTACAAATGTAAGGAAGTTCTTTTTCATTCAGAGAGTGGTAGAAAACTGGAACGCTCTTCCGGAGGCTGTTGTAGGGGAAAACACCATCCAGGGATTCAAGACAAAGTTAGACAAGTTCCTGTGGAACTATAACGTACGCAGGTAGGGCTGGTCTCAGTTAGGGCACTGGTCTTTGACCTGGGGGCCACCGCGGGAGTGGACTACTGGGCACGATGTACCACTGGTCTGACCCAGCAGCGGCAATTCTTATGGTCAGATGTTCTGTATCTTCTGTTGCAGTCTATAAAGAAGAGTAAGTGCCTACTTTTCTTTGCAGAATATGCTTGAGATAGGCATCTACTTACCGTCATATGTTATAGTGTACTTAGCTTCAATAGTAAACCTAATATTACATGTATAGGACGATTGATTTGGTATGAACATATGCAAATAAGTAGGATGATTGATGTGCTGGTAACATAAGTAGGATGATTGATTATGCCATAATTATGCCGGTCTTAATAACTCTGTATTGTAACACCTCACAAAAGCCCTTTGTAACTCTGTATTGTAGCAGTTCTACAGAAGCTCATGTATTGTAACACCTTTTACAGAAGCTCATGCAAACCGTTCTGAATTGACTCCCCAGTCAATAGTAGCGGTATAGAAGTTCACAATAAACAGTATCCTGTTGTAGAATTAATTTCACAATTTAGAAAGATAGGGGGTGGGGCATCACTATAGCAATAGCCTCCTATTCATGGTGCTCTCCATAGCCACATTTTCAAACAATTCTAAAGCTAGTCCTGAACTTTGGGAGTGTATGATCAGTAGAACCATGCTCAGTAGCTGATCAAGATGGAAACCAAAAGAAGAAACATGTATAGCTTGGAGGCAGTGTATCCCTTGCCCCTTTGTAGCAGCTCTGTCTTCTTCCTGCAACATATTGGTCAAACACAGCTAGCCAATAGGCTACAGAAGGAAGTAGGAGCAATATCTAGGATACAGCAGCACTCCCTTTCTACCCTTCCCACAACATGGAGCTTTATCTAGGGTTACCAGACGTCCAGGAAAATCCGGACATGTCCTCTTTTTAGAGGACTGTCTGGGTTCCCAGAGATATTTCCAAAACCCAGCAGTTTGTCCGGTTTTTTGAAGTCCCTGAACTCAAAGCTGCATCTGGAGGCCCTCTGTGCATGTCTGGACGTCAACATGATGATATCATATGCGTGACATCATCGCATTGATGTCTGTACAGGTGCAGAGGCTCTTCAGACCTTGGAAAAAGAGACAGGAGGTTTGACTGGGGGCAGGGCTGAGGGCAGACAGGGGTGGGACTGGAGGCGGAATGGGGCAGGGTCAGATGTCCTCTTTTTTTAAAGAGGAAATCTGGGAACCCTAGCTTTATCCTCAGAATATTCTGGGGGCCCCCAGGCACCAAGAACACCCAGGTTGTTGGAACCAATGCTACCAGCCTTATTCATGCTTTTATTGAAATTACATAATGAGAGTCATATAACATGCTATGTGAATTTTATCATTCACAATTTCAGTTATTCACGATTTTTACCATGCTGGCTCCTCCCCCAGAATGACATCATCCCAGCACTTTCTTCAGCGTGCAGCATAGCCGAGTGGGCACTTTTCCCCATGAAGTTTCACTTACAGTATGTCTTTCTTACCTTGTTGCTAAGGACAACGAATCACAGTTTACCCTTCTCTCCATAAGAACCCTGTAAGCCGCCGCCACTTCTGGCTCACCATCCCTTGCTATCACTCTGAAGGCTGCAGACAACGAACCACAGTTTACCCTCCTCTCCCTCCTAGCTCCTGCACTCAACAATGACCGGAACCAAAAGAACCCTGTCATCCGCCGCTTCCAGCTCACCACCCCTTGCTATCGCTCCGACGGCTGCAGACAACGAACCACAGTTTACCTTCCTCTCCCTCCACTGTTGCCTTTAAGTTATTCCTGGTTTTTCCAGGCAGGTGGGGGGAGGAGGCGAATAACTCTCTCATATGTTAATCACAGTTGTATCATATTTTCGAGGCTTTTTAACAGAAAACTGCAAATAACAAATGAGAAAGTTATTCACAGTTTTTCCATATTATCGGGTCGGTTCATCCCCAATCACCGCGAATACGGAGAGAGAAGTGTAGAGTCCAAAACTGCTCATTTTCCCTTAGTCTTAACTATTTGTTGTAGAAAAGCTTTATCATCAGTTTGTTTGTACCAGTTTTCCTAAGCTGTCCCGCAACTCAGACAGCTCTGACAGCTATTGTTCCTTAACACCTGCCACAACTGCTGATGTATGAACTCTTAGCACTGCCTTGCCTGCATCCCAGATTGTAAACAGAGAAGCGTCCTTATTATGATTAAAACAAATATGCTGCACCTGAGCAGCTGATATATTCCCCATGAATTCCACATTGGAAAGTAAGTGTTTATTAAAAGACCATTACAAGGTACAGTGATCCCACTAATCTCTTATAATTAAAAAGACTTGGTATGAACTGAAAAATGTATAGAGCCAATTTGACTAGCTATATAATGACCTGTAGATCTGCCAGAGCCAGATTAAAAAGAATCATCGTGTTGCCTGATTTACATGTCTTGTCAAACATTCACTAAATCTGAATCTCCCCTGTGTTAAAATCGTCCATTCGATTTGTCTGCCTGCAACAGCACTTTATTAAATTCTCACCTAGGCAGACTGAGGCCTTTTGCTGTTAGTTTCATTGTTTAAAACATTTTATGAAGAAATGTGAGAAACTATCATTTGGGGACTGAGATTTACTAATGTTATTTCTTTCTTCTCCAATTACCCTAAAAAGATCAAGTATTTCCCTTCTGAATCTAGAACAACAATTTTTAGATACCTATAGGGAGTATAACCCATTCATGTTCCAAGATAGAAATTCCATAGGCATGATGTATAGTAGAACCCCCTGATGGTGTGGATAAAATGAGGAAGGACCTAGTGAAACTTGAGAAATGGTCTGAATTTTAGCAGCTAAGATTTAATTCTAAGAAATACAAGGTTATACATTTGGGCTGCACAAACCCAAGGGAATGGTACAGTTTAGGGGGTGGAGAACTTTTGTGCAGGAAAGAGGAGCAGGACTTGGGTGTAATAGTATGTGATGATCTTAAGGTGGCCAAACAGGTTGAAAAGGTAATGGCGAAAGCCATATGGATGCTTGGGTGCATAGGGAAAGGAATGGCCAGAAGGAAAAAGGAGGTATTGATGTCCCTGTATAAGATTTTGGTGAGACCTCATTAAAATATTGTGTAGAATTCTGGAGACGGCACCTTCAAAAATATATAAACAGGATGGAGTCAGTCCAGAGAAAGGCTGCTAAAATGGTTGGTGGCTGCGTCATAAGGCATACGGGGACAGACTATTCCCTTTTGGGAACTGGGTTTAGTTCTCACTTCAGCTCCTTGTGACACTGGGCAAGTCACTGTCCAGTTACAAAATAAGTACTTGTATATAATGTATAAACCACTTTGAATGTAACCACAAAAAGGTGGTATATCAAGTCCTATCCCCCTTTACATAATAATATACATAAAATATTTTTCAATACAACATGAATCAGATAAAAACAAAATAATAAGTACACTCGGATAAATGGATGGATCATGCCACTGACTCTACTCCTGTACTCTACGCTGTGATGTTTCATGGCAGAGTACATATGTGGTTTGCCATTGCCTTCTCATGTGCAGTGTGTGGCTCCACTATGTCACTACTGCCCCTCAGCCTACAGCACCTGGTATTTCCAAATGGTCTCCCTTCAAGACCCAACCCTGCTTAGCTTCTGATGATAAGAGCAGGCCTACCCCGGCCATAGACATACTCAGCTAAATATCATTACTTAAAAAATAGTATGGAATGCATGAATAAATGCCATTATTCTAAGCATTTATATATCTAATCTATGTCAGTGTTTCCCAAGTCAGTCCTGGAATACCTCCTTGTCAGCCAAGTTTTCAGAATATCCACAATGGCTATGCATGAAAGAGATTTGCATATAATGGAGGCAGTATGCAAATCAATTTAACTCTTAGTCATTGTGGATATCCTGAAACCCTGACTGGCAAGAGGATTCCAGGGCTGACTTCAGAGACACTGATCTATTGTGATCTTAAGATGGACAAACAGGTTGAAGAGGTGACAGCAAAAGCTAGAAGGATGATAGGGTGCACAGGGAGAAGTATGACCAGTAGGAAAAAGGAGATATTGATGCCCCTGTAGAAGACTCTGGTGAGACTCATTTAGAATATTGTGTACAATTCTGGAGACTGCACCTTCAAAAAGATATAAACAGGATGAAGTTGGTCCAGAGAAAGGCTACTAAAATGGTTGAAGGGAGAAACATAGGAACATGATGGCAGATAAAGACTAAAAGGACAATCCAATCTGCCCATCCGCAATATCCCTCCTCTCCTTAAGAGATCCCACATGCATGTCCCAAGCTGTATGGGGACAGACAAAGATACTTTGGAGGAAAAGCAAAAGAGGAGAGATATAAAGATGTTGAAATACCTATGTGGCATAAATACGCATGAGGCAAAACTTTTTCAATTGAAAGGAAACTCCAGAGTGAGAAAGCTTAGGATGAAATTAAGAGGTGATAAATTCAGGAGTAATCTAAGGAAATACTTTTTAATAAAAAGGGTGGTAGATGAGTAGAATAGTCTCCCAGTAAAGGTGGTGGAGACAAAGACTGTGTCTGAATTCAAGAAAGTGTGGGAAATGCAAGGGGATCTCTTATGGAGAGGAGGAGACTGAATGGAACAATTTGGGGCTCCTTTTACGAAGGTGTGCTAGGGGCTTAACGCGTAGAATAGCAGGCGGTAGATTTTTGGCTAGCATGCACTAATCCAGTGAGTGCGATAAAACTGCTAGTGCACCTTCGTAAAAGGAGCCCTTGATCTTTATTTACCATCATGTTTCTGTGTTTCTACAGTGCCTATCAAATAAAAACTGAAGCTAGCCAAAATAGGTTCTTCCGTCCCTGCAGATGACTGTGGGAAACCATCCTGTGTCATTCTTTAGTATCTTTCTCAACCTTCTACTATAACTAATTATTTCTATAGCACTCCCAGACATACACAGCACTGTATAACATCTCAATCTTTCTACATCAGCATTCAATGCAAGGCTTGAGGACCAGCGGCTATGCCCATTCATTCTCAGATTTTTCCCTATCTTCTTAAAGAATGACACGGGGATGGTTTCCCATGGTTAACTGTTGGGACGGGGACAAATTCTGTCCCAATGCCATTCTCTACATATCTTGCTCCAACTTACTCCACATAAAAGGTCTTTTTCCCTCCCCCCCCAATAACCAAAAAACCTGAAAATAATAACTCATCCATCATAAGGCAGATATGACACTCCTTAAGGTGCCATAAGAGAGTTGTTGATGGTAAAATAATAGTCAGTATTCAGATGGCAGTAGTCAGAATTTTAGCAGCTGCCAACAGTATCCCAAGCTAGTTAACACTGGGCCATGTCTGAGAACCAGCATTCAATATCTGGTTATACATAGTCTGATAACACTTACCAGTTTTAAGCATTATTTTATTTAAATTATCCATTCTTAGTATTACAGGATCTGCTCTACAAATGTTTACGGACTTTCTCTTAAATAGACACCATTAGGTTAAACCAAATGATATTTTGTCCTCCTCTTGGAAGGCTCCATATGGGATTCCTCAAGGGTCTCCACTCTTTCCAGTTCTATTTAATGAGTATATGATTCTTTCTGTCAAGTTTTTTGGATTATGCTTCTCAAAATTGCTTTTCTTATGCTGATATGCTCATGGTTTTTTTTTTTTTTTTTAATGATTCCAGTGGATAATATGTCAACTACGTTGTCAAATGTTTCAAATTCCATTAATTTGATTGAGAATTATAGTAGCGCACATTGTGTCAAACTTAGGGCTCCTTTTATCAAGGTGCGATAGGGGTTTAACGCGTGGAATACCGCGCGTTAAACCTCCATTGATGAGGCGTTAGTTTTTTGGCTTGCCGCAGGGGTTAGCGCGTGATGAAATGTCCAACGCGCTAACCCCCGTAGCTCGCCTTGATAAAAGGAGCCCTTAATGATAAAACCAAGTTATTCTGATTGAATCAATGTGTAGCTTCCTCTTCAGAGGTTCTAATCTTTTTTTGCCAATATTTCTTTGAAAGTAGAATGAATTTCAAAAGGTTTAGGAATTTACATAGCCCCCTTTAATCAAGTTGCGTAAGGGTTTTTTAAAAAAAATCACAGACCGCTGCAGTAAAAGGTCTGACGCTCATATTCTATGAGCATCAAAGCTTTTACCACAGCAGTCTGCAATAAATAACCTTACACAGCTTGATAAAAAGGGGGTTTTAGATACAACATTCAGCATTTTCTTTAGAACCACAAGTTAATTCAGTAGTTTGTATATACAGTTTTATTTAAACATCAACAGCTTCGTAATATGTGCTTTTTTGCTGAGAAACATTTTATTATTTTGGTTCAAGCATTTATTCTATCTCACCTGGATTACTGTAATGAATTATATTGTTCTCTTTCTGATTACCGTATTTTCGCGGATATAACGCGCACCATTGTAAAACGCGCACAGGGGTATAGCGCGCAGAAATCACGATGATATGTACAAAAACTTTTCTATACCGCGCTCAGGCATATAACGCGCATGCTGCCCGACTCTCCTTTCGCCCGCCCTGACTTTCCGTGCGCTGTCCCGACTCTCCGTTCACCCCCCTGACTTCCGTGCACTGTCCTCCCTTGAAGTCCTGTCCCCCCTTGAAGGTCTGTCCCCATCCTGAAAGCCTGATGCCCCCCCCGACGTCCGATACATCCCCCCCCGGCAGGACCACTCGCACCCTCACCCCGAAGGACCGCCGACTCCCCAACAATATCGGGCCAGGAGGGAGCCCAAACCCTCCTGGCCACGGCGACCCCCTAACCCCACCCCGCACTACATTACGGGCAGGAGGGATCCCAGGCCCTCCTGCCCTCGACGCAAACCCCCCTCCCTCCAACGACCGCCCCCCCCCCAAGAACCTCCGCCCGTCCCCCAGCCGACCCGCGACCCCCCTGGCCGACCCCCACGACACCCCCACCCGCCTTCCCCGTACCTTTGTGTAGTTGGGCCAGAAGGGAGCCCAAACCCTCCTGGCCACGGCGACCCCCTAACCCCACCCCGCACTACATTACGGGCAGGAGGGATCCCAGGCCCTCCTGCCCTCGACGCAAACCCCCCTCCCCCCCAGCCGACCCGCGACCCCCCTGGCCGACCCCCACGACCCCCCCACCCCCCTTCCCCGTACCTTTGGAAGTTGGCCGGACAGACGGGAGCCAAACCCGCCTGTCCGGCAGGCAGCCAACGAAGGAATGAGGCCGGATTGGCCCATCCGTCCTAAAGCTCCGCCTACTGGTGGGGCCTAAGGCGCGTGGGCCAATCAGAATAGGCCCTGGAGCCTTAGGTCCCACCTGGGGGCGCGGCCTGAGACACATGGTCGGGTTTGGCCCATGTGCCTCAGGCCGCGCCCCCAGGTGGGACCTAAGGCTCCAGGGCCTATTCTGATTGGCCCACGCGCCTTAGGCCCCACCAGTAGGCGGAGCTTTAGGACGGATGGGCCAATCCGGCCTCATTCCTTCGTTGGCTGCCTGCCGGACAGGCGGGTTTGGCTCCCGTCTGTCCGGCCAACTTCCAAAGGTACGGGGAAGGGGGGTGGGGGGGTCGTGGGGGTCGGCCAGGGGGGTCGCGGGTCGGCTGGGGGGGAGGGGGGTTTGCGTCGAGGGCAGGAGGGCCTGGGATCCCTCCTGCCCGTAATGTAGTGCGGGGTGGGGTTAGGGGGTCGCCGTGGCCAGGAGGGTTTGGGCTCCCTTCTGGCCCAACTACACAAAGGTACGGGGAAGGCGGGTGGGGGTGTCGTGGGGGTCGGCCAGGGGGGTCGCGGGTCAGCTGGGGGACGGGCGGAGGTTCTTGGGGGGGGGGCGGTCGTTGGAGGGAGGGGGGTTTGCGTCGAGGGCAGGAGGGCCTGGGATCCCTCCTGCCCGTAATGTAGTGCGGGGTGGGGTTAGGGGGTCGCCGTGGCCAGGAGGGTTTGGGCTCCCTCCTGGCCCGATATTGTTGGGGAGTCGGCGGTCCTTCGGGGTGAGGGTGCGAGTGGTCCTGCCGGGGGGGGGATGTATCGGACGTCGGGGAGTCGGCCGGGCAAGAGGGCTTGGGCTCCCTCTTGCTCCGATCGTGGATGCGGGTGCGGGTGGGAGCGCGTGCGAGCGGTCGTTCGGGGTGGGGGTGCGAGCGGTCCTGCTGGGGGGGTGAATCGGGCGTCGGGCGGGGTGGGAACTATGTTTAAAAACTTTTGTATACCGCGCTCAGGCATATAACGCACGAGGGGTATGCGCGGTACGTAAAATCACGTATAACGCGCGCGTTATATCCGCGAAAATACGGTAGTTGATTTCAAAACTTCAGCTGCTCAAGAATGTTGTGACTAAAATTATGTTTTGCCTTAAGAAGTTTGATATGATGAGACCTTGTTTGATTCAGTTGCATTAGTTGGATTTTCTGGCATGATTTTCAAATTATAGGATGGTATGAGAGGGCACTGAAAGGTTTTCAGTCCAACCAAGGAAAGAATGACATGGATATGGTTCAATCAATGATCTGAAACAATGTCAAAACATAGAATTTCATTCCTGCAAATTGGCACTTAACGAAATAAGATAACACTCTTTTCAGCTACAGTGGCAAAATAACACTCAGAATTTAAGAAGTTGGTTGGTTGGGCTCAGAACCTTTTAGCACCCCTTTGTTTATATATCCAGAATACTTAGTAGGTTTGTTTTCTTTACCTCTCCATCCTAGTATTTCTCAAACAGGGTTGTCCAGACTACTTTTCCCCTACTTTTTCTGAAATACAGAAAAATACATTTTTTAAAAAATCCACATAAGAACATAAGAATTTGCCACTGCTGAGTCAGACCAGTGGTCCATCATGCCCAGCAGTCCGCTCACGCGACGGCCCTCTGGTCTAAGACCAGCACCCTAACTGAGACTAGCCCTACCAGCGCACGTTCTTGTTCAACAGAAACTTGTCTAACTTTGTCTTGAATCCTTGGAGAGTGTTTTCCCCTATAACAGCCTCTGGAAGGGCGTTCCAGCTTTCTACCACTCTCTGGGTGAAGAAGAACCTCCTTACGTTTGTACGGAATCTATCCCCTTTCAACTTTAGAGAGTGTCCTCTCATTCTCCCTACCTTGGAGAGGGTGAACAACCTGTCCTTATCTACTAAGTCTATCCCCTTCAGTACCTTGAATGTTTCGATCATGTCCCCTCTCAATCTCCTCTGTTCGAGAGAGAAGAGGCCCAGTTTCTCTAATCTTTCGCTGTACGGCAGCTCCTCCAGCCCCTTAACCATCTTAGTCACTCTTCTCTGGACCCTTTCGGGTAGTACCATGTCCTTCTTCAGGTACGGTGGCCAGTGCTGGACGCAGTACTCCAGGTGAGGGCGTACTATGGCCCGGTACAGTGGCATGATAACCTTCTCTGATCTGTTTGTGTTCCCCTTCTTTATCATTCCTAGCATTCTGTTTGCCCTTTTTGCTGCCGCCGCACATTGTGTGGCTGGCTTCATCGACTTGTCGATCAGAACTCCCAAGTCCCTTTCCTGGGAGGTCTCTCATCTCTTAGGCAGTTCACATTTGGTGTGCCTTTCATCAGCACTGAAAAGTTTATCTTCTTATTTAACTTTTTGAAAGGAGCCAAAAAGCTTATTTATTTAGGAAATTTTTATTAGATAAATTTCTGTCTTTATTTGTCGTCTTTGGTTGTGTTTTATAATCTACTTTAGAGCTGTTTCCAGAGAGTTGATGGAATATAAATATCACATCATACTTTTTAAAAATTGTAATCAGTGATTATAGACTTTTATTGAACTGCCATAAACAATGTTATATCTTAGAACAAAGATTACTTTTATAAAGATTTAATCAGCGGTCCCTTTTTAATTCAGTCTCTTCATCATTGAGACTTCACATTTCATAAGTCTCATATAGTTAAATTAAAATAGCTACTTAGCTTCATAATTTTTCTTCATCAATCTATCCATTTAAAATAAATTTATGTATCAATTAAATCTGTCTCAAGGATGAACAGCAGTCATGGTCCATTGTTGACTTGTTTTCTTAAAATATTTAATACAAAGGGACAGCCACATTAGTTACTATAGGCATGCCATTATCCTTTCTTAAACATTCAAACTCAATCATATCACATGACCGCCATCAACCAATGAAAGTGTGCATTAAAACAGTGATACTTACAGTAGCAAAATAAATAAATAAATAAATAAGGATAGTTTTGGGCAATCCTTATAGACAGTCTTCTAGGAAATGATTCCCTCCCCCCAACATCTCTTCTTAAAATGTATTGCTTTTTTCTCCTTATACAGCACATAGTAGTATAAGTTGATGGCAGCAAAAATAAACAAAGTGATTCATTTAGTAATTAAAACCAGCAGTCTTCATGCTTGTCCTGTTAAATTATGAAGAATTTTGGGTTCATAATACAATGAAGGCTCAAATCATATGTTGAGCAAGAACTACACAAAGTTCAGGCTGGTTTCAAGGGTCAAGGAACAAGAGACATTATTGCCAATGTTAGATGGATATTGGAAAAGAGCAAAGAATACCCAAACACATAACTCAGCTGATAGAGAGCCTATATGAAAATCAAGAAGCTGCAGTGAGAACTGAATATGGCAACACTGATTGGTTTCCAATAAAATGTGGCGTCAGGCAAGGATGTATCTTATCTGTTCAACCTATATGGTGAAACCATCTTCAGAAAAGCAAATTTGGAAGAAGAGAGTATCGGTTTCAAAGTTGGTGGCCAAAATATAAACTACTTGCGCTATGCTGATGATACAATGCTCATCACTAGCAGCAAAGAAGACATAGAACTGAACATAAACAAGACAAAGATCATGAACACAGACAATTATGAAGATTTTGAGCTTGAAGGTGATAGAATAGAAGCTGTAAAGGATTTAAATCTCCTGGGCTCTTCTGTAAACAAAGAAGCAACCAGCAGGGAGGAAATACTCTTCAGACTAGCACTTGGTTGCTCTTCAATGAAGGTTCTCAACAAAGTATTCAAAGGCAAGGAGGTAATACTCCACACAATGATCAGACACTAATTTTCTCAGTGGACAGTTACGAATGTGAAAGCTGGACACTACGGAAACAAGACAGAAAGAAGATTGACTCATTTGAGCTTTGGTGCTGGAGAAGGATTTTATGCATGCTGTGGTCCTCCAGAAGAACTAACAAATCAATTCTGGAAGATATCAAACTGGCTATGTCACTCAAAGCTCAAATTATGATGTTACAATTGTTTTATTTTGGTCACACCATCAGAAGAGAGAGATCACTGGAGAAGGACATCATGTTTGGGAAGATCAAAGGAACCAGGTGAAGAGGGTGATCTACAATCAGATGACTGAACATGATGAAAATAACCATAGGGATGATGCTAGAGAACCTTTTCAGACTAGTACAAAATCAGTTTCTTTTTAGATCCGCAATTCATTAAGTCACTAAGACTCGAGTATGAGTTGATGGCACCTAACAACATGCTGAGCATAGGACAGCTCTTTGTATGGTATCCCTCTTCATCCAACAGAGGATTTTTTTATAGAATTTTTTTAATACTTGATACCTATTTAGTTTATTCCCAAAAGCCTATGGGGTTCATTAAAAAAGAAAAAAAGTCTAAAAAGTGTCCTAAATGGCTACTTGGATGATCAAAAAGCCTGATCGTCCAAGTACCCATAACCAAAGCTGGTTTTTAGACATATCTAAAAACAGCATAGGCCTTTCCTCTGCCTCTAAACGCACAGAGAGAAAAGAGGTGTGTTTAGAGGAGGGGAAAGGGCGGGCAGTGGGCAGGAGGTGGGCCGACCTACACCTAGATGTACAACAGGTATAACCAAAACATTTCACAGGTTGCATAGTCGGCACTTAGACCTTTTTGACTTAGACGAAGTCAAACCAGGTCTAAGTGCCGAAAAAGGGGCCGCTGAGTTGATGGCCACTGGCACGATCAGTTCAGCGGCCTGGTAACCTACCCAACGCAACCATCGCGGTAGGAGAGATGCCCAATCTCTCCTGCCATGATACATCACCCTCCCCAAACAATGTCGGGGCAAGAGGGAGCCCAAGCCCTCTTGCCTCGTCGAACCGCGGCCCCCTCGACAACATCAGGGCAAGAGGGAGCTCAAGCCCTCCTGCCCCGGCAATCGTGCCCCCCCCCCCCCGCTGAGTATGAGCAGGCCAGGAGGGAGACCAAGCCCTCTGGCCCCGGCGACCCCCCTCCTAAACGGCGACCCCCCCTCCGACACGGCGACCACCCCCTCTGATACGAAGGGGCCAGGAAGGAGCCCAAGCCCTCCAGGCCCTGGCGACCCCCCAACTAGATTGGGCCAGGAGAGAGCCCAAGCCCTCCTGGTCCCGGTGACCCCCCACCCCCCACCCCCCAATACAATATGGGCAGGAGGGATCCTAGGCCCTCCTGCCCTCTACACAACCCCCCTCCTCCCAACGACCACCCCCCCAGAACCCACAATTGGCCCCCCCCGCTGACCCGCGACCCCCCCTGGCCGACCCCCCGACCCCCCCACCCCCCTTCCCTGTACCTGTTCAGTTGGCCAGACAGACGGGTGCCAAACCCGCCCGTCCGGCAGGCCAGCCGGGTCCAGAATGGGGCCGGATTGGCCCAGGCAGCAGAAACCCCGCTCATAGGTGGGGCCTGAGGCGCCTGGGCCAATCAGAATAGTCCCGGGAGCCTTAGGCCCCTCCTGTGGGTGGGGCCTAAGGCTCCCAGGCCTATTCTGATAGGCACACAAAAATGGTGGCCACGACTTGAGGGCATCTGGAAGTGTGCGGACGTCAATGCGATAACAACACTTTTCTAATACATTTACAATTCAGTACATATTATATTGCAGTGTTAACACATCCTGACATACTTTCTGGATAACATAAGAGGGGGTGCTGAAAAGTTCTCAGCCCAACCAACCAACTTCCTAAATTATGAGCATTATTTTGCCACTGTAGCTGAAAAGAGTGTTTATTATTTCATTAAGTGGCAATTTTCAGGAACACAATTCTATTATTTTGACATTGCTTCAGATCATTGATTGAACCATCATTTTCTTCTTGGTTGGGCTGAGAACCTTTCAGCACCCCCTCTTATGTTATCCAGAAAGTATGTCAGGATATGTTAACACTGCAATATAATATGTACTGAATTGTAAATGTATTAGAAAAGTGTTGTTATTGCATTGATGTCCACACACTTCCAGATGCCCTCAAGTCGTGGCCACCATTTTTGTGTGCCATGGCTTTGAAAAGTTTGTGAGACGCTATGTTAAGTCATTGAGTAATACAGACTGGGACTCTGAGGTCTTTATCATTCTGCAAGAGAAAGTATATGTATATATAAAGAAAAGAAAAAAAAATAGATTTATATTTAAGTTTGCAGCAATAATGTATGTTTTCTGTGGAAATATGCTTAACTAACTATCAGATACCTATATTCATGTGAAAAAATTAGGACACCTCATGAAATATTCAGTTCTTAAGAAATGTTCACATATCAATGTCAAATCTTTTTTTTTTTTTTTAAATCTCTGGAAAAGAAACTGATGTAATTGCAGGTAAACAACAAAAAAGATATCCACAAAAATGTGTATTCTAACTAAGGAATAAATTAGGACACCCCCGTATATCCTCCCATTTAAATTGTCTCAAATCATACACAGGTGTATCACATCAGGTGCACATGATTAGAACATCGTTACTCAGCATTTTGAAGGAGGTTTGCCCTACTTAAACCTCAGACATTTAGTTCGGTATGCTCATGGCTGCTGCAGTGAGAGTGAACACCATGGTGAGATCATAAGAGCTGTCTGAGGCCTTCAGAAAGAAGATTGTAGAAGCTTATAAGCCTGGTAAGGGATTTAAAAAGATCTCAAAAGAATTTGACATTAGCCATTCCACGTTCCAGAAAATAGTGTACAAGTGTAGGACTTTCCAAACAATTGCCAACATGCCCAGGTCTGACTGTCCAAGCAAGTTGACCCCCAGAGCAGACCACAAGATGCTAGAAGAAGTCTCCTAAAACCCTAAAATGTTATCACGGGACCTATAGCAGACTCTTGCTACTGTTGATGTGAAAGTGCATGCCTTTACAATCAGAAAGAGACTGTACAAATTTAACTTGCATGGGAGGTGTGCAAGGAGAAAACCTTTGCTCTCTAAGAGAAACATCAAGGCCAGACTGAAGTTTGCCAGAAAGAATGTAGACAAACACCAGGACTTTGGGAATAGTGTTCTATGGACAGATGAGTCTAAAATTGAATCATTTGGACACCAGAAAAGAGGACATGTTTGGCGTATACCAAATACAGCATTCCAGGAAAAGAACCTCATACCAACTGTGAAGCATGGAGGTGGAAGTGTCATGGTTTGGGAATGTTTTGCTGCAGAAGGACCTGGCTAGCTCACCATCATCGAATCCACCATGAATTCTACCATGTATCAAAGGGTGCTTGAGGAACATGTGAGACCATCTGTAAGAAAATTTAAGCTGAAGTGGAACTGGACCTTGCAACAAGACAATGACCCAAAACATGCCAGTAAATCCACCAAGGACTGATTGAAAACTAATAAATGGAGAGTCCTGGAGTGACTGAGTCAAAGCCCTGATCTTAATCCCATTGAGATGCTGCGGGATGATTTCAAATGGGCTATACATGCAAGAAACCCCTCAAACATCTCACAGCTGAAAGAACTCTGCATTGAGGAGTGGGCTAAACTTTCCTCAGACCAATGTCAGAGACTGGTAGATGGCTACAAGAAGAGTGTCTCTGCAATTATTTCAGCCAAAGGGGATAACACTAGCTATTAGGGTGCAGGATGTCCTAATTTATTCCTCAGTTAGAATACACATTTTTGTGGATATCTTTTGTTTCATGATTAAATCAAGGAAAAGTTTTGATGTTTACCTGCAATTACATCACTTTCTTTTCCAGAGATAAATTAAAAAAATGAATATTTCATGGGGTGTCCTAAATTTTTCACATGACTGTATATTCATTGTATCATTCCTTCTGCCAGAAATTCCACAACGCTGAGAAGTTCTGTCTATTTGTTCAAATTAGATTGTAAGCTCTTCTGAGCAAGGACCGTCTATTGAATGTTAAAATGTACAGTGCTGCATACACCTTTCAGCGCTATAGAAATAATAATTAGTAGTAGTAAGATCCCTATCTAGCAAGATGATTGGTCATAGCAAAGTAAACAATATGAACGGTTGCAACCTGCAAGGAATACAGGTCAATCATAAACATAAACACAAATGGAGGAAAAATATATATACGGTACTCCTTCTAGTGAGGAAGCGTGAAATAATCAAATCAAAATTTTTTTAAAAAAAAACACATGCTAACATCAGAAATAGGAAATATTTTTAACTAGTATACTTGATTTTTACAAAGGAAGGTAGTGCTCAGAGACATGGAGGACAAAGGGGAACAAATTCCCCAAAAAACATCACCACCCAATCATTGCAGTACTTTCCAATTCATAACAGATGGTATTTTTTTAGTGTGCTGCCTGTTCTGTAAAGCTCTTGAGAGACTGATACCCTGTATGTGAGGCTTTTCCGTTTGACTTCCTGATGAAGATTTGAAACGTGGCACGTCGAGGCCAAAGAATTATAACTAAAGATAAGTTTTTCAACTTCATTTCATCACAGTACACTAAAAAAATACCATCTGTTGTGAATTGGAAAGTACTGTAATGATTGGGTGGTGAGGTTTTTGGGGGAATTTGTTCCCCTTTGTCCTCCATGTCTCTGAGCACTATCTTCCTTTGTAAAAATCAAGTATACTGTACTAGTTAAAAATATTTTCTATTTCTGATGTTAACGTGTTGTTTTTTTATTATTTTGATTCAATCCATAAACAAAGGCATAGAGGGAGGTAACTGGTACAACTTTAGCCACCTTGCTGGACAGATTAAATGGACCATGCTAGTCTTTATCTTCCACCTGATACTGTGTTACTATATTAAATAACTCGGATAATCTGATTGAAATTAGATACAATAACATGCTGCATTGAATGCTTTGACAAAGTTTCCTAAGGGAAATGGGGCTTGTTGTAGAGCAATCAGTTTAACATGGTGTGCCTTTTAATAATGCCCTGCATATGTGGCATTTACTAGAGGCTTAAAATCTTTATACTGCAAACTGCTAGGGGCAATGGGAATAGTAGAACATACGATTTTTCACTTAATTTAGCTCTGCAGCTGGCATTTATACATCTGGGACACTGCAAGTTCAGTCATATGTTGGAGTGTTTGGAGGAAAGGGTTAAAAATAAAACCAGTATAATTATCAATTTTGAAATTTAAACATTAGACATGAAAATGCTGTAACGCAGTGCAATAATGAATTTCAGTCTCACACCTGCTAATTTGTTATCAAATTAAAAACCCTCTCCTCCCCACTCCCTGTGTTGTCTATAATACAGTAGTTGTTCTGTAACATGGTTTGTAGATGTGACTTTTTCTATATAATTTTTAGGCTTTTGCTAAGCTCTGTAAAAAACAACAACAAAAAAACAACAACCCACATACACACACAGAGTAACACAGTGGCTTTAGCACACCCTTATGTGGGTCTTTCCTGTGCTCTAAGGCCATTTTTACTGCAGCAATAAAATGACTGATTTTCTACTTTTTCTATGATGGCCATTGGTAATGTTATCAACGCATAGCCATAAAAAGAATTAAATGCATGAAAACTTAGCAACACCTATCATGCGCTAATCAGGTAGTGTTCAGCAATGTAGCTGTGCTGATTAACACAGAAACACCCACTGCTGCTCCCCAGACATGCTCCTTCAGAAAAAAAAAGCATCAACATTTTAGCACATGGTTTGCACGTGCAGATTGGGATCTTACTGCAAGACACCTGAGTGTGTCCCATGGTAATTCCTTTTAAGTTGCTGTAAGCATGTACTAACACTTATTGTAGCTTAGAAAATGACACGGGGAAAAAATCTGTCCCCGTCACCGCCCCGTCACCGGCCCACCATCCTCTGCACCGCCCCGTCACCGCCGATCCCTTCACCGCCCCGTCACCGTCACTGCCATCCCTTTCACCGCCCCGTCACCGCCACTGCCATCCCATTCACCGCCCCGTCACCGTCCCCGCTGCATCCATATAAGCCTTTTTCCTTTCACTCCCTCCTTCCAATTTGAGCCGGGAACACTAGCGATCGCACGGTCCCCGCGGCCACTACCTGCCTGCCCGGTCGATCCTGGTGTTTGGCCGGCTCTCTCCCTTCTCCTCACCTTGGTTTGTGGGTTTTCTTTTTCGGCAACCTGCGCGCTTTCCCAGGGAGCCGCACACGCGCGGCTGCTCAGTGTTCGATCTTCTGCTCTGCTGCAACTTCCTGTTTCCGGTTGCGTCAGAGCAGAAGATCGAGGCTGAGCAGCGGCGGGTGTGCGCGGCTCTCTGGTAGCGTGCGGGTCGCCGAGGAGGAGGATCTGCGGACTGGGGTGAGGAGAGGGGAGAGAGCTGGCTGGACACTGGAATCGATTGGGCAGGTGGGTGTGAGCTGCGGGGACCGCGCGATCCTTCATGCTTCACTGCGGGGGACAAGACCATTCACCGCCCCGCGGGCGGTGAATGGCCTTGTCCCTGTCGCCGCAGCGACTGCTAGTTTTCTTCCCCGTTTTCGGCGGGTGACCCGCGGCTAAAATGCGGTGGCCGCGGGTAAACCGCCACCGTGTCATTCTCTATTGTAGCTTACCAAAAGGGCCCCTTAATTTGCTATTACATTCCAAAATGCCCATTTTGTAATTAAAATTATTATCTTGGAATGATGGTAAAAATCATGCAAATTGATGTAACAGTGCTACTTTAGTGTGGCGAAGACCAGCATTAGGAGGTACAAACAGGGCACTTGCCCTGGACCTCCATGCCACAAGGGACTCCAAGGCTATCAAAATCTGAAGGCAGCAAGTCTTCTGGCAAGACCCTTGCAAATTTGTATCCTGGACCCCAGCATGTCTGGCCCTGATTGTGGCATATGATAATTAGTTGTGGATTGTGTGACACTTACCTGGTAATATGAATATGCTACCCTTCATCTCTCACTGATCTTCCTCTTTTCATCTCACTCCTACCCTCAAAGAGTTGTTGCAAGGATATTAAGTATTTTAACTGAACCTTCATTTTTGAATCCCCTCTATACCCTCTATTATATACTTACCTATGGGCAGCAACTCTTGCATACATAAATATACTTTAATAGGATAACTTCAAAGTAAGAACATAACATAAAAATAGTCATATTGGGTCTGATCAATGGTATATCTAACCTAGTAACCTGTTTCCAACAGTGGCCAGTCCAGGTCACGAGTACATTCCATGCTACTGATCCCAGGGCAAATAATGGCTTCCCCCTTGTCTGTCTCAATAGCAGACTATGGATTTTTCCTTCAGGAACTAGTTTAAACTTTTTTAAAAATCTAGCTATTCTAACCACTGTTACCACATTCTCTGACAATGAATTCTAGAACTTAACTAATTATTTCAGTGAAAAGAAAAGTCTTCCTATTTATATTAAAAATATTTCCATGTGATTTCATTGAGTGTCCCATGGTCTTTGCACTCTTTGAAAGAGTGAAAAATTGATTCACTTTCACCCATTCTACATAAGAACATAAGAATTGCCGCTGCTGGGTCAGACCAGTGGTCCATCGTGCCCAGCACTCCGTTCACGCGGCGGTCCCTAGGTCAGAGACCAGTGCCCTAACTGAGACCAGCCCTATCTGTGTACGCTCCGGTTCAGCAGGAACTTGTCTAACTTCATCTTGAATCCCTGGAGGGTGTTTTCCCCTTTAACAGCCTTCCAGTTTTCTACCACTCTCTGGGTGAAGAAGAACTTCCTTATGTTTGTACGTAATCTATCCCCTTTTAACTTTAGAAAGTGCCCTCTCATTCTCACTACCTCGGAGAGGGTAAACAACCTGCCTTTATCTACTGTCTATTCCCTTCAGTATCTTGAATATTTCTACCATGTCTCCTCTCGGTCTCCTCTTTTCAAGGGAGAAGAGGCCCAGTTTCTCTAATCTCTTGCTGTACGGCAACTCCTTCAGCCCCTTAACCATTTTAGTCGCTCTTCTCTGGACCCTTTTGAGCAGTACCGTGTCCTTCTTCATGTACGGTGATCAGTGCTGGACGCAGTATTCCAGGTGAGGGCGTACCATGGCCCGGTACAGCGGCATGATAACCTTCTCTGATCTGTTTGTGATCCCCTTCTTAATCATTCCTAGTGTTCTGGTTGCTCTTTTTGCTGCCGCTGCGCATTGCGCGAACGGCTTCATCAACTTGTCGACTAATACTCCCAAGTCTCTTTCCTGGGGGGGGTGTCTCTCCAAGTACCACCCCAGACATCCTGTATTCGTGTATAAGATTTTTTTTACAGACATTCATTACCTTATACTTATCCATGTTGAACCTCATTTGCCATGTCGCGGCCCATTTCTTGAGCGTGTTTATGTCACGTTGCAGATCTTCGCATTCCTCCTGCATCTTCACTACTCTGAATAACTTCGTATTGTCCGCAAATTTAATCACCTCGCTCGTCGTACCAATTTCCAGATCATTTATAAATATGTTGAAGAGCATGGGTCCAAGCACCGAACCCTGCGGTACTCTACTGGTGACGATTTTCCAGGCTGAGTATTGTCTATTTACCCCCACTCTCTGTTTCCTGTCCACCAGCCAGTTTTTAATCCACGTGAGTATTTTACCCTTGATTCCATGGCTCGCAGTTTTTCGAAGTACTCGTTCATGTGGAACCTTGTTGAACGTCTTCTGAAAATCTAGATATACAATGTCGACCAGATCACCCTTATCTATCCCCCTGTTTACTCCCTCGAAGAAGTGCAACAAGTTCATCAAGCAAGATCTTCCTTTGCTAAAGCCATGCTGGCTGGTCCTCATCAGATCGTGTCTGTCAAAGTGCTCAATGATGCGGTCCTTTATCAGCGCCTCTAACATCTTTCCCGGTACCGAGGTCAGACTCACCAATCTGTAGTTTCCCGGATCATTCCTCGAACCTTTCTTGAAGATCGGCGTAACGTTTACCACCTTCCTGTCATGATTTTGTAGACCTCAAACATTTATCATTTTGGTCACTGTTTTCTAATTCCAGTAAAGGAGCAGATGAACATTTTTCTAACCAAACCCTTCCAATTTGCTATTTTCAAAACTCATTTTCTAGATGGATTTCTATGCCGGCCATGTTTCTAATTCTCAAGGGGACAGGTTAGAGGTATGGTTTGGACAGGACTATGGTAAGCTTATGATTTAGATGTTTTTCTGCAATAATTTATTTACTTAGTTTTATAGCCCGTCCTCCCCAGGAGCCCAGAACGGGTTATACGATACATACACAGAAGTCTTCAGAGAACTAAGACAAGTATCAAAACACACATGCTATGGAAAAACTAAGAACACACAAGCTATAGTGAATCTAAGTGCACACAAGCTATATAGAATCTAAGAATGGTATCAGAATGGCTGCAGTAGATAAGAGAATAAGTATTGATTGACAGGCGTACCAAGTCTTAGTCAAAGTTTGAGACCAGAAGCATGCTGGTTCTTGAATAGTAGTGTCTTCACTACCTTCCTGAAGGGCAATAGCTTGTCAATTGCCCTAATGGCAGGGGGAGGGGGGGGTGGGGAGGGGGGGAGTTAGTTTCATAGTTTAAGCATGCTGTGGGAGTATGATCGCATCTGGGCCATTTCCAGGTAGAGGCGATTTGCAGGAGGGTTACATGGTCTAAGTCACAACATCCAAGTTCCGTTGATCCTGGGCTGTATAACTTTCGGTTATACATGCTGTACGACTAAGTCTAGCCAGCCCACGTCCTTCCCAACTCACACCCTCAACACGCCTCCTGAAACGCCCCGTTTAGCTTTGGACGTTGAGTGGCACAATGAAGGCCTAGGTCGTTTAGAAATACTTCAAAATCCATTTTTATTTTCGGCGCTTGGACGTTTTTAAGAAATGTTCATCCAAGTGCTGACTTAGGCTGATTTTTGGATGTTTTTCTCTTTCGATTATGAGCCCCATACTGTATATCCTTAAAGGAGTGGCATAATTCATAGTTTGATGTGTGTAAATGCTGGTTTTGCAACCTATGCATAGAAAATAATGCTTGTGAATGTGGAAGATTTAAAAAATCTGATTATTGAAAGCTGATTAGGGAACCAATTATATATATTTTTAATGTGGACAGCATTTTATACAGCAGAGAGGCAATCATACAGTAGTTAGCCCTTCAGTGACATATTTGAACCCCAGGCCCAAATGATCACTTAGGGCTCCTTTTACTAAGCTGCGTTAGGGCATTAACGCGCAGAATAGCACGCGCTACAATGCTGCTCATGCTAGACTCTAATGCCAGCATTGAGCTGGCATTAGTTCTAGCCGCGTAGCGTGGGGTTAGCGCGCTAATCTGCTGTGTGCGCTAAAAACACTAGCGCACCTTAGTAAAAGGAGCCCTTAGTCAACACTCACACCTGCCTCTGAGCAGGATAAATGCCAATTCCTAAGTTGTTTAATATACGAGTGTATAACCATCATAAAATTAGAAACACACACACACATTTAATTATCGCCCAAACCTATTTGAAACTACATGTTGCAACGCTTTTTCATGTATAAATAGAAGATTTATAAAATCACTATTTACACACAGCCTTGTGGACATGTAAACTCCATTAAGCACATGTGTAAAAGCCACCCAGGGTCTCTATAATGACCTCCAAATAATAAGTTCTAGTAAAATGCCTATAACTGGTTTCCAATGCATTGAGGCATCAGTATTTTTGGTGTCTGTGGCTATAGAAATTACAATCTCCTTTAAGATCCACTTCACAAGCAAACAGAAGGATCCTCGATATCTCTCTGTATAGACTCTGCATAGGCATATAAAACCTACATAGGAAATATAACTGAAGGAGGGTAGTATGGGTTTAAATAAAAATACCAATCAAAGGAAGTCAGCAGTATAAATAAAAAAATTATTCCAAACTCTGCTGATAACTCTATTACCAATGGGGGTCTGATTTCCTCAGAGAACAACACAAAGATGAAGAAAAAAGACCTCAGTAAACACCCCAACTGAAAATATCATAGGTAAGAAAAAACTCCATCAAATCCAAATACATTTTTGTATCATATATTCATATAAATGTCCAAAATTTGAAATCAAAACTATCACTGGGAATAGAGATCCATAGATGTAGAAAAATGGTTCACTTATCTTTAACTGCATGAAAACTCCTGAACTCAAAAAAATATATAATCTCCCTAAAGTTTCATACTGTGGCATGGCCGACCCTTAGGGCATAGCAGGGCTCGGCAGACAACCGCAAAATAGCCCCGGCGTGCTTCCTCAAACGGGAAGAAGTCCTGTGGTGGATAGCTTACACTGTGCACACTGAACAGAATGGCCTCACACAGGTAAGTATCAAAAGGATAAACTTAGGTTTATTTGTTATCCAGTCAGGATCAAAAGAATGCAAAAGAAAAAAAGAACAACAACTTGAGATTACTGCAAAACAACAGTAATATCAATTGACAGTTCAATAATGCTGCACTTATCAGCCTGGTCTGATTAATTCTCAAACAGTTCACCTTACGTCCCAGGTAAGTCTTTCTTCCTTGTACCAATACTGCAACAATACCCAGTTCAGTCTCTTATAGTCCCCAAAGCAAATGAAAAAAAAAAAAAAACAACTTATCACCTTGCACTGTCGTGGATCTTGCTTTCTCCTCAGAGTTCCATAATAGAAGGTTGGCAGATTTGCCAAAACGGCTCCTTATCAAGACAAGGAGCAAAAATTAGCCCACAAATCCCTCCACACAGATGGGCAGATCCTGCCCCAACCTTCAGGATTTTTCCATACAACTCTTGGAAGGTCCTTGCAAGTTCTCCCTTACTGCAGCCAAGCCTCAGCTTGCAGTAACCATTTTGACTTAAAAAAACAACTACTTCCAAATAAGCAGAGTAAATTCTCAGCACACTTTCCCACTGCTAGCATGCAGAGAGAATTCACTTATACTGCAGTGAACTCCTTCAAACATAACAATAGTTAACTTATTGTCCCAGAAGTCAAACATCCAAAAACTCAAAAAGGAAAGTTCACCAAAAAGAAAGCTTTTCAAAACACAAGCCCACAATTCAATCAGTTTACTTCCATCTCTTCAGCAATCCCCAATTCTGGTAATAATAATAATAATAATTTTATTCTTATATACTGCCATACCCATCGAGTTCTAGGCGGTTCACAACAATTACATTAGGATCAGCATTGACATGCCATTTTACAACAATTTATTGGATTTACAACACCTTTAGCCGAACTTGGCTGATGAAGAGGAAGTGGGTAGGAGAGAAGGAAGAAAGCGATCTATAGGGGGGGGGGGAATGGGCCAAACGGGCTGAATGGGCCGATTTACCACAATTTATTGGGTTTACAACACCTTTAGCCGAACTTGGCTGATGAAGAAGGAAGTGGGTAGGAGAGAAGGAAGAAAGCGATCAATAAGGGGGGGGGGGGAAGGGTCGAACGTGGGGCCAGATAATTCCGGAAGGGGGCGTTACGGGGTTTGTTTGTTGAATAGGTAAGTTTTGAGTGTTTTTCTGAAGTCGAGGTAAGTGGGGGCCTCGAGAATCATTTGGGCAATCCATGGGTTCATCTTGGCTGCTTGGAAGGCAAAGGTTTTGTCTAGGAATCTTTTGAGATGACAGAGCTTTAGCGAGGGGTAGGCGAACAGTTGAATTCTGCGGGATTTCTTGTTGGTGCAGTAAAGGTTAAAGAGGGGATTGATGTATCTTGGCGAGAGGCCATTTACCGATTTGTAGCAGAAGCATGCGAATTTGAAAAGCACTCTGGATTCGAAAGGCAGCCAGTGAAGTTGGTGGTAGAAAGGGGTGATATGTTCCCATTTCTTTAGGCCATAGATGAGACGAACGGCGGTGTTTTGGATCACTTTTAGTCTCCTGGTAGTTTACTTCGTGGAGTTCAGGTAGATAATATTTCAGTAGTCTAGAATGCTGAGAATGGCAGATTGTACTAGAAGGCGGAAAGAGGAGTCATTGAAGTATTTTTTTATGGTGCGGAGTTTCCAAAGTACTGAGAAGCATTTCCTGACGCTGAGGTCGGTGTGAGTTTCTAAGGATAAATTTTTGTCCAGAATTTTTACGGTGTTTTCGAGGGGGAAAGTCCTTCCTTTCAGTTGGATTGTGGTGTCCTTGATTTTGTCGTTGGGGGTGGCAAGAAAAAATTTTGTTTTGTCAGAGTTTAGTTTCAGCCTGAATGCATTCCAGTCCATTTCCTCATGTTCTTGGTTTATCAGGGCTGCTTCTTCTGACTCTGGGTTCAGCATTTCCACATCCATGGGTTCTGGAGGAGGTGGAGGCTCTTTCCACAAGAGAGCTTCCTTTGACTCTCCCTTCCTCCTAGACAGCCAGCTCTCCAAGTGCTCAAGAGCTGATGTGCCACGTCCAGTCCTAGGCGGGGGAAGGGCTTTTTGCACCTGAGGCTGCCTTCTAACCTGTTTGGTCAGCAGTTTACAAGATGGAGGATTTAAAGGGACCAAACTGTTTTTCTTAGGGCTATGTACTGAGGCCTGCCTAAACTCAGCCTGCACTTCCTGGTCCTGTTCCTGCTGAGCAGGAGCATACTGACCAGCTCTAATCATTTTTATTTGGCGATTTCTGGGGCTCTTAACTGGCGCAAGGCCGTAACCAGAGTCGGGCTTGTGACAATACAATACCATAACTTGTATCAAATCCTGACAAGAGCCCCGGATTCATGATCTGCTGCTTTAGGGGTGTCCCCAGACTGCATTGTTCAAATAAAATGGAGTCTACACAGTAAAAAAAAAAAAAATCCTTTATTCAAAATGGCTAATCAACATAGAAACAGAGAAAAATGAAGGCAGATAAAGACCATATGGCCTATCTAATCTGCCAGACCATGCCATCTATCCCTTCAACCAAAAGGAAACAGCAGAGTGACCCTATATAATATGGACATCAAAATTCCACAGACAAATAAAAAAGCTCACTATTGTTCTTTCTATCCAAGGATCTTATGAATATCATTGCATCCTAAAGTTGGTAACAACTGGTCATTAATAATACATCATAGATCCGAAGGTTCTTCTAGTTTATGATATTTGATGCTGTGCTGATTGATTTATGCTTTGAATACTATGGAACCTGGAGCTTAAATAAAATAATAAAATGTGTGGGGTTTTTTTTTAAATAAAAAATTGTTTTTGACACTTAGAGGTCGACCTTCCATATAAACACAAAGACAGGCTTTACCCCTTACATCAGTGTATCTCAAACTGTGTGCCTCCTGAGATTCCAAGTGTGCCACGGCACACTGAGGAGGAAGAAAGACGCCTGCCAAATGACTTCCCTAAGCAGTACAGCGCCAGCGCTACCCGATTCGCCAAAGGCCTGCATGTTTCCCTCTTCTCTCTAACGTCCTCCAGCTTCCCCCCCTGGCCTCCCGGACTTACCTTTAAAGCTAATTATAGCAGCCTGCAATGGATCGCCGGTAGGTAAAATGATTTTATTTTCAATATAGTGATTGAAATGTGCCAGTTTTGAGAATTTATATCTGCTGTGTATATTGTGTGTATATGAAAAAATGAATGGAAAAAATTGCATTACAATTAGAAAAGGGGATGGGATCTGGGTCAGAGCTTGGGTGGGCCCAGGGAGGTATGTGGTTGGGGTACTCAGCTGATATTTGTTAGACTTAGGGGGTACTTAGCTTGAAGTAGATGAGAAACACTGCTGTAGGCAATCAGCTGGCACCAGTGCCTCTCCTTCGCAACGGCCCTCTTCCCTGCTGGCACCCCCTACTGGCATCTCAGAGCCCATCTGGAGAGCCTCTGCACATGTGCGGATGTCGACGTGATGATATCACACATATGCATGATGTCATCACGGCGACGCCCACACACTTCTGGGTTCCTCAAGCCGAGGACACTATCTTTAGTGTGCCCCGGCTCGAGAAAGTTTGAGAGACACTGCGTTATATGAAAATCTGACTTCTAGTGGTAACAACTTGAGATTACTATTAGAGCTTGCAGCAGCCATTCTCTGCTAGGATCCACTAGGGGCATGAGCAAATGGGATTTGTTCCTGCTTGACCAACCCCACTAGCTAGAGGTAGACCCTAGGGGAGCCTATGGATGGGTAAATGGATAGGTGGTTGAGAGGAACCTGGAGGGAGTTCTGGTATCGAGTAGGGGGGGAAGTTTGAACCATTGTTTTGAAGGTCCTGGGAAGGGAGTCAACATCAAAAGTGGGTCAGCAATATTGTTTTGAATGTGCCAGGAGGAAGCTAGCATCAGAAGAGGGATTTGTGTTATTGTTTTGAAGGTGTCGGGAGAAGGGCTGACATCGAGTGGTTCACTAGAAAGGACCGAATCAGGAAGGGAGAGGAGAGAAGGAAAAGGACTGAATTTTTTTTATGTGGGTCCCAGGTGATATTCAGCTGAAACCTGTATAAGTTTATTTTCTGATGGTGAAAGCTGTGGTGTCTTGGGCCTAATTTATCTGGCAACACTGAACATTTAAAATATACTGACTGCTGCCAGCTGAATATTGACCAGTTAAAATATATTTGTTGTGTGTACCTAATATCTGTATCTCTGTTCTTGAAAACTTTGTGTATGTATCCTTGTAACCCATTCTGGGCTCCTGGGGAGAACGGGCGATAAAAATGAATAAATAAATAATGTGGCAACTTGGCCTTTCTACAAAACTATTACCAGACAAAGCAGGAGCTACTAGGGATTGTTTTTACTCCCTAATAGACAATTGAGGAAGAGTTGAGAGAGTGTGTTAGAAGGTGGAAGATATAAGTTATTGCAGGATAGTTAGGGACAACTGTGGTTCTGTTGGGGGCTATGGGAAGCAGGGAAGATTTTCTTTCAGTTGGAGGAATTGGAGGGGTCATAGAAAACTTTGGTTTTAGTCCAGGGGATAGGGGTGGATTACCTATCGCACTGTTATCCCTTTTAGAGGTACCCATCTCAACTTGGGGCATGCTATCTCTAATTCTGCTGTCTAGAACCCACAATGTTCCTGGATGAAGCAATGAAAAACAAGGCATGCTTTTTATTTTCCAGCATCCTTTTTTATGAGATCATTGCTCCCACTACACATTCCTCTAAGAGTCAGATACTCTAAAATTGCCGTTAAAATCCTCTGGGTCACTGTGGTGCCAGTAAATGGTACGATTTGAAAACCAACAGGAAGGATGCCCACTCCCTCCTGCCTCTGGGGCCCCACCAAGAGCCCATAAACTTCCCTCCCACACATACCTCTAAATTGAAGATTGACAGGAGGGATGCCCACTCCCTCCTGCCACCAGGGCCCCACCACAAACCGTGAACCTCTCCCATGTACCTCTTAAGTGAAGATCTGTAGAAAGATTGCCCATTCCCTCTTGCCAGCTGACCCACCTCTTTAAATTGGTGGGCCTTTCTCTTCCCGGTACATTCTGGGATGCACTGGGAGGGGCCTAAGACACTTGCTATTCCCTTGGTCCGACAGCTATTCTACAACACAACACAAAAAAAATCTATTCAGTAGTCGCACCAACATCATGGAATGCCTCCCCCTAACCCTATGACAGGAAACTAGTTTAAATAACTTCAAATCCAATCTTAAAACTTTTCTCTATAAAGACAATTTTAAGATATAAAAAAAATTTGAAAGGAGGTCTATTTTGAAAACCCCATTCCTCTGACATTCTTATCTGTACCTTCCCCTTTTTATTTTAATATTGTATCCTTATCCTTTTTTTCCTCTTGTTTCAATAGTTGCTTTTTGTTTGTTTGTCCTCTCCCCAACTTTTAATTAATTTTTATAATTCTTTAAAGATGTAAACTGCTTTGGTACTGAAAGTGGTATAGCGAGTCATAATAAACTTGAAACTTGACCCTTCTCATAGGGGGGCCTTAGGCACCTGGGTTAATCAGGGCCTTAGGCCCCACTTCCTGATGCATCCTTGGATACACTAGGCAGGACCTAGGACTCTGATTGGTTTATGTGCCTAAGGCCCCTCCCATAGGGTCTAAGGCCCCTTCCTGGCGCATTCATACTTTTCTTGACATTTTTTGTTTCATTACATATCATTGAAACAAAAAGTGTCAAGAAAAGTGTGGAATAAATTGAAAGTTTCATGGCTCCACATCATTCTCTTCTTGGTTGGGCTAAATTTTCAGTGGCCCCTTGTAATGCAGATGCTTTGCAGTAATTTGGGCAATAACTATGTAGTAACTACAAAACTTTACAGTGTTCCTCTTTATGTGTTACTTGAAACTAATTCCTCTGTTTTTAAACTGTATAGATTGGGTACAATATGAAAGATACATACATAAACCTTGCAATGTATAATATCAGATATGTGTACCATTTTAAATATAATTAAATGCAAAATACATAGCTATTTGTAAAATAGTGCTTTATTAATCCTATTTGATTTCAACAACAAATTAAATGGTGTTTAATTAGTGTTAGATTATATACAATTAACAAAATAACTGTAGCATCTGTGTCTTCTTTGGGATTGCCAAAAATCACTAGGAAGCTTAACACATCTTGTTGTAACATAACAATTACAGAAGGGCCAAGTTGAAAAAAAAATCTGGCTTCTCATCTTTGTGCACTTGAAATGAAGTGGCATGGTAGCCATGTTGGTCCACTTTTAAAGGTAATAAACAGAAATGAAACAGAGCAAAGAAAATAAGATGATCCCAAGTGCACTATGAAAACAAGAATCACAGATATCTTTCACAATGTATTGCATATATATGTTGTGCGTTTACATTTAGATACTCCTAGTCAAATTCCATAGCTAGAAAGAGAATCTTTTACTGAACTGTGGCAAAAGGTAGTCTTAGCGTGCCCTTACATGGGTCTTGATACAGCCGGATAATGACAGATTTCATTAAGAGGTACATAATCAAAACAAAACAAAAAAAAATCTTAAAACCTGCTGAAATTGGCACGTGGATGACCTAAAAGACAGGTTTTCCAAGTGCCGTTAATAGAAATGGGTTTTTAGATGTATCTAGAGGCATCTTAGGCCTCTTGACTGCCGCTGTGCATCCAAAGTGAAAAAGGGTGTTTTCAAGGAGTGATTAGGGTGGGAGATGGGCGGGATGTGGCTCAACCAAACTTAGTTGTCCTGCACCAATAATCGAAAGTTTGACAAGACAGCCTAGACAGAACTTATACGTTGTGATTTAGGTGATCTAAAAACAGGTCTAAGTGCCCAGAAGCTGTCCAAAGTGACCAGATAACCACTGCAGGAACAAAGTACCGACTTCCCCCCCACCATAAAAATTGGAATAAAAACATACATACCTGCTTCTAGAACATGAGCACCTGACATAGGAAAACCTAGTAGGGCTGCACAAGAGGTGGCTTAAGTAGTCTGGGGGGTGGGCTAGTGGACCATAGAGAGGAGGACCCAGGCCCATAAACCACTCTAATCATTGCATTCATGGTGAAAAATGTGAGTCCACCAAAAGAAACTCAAACCCTACTGTACAATCTTACGCTCATGAAAGAAAACCCAAATTTTTACCCTGAGGAAGCTTCTATTTTGGGGCAAAACGGGTCCCGTTAGTTATGGACTTTTTGATCCTTGGATTGAACATCCTGATCCTTGGATTGTTGGGAGCTTCTTATTCTGGAGTTTTCACTAACTAATGACTTCAACGAGAAGCTAAGTGGAATGTTTTTGAGCCCTTTTTGACTATGATTGCTCCTTTCCTGTTAGGTTGGACTTTATCGTGATAAATTAGGTCAACCTTTTCATGGCAATAATATGGAAGAAATATAGGATTCAAAAAGTAACATAGACTGATGTTTAGGACTATTTTGAATATTGGGTTCTGTTGGATTGCATATAAGATTTATTTTGCGATACAAGTTGGGAAAGATGTCACAACTTTAAAAAACTTGTTTTTCAAGTCAATAATCTATATTAAATATTTATAAACTTTCTAAAAAAATAATAAAAAAGTTGGAAGTAGAATAAAAATTAAAGATTATAGATATATACAGTCAATAAATGGTGAAGGTTTTTGATCGATGAAAGATACCCTCTACCACATTAAACCAAAGGAAAAATCTATGATCATTGGTTTGGTGAGATTTTTTTCCTTCACTTAGGCACAAGTATAGCATTGTTAACCTTTTTTTAGTATCTTATATTTGCAGTGGTTATTTTTTCCTCATTTTTTGTAAGAATATTGAGTACTAAGTTTTTCCCACCTTCTTCACTCATCAAGATGGGCTCTGATTCAGACACAATGTGCCCAAACAGGAGATCCTACCTTGCCACGGCAGAAACACAAAAAACAGAGAAGATGACCTGTGGTGCTCAGTATCTTTATTGTAGTAAGGACTCAACACATACATATTTCAGCCGTAAGGCCTGCCTCAGGAGTCTGAGCTTCAATGCAATGTTGTGTGCTGCTATGTCTATTTCTTGTTAATGTGGTATTTAACACAAGTATGCAAGCAAACAATTGAAAATGACAAAATTTGAACCATAAAAAAATTTTCCGTTGGACCAAGCAGTCTTATGGTTTCTCCAGACTGCTTCTCTGGTTTTTGTGTTCAGACACAATGTGACTAGTCTGTTTGAGGCAATTGGAATCACCTGTAACTTGAAAGAGTGACATGCCTTCATTGATAGCTCATCCAGGAGCATCAAAACTGTGCTGCTTCTTAACAGGAACAAGTACCTGTCTCTTCCATTGGCTCACTCAGTGTACCTTAAAGAAGATTACAACGGGATCCAAGATGGCGACGGTATAGGGACGCTGTGCGGCAGCTCCTGAGAGTTTTCTCAATTGGATACTTTCTTTCGGATAATACCGATTTCCTACCTTCGACATGCCTAAGCGGAGAGGGAAAAGCGCCGCTGGGGTCTCGCGGCGCTCAGAGACCTCCGTGTTCTGCAATATTGATGAAATCATCAGGCGCATGCAGGGAACGTCGGCAGGATCAGGGCTACCCCCGCTGGAGACACTGCAGGAGAACGGCGTGCAGCAGTCCTCCTTGGGGCTTGAAACCACCTTTAGCCCTGACAACCGAGCACCTCCCCCGCATATACGAACGGCTAGTTCCCCGAGGGAGGGGGAACTTCCGGGAATCGGAGTGTTTCCTACTCTAGAGGCAGCGGAGATCAGTCCGGGGGACAGAGAATCGGTTTTCCAGATTTCTCTGGGAAACCTGAATAAGGAATTCGAGGACAGGACATCTACGGGGGAAGGAATAGCCCAGTCCGGACAGATATTGGAAGACTTGCCAGTGGGTGAGCATAAGACTTTACATTTTCAATTTCCTCAGATAACTAAACCCCAGGAGGTTACACTGGACGCTCTGTGGGATCTGGTAGTTACTATTCCTAAAACTATAGCATCCCAATTAAATCAAGTGGAGGAACGGTTTAAATTGTATGATAAAGACATCCTGGAAATACGGAAAACTGCCACTGAAAATAAATTACAGATTGAAAATCAACAACAGAATATTAATTCCCAAAAAGTAATACAGGAGGCTTTAATTAAAGATAACACCAATTTAAGAAGGAAATTAGAGTCACTTGAAAATTCTACAAGAAGTAATAATCTTAGATTAATTAATTTTCCTAAGATTATAACAGTGACTCCTAGAGAAATGATTACTCGTTATTTGACGGAAATATTGGGAATTTCTGAATCTTCTATACCACCTCTAACTCAGGTGTACTACCTTCCTGTTAAGGATGTTAAAGAAGTTAATCAAGAGCCTTTGGATGTTACAGCTTTATTAGAATCCTCAGATAGGGAAGTAGCTACGCCGGCAACATTGCTTCTTTCAGTAGCTCTCACAATGGACAAGATATGGTTATTGAAATTATACTTCAAAAATAAATATAAAGAATTTTTGGGACTAAAAGTTCAAATGTTTCCTGATTTGGCCAGAGACACACAGAAGCGGAGAAAAGAATTTCTTCTGATGAGACCAGCAGTAATAGCCCTGGGAGCTACTTTTTTCCTTCGATATCCTTGTAAATGTATAGTCCATTATAAATTGCATAAATTTGTTTTCTTTGAACCATCTCAACTGACAACATTCCTATCACTGTCAAGACTGGAGAAAGAGCCAGCTCAGGAAGGATAAGAAAGATAGACGACTGTTAGCACAGTATTAACTATAACTGTTTTTCTTCTTTAATTGATTACTTAAATTCAGTTTATTTTTAATCTTAGATCCTAAATAGAGGACTTGAGTGAGATTTAAGATACAATTATTTCTTGTTTTTTATTATGTTGTGGAAAAAAATTTATTATTTTTTTTTTTTTGCTTCTTCAATTTTGCTTTTCTGTACAAGTTTATACTTGATTGTTATATTGAAAATTTATAAATAAATAATAAAAAAAAAAAAAGAAGATTACAACAGCATCAAGACCTTATAGGCACCTTGAAATATGATGAGTACTGCTGGGAGATCATCAGAGATTTTAAAATAGTGGCATTCCTAATGGGTCTCCAAGGCAATTTTACCAAGTTTCTCTGCTATCTCTGCCTTTGGGACAGCAGGGACACAAAGGCACACTACCAAAGGTGTCTCTGGCCACAGTGGACTGAGTTCTCTGTGGGGAGAAAGAACATCAAATGTGAACTACTGGTGGATCCCTGGAAAGTGCTGATGCCACCATTCCACATCAAATTGGGCTTAATGAGACAGTTTGTCAAAACTCTAGATAAGGAATCGGCAGCCTTCAAGTACCTTTATGACATCTGCCCTAATCTGCCTGATGGTCAAACCTGGTGTCTTCATCAGACCACAGATAAAGAAGATCCTGGAGTGCAAGGAATTTCCTAAGAAGCTAACTAGGAAGGCGAAAGCTGCTTGCAACAACTTTATTGCAGTGGTTCAAGGCTGAAAACTATGTGGAGTTGGTTGAATATCTGGTGAAGAATTACAGTAAAATAAGCTTTAGTATGTCTCTCGGAGTCCATGTCCTTGATGAGAAGAGGACATTCTCTTTCTGAGAGAAGAGTAGAAGACATATCTTTGGGTAAGTATACATTATTATGCTGTGGGGGAATCCATGGGACCGTTGGATGATCAAGGAGCACAAAGGGCACTCAGGGAGGATAAGGCCATAGTGGAGAGACTAAATGAATTATTTGCTTCAGTCTTTATGGAAGAAGATGTAAGAGATCTACCTGAACTGGAAATGGTTTTCAAGGGTGATGATGCTGAGGAACTGAAATAAATCTCAGTGAATCTGGAAAATGTACTAAGACAAACCGACAAGTTAAAAAGTGATAAATCACCTGGACCAGATGGTATACATCTCAGGGTACTGAAAGAACTCAAACATGAAATTGCTGACCTGCTATTAGTGATCTGTAACCTATCACTAAAATTCTCTGTAGTACCTGACGAATGGAGGATGGTCAATGTTATGCTGATTTTTTAAAAGGGTTCCAGAGGAGATGCGGGAAATTACAGACCGGTAAGGTAGATCCAAGATGGCTGCGAACTGATCAGGCTGAGCTATATGCACCAGAGAGCTCCTCCTGTTAGTTTTTCATACTTGGAAGTTACCTTCTGAATTGTGATGCTGAAGCAGAGGGGAAAGAGCTCATCTGGGGCTTCATGGACCTCTGGACCATACAGGTTTGGCAATATCGAAGAACTACTGTGGAGTATGCAGGCTGCCCCTTCTTCGTCAGAGATTTCCTGCTGGAGACACCCCGGTTTAGTGGGATGGTTGCAATCTCCTTAGGTCTTGAAACCACCCTCAGTCCTGATGCCAGGGCGCTGCCCCCATGCCCTCAGGGCGCCAGCTCCATGTGAACGGATGAGCACCCGGATGTTGGAGGAGAGTCCAGTTTAGAAGCCAGAAAGAACCGACAAGGGAGTGTGGAACCAGACTCCCTGCAGTTGGAGGAGAGTTTGGATGTGGAACCTGAGGTGGCAGTGATGCTTGGGGATGGACGAACCCAGGATAGCGAATAGCGTGGGGAAGCAGCAGAAAGAGAGGAGTACAAATGGCAAGTTTCCTTGTCTCAACTCTCAAAACCCTGAGAGGTAACTCGACTCTATCTGGGACCTTATAGTTAAATTACAACTTTAATAAATCCTCACTTCCAATACTTGGATGAAAAAATGAAAATTCAATCAACAGAAATTAAGAACTTACAATCAGAAATGGCTGATTCAAAAACTTCCTTGGTTACAATTAATCAGGATATAACTTTGTCAAAAAAGGTCCAAGAAACTCTGATTAAGGACAATATAAACCTTAGAAGAAAACTAGAATCCTTAAAAAATTCTTCTCATTCCAATAATAATTTCCCTAGGAGCAGCATGATAACTCCTAGGTTAATGGTAAAGAAATATATGTTGGAGGTTTTGGATATTACTGAGGAGGTTTTACCTCCTCTAACACAGGTTTATTATTTACCTAATAAATTGCAGTATCAGCAACAAAAAATTCCTGAAGATCTGAATGTAACTAATCTGCTTGAAATATCTGATAGGGAACTCATAACACCTGCAACTATGGGCTCCTTTTACTAAGGTGCGCTAGCATTTTTAGCACACGCAGCAGATTAGCACACCCTAACTCCACTCTACGCTGTGCTAGTGGCTGCTGCTACGGTAATCGCTTCAACATCCAGCCGCTGAGTAAGATTCAGTGGTATATCAAATTTGAATAAACATAGGGAATTAATGGACATTGGAGTGCTTGCTACATGGCAGCCACTACCGTGGCTTTGTAAAAGAAGCCCAAAATGGCTGCATGCTAATGGCAAAATTAGTGCATGGCCATTAATACAAAAAAATAGAAAAAAACTATTTTTATGAATGTGGTAAAATTGACCTTAGTGAGTGGGATAAACCTGTGTATGAGTGTACTCTTTCCAGTAGTAGTTCAAGGTGAATTACATTCAGTTACACTAGGTATTTCCCAAAGGGCTTGCTTTTAGGACTTCTCTTACTAAGATGTGCTAATAGATATAGAGCCTACTAATGATTAGTGTTTGCTAAATGCTAAAAAGCCCATTTTATTCCTGGGTCTCTTTGTCCTGTGGGGTTCCACAGGGATCCGCCCTGTCAGCAGTCTTGTTCAATATCTACCTGCAGCGACGACGCTCAACTTCAGGAAAGGGAACTATGACGCTATGAGAGCAGTGGTGAAAAAGAAACTCAAAAATTGCTCAAAACGGATGGAAACCGTAGAGAAAGCATGGTCCATATTCAAGGACACGATGCTGGAAGCACAAAATCTGTACATTCCCAGGTTTAGGAAAGGGTGCAAAAAAAATCAAACAAAAGACCCGGTATGGATAACGACAGAAGTAAAGAGGGTGATAGGAGATTTAAAAAAATCATTCCGAAAATGGAAAAAGGACCAAACTGAGGAAAACCGGAAAAAACACAAAAATTACCAGAAGAAATGTCACCGAGTGGTTAGGAATGCAAAGAGAGAATACGAGGAGAAGCTGGCTGAGAAATCCAGAAACTTCAAATCGTTCTTCAGATACGTCAAGGGGAAGTGGATGATGGAGACAGAAAGGGGGTGGTAAAGGAGGAAAAAGAGGTAGCTGACAGGTTAAACAAGTTCTTCTCGTCGGTCTTCATGAGCAAGGACACATCGAATATACCAGAACCCAAAGAGATCATAAGTGGAGATCAAGAAGAAAAACTGGTGATATAGAGATAATTCACTTTTTACTTTTATCACAGCTCTATAAATAGATTTAATAAAATTTAAATATAATTATAATTATTGTGAAGTGTTCAGACCAATACCCATAAATTCAGTGATCTCACCGAACTGGGGTTTGTTCCCGCTAAGCTGCGCTGGCGTGCGCTGGCGCACAAAATATTAGGTCGCAGCGCACAAGTTTCTCGTCACAGCGCAGGACCGGCAAGATTGACTCATTTGAACTTCTGCAAGATCAGCATCGGAAGCGTGCGCTGGGCCGGAGAGATCTTGGGGAGCCTCCGACAGTGGCTTTCTCCCCTCTCTGCAGCTCTCCTTTACTTCCCAGCGCAGCGATTCACGAAGGCAGCCTCGGGGCTTTTGCTGAGTCGCGGCTGCCTCTGATGATGCAACTTCCTCTTTCCTCAGAGGCGGCGCGACACAACAAAGGACCCGAGGCTGCCTTCGTGAATCGCTGCGCTGGGAAGTAAGAAGAGCTGCTGGGAGGGGAGAAAACCACTATCAGTCTGGGAAGCTGCTGGGCAGGGGAAAAAAGGGACAGCTGCTACTGGAAAGGGAGAAGGAGAGATGCTTCTGGGAGGGGAGGAGGGAAAGGAATCTGGGAAGCTGCTGGGCCAGGAAAAAAAAGGGACAGCTGCTACTGGAGAGGGAGAAGGAGAAGGAGAGATGCATCTGGGAGGGGAGGAGGGAAAGGACTCTGGGAAGCTGCTGGGCCAGGAAAAAAAGGGACAGCTGCTACTGGATAAGGAGAAGAAGGAGAGATGCTTCTGGGAGGGGAGGAGGGAAAGGAATCTGGGAAGCTGCTGGGCTAGGAAAAAAAGGGACAGCTGCTACTGGAGAGGGAGAAGGAGACGGAGAGATGCTTCTGGGAGGGGAGGAGGGAAAGGAATCTGGGAAGCTGCTGGGCAAGGAAAAAAAAGGGACAGCTGCTACTGGAGAGGGAGACGGAGAGATGCTACTGGGAGGGGAGGAAGGGAAGAGAGTTACTGCTGGACAGGAGGCTGGGAGAAAGAAAGAAAGGGGGCAGGCAGGGAAACAGAAGGAAAGAAGAGAAACAGAAAAAAAGAAAGAAAGGTCAGGGAGAGAGGAAGAAAAAGTTGGGGGAGGGAATGAGGTGTGGAGGAGAGAAAGCATACAGGCTGATAGAAGGGAAGAAAGATTGGATGCACAGTCAGAAGAAGAAAGTGCAACCAGAAATCACCAGACAAGGTAGGAAAAATGATTTTATTTTAAATTTAGCAAAGTGGAGGCAGTATTACCACAGTTTTCAAAGGAATTTGCCCAAATAACTTAATAGTTAACTGGGTAAATTCCCAGAGATGAAAACTTCCCTTCACTTACTATGCACAGTTCTGAATTTATATCTGCTGTCTATATTTTACAATATGGTCCCCTTTTACTAAACCGCAATAGTGGTTTTTAGCGCAGGGAGCCTATGAGCGTCAAGAGCAGTGCTGGGCATTCAGCGCAGCTCCCTGCGCTAAAAACTGCTATTGTGGTTTAATAAAAAGGATGGAGGGTATATTTGTCTATTTTTGTATGCTATAAAAACCAAATACAGAGAGAGACTGAGAGCTGTTGACGAAGAGCTACGTGTGTGTCTTTCTTCCATTCCAGCCAGAATATCAGCTTTGTGTTCAGCCAAACAGGCCCAGGTTTCGCACTGAATAAAGTATTTTATAATTTTTATAATTTTTATTTCATAATAAAGTAATTATAAAATACTTTCTTTGTGTTTATTTGATTCCTATTCAAGAGAATTACTTTATATATAGTCAATATAGGCAGAGAGTTAAATTTTTTAACATTTTCTAATGGTGGTGTGCCTCGTGATTTTTTTCATGAAACAAGTGTGCCTTTGCCCAAAAAAGGTTGAAAAACACTGGTCTAGAAATTGAAAGCATCAAACGTATTGTCTTCTGGACTGTTTTTAATTTACAGTTTACACATATGGATGTAACAGACATAACTACATTTGTTGTAAAACATTTATTAAGATATCATTTCATCCCTACAATTTCTGTGTTCTTAAAAATATTATTTAACGTTATTTAATTTAGCGTGTAGGCCTAAAATTCCTTTGAATACCTCGTCCTCATGTATCAGCAACTTTGACAACATATTTATTTGGCTCATAACTTGCTGGCGCCCGATATTTTTAGCTCACAGTGAAAAAAGTTTGCTCACAACACCCGCCCGCTTAGAGGGAACACTGCTTGGGACCATCATATCACTTCTCTTGCCCTTTGCCAGCCTCCTTCGTTTATACAATACAATGAATCTTATTATGTATGCTTATGAGAAGATAGATTTCACTTATCTTGAAGATAACTTCAATGGGCTTGGCATCAATCTCCTTAATTTCAACTAATTTTAGTAAGCACGGGTGCAATGGCAAGCACAAGTAGCACAAAGCACTTTAAGGTTTCTGCACTTTAATCTCACCGCAGCGGGAAGTTAAGGAGATTGATGCCAAGCCCATTGAAGTTATCTTCAAGATAAGTGAAATCTATCTTCTCATAAGCATAGATAATAAGATTCATTGTATTGTATAAATGAAGGAGGCTGGCAAAGGGACAAGAGAAGTGATATGATGGTCCCAAGTATACCCCAGTTCGGTGAGATCACTGAATTTATGGGTATTGGTCTGAACACTTCACAATAATTATAATTATATTTAAATCTTATTAAATCTATTTATAGAGCAGTGATAAAAGTAAAAAGTGAATTAAGAATCATCACAGAATAACATTGTATATCTCCCCAGTGGTTGGTGCATATAGAGATAAGCCATGAGGAGGTCCTCAAACAGATAGACAGACTAAAAAGCGACAAATCACCGGGCCCGGACGGAATCCACCCAAGGGTTCTAAAAGAGCTAAGGAACGAAATAGCGGAAACTCTCTGACAAATTTGCAACTTGTCATTGAAAACTGGGGAGATCCCGGAGGACTGGAAAATAGCAAATATCACACCTATCTTTAAGAAGGGATCGAGGGGTGACCCGGGGAACTACAGGCCAGTAAGCCTGACTTCAGTCCCAGGCAAGATGATGGAGGCACTGATAAAGGACACCATCTATAAACACATAGAAAAAAATAGACAACTAAACGCGAGCCAGCATGCCAAACGAACCTACTGCACTTCTTTGAAGGGATAAACAGCCAGATGGACAAAGGAGAACCCGTAGACATCATCTATCTCGACTTCCAAAAAGCCTTTGACACGGTACCCCATGAGCGGCTTCTTAGGAAGCTGTGGAGCCACGGGGTGGAAGGGGACGTACACAGATGGATTAAACACTGGTTGGCAGACAGAAAGCAACGGGTTGGAGTGAAGGGCCACTACTCGGACTGGCGGAAGGTCACGAGCGGTGTTCCCCATGGGTCGGAGCTCGGACCGCTGCTGTTCAATGTATTCATAAACGACCTAGAAGCGGGGACGAAGTGTGAAGTTATAAAAATTTGCGGATGACACCAAACTCTGCGACAGAGTTAGAACCACGGAAGAATGTGAAGACCTACAAAGGGACCTAAACAAACTGGAAGAGTGGGCAAGCAAATGGCAAATGCGCTTTAATACAGAGAAATGCAAGGTCATGCATTTAGGGAAAAAAACCCCGATGTTCAGCTACAAAATGGGGGGAACAGTGCTAGGGGATAGTAGCCTTGAAAAAGACTTGGGTGTGCTGGTAGATACTACAATGAAACCAACGGCACAATGTGCAGCAGCCTCCAAGAAAGCAAACAGAATGTTGGGTATTATTAAGAAGGGCATTACAACCAGGACGAAGGAAGTCATCATGCCGCTGTATCGTGTGATGGTTCGCCCGCATCTGGAGTACTGTGTCCAGTATTGGTTACCATACCTCAAGAAGGACATGGCGATATTTGAAAGGGTCCAGAGAAGAGCAACGAAAATGATAAAAGGTATGGAAAACCTTTCATACGCAGACAGGTTGGGAAGGCTGGGGCTCTTCTCCCTTGAAAAGAGGAGACTCAGAGGAGACATGATAGAGACTTTCAAGATCATGAAGGGCATAGAGAGGGTGGAAAGGGACAGATTCTTCAGATTATTGGGAACCACAAGCACAAGGGGGCACTCAGAGAAGCTGAAAGGGGACAATTTTAGAACCAATGCTAGGAAGTTCTTTTTTACACAGAGGGTGGTGGACACCTGGAATGCGCTTCCGGAGGTTGTGATAGGACAGAGTACACTACGGGGGTTCAAGGAAGGATTGGATAAATTCCTGAACGATAGGGGGATTGAAGGATACAGATAGAGGTAGAGATAGGTTTTAGACAGAGTGTGGATAGAAGGATAAAAGGGATTAGAGAAGGATCACATTACAGGTCATGGGCCTGATGGGCCGCCGCGGGTGCGGACTGCTGGGCACGATGGACCTCGGGTCTGACCCAGCGGAGGCAACTTCTTATGTTCTTATGTTCTTACCTGCTCCTGCTGTGTAAGGTTTTGCGAACGTTGGGTGTTAGGTTTCATCTTTACGCTGACGACATTCAATTTCCCATTCCTGTAGAAAAATCATAAGATGAAGCTTTGTTATACCTGAATGACTGTTTCTGTGTTATTCAGGATTGGATGTCTCAAAATCAACTAAAGTTAAACGTTGCTAAGACCGAAGTGTTATACATTGGCCGTGGAAAGAACTTGGCATCTTGCCCTTCTGAGATTTCACTTGCAGGTGAGGTCATCCCAGTGCAAAGGCAGTGTAGTTGTCTGGGAGTTGTGTTTGATTCCACTTTGCCCTTTAAGGCTCAAATTAAGGCAGTGATATCCGGTATGTTTTTCAAGCAGCGTTTATTACGGAGGCTGCATGACTGTCTTTCAGATGATAATTTTCGAACAGTCAACACATTGATGATAACACCTTTGCTTGACTATTGCAATTCCATTTATTTAGATTTGCCTAAATGTGTCTTGTGGGCTCTGCAGTTGGCACAAAATGCTGCTGCATGCCTTATTGTTTATGCCTCGAAATTCGATCACATTACACCGATACTTTGAGAGCTTCATTGGCTGCCAATTGGCATACGGGATGAATTTAAGGTTCTCTGTGTGATGTTTAAAGTGCTTCAGCATAACTGTCCATCAAGTGTCCGCTCTATTTTGCAGTGACATTGCCCTTCGCGTGAGCTACGGTCTTCCGATAATTCGAGTTTAGAAGTTCCATCATTAGCAGTTGTGAGGCTTACGGGGAACCGTAAGTCCATGCACTCTGTGCAGGGCCCAGCGCTGTGGAATGCCTTACCTCTATCCTTGTGCCAATCTAATGTGCTCTGGCATTTTAGAAAAGGGGTAAAAACTTTGTTTGAGTGCTTCTTCGGTGTGAGCCATGTGACAGTTTGCGTTAGGGCAGTTCTTTTTTATGCTCTTTCTCTTTTGTTGTTTTATACTTGTTTGTATTACTTAGTGTGATTTTTGTTCCATGCTTAGATTTGTGGCAGTTGAGGAAGTCGATAGTGCTAAAAGGGGTGGAGCCTTGATAAAGCGGTTTCCCGCGAAACATGTTGGCTATGTCACCCTGCTTCATCTAAAAATATCTCTACCAGAGACAACTACATTAAAGCTAAGTAAAATAAGCTAACTAAAATGAATAAGTATTTGAATATATAAAACTTGAGAAAGATATAAGTATTTGAATATATAAACTCTTGAAAAAGTAAAAATAAGTAAAACTTGGACCCAGTGAGGATTGGTCACGTAAAGCTCAGAACGGTGATATGTTTGAGTTCTGAGTGGTGACGCTGAGGGTCTAATAATAATAAGTGACAGTAACAGATTGCTAAATTGAAATAAGGAAGAAGTTCCTATTTCTATTGAATAGATTTGTGGATAGGCAGGTTGTAAATAATTTTAAATAAATAATTAAATAATTATCGGCTTTGAAGCATTTTAGCACACACTAATCATTAGTACACACTAAATCCATGAGATGTACTTCAGTAAAAGGACTCCTAAATTTGTACCTGAAACAGTGAAGGATTAAGGGCTCCTTTTACTAAGCTGCGCTAGCGGGTTTTTTAGTGCACGCTTAGCACGCACTACAATGCCGCACGTGCTAGACGCTAATGCCTCCATAGTGCTGGCATTAGTTTTTCCGCATAGCGTGGGGGTTAGCACCCGCTAATCTTCAGCGCGTGCTAAAAACGCTACCGCAGCTTAGTAAAAGGAGCCCTAAGTGTAAGCCTAGTGCTCGAACCACTAGTCTACTCCTGCACTGCATTCACTGTATATACCCCCCCTTTTATCAAGCTGTGCTAGAGGTTTTTAGTGCAGGCTGACATGGTAAATGCTCCAATGCGCATAGAATTCCTATGAGCGTTGCAGCACTTACCTTGCTGGAACTCAATAAAAAAATCTCTAGAGCAGCTTGATAAAAAAAGGGGGGGGGGGATAGTGATTTGTTCAACAAATTACATTATTTATAATTTTCTTTAGGCTTTTCTGTTTTCTATGTCGATATTTGATTGAAACTGCAGAAGCTGCTACAACAGCAGATGTCATTACTAGAGCGCTAGTAATGAAGTGACTGTTCTTCCCATCTATTCTTATGCTGTTCTTTCCACTGCTTTACCCCTGCGGCTGTTTAAAACCATTGTTCATCTTTGAAGACATTTTAATTGCTGCAGTAGTTCTGGCAGACCTGGGAAGATGAGGTGGAAGGTTGAAAAGGTCATGCTTTCTTTTGAATTACATTTTTAAATTTTAAAAGGCTTCAATTAATGAAATATTTCGCAATGATAGCAGGTCAGGCCATGGGCAACTGGAGATATGAAGTCTCCCTGGAAGAAAGCTGGTGAAAATACCAATGTTTTAATTAAGATTTTTATAATATTAGGAAAAACCAATTTTTAACATAGAAGTGGGTGTAAGAGGTGTGCAGGCAAAAAAATAAAAAATTGTTTATCTATTATTTAGTTTCCTGTACCATTTGCAATCTTTGGTCTCCTTTTATCAAGCAGTGGTAGATCCTTTTACTGGGGGCTGGTGAGATAAATGCTCCAATGCACATAGAAATTGAATGAGCATGCAAGGAGACCTTTGGATCAATATTGAGCCAATGATGGTGAGCATTTTTTAAAATGCTCATCACTGCCAGCTAATTTAGACTTGGATATTGAATGCTGGGTCATAACTGGACACCGGCATTGAATATCTGTGTCTTGACAGCACTCAGAAGTTATGCTGGCACAGCTGATAGTGAGTGCTATAAACATAAGAACATAAAAATTGCCATACTGGGACAGACCGAAGGTCCATCAAGCCCAATATCTGTTTTCAACAGTGACCAACCCAGGTCACAAGTATTTGGCCAATCACTGAGCGGCAAGGGACCAGGCAGGAAACACAAAGGTTGCACTCCTGTGTTGCGCTGCTCTGCTACCAAAGCCAACAGGAGAGCACGCTGGACCACCGCAACTTTTAAAAAGTACTGGGGGGCTGCGGGTGGCTTTGAGCTGTGGGCTGCATGTGGGCTCCTTCAGCTGCAGGCGGTGGGTGGCTTTGAGCTGTGGGCTGCAGGTGGGCTCTTTCGGCTGCGGGCGGGCTGCTTCAGGTTGTGGGTGGGCTGCGTCGGGCTTCTCAGCACAAGACACACCAGACCACCAGACGCATTCCCCTGTAGTTGAGGAAATTTTTTTTCCTTGGTTTTTCCTCTTCTACAGGGGGGTGCATTTTATGGACGGGTGCATCTTATAGAACAAAAAATACGGTATGTTAAAAATAGGTGGATTTTCCCAAGTCTGTCTTAATAATGACTTATGAACTTTTATTTTAGGAAATTATCCAAACTTTTTAAAACCTAACTGCTTTTACCACATTCTCTGGCAACAAATTCGAGAGTTTAATTACATGCTGAATGAAGAAATATTTTCTCCAGTTTTAAATCTACTACTTATTAGCTTCATTGAATGCCCCCTAGTCTTAGCCCTGTTTTAAGAAGCCGCGCGGCAACGGCCCCAAAGCCCTTTAAATATCTATGGGCTTCGGGGCTGTTACCACAGCACAGTCGCTAGCATGGTTTCATAAAACAGGCCCTTAGTATTTTTTGAAAGAAGTAAATAAGCAATTCACATGTACTCATTCCACTCCACTCTATAGACCTATCATATCTCCCCTGAGCCATTTCTTCTTCAAGCTAAAGAGCCCTAACCATTTTAGCCTTTCCTCATAGGAAAGTCATCCCATCTTTATCATTTTCATCACCTTTTTCTATACCTTTATCTAATTGTACATAGTATTTGAAGTGCGGCCATATCATGGAGTGAAACAAATACATTATAACATTCTCATCTTTGTTTTCCATTCCTCTACTGATCATTCTTAACATTCTATTTGCTTTTTTAGCAGCTGCTGCACACTGAGCTGTAGGTTTCAATGTATCCTCAATGTTGGCACCTAGATCCTTTTCCTGGGTGGTGACTCGTAGTGTGGAGCCTTGCATCATTTAGCTATGGTTCGGGTTTGGGTTTACCAGACGTCCAGGAAAACCCAGACATGTCCTCTTTTTAGAGGACTGTCCAAAACCCGCGCATGTTCCTGGCCATCCAGAAGCTGCCAAAGCTTGTTGAGAAAGAAGAGAGGAGGTTTGTGAGGGCGGGGCTGGAAGCTGAACTGGGAGGGGCTGGGGCAGAGCCAAAAGCAGAACTGGGCAGGGCTGGGGCTATAGCCCTTTTCTGCCGTCATCTTTCTATGTTTCTATGTTTCTAAAGGGGGTGGGGCCAGAGGCAGAACAGGGCAGGGCCATGTGTCTAGATTTTTATGGCCCAAAAAATGGTAACCTAGTTCAGGTTTCTCTTTTCCATATACATACATCACTTTGCACTTATTCACATTAAACTTCATCTGCCATTTTGAAGCTGTCTTCCAGTCTCGCATTCACAATTCTCTTGCTACTTAGCAGTCTCCAGAATCGTACCCAATATTCTAAATGAGGTCTCACCAGAGTCTTATACAGGGCATCAATACCTCATTTTTCCTACTGGCCATACCTTTTTCTATGCACCCTAGCATCCTTTTTCATTTTGGAATGCCTGTGACATCTCTATGCCCAGGCCTCTTCTGAGTTGCATGCTAGAGTTATGTGCCATGTCTTGGCTTATAGAATAACATAAGAACATAAGAATTTGCCTCCGCTGGGTCAGACCAAGGGTCCATCGAGCCCAGCGGTCCGCTCCCACGGCGGCCCATCAGATCCATGACCTGTAAGTGATCTTTTGTCTAACCCTTGGATTCCTACTTCCTTATATCCTGAAAACCCTCTTTTTCCCTCTTATCTTTGCCCTTTTTGCTCCTGTGCACAAATTTTAATGAATGCCAATTAACTTCAATAATTAGTTATTAATAATCAATTATTAATAGTTAAGGGCTTCTTACTCAAGTAATTTGGATGTGCACAAATTTGATTGCACAAATCTGGGTGTCGTATATGGAATCTGAGGATATTTGCATACATCTAAGCTTTACCCAGAAGGAATTTCTGGATCTAGTACAGGGGTCTCAAAGTCCCTCCTTGAGGGCCGCAATCCAGTTGGGTTTTCAGGATTTCCCCAATGAATATGCATGAGATCTATGTGCATGCACTGCTTTCAATGCATATTCATTGGGGAAATCCTGAAAACCCGACTGGATTGGGGCCCTCAAGGAGGGACTTTGAGATCCCTGTACTAGATCCAGAAATTCCTTCACCCAGATCCATTTAACTTAACCATAAACATATGCTTATACATCCTGTGTCAACACAATAACTAAATCTTAGTATAATTTTTACAATGAAAGTAAGCAAGGGAGACAGGACTGTAATATGAACAATTAAAATATGTTTCTCAGATTTATGTAATAGACATTAGAGCTCGAAGGAGTAATTTAGTTATTGTATTATTTGCCCCTCAATGAGCATTAAATGATAATAATGTATCCTTTTAAGTTTGTGTATTTTTTACATTAACATAGCACATATTTTTGTATTGTGGGATACACAGTAATGATATGCAAAGCATGCAAAACATCTTCTTTCTATGAAAACTAAATAACAGCTTGCAGCATCCTGACTAGATGCAATTGGGCTGCAAAGCTATGGCCCAATGCTTCTGAGCTGCTTCTTAAAGGAGCAGCAATCTAAGGTAAATCTCGCACTTCCTCTCAAAGTTTTCCTTATCAGGATCCACCACCCCCCCCCCCTGCATTTCCAACAACTTCAAATTTCCCTTAGGCTCCCAGGCCTATTTATAGAAATCCCTAAGGTCTAGAGGGGTTCAAGATAGGAATGATCTCCAATTGGTGCTGGGTTCAAAATGGTGCTGGCAGCCCCTAGCAACAGTCTCCCAGTACTACTTTTAGGATTTAAGTTGCACATTAGCTGCAGACCTGGTTTTAAAACTGTGCTGGGAGGATGAATTTTAAGAAAATGTTAAACTCAATTGTTAGCGCATTCCTGTATTAGGTTCCCCCCACCCCTTTTTTCTTTTTATGAGAGCTGTTTGCAGTCATGTCTGTATGTGGTGCTTAACTTATGATGGTAAGCTTTGTAAACCATATAGTTAATATAGGGTATACATTTTTAAATAAAAATGCTAAGCATAACCCTATAGAGTCAAAGAAAAAGAGGCATAGAAAAAAATGTCCAATTATTTTTCATGCTAAAGAGAGACGTCAAATAACATCAAATTATCTTATTGAAAATTTAAGTGAAGATTTTGTTATTGGAAAACATTGGCTTCTGTACCAAAAGACAGCAAGTATGAAATGACACATTCAGAGAAGGAAGATGCTGAAGCAGCACTGTGGCTTAGACAATAAAGGAACCTTATTTGATTCTGTTGTTCTATATTCAGACATAACTGTTGCATCATTTATGCATTTACCTGCCTTTGCTAAAAATGAAGTAATTGAAAGTAAGTTACTTGCCTGGGGTGTTTCCCAATTGTCACTCATATAGAGGAAGATATGTGTAGGAGCTAATGTTGTTGATGGAATATGTTTTTGTCTTGTTTTCTCCTGGTGTTCCTTCCTTGCCATATTCTGTTGACATTCAAGCTGTGGTGGGTTCTAAATATTTGAGTCTTATATAACAAAAAGACCAAAAAATGTATTTCAGTTGTTATTGTCCAAAGATTGTCCCAATTTGAAATGCTTTTACTGTGATGAGAAAAGACAGTGTTAAAATATGAGTTAACATACAAGGGTTAAATTCCTTTCATATGTGAGAGGAACAAGGAAAGTACTAGAAGGCTCTGTGATGCAGTCAGCATTAAAATAAGTAGAGTAATAGAAAATACAAGAAGACTGAATTGAAAAATTTAGGAGAGGAATGAGAACAGTGAATGTGACTTGTTTCTTAGAAATGGTTTTGAGAGTATAGGATTTAACGTAGGGGGCTGTTTACTAAGTACAGTCACCATATGCTAGATGCAAAAATTAACCCACAGTAACTGCAAAGCCTCTGCAATAACTGCTGTGGGCATGGCCAGCATCTTACCTTCAAAATGGTGCCGACTTCAAGACCATAGTTTGTGAGACAATGCTAAGGGTAAGAGCTGTCATTTTGAACTCAGTCTGGTAACAGGACAGGAATATCTGGGGATTGTTCCTGCCCTGTCAGTAACCCACCAGGTCTGGTAATTGCTGGAGAGATCAGATGGGTGAGAGGGAGTGACGTGCCTCTTTGTTGGATGGGGGATTAGGTGATATTCTTTGGGGATGATGATCTTCAGAGGGTAGGAAAATTAATTGCATCTTTGGGGGTTGGGATAGCAATCGGGGGTATAAGTGCACCCAAGCTATTTGCAACTGAGTTGGTGCATGGAACATTGTCATAATTAATTCACTGTGCTGTTCAAACCCATTTCCACCCATACCCTACCAGATTACATCTCATAATAGAGCATTTAGTTAGAACATCAATTTTTATGAACTGTACTGTCAAACCTTTGCTGTAAGAAGTACCACCCTCTTGCACTAGCAATATGCTAAATAAACATATTTGAAGAGCAATTTGATGTAGGCCACTGTCCAGGCCTACCTCGGTAATGAGACCTCGAACGCTATATACTGGTTTCAATAAGTATATATTTATTTAGCCAATCAATAATAGCTTACAGGAATAAATCATTTAGCATATAGCGTAACAGAAGGTGATCTCCAGGCCTGTAGATCCTCTGATGTCTGTTTTGCCCTCTCTCTTCTAAAGGCCTGGTTTTTATACATTTCTTAGTGGCCAACACCACGTTGGCCTAGATCACATGATACCTCCTTATTGGCTATTTTCCTATGCACTACTGCCTAACTACATTCATTTATTGGCTGGTTCACCTGCGTCATGTTATATGTTCACTCTGTTTCCCGTAAGACCTAACCTATTCCCCGAAATGCCTGTTTCTATACCATATTAGTATTTCCGAGCACAAGACCCCCTCATAACTGCAAATACCTCCGACACTTGCTATTAGATGATATTTCTTGCAAATTCTATCTTCTGAGAATTCTGTCTTCTGACCATGGTCTGTTTATCTCTTCATGGTATCTATCAGGACCTGTTGCTTTTTCTCTAGTTTTACTGCTACAGTAGCTAATTGAACTTAAAAACAGCGCATTTCCCCATCTTTGCATGCTCTTTAGTCATTGATGTGAAATATCTTTTCACAGCTAATTTACTGTTTCCATCAGCTGCAGAGATAAGATACTAGTTGCAGGGGGAGAGAAAGGTTTTTGTAGAAAGAACAGTTTCTGTGAGCTTATGGTTTTTCCTTGTCCCACTTCACCTGGTTTAATAATGTTAGGACTTACAGGGATCCTTCAGAGGGATTCTTCCAGAGCTTCCATGCTTTACCTTCTTGCCATCTCCCTCCTTCTCTCATCTCCTCTTCAAAGTCCCGCCAGGTGGCTTTGACATCCGGACATTTGGCGAAGGGTTAGATTGTGTAAGAAACTATACAGTATGGGCCCAGGGCTATGTGCTAGGAATTGTACATGATAAGTGAAAGAGACAAGTCCCCACCCTTACTACACTACCTAGGACAGAGCAGCATAACATGTCGCAGTGCACTTATTACTTACAATACTAGGATAAACAGTCAATGATTCAGATATTGTGCGAAGCAGAAATTACATGGGCATTTAAGCTCTAATAAATGACTTATACTTTTAGGGTTATATTGCTGTGTTGGAAACATCAGCATAGATTACTGATGTAGTATTGATAGGTGGTGGCTCGTGGGAGGGGAAATCAGCTGCTGGCGTTTCATTTGGGATAGTTTGGGCAACCAGGCATCTGCAGGGGTTCATAATTTAACCTGATACATTTTAATATATTCTCTTTTTATGGCTTCATCCTGTTATGAGCATACTACATCCAAAAGGGATGGCGGGATAAATTAACAAGTTAGATTATTTCCATGCTCTTCCAAAACAGCTGGGATCAGTGCAGACTCGGCTGGGTCCAGACGCTAGGGGTGAAAGTCCAGGTAACCACATCAAATCTTACGTCATCATCCTACAGCTGGGCTCATCACTTCTTCTTCACTGCACTTCTCCTCAGCTTAGCAGCAAGAAAGGGAATGGAAAGACTCTAACTGGAGGGGAAAATAACTAGGGAGTTATTGTGGGAGTCAAAACAGGATGAAAATGCATAAAGTCACAATCAAGAAAAACACATGAACTTGCAATAGGGCTGTTAGAAATAATTATCAACACATGAAAAAATATATATGTACTAATACTGCATGAGTCCATAAAAGAGTTAAAGTGCAAATTAATAAGTCCATAATTAAAGCTGTAGAAGTTCAAGATCATAAAGGTCATCCTGTTTTCGGTAGTAACAGTCAGGAAGTCTTCGCTGGTAAGTCTAGGCACTAATCCAGTTCCTTCTCTGGTAGCAAGATCCTTCCGTTGGGGCTCATCCGTCATCGGGGTTTCATACGGCCGAAAATCTTTCTTCCAGCGATGATATTTCAAATAGCATTAGTCCATAATTATGCAAATAAGTCATTAATAGACATTAAAAGGATGTAAACACGGATTCTCATGTAGCATACAGCTTCCTCTGATATGGCAATTGTCTTTGTGAAGTGGTCCACAATTAATAAGGCAAAAATATCTGTACTGTATATATCATTTAACTTGTTTCCAACAATACCTGAGCAATATTACTAACAGGATAGGTACAGCGTTAACAGATGACATACAAAAGAGAACAAAAACTTATCTGCTTTAATTCAAATAGACTAAGGTCTAATATATGTATTGGCTGAATTATATTTGTCAGCCTAAGGGAGTTATAGTTACAATGGCATATGATGTTCAAAGGACAGGAGTAATATGCTAAACATAAATATGAATTAGCAAAGAGTCAAACCCAAGCAAAAGGATGGCTAAGCTATAGCCTTAAACATATTAACACATAGGTTATATTGAAACATACTAAAATAAAGAGGATAAACCCTAAAAATTACAATAAAATAGGATTTTTGGGAGAAATGTCCTTCCCATGGGATTCTATCAAATCATGGGTTCAATTTTGTTTGACTCATAATATATTTTTGCTAAGAAACCAAATAAAATCCTACATATTGACTAAAACTAGAAAAATGATTTTTTTTCTAACAAACCGTGCAATGGGTTAACAGTACAGTACATGAAGAAAGCAGAAGTTACTTTCGCTTCGGTGTGTTAGCCCCACATTAATTAATATTACCATTTGGGATAGAAGTGGATCATAAGAACCCTATGCAATATGTTCCAGTTATTGTAGAGACATGAATAATGAAAAAACAAAAAGAAAATAGCAACTGATAATTTCAAGTTAAAGAAATAGAGAACTACATTTCCCAGTGTCCTTAAACATAGACACATCAACCAGGAAGTAGCTCGGTATGTTTGTGTAACGGAAAAAAAGAAGAGGAAGCATAACTCATTTTCTTAAACTAGAAGAGGAAGCATAACTCATTTCTTAAACTTTGATCACAGACAAAGAATAAGGTTTGAAATTGTTGTGGTGAGTAGTGAAAAAATAAATCTTCTTTCTTTATATTGGTAATTATAGTGAGCGCTCATAAATGGAAATCCACTCGTATTTCCAAAAACATTGAATTTGACACAGGGCACAATACAACAGATGACTCATAGTAACATAAAAGACTGTAGCGCTGAAAAATAGACAGACATTAATTTGCTAGCAAATATTAAGGGAGTGCCCCTCTTGTATAATTTTATTTCATTTTTTTTCTTTTATTTAGAGTACTCATAAAAATCATTAAGTGTTCTCTTCAAGTGCACTGTAGTTTTTCCTAACTCTAGAAAACAAATTATCATTAGTAATGGGAAAAAGTGAGGTGATGGGAAACGCCCATAATAAAAATCCCAGACCTAGAAAGACAAAGGGTGCGTTTATTTTTACAATGCCAGTTATCATACTTAATGCCTGTCAGTTATTTGGTTAGACATAATCACTTGTCACGTATCCTTCCTATCTACGTACACTATCTTTATATATTCCCTTCATTGCCAATCTAACATAACACTTTCTATTGACTTTCGATATTTGTCTCTTATCCCTTCTTTACAATACTGTTTATATTTATATATAAAAACAATAGTGATCCAAATCATTTCTGTAATTTCGTTCTTCTCTTTCTCAAAAACAATTCTTTATAATCCAGCAAACTTATATGAAATAAATAATTGTTTAATGAAAGCTTATGGTAACATTGAAACGCAGTTAAAATATATACTTCCTCTTTCAGTCTCATTCACTCTCATCCCCCTCACCCCCCCAATTTTTTTTTTTCTCGTTTGTGACCACAAAAGAACAGGAAACAAAAACCCATGAGAGCAATGCTTTTGCTGTCTCACAAAGCGCCATATGTTACACAGGTCAGTACACAAGCGATAGCTAGCATAAACGGAAGAATAAAGGAAGCCTTTAGACAGCATGACAAGCTGAAAATATTACAGTAAAACACAGACTCAGAGCTATGCCAAGGCTAGAAGACCCCTCTTGTTAGTAGCAAAGAAATAAACCCATAAAAACAGAACTAATAAGCCAAAACCCATACAAAATAGAGGCCACACATGATAATACTACATCATAAGGGGCTAGGTAACACAAAGCACAATGCAGAGAAGAGGTGTATACTTTTGGCTCAACAATGGTAGGAAATATGGGGGCAAAAGGAGGAACAGGATTGTCTAAGCAACAGCTTAACAGAAGATCAAGAGGGAACAGACAAGAGAAAGAGAAGCTAGGGCTAGGGGCACAAGACAAATAACTCTGGCTAGCACTGGCAGCCAGAGAAGTATAAGACAAGGGGATTCCTAATGTCAGCAAGAGTAGGGGGAGAAATCAGACATAGTGGGCATCAGTGTTCCCGCTAAGCTGCGTTGGCCTGCGCTCGCGCACAAAATATTACATCGCAGCGCAAAGTTTCTCTTCACAGCGCACACACGCGTCGGTAAGGTAAGGGGACGCATTGGGGGGATTGCACTTCCCCACAATTGCCATGCTTCGGTTCCTCTTCTTCCTTCCTTCCTCCCCCCCCCCCCCCGCGGGACCCTGCGGCACCATCAACTCTTACTCCCTCTAATGTCGGCCCTGCAGCTCCAGACTTCCTCGCACCTTCTCCCCTCCCCCTTTGGATCGCTATTATTTTAAATGTTATAGCCGCGGAGCTGTATCCATCAGTGGAGATGTCTAACCTCGGCCTGCCCCGGAACTCTTACTGCAACAGTGACTTCCTGTTCCTGCCTAGACGGGCGTCTGCTGCAGTAAGAGTTCCGGGGCAGGCCGAGGTTAGACATCTCCACTGATGGATACAGCTCCGCGGCTATAACATTTAAAATAATAGCGATCCAAAGGGGGAGGGGAGAAGGTGCGAGGAAGTCTGGAGCTGCAGGGCCGACATTAGAGGGAGTAAGAGTTGATGGTGCCGCAGGGTCCCGCGGGGGGGGGGAGGAAGGAAGGAAGAAGAGGAACCGAAGCATGGCAATTGTGGGGAAGTGCAGAGCTGCAGGGAAGAGTGTTGCGGTACCCAGCTGGAGGGAGAAGGAAGATGAGGGAGGGAATTAAAGGAGATGCCAGGGCTTGGAGCGTAGGAGGAAGGTATGCCAGTCTAAGGGAAAAGGAAGGGGGAGATGTGAGAGCATGGAGGGGGAGCGAAAGATGGAAGAAAAGGAAAGGAGAGAGATGCCAGAGAATCAGGGAAGGGGAGATACCAGACTATGAGGAGAGGTGTGGGAGAGGGAAGGCGAGGAGAGAGATGCCAGACCAATGGGGTGAAAGGAGAGATGGAAGGGGGAGGCATACAGTTTCTGGAAGGGGCATAGAAGGAGAGAAGATGCCATATAGGGGAAGAGAGACGGCAGACAGTGGATGGAAGGAAGAGAGTTACAAGAAGATGAGGAAAGGAGAAACCACAGAAGACAAAGGTAGAAAAAAATTTCTATTTATTTATTGCTTTAGGAGACATGTGTCACTGTTTCTGTGAAGCATTGTATGCAGAGTCCAGCTTCTTGCTGGTTCAATTTAACCTTTGTCTATGTATTTTTATTTTATCCCCCCTTTTACAAAACTGTGAAGCGTTTTTAGCACCAGCCTTGGTGGTAGCAGCTCTGATGCTCAGAATTTTATGAGCATCAGAGCTGTTACCTCCGTAGCTAAAATCCACACTACAGTTTTGTAAAAGAGGGAGGGGTTAGTTTGTGATTACATATTCCTTACTAGGCGAAGGTGTTTTCTGTGTTCTGTGTGTTCGAAAGACATGGTTTTCTGTTAGGATTGACGGTGTAGGATTGATCTGTGCTGGTCTGGCTTGTTTAGTTTTACAATGGGTGTATTGATGTACTGCTCACTGCAATATGTAAGATGCTGCCTTTTCCTAGGTACTCATGTGTGACGTGTGGTTTGTTACTAAAAATCATGTTTTTCTTACAGATGGGGGGGGGTGCCAAAAAATGATGGGCCCCGGATGTTACATATGCTAGGTACGCCACTGTATGTAAAGATACCAGAAAGCTGGCGTAGCAAAAACTTCTAAGTTTTGAGTATTTAACCCTCCCACAATCTCACGGGCACTCGTTTCAAGTTTATTGAGATTTTGATTTAAACGCAATATCAAATATTTTCAATGCGTATAACAAAAATAAATTTGGGGAAATAAATAAAACCATTTGAACCAGTGTTCCCGCTAAGCTGCGCTGGCGTGCGCTGGCGCACAAAATATTACATCGCAGCGCACACGTTTCTCGTCACAGCGCACGATCAGAAGAGGCGTACGGCAGATGGCAGGGCGGCGAGAGGAGAATCGGGCGAGTTGGCTCATAACTTGCTGGCGCCCGATATTTTTGGCTCACGGTGAAAAAAGTTTGCTCACAACACCCGCCCGCTTAGAGGGAACACTGGTGGGCATTCTAGTTCAAGTGGGGTTCTCGAGCCAGGAACACTGCTGAACCACAGTTTTCCTGTAAAGTGGGGGAAGGTGGGGGACAGGGTGCATTGCTGGTGAATAGTTTCACAGATATCATCTAATGCCGGAGAGATAGTGGCCCACGGGACAGGGGAGTAATGACCAGTATGTGTTGTAAGAGTGTGATCTGCCTGCCATTGCACTTGGTGTGCAACGGAAGGTGGAAAGATAGGACTAGGGTTAAGAGTATTTGCTGGGGAGAGCAAAGGGGCAGTGAACAGTGGCAGAGAGTGATACAAACGGGAGGACTGAGACGCTAGCAGCAAAAGCGGAGAAGCAGGAGAAGAAGGGGGTGGGAGACTGTAAGAGCATGCAACATGGGAGAAATAAACAATATATCCAACTACAAAGTGTACAAACTAATGAGTCTAAAAATAAAACTAATAAGAATACTTACAAAATGATGCAATGTGATCACAGAAGAGCAGGTACCTTCGTAGCAATAACTCAGGTGTGGCCAGAGACCACAGAAACAGCATAACCACCAGTCAAAGCTGGTTCAACAGTCACACCATAACAGTGATAGTTTGATATAGCAGAGGAAACGTCAGGCGTGGCCCAAGACCACAAGAAATAAAGAAAAGAATTTAACCAGCAATCGAATCAGTGTCTGTACCCAAAAAGAAAAATTAAGGAGAGTAAAAAGAAGGCATATAATGGAAGTGTTAGTGGGTGACAACACAGCTGCGCTGGACTATACCTAAACACCGGCTACATGACCCACCGGTAATTGATTAACTACTAATTACCTAAACATAGAAACATAGAAAGATGACGGCAGAAAAGGGCTACAGCCCATCAAGTCTGCCCACTCTACTGACCCACCCCATTAAGTCTGAGTGCTGATGACTTAGTTCCTTTGCTCGACCCTCGTAGGGATCCCACGTGGATGTCCCATCTATTCTTAAAGTCGAGCACGCTGGTGGCCTTGATCACCTGCACCGGAAGTTTGTTCCAATGATCCACCACCCTTTCCGTGAAGAAGTACTTCCTGGTGTCACCACTAAATTTCCCTCCTCTGAGTTTAAGCGGGTGCTTAAACCGAGGGTCCCTTGGGAACGAATATGTCATTTTCCACCTCGACTCGACCTGTGACGTATTTAAATGTCTCAATCATGTCACCCCTTTCCCTGCGCTCCTCTAGAGTATAGAGCTGCAATTTGCCCAGTCTTTCTTCGTATGAGAGACCCTTGAGTCCGGAGACCATTCTAGTGGCCATCCGCTGGACCGACTCGGCTCGAAGCACATCTTTACGGTAATGCGGCCTCCAGAATTGCACACAGTATTCCAGATGAGGTCTCACCATGGATCTGTAAAGTGGCATTATGACTTCAGGTTTGCGGCTGACGAAGCTTCTCTTGATACATCCCATCATTTGCCTTGCCTTGGATGAGGCCTTCTCTACTTGTTTGGCAGCCTTCATGTCTGCACTGATGATAACTCCCAAGTCCCGTTCTTCTGAAGTCCTAGCTAGTGCTACTCCATTCAAGGTGTATGTTCTGCATGGATTTCTACTGCCGAGATGCATGACCTTACACTTCTTAGCGTTGAAGCCCAGCTGCCATGTCAAGGACCAGTTTTCCAACGTGATCAGATCTTGCATCATACTATCCTTGAGATTGCTTTCACTTACTATATTACACAGTTTGGTGTCGTCAGCGAACAGCGCTACTTTACCTTGAAGCCCCCGGGTCAAGTCCCCTATGAATATGTTGAAAAGGGATGGTCCCAGGACTGATCCCTGCGGCACTCCGCTAGTCACCTCCGATGTCTCAGAGAGGGTGCCGTTGACCACCACCCTCTGAAGTCTTCCACTCAGCCAATCATTGACCCATGCAGTTAGTTTCTCACCCAACCCCATCGATTTCATCTTGTTTAATAGTCTACGGTGCGGGACACTGTCAAAAGCTTTACTGAAATCCAAGTACACTATGTCTAGAGACTCTCCCGAGTCTAGCTTTCCTATCACCCAGTCAAAGAAGCTGATAAGATTGGATTGGCATGACCTGCCCCTAGTGAATCCATGTTGACAGGGATCCCTCAGATTTCCCTCATCCAATATCGTGTCTAATTTACCTTTAAGTAGAGTTTCCATGAGTTTACACACTATTGATGTGAGACTCACTGGCCTGTAATTCGCAGCCTCTGCTCTGCAACCCTTTTTGTGCAGAGGAACAACGTTGGCTGTTTTCCAGTCTAGGGGGACTCTCCCCGTACCTAGGGAGAGATTGAAGAGCATGGCTAACGGTTTCGCCAGAACATCGCATAGCTCTCTGAGCACTCTTGGGTGCAAATTATCCGGTCCCATGGCTTTGTTCACCTTGAGTCTTGACAGTTCTCTGTAAACATCAGTTGGTGTGAACTCAAAATTCTGAAATGGGTCTTCCATGCTTTGCTTTGATTCCAGCCGTGGCCCGTGCCCTGATACCTCGCAGGTGAAGACTGAACAGAAGTAATCATTCAGTAGAACTAGAGGCTGACTACACAACCCGCCAACCATAATGGATTCTGACTCCTATCCTAACCTATGGACTGACTACCAACCGCCAGTCATGAATATATATATCCTAATTCCTAAACTATTCCTAAACTATGGACTGACTACCACCCGCCAGTCATAAGCTTATCTCTTATGCCTAAACGACAAACAAACAGGATTAGTAAGGAAAGAGAAAGCAGTGTTTAAGGCAGACCATATTCCATTGCTGGTTTTAAACTAGAAAAAGAAAAAAAACGCATAAAAGGGGAAGTAAAATAACACAGCAAATCTGCAAGAAAATAAGGAAGTTTAGGTAGAGACACTGCATAAGTACAAGCAGGCAACCCAGAAACACACTTTTGGCCATATAGTAATGGAGAGGCAATCTGACAAGCAGAGTATAGGCCTTCAATCCAGTGAGGTCTCTAAAAGGGGCGTGTCCCCTCTTTCAACGTCGGGGTTCACCACTGATGTAGGCCGCTGTCCAGGCCTACCTCGGTAATGAGACCTCGAACGCTATATACTGGTTTCAATAAGTATATATTTATTTAGCCAATCAATAACAGCTTACAGGAATAAATCATTTAGCATATAGCGTAACAGAAGGTGATCTCCAGGCCTGTAGATCCTCTGATGTCTGTTCTGCCCTCTCCTTTCTAAAGGCCTGGTTTTTATACATTTCTTAGTAGCCAACACCACGTTGGCCTAGATCACATGATACCTCTTTATTGGCTATTTTCCTATGCACTACTGCCTAACTACATTCATTTATTGGCTGGTTCACCTGCGTCATGTTATATGTTCACTCTGTTTCCCGTAAGACCTAACCTATTCCCCGAAATGCCTGTTTCTATACCATATTAGTATTTCCAAGCACAAGACCCCCTCCCAACTGCAAATATCTCCGACACTTGTTATTAGATGATATTTCTTGTGAATTCTATCTTCTGAGAATTCTGTCTTCTGACCATGGTCTGTTTATCTCTTCATGGTATCTGGCTGGGCGGGCTTTGGTGTAAAACCACAGCATACCCACAGCCTCAGGACCTGTTGCTTTTTCTCTAGTTTTACTGCTACAGTAGCTAATTGAACTTAAAAACAGTGCATTTCCCCATCTTTGCATGCTCTTTAGTCAATGATGTGAAATATCTTTTCACAGCTAATTTACTGTTTCCATCAGCTGCAGAGATAAGATACTAGTTGCAGGGGGAGAGAAAGGTTTTTGTAGAGAGAACAGTTTCTGTGAGCTTATGGTTTTTTCCTTGTCCCACTTCACCTGGTTTAATGTCAGGACTTACAGGGATCCTTCAGAGGGATTCTTCCAGAGCTTCCATGCTTTACCTTCTTGCCATCTCCCTCCTTCTCTCAAATTCCATAGCAGGGCTTCTAAAATTAGGCACTTGAAGAGCACCTGGTAGAACCTTATTCTATGAAGGAATGTAGTGGTTAGAGCTAGAGCCTCAGCACCCTGAGGTTGTAGGTTCAAATCCTGCTCCCTGTGACCCTGGGCAAATCACTTAATCCTCTACTGCCCCAGGTACATTAGACAGATTGTGAACTCAACAGGACAGATAGAAAAAAATGCTTGAAGTACCTGTATGTAAACTGCTTTGCGTGTAGTTATATAACTACAAAAAGGACATTCTGGTGCACCCCTATCTGGACAATTGATTGATTCAAGCAAAGTCATTGCAGGAGAGCTCCTGAGTTATGGCTTGGGTTGTGGAGTTTCTGCAGTTCCTGGGCTGGGTGGTCAACCTGTCCAAAAGCCAGTTGATTCCATCTCAGCGCTTGAAGTATCCCGGTGTTTTTTTCAATACCAGCTTGGGGAGAGTTTTCCTCCTAGAGACCAGATTGTGCAAATTGCAGATGCAGATTCACTCTCTGATGGGTTGCCAATGTCCACTGGCTGCAAATCTTGGGGTCCATGGCAGCCTCCTTGGAAGTGATCTAGTGGGCTCGGGTTCATATGTGTCCTCTTCAGTATTTGCTTCTTTGACGGTTGTCACCACAGGTTCACAATCTGGACTCTCCAGTCTCACTTCAGGGATTAGTTTGTTGCAGCCTACACTGATGGCTCCAATCTTCCAATCTGGTTCAGGAGTGAGTCTCAATCAGCCCCAGTGGACAGTGCTTCTCACTGGATGCCAGTCTCCTTGGTTGGGGAGCCCAATGTCTTGGTTGCTCGACTGAGGGTTGCTTGTCACCGGTGGAGGCATCCTGATTGATAAATGCTCTGGAGACCAGAGCCATTTGACTAGCATTGATAGAATTCCAGTCCTTGCTGGAGGGCAAGTCTGTTCGAGTTCACTCAGACAATGCCACAACAGTGGCCTATGTCAATCATCAGGGGGGCACCAATAATCATCTGGTGGTGCTGGAGACCTCTCTGCTCATGGAATGATCAGAGGCTCATCTTCAGAACATCTCGGCTTCCCATAGTGCCAGCGTGGACAATATCCAGGCAGATTTTCTCAGTCATCATGTGCTGCATCCAGGCAAGTGGTATCTCAGGCTGGAAGCCTTTGAGTTGATTGTTCAGTCCTGGGGTTGGCCGATCATAGATCTCATGGCCACGAGTGTCAATGCTAATGCGCTGAGGTTCTTCAGTTGGCGCAGGGATTGCCAGGCCGAGGGCCTGGATGCTCTGGTGCAGGTTTGGCCAATGGAAGACCTCTTTCCTTCATGGCCTCTGGTGGGCAGCATTCTTCTTTGGATTGCCCTGAACACAGGCCACATGATTCTCGTGGCCTCAGACTGGCCCAGGTGCCCGTGGTATGCAGATCCTCTCCTACTGCCCCTCTCACCTGATCCTCTGACTCAGGGTCCCATTCCAATGTTCGATCCAGGTCCCTTTTCTCTTACGGCTTGGCTCTTGAAAGGGTTCACCTAAAGAAGAAGGGATATTTGGATAAGGTGATATCCACTCTTAGGGTCTCAGAGAATTTCCACCTCTTGGGCTTATGATCCATATTTGACATCTTTTTGAGGAGTGGCTTTCCACACATGGCTTGGTTCCCCTTCAAGCTGCTTAGCCTCACATCCTGGAGTTTCTGCAGGATATCCTGGAGAGAGGCCTTGCCAGGTCCTCCCTTCGGGTGCAGATTGCCGCTTTGTCTTCCTTTCATGGTCTCTTGCGTGGTAAGCATTTGACCTCCTCTCCGGACGCGATTCAGTTCTTGAAAGCTGCAAAATTGCTCTGGCCACCAGGGGACATCCACTGCTTATTCCCACAATAAGCAGCATAAAGTTTGTTTTGTAATTTTGGATCTAGCTAGGTACTTGGGTCATAGGTGGGCCATTGTTAGAGACAGGATACTGGGTTTGATGGACCTTTAGTCTGTCCCAGTATGGTAATTCTTATGTGCTTATGTTAAGTTGGCATTTTACTCTTAACAGTAGTACTGTAAGATTATTGCTTAGGATTTGACTGATGCCAGTTTAAACTCTGCAGCCTTAGGGGCAGACGCTACTGAGGATCGCTTTGTCTCCCACTGCTAGACATCCAAGATTATACCAGCCGGACGGGGATTATCTTTTTTAGGACATAGGAGGAGCTTTGTTGGAAAGAGGAAGCCCAGGGTTTATATTTCAGGGATAGAGGTCTTTGATGGTTGCGGTGGGGGGGGGGGGGAGATGTTCCATACTTGACTTTCAGTTCCTTAAAAATGGTCCCTGGGAGTATGCTAGCAACCTAATGATTCTAGAAAACTAATGCTTGCTCAAATTCAATGCAAACTGCATTACTTGATTGCATATTAATGAGATACTTTGCATCCTGTTATATGGAATGTGTTGTTTACACTAATATTTGTACAGTGCAAATAATACAGGATTTTGCCTTTTTAATTTGCATTAAATGGTAAAAATGAAGCTTTATTCATGTGCAGGCTAGTAACTACCTTTTCAAGGTATACATACTAATATAAGTTAAAAGGAATAACAAACAAATTTAGCCCCTTAGAGTGGCAGTTATCAATGTGGGTTACCTTTAAGACATGTTATGATTAACTGGGTCTTGTAAGAAATGGGACCTATGCTAAATAAGCCAAATTACTACTATTACTTCTAATTATTTCTATAGCGCTACCATATGTATGCAGCAATGGTAAAGGAACATACGTTACTATTTAGGACTCCTTTTATGAAGCTGCATTAGCGGCTTTATCGCACGCGACTTTTAATCATGCGCTAACCCCTGCATTAGCTGCTCAAGAGGAGGCGGTAGCGGCTAGCGTGGCCTGCAGTTTAGCGCGCGCTATTATGCGCGTTAAACTGCTAAAGCGGCTTCGTAAAAGGAGCCCTTAATGTATATTAAATGGCAGATTTGAGCACTATCTTAAATGCTAACTTAAGAGCACATCTTCCAACTCAGGTTTATAGGATTACCATAACGAATATGCATGAGAAAGATTTGCATTAATGGATCTCCGCTATATGAAAATTATGCCAGTCTCTCAATAAAGAGATGAAAACATGCCAAACACAGCTTGCATTGAATTCCAAAGGCTGTGTTGTTCCAAGAAAAAAAGCCACTTTAAAACTGACATTATATTTCCTGCCTGGAAGCATCAGGCTGCTAATGTGGCTTGATGCTCCTGGGAGCCATAATATATGTGCTGGCACTGTAGAAAAGATGCATAGTTCCCCTTCACCCTCAGACAAAGACCCCCTCCCGAGATATTCACAGTACCCCAAAGAAATATAAATTCCCAAATATTTAACTCCCACCCCTCACATAGGCCACCCTTCTGGGCCTAACTTAAGTAATCATTTGTGGGTCAGAAGTCTCTAAGTTCTAAGAAGTATTAGACACTTGGAGGGTTTTCTGTAGTTTTTGTGAAGTATATCAAAATTCTATTACATCACTTTTCTCTAATTCGTTAATTTGTTATAAAGATAAGTTCTTTTTAATTAGTTTTTTATCGGAAATACCAAACTAATTAAAAAGATGTATTATAAACTTATTTCTAGATTTTGGGAAGAATAATCTAGACAAGAACTTGTGCAAGCAGATAGTCCAAAGACTTATTTTATTTCATACTATTTTGTCATTGTCTGCTGACGATATACAGTCACATGTGCACTGTTTTAGCGTGGACTATATTGTATCTTATCTCTCTCGATTTACTCCCTTCACTATCCCATACGAAGCTTGTTCCTCGTTCTTATAGGCTTTTATGATGTGCATACTAACATGATTGATATACTGTTTACTGTTCATTTATCTTGTTATTGCCACTTCTTATTATGTAATTGAATATACTGGATGGGTGTCATCACCCGGTTTATAACCTGTGCTTCCTTGGAAGCTCTTCTTTTTGTACTTCAGTTTTTTTTTTTATGTTTTCCAAAAACCAATAAAAAAATTTTTTTTGAACTGAAAAGATAATTGTAATGAATGACCAGTCACATAGTAACATAATAGATGATGGCAGATAAAGACCCAAAAGGTCCATCCAGTCTGCCCACCTGATTCAATTTAATTTTTTTTTTCATCTTCTTAGCTATTTCTCGGCAAGAATCCAAAGCTCTGCCCGGTACTGTGCTTAGGTTCCAACTACTGAAGTCATTAAAAATAGCAAATTTAAATGGCCTGCTTACTAAAGTGCAGTAAAGTTTTGCATCTACTGGGCATTCGTTATAAAAATTAATACATGATAACAGGATATCCTGTGCAGTAACTGCTGGGGGCGTGACTAGCATCTGCCCATGTAGTTACTGCACAGAACAGAAACACCACACATTAAGGGGTAGATTTGTATAGGGTGACCACATTTAGGCACCAGGAAAGGGCAAACTAAGGGCTAGATTCACTAACCTTCTGATCCGTGCCCAATTCATGTACAATTGGAGGCAGACTGACCGATTCACCAACCATTTTCATGCAAATAGAGGTGATCGGAGGCACGCCCCCAACTGACTGTTTGGATCGGATTGAACCCTGACAGTAGTGACAGGAGAAGCAGCTTCCTGTCACTGCAGTCACAGCTCCGCCGGCTTTTTTTTCTTTTTTTTAATAGACCATAAAATATCAGGCCTATTAAAAAAAAAAAAAAGCCTCCCCCGTGCCGAACACCCCCCCCCACACACACATACACATGCGCACCCGATCTGGCACACACACACCCCGACAGGCACGGCCCACCCCCAGCCAGACCCGACACCCCCGTACCTAAACGTTGGAGCAGGAAGGGTATTCAGTCCTTCTGCTCTGTAGGCCTCCCTCCTACCACTGGCACGGCCTATCCCTAACCAGCACGACCCACCACCAGCACAGCCCAACACCCCCTACCTAAAAGTTGGGGGAAGGAGGAATGCTTAGTACCTCCTGCTCCTCCGGACTCCAGCGACGCAGTTGCCTGGGCCTTAGGCCCCACCCTGGTGTATCATGTGATGCAAAGGGAGGGGCCTAAGGCCCTGATGGGTTCTTCCCCCCTTGGGACTTTCTTAGGGCTGAGCACCCTGGAGGAGCAGGAGGGACTGAGCACCCCTATAGCCCCCAACTTTTAGGTAGGGGGTGTCGGGCCATGCCTGTGGTGGGCAGGCCGTGTCAGTTGGGATGGGCCGTGCTGGTGGCAGGAGGGAGGCCTATAGAGCATGAGGGACTGAGCACCCCTCCTGCTCCCAACTTTTAGGTATGGGGGGTTGGGCTGTGCCGGGGGTGGACGGGTCGGGTAGTGGGCTGTGCCGGTCGGGGGGTGGGAGGCCTACAGAGCAGGAGGGACTGAGCACCCCTCCTGCTCCCAACTTTTAGGTATGGGGGTGTCTGGTCAGGTCGGGGGGCCAGGCCAGTGGGTGGGCCTGCTCTCTGCCTGCCCCAACTCTTCTGCTCTCTGCCACCCTTCTCCACAGTGCAGTCCCGCTTTAAAACCACTTACGCAAGCTCAAAGACTGGTGTAAATGTGGATGTCTAAATGTGACATATAAGTGCAGAAATGCAGGCATTCTTTAACTTATGTGCACTTATTCCAGGCAAGCCTCTGAATCACCAGACCTTCTCAGGTCAATGCTACCTTTGAAGATACTACTTGGTGCTAATTAGAATCAAATAACTTCAATTATAGTCAATAATTGACATTTGGTCCAATTAACAACCAGTTATATTAGGCTGTTAGGCTTGCTATATATTTTTTGTATATGTTATATATGTTTTTGCCATTTATATATTTTCAAGCTACTATTTTTGAGAACCACAGTGGGCTTCTTTTCCTCTTACTTTTACTGGCCTCACAAAAAGGTTTGTCGCCTTTACAATAACTCCTTTCAGTTTTGCCCATTACATTTCTACTCCTTCCAGACAACATTTCCTTGATGTAATCCCACATTCAAAGTTAGTTTTCCTTAAAGTCTAGAACCTTTACTTTTGAATTAACCCTCTCTATACCTGTCTTAATATTAAACTGTACCATGCAGTGATCACTAGGTGCCAGATTACCCACTATAACATCAGAAACACTTTCCCCGTTTGTAAGCACTAAGGGCTCCTTTTACTAAGGTGTGCTAGTGTTTTTAGAGCACACAGGATATTACCATGCGATACACCGCATGCTACACGGCTAGAACTAACGCCAGCTCACTGCTGGCGTTAAGGTCTAGCACGTGCGGTAATCCAACGCTTGCTATTTCGTGCATTAATGCCCTAATGCGGCTTAGTAAAAGGAGCCCTAAGTCCAGTATGACTCCATCCTGTGTGGGTTCCATTATCATCTGCTGGAACAGTTCTCCTTGTAGAGAATCCAGGATCTCCCTACTTCTAGAAGACCACTTTGATTGTACCACAGAAAAGCAGTAAATCAAATCCCTTTACACTTACCCTTTCTTTTACAAAACCATAGCACGGTTTTTAGTTGTGGTGGTAACAGCTCTTATGTTCATAGAATTCCTATGAGCATCAGAGTTGTTACTGCCATGGCCGGCGCTAAAAACTACGCTACAGTTTTGTAAAAGGGGTTAATGCCTTACAGATGTGTCTTCTAAATTCAGACTAAGGAAAATTTATTGAATAGATGCCAAATGGAAAATGCTCCTTAGTTATAAAATCTAGCTTTTTAACAACTCAAAATTATTATCATCTTTTCTTTTATATCCTAAATATTTGTTCTATTATTGAAAGGACACTGACATCTGTCCACTGGCAATATTTTTCAGCAGCTTACGGTAAAGGCAAATGCAGCTGTTACTGGAAATGTTCATCTGAAAAATGCAGACTGTGTTTTAATGCATTGAAGGATAAATAAAAGTTTTAATGCTTTTTGCATCATTTTTTTTATTACCATTAAAAAAAACACACACACATAAAGACAGGAGAAAACAATATCTATGCGAGTAGCTTCATTTCCCAAGAGAAGATATAGAACTCCCAAACATATAATTGTAATTTATATATCTTTTTTTCATGTATATTTGGCTACATAAATGTTTAAATGACCTTTTTTATTTTTTTTAATATACCAACTGGTATAACACCCCCTAAAAAAAACACCCCAAAAAACACCCCCCCCCCCACAACAACAACAACCCACCATGACATGATGTTACTTTGCTGGAAGGTGTGTGTTCAGAGGTGGAGGTTGGGTGAAGAAAGGGCAAAGGTCACATGTAAAAACATAGAATATAAAACAGGTGAATCTACATGTTTATGTAGAAACCGGGCAAGGCCCGGACTGGATCAGACCAGAGTCTTGATCCGGATCACCCAAACCTCGGCTGAGCGGTAAGGTGAGGTATGGAGGGTAGCTGGGTATGCTGAATAAAGAAATAGGACAACAAAATTGTCCAGTTTATCTTTTATTTCACCTTCTGTAGCACAGTGCACACTTCTTGAGAGGATGTGCTCAAAACCTCTCAGCATTCATAGGAATATAAAAATCAAATCCCAAAACAATTTCATAAATCAGTTTCATCAGCTCGCAGTCCTTGGCCTCAATATGGCTCATACCACAACTGTCATTAACAGCAACTTGCCTCTGAGGCTACTCCCTGGGGTGAAAGCAGCAATTCACACTCCAGGACATGGGATCCTTTCTAAACTCGCAGATCAAAGTCACTCCAGATCCTCCTCCCAAAAATCCCAACTAGATGTACAAAGGAAAACATAAATCTGTTTTATCTCAATGTCTGTGCTTTACCAGAAACTCTAGTCCAAATTAGCAGTCATCTGGATTCAAATTTAAACACAAAAATTAGCAACCTGCACTGCCTTGCCAGGTTGCACACAGTTCCTATGTGACTTCAAAACTATGGTACCGGCTAGAGAATGACACGGTGACCCGCGGCCACCGCATTTTAGCCGCGGGTCACCCGCCGAAACGGGGAACGAAAACTAGCAGTCGCTGCGGCGACGGGGACAAGGCCATTCACCGCCCGTGGGGCGGTGAATGGTCTTGTCCCCGCAGTGAGGCATGAAGGATTGCGCGGTCCCCGCAGCACACACCCGCCTGCCCAATTGATCCTAGTGTTTAGCCAGCTCTCTCCCTTCTCCTCACCTTAGTTTGTAGGTTTTCTTTTTCGGTGACCCGCACGCTATCAGAGAGCCGCGCACCCGCTGCTGCTCAGTTTCGATCTTCTGCTCTGACGCAACCGGAAACAGGAAGTTGCAGCAGAGCAGAAGATTGAACACTGAGCAGCCGCGCGTGCGTGGCTCTTTGGGAAAGCGTGCATGTCGCCGAAAAACAAAACCTACAAACTAAGGTGAGGAGAAGGGAGAGAGCTGGCTAAACAGTAGGATCCATTGGGCAGGCGGGTGGTGGCTGCGGGGACCGTGCGATCGCTCGTGTTCCCGGCTCAAATTGGAAGGAGGGAGTGAAAGGGAAAAGGATTCTGGGCCAAGAGGATGAAGACGGAAAAAAAACCCACAGCAGGAAAGAAAGGGAAGGACAGGCAGGTGAGCCAGATGCTAGAAGCAAGGGGGGGGGAGGGGGAAGAAAGAGGGAAAAAAGCTAGATGGGGTTGAAAAGAAGAGACACACTGGTATGGAAGAGGAAGATAGGGGAAATCTGGACACAGGAAGGTAACAGAAAGAGGGGAAATTATGTGCATGGGGCATAGGGACAGTGACATAAAGGGGACATGCCATAGGGATGGTATATGGACACAGGGGGGGGGGCAATGGCAGATACATAGGGGAGATATTAGAAATGGGGAAAATAGCACAGAAGCGAGATGGTTTGTGGGGATGGGACAGGGACCGAGCTTGCAGGCTCCAGTGGCTTGCACAAATTACATTGTAACGTGCCATGAAAATAAGAGGGAGGAAGGTAGATAGATAGGCCACGCGAGAGGAGCTGAAGGGTAGTAGAAAGGAACAGATGGTAAAGGAGGGAGGGAAGGGTGGTGGTTGAAAGGAATAGGACAGACATTGAAGGAGGGTGGAGAGGAACAGACCCCGAAGGGAAATGTGGAAGACAGAGTGGGAAGAAGACAGATGCCAGACTATGAGGGAGCGGAGGGAATAAGATGGGTGCTAGACCAATTGGAGGGGGGGTGAAGGGAGAGGCACAGTAACAGCAAGTGGAAGACGCAGAGAGAAGACACACAGTGGATGGAAGGAATTGAATGAGAAGATGTGGAAAGCAGAAACCAGACAACAAAGGTAGAAAAAAAATTATATTTATTTATTTATTTTTTGCTTTAGGATAAAATAGTATATTAGTTGTGTTGATAAAAATTTATAAACAAAGCCCTGCCAGCTGAACATCTCTTTCTCTAGTTCAGCAGCAGGAACTTTGATTTATAAGAAAGGAATAAGCTAAATATTACAGTACTAAGGCTTATATGGATGCAGCGGGGACGGTGACGGGGCGGTGAATGGGATGGCAGTGGCGGTGACGGGGCGGTGAAAGGGATGGCGGTGACGGTGACGGGGTGGTGAAGGGAACGGCGGTGACGGGGCGGTGCAGAGGATGGTGGGCCGGTGACGGGGCGGTGACGGGGACAGATTTTTTCCCCGTGTCATTCTCTAGTACCGGCTTTAACTTTTCCACTTTAATTCCATAAGGCATCACCACTTTCTTCTTGCATCAATACTTTGCACTCTCAAAAGCTTCAACACATTTCCATTACTTCACACATTATTACTTCAGCAGGTTCAGTTTCCATATCCCCATTAGTTAGTTCTTTTGATGATAAACTGAATGGTAAAGTTTCAAGTTTATTATAATTTGATGAAAAGCTAATCAAAATTCTAAGCATTTAACAATTAAAAAATTTAAAATAGGGAACAATTAACATATTTGTGGTTCTTTATTCCTTACTGTTATCTAGTATTTCTGTCTTTCTCCCTGCCTCCCTTGCACTGCGAGTTTGAATCTCTCTCTAACCTTCCCCTCCCCATGGTTCTACAGATTCACAGTCATAGCATCACTGATGACAATAGTTAGCTTCCAGCAAGGGTTTTTCCTCTGCCTTGTCCCACCTATAGCAAGTTACATCAGAGGAGGCAGGGCACAGCAGAGGAAAAGCCCTGGTAGAATCTTCTGTTGTCACTGGTGCTACTGCTGGCAAGGATAACTGGGTCATTGCAAGGCTGTCTTTCTTTTGGGTTTTATTAAGTAAAGGTATTTTGTTTTCCTGCCTAGCTCTAGAAGCAGGATTGGGAGTAATAACAGGTGAAGCCTGCCCCAAACCCTTTACTTTTGTTTTAGACTCTGAGCACTAGTGCTGCCCGATTCAGAGAAAAATATTTCGATTCGATTCACCCTGTTGAATCGATTTTTCGATTTGATTCGATTCACTGTTAATGACTCAGCTTTTTAAGTTTAAATATTTTATTTAACCAAGTCAATATCATATCAAAAATTCCCAGCTTCCATCCCCAGCCCCCCAGACTCACCAGCCCCCCTGCTGAATCTCAGCTCCCATCCCCAGCCCCCCTGCCGATTTCAGCTTCCATCCCCAGCCCCCAAGACTCACCACTCCCCCTGCTGATTCTGAGCACTCCCTGCCGATTCTCAACCCCCCCTGCTGATTCTGAGCACTCCCTGCCGATTCTCTGCCCCACTGCTGATTCTGAACACCCCCCGCCGATTCTCAGCCCCCCCTGCCGATTCTGAGTACCCCCTGACAATTCTGAGCACCTCCTGCCGATTCTCAGCCCCCCTGCCGATTCTGAGCACTCCCTGCCGATTCTCTGCCCCCTCTGCCAATTCTGAGCACCCCCTGCCGATTCTCAGCCCTCCCTGCTGGTTCAGTTACTTACTCGACTGGATGTGGAATCGCGGGGAAGAGAGGAGAAATGTGGAGACAGCCAAAAAATACTCTTTGCTTTAGACTGGTCCGCTGCACGAGGTCTGCTCGCTCCCCCTCGATGTCCCATGTCCTTTCGTTTCTTCTGATGTAACTTCCGGTTTTGCAAAACCAGAAGTTACATTAGATGGGAACGATTCCAGCGGCCGGCAGTGAAAAAAGAATGAACTTTAATCGGGATGAATCGGTAAGTCCGTTTTTTTTACAAAAATGAACCGATTCGAATCAATTCACCTGTTTCGAATCGGTGAACCGATTCGAATCGTGAATCGGGCAGCACTACTGAGCACTGCAGGGTCTCTTTAGGCATCACAGGACAATGTGACAATGTGCATAATGTGCATAATCAAAGTTCAGACATTTACACCAGCTCACCTGCAAGGTGTACCAACAGTATCACCTGAATTCTATAAAGGCCACCCAAAGTTAGATGCTCAAATCTAAGTGCAATCCCAAGATGCACCGCATTTTAATTAGTTAACAAATCAATTGCAGTCAATTATTGGATGATAGCAACCAATTATTGATATGAACTGGCACTAATTTGGATTTGCATATGCATCAGCTAGCAGGCTATTTTATAAACCTTGGAGCATAAATTCTATAGTACAATCCAAAAAGGGGATAAAATTTGGGTCCAATGCTATAGAATTGGGCCATTTACATACCCAAACACCATGAGTTGTGAGCTTGCAATTACCCCACGTTTCATCTGGGTTATGACTTATGGCTCATTTTATTTAATATATCGCCCTTCCTCGGGCAATAATAGGTTGACACAAAGTTAAAGGCATATAAATTAGAAAGGAACTACAAAACAAAAAGTGAAAAGATAGCAAAGGTGGAAACATAACAAGCAAAAAAAAAATATATATACTTTTTTTTCAGAGTTATAGTTTGCAGGCTGCATCACTAGTAGATCCTAAGTGTCATCCTAATCTAGCTGAATAGAAAATGTTCTTTCAAAAAGGTAATTTTCAACAGGCTTCTGAATTTCAAGTAAGTAAACTAAAGGCAGATTGAGCTGGGAAGGGAATTCCAGAGGGCTGGTGAAGGACAAAAGAATGCTCTAGCTATGCTGAATTCATAATGAATTGAACCAGCAGGGTAGGGGATGAGGGTGTGTGTGTTATGAAGATGTTGGTCATTTAAGGAACGGAAAGCTCTTGGTGGGCAATACAGGTGAATGAGTGAGGAAAAATAAGCTGGGCTATTACAATGCATCAATTTGAAGGTTAGGATAATAATTTTGAATTTGATACTGTAGCACCCCTTAGTTTCAGCGCAGCCCTGTCTTATCACACAGAATTAGAAAATCTGTCACAATGGTCTTTTATTCTGAGTTGAAATCCCCAAGATAAGGCTCACTTCCACTGAATTGCTACCAAGGTTTTAGGAACTTCAGGGTACATAAATTAAGTCTCCAGCAAAATACAAGCAAGGAAAGAGACCAACACTTTAAATAGCAGATTTATGTTAACAGTTTATGCATTAAATAAAATTTTACCCAGAAATTATTCAGGTAAATATTCTCTTAGAAAATTTATTATACCTTTTTATTTAACTTATCTCTCGATTCTATAACATTGAAACTTTATCTTTTCTCTCACAGGTAAATATTCAGGAGTATTGCAGGTAAGTACCCTTTAGTTTCCTTCTTTTGCCTATTTTTGTCTTCTTCACACTTTTCTTTATTGTGTCTTTTCTTTGTTAAACATGCAGGAACCTACTGAAGCTTCTCAGGTAAATATTACATTACATTACATTACATTACATTAGTGACTTCTATTCCGCCAGTACCTTGCAGTTCTAGGCGGATTACAAAAGAAGATAACTGAACATTTCCAGGAAAATTACAATTTAGGGAGCTGTTTACATGATTGAGATTTTGAAGAGAAAATTACAAGAGTGGTAGAGACTTTGAGGGGAAATTTACAAGAGAGGGGATGGACAAGGAGATGAGTTTTGATATCTAGATAAATTTTTTGAATAGCAGGATTTTGATTTCTTTTCGAAATGATTTGAAGTCACAAATATGTCACTTAAACACAATTAAACCTATTTTGTGCACACAGAAAATAAAGTTAAAAGAAAACCTTCAAGCAGGGGAAAGATCTTCTTGTGGTGGCTAGCATTAGTTGAGGAGGAACTCCATCAGGAAACTGGACCCTTTGAGCTCCTTTTACAAAGGTGCGCTAGCTGTTTTTGGGCACTAGCCGCTACCGCAGCCTTTTAAGCAGGCGGTAATTTTTCGGCTACCGCGCACTAATCTTGTGCATGTGCTAAAAACGCTAGTGTACCTTTGTAAAAGTTGTCCTTTATTTATTTAGCCCGTCCTCCCAAAGGAGCCCAGAATGAGTTACAGGAGTACATTCATAGTATGGGTAGGACAAACTTTAATGAGAAATACAGACTTTACAGCATTTACAGTATCGACAAGGGGGTTTAGGTTACAGCATTTACAGTAAAGATATAACAAACAGACTTAAAATACAGACTTAGTAGGCATAGGGTGGATTAAATTGCAGCGTTTACAGTGTAGGTATAACATGGAGGTAACATAGCTTTCCTAGCTCTTTGTTGTCAGAGAATGTGGTGGTAATACAGGCTATATTTGCGCTAAAAGGCCTTTCCCTTGTTGAAAAACTCGGCTCCTCCCTCGCTTTCAGAATCACTGAGCTCTGGAACATCCTTACCTCCCCTCTCAGGATTCAGAGCTCTCTCCAACTCTTCCGTAAACATCTGAAAACCTGGTTATTCTCAAAAAGTAACTCCTCCTCCCTCTCTGGTCATTTTAGTCCTCTAATTCTTTTCTCCTCTTTTTGCCTCCACTGGAGTTCCTTTCTACCCTAACTCTTGTTAACCGTTTCGAGCTTTACAAATGTAGAGATGATGCGATATACAAACCTAAGGTTTAGATTAGATTAAATTAGATGACACCGGAAACAGTTGACACTGGACTGTAGTCTTAACTCTGGAAGCCACCACACAGTCAGAATTCCTTCTTTATAGTTTTCTCAAACATTACGCTTCACCAAAATGTTTTTTTTTTTAACTTAGAAATTGCTTTACAACCTTCTTGAATTACTTAAAATAGTCTTATTGTCTTCAACTATCAACTTTACTAGTTTTAATTACTCTTAAATCTAAAAAATTAAACAAAAGAACTTCCTTTTTGCTACTCAAATCAAAATCCTAACTCTAATCACTGAAAAACTGTTGAGAATCCCAAATGCACACTCTCTTAGAATTCTTTCCAACATTGATAACACCATCTAAACCAGGGGTGTCCAACCTGTGGCCCAAGGGCCGCATGCGGCCCCGTGAAGTATTTTGTGCGGCCCTGGTTGAGGGCAATGCAGTGTTTTCCTCTGCTGCCCCTGGGTGTTTACCGTCTTGCCGGCTCCCTCCTCTGTCTTGCTGCAGCGTTTGCGCATTTGTGCGGCCCCAGAAACATTTTTTTCGGCCAGTGCGGCCCAGGAAAGCCAAAAGGTTGAACACCCCTGATCTAAACATTCTCCAGGGTCCTGAGCTCAAGGTCTCAGCATTTATTTGCTGCTCTATGCAGATACATTAGGGCTTTTCCCCTCCAAGTGAGTTTTTAAACAATTTTTTTTTACACTTTGGTACCGGAGAAATAAAGGAGTAAGATGATCAAAATGTGAAGCATGAAAGAAGACAAATAGCTGTGTTTTGAATCATTTGTAGTCTGTGAAGTTGAATTTGAGGTAGACCCACATAAACACTATTGCAGTAATCCAACTTTGAAAGAATTAGAGAATAAATAATAGTGTTTTGTGAATCTTATTCAAGAAATGAACAAATAGAACAAAATTGTCTTAAAGAATAGAAGCAAGATTTAGGGCTCCTTTTACTAAGCTGCAGTAGCGTTTTTAGGGCGCGCTAACCCCTGCGCTATGCGAAAAACTAACGCCAGCTCTATGGAGGCATTAGCGTCTAGTGCGTGCAGCATTGTAGCACGCATAAACGCTAAAACCGCTAGTGCATGCGCTAAGGGCTCCTTTTATCAAGCCGCGCTAGCGGTTTAACTCACGGAATACCGCGCGCTACCCGCTAATGCCTCCCTTGAGCAGGCGGTAGTTTTTAGGCCAGCGCGGAGGTTATCGCGTGATGAAAAGTCGCACGCGCTAACCCCACTAGCGTAGCTTGATAAAAGGAGCCCTTAGTTACTGCTGAGATTTGATATTCTAAAGAGCTGTTAAATGCTAGCATCCATATTTGGGGGCAGGAATCAGCATTCTGTTTTATAAAAAGTGCTCCACTCATAGTACACTTTATAGAACTGCCTAGCATCGTTATGTGTTTGTTGTTTTTTTTTTGTGTGTGTGTGTCAATTTTTGAGTGCCATTTACTGAATCTAGTCCTATATGTCTTAGGCAATTGCTTTTCTTTATAAAATATTTGCTGAAATGGACATAAAGCTCATATTACATCAGTCCTATGTGGAGAATAATTAAGCTCTGGAATATGTTGCCAGAGGATGTGGTAAGAGCAGTTAATGTAGCTGGTTTTAAAAAAGATTTAGACATGTTCCTGGAGGAAAAGTCCATAAACTGCTGTTGAGACAGACATGGAAGAAGCCATTGCTTGCCCTGGATCGGTGGCATAGAATACTGCTACTATTTGGTTTTCTGGCTGCCAAAACGTCCTAAATTACTGATTTTTTTTTTTTTTAAAAGGGATGTATAGTGGCTCTTGATTCAAAAATGGATGTTTATCTCCAATTTTGTACATCTTACAGGAAATGGCCAAATTTGGACTTAGACGTGCTATTGAAAATGGCCCTTTATCTATCATAAGGAAACCTCTACATGGTTAGAAACAATATAAGGGTAAAGAGCCATCGATTTGATATACCACTTTTCTGTGATACAACCACAGAAGTTCACATATTCTATGAATGAACTGTCTATAAAAAAGGTAAAAAGAAATAATACCCTTTACTTATTTATGTACAAATGTATAGATTGTAGTCCTTATAAGATGCTGCCTAATATATTATACTGTCAAATTAAAAGATCAAGTACTTCACTTCCCAAATGACTCTCAGACTAATTCACCCACGGCTGTATCAGTAACCATAGAAAGTAAGATATAAATGATAACTAGGATGCTTGTCCTGCCAACCTATGGAGTACAGGGGCTACAGGGAGGGTCTCCAAATTGCAACACTGTTAAACCACCAGCACTGAACTACTTCATGCACCTTATATTTCTCAATTTTCTCTCTTAAATATTAGAAATGGATAATGCAACAATAGTCAGCACTTCAGCTGCATTGTTTACATATCATGCTAAGCAGAGTTATCAAAATTAAATTATGATAAGCAATGAAGACTGCAAATATATCCCTCCTTTTACTAAACCGCGATAGCAGTTATTAACGCAGGGAGCCGCACTGAGTGCTCTGTGCTGCTCCCGTCTCTTATGAGCGTCAGGAGCCGTGCAGCTCCCTGCACTAATAACCACTATCACGGTTTAGTTAAAGGGGAGGGTGGGGGATAGATACTATTGGAAGACTGAATTTTGTAACTAAAATTCTACAAAGTGGGAAACTGCTTTTTAAGCATCCTAAATTATTTTATTAAATAAGTGACTTGGAGATAAATGGGCTGAGGCTGTGAGTTTTTTAAAAAAAACCCTAGTTTGACATGTCATTAATTTTCATTCCTGAATACTCGTATCAGCCGTATTGGCTTAGCCAGATGTCTCTTTCAAGTGTAACAGGAAAAAAAAATACATTTAAAGTACTTACATGGGAGGGGCAGGAGAGAAATCCTGAGAGCTGCTCAGATGCTGGGCCCATGCACGGAGCCTAGGAGTTACAGGGATCAAAAAGAGGCAGGAAGCTTGAGGGAAGCAGCACTTAATAGCAGCTGTCTCATTAAAAGCCCCAGTACCATTATTGTGAGCTACGGGAGAACAGAGCAGAGGGATAAAGGCAGCACAAGGAATTGGTGAGGAAATGATGTGTGGCTGCTGTGAAAATTTATGTCAGCTCTGGAGTTTGCGTTTGTGGAAGAAGTGAATATTCTTGAAATAATATTTCTTGTAAATATTTGATTTCAAGGGAAATTCTGCAAGTTAAACCTGCTTATGGGCTGTTGAGCTGAAGTGTGTAATGAGAAAGCTGTGAAGGAGGATACAGCTGAATTTGTGTGAGTTGTGGGTCAAGAACTTATCTGATACCTGCTGCTTTTCATGATTTATTGAGATTTCTAAATGAAGTTTGGTGTTATTTTTCAAAGGAAAATTGATAAGAACTTTAAAAAAAAAACTTTATTTAGTTTTTAATGCCAACAAAAAGTATAATACAATTTACATACCAATAATAATAATCAAATAAGCACTTATAAACAATCAGAATCTATACAAAAGATAAAAATTCCCTCCCTTACCATCAGGAATAATACCAAAACAAAAGATATACCCCCCTTGATGTGTGGGTGCAATACAATGGAAAATAAAGATAAAGGGCAACTATAACAAATCTACAAAAGACATCAATGCACCCCAAACCAATCTGAATATATTATTATGCCCCAGCAAGCCAGCATTTATTTTCTCATACTTATAAATTAAGCATAAGCTCGCCCACCAGAAAGGAAAACTAAGGCGATCCCAATTCTTCCAATTGCGAGTAATCATTTGCATGGCTATCCCGGTCATAATTAGGAAAAGCCAACAATTATAGTGGTCCATGGGGGGCTTAATATGCAATAACATTCCACATATAACTACCTCATACGTCAATGGAATTGATGCCTCCAGTATGGTATTAATCTGTCCTCATATTGACTTCCAAAAGTTAAGTATTAAAGGACAATAGAACAGCAGATGATCCAGTGTCCCTACATCAAGACGACAGTGCCAGCATCTATTAGATTTAGAACTATCTAATTTTTGTAAACGAACAGTGGTCCAGAAACTTCTATGTAACCAAAAAAAAGCATGTTTGTCTCATAGATGCTGATGCTGTACATCTCATCCTCCAAGTCCAAATTCGTGGCCATTGAGATGCAGAAATATGCTGCTTTATCTCAATGCTCCAAATGTCTCTAAGACAAGTTTTTGGCTTTTTATTCAAGAATTCAGATATTAATTTATACCACCGAGCGGCCTGATGTCCTAGCAAATCTGTCTGGAAGCATAGAACCTGCAAGCTATAATAATTTTTTAAATTTCGCCATTCAGAGAACCCCTTCTGAATGGCTTGCTTCAACTGCAACCACTTATAAATTTGAGACTTTGAAATACCAAAAGACACTCCAAGAAGAGTCAGAGCATGGAGTCCCCAGCCTCCGGCTCTGAACTGTGACATAAAGTCAAGGCCCGCCTCTAGAGAGCTAAGTAACTCCTGTGAGTATGTTTGGTTTTATGGGAGGTATGTCTGTGGGGTGTTTGCTGCATGATTGTTGTGACTTGAGGCCGTGTGTTTGGAGTTTGCGTGTGTTTGCTTGGGGGGTATTCTGCTACTTAAAAATGTCAATTGTGTAGGGCGTCCAGCCGATGGATTTCTGTATTATACCTCATCTAGTGTCATGTTTTTTCACTCATTGCTCGCTCTGGTTGTTATGCCTATCTTTGTATTCTCCACTTCTGGTTGTATGTCCCTTTGCAATTGCTAATAAAAATATTAAAAAGAAAAAAAAGAAATACCAAAAGATTGTTGCAGTCGTGAAAAATCAAGCATTTTCCCATTTGATATAACATCATCTAGTGTACGTATGCCTGCCTGCATCCAGTGCTTCCAGGTGATCTTAGACTCGCCAATTTGAATCTGGAGTTTAGCCATAAGGATTGACACGTGGAATTCTCTACTGGCATTTCTGTTAAATTGTTAATAAATGTCAAGGTTTTCCAGGTGTCAAATATAATACTATTGTCCTTAACATAACTAGGTAACTTTTCAAGTGTATTTAAGAATTTAAAGTGAATTTTTGTGACTTCTGTTGCTAAAAAAGTATTAAGTACTGGGAAATAGAAAATTTTAATCCCTGTACTGTGTAAGACCACAGATTCAACTCAGATTGCCTAATATTATTGGTGTTTAAAACAAATGTTTTATCTTTAATTTAGTATTTAGCTGTTTTTCTGCTGGAGGGCATTACTAATCTGATAAGACCCTAACTAGTATACACTGGTTGGGTGAAGCTTGGAGAATATGAAACTATTTTTGAAAACTAAGGGGCTGATTCTGTATAGGATGCTAGTCTCACGTCGCCTGTTTCTTTTGAATTGTATGCCAATTGTTCAATATCATGAGGCACTGTGCATCTTGGACCCCTGAGGAAGGAGTATTTTTCGAAACACGGACAGTGTTTGGTCCTGTCTTCTTACAAGTGAGAACCACCATTTAGACAACAGTTGTTGTTGTTGTTGTTTTTAAATTGACCCCAATAAAGTTCCTGTGCTTTGTACATCATTTATGCAGTTTCTCTTTGTTGCTGTTGCTTGACTTTTACTGCAGATTTGTTGGATTTTTTTTTCATTTTTGCTTTGGCTTACATAACATAAAACATAAATCTTTATTTATATACCACATTAGCCTTTTGGTTCAAAGCTGTTTACAGAATGAAAAAACAGAGAGAAAACAGCAAATTGCAAAATTTAAGGAATAATACAACATATTAGTGGGAATACAACAGAGGTATGTGAAGAGTGAAATAATGAGAAGGGGTGGTCTAGACTTAGATTAATAATGTGAATGATAGTTAATTTAAACTGGGTCATCCTGTTTGGGGAAGAGGAATGTTTTTAGGAGCTTCCTGAAATGCATGTAAGATGTTGAAGATTGGAATAGTTGACTCCATTCCGGATCTTTGGAAGCTGCTTGGTAGGGTAAAAGTTTATTGATGAATCTCTTGTGGGTGAAACCTTTAATTGAGGGGAAGGCAAAGAATGACTGAGGTCGAGTGGATCATCCAAGTCTGGAGAATGAGAATTGGTTGGTAAGATAATTGGACAGTAAACCATTTAGAGATTTATAGAGGAGACAACCAAATTTAAAAAGTACTCGGTTCTCAATTTTCAGCCAGTGGAGTTTGTTATAGAAAGGTGTTATGTGATCAAATTTTTTTCAGGTTAAATATTAGCCTTAAGTGGTGTTTTGAATGATGCTTAGTTTCTGGAAATGTGTATGTAGTCCCGTTAAGTAGATGATGTAGAGTTTGGGGAGAGAGCTCTTATGGTTTCTGGAAGGATGAAATGCTGTGTAGGTTGCTGTGGAAGAACATATTTGTTAAATATTGATGAAGTATTTGTTCTCAAAAAGGAAAGGCTTCATTTTGTTTTGAAATCTGGGGTAGTTAGGTTCTGTCTTGAAAATTATTGGAAGATTGTTCCAGGTGTTGGTGTCAAGGTAGGTGAGTAGCGAGTTAAATATGTGCTTGTATTTTACACTTTTCTGGTTGATATTGACCGGGAGTTGATGAAAAGGTTTATAAGTGGCTCTGTAGAGTTCACATATAGGATGTGGAACATTACACATGATAGTGTGAAGATGGTGCAAGCATTAATAGGTAGCCAATGCAGTCTACTGTAGCAAGATGAGATGTAATCATATTTTTTCAGTTGTAGTTTGTACATGAGGGTACAGTTAATACCAACATAGAGAGAGTTACAGTAGTCTAATTGGGATAGCACAAACATCTGTGTTAATATGGCAAAGTGATGATCATGGAAAAATGATCTGATCTTAGGTTCCTTATGCTAAAGAAGGGTTTTTTTTTCTATAGATTGGATATTTGAGATTCATAAGATAGGGTAGTGTCAAGGTTTTGTCTATATTTAGAGAGGTTCCTGATGATAGTGTAACAGTTGTAGGGACTGTTTGTGAGGTGTTATGAAACCATAGGACTTTGTTTTTTGTTATGTGTAGTTTGAGTTTATTGATTGTAGTTCAAGTATGTATTTTGTCTATGCCCTTGGATATTTTTTGAGAGACATCGTGTGCATTGTGTTTGATCGGTTTGAGCAGGAGGATGTCATATGCATAAGATAGTAAGCATTAATTGTTGCTGAAATTAATGTGACCAAAGGAGCTCATGAAGAGGCTGTATAGTATTGGGGAGAGTGGCAATCCATGAGAGACATAGGCGCCGCTCCATTAGGGCAGATTTTCACTCGCCTAATTTGACAGTGTCTTTGTCAGACACCTAATGATGCCTAACTCAGCCACATCTATTTTCCACCCATAACCGTGCCTACTTTTTTAACATAGATGCCATTAGATGTAGAAGGGTGCCTTCACTTAGGTGTTGCTAGGCATCCTAAGAGTTCTGCGTCAAACTCTTAAATTGCTTAATTAATTTTTTTGATTGGCTGATAACTGGCACAACCAATTACCACACCGATTAAGTAAATTAAAAAATTAAGGGCTCCTTTTATCAAGGTGCGGTAGGGGTTTAACGCACGGAATACCACACGTTAAACTGGCTGCCGTGCTAGCCGCTAACTCCTCCATTGACGAGGCATTAGTATTTTGACTTGCTGTGGGGGTTAGCGCGTGATGAAATGTCTGATGCGCTAACCCCTCTAGCGCACCTTGATAAAAGGAGCCCTAAGTTTGGCACAGATCCCGAACATAGGCGGCGCTAGGTAGCCACAATTAGAGCACCTAGATGCGCCTAATATAGGTGCCATTTGTAGAATATGGCCCTATTTGCTTTTTCCTTCAGTGGACTCTTCAATAGCTGCTGTAAGCTTTGTGATATACAGTAATATTGCTCATGTTGATTGAAAGCTGATATTCCCAAAAGGGACATCAAGGAGCCAAAACAATTTTGAACCATGAAGTCAGAAAATTTTTTACATATGTCCTGAAAATTTTCAGTGAAAACAATGACTTCTTTCAACACTGTTTGATATCATATAATTTGCTGATAGTATTATTATGCAGCATATTGTGTGAAACATTCAATTAACCCGGTGTCACTAATGTATTACATTTCATGCAAACTCGCAAAGTACTTTACAGTCAGAAAACACATGCAGACACCTACAGAGCTGATGGTATCTGATTTCTTTGCTCGCAAACTACATAATAATTTATTTAAAATGTACCATTTTGTAGAATGCAATGGAATCATATAATATGGTTGGCAAATTAGTATTGCAGTTGGAATATAAACTGCAATCTAGAAATGCCAGTTCCCTAATATCTCTCTCTCCCCTGCCCCACTGGGCTGACATATAGGAGCCCTCTTACTAAAGTGCGCTAAGCAGTTAGAGTTGGGTTTTAGCACACCTTCTGCACATCTGTATGGCAGGATCGTGCAGTAAAAAGCTAAATAACTTTCTCCCTAATATTTTGTCTCAAATGTGTTTGACTGAATAGTGGATCAGTCAGATTTCTGAGGAAGGCATCTGCCGCCAAAACATGGAACATATTAACACCCACTTTACATCGTTGAGGACATGTAATGAAGCTAAGGGGGGACAGGTTCAGGACTAATGTCAGGAAGTTCTGCTTCACTCAGAGAGTGGTTGACACCTGGAATGCCCTCCCAGATGAGATTATTGCGGAATCGACCGTCCTAGGCTTCAAGAGCAAACTAGATGCATATCTCCTTAAGAGAGGCATATAAAGATATGGTGGACTATAAATTACAACAGGTGTACATCTGGCAGGGCCTCCGCGTGTGCGGATCGCCGGACTTGATGGACCGAAGGTCTGATCCGGAGATGGCATTTCTTATGTTCTTATGTTCTTATGTTCTTATGTTGATCACTTACGCTGTCATCTACAATCAAAAATTGTTCATATAATAAAATTGTGTGTTTTCATCCCAATACTATGGTTCCTAACCCCACTTTGTTTGTTTTGTGTCTCCTTGACTCTTAGCACATGCTAACTGTTAGCATAAGGCCATTGTAATTCCCTTCTCATTAACATTACACAAAAGGAAAAAAAAAGACTACAATTAATTCAGAATACGGCTGTGAAATTAATCTACAACGCAAAAAAATACGATCATGTTACTCCCCTTCTTATCAGATCTCATTGGTTACCGGTAAATCACCGTATTACGTTTAAACTATTACTTTTAGTTTTTAAAACCATCACTTTCAATGAGCCACAATTCATTAATAGATGGTTAATCCCTTATAACACGACTCGTTCACTTCGCTCTTCTTCTTCCAACCTCCTGTCGGTCCCCTCGTTGAAGGTGATTGGAACTAGGCGTAACGACATGTTCTCTGTTATTGCCCCTCAGTCTTGGAATCTCTTACCGCAACACATTAGGGAATTAAAAGATTTATCCATTTTTAAAAAAACACTAAAAACATTTTTTTTTAAAGATGCATATGATTCTTAATATTTTATTATACTTTTTTATTTATCTATAAATTTACTTCCCCTTCCTACTTGTTTTTTCCTTTGTTATTACTCTTCCTTTCCTATCCAATTATTGTAATTTCTTTCCTATTTATCCTCACAATTCAAGTATGTCTCTATACCCTAACTAACATTTTAATATACGTATGTAATTAAGTATGTTTACTATTTACAAAATTTACTTTATATTGTCACTAATATTTAATTTGTATGTATTAAGGTATCAATCTGTATGTATTAAGGCTTTGTACATCGCTTAGTGATTTAAAATAGGCGATTCATTAAGAATAATTAAACTTGAAACTTGAACTTGGTAAGAATCCTGCATATATAAGACTGCATATAAGTTAGTCCTGTCTTTTTGCAGTAAACCATAGCTGCTTAAATGCTGAATATCACACTTACTAATAACACAATCAAAATTTCACAAGGGTCCTTAATCAAGAATATTTCACATATGGTAATATAATTATTCCACCATTTGAATACCCTTATGGTTTTACTATTTTTCCCATACAGTTTTAAAGGATCCTCAGCGGCACCACTTGGAACTCAATAGCATTTCATTGTACCAAGCTTTACGTGTCAACTCGTCATCGGGTCCCGATAGTTTTAATAATTTTATTGTATATTCTTCACTTCTGCATTTTTATAACGCTTTAAAATTAATATTTTTATAGTTTTATAAGCTGTCACTTAGCTTTTAGATGTGGTCTCCGGCTAGGGGAATGTCATACCGACATGTTTCGCTAGAAATAGCTTTATCAAGGAATTTTCCCCTATAAAAACAGCAAAAGTTACATTAGACACTGTCCAAACAAAATCGCTATCTCAGTGACCCATATACTTTATAAAGAATCACTCTGATAGCATGCTTCTTACCCAATAATAAGCCGTCAGCCCTTATGACCACTCTGTCTTTAGAGATGGCGGCGGCGTCTTCAGCTAAGCTTTTATATCTACAGGCCCGGGATCACTGTACTACGTGGCAACAGCGTCACGAGGCCCGACGCCGGTTTTAAGGTGGACATACTATTCATTTAAATTCCGCTCCATAAAGAAGATAAAGAAGATATCAATGCCCCCTACCCAGACTAAATCAAGGTCCCCCATTCTAATTCCCCATTCAGCCCATGAGGTATTACTGTGTTAAGATGATAAATCCATCGTTGCTCTTTATAATTTAGTAACGTCTCACTATTACCTCCCTCCCTCCCAATCTCCAGGCTCTCTATCACACGCCACTGGATCTGATCCATACTGTGCTGTTTAGCTAAAAAATGTTCAACCATAGGGGCTAATAGATTTTTAGTTTTTAAACGTGACTTATGCTCGTTCAGTCTGATATGTACGGGTCGCGAAGTCCTACCCACATATACCAGATTGCACGGGCAAACAATTACATAAACCACATCAGCAGACTGACAATTTGTATCCTGGAACAAATTAATGATTTTTCCAGATTGAGGATCCATCCAAGTGGGTCCCTTAATGGTAGTGGAACACCACTGGCAGTGTCCACACTCACCATGATTTCCCAGTTTATGATCTCTATATGACCCTAGCTTTTGTTGGATCAGAGTCTGACCAATCGTTTTGCCTCGTTTGAAGGCAAACATTGGGATATCTGCCATTGTTTGGTGGATTTGTAGTACATGCCAGTACTTTTTTATCAAAAAGATAAGTTGCTTTGCAGCTACTGAATAAGGGAGAACACAGATAAGTTTATCCGTGTCCTCTTCTACATGTTGCTCTGCCAAAAGAAGATTTCTATTAGCATATTTTGCCCTAAGGAAGGCTTGCCTAATAGCTCTTACTGGATAGCCCCTATCAATAAAACGCTGCTCAAGGTCCCTGGCTGCTATCTTAAAGTCCTGCTCATCTGAAGATGTTCTTCGAGCTCTCAGAAATTGGCTAATAGGGAGACTGAATTTGAGATGGTACGGATGATGGCTAGAAAAATGGAGAAGAGTATTACGGGACACTGGTTTCCTATATAATTGAGTCTTCAACTGTAAATCTTGTTTAATGATCAAAATGTCTAAAAATTCTATTCTTTCCGTACTATATACGGGGGTGAACTGGAGATGAGGATTCCTTGTATTGATCCAGTCAAGAAATTGAGATAGCTCATCCACTGACCCTTCCCACAGAAAGAATATATCATCCAGGAACCTCTTCCAAAGGGTAATCTTTTCAAAAAAGGCCGAAGTATAGATTTCATGTTCTTCAAACCGGCCCATATACAGGGCTATCCAGTAAGAGCTATTAGGCAAGCCTTCCTTAGGGCAAAATATGCTAATAGAAATCTTCTTTTGGCAGAGCAACATGTAGAAGAGGACACGGATAAACTTATCTGTGTTCTCCCTTATTCAGTAGCTGCAAAGCAACTTATCTTTTTGATAAAAAAGTACTGGCATGTACTACAAATCCACCAAACAATGGCAGATATCCCAATGTTTGCCTTCAAACGAGGCAAAACGATTGGTCAGACTCTGATCCAACAAAAGCTAGGGTCATATAGAGATCATAAACTGGGAAATCATGGTGAGTGTGGACACTGCCAGTGGTGTTCCACTACCATTAAGGGACCCACTTGGATGGATCCTCAATCTGGAAAAATCATTAATTTGTTCCAGGATACAAATTGTCAGTCTGCTGATGTGGTTTATGTAATTGTTTGCCCGTGCAATCTGGTATATGTGGGTAGGACTTCGCGACCCGTACATATCAGACTGAACGAGCATAAGTCACGTTTAAAAACTAAAAATCTATTAGCCCCTATGGTTGAACATTTTTTAGCTAAACAGCACAGTATGGATCAGATCCAGTGGCGTGTGATAGAGAGCCTGGAGATTGGGAGGGAGGGAGGTAATAGTGAGACGTTACTAAATTATAAAGAGCAACGATGGATTTATCATCTTAACACAGTAATACCTCATGGGCTGAATGGGGAATTAGAATGGGGGACCTTGATTTAGTCTGGGTAGGGGGCATTGATATCTTCTTTATCTTCTTTATGGAGCGGAATTTAAATGAATAGTATGTCCACCTTAAAACCGGCGTCGGGCCTCGTGACGCTGTTGCCACGTAGTACAGTGATCCCGGGCCTGTAGATATAAAAGCTTAGCTGAAGACGCCGCCGCCATCTCTAAAGACAGAGTGGTCATAAGGGCTGACGGCTTATTATTGGGTAAGAAGCATGCTATCAGAGTGATTCTTTATAAAGTATATGGGTCACTGAGATAGCGATTTTGTTTGGACAGTGTCTAATGTAACTTTTGCTGTTTTTATAGGGGAAAATTCCTTGATAAAGCTATTTCTAGCGAAACATGTCGGTATGACATTCCCCTAGCCGGAGACCACATCTAAAAGCTAAGTGACAGCTTATAAAACTATAAAAATATTAATTTTAAAGCGTTATAAAAATGCAGAAGTGAAGAATATACAATAAAATTATTAAAACTATCGGGACCCGATGACGAGTTGACACGTAAAGCTTGGTACAATGAAATGCTATTGAGTTCCAAGTGGTGCCGCTGAGGATCCTTTAAAACTGTATGGGAAAAATAGTAAAACCATAAGGGTATTCAAATGGTGGAATAATTATATTACCATATGTGAATATCACACTTAGCCATCTCTGAAAACCCTGACATTCAATTTCTGTTTGATTTTTTTATTTGTGGATGCATACGGCTGACAGACCAATAACTTTGATCAGTGCAGGCCTTGTGAGGATCAATCTGAAACTTGGAGCACACAATCAGTTTTAAACCTTTTCTTTACTTACTTTACTGTCGACTATGTAGTTCTATTTTCTGATTTTATTTAATTTTTAAATATTTTTACTATATGTAAACTGCATAGATGTTTTGCCATTGCGGTATATTAGATGTAGAATAAACCTGGAAACTTGGGTTTTGATGCTAGCAGTAGCCAGCAAAACACTTGAGGCCCGATGCTCAAAAGTTGCCGTTAAAATCCTGTGAGCTGTTGCAGTGCTGGTAAAATTTCTGATTTCTACCGTGTTTCCCTGAAAATAAGACAGTGTCTTATATTAATTTTGGGTCCAAAAAGCACACTAGGGCTTACTTTCGGGAATGTCTTATTTTATTTATTTTTTTTTTGCACAACAATCATCTCTTCCTTCCTCTCCTCCACCCCAATTCTTCCTCTTTCCTTTCTCTCCCCCCCAGTGCAGCATCTTTCCTCCCCTCTCACCCATTTCTTTGTACAGCATCTTTCTATCCCTCACTCCCATCCCCCTATGCATCAGAACCCCACCGACCTTCCCACCGTAAGACTGACATACCTCTGCTCCGAGATCTCCTAAAGCAGCAGGTGTGGGGGTTGCTGAATCGACGAGTCTGATTTTTTTTCCCCCCAGCAAATTAGGCAGCACTAGTGTCAAGGATGGAGTCACGGAGTGTCTGGGACATTTGGGGGGGTCGATCTTAACTAGGGGCTTATTTTTGGGGTAGGGCTTACATTAGGAGCATCTATAAAAATCATGCTATGGTTTATTTTCAGGATAGGTCATATTTTCGGGGGAACAGGGTAAATAAATGGTGCTCAAAAAGCTTTGAATGCAAATGAGGTTCACAGAAATCCCATTAGACCAGTCATTGCAGAAAGTGATTAACACTTGTAGTTCATGGAAAGAGGCATAAATGTGTGCATGTGCCAGGAAAAGCCATAAGCGTGCCTTATTGTAGTACATCATAGGCACACATCGTAAGAGTCATGGGGGGTGGAGAACGACCAGAAAACCATGCAAATGTAAAAATGCAAGATATATATGTTTTCTTTCTACACTTTTTTTTGAACTTTCACCTCTCATGCAATTGGCAGCTCCAGACTTGCCGGTATATGGTTTTAACGAACGAACCTGAGACGCGCTTTTAACGCACGTGTGTATACTTTATTTGTGTACCCTAACCCTATAAAAGTATGATGAATCTATCCCATACTTTGTTTTTTTAAAACTTCCACCTCTCATGCAACCGGCAGGCCCAGACCTGCTGGTATACGTTTTTAATACATGCGGTTCAACACTTCCAGCACCTTCAGACCTGATGGTAATTTTGGAGCATTAAAGGTTGGTGCTTTATTTTATGCATCACCCAGCAATGTCTGGGCATTACCCAGAGTACTCTTTTTAATATTAATGAGCTCGTTGTACATTTCCATAATATTCTTGGAGGCTGTTACAAAGCACGGGAAACATCACGCAGGGCCATTTTGTGCATTAGAAGCTAAAATGCTTGTACGCTAAACTGATTAGTACTGGTTTAGGTTTGAATGTTAAAGCACAGTAAGTTTTGAGCATCGGGGCCTTGATTGTTTAATATAGATTTAGATAGTGCTTCTTGGATAGAACACAAATTGGTGTTTATTGTTTTTGCAGCCTAGCTACTATTGCTAGTTACCTTTCCTTGAACTATGAGCAGGGCCGGATTTAGATAAAAAGAGGCCCTAGGCTATTCCACTTATGAGGCCCTTTCACCTCCCATTTTTAAGTTTGTAAATTACTTGAGAGATAATAAAATACTAAATTGAAGTTCCCTAGTGGGAGAACTACACAAGATAATATAAATCAAATAATTCCCACTTATAATCGAGTGTAAACTCTATTCTACATACAGGAGTCGGCCTCAGTAATGGAGTCTACGCGTAGTCGTATTCAATGACTGGGGTATTCAGCGTAGTTATAACAGCTCCTTATTCTCCAATCCAAGTTTCAAAAAATTGGAAAAAAAGAAAAAATAGAAATAGCTAATTTATAATAGGTAGAGTTTAATAATTTGAATAAATAAAAGATACTGGAGTAAGGCCAATGATTGGAGAATAAGGAGCTGTTATAACTACGCTGAATACCCCAGTCATTGAATACGACTACGCGTAGGCTCCATTACTGAGGCCGACTCCTGTATGTAGAATAGAGTTTACACTCAATTATACTCCTGTATGTAGAATAGAGTTTACACTCAATTATAAGTGGGAATTATTTGATTTATATTATCTTAGATAATAAAATACATCATTACTGTGATATATATCAATATGTTAAATGAAACATGTTGTTATTGGTACTAACTTTTATAAAAAATGTGACACGGATAATAAATTAAAAAAAGTCGAGAACACTTATTTGGACATTTATTCTCAGCACCATATATAGTACTTGTAACAATAACTTATCAAACATAACACACAACATTTACAAAGAAACAAAATTCAAATAATGAAAATCTTTGACTACGAAAATAAAATACGCAATAAAAATTATCATATTTTCTATCAAATTAAATTAAATATATTCAATACATTGAAGATTAAACCAAATTCAATTCAGATAAATTAATTCATAATAATTCGCATTTAAAGTTTAAGTATGAATTATTATGAATTTTAAGTCTTAAACTAAACCAAAAATGGAACTTTATTCAAACAAAATCCAGATCACAAAAAAGAAAATATCAAATTGTATATCATATTAAATTTTATGTTAATAGTTATTTTATTTAAGAACTGATTCAATCCAAGTATACATTTAAAACGAAATAGTAGATTAGAAGAATTTCTTTCTAAACTTTTTCACACAGAATTCTTCTATAAGTTCATCAAAATCTATTTTTCTGAAGGTCTCATTTTCGATGCACAAAATACTCAATGAAGACAACCTCGTCTGGGTCATTGTGCTTCTTAATTGATTTTTGATATTTTTAAGTCTTGAAAATGACCTTTCTCCAGTACAATTAGTGACTATTAAACTGAGAAACAGCCGTAAGATTGATTCCACATTGGGGAAGGCCACTTGAATATTTTCTTTGAATATTATTTGATACAAGTCTGTATGTGACAATGTGGAATTTTTTGAAGGTTTATGTGTTTATCTCATCTTTTCTAATAACATTAACACGTGTTTCATATTATCGAAGTAACATGAATATAACCGAACGTCGGGATATCAATAGGTCTGTTTGTTTGTCTGTTCCAATCTACACCAATCTGCACTTTATTTATGCAAGAACAAACCAGAGCTTAGTAGCATAAGGCACGTCAATATTTGTCATAGCAATCAGTGAACGTATGAACTATACTTTGGTGCAATCTAGTATATTTTCCCCCTCCCTATTGTTTTTCTTCCCTTATGTTTCCTTTACTATCTTTTAAACTTGTATTTCTTTCCCCATTCCCTTCCTCTTGAGTCATGTTTTGTCTTGTGAGTTGTATTCATATTGTCTGTTTCCCTTGAACTACTGTAATTTAATATTTTAATATTTTGTACATCGCTTAGAATGTGGAATAAGCGATTAATCAAATACTTAATAAACTTGGAAACTTATATACAAACGAACAGACCCAATGAGCCAAACACGTTGATCTTAACCAATACATTTTTATGTTTGTTTATTAGTCATATGCGTAGAATTTCTCCTTATTTTTGGTTCAGTGTTTTAGTGTTCACTGATTTTAGAATAGTGTAATTTTAATTTTGCTAACAATTTGAATGTAGGTCCCTCTTGATCTTGAGGCCCTAGGCTGAAGCCTAGTTAGCCTATAGGAAAATCCGGCCCTGACTATGAGTGCACACTTTTGTGCAGCTGAAAATTCAGCAGCACATAAAAGGCATAAAAACACAATAGGGGATTCAAGGCAGGCAAGGGGAGAGAGAAAACAGTACTAGAGAAAATGTTATTTTCTCAGTGTTTAATGAAAACTTTAACAATCTACAAGAACAAGAGGGCACTTGGAGAAACTAAAAGGGGACAGGTTTAGAACCAATGCCAGGAAGTACTTCTTCACTCAGAAGGTGGTGGATACCTGGAATGCACTTCCGGAGGGACTGATAGGACAGAGTACTTTACAGGGTTTCAAAGAGGAATTGGATAAATTCTTGAAAGAAAAAGTCATTGAAGGATATAGATAGGGAAGATATAGGATAAAGAAGGATATAGTTAGAAGGATATAAATAAGGAAGGACAAAAGGAATGGAAGGATATAAAGGATCACTTACAGGTCATGGACCTGATGGGCCGCTGCGGGAGTGGACTGCTGGGCACGATGGACCTCTGGTCTTACCCAGCAGAGGCAAATTCTTATGTTCTTATAATTAGAACATCCCTTCCCTCTAAGAAATTGTATTTAGGATATACATTGTATAGCCTAAATACAGGATATACACTGTGGGGTTCATAATTGAAACAGAAATACATCTAAAAACTGGCCTAAATCAGCACTTAGACGATCAGTGAGACAAGTCGTCCAAGTGCCGATACTCAAACTGGGTTTTAGACATATCTAAAAATTACTTAGGCCTTCACAGTGCTGCAGTACGCCCAGAGCTAAAAGGGGCATTTTAAGAGGAGTGGTGAGGGTGGGATTTGGGCGGGACATAGGCCGTCCTAGACTTAGTCGTACTGCATGTATAACCGAAAGTTTAACAACACTGCCTAGACGGAACTTGGACGTTGTGACTTAGGCTATCTAAAACCAGGTCTAAGTCACAAGAAGGTATCCAAAGTGACCAGATAACCTCTGCAGGGATAAAGTACAGACCCCTACACACTCCCCCAGTGATCACAGATCCCCCCCTCCACTGCCATAAAATTCATAATAACAACTTTACATATCTGCCTCCAGAACATCAGCACCTGGCAGCCTGGCTTAGGAAAGCCTAATAGAGCTGCACAGAGGTGACTTAAGTGAATGGGCTAGTGGGCTAGTGAATCATGGAGAGGAGGACCCAGGTCCATATGCCACTCTGACCACTGCATGCATGGTGAAACATGTGCACCCCCCCAAAAAAACAAACAAACCCTTATGTACTGCCATATAAGTGGCATCTGCAGCCATAAGGGCTATTGGGATGGTCGACAGGTGAGTCTAGTCGGTTCTGGGGGGAGTTTGGGGGGGACTCACCATGACCTATAGGGTTGTTGTGGTGAGATGTATATGTGGCACCCTTTTTGTGAAGTTCACAGAAATGCAGTGTAAGGTACCCCACTACTCTGGTGTAATGTTTGAGTGTCCAGTCCATCACTTTGCTGACTCCGCCCATGTCCAAAAGGCCTTTTTCTAGGCATTTTTGACTTGGACAAATTTTGGGACGAAAATGGGGTATAAAGATAGATGGCTTAACGGTCTGGACTTTATCCCTGGACTTTATCCCACGGTCTGTGATCACTGGGGGAGTGTGTAGGGGTCTGTACTTTATCCCTGCAGAGGTTATCTGGTCACTTTGGATACCTTCTTGTGACTTAGACCTGGTTTTAGATAGCCTAAGTCACAACGTCCAAGTTCTAGTCTAGACAGCTGGACATACAGTTAGACAATTTTCAAAAATAAAAATATGTTGGATGTATTTTTCGAAAATGGACCTTTTCCCATATCTGACTTTGGGCGACTAGCGACTTAGGCCCAAAATGGACTTAGACGTATCTTTAGATTATGCCCCTCTGTATATCCTAAATACAAGTTCTAATTATGTCGATTTTTTTTATTATTAATATTAGGAATGGGCTGTCATTTGCTGATAAAAGTGTGCACTCTTCTTAAAAACTATGGTGTGCTGCCATTTTTTTGATAGCAGCATAATCAGCTGTTTAACCCACAACATCAGAAGCCTGAAAAAATTGGCAGTGTGTTGTGAGGTAAGAAAAGCAGTGAGAATAAACACGATGTGATATGTTTTAAACGAATGAATCCTTGAGGAAGTAAGCAGTTAGCAGTGTGAGAAAAGCATTGATAACAAGATTGTTATGATATGTTTTAAATGAAAGTCTGAGAGAGTAGGTAGATAGCAATGCGGGCATAAACATTAACATCTACACAACGAAGGAGGCTAATAATTAGCAGTTATGGTAAAAGTTCCAATGGAGACTACAAAGCACTGCATTGAATGGAATTAAGTTAATTCTGAGTAGTATTGATAATACCAATGCGTTTGTATGTTTATAAATAACAATGTTTGAAGTATGCTGAATAATGAGCTGTTATAGCTTAGTTTTAAAGAAGTTTAGTAAATATTGTATTAAACACTTATGGGTGGAAATATTTTGTGATAAAAATAATAAATAAATATGGAATAATTAAAGGGTAGAGGGAGAGTGTGACGCAGTGGTTAAAGCTACAGCCTCAGCACCCTGAGGTTGTGGGTTTAAACCCATGCTGCTCCTTGTGACCCTGGGCAAGTCACTTAATCCCTCTGTTGCCCCAGGTACATTAGATAGATTGTGAGCCCACCAGGACATACAGGGAAAAATGCTCAAGTACCTGAATAAATTCATGGAAACCGTTCTGAGCTCCCTTGGGAGAATGGTATAGAAAATTGAATGAATAAATGAATAAAATAAATAAATATTTCATTTAAAGTGATATAGCATGTAAATTGACCAGGCTTTAAAACCACTTTGATATCTTGCTGTTAGGCACAGGTGTTTGACTTGCTGAATCCAGACTGTAAATGCTTGTGAACCCCTGAGGAAGCTCGAAACAGCTGATTGGAAGTGTGTGTGTGTGGGGGTGGGGGGGTCAGGGGTATTAGGCAGGAAGTAGTGTGCCGGTTGGACAGTTTCTCAGATTAAAGCAGTTGTGTACTAACAGGGGTGAATTTTCAGATCAGGCAAACAAGATGAGGGAAAGATTCATTCAGCCGGAGTATCCTGAAAGAGTGATCCGCATGGCATGGAAAAGAGCAGAGGTCAGTAGTGAGATTCAGGTGACTTGTATGTTGCCTCATTCATACCAAGCTCAACAAATTAGAAAATTGATACGGCGCTACTGACCCCTACTACATTTGCATCCACAGCTAGATGCGATGCTCCGGTTTGCTTATACTCGGGGCAGAAATGTGAAGGATCACGTTGACGGCTGAGGTCAGGGCGGGCTTAAAACAGGAAGTTGGAAACGGTTTCTCCATTTCTGTGAAGCGTAATGGTCTGTTCAGAATGGAGTATTATTTATGAGGTAAGAAGTTTAGAGAAAATGGTCTTAAATAAAACAGAGATAAATTATTGATTGGTTTTATGAGGGAGGGTGTAAGATTAAAAGTTGCCTTCTTATAATTGCAGGGAACGATATCCTTGAAGAAACCGTTGGTAATACATGGGTGAAACATGTCAGTTTATCTCCCCCATTGAATTATGACCATAAGCTAAGTACAAATAATGAAATTTAAATGTTATAGAGCATAAATATAACGGAAGATTGATTGATAAGAAAGAAAAGAATAAAAAGAGAAAAAAATTAAAAATCACATAAAATCACTTAAAAACCAAAAAAAGATTGAGCGATCCAGTGACGATTGGAGGCATAAAGCCGCCTACTATGAGTGAATACTGAGTGGGAAGGTGGCCTCGCTGAGGATCGGGGTAAAGGTACTTAAGAAAAATATATATGAAGGAGGTGTTATGATATGTGGTTTACATGCTAACCTATATAAGGTGCTTGAGAAATTATTGCCTCTTTTCTGAATACTAGATAAGTTCAGTGCCATAGGATAAATTAAATACATTATATTCTATGGACACATGCGCTAATCATTAACATGCACTAAATTGGTTAGTGCGCCTTAGTAAAAGGACCCCTAAATGTATGGTAAGAATAAGATTTGTGATTCTTGAAAATATATTATTTTTAAAACTTGTGTAATTGAATGGAATTTATAGTATTTATATAATAACTTCTTTAATATTTAGAAATTGATTCTCCAGAGCTATTAGATAAATTGTATTTGATCCCAATTATTTGAGTGATATGGTTTAATTCTGAGATCCTTATCAACAATTAAACTGTCTCCTGGTCACCAAGGCAAAAGAATGGAATTTGGTTCCTTGCACATATCATTGAGAATACAGTGGTGCCTCGCATAACGAACTTCAGGTCTTGCTTCCCACAACGAACTTCATTTCACACAACGAAGTCGCCTGAGCTGCATCCTTCCGCGCAGTGTGCGTGACGCTACCGGCTACCCTCCTCCTCCTCCATCAACCAAATGGGAAGTTACATCATGAGGGGAGAGGAAGGAGGAAGGAAGCCGTTGGCAGCATACGCACTGTTAGAGCCCCGTGGCTTGTGTTAAAGTTGTTTACAGACTTCAACAGCAGCGGGAGAAAGCAGTCGCCGGCCCTGTTTCGCCGATCGAGGGGGGGCCCTGTTTCACCGATTGAGGGGGGGTGCCTGGTGTTGCCGATCACTGCGGGGGGGGGGGGGGGCGGGCTTTGGCAGAGGTGGGAGAAAGCAGTAAATGAGTGGAAGTTGGCAGGCCTGGGGATGGAAGGGCAGTCGAAATACGGTATGTTGGAGCAGGGGATGAGAGGGAGGGAGAGAAGGGGAAATATTGGACAAGGGCAGAAGGGATGCTAAATCATAGGGTGACAGGCAGAGAGAACAACAGGAAAAAGAGTGGAAGCAATCTTGAACCCTGAGGGTGAGGGAAGAGAGAGGTGGTGAGATGATTGATCATGGGGAGAGGGACAAAAGGGAATAGAGATGGGATAGGAAGATAGTGGAAGTAAAAGGACAGGGAGATGTCAGGAGAGGAGATTATGGGCTACAAGAATGGAGGGAGGAGATATGCAGGAAATTGTGAAATTGTGGGACCGACCAAGGGACGGGGGTGGCAAGGACATGAATGAAAGGAAGATAACTTCTAGCCCCTCACCGCTGCTGCTTTCCCGCTTGTGCCTGATGCTGACGGCACAAGTTCTTCCCACTTCCATCATCTGCCTTCTTCTCTCCCTCCCTCCATCCCAGGCAATTCACTGAGAGGGGCAGGATAACTGATGGCACTGCGCTTAACTGCCCTCTCTCACTGTAAAATTAGACTCTACTTAGTCTGTCTTTAAATTTAAAAAATGTGTGTTGTTTTAAAAAACAATTATGTTTTTAGATGTATCTAAATAAAAATAATAACAAAAAATTTATCTTTTTTTATGTCATCTTAGCATATTTTATGCTACAGAACAAATTATTTTTTTTAACATGTATTGTTATGGGAAAACGCGTTTCACATAACGAACTTTTCGCATAACAAACTTGCTCCTGGAACCAATTAAGTTCGTTGTGTGAGGCACCACTGTAGAACTATTATTCCTTTTTCTATTCTCTCTAGTAAATTTAACCTATTCGACTTTGAATTTTTTCATTGGTTACAAATATGTCATTGCCTTCCTTTTGGTAAAAGGCCCCTGACAAACCATTTGACTAATTCTTATCTTACAAAACTATCCCCCTCTTTTACAAATGCATAGCGCAGGTTTTAGCACCATTAGCAGTGGTGACTGCTCCGACGCTCATATGAGCATCAGAGCAGTTACCGCCACTGCTGGTGCTAAAACCCATGCTATGCGTTCGTAAAAGAGAGGGTCTGTTAGGTTCTGCTCAGGGACAATCTACCTTTTTATTTTATCACTCTATGGGGCTAATAATCAAAAAACACAGATGTCCAAAAAGCACCCTAAATCGCCACTTGGGCTTCCTAATCACCAAGATGTTCAAGTGCCGATAATCAAAAACGTCTTTTTGTTCCAGCCTCTGTATATTCAGAGCACAAGATGGAAGTGATGGAGGCGTGTTATGGGCAGGCTTTGGGTAGTCTCAAGGGTGGGTTAGACATGGACGTCTTGCAGCGATAAACATTTTTCAAGACATCCTGGACGGAGCTTACATGTTTGGAAATAGTGGAGGAGTGTGTGGTGCGGTGGTTGAAGCTACAGCCAACCCCGTGCTGCTCCTTGTGACCCTGGGCAAGTCACTTAATCCTCCATAGCCCCAGGTACGTTAGACAGATTGTGAACCCACCAGGACAGATAGGGAAATTGCTTGAGTATCTGATTGTAAAACCGCTTAGATAACCTTGATAGGCGGTATATAAAAAATCCTAATAAACTTGAAAGGACCTGTTTTAGAAGGGTCTAAGTACCACAAAGGTGCCCAAATCGACCAGATGACCATTGCATGCATCAAGGTAAGATATCCCAACACTCCCCTAGTGCTCACTGACCCCCTCACACCCACAAATATCAGAATACAAACATACATGCCTGTCTCCAAAACATCAGTACCTGGCATAGGAAAACCTAGTAAAACTGCACATGGATGTCTTAAGTAACCTGGCGGGTGGACTAGTGAACCATAGATAGGAGTAGCAAGTCCCATAAGCCACTCTAACCACTACATTTATGGTGGAAAATGTGAGCCCACCACAAACCCTACTCTACTGCCATATAGATGTCACCTGCAGCCATAAGGGCTATTGGGGTTGTAGACAGGTGGGTATAGTGGGTTTTTGGGGGATCACTATAACTTATAAGGGAGTTCTGGTGAGATGTTTATCTGGCACCCCTTATATGAAGTTCATAGCAGTGCCCTCTAAGGTGCCCCACTGCTTTGTTGTCATGTCTGGGTGGCCAGTCCATTACAGGACTGGCCCCTCCCACGTCCAAATGGTCTTGTTCTGGACGCTTTGGATTGGATGATATTTTGGTCAAAAATGTGGTATAAATATAGATGGCCTGGCGGTCTGAGCATCCTCATAGCCAATGAACTCAATTTACAGCAAATCTTAATATTATATAATATGCACTAATTCCTCATGGATAAATCTGAATGTCTAGATCTCTGGAATGAAGATAATGCTATAGTTGGATGTATTAAATTATCTTTTTTGAATCCTTTAGGATTGTAATTGCAATCTTGGACAATGCTGACAATGCTCGACCAAATATGTTAGTATCTTTCATCTCCTTCCACTATATATTTCTCACAGATTGCTTGGAAGGGAGTTTGAAAAAAGTTATATTCTTCATTCAGCACAGCTCTAGCCTTTATAAAATTGATTACACCAGCAGAAAAGAGTGGAGATAAGAAAATGTGTCAGGGAAAAGTTGAAAATGCAATTTTGTCCTCAAAGAAAACCAAATGATCAAAGCATCCTGGGAGCTCATTAGGAAGAGGGAGGCTAAAACATAAGGCTCAGCCCTGTCACTTTCTTTTCCTTTACACTCTCCGCTGTCCTTGATATTCTCTTTCACTCCTCTTTCATTTATTTCTTCTCTTCCATTATCCTTTCTGTTTGTTGTTTTTAAAAATCCTTTTGCAAAGCAAAGTAAAATATACCAGAGACAGAAAGGTTTTTCAGTTGTGCCTGCCTGGTGAAAATGAGTATTGAGAAAGGCACAACTTATACTATACAGGTATGCATATCAGAGGTACAGTTTAACTTGTGTGCTATGAACTATAAAAGGACAGATTTTTAATCAGCTAGGAACTTTTTTCATACTGCTTGTCTTATTGCAAAGATTGTAGGCAATTTTTGCTAGTGAATTGTGTGCCAATTTCTAAGTGAAGATACTTGTGCGTTTTCAGCTAAAATTGCTGAAGGAAAAAGTATCTGTAGACATTTCCATCTTATCTTTTTGTGGGTTCAATAACGGGTGATATTTTAAAAATGTGAAAGTATGTTCTTGCAATGCTTGATGTAACTTTCAAAAATGCCTGCAATGCAGGTAAACATATGCTGCCTGATATTCAGCGCTATTTAAATGGCCAACATACTCCACTGGTTAAAAATTGAGAATCGGGTATATTTAAAATTTGTCTGTCTCTTCTATAAGGCTCTATATGATTTATTGCCTGATTACCTCACCAATCATTTCTTATTTTCCAGACCCGGGCGAACCTCTCGACACCAGTCACTCTTTTCCTTCCCATCGGTTAAAGATTTCTCGCGTAAGAGATTCATCAATAAATTCTTATTCTACCAAGCAGCTTCTAAAGATCCAGAATGGAGTCATCTGTTCCGTTCTTCTACATCATACATGCATTTTAGGAAGCTCCTGAAAACACACATCTTCCCAGTTTTAAATTAACCCTTGTTGACCCAAGACTAGACAACTTTCACTCATCATCTTATCCCAGTGATTCCCAACCCTGTCCTGGAGGAACACCAGGCCAATCGGGTTTTCAGGCTAGCCCTAATGAATATGCATGAGAGAGATTTGCATATGATGGAAGTGATAGGCATGCAAATTTGCTTCATGCATATTCATTAGGGCTAGCCTGAAAACCCAATTGGCCTGGTGTTCCTCCAGGACAGGGTTGGGAACCACTGTCTTATCCTATCAACAAACCTCAATTTTTCATTTATTGTTTTATTTGCATTTGTAAAATTGTATTATTCTAATTTGTTAAAAATTACTGTTCCTGATGTTTTTTTACTACCCTGCACACTGCCTTGAACCAAAAGGCGGTATATAAATAAACATTTATGTTATGTTATGTTAAATACAGTAGACCAGGACTGCCCAACTCCGGTCCTCAAGACCTATTGGCAGGCCAGGTTTTCTGGATATCCACAATGCATATGCATGAGAGAGAGATTTGCATACCAAGAAGGCAGTGCAGGCAAATCTCATCTATGCATTGTGGATATCCAGAAAACCTGGCCTGCCAGTAAATCTCAAGGACCGGACTTGGGCAGCCCTGCAGTAGACTTTCAGCTATCTGGTACCCATGGAGATTGGTGGATGCTAGATAACTGTTTTTTCTTGAGAGTTACTGTAAAAAAATACTATAGTATCAGGCAGCCATTCCTGACAACACTCCTTCCTGCCTCTCTCCCTGCCTCTGTCCCTCTAAGCAGCAGAGCTAGTCCTGACAATACCCCTCCCTCCAAACAGCCCCCAAAGCATCAGAGCTGGTTATGACTCACACCCTTCCCTCCCTCTGGACCCGAGGTAGCAGCAGAAGCCTATCCTGACAACCTCCCTTCCTGCCTTACCAAGGCAGTAGTGGCAGCTGGTGAACAGAAGTGCCGTAAACAGGCTGCTTTTGGCCAGCCTCGGCAGGGCCTTTCCTCTGCCACGTCACTTCCCATGCAGTAGAAGAAAGGTCCTGCCAGAGCTGGCTAGAAGCAGCCTGTTTGCATTACTTTTGTTCACGGGCTGCTGCTACTGCCTCACTAAGGGAGGGAAGAAAGGAAAGAGGGGAGTTGCCAAGATCATCTGACACTGCTGCTTCAGGGCCGAGGGAGGGGGGTTGTCAGGATGGCTGCCACTGCTGCTTCGGGGGCTGGAGGGAGGGAGAGAGGGGGGTTGTTTGGAGGTTGTCTGAGGAGCACAGGAGACATATTTTTTTTTTTGGCCGGAATTTTTTTGACCAGTTGGATGAGAGTGCCAGTTAATTGAATGCTAGTTAACTGAGATTTTACTGTAGTATTAAGCTGGCTAAGTACTAATATTCAGAGCAAGATGGCTGCTGAATATTAATGGCTAGTGGCAATACCATCGGGCAATACCATAGAAGAACACGAAGTATGGGCGGCATTAAAGAACCATTTCTGTAGGTAGAGCACTGTTGACACTTAACCCTCCATTGCCTCAGGCACAAAAGAAGTGCCTGTATATAATAGATAAACTACTTTGATTATAATTGCAGAAAGGCAGTTTATCAAATCCCATTCCTCTTTTACTCATAAGAATGGCTTTGGAAAGTGTTCTTATTTGAGTAATAGGTATTTTAAAGTAGTTTCCAAATCCAAACCAGTGTTTCCAAATCATCTCCTGAATGCATATTTAACACAACCTGGTTATTAGATTTACCACAATAAATATGGATGAGAGGAACTGCATACAATGAATCTTCAATGTCTGCAAATCCATCTCATATTTCATAAAATCTCCCAGAGTGGGTCACATAAGGTGTTGCCTTAGCCCAGGGGTAGGGAACTCTGGTCCTCGAGAGCCGTATTCCAGTCGGGTTTTCAGGATTTCCCCAATGAGTATGCATTGAAAGCAGTGTATGCACATAGATCTCATGCATATTCATTGGGGAAATCCTGAAAACCCGACTGGAATCCGGCTCTCGAGGACCGGAGTTCCCTACCCCTGCCTTAGCCCCTGATGAATGCCATAGCAGCATTATGGGCATGCCACTTTTTATATGTGCTGCAGCCCTTTTTGGAGTGATGGTGTACCTCTCAAAAACATTCAGTGTGAAATTGATGCTGCTGTGCTGCTCATACGTTGCATTCTGTTGTTTGGAGAGAAGGAAGTTACGGCTTGACACGTGGCTAGTGCATGGAGAGGGTCATGCACATTCTATTAAGGTCTAAATGTTGAGGGGCAATTCTATAAAGGGGACTTAGCTCTAAGCAGACTTATTGAATAGCATTTAGCACTGACTCCTGTGCTCAACTTTGGTACGAGAACCTAAGCCTGCTGAACCCTGGAGTAAATGCTGGCATACTAACAATCGCCACAGTTTTTTCAATGTCCCAGATATTCTTTATACTTATTTTATAAATCCTATTTAGGGCCTCAGCTTTGCCATTAGGTGCCACACATTTCTGGGGTCACCAATCAACTTTTGGCTATGGCTTCCTCACTAGCTCCATTATATTTTTTTTATGTTTTTATATATAAAGTGATCTTTTCTTCAGAAATGCTATGCAGATCGGAATGGTACGAGTAAATTTCAAAAGGGGGGACTTTTCTTGAAACAGCCTGAGGGCGAAACATGTCGAATGACAGGTCCCTTCCCGATGTTACTAACAGAAAAGATTTGAGATAAGTTATAAAGTTCTTACAAGTTTTTATGCTAAGAAAAAACGGATTAAGTTATTAATATAGCTCTGAGCACTTTATATATAAAAACATAAAAAAAGTATAATGGGGCTAGTGAGGAAGCCATAGCCAAAAGTTGATTGGTGACCCCAGAAATGTGTGGCACCTAATGGCAAATCTGAGGCCCTAAATAGGATTAATAAAATAAGTATAAAGAATATCTGGGACATTGAAAAAACTGTGGCGATTATACTTGTCAATGTCTTACTTGCCTATGACTATAATTGATACTGTGGCATACAAACAATGGCACTTGGTTGCATAAATGACCCTATTATATACAATTATGCCTAAATTTTGGGAATGCCCCGATCTGCCCATGCCCCTCCTCTAGCTAGCCCACCTTGTGAGTTGCCCATGTTCAATATTTTAACTCTGTAAACCGCACAGAACTGGGAGGTAGCTGTGGCATTCAAGCATATAGTAATATTATGTTATGTTATAAGATAATTTAGGCATGCAGTGCTATAGAATAGCATATAGGCAGATCTGTGGACAAGTCCTAAATAGTGACAATTAATATTAATAATTTATTGTTAATGGCTCATTAATTAACTTGTGTGCAGATCTGGGATTTGCGACCACATTGTGGTGACTTTTATAGAATCTGGGGGTATGTGCATGACCCTCCCCATGTACTAGCCATGTGGCAAGCCATTACTTCCATTACTTCTTTTTTGCACATAGTACTCAAGATATGATCTCATCATGAAATGATACAGAGCATTATGATATTATTTTATTCTCTACTTTCTAATAATTCCATACTTTCTGTTGGCTATTTTGGCTGATTCTATGTAATACGCTGGTCTCAGCAGCCACCTAAGAAGCGACTGAGAATTGCACACAGGTGGTGTATTCAGAATTGCATCTGTCTGTAAAAAAGGATGCCTTACCCATCTTGTGTATCTGGTGCCCATGTCACTGGCATGGGATACAGAATTGTGCCTGCCTGATTGAGGGATCCCTTGCCATCAGCTGATCTCAAGGGAATTCCCAAGCAGCTGAGCCGGCAGGACTGCTTCGGGGAGGCCTGCTGGCTCAGTTTATCTGGGGGAAAATAGCCCTGCCGTGATCAGATGAGCCAGCTGTGACAGGGGACCCCTCGAAATATATCACAAAATTGTCAGGAGGGATGCCCACTCTCCTACCACCAAGTCCCCCGAAACAATGACACTCCCCAAATGAAGAGTGGCAGGAAGGATGACCACTCTTTCATACAGCCGATTCTCCCCATCACAATTTGCAGGAGGGATGTCTACTTCCACCTACCGAATCCACCCCAAAGAAGCAATATCCCCATAACCTCCGACCATTTTCATTGAAAACCAACAGGAGGGATGCTGCTCATTCTCTCCTGCTGACATCCCCCTAACACCCCTCAAACATCAAGCCTCCCCGATACCCCCACCCCCATACTTTTTGGAAAAAAAGTCCAGCTGGAGGGATGCTTATTTCCTCTGGCCGGCAGGCCCACCTCTTCAAAATGCTGGGATTCCCCTTCCTTCACCCACACCTACCCATGATAAAGGACATACACTAGACATCATCAGCTTCCTCGACCTGACTGAGCAAAAAACTTCTGCCGAAGAGGCCCGCTGGGACCTTGTCCCATGGTCTGACCACCTTCTAGGCTCTTTCTGCCTCCCTATCTTCATGTCTCATCTAGGTACTCCACCCCGGCCCACAAAATCTATCACCTACCGCAAAAAAATCACGAGCGAATTGTTCTGGACCCAATTTCTTAACCAACTTCCCCCTTCTCTAAACACGCAGACCCAGAGTCCAACTGGCATAATTGGGTTACCCTTTCCGGGACTACCTACCTCGCTCTGGCCCCTTTATCTACAAAATCTATCTCCCACTCCCACAAAGCCCCCTGGTACCTTCCATACCACAGGGAACTAAAACAGAAATGTCGAGCCCTGGAACGGAAATGAAAAAAAATCGAAATCCCCCTCAGACAAACAATCCTGGCGAGACAACATCAAGTACTATAACACAATACTAAAAAAAGCAAGAAAGAACTTCTATGGAGATAAAATCACCAGATCAAAAAATCAAAATAGTACTCTGTTCCACATCTGATGAAACTTAACCTCAAAAAACGACTCCACCTCTCCCCTCCATCCGCAAACGACTTAGCCAAATTTTTCAATGAAAAGATTTCCACCATAAGGAGCTCTTTCCCCTCAGCAGTCTCTTACAATTCTCTTCCTCCCAATGACTCAATCCCTATCCCAGCGGATAGATCCTGGATGACATTTGAACCCATATCTGAATCCCAGATCTCTAAACTCTGTCTCAGACTGAAATCCTGCAAATGCATCTTAGATCCCTTCCCATCCCACCTCTATGAAAACATTCCTGCACAGGCTATCTCCTCCCTTACGAGACTTATTAACTCTGCTCTACTATCAGGCTTGTTCTCCACAAAAATGGGCCACATTGCCTTGTCACCTATTCTGAAAAAAGCCGATCTCGACCCCTCCTTACCATCAAATTACCGTCCCATAGCAAATATCCCTCTATTTACCAAACTTCTAGAAACCATAGTTGCTACCCAGCTCTCTTCCTATCTCGAGAGATTCTCCATTCTTCACCCCTACCAACATGGCTTCAGACCCAGCTTTAGCACTGAATCCCTCCTAGTTTCCCTAATTTTAAAGGTACAACAACTAACTCACGTAACAAATTCGCTGTCCTATTACAATTCGATCTTTCTGCTGCTTTTGATGTCGTCCACCACGACATACTATTTTACCAACTTTCCGAGATTGGAATCGACTCCACCATCCTAATGTGGTTCTCAAACTTATTACGCTCCCGCTCCTATACCGTCAACACAAATGGCACCATGTCCACTCCTTGGACTCCATCTTGCGGTGTCCCTCAAGGATCACCCCTTTCCCCTATTCTCTTTAACATCTACATGTCCTCCCTGAAACTCTTTCAACTATCCCCCCTGGAAATAATCTACACTTACGCAGATGACATCCTTGTCCTCCTTGAGACTGACCAGAACCTCACAAACCTCCACGAAAACATTACAGCTTGCATAATGAGACTCCGTGCCTGGTCCCTCTCGGTACAGATGAAACTAAACGAATCAAAAACAAAACCACTTTGGCTCGGCCCAAAATTCGAACACCTGCCCACCCTTTTCGCACTACCCACAGGAGATACACTCCAGCTCGAATTCTCATGCAAGGTTCTTGGTATCATTATCGATTCCTCTCTCTCCCTCAATGACCACCTCAACTCCTTGGCAAAATCATGCTTTTTCAGCCTCCACATGCTGAGGAAAGCTAGATCCTACTTCAGCCAACAACACTTTGCCATCCTTGTCCAATCCATCATCCTCTCCAAACAAGATTACTGCAACACCATCTACCTAAATCTATCAAAAAAAGTCTTCTAAGACTCCAGCTAATCCAGAATACTGCAGCCAAACTGATCTTCTCAAAACGCAAATCTGACCATGCCTCCCCACTCCTTGCCAAACTTCACTGGCTCCCAATAATCCCCAGAATCCATTTCAAATGTTCCTGCCTGGCTTTAAAGATCATTCATGGCATCCTCCCTCCTCTTATCCCACTGTCTTTCAACTCCTCCAGTCCCGACTCCTCCAGAACTGCCCAAAGGTATAAACTAGCCTTCCCCTCCCTACGCGGCATCCACTATGCAGGCAAACTGGGAAAATCCCTTCTCTTCAAAATCACAGGTCTTTGGAACGACCTCACCTCCCCGTTGCAGAACCTGAGCTCCCTTCAGTTATTCCGCAAACAGCTGAAAACCTGGCTTTTCAGCAAATTGTAACTCTATCCTTCCCCCCCCCTTTCCCCCCTCTTTCTTCACATAAGTTAATGTAATCCTTTTTTCTTCCTCTCTATCTACTATTTTAAGTTCTTGTAAACCGTGTCGAGCCCCATACTCATGGAGATGATGCGGTATATAAACTTAAGGTTTAGATTAGATTAGATTAGATTATAATATGCCATGGAAAACATTTGCTTTGTTTAGTGTGCCACAAAAAACATTTGCTCCGTTACTCCCCCCCTTTTACAAAATTGTAGTGTGGCCACGGCGGTAACAGCTCCAACGCTTTTCAAAATTATAGGATTCTTTTCTACTACTACTACTATTAATTATTTCTATAGTGCTTCCAGACGCATGCAGCGCTGTACAGAGTCACAAAGAATAAGAAAACAGCCCCTGCTTGAAAGAGCTTACAATCTAAAAAGGCAAGACAGACAAACAAGATGTCATGGATACAGTTAAGGGGAACGGTTAATCAGCGGGCTGGGTTGGAGGGCAGAGGAGTAGGGTTAAGGATTGAAAGCTAAGTGTCTCTAAGGGCTCCTTTTACTAAGGTGCACTAGCGTTTTTAGCATGCGCTGAAGATTAGTGCGTGCAAACCATGCGCTAAACAAAAAGTACTAATGCAAGCTCTATGGAGGCATTAGCATGTAGCACACGTGGCTTAGCATGCGATAAAATCGCTAGCGCACCTTAGTAAAAGGAGCCCTAAGTTTTCATTGTACAAACTGTTTAAAGGATGCACGTTCATGTAGGTTATATAGCTTATGGCTTTTTTCAAAGTGGAGTATAAGAAGATGTAGATAATCTTAAAATCATTATTGGTCATCTAGACAGCATGGGAGTGTTTCTAGATTATATTCATATTTCTCCATTTTGAGATATTCTTATAGTTATAAAGTAAACCATATGCAACATAATAAAGGTTTCAGATAGGTAGATATCTTGCCTGTGAATTACACTACCATCTAGGCATTTTTGATCCTGTGAAAAGAGCAAGAACAGAAAGAAGGGCATTCCTGCTTTTTCCTTGAACTATTCAGTAATGTGATTGCTCAGCAAGCCATCTCCTTAACTGAAAATCAATTCTACCCATTGAGTGCAATGCAGGCCTAATGAGTACCATCTCAGTCTAAAAGCAATAATGGCTCATAGAACCAACACTAATAACAGGTTATCAAAGCAGGCCCTGTTATCACTAGCTGAGTTATTGTCTTTAATATCCATACGACTGAATACTGCTGATATTACAGCTGTGCTGCAGCCAACGGAGTGAAGGTTACCTCTTACTGTTAATAAGCTTTCCAGTTCTGATTTCCAGAATTGCATTTTATGTCTTTACTTCTGAATAAAAAAAGCAACAACTTTTTTGCTTACTCCCACTTTTCAAATTATATTCAGTACTTCACCCTGTAATTATGAAAATATATAAATCCTGTGTACCTCATAGGTGAATGCCCAGAAATCATAATAGAGCAACATACTGAAAGAATGAGAACCTCAGAGGGTGGTGGACACCTGGAATGCGCTTCCGGAGGCTGTGATAGGACAGAGTACGCTCCGCGGTTTCAAGGAAGGACTGGATAAATTCCTGAAAGATACGGGGACTGAGGGATACAGATAGGGATAGATATAGGTTAGGAAAGGGTATAGATAGAAGGATAAAGGGGATCAAAGGGTTAGACAAGGATCACCTTACAGGTCATGGAGCGGATTGCTGGGTGCGATGGGAACCCTCCTGTCATAATTTTAAAGAGCCCAAGTAAGGTACGGGGAGGGGTGGGCCGGGCCCGGTCAGGCCGATGGCGGTTTCGCAATGGAAGGAGGAAGTTGGCATCGGTCCTGCCATATTTGCATGGATGGGGTGGGCAGCGTCAGGCCCGATGGCAGCGGCGGCAGCAGAGGATCTAAATCCACGGGCTTGCCCTGCTAAAAAGCATTGCAAGCCTGTGGTTTAAAAGGGCAGAAGAGGGCAAGAGAGTAAGCCAGGATAGAAGCGACTGGTCTTCAGCAGTCGCTTCTTTTCTGATTGGCAAGCCCAATCGGTGTTAGCTAAAATGTTAGTGAATTGCTGCCCTCCCAAATTTGCATTTCATTTCCCTCATTTGCATGTATGGATAGGGAGGGGATCATTAAAAACTTTTGTGAATCGGGCTGGAGGGAAATCTGCTCGCTAAGGGCTCACCAACCGATCGGTACAAGATCGGTTTGCTTTGTGAATCTAGCCCTAACAATCCTCCTCCCTCCTCAGCTCCTCCCGGTACCCTTTAATAACACGGCCCGCCCACCGGCCCTTCCTTTTAAAACACCCCCTGCCCCGCAGTACCTTTTTAAACGCCCCCTGAAGCCTGGTGGTCCAGCGATGTATTGGCTGGCAGGAGCGCTCTACCTGCGTTGCTGCCTGGGCCCTCCCCATTTTCTGAATGGCTGCAGTCAGTTTTTGCGAGTCCCGTGAGAACTGACACAGCCATTCAGAAAGCGGGGCGGGCCCAGGCAGCAGCCCAGACAGCGTGCTCCAGCCGGCCCATACACCGCTGGACCACCAGGCTTCAGGGGGCATTTAAAAAGGTACTGTGGGCAGGCGAGGGTGTTTTCAAAGGAAGGGCCAGCAGGCTGTGTTATTAAAGGGTACCGGGAGGGGGGGGTCATCTTCACTCCATAAGATGCACCCACTTTTCCACCCCGTTTTTGGGGGTGGAAAAAGAGCATTTTATGGACCGAAAAATACGGTAATTTCCATATATTTATTTAAAAGTTTATATACTGTATATTATATTTACGGTTTACAAAGTCACAGTCATAAATGTTGAACAAACAGCCACTAATGTGTACAAATGATCTCTTATGAAACACCAACCAGCTTAAAAGTATTCACATTGTTTGCATGGCCTGTATTTTGACAGTGACTTTGTACATAGAAAGAGTAGAGGTGAAACATAGGCAGAGCAAACAAGTGTACACATTGGGCCTGATTCTATAAACAGGCACCAAGGAAAATGGTACTTACCCCATATCATTTGAAGTTAGGTGTGGTTTGTAGAATCAGGCCTAGAGGCATACAGGGTCGGATTAAAGGATAGGCCCAAAATTGTTAGGGGGGCCCTCTGAAAGAGGGTAAAGAGAGAGCAGCTGTCTCCCTTCACCTTGCCTTTTGTTTCAAACCGCGATGGAAAGTAAGATCGTTAATGGCCCCCCTACTTAAGATTGGCAATGCCCCACCCCACACTTAAGATCGGCAACGGCCCCCCCCCCTTAAGATTGGCAATGTACACCCTCCCATATTAATGGCAATAAGATCGGCAATGCAGTGCTCAGCCCAAAGCTTCCCTCTGACGCAAACTGCCTGGGCGGAAACAGGAAGCTGTGTCAGAGGGGAAGCTTTGGGCTGAGCACCACATTGCCGATCTTATTGCCATTGATGCAGGGGGGGGCCCTGTTGCCGATATTAAGTGTGGGGGGGGGACGTTGCTGATCTTAAGTGCCGTTCTATCACAGCTTCTATAGCTGCTCTTTAAATGTTCCTTCAGCCGCACTTCCTCACAGCCCATCAGGTCTCAAGAGTTGAAGTGCAGTCTGTGCAATGCAATTCCTAACATTCTCCCCACCCCCAACTCCCATTCCAAAGGAGTAAGGAATGTTACAAGAAAGTGTTTCACAACTGACCGAAAGCAGGCTTTGCCACTCATACAGATGGTGTTGCACTTTCATTTTGAAAGTTTCTAAGCTTTTTTAACTGGAAGCAATGGAGTAGGGATGGTGCATGAGTGTCACTGCCATGGGCCATGGGGAGCAAGTATGATTTGGTGACTCCACAGATTATACATGGGGAAATATGAACAGCCTTGATTAGGTCATTACCGAAAAAACTGGAGTGTTACTGTGTTGATGTTGACATGTTTGAAAATTGAGGATGGCTTGGTAAACAAAGTGTAAAGTGTTTTGTTCATGGTTACACATTATTTATTTATTTTATTTACTAGGATTTATTTACTGCCTTTATGAATGAATTCACTCAAAGTAGTGTACAGCAATAAGTAAAAAATAAGCAAAAATATAAAGCATGGCATAGAATGTCGATCTTAAGTGCTGTTGATGCCAGAGGAGTGGGGGGAGGGGGGGCAGCTATTGCCGATCTTACTTGTTGCCATTTGGAAAAAAAATCTGAAAGAAAGGTGTGTGGTGACCCGCGAAGGTGAGGGGAAGGCAGGGACATGGGCCTGGGGTGGAGGAAGAGAGATAGAGAAGGGGGCAGATGATGATGATGGAAGTGGGGAGAAGGGAGAGAGAGAAGAGGTAGATGATGGAAGTGGGGAGAAGGGAGAGAGAGAAAGAAGTGGGCAGATGGATGTCAGTTGAGAGGGGAGAACAAATGCTGAATGGAAGTGGAGAAAGAGAAGGAAGGGTTAAAGAAAAAATGGCATATGCTAGATGGGGGGGGGGGGAGAAGATAGAGTTAGTGAGATAGTGGAGAGGTAAAGGAAAGGGGTGGCATGCTGTGGGTAGACACAGTGAAAAGAGGGAAACTGAGGACTGTATAGTAAGAAAGAATTTAATTTAGACAGAGGCAGAAAATGGAGAAGGAAGACCAGAGAAGGAAGGAAAGGAAAGAGAGAGGAGAGAGAGATGCCAGAGAACGGGGAAGAAGACAGAGATAGATCTGAGTGGAGGAAATGATAAGAGAGAGATGCTAAAGACCACAGGGGGGAGGGAAGGAGAGAAGTGCCAGACCATGAAGGGAACAGAGGTAAGAAGATAGATGCCAGACCGGGGGGTGGGGGGGGGAGGGAGAAGGAAAAATGGAAAGATGAAAGGAAATTGGCAGACAGTTTCTGGAAGGGGCAGACAGTGGATGGAAGGAAGAAAATGACAAGATGAGGAAAGCAGAAACTGGGTGACAAAGGTTGTTAGGTGCCATCAACTCGTGCTCGAGTCCTAATCCAATGTTAGATGAATATTGGAGAAAAGCAAATACCAAAAACCCCTATACCTTTGCTTCATCGACTACAGCAAAGCTTTTGACTGTGTGGATTACAATAAACTAGGGATAACTCTATTGCGAATGGAATACCCAAACACATAATTCAGCCGATAGAGAGCCTATATGAAAATCAAGACAACATAGGTAGAAAAAAATTTTTAATTTTTTAATTTTTTTGCTTTAGGATAAAGTAGTATTGTGGCTGTGTTGCTAAATGTTTATAAATAGAAAATGGAAATATGGTGATTGTTTTATTGGACTAATTTTAATACATTTTTGACTAACTTTCAGAGACCAAATTCTCCTTCCTCAGGTCAGGCAGGATACGGTAACAGCAGTCTACTTTACCGACCTAAACAAAGAGGATTTGACCTCTGAAAGCTAATTTTAAAATGTATTAATCCAATAAAATGGTATTATCTTATTTTCCATTTTTTTGTTTTATTTTTATTTGTTAATTTTTAAAGTGATTTGTTATTTCTCTTTTTTCAAATATACATCTGCTATCTCTATATTTTGTTCAGTATTGGGGAATATGCACCATTGTTTCTTCACCCTCTAAACCAGGGGTGTACAACCTTTTGGCTTCCCTGGGCTGCATTGGTTGAAAAAAATGTTTCTGGGGCCACGCAAATGCTGCAGCAAGACAGAGGAGGGAGCCGGCAAGACGGTAAACACCCGGGGGCAGTAGAGGAAAACACTGCATCGCCCTCGACCGAGGCTGCACAAAATACTTCACGGGGCTGCAGGTTGGACACCCCTGCTCTAAACTGTACAATTCCTTCGGTTTATAGCACAAGGCAGCATGCGGAATGCTCTGCACTGCTCCGATGGTCATAGAATTCCTATGATCATCAGAACAGCGCAGAACATTCAGCCTGCCAGTGTTAAAAACTTGTTCCATTTTTTTGTAAAAAAAATAAAAAAAAGTGTGTGGGGGGGTTAGTTTGTGATTACTTATTACATACTGGGTGAGGGTGGTTCTGTGTCCTATGTGTATGAAAGACTCTGTTAGCATTGACCAGCCTTGTTTGGTGAAATTCATCAGGCATGGTTCCTGGGAGCACCTTGAATAAACCTGATTTGAATCTTCTTATTGTCTGCCGATCTTCTTTTGTTCCATGTTGGATTCTTTGGTGGACCGCTTACCTTGTTGTATTGTGACAAATTAACATACATGGAGTGGAACATACCAGATTTGGCTGTTTATACATACATATTGGATAAAGTTGGAAGACATAGAGTGAGGCAATTGAGAGGAGTTGCAAACTTAGTTATTAATATAGACTTATGTTTTGGATAGTATTACTGCTTTACAATGCATTTGCAAACTTTTATATACATGTGGAAAGGGTTCAGAGTTAAAGTCCTGAGCAAGTAGGTGGGAAGGGAAGGAAAGGGGGATTTGTTCAGAGATGTTTGGGGCTTGCATAGAACTAAAACTGTTCACTGGCACTGGTATGGTAATCTTTGTTGTTTGTTTTGAATTTTATAATAAAAGAAAAAAATAACAGGTAACAGGTAAATAAATGGGGGTGGGGCAAGGCTAGGGGGCCCAGTGTACTTGTGTGCCTAGGGGCCCTCGAAGAATTAATCCTAGGCTAGTATATTAGGTCAAGGTTTTCCTGGCTAAAATGCTGGCACCTAAGGTCGGTGCCTAACTCAGTCCATGCTAAAACTCTGCCCCCTTAACCACGCCTACTTTCCATGTAGGCACCGATAGATACCTCAGTGTAGACACCTACATTGAAATTGTAGGTGCCTACCAAGCTAGGCGCCTATCAGCTAATTCATTTTAAAAATTATTTTTAATCAGTTTTAAAGCATGCTTTCAATTGTCAGTGCCAGTTAAAACAATTAAAAAATAATTAACCCCCCCACACACTTTTACAAGACCGTAGCATGGTTTTTAGCACTGGCCACGGCAGTAACAGCTCTGATGCTTATAGGAATTCTATGAGCATTGGAGCTATTACTGCCCTGGCCAGCGCTATCAAGTTTCAAGTTTTAATAAAATTTGATGGATCGCTTAATCATAATACAAAGCTATAAACTGCACTCTGCTTTTGTAAAATAAAGGGTGGGGGATTAAGTTAGGCACCTACATTGGTAGGTACCCCGATCTAAGCACCTACCAGTAGATGCCTTTTATAGAATCAGAACCAGAGGACCAGATTCTAAGTCACCTAAGAATTCAATACCAACTAGTACTACAGTAAGCATGATTATACCAAAGTTAGGCACATGGATAGAATCACTCTTAGTGGTGTTAGGCATCGCTAAGTGTCCTAACTTTTAGGTGCATCATATTTATGCTTGGGTTTTCTTGGCCTAAATCTCTGCTCCTAAGTTAGGTGCACAATAATGCTTAAGTCAAAAACATATCAAGAAACTTAAATCTCCACTCAAACATGACCTTATCGCCAAGTTCTTCATATCGATTGATATACTTGATTTCTTGGTGTGGTAGAGGCAGATATGCTCTAAGTTAAGTAACACTATTTATGGGATCTAACATACCATCAATGAATTTAAGCTCCATACTATTATGAATGGATTTAATTAGTTGATATATAAGCACTGGCACTTTATTATGAATTGAGTTGATATTTATTAACAAAAAACAGTTGATAATTTATATATAAAAATTTATGAAAAAATATATTACCATTTATAAGTTCCTATGAGGATTGCTACCACACCAAGAAATCATGTATATCAATCAATTTAGTGTGGCATACTGAGGAACTTGGCCATAAGGTGACCTAAGAATTTATATAGGTCACGTTTGAGTAGAGATTTAAGTTTCTTGATAAGTTGAATATTTACAGAACTGGTGCATTTTTATAGTGTGGTAAGTCAAAAACAGGCACCTCATTCAAAAACATGCCCATGATCTGCCCCATGCCCACTTTATACTATGCACTTTGGATTAGGCACATACCACTTTGTGGTAGGCATCTACCAAATTAATTAATTTATTCAATTTTCTATACTGTTCTCCTAGGGGAGCTCAGAACGGTTTGCAGGAATTTATTTAGGTACTCAAGTATTTTTCCCTGTCTGCCCCAGCGGACTCACAATCTAGCTAATGTACCTGGGGCAATGGAAGGATTAAGTGACTTGCCCAGGGTCACAAAACACAACAACCCCTACCCTCTTTGTACTCTCCCTGTAATCAGGAAGATTTGTTTAATGTAAATTTTGGCAGATTTTTAGCTGCTCCTTAAGATTTGATTGCCAGCTCTAGAGTCATTGTTGCTAAAGAATGGGCTAATCTTGAACCGCAGGGAAAATATCCTTGAATACCAAGAATGATATTATCTTTGGAGAGGTCACACAGTTTATAGGACAGTGTTGATTTTAAGAAGAGTTAATATCTTCATATAATAGATTAAACAGAGCTCTGAGTTCAATAAGCTTTTTATTACCTCTTTCAATGATCCACCAAAAATACATTTCAGTTTCAAGGGTGTATTTATACTGAAATAATCTCAGCATTCAGTAGCAATACTGTACTTTGGAAGATCTGGAGAAATTAAGTTTAGTGGAGTGGGATTCCTGCCTCACCCCCCCTCCTCACTCCCTTTTATCAAGCAGTGCTAGAGGTTTTTAGCAAGGGCCGGCAAGGTAAGTGATCCAACGCTCATAGGAATTATATGAGCTTCAGAGCATTTACTGCACCAGCTCAGGCTAAAAGCCTCTAGCACAGCTTGATAAAAGGGGCCCTCAGTTTTTCAGCTACCTTACCCACTGAAAGCGTCAATACAATTCTGAGTGATTTTATTTTTTGTTCAAAATATATAGGCTCACACAAGCAGAAAGCTTACACTGCATTCAGTATAGTACTCATGTTTTACTGGAATAGAGATAAATGATGCTGTTATACCTGACACTCTGCTATTAAGACATCACTTCAACTTAAGAAAAATCAAACTGGACAGCATTCTCCAAAGATCTTGACACATTGAATCAATATTTGAGAACTATGACCACTGTTTAAGATGGGTGTCTCTTTGCCAGGAGAGAACATAACTTGACTTAATAGCTCAGTCAGCCAGCATTGTTGCTCCAAATACACAAAGGAAATGCAAGCTATGAGACAATGTTTGAATTCACAATGTCCACTGCATGACATAAAAATCAAGTTTTTATACCTTTGTGAAAAAAACAGGCAAAATTTCAAATGCGATGTTTTAGATTGACAAATGGATAGAAGGAGTGCGCTAGATGTGTTGTATTTAGATTTTAGTACCACCACAAGTTGATACTTTTAATATAAGCCTAAATGGAGGAAAAGATCTCAGAATCACCTTTTGGGGATCATATGTTGTTCACCCCAAAAATAATATGGTGATAAATCTCTATCATCGATCAAAAAACCTCCAGCCTATCCTACAAACACTTCTTTTAGGTTCAAACAATTTTTATTGATGCAAACACAGCAAATACAACATCAGTGCACCCCAAAGGTACACAGTACAAATAATAATGCACATATAACAATAATAGAACAAGCATATAAAATAAAAGAGTAACATCAACCAAACTCCTCCCCTTCCTTCTCTACATAGGGTAAGTGAGATTAATGAGGGTGGAAAGGTACTCCAAAGCCTTGTACTCTTATGAACCCCAAAAATGTCACACCACCCCTTCCCCCCACCTGAACCACTTAGCCTATCATTGACTAATTGCAAGAACCTTCAATACACCCCATTTCTCCTCCTCAAACCCCCCCTCTCCTCCCCCTCCCCAATGATACTCTCCACCCTGCCCCACCAGTACTCACCATTACTCTCCCAACCCAACTAACTAACAAATTAGGACACCAATCTTAAAACAGCAATGCGACCCTTAGGATGTAAGACTTGCAGATAAGGCTCCCATATATTCAAAAGCAACATCTTTCGTTTCCTAGACCCTCCGGCATCTCGCGCCTCCCAAATGATCAACTGATGCAATTGGTTCCACAAATGCCATTATGTCGGAGGGTCTGGAACCGTCCAGCACTGAAGAATACATTTCTTGGCCAGTAAACTCATCTTCCTACACAAAGCTCGGTGCACCCTAGGTAAATGGCCAAAAGCCTCTGGCAAATCCAAGACAAAGTGGTCCGGGGTACTGCGTAAGACTCTCCCAATTAACCCTGACATATAAGAGATTATACGCCTCCAGAAGCACTGAATAATGGGGCAGAACCAAAAGGCATGTCCCAAAGTATGATCCCCCTGTCCCACATTTATGACATAGTGGATTTATTGCTTTCTTTTTTAATTTATTGTTTTCTTATCTATATATATAAAATCGGAGGTATGTATGTGTGTATGTGTGTATGTGTGTATGTGCCGCGATCACGCAAAAACGGCTTGACCGATTTGAACGAAACTTGGTATGCAGATCCCTCACTACCTGGGGTGATATGTTCTGGGGGTCTTGTGGCCCACCTGCACATGTGGGCGGAGCTACAAACAGAAAATCAGATTTCACCCATTCATGTCAATGGAAAATATGTAAAAAGCTGCCATTCTCACAGTTATTCCAACTACCTGGGGTGATATGTTCTGGGGGTCTCGCGGCCCACCTGCACACGTGGGCGGAGCTACAAACATAACATCTGATTTCACCCATTCATGTCAATGGAAAAAATGTAAAAAGCTGCCATTCTCACAGTATTTAAAAAACTGCTTGACCGATTTGAACGAAACTTGGTATGCAGATCCCTCACAACCTGGGGTGATATGTTCTGGGGGTCTCGCGGCCCACCTGCACACGTGGGCGGAGCTACAACCAGAACATCAGATTTCACCCATTCATGTCAATGGAAAAAATGTAAAAAGCTGCCATTCTCATAGTAATTCAACAACGGCTTGACCGATTTGAACGATACTTGGTATGCAGATCCCTCACTACCTGGTGTGATAAGTTCTGGGGGTCTCGCGGCCCACCTGCACACGTGGCATGGAGCTACAAACAGAAAATCATATTTCACCCATTCATGTCAATGGAAAAAATGTAAAAAGCTGCCATTCTCACAGTTATTCCAACTACCTGGGGTGATATGTTCTGGGGGTCTCGCGGCCCACCTGCACACGTGGGCGGAGCTACAAACATAACATCTGATTTCACCCATTCATGTCAATGGAAAAAATGTAAAAAGCTGCCATTCTCACAGTAATTCAAAAACGGCTTGACCGATTTGAACGAAACTTGGTATGCAGATCCCTCACTACCTGGGGTGATATGTTCTGGGGGTCTCTCGGCCCACAACTCTATGTTGCTTGCTCAAGGGTGGGTTCACCCAACAATTTATATGTTCTTGCTCCTGGAGGTGAAACTAAAAATGTTGTTTATAATCATGTTTTGCGTTAGTTGTATTGTATTCATTTTGTCAAATATTTCACATTATAATTTGAATATTGTACTTTTTATTAAGCTGTAAAAAAATAATTTCATTCACCACTATAAATTATCTTTATTTGAATCCATTTACAGTGTTATTGCTATAATTAAATACCCGTGCAACGCCGGGGCATCAGCTAGTATTTCATAATTGAATCAACGTAAACTGAAGTCAGCATTAATTTTTTCCTATCGTGTGTCCCGGATGACGGGACATTCCAAAAATGTCATTGCCATCGTGGATAAACAGTCTGTATGGACAAATAAAGAGCCAGGAACACAAAATATTTGAATTTACAGACTTATGACTTATTTATATTATGTTTACAATAGCCGTAAATGATAATAGTGAATAATACAAAACTTTGCTAAAATAATTATGATTTGAACCAGCGTAACGTAAAATTTATTACGATAGGAAAAGGTTAATATAGATTAAACTGCTCAGCAATGTATATAAGATAAACACTTATCTGAGATTGGTGATAAGTCAAAGTGTTCTCCTGTGCGGATTAAGTGCCCAGAGCAGAAAAAGAGTCAATAGTTTCTTCAACTCTATGCTGAAATCAGTTAAAGTGCTCAGTGCAATAATACTCATCGATGGGTCCTGTTTCACCCTAGTAACAGGACTTTATCAAGAAATGAGCTGTAGAAAATATACAAAAGAACATTAGAAATTCATTAAACATAACCACATTAAATTTATATTAGTAACCGCTCACAAATTTACATATTGCACATATTTGGTTGATCTATTTAGAATCAAATAAGTTCAATTCAAAATGGCGCTTAAATCTTAAAAGAATGCTAGTGCATGCATATTAGCAAAAAAATCAAATGCTTTGATTGGTTCTCTATCTGTACCCTGATCTTAATTCTAAATGAGTTTAGAAGTGCAATAAACTAATGAAATATAGGATTTATTTTGTATGGAGTACCTATAGAAAATAATCATGGTTTAAAAGTATGGTATTCATTGAAATATAAGATAAACATTGAAGAACGGGATCCAACCAGCATGGGTGAACCCAGCAATAAATGACAAGAAAGACGTAAGTAGTTTAAATGAATGCAGACCACTCTAACTTGGTATTAAGACCAAAAGGATGCATACTGTTTAACCTAAGAATCCATCTAGATTCTCATTGTCTGAGGCGATTCATTCTGTCACCTCCCCTAAGAAACACTGGCTCCAAGTTGATCACAAGGCATTGCAGATCATTAAAAGAATGTTTAAGTGCCTTACAGTGCTCTACTATGACTTCAGAGCAACGTTCATGTTTCAAATTTGATTTATGTTCTTGCATTCTAGTCCTCAGGTCCCTTGATGTCATTCCAACATAAAATTTGTTGCAAGGACAAATGATTAAGTAAACTACAAAAGAAGTTTTACAGTTAGTAAACTGTCTGAGAGCATACTTCTTATGATCTTGGGGGTTGATAAAATCTTTACATTCTTTAGTGATATTACAGATGTTGCACACACCACATTTATAAGGTCCTAATACTATATTCTGTGTTGACAAAATGCTATTTTTTAAAAAAATGTAGCAGATGGACACAGAATTTCTTTAAGATTTTGATTCCTGGAAAACGCTATCTGTAATCTCTTATTTTCAAACACAGGATGTAAATTTACAATCTCCCAATTCTTTTTAATGATATCAGCTGCCACATTACTTTTAGATCAGTATCTTAAAACAAATGTCTCTCGATCTTCAGATTTATTACCTTTCAAATGGTGTAATAAATGATCTCTATTGAGAAACTTAGCGCTTCGTCGTGCTCTATTGATCACTTTTTTAGGATAACCCCTTGATAGCAGTTTAGTTTGCAAAATTTTTGATTGTACATTATAGTCATTTAGAGAAGAGAAGTTCCGTCTTATTCTTACCATTTTCTTTAAGTTTCATCGAATGGCTACTGTCAAATTTTTAAAAAGTGTTGCGATCAGTGATCTTAGTACGCACTTTAGTTGAAAAAGAATGAGGCTCTACAGTTATATCCACATCCAAAAAATGAATTTTCTCAGTAGACTATTTCATTGTGAATTAAATGTGTGGATCACATGTTCCTAATCATGTATAAAAAGAATCAAGGTCAGAAATCGTTCCTCCCCATAGCATAAAAATATCATCTATGAACCTATGCCAGCTAAGGATCTTGTCTACAAAGGGTGAGTGTTCAATCCACTCTTTTTCAAAGTTGATCATGTATAAATTAGCAATAAAGGGGACAAATGCTGCCCCCATTGCTACACCTGAAATTTGCGCATACAACTTCCCTTCAAACATGAAAAAATTCTCTGATACCGTTAGCCTAGTTAAACTCGTGAAAAATTCTGGCGGATCTCAATATGTATACTTTGGAGGAAAGGCAGGAGAGGGAGATATGATAGAGACATTTAAATACCTACATGGCATAAATGCACATGAGTTGAGCCTCTTTCATTTGAAAGGAAGCTCTGAAATGAGAGGGCATAGGATGAAGTTAAGAGGTGATAGGCTCAGGAGTAATCTAAGGAAATGCTTTTTTACAGAAAGGGTGGTAGATGTTTGGAACAATCTCCTGGAAGAAGTGGTGGAGACAAAGACTGTCTGAATTCAAGAAAGCATGGGATAAGTACATGGGATCTCTTAGAGAGAGGAAGAGAGAATGGTTTCTGCAGATGGGAAGATTGGATGGGCCATTTGGCCTTTATCTGCCATCATGTTTTTATGTTTAGATGCCTGGCTACTCCCAACTTTAATCTCATCTGCATTGTGTTCCCCATTTTAAATTACTTGAACTAAGACAATAGGAGTCACATGGCAGATCTAAAAGATGTTGACAAGCCAATTATAGGGGAAAGCACATGCATCTGTTAAGCTTGCTGTTCTCCTCCCATTTCCCCATTTCCCAGTTTCAGTGGCTGGCTTTAATTGATCAAATAATTCATCTATGAAATTGCCTTCACCTCCTACCCCTCCATCACTTTTCCTCCAAACTATGGCTGAGTACTTCTATGACAAGGTTCACAAGATTAACTATAAGTTGTCAACCAAGCCACCTCCACCTCTTCCTCTCCTAGCCCACTCTGTCAACTATCCTTGTTGCCTTTTCTTACTTTCCTGAAATCATTGAAGCGTAAACTGCACATTTTCATTTCTCTTCCAAACTCACTACCTACTCCTCAGACCCAATTCTACCCATCTACTCAGCTTTATCTTTTCTACTTTCATCCTTTTCCATCTATCACATCCTCAGTCTGTCACTTTCAGCTGCAACTGTCCCTGATGTGTTCAAACATGCTGTAATTACACCACTCCTCAAAAAACCTTCACTGGACCCTACCTATCCTTCCAATTATAACCCCATCTCCCTCCTGCTCTTCTTATCCAAGCTACTTGAACACACTGTTCACTGCCATTACCTTGAATTTCTGTCATCCCTAGCTATAGTTGGTCCACTTCAATCAGGTTTTCACTCCCTTCACGCTACAGAAACTGTCCTTGCAAATGTCTTCAATGACCAATTCCTGGTCAGATTCAAAGGTCTCTATTCTATTCTTTCTCAATCTATCTTTTGACAATGTAGACCACCACCTTCTCCTTGATATGTTGTCCTCACTTAGATTTCAGATCTCTGTTCTTTATTGGTTCTGTTCTTATCTCTCATATTGCACCTTTAGTGTATGCAGTGGTGGATCCTCTTCCACTGCTATCCTACTATCAGTCGGGGTACCCCCAGGTTTTGTCCTGGGACCTCTTTTCTCCATCTATACTCATTCTCTTGGTGATCTGATCTCCTCCCGTGGTTTTAAATATCATTTCTATGCTGATGACTCCCATATCTACCTCTCTATACCAGAAATCTCTTCGGGACTCCAGGCCTGAGTCTCTGCCTGCCTGTCTGACATTGCTGCCTGAATGTCCCACTGCACTTAAAAATGAACTTATCCTTCCACCTAAACCTACCTCTCCTCTCTCCCCACTTTCTATTTCAGTTGATAACATTCTCATCCTTCTTGTCTCATCAGCTCACAATCTTGGGGTCATCTTTGACTCCTCTCTCCCTTTCTCTGCACAAATCCAACAGGCTGCCAAAACCTGTTGTTTCTTTCTTTATGTCATCAAAATCTGACCCTTCTTCTATGAGCACACTACCAAAACTCTTATCCACACCTTAATCACCTTTTGCCTAGCTACTGCAACTTGCTTCTCACAGATCTTCCACGTAGCCATCTCTCTCCCCTTCAATACATTAAAAATTCTGCTGCACAACTTATATTCCACAAAACACAAAATTGGCAAAACCTTCAAGTCCCCTTACAGAACGAACACGGCAGCTAATATGCAATTAATAGAAATAAAAGGACAAATCAATATGGGCCATAAAGTTAAATAATAATACTTTTAAAGCCCCAGGCAGGAAACTTATGGGTGACCAGCACCAGGTTAATAAACCTAAATAAGTCCCCATACTGTCCGTAACAAAGTTACATAATCAAAAATTCCAATGAAGCAAACGTTCAGTGTAAGTATCCTTCTCCTCAAGTCAGTGGTGTAGTAAAGGGGGTGGGGGTGGGGAGGCAGATTTCACAGGGGGTGCCGGCGCTGTTGCTTCTTCACATCATCTTCCACTTGCTGCTCATACCAGCCTTGGCTCCATTCTGATATCACTTCCTGATGGTGTGACCAGGATGTGACGTCAAAAGGGAGCCGAGGCCAAGGCAAGCAGCAGGTGGAAAATGCTGCTCATGCTGGCAAAAATTTCAAGAAGTATTTAGGGGATACTCAAGCAGCAGGGAAGAGTGTGTATGTGGGGGGTGGGGGGGTGGGGGGGAGAAGGGGGAGGGGTGGTGCCCGGCACTGTGATGTCGGGCACCAAGGCCCAGGCACCAACCTGCCTCACTAAGTCACTGCCTCAAGTCACTTCATTGACTCCCTATTAATTTCCACATACAGTTCAAACTGATTTTACTCACTTAAAAGTGTATTCACTCTGCAGCTTTTCAATATATCTCCTTTCTTATCTCTCCCTATATTCATCCCTGGGAACTCCGTTCATTGGGCAAGTCTCTTTTATCTGCACTCTTCTCTACTGCCAAATCCAGTCTATGTTCCTTCTCTCTTGCCACACCATATTCCTGGAACAGACTGCCTGAATCAGTACATAAAGCTCCATCCCTGGCAGTAGCTTTTTCTAAGTCTGCTTTATCATTTTTGAGAGTAACCAGAATTGCACACAGTATTTGAGGTGCAGTTGCACTAAGAAGTAATACAGAGGCATTATAATATTGTCATTTTTGTTTTATATTCCCTATCTAGTAATTCCCAAAATTCTATTTGCTTTCTTAGCTACCACTGTACACTGAGCACAGGGTTTCAACTGGGGAATTATTGAATGCTTGAGTTTCTGCATCTGACAGCAGTTATTTATACAATTGAAGTTTTAAAAGACAAGGAGAGTAGCGGTTTGCTAGAGCTCTGCATGTCCCTGAGGCAGCAAAAACAAAACCAAAAACGAGGCTCTCATTGGACTTATTAGAGGCCAGCAGCCAGATAAGTTTTTGAATTGCTACATGCTTTAACTGAGCATTTTTGAATTATGGATACCATTTCAAGTTTTTACTAGTTACCAGCACAGAATGGGCATTTAATTGGAATTTGATATGATATGGATGGACACTGTGATAGTTTAGAGACATCGGGGCTCATTTTCAAAAGATAAAAATGTCCAAAAAGTGGTATAAACCGGCACTTGGACGTTTTAAGCGCCAAAACGTCCAAGTGCTGATTTTTTAAACTATTTTTTTAGATGTATTGCAGGACATTCATCTTCCAGGCTATCTAAATGTTAAGGGTGCATATATGAAATATGGTTTGGGTGAGACTTGAGCAGGCTTAGGACTTGGATGTCTTGCAGTGATGATCAAAGCTTTTTCAAGACGTCCAGGGTGTCATTTAGATGTTCGGAATTAGACCTATTTTAAAAGTGAAAAACAGCTTAAAATCAATCCAAACTGACCATTTGACCACTGGAGAGATGAAAATATGTATCCCCCCTACACTCCCCCAGTGATCACTAACCCCCCTCCCACCCCTCAAAGACATAAATAAAACATTACATACCTATCCCTAGAACAGCAGCAGCTAATATGGGAAAGCCTAATAGAGCAGCACACAGATGTCTTAAGTAGCCTGGTGGGTGGGCCAGTGAACCATAGAGAGGAGGACCCAGGCCCATTATCCATTGCATTTATGGTGGAAAGTGTGAGCCCACTAAAACCCACCCAAAACCTATATTACTGCTATATAGGTGACACCTGCAGCCATAACAGTTTTTGGGATGGTAGACAGGTGGTTCTGGAGGAGTTTTTAGAGGGCTCACCATACACTTATAAGGAGGTTCTGGTAAACATAACATAAGAATTGCCGCTGCTGAGTCAGACCAGTAGTTCATCCTGCCCGGCAGTCCACTCACGTGGTAGCCCCCAGGTCAAAGACAACTGCTCTAAATGAGTCCAGCCTCACCTGCATACATCCCAGTTTAGCAGGAACTTGTCAAGCATAGTCTTGAAACCCTGGAGGGTGTTTTCCCCTACAACATACTCTGGAAGAGCGTTCCAGCTCTCCACCACTCTCTGGGTGAAGAAGAACTTCCTTACGTTTGTACGGAATCTATCCCCTTTCAACTTTAGAGAGTGCCCTCTCGTTCTCCCTACCTTGGACAGTGTGAACATTCTGTTTTTATCTACTAAGTCTATTCCCTTCAGTATTTATGATCCTGTCTCCTCTCAGTCTCCTCTTTTCAAGGGAGAAGAGACCCAATTTCTCCAGTCTCTTACTGTACGGCAACTCCTCCAGACCTTTAACCATTTTAGTTGCTCTTCTTTGGACCCTTTCGAGTAGTACCGTGTCCTTCTTCATGTACGGTGACCAGTGCTGGATGCAGTACTCCAGGTGAGGGCACATTATGGCCCGGTACAGCAGCATGATAACCTTCTCCGATCTGTTCGTGATCCCCCTTCTTTATCATTCATAGCATTCTGTTTGCCCTTTTTGCCTGCTGCAGCACATTGTGCAGGTGGCTTCATCGACTTGTCGATCAGAACTCCCAAGTCTCTTTCCTGAGAGGTCTCTCTAATTACCGCCCCGGACATCCTGTATTCGTGCATGAGATTTTTGTTACCGACATGCATTACTTTGCACTTATCCACGTTGAGCCTCATTTGCCATGTCGATGCCCATTTCTCGAGCTTGATTATGACACTTTGTAGATCTTCGCAATCCCCTGTATCATTTGCAAATTTAATCACCTCACTCGTCATACCAATGTCCAGATAATTTATAAAGATGTTGAAAAGCACGGGTCCAAGCACCGAGCCCTGCGGCACCCTGTTGGTGACACTCTTCCAGTCCGAGTATTGTCCATTTACCCCCACTCTCTATTTCCTATGCTCCAGCCAGTTTTGAATCCACGTGAGTATTTCACCCTCGATTCCATGGCTTGCAATTTTACAAAGTAGTCGTTCATGTGGAACCTTGTCGAACTCCTTCTGAAAATCTAGATATACAATATCGACCAGGTCGCCCTTGTCTATCCGCCTGTTTACTCCCTCGAAGAAGTGCAGCAAGTTTGTCAGGCAAGATCTACCTTTGCTGAAACCGTGCTGGCTGAAATATGCATCTGTCAGTCTTTATGTGAAATTCACAGCAGTGCCCCCTAAAGTGCCTCACTGCCCTATTGGGATGTCTGCATGGCCAGTCCATTAAGATGCTGGCCCCTCCTCCCACATCCAAATGGGCTTGAATGGACATTTTGAACATAGACATTTATGTATTTGAAAATGGCCACACAAATTAGACGTCCTAAGGGCTAAGATGTCCAGATAGGTCATGACAAAAAAAAAAAAAAAAAAGTGGACATCCAGTGGTTTTGAAAATGGATATTTCCCCACCTCGATATTTGGACGTCTTGTGGAATACATCCAAAGTCAGACCTAGACGCACTACCAAAAATGCCCCTCAATATGATTAACATGTTTGGTGATGTAACTGCTGTATTAGCTATTCAGGGATTTTCTCTGGCATGCAGGGTTTTGTTTTGGTTTTTTTTTTGAGCAGTATAAACTGGCAAAGTTACTGAAGTTCTCTCTCATTTTATGACTATTACAACTGCTTAAAACTTTATCCAGTGCCTATCCATTCTATTTCTAGTTACAAGAGTTTAGTATTTGATATATGATATTTACTCCTGAAGGGAATTTATTGAGTTTGAAGTAGTTAGGCGTGAGCATATACATCAGCCTTTGACAGACTTAAGTGGCTAGAGTTAAACATGAAAATAACTTAAGCTAGTATTCTATAAAAACAGTTCTGTGCAGAATTACCCTTATAGAATTTACACTTAAAGTACATCATTCCTGCACCTAACTTTCCCCTCCTTTACAAAGTCGTGCTAGCGTTTTTAGTGTCGGTCGCCATAGTAACAGCTCCAACGCTCATAGAATACCTATGAGCATCCGAGCTGTTACCGCCACAGCCAGCGCAAAAAATGCTAGCACAGCTTTGTAAAGGAAGAGGTTTCTGCACCATCTACACCTATATTTACTGAGTCTACCCCTATATCTGTATTGAAAACCATCTCAGAAAACGCTAACCCTGTATTGTAACATCTTTACAGAAGTTCATATATTGTAACACCATTACAGAAGCTCATGTAAACCGCTCTGAATTGAGTCCCCAGTCATTAGTAGCTGTATAGAAGCTTTCAATAAACAATATGAATAGATGTTTTCTGGCGTGGAATAGCTGGGATGGAGTTGTGAAAGATGCAGTTCTACATAGAATGCATTCATAGCCACACAATCAGGATCTGCTCAGAAAAGTGTTTGATTTATTTTGGGTTATTTTTGGACTTTATTCCTGATTTTCAGATAATTGGAAATTATTTTTAATACAACAATTTTTGGCCCCCTTTTATCAAGCTGCATTAGTTTTTGTTTTGTTGTTTTTATTGCAAGCTGCTACGGTAAAAGCTTTGATACTCATAGAATTCCTGAGCATCAGAGCTTTTACCACAGTGACCCATGATTAAAAAAAAAAAAAGCAAATGCAGCTTGATAAAAGGGGGCGTTAATGTACAATAGAACTTTAAAGCATATTTTGCCTTTATAAGATAGGAGCACTTTGTGCCCCTATATGTCTTCCCAACTTAGGCACCACTTTATATAATTATACTTTACATGTACAATATAGTATACGGATAGTTCTATAACAGGCTATTTAGGTTTGAAGATTGTAAAGGGACCTAATTTAAGTAGATTTTATAAAGCTATATAGGAACCCATGCAGGAGACAAAGAACAGGTTTTCAACAAATAAAAGGTTCTTTGACAGATGTAATCTTTTATTAAAAGCCCATCATGACCACATTTTACCTTCAGACTGCATTAGGAGTACAACGATGCCGCAAATCTCAGTGTCAAACACAAGGTTGTTTCATTTACAGAATAAAACAGCAGTGTAAAACTGCTCTCATAATGTCTCTTGCACAGCATTGCAGAATATATCACACTATAGGATGAGGCAAAAAAAAAAAAAAGTATGTTATGTTATGCTAATTAGGTTTTCTATTCTGCCTTTACCTATTCAGTTCAAGGTCAGATTACAAGAGGTTGGGCCAGTTACCCAGAAAGTTGCAATGGCTAGTTTGACACTAGCACAGGTAGATAGTACAGTTATTAATACAGTCAGGTCATAGTTACAACTACATAGTTATAAGTTCAAGTAGGTCATCGTTGGCTTATTGTTATGTCCCAGAAGCATTAGGCAGTTTAAAAATAGGCTTTTACAATTACCATTTCAATTACTTCAGGGTTAGCTCCCTGTCTTGGTACAGAAATATTTTTAAAAGTTTTCTGAATCTGAGATAATGGTCACAAGATCGTAGTGTCAGTGGTGGATGGTTCCAGCATTTTATAAATTGATATTGAATGGATAAGGTAATTTGCCTAGTAGTTTTTATATTGTTACATCCTAGAGTGTTTTGCTATTTTCTCAGGAATCATTTGGAATTTCAAAGTGAAAATTTACAGCTTTATTTGATGTTAGTATCTACATGTATGTGCCAAGTGGAATGCAATTACAGTGGTACCTTGGAATCCGAACTCAATCCGTTCCAGAACCCCTTGCGAGTTCCAAAATGTTGGAGTTCTAAGACAATTTTTCCCATTGAAAATAATAGACAGTGGATTAACCCGTTCCTTGGTCCCACAAACTCAGATTTTCAAAGGGCTGTGCAGGAACAATGCACTGTGGGATAGACAACAAGATCGGGTTCCCCTGCAGAGACAGCAAGATCGGGCCCCCCAACGGCATAGGCAGCAAGATTGGGCCCATCTGGCAGAGACAGCAAGATCGGGCACCCACCGGCATAGGCAGCAAGATTGGGCCCATCTGGCAGAGACAGCAAGATTGGACCCATCTGGCAGAGACAGCAAGATTGGGCACCCACCGTCATAGGCAGCAAGATTGGCAATGGCAACTGCAAGCGGTGCTCAGCCCAAAGCTTCCCTCTGAAGCTTTGGGCTGAGCAACGCTTGCAGTTCCCGAACGTTCGGATTCTCAAGCAGCGTTCGGATTCCAGGACAAAATTTAATTTTAAAAAAAAGTTTGGATTCCAAGTTGCTCGAGTTCTGGGGCGTTCGGATTCTGAGGTACCACTGTATCTTTAAACAGACATTTTAGTGAAGTTACAGACATTTTAGTGGGACCACCCAGCTATTTTTGCACATTCAAAAATATCTGTACTGTAAAACTACCATTATTTGGAAAAAGAATGGGGTACCAACTTCCTGTTAATGAAGTTACAGTAATGTAGACTTTTGTAAGTAATAATTTGAATTTGAATAATTTGTATTTGATAATATGATGATTTACAGATAATTTCTTTAATAGCATTTCAGATTGGAATGGTTATCATGGACAAATTGTCAGTAATGGACAAAATGAGAATCCAGGCACTGCGCAAATGAAGTTTTGGAGCAAAATCAATAATGACTGTGTATCATCTTAAGAACTGGAAGCTCTGCACTATGAAGAAAAATTGTCAGCATGACTGCAAAATTCTGATACATCCCCCCCCTTTTTTTATTAAACCATGGTAGAGGTTTCTACCACAGCCGAAGCGCTAAATGTTCTGACGTTGCTCTGATGCTCATAGAATTCCTATGATCATCAGAGCACCTTTGAAGCATTTAAGCCTGGATTCTAAAAATTGTGCTAGAATCAGCCATCGCCTGAAAAAATGGATCTGGTCGCATGTCACGCAAACTACGATGCCATTTTGAGAATCACAATCTGCATCGAAGACAGATGCCAGAAATGTAGGGCCAGGATATTACAGGCCTATATTTCCAGTGCCTAGCTACTACGTAGAATCACACTTAGGACTCCTTTTACTAAGGTGCGTTAGGGCCTTAACGTGCGGAATAGCGCATGCTAAATTGCCATGCACGCTAGACTTTAATGCCAGCATTGAGCTGGTGTTATTCTAGAAGCGTACCACGCGGTTTAACGCGCGGTAATTTTGTGTGTGCGCTAAAAACACTAGCGCACCTTAGTAAAAGGAGCCCTTAGTGGCGCTGAATGTCAACCCTGCCCATAACTACATCTCAGTAGCATAGATGTGATTCAGGCACCTTGTTTTCTAGGTCCTCACAGTGACTACTTTTTTTTTTCTTAATTAGTTTTTAATAGATTTAATGGTGCAGTCAATTGTCACACCATTAATAGCCAATTAAAACACTTAACTTAGGCACCATTCAGGCATGCTAGCCGCTAACGCCTGCATTGAGCAGGCGTTAGCTTTTTAGCCGGCTGCGGTGGTTTAGCACGTGATGAAATGTCCGACGTGCTAACCCCGCTAGTGTGGCTTAATAAAATGAGCCCTAAATATTCTCTTCCCCCCCCATAAAAAAAGTTTCAATCACAATATTTTTCTCCAAATGTCATGTTTCAACAATAAATAGAAGCCCAAACGTCCTTGACTGAGTCCAATACTCTCGTATTTCAATCAGCACAACTGTCCTAGCCTCTACAAGCTTCAACATATGATCATTTGTATCAAGGGAAGTAATAATTACATTGATCTCATTTATGATTTTCCAGCCCAAGAAATTCTCATAATTTAGCATCTCCACCACCAGCTTCCCAACAGATCATAAAAGTTAATTGGAAGAACATATAGTACATTTGTTACATTGGTTAAAGTTTATTTGTAATTCTTTAATCACTAACTACCATATTTAAATCACACTGTAGAAGAACAGCAGATTCATCTGGTGTGATATAACATTAGCTGAGTTGATGTCACTGGCTAGTAATATTTATTGAATGACGGTGTGGGTAAAATGGAAGGGGGCAGAGGGTGAGGGGAATATATGAGGTGTTGTCAAGGGTCTGTAGAATAAGGATTGATAAGTTTATAAGAGGAGGTAAGAAAGGGTTAATAGACAGAGCTTGTAAGAAAGAAAAATGATTACGGAGGTTCCTAAGGTGATAGAGTGGAGCAGTCACGTGATTGATTGGATGTTGTGGCAGTCTGGAGTGAATTCTGTAAGGAAAGGGGAACATTAGAGTAGTCTCTTCAGGAAAAGATTATCCCTCCCTCCCTCTCATTTGTGCTGGTGTTATGTTTTGTGTCAGTGTTGTGGGGTGGAGGGTGTACATGTTATATGTCGACTTGGGTGGGTTTGGTGGAGCTTATGAGGTTGGAGGGAGGTGGTCGCAGCTTTGGGTGGGGCAGAAAATGGGGTTTGGCCCAGTTGGATCTGGGAGATGAGCAGTTAATAAATAAATAAATGTAACACTCGTATGTGATACCCCTGCGAGGAGAAGCATGGCCTTGCGTCACCATGGGTCATGTTTGGGGGAATGTTATAAATTTAAAGACTTAACGGGAACTAGTTTCGACACCAAATAGCTCCCTGGGGGTGTATGAAATATGCATTGGGGGTTTGTTGGTTTTTGGACACAGATTGTATTGTAAGTGGAGATAATATTCAGATAGATAATAAAGCTGCGGCCAAATATTTATTCCAATAAAACTGAGTTGTGTGATTATTCATTGATGATGATTAGCTTTCACTTGCAAGTGAAGGAAATGCGAATGCTAATGTTATTAAATCATTGCCTTTTATATACCGCCTAAAATCTTAGGACCTCTTTTAGTAAGGTGTGCTAAGTGTTTTAGCGCATGCTAAAACAATGCATGCGCGAGTCGAGTCTCTGATCCAAGATGGCCGCGGTCGTGGTTCACTGAGCAACCGCCCGCAAACCTTACCTTAGGAAACTTTGTTTTCTGGTGGTTTTCCACTGTAGACTTTGATTATGCTGAAGAGGAGAGGAAAGGGAGCCTTTTCAACCTTGCGGCGCCCTGGAGTAGCCTCCTCCGGCAACATTGAGGAGTTGCTGAGGCGGATGCAGGGCGCCATTGGAACGTCGGTGTCGCCCCCGCTTGAGACACTTCCTGGAAACGGACTGGAGGCGTCTCTTCGGGCTCATGAGATCTCGTTGAGCCCCGACGCAAGAATCCCTCCTCCCAACCCTCGAGCCGCCAGTTCCCCGGGGGTGGAGAGGCAGCCGGAAGTCGGCATGAGCTCCCATCCTGAGGCTGCTGGGAACGGCGAGACAAACATCGACTCAGGCTTGCAGAGATTGCAGCAGAGCCTGAATGCACATGAGGACATCACAACGCTGGGGTCAACCCTGACACAGGAGGAACGGAGAGAAGAGGATCCTTTGGCTGGTGAGCCTAACTCTTTACTATCAAACTTGCAGACTTTCAATATTGTAAAGCCCCAAGAAGTTACATTGGAGGCTTTGTGGGATTTGACTGCCAATTTGGTTAGAACAGTGAATACCAATTACTTTCAAATTGAGGGGAAAATAAAAACTCAGGAGAAAGAAGTTCTTCAGATAAAACAAGACCTGGGAGAATCAAAATTAGATATCCAGAGTATTAAAGATCAACTTAAATCTTCCAAGTTGCTTCAGGACACTTTAATCAAGGATAATATTAATTTAAGAAGGAAGATAGAGACATTTGAAAATTTCTCTAGGAATAATAATCTTAGATTGATTAATTTTCCACGAATTTAAACAGTGACTCCAAGAGAAATGTTAAAGCGGTATTTGTTGGAGATATTGGAAGTATCGGAAGATTCATTGCCTCCTTTCACCCAGGTCTATTATTTACTTAATAAAAATCAGGACCTTCAAGAAAAAACTCAGGGACCAATTAATGTATCTGCTTTACTTGAACTATCTGATAAAGAAGTTGCAATACCTGCTACATTGATTGTGACCTTGGCTATTACGTTGGATAAAAATTGGCTTTTGAGACTATTCTTCAAAAATAAAGAGAAAAGGTTTCTTGATTTAAAGATACAGATGTTCCCAGATTTGGCAAGAGATACACAAAGACGTAGAAAGGAGTTTCTATTACTAAAACCTGGAGTTTTGGCTCTTGGGGGAACTTTCTATCTTCGCCATCCATGCAAATGCATAGTACAATATAATTCTTAGAAATATGTTTTCTTTGAGCCAAACCAGCTGACGGCCCTTCTCTCCTTGTCCCGCCTGGAGAAGGGAAAAGAATGAGGGCTTTAAGATATTAGATGCCTGAACATCAGTTAACCACGCACCAATTATCTTTAATTAATATTTCTTTGTTAGTTCCGTTCATTTTACATCATGGATCATATGGTGGACTTGAGAGATTATACAATATCTGGTTCCTATGTAAATTTATGAGGTTCTTTTGTTTCTTTTGTTGTAATCACTTTCTGTACAAGATTCATCTTGATTTGTTAATTTGAAATTTATAAATAAATAATAAAAAAAAACAACAATGCATGCGCTAACTGGTAACGTGTCCTTAGGATAACATGCATGTGTTAGCGTGTGATTAGCGCGCGCTAATATTTATCGTACACTGAAAAGCAAAGCGCACCTTAGTAAAAGAGGGGGTTAATGTAGTAATTTGGTCTGAAATAAATCTTAATGAAGAAAGAGTAATATATGGAATACTTCTACAGAGTCAATCATGGTCTCTGCATCAATGTATTGGACTGATTCAGGGTTCAGGAACAGATGGTACACAAGCCTTGAAGCACATATTTTATTTATATGAGAAATATATTATTTTCACTTCTTTTTTTGATCTGTGGTGAAACGGATGATGGCAGCACCAGATTCAAAGAGTGAATCTCTGTGAAGACAGCAAAGAAGAACATGGTAACACTGATTTCCCTGGATGCAGGAAGTCATTTGTGGAAAATCATCCCTGGATACAAGAAGTCATTTGTGGAAAATCATCCCTGGATACAGGCAGTCATTTGTGGAAAATCAAAAGATAATTATGCTCTATTAATAAGAATTTACATGTGAAAAGCATACTGACTTGGAACTGCTATTTACCTTGGATACATATTTTAGGATTATGACAAATGTTTTACTAAATAGTCATAATTGTGTTTGGAATAGCACTATTTTTTGAGGAATGGGTTATACATTAAACTTTCTACAGTGAAAAGTAGTAGTGGTCAGTGAATTTTCTTCAGGGCACAGAAGCACCCATTTGCTGACCAGACATGATGTCCCAGAGGTGTTCTGTCTGCCAGATGCCAGGATTCAAGACAGGGCTAAGAGCTTGATGAGACTCATCAAGCAGACACAAATGATGCTGCTAGGTGCCCCTCTGAATGTTTCATAAATGGGTAAAGTAGATAGGTGTGCAGGTAGTGTTCTCATATATTTTCCCTGACAAGATTAAAGGACTGGGCAGAGAAGCTCACATCCTGGAAATGAATGCATGGCTGCACAGATGGTATTATCAAGAGCTTTATTGGCTTACTGGACCATAGGATGATTTTCCAAAGGATGTTCAACAAGGAATAAGTCTCTTCAGCAGCAGACTGACTAACCTACTGAAGAGGGCATTAAACCAGAATCATTGAAACTGGATAATCAGAGTAAGTATAAATTTCAAGTAAGTGAAACATTAACTACTCGTCTAAACAACCTATCACTATCTACTACCTGCTATCAATTTCTCCTGGAAAAGTCCAGACTAACAATTGTAACTGGACACATTCTTGATTACATGTACTGCAATGCTACTGGAAATGTCCAGTCCTCTAACTTGCAATCCGCTTAGAACCGCAAGGCACAAGCGGAATAGAAATCACTAATGTAATGTAATATAACTACTTCTATACAAATGGGAAAAATGAACAACATCTAGAAACCAGTGCATATTGATGCCCATAGTATGGGAAATAAGGTTTTTGATCTATAGGCTGTGATAGAAGAAGATGATGCGACTGCGGGTGGTCGGTCACCTGAAGGGGGTCCCGTTCCACATCGTCAAGTGCGCTGCAGAGGCTCTGAAGGAGTCTTTTGGCAGCAAATTCACAGATCCTTTAATACAACCTTTACATGAATTTGACTGGAACCTGTTTTTAGAAGAGAAAAAAAAGGAACTAAAAGGTGAAATATGGGCATATGACTCCACTGTAATGTGTTTCATTAATGACCAGCTCCTAGGAGACGACGCAAACTTCTTGAAATGGGCTTATAAAAATTGGGCTTACACGGATTTCAGACCCTTACCATTGTACAGGACTCTTGCTGAAGATTTCTGCTTAACATACATGAAAAACAGCAAGCATGTGTTTGTATATATTGTCATCAGCACACACTGGGCAAGGTGTCCAGGCTTACTGGGACAAGATTTGAACACTTGTGAGCCGCGAGAGGCTGCACAAGAAAAAGCAAACCCTTGCCTGAAACAAGAATTTTGCCACAAGTTAGGAAAGTTTTATAGCAAATCCGGACTGGATTTTATTATGCTGCATAGCATTAAACAAACAAAAAGAAAACCAAAACAACCTTTCTGTCAGGATACCAACTTTAAATGCAGTCTTCAAAAATCAAACTTAATTTCAGCAAGATACTTTAAAGTCCCAAACTTCTTTCAGTAAAATAAAGAAAGGCCCTGTAATTCTGAGCCACAGTATTAAGTTCTTTCCAAGAAGATGCAAACTAGAAAACACAGTGTTCTTTCCTCTGTATAGGATTCTATCCCAAGGATCAGCAGCACTGCACTGTCTTTCTGCAGCAGATTAAAAAATGCTGGCCAGGTGGTGTGCTCCACGTGCTGGAATTCGCTACACAATGAGCCCTCAATCCCACCTCAAAACGTGGGGCTAAATCCCCCGCCACACTTGGCAAAAGTCGAACAAAACAGTTCAGTGTCCTCAAAGACAAAATAAATTGTAGTACCTTTTTCCTTAGGCAGCCTGGGTATTGACCTTGGAGACACATACTTCCATTGGTAGAACTTCAGAGACTGGTTCACTTTCCAATTCCGTGGCTTGTGAAATTTCCATGCATTCAGGAGACAAAACAGAATCAGCTTCCTCAATTTCCATAACTTCCGGGCTTTGAAGTTCCTGCAGAGCTCCTAGTCCTGAGCTAGACCGCCAGAGCTGTTCTTGTGACCGGTCTCCTGCTCTCCAGTTCTCTCTCTGTCTTTCTAACTGTTCAGCCCTACATTTAAGGAGCTTACAGCCCCGCCCAACCTTCCCAGGTGAAACGCATTTCCTGTCCCCAGCTTCGGGAAGGTAAGGGGGAGGGGAAGCCTGCAACACTGCTCCTAAGCTCCCTCTGCTGGATTTAGAAGGAAAGTCGGGCAGGAAGGCAAAATGTTCTTTATTTTGCACAGCATGAGAAATACCTGCTCTAGGCATGGGCATAATAGTAGGGCCAAACCTAGCAGGCTTATCTCGCATACCACAATATGGACATCACTATTCAAGAACATTCCACTGGAAGATTGTTATTTGAGCTGTTTTCTGACCTGTGCCCTAAAACCTGTGAGAATTTTCGATGTTTATGCACGGGAGAAGCCAGCAGATCTGAAAGTGGCTTAGAGCTAACATACAAAGGATCGATCTTTCATCGAATAGTTAAAAAAGGCTGGATACAAGGAGGAGATATAAAATCAGGATCGGGCAGCAATGGTGAATCAATTTATGGCAATACTTTTAGAGATGAAAATTTTGCAGTTCCTCACCACAAGCGAGGCATTCTTGCAATGGCTAACAAAGGGCATCACACAAATGGCTCCCAGTTCTACATAACTCTGCAACCTGCACCTTACCTTGATAGAAAGTATGTGGCTTTTGGAGAACTAATTGAGGGTACTGAGGTCCTTCAGGAATTAGAAAATGTACCTACAAACAACGAAAGACCAAAAATAAGATGTGTGATAACTGACTGTGGAGTTTACAGTCCATGAATGCAAAGCCATAATGTATCATATTTGGATTGCAAACTGTTCAGATTGCCATATTTATTCTTCAGGTATTAATAAACAATTGCTTTATATATTTATCTCTTGATATAAGATTTGCAGATTCCTTTTCAGCATTGAAAATATGGGTAGGAATAGGAGCAGCAGGATAGAATCTGGGTGTTTTGACTGACTTAGAAGGACTGCTTTGATGCCTGAGTAGAAGCCACCAGAGAAGACCAGATCTATATGGGGCAAAAAGAATGTCCTAAAGAGAGAAGCAGTCCCACTTGTACTGTAGATCTCTTTTTTCCCCCACCTGCTATTATATACATCTCATCTCTGGTACAGAATATTGGTTTTCTGGGAGCAGAGTTCAATAGGGGGGGAGGAGAAAGATGTGATTTTTTGGGGAGAATTTGGAGGATACCAGATATTACAGACATATGGAACTTGTTACTATTAGTTATTCAAGCCAATCCGTGCCTTTCTTGTGTCTCATTGCATTCTATTCTTCAAGAGTGTCTTTTGTACCGTGTTTCTTTTCAATTTCACTTTGCACAAAAATTATGGAGAGATTTGATTTAAAGTTTTGTCTTTTGTCATCAGAATGCCAGCAGATGATCAGGAGGGAGCTAGTACTAAATGTGATGAATGTCTCAACAAAATTGTAGAATAGCATTTCCTTTCTTAGCACATTTTTTGTTAAGAGGTTGTCCATTAAGGTGCAACATTCTGTTGTCAGCTTAAGGGTAAGATTGGATAGGCAGTTGAATATGTGCTCAGATCAGTGCAGTGATAGTCTTGTATTTGAATCAATTACTGTAGATTTGATTCATCAGTTGAAGGTATCTCACCTCTTTCAATATGGCCTTGGTTGTTTATGCAGTTGTTACTAGTCAGTTGTCCAAATTAGATTGTAAGCTCTTCTGAGCAGGGACTGTCTATTGAATGTTAAAATAGACAGTGCTGCATACGCCTTTCAGCACTATAGAAATGATAAATAGTAGTAGTAGTTGGACCACTGCAATTCTTTGTGCTATGATGGTCTGGCTAAGTCAAGTCTCAGGTAGCTTAAATTGTGCAAAATACCATGACCGAAAAAAAGCCATCCCACATTACTTGTAGACTATTCTCCCTCCAGATCACTGCTTTCTTCCCCAGAAAAGTTTGTTGCAGCTGCTAATTATCACCATTTTAATATGCTGGTCTAGTAGTTGAATAGCTTGCCACAGGAATTAAGAGAAATTAGCAATTATTTGCTCTTTAGGAAATATTTTAAAAAGTGACTATTTGTACAGTGTTATGACCTTACAGGCCAACAAAGATTTCAGTATGCTATCTAATTATAGACCAGTTGGGATAGTACAGCTGAATGATGGTATTTTGTGATATATTATTTTAATTTTATACTTGTGTTTATTAAGCACTTGAAATACCATCTCTCATAATTTTGAAAATCAAGGTGATTTTATTGTATTGTTATCTGTTTACTTGTATATTGTAAATGCTTTAATATCATGTGTAAGGCAGCATAACAAATGAATAAATAAAATTAATTAATCACAAAAAAAAAAAAAGAAGATAAATACACAGGTTATGACACTTGTAGATGTGTTGGGCCCAACTCTATTCCAGTAATAGTCAACAGAAGGTCCATTTTTCACAATCTTTTAGAAAAGAGAAGTTGCATTTTCAAAACAGTTCTCTGAGCTCAGACAACCAATAGTGATGATTTCTTACCCATTCCATGAGCATATTTGAATATTAGGTCTATTAGGAAAAAAGCTTGGTTGGTAAAAGATTGGCTTACTGAGGAACAACTTGGTTGTTTGTTTTTATTTTTATTAAGTTTGTAATAAATCACAAGTAAACACTTGTTACAGAAAAGCAGAAATTAATAAAATGCATAACAACATCTTTCTTTCTTAGACCACCTTACAGGGAGGTGACCACCTATCATATGGAGAAGATATTTTTAAAAAAAATTTTTTAAAGAAGAAAGCAGATTATGATTAACAAACCCACAAAATCATTATTTCTAATTAAGAATGTAAATCACTAGAAATCTTTTTAAGGTCAAGAAAGGATCTTAATGCGTTGGTAAAAATAGGTGTACTTAATCCCCAAATATCAGATCAAACATTTACATGGATATGCCATTAGGAAAGAAGCACCTAATGCTTTTACCTCTTCTTGCATAGAGAAAAATTCCTTTCTACGATCTTGAGTAATTTTAGATACGTCTGGATTGGTTGCTTGTTTTTAACTGAAACATGGATACCAACCGATAATGCTGTGACTCTTTCATGAATTTTGTCTGCTCAATTACAAGACCATCTCTTTATGTAGAAAATCCAAACACGGTCTTACAGTTCTCTTGACATCCTTTATTGTGTTCTTGGATCCTCAAAACCTCCCCAGTAAGCATGGAGAGGGGTTGGGAGCATCTGCCAGGGAGCCTAACATTTAAGAACTATTTACTCTGGTTTCAAAAGAGGAATCACGTGTTCGGAAGTTTCTCACATTTGGGCAGCTTTGGTAAAATAAATCTGCAATTGAGGGAATGGGTTGGGCTTTGATAGGGCCTGAAATCAGGGAGTCCACAATCAAGGGAATCTGGAATTGGGGGGCAGGATTGCTTTGGAGGTTGGGGGGGGGGCATGGCAATGATAGATCCTGGCATCAGGAGGGCTGCAATTTGGTAGGTGTAATTTTCATTAGCTATTAAAGGTATTATAATTTTGAATATGATTTCTCATAAGTTTGCAATCTGACCAGAAAGCTTGTTATAGAATGCTGTGATAATTTGACTAAATTTTGGGATCTCTAATACTTTTGACACCACTTGGAGTATTGTGTTCAGTTTTGGAGGCCATATCTAGTTAAGGATATAATATGACTTGAAGCGGTCCAAAGGAAGGCGACAAAATGGTATGGGGTTTTTGCCAAAAGATGTACGAGAAGAGACTGGAAGACCTGAATATGTATACTCTAGAAGAGAGGAGGGATAGGGGTGATATGATACAGACATTTAAATACTTGAAAGGTAATAATCTTTTCCAGAGAAGGGAAAATGGTAAAACTAGAGGGCATAAATTGAGGTTGTGGGATGGTAGATTTAGGAGTAACCTTAGGAAATTATTTTTCACGGAGAGGGTGGTTAAAACCTGGAATGCCCTCCAGTAATTTGGAACATGAGGACAGTGCTAGGCAGACTTTTACAGTCTATATCCTGCAAATGATAAGATGGTTTGGATAGGCTGGAGTGAGCTTTTACGGCAAATCCAGTAGTTGAAACCTAAGGACAGTACCAGGCGGACTTCTATGGTCTATGGTCCAGAAATATTTTTTTAAAAGATGATTCAATTTAATCATGAATTTATAATGAGTGTAACTATTCGGCAGACTGGATGTACTGTTGAAATCTTTAAATGCTGTAATTTCATTTCATGTACCATGGGGCTCATTTTCAAAAAAATGCAGATGTCCATCTTGCAGGGCATTCACACTCCAGGACATCTGAATATTAAGTGGGCATGTAAGAGGTGTATTTTGGGTAGGATTTGGGCTGGTTTAGCATTTGGATGTCTTGCAGGGATATAATAAAACTTTTTGCAAGATGTCCAGGATGTCATTTGGACATTCAGAGTTAGATCTGTTTTCAAAGTGTCTAAGGGGTTCTTTTACAAAGCCATGCTAGCAGTTTTATCGCATGCACCGGATTAGCGTGTGCTATAGAACGCTATCCGGAAATCTACCGCCTGCTCAAAAGGAGGCGGTAGCGGCTAGCACGTGCGGCAATCTAGTGCGTGCTATCCCACACGTTAAGGTCCTAGCGCGGCTTTGTAAAAGGAGCCCTAAGTGTCAAAAAGTACCCAAACTGACTAGATGACCACTGGATGTATCAAAACATGCCACCCCCAACACACATACTTCCCCAGTTGTTACTAACCTTAACCTATCCCACTAATATGTAAATGAAACAGTTTATACCAGCCTCTATGACAGCTGTAGATATTATCACAACCAAAAAGTTGACCCTAAGAGCTCCACAGAAATAAAAATCTGATAAAATCAAAGATACTGAGAAGATGATCAAGATGCAGGCTTTATTAAAAGTTCAATCCAAAAATCCACGCAGAGTTTTGCCAAGAGTCTCTTTTAGCCTCTGGTCCATGAGTTTCTGTTCCAGGACCTCTGAGGAAGGCAGTTTTGTCGAAACATGGACCGTGTTGGGTCCATAGTCCCCAAAGGTTTGGGTCCTAGATATTTCTTTTTGTGGATTTTTGGATTGAACTTTTAACAAAGCCTGCATCTTGATCATCTTCTCCACAGTGTCTTTGGTTTTAGCTGCAGATATTATGAAACATCCTAGTAGAACAGCAAGCAAGTGTCTGTCGAAGCATGGTGGACAGTGAAGTGAACCACAGAGAGGGGGATCCAGGTCTATATTCCACACTACCCACTACATTTATGGTGGAAAGTATGAGTCTACCAAAACTGACCCCAAATCTTCTGTACTACCATATATGTAACACCTGCAGCCATAACAGATATTGAGGTGGTAGAAAGGTGAGTATAGTAGGTTTTGATGGAGTTTTGGAAGACTCACCATATACTAAAAGGGGGTTCTGGTGAAATATATATCTGGAACCCTTTATGTGAAGTTCACAGCAGTGCTGCCGAAGGTGCCCCACTGCTCTGTTGGTATGTCTATGTGGCCAGTCCATTAAGATGCTGGTCCCTCCCACGTCCAGATGGGCTTGATCAGACTGCTTTGAACCTGGACATTTTTGTATTCGAAAATGGCCCAAAAAGTTAGACATCCTAAGTGCAAAAACATCCAAATAGGTCATAAAAAAAAATAAATTGCACATCTAGCAGTTTCGAACATGGACGTTTCCTGCCCCAACTTTTGGACATCTTGTGGGAAATGTCCAAAGTCGGACTTAGATACTATGTATATCAGAATGTATGTTTAGAAAAAGGAATCATGTTAGAAGAAATTTTTAATAGGAATGTGATGAATGAAGTAGATTAGAATACTTGCATGTTTTCTATAAACATAAAAACATTGAGAACTTATATCTTCAGTATTTCAGTTACAGATTAAGAAAACACATTCTGTGAAAAGATGTCAAAATATTTCTGTGAAAGTCATCATCTCATGCTGCCACTACAGAAGGCATGCACTCGTGCTGCTATCTTCATTCCCCTAGCATTTTGGTCTTGATTATACTTTGCACAAATTCACTATTCAGAGGCAAAAAGATGTGATTGGGATAATAATTGAGTTCATCTTCAGAAAATGAAGAGCAGCAAAACTGTTCTGTATTAGGCACAGGAAGCAGGATAGAGAAATGTCATGCTACATTATGGAAGAAATCAGCTCTTTGAAGTCAATATGTTTGGATATTGAGGACGACACTGATGTGGCTTCGCATGATGTTAAATGCATTGCAGATCTTACTAGAATGAGTCCTATAAAAGGAACAGGATAGAGGAAGTACTGTAGAGAGAAAACCACCAGCAATGCTAGAGGAGAACAATAAGGTTAGAATGTGCTTCTCTAATTAGGGTTACCATATGACCAGATTTACCCAGACATGTCCTCTTTTTAGAGGGCATGTCTGGGCATCCGGATGACTTTTCAAAACCTGGCACTTTGTCCGGGTTTTGAAAAGCAAATCACATCAGGAGGGGCATCCGCGGATACAAAGCGGTGATGTTGCATGCATATTTGGATGCCCCCCCAACAGAGATGAGCAGGCTGAGGAGAGTGGGGCTAGGGGTGAGGCTGGGGTGTGGCGTGGACATAATGGAGCAGGGATGGATGGAACTGGGCGGGCCTAGGGGTGGGTCTAGGGGGTCCGGATTTTACATATGTAAAATCTGGTAACCCTTTTACATATGGAAAAGCTGGTAATCCTATCTCTAATAAACTACCTGAGTTCATTTGTCATGCCCTCTTCCCCTCCCTTGTTTAAAAGCTGAATGAAAACCCACCTTTTTGATTTAGCTTTCAATCCATAACCCTACTCCTTTCTGCCCACTGCTCACCACCCTAGCCAGCAGATTAACTGTATCCCAACCATGCATCCTGTTTGCCTGTCTTGTATGTTTAGATAATAAGCTCTTTTGTGCATTGTGACTCTGTGCAGTGCTGCGTACATCTGGTAGCACTGTAGAAATAATAATAGTAGTAATTGTTGTAGATTGTCTTTAGTTTATAGTAAAGGTAGAAAAAAATTATGAGCTATTTATATGATTGGAATTACAATAAAGGTTCAGTGCAGACAAACTTAGCATCAATAACCTTCTGTGATGCTTAAGTAGCATTCATTCTATATGTGACTTAAGAATGTGCATTCATTTTATCAGTATGCCTTAAAACATATGCAGTGCCATTTTAGAAAAGTCATGGATGTCAGCACATAGAAGTTTAAGGCAAACCTTCTAGAGTCTGTGACATATTTTACAATTGCAGGACTAAATATAGAAGCCTAATATAAAATCGACATGTCTCCATCAGCTTTTTTGCAGTCAGCACCAAAGGAAACAGTGACAGAGACATGCTAAGACTGCACTTATTCATGATTTAAAGGTGGATGAACGTAAGCATGATATCCAGAATCAGTGATAAGCATCACTGACACAGCGCCAACCTTAAATGTTTTGTCCTACCCTTTTGTAAAATACTGGCTTATAGTTTTGACCCAGAATATATAAGCGCTGGGATTGAGATGCTTCAAATATGAATAGATTTTATAAAATGATTGCCTTACTGTGTGCTAACATACAATAGTCTATGAATTAACACATTGATTAGCATTTGCTAAAAGATTTTAATATATGTGGAAGTCTTCAAATGATGTATATGCATAGCTCACAATGGGGTTGAAAAACGTTTAGTTCTACAGTAAAAGGGATGCAACAGAACTGTTCTTATGGTGGAGCTGCTGCAAGTCTTCTTTTACTAAATTCAGGAACCACTTTTTTTGAAAAAATAAAAAAAATAGAAAAAAGGTGGCCTCTTTGCCATGATGCCTTTTCAAAGCTCACTTGACTTCCTATCTTTTCTTTTTATCTTACTTGTCATTTTTGATACAATTTCAATTCAAATGCTGCTTCTCTTCTGCGGTATTTTGGAGCCTGATTCCTGAAAGTGTTTTCAGAGTGATATGGGCTGTCAGGCAGATACACTTAGAAATGCAGAAAGAAAGGTAATAGACAAACTTTAGATGTTTGCTATAGTTCTGGTGGCAGTTCCTGCTTTTTTATATTCTCAGTTCAGTTTCTAAAGGCATCTGAGCTTTGTGAGGAGCTAAACATTGGTATTAATTCAAGCCTATCTAATATTTCTTCATTTTTTCCAAGACCCTGGCCTTGAACTCCATCTCTATTCCAGCCTCCTTCTTCCTCTTCTCTTAGCTTTACCTATGGTTACCATATGACTCCATAAAAGAGACATCCAGGTTTTACTTCCATTGCTTTCCAGCAACAGTGCCCTGTAGATGAGTTTACCTTCAAATTTGAGTCATTTAAGAAGCAAATGACAATTTTAAAAAAAAATTATATTAAAATTGGAAAACTGCACCATGATAAGGGCAATTATGCCAAGGGATATATTTACCCCTGGATGGATAGATCTCGGATATCCAAATCGCAGACACAGGCATAAGTATATGCACAAACATCTAGCGATTCACAAAAAGATGATAAGAGTTCTAAGGCTTCAAGTGGTTCTGGGGTGAATTTACAGGTTTTTAACATTCAAAAACTTGAAATTTTCCTGTGCCCGCCAACAACAAAGGAGGTGGAGGGAGATCTGTGAGAGACAGACAGGGTCAACAGTAGTGAACATTAACCAGAGTAACATCTTTAATCTTTCTGGATGGGCTTTCATGGATGTTGAATTAGAGGTGCTAGCCAAGAGGTTATCCTTTGTGCCTAGCAGACCTTATGATGCTTTTCAAACTAGATAAGCCTGTTTAAATTTATCAGGAAGTGCAATTTGGCCCTGCTCTTTAAAGACCAACAAGACAGAGTGAGCACTCCATGCATGCTCACGAGACCATCAACTTGGTGCCCTCCTGGCACCATGGATCCACATCATGTTGTTTTTCATAATATGATTGAACAAGCCATCAGTGATATGGAAACAGCCTATTCTAAATCTCATTGGAATTTGTCAAGCAGTCAACAGAGAGCCATTAGGAACATGGCTAATGAATCGTCTATTCAAATATGTCCAGCTGGGTGGTGGAATGGTAATTTTGGATGTCCATCAATATACTGTATAGTGGAAGGAATGCGACAACTTTCAGACATACAGTTTTATCAAGTGTTGCCAGAGGATCCTACTAATAATCTGATGGATTTGATCTTGCACAGGGTGCTTCAAGCTTATGAATCTGGGTAATTACTGAGAACAAGCTGAAGTTTTTGAAACAGGACCATCCAGGTATACCAGTAATATATATATTTATTTTTACTAAAGATTCATAAAAGCCTTACAGCGCCATCAGGATGCCCTATCATGTCAGACATTGATTCCATTTTAGAGCCATTGTCTGACATGGTAGACTTCCATCTTAAGCAAGAAGTGTTGAAGGTAATGTCTTTTGTTAAAGACACTACAGATTTGATACTTACATTGGAAACTGTTGAAAATGTTCCTGTGGACTCTGTTGGTGACTTTGAACATCACAGTCCTTTATATGAATGCACCACAACATCATGCCTTATAAATCATTCGGTTTAATTTGAGTGATAGAGGAGACTTTTTGGTGACTTTGCTGATATTACTTTAAGCAAGAACTATTTTCTATTTGGTGACATCTTTTATATGAAAACAAAAGAAGTAGCCTTGGGGGCCACCATGGCACCCACAGTGGCCTGCCTATATGTGAATGTATTTGAGGAGAAATTCTTATATCCATCTTTATGTGGAAGGGGTTTATTGATGACATTTTTGTAATTTGGACAGTGTCTTGTGAATTTTTTGGGACATTTATTCAGTGGCTCAATATGAGAGATACCAATTTACAGTTTACTGCTACAATGGATCTTCAGACAATTTCTTTTTTAGATATCCAGATCTTGGTGCAAGAGGGGAAATTTGTGACCACATTGTTCCAGAAACCAACTGATTGGAACAATTTGTTACAGTAGGGATCATTTCATCCCAGACATCTTGAAGACAATCTTCCAGTGGGACAGTTTCTCAGATTATGGAGATTGTGTACTACTACCATGGACTTCAAGAAACAAGCGGTTGATATGTGGCAAAGATTTAAGGACAGGGAGTATCCCCATAAAGTCATTAAAAAGACTTATAAGAGAGCCTTATATGTACGAGAACATTTGCTATTGCCCGCTTGTCCTCAGGAGTCAATGTCTTCAGTGTGTGTGTGTTGAAGAACTTCAATTGAGCTTTTAGCATAAAGAAGATCGTCAATCAGTTTTGGAATATTTTGGGTATCCATGTTCCTTTTCAGTTACCTCCAAGATTTGCCTATGCACATGGTAGAAATCTCAGGGAACTGTTAAGTAAAATTCAATTTTTGAGACAAATGGAGACTTATACCACTGTGTCAGGCAGTCATTCGAGCTGTGGGACATGTTCTCTGTGGGACATGTTCGAGCTGTGGGACATGAATATTACATCTTCACCATACCAGCGATTAAACATTTATCATGCTTTGCGATGCACCACTAATTGCTCTAGTATGGGGGTTTCATTTTTTAAAATATTTTTATTGAAATTTTAACATAAGAAATGTACATGAATAAATTAAAATCAAGGAGATTTTACAATTAAAATGTTACTTACATACAAATCATAGATGCAGTGAGGACTGAAAAGCATCTATGTTATCTAACCAATATACATATGAAGTCATTTATTCAAAGACAGTTATAAATACTCCCATTTAGACCAGGCACTATATTAATTTTGATTATGAGAGATCATTAAAATTATGTTTATATATTATACTCAATAATATCAGCTGGATAGTATCTATAAATTAAGGTAAAGAATAAATATTTGCTATTGGTGACCAAATTTCATTAGATGTAAAGCATTTATTAGTAAGGGAATTTGCTTTACATTCATATTTATGAATCATCATAATCGTTGCCCACCAGAATGATGGAGGACTTGAATAAATGGCATTCCAAATTACTTGATACACTAATTGCTGTCACTTTACAAATGATTATTTTGCATCTAGTATGGGGGTTGTATATCTTATCCAGTGTCCTTGTAACTACTTTTACATTTGACATACCAGTAGGTCTGTGTGAACATATTATTGAACACCTTAGTAGAATCTGTTGGGGAGAAAACGAGGCACCTCTAGTTCAACATTGGGCAGAGTTTCACCATACTTTGTCTGACCTTTGCTTTACTGTGCTGGAAACCAATGCACTTAAGAGAAGGGGAAATATAGCGGTGTGCCTTTTTTCAGGAAGAGCAAGAATGGATTTTTAAATGGCAGACAGTAGTGCACCTTGGTTTAAATCGCAAGATCTAATGGTGTGCTTTATTACATCATCCTTGATTTGGTCTTGCATTGCTTCCATGCGGTTGCTTTTGATTTTCATCCTCTATATGCTTTGTCTAATTCAATTTAGCTACCTGTTTGAAATTTAAAACCCTCCCTTTTTGGGAGGTTTCCCATTTCAGTATGTTTTGTTTTGACATCATTGCTGACATCCTCTAGATTAAAAGTGTGATGCAGTTTTAAAATGGGGGAGGGGATAAGCAGTTGGCGTCTTACTAACCATTAAGTTATGAGAAGCAGGTACTGTCTCTTTGTTTTGAATTGCATTTACTTGGGACATTGTTAAGCTTACTTACATATATTTTGAATGTTTGTAGGGATCATTCCAAATCCTCAAATTGAAGTTAAGATGTTCCTATGACGGGTTCTCTGAAGCAGGAATTTTTGCAAAATATGTCAGCACCCAGAACCCAGAATTTTGAGAGGATTGAGAAATATCTGATGTTGAGAACAGTACTGACAGATAAGTGTAGAATTATTGAGATTATTTTACTTGCATTTTCTGTAAAAGAAAACTAATAAGGAAAGTGCAATGACTGAGAATATGAGCTACTGACCAGTGGGTTTTTTGCCCACATTTGATCTTACGATCTCACAATTGATATCCATTTCTCTGAGCACTTTTGGAGACATATTGGATATTGCTGTATGTATGAAAAATTATTTGAAACACTGTCTGGAGCTGATTTTTTTTATATTGGTTGGCATTTTGCTCTAGCAGCATTATATCAATTTTTGTCCCCTTATTGAGTTGGGTTTCCTACATCTACCTTTGGCATTAACTTTTAACATTCAACTTTCTTCCATTTTTCTGTTTCCTTCTTAAATCTATCTACTTTTCCATGTCTTCCCTTCCCATCTATCCATATGCACCATCTCTTCCTTCTCTTTCCCTCCATCCATGTATACCATCTCCTCCCTCTTTAGTCTTCCCTATTCCCATCTATCCATAAACAGCATTTCTTCAATCTCTCTTCCCATCCCCACTTCTCCCATCCCAGTGCACCATCTCCTCCCTTTCTTTTCCTCTTCCATGATCTGACATCTGTCTCCCCCCCTTCCTCACTCCTATGGTCTGGCATTTTTCTCCTCTCCTTCCCGTAGTCTGGTCTCTCTCAACCCTCCTTCCCTTCCTTTCTGCCCCTTTTGTGATCTAGCATCTCTCTGTTTTTCCATTTCTCCTCCCCCCTACCTTAGTCTGGAATCTCTCCATCCTTCTTACCTTTCCTGGTCTGGCATCTCTCTCTCTCTCTTCCCCACCACCTCCAGTGCTCTGGATTACAATTCTAAAATTTTCATCAGTCAGGTATTCTTCAATCAACCCAAAGTTCTCAATCTACAAAACACTTGCCTTATCACTTTCTGTACTTGATACTTCATAGACAAGTCCGAATCTATCATGACACCCAAATTTCAAACCTTACTCACAGCCCCATAACAATCAAATTTCAAACTTACTCATAACCAGGGCTGAAATATAAATGTAGTCCTATCTGTGCCCATTAAACTATGTGGGTGCTGGCAGAGTATCAGCCAACATCTGCATAACTTCCAGGTAGCTGCCTGATCTTATTTTGTTTTGCTTTATGTAGGGTTATCCCAGAGACATGCTCCAGTATTCTCTTTCCTACACTACTTTGAACTGTAAGTTGTTAGCAGCATATAAGATTATTATGTTATGTAATGTCAGTGCATTAACATTAGCTTAAAAAGGATTGACCATTATGAGCTGAACATCAACCAGATTGTAGATAACATCAGGCAAAGAACAAATTCAGTGTATATGAAATAAGGTAATTGGGGTATTAACTACAACTACTGTACATGCAACCAATCACTGAGATCCCAAACAGAAAAATGGCTGGTCTTGCCACTAGGCCACTCACGTGTCTGAGACAGCCCGAATATACTCATATTCTCATTACATACCCAGAATGTGGAACATCATCCCCCCCCCCATCCATTAGATCACTAGACAGCTTTGAAACTTCAGAAAAGCTGTGAAAACCTTCCTCTTTACAAACCCTGCTCCTTGAAGACCCACATCTATACGCCGGACGGATAGAATCCCAAAGACACCACCTAATATACCAAACGGAATCTCGCAAAAACTCGCATGCCAGCACAAATATAACCTGAATTGCTACCACTTTTTTCTGATAACAAAGATGCACCCACCTGCAAAGAAAGCTATTTAATTTCCTAGTATATCCACACTGGAAATGCTGCAATTTAAACCACCCTATGCCCACTAAGTCTGTATTTGTAAGTCTGCATGTTATGTCTATACTGTAATTGCTATAATCTAAACCCCTTGTCCATGCTGTAAATGCTGAAGATTCTATGTCTTGCTAAAGTTTGTCCTACCCATACTATGAATGTACTCGTGTAACCCGTTCTGGGCTCCTTTGGGAGGACAGGCTAAATAAATACATGTCCTGTTCAAAAAATTGATATTTCTGTGTTTCTAACTTTGGATGTTGAATGGAATATCCTTTTTGAAAATGGCCCTCCACAGATATAAACGGTATATAAAAATATACAAACAAATAAACAAACAAACCACTTTGACATTTTGGTATTGAAAGGCACTAAATTAAAACCCAATTAAATATAAGTAAACATATTGCTAGAGTTGAGTACATAACACCTGCTCAGTTTTCCTAGTAACAGCATGTTGAAAATTGAGTGATAATTATTTACATAAACGGATATTCTTAGGACAGAAACCTAGCTAGTTGCCAAACTGTATATGAGAGGCCAGAAAGGCAGAAAATAAACAAACAGTTATTGCTTGAAGCCATACGGTAATTCCTGGAACTAAGCTGTTTCTTTATACTTGAGTTTTTCAATTTAAAAAGGAAAAACACCTGAAAAAGTCCTTCCAACATTCTGTTATATTGTTGTTGATGTCCTTGATTTTTCAATAATAGTAGCTAGGCTTGCTGAAAATTAATTATTGAGTGTTGTAGAGTTTTGATACATTTATTTGATTTCCAACAGGCTACCTCTTATATTAAAGCTTGAGAGAAACACTTGACTTTATTACATGTTCCTTTATGATATTACTACTGAAATAAATTCTAATACAGTGAGACTGACCCTAGACAATGTGCAAGGAAAAGCATGACAGGGATATCTGCCTGCACAGCAAGCAATACTTTCATACATGGGTGGAAAGTTAAGTGTCTTTAGTTTCCTAGATGTGTATATAATAACATATTTATTTTATGTTTTTTTATGGTATTTCATAGCAGTTAGTATAAGAACATAAAAATTGTCCAGTATCCTGGCCAATCCAGGTCCCAAGTACTTAGCTAGATCCCAAGTAGTAAAACAGATTTTATGCTGCTTTTCCTAGGAATAAGCAGTGGATTTCCCCAAGCCATCTCCATAATGGCCTATGGACTTCTCTTTTAGGAAATTATGCAAACCTTTCTTTAAGCCCTGCTAAGCTAACTGATTTCACTACATTCTCTGGTAATGAATTCCAGAGTTTAACACTGTGTAAATAAATATTTTCTCTGGTTTGTTTTAAATCTACCATAGTAGCTTCATTGTATGCCCCCTATACCTAGTGCTTTTGGAAAGAGTAAACAAGTGATTCACATCTACCCTTTCCCTCTATTATATCACCCCTGAACCATTTACTATGTTACTATGTTATCTCTTCTCCAAGCTGAAGAGCTCTAGCTGCTTTAGCCTTTCCTCATAGGGGAGTTGTCTCATCCCTTTTATCATTTTCATCACCTTTCTCTGTACCTTTTCTAATTCTGCTGTGTCTTATTTGAGATAAAGTGTTGAGAATTGCACACAGTATTTCAGGTATGGCCATACCATAGAGTGATACAAGGGCATTATAACAATTTCATCTTTGTTTTCCATTTCTTTCCTGATAATTCCTAACATTCTATTTGGTTTCTTAGCCACCAATGCCACACATAGAGCTGAGGGTTTCAACGTATCCTCAATGATGACACCTAGATTCTTTTCCTGGGCAATGACTCTTAATGTGGAACCCTGCATCACTTAGTTATAGTTTTGCACTTGCTCACATTAGTCATTTGCCATTTTGATGCCCAGTCTCCCAAGATACTCTTGCAATTTTTTGTTGTATAGTGGAGGAGTAGCCTAATCATTAGAACAAGTCAAAGGAATTCACCAATTGTTCATAAAAACATAAGAACATAAGAATTGCCGCTGATGGGTCAGACTAGTGGTCTATCGTGCCCAGCAATCTGCTCACGCGGCGGCCCTAACTGAGACTAGCCCTACCTGCATATGTTCTGGTTCAGCAGGAACTTGTCTAACTTTGTCTTTAATCTCTGGAGGGTTTTTTCCCCTATGACAGACTCCGGAAGAGCGTTCCAGTTTTCTACCACTCTCTGGGGGAAGAAGAACTTCCTTACGTTCGTACAGAATCTATCCCCTTTCAATTTTAGAGAGTGCCCTCTCGTTCTCCATACTTTGGAGAGTGTGAACAACCTGCCCTTATCTACTAAGTATATTCCCTTCAGTACCTTGAATGTTTCGATCATGTCCCCTCTCAATCTCTTCTGTTCGAGGGAGTAGAGGCCCAGTTTCTTTAATCTTTGCTGTACGGCAGCTCCTCCAGCCCCTTAACCATCTTAGTCGCTCTTCTATGGACCCTTTCGAGTAGTACCATGTCCTTCTTCATTTACGACGACCAGTGCTGGATGCAGTACTCCAGGTGAGGGCACACCATGGCCCGGTACAGCGGCATGATAACCTTCTCTGATCTGTTCATGATCCCCTTCTTTATCATTCCTAGCATTCTGTTCGCCCTTTTCGCCGCTGCTGCACATTGTGTGGATGGCTTCATAGACTTGTCAATCAGAACTCCCAAGTCCCTTTCCTGGGAGGTCTCTCCAAGTATCGCCCCAGACATCCTGTATTCATGCATGAGATTTTTGCTACCAACATGCATCATTTTACACTTATCCATGTTGAACCTCATCTGCCATTTCGATGCCCATTCCTTGTGCCTGATTATGTCAAGTTGTACGAGAACAGGAGGGACCAAAGCAAAGGTTGAGAACTATGGAGTCGATGATCTTAATACAAATGTTTATTAAAAAGTGATGCAGGTCAATAAATAGATCAAAAAATCAATCAATAAATCCATATAATACACAGTGGCATGGACCCAACACTGTCTGAGCAGATGATAAAATCACTCTGCAAAGAGATACAATCAAAACAGTCACATGACTGTCCAATGGCATGATTTTTCTCTCTTCCATCCTCTTCAGCTGCTGCTCTATGTGAATTCAGTGCTGAATGACAATTGCTGAATTATTACAGGCTGCTTACAAAAAAAAAAGCTAACCTGAATAGTTTCCATACCCTTGCTATCAGACATTTAAAGAATCATGACCACTCATACCATGACAAACAGAGGGCATGAACAACCTAACATGGCATAAAGAAAGTCTGAAATCATGCAGGAACATCTTCTCAACAACTGAGGTAATTAACTGTAACTGCCCATGAATAGATATGACAGCTGCAACTTGGAAATCTTCAACAGAATTAGCATCGGTATTAGTGTGACTGAATAGCTTCCTGCTGGGATGGAGAAGAAATGGACCACCTGGAAGGCCCTAAATTACCTCAAAACCCAAGTCAGTTGTTTGAAAGCTAACATGGTGAAATGTGAAGATGCTACCAGATGAAGGCTGCAATTAGGAAGAGTGGCAGACCATGCAACACCTTTTTCAGCCTGTTGCTCGAGAATGAGTCTTGTTCTATGCAGTATCTTGCTGAGGCCAAATCACACAAATTTAAATGTGCTTGTTAATGAAAATAAAACAAAAAACAACCCAATAACTTTGGAGAATGAACAAAGAAGAAGCTGCTTCTGGATCAGTAGGATTACTGGTTTGGGCTTTATCACTTGATCCAGAAACAATACCGACAAAATTAAGAGAATGGAGAGAATTACTTTCCAACTTAGGCATGCTCTAGGGCAGCTAACATCCTGGGTTTAAATTGATTAATTTCTCTTCCTTCCAAGTACAGTATTATTTCTATCTGTCATGAACTTACCCCCCCCCCCCCCCGAAGAATCCCTTTGTATAAGGAATGAACTGCAGCCTCTTCCAGTCCTTTATACTGATACTAATTACAGCCTGATGTGTGGATCAGTGGCGTACCTAGGGGGGGGGCGGGCCGCCCCGGGTACCAGCCCTAAGGGGGTGTTCCCGGCCTTGCCGTTCAGTCCCCCGCCACCCCCGAAGGACCGCTCGCCCCACTGACCTTCCTGCACCACCTGTGAAGCAGCCCGCAGCAGGATCGCGAAGTCAGCGTCAGCATCCCTGCGCTGCTTCCTGCGCCGCGATCCCGCCCCTCCTCTGACGTCAGAGGAGGGGCGGGACCGTGGCGCAGGAAGCAGCGCAGGGATCGCTGACGCTGACTTCGCGATCCTGCTGCGGCTGTTCATAGGTGGTGCGGGGAGGCCAGGGGGGCGAGCGGTCCTTCGGGGTGGGTCGGGGCATCAGGCCTTCAGGGTGGGGCGGGCGGGCAGGCAAGCAGGCTTTCAAGGGGGAGGGGGTGACAGGCAGGCAGGCAGGCCTTCAAGGGGGGACAGGCCTTCGGGGGGGGGTGCAGACCTTCAAGGGGTGCAGGCCTTCAAGGGGGGCAGGCAGGCCTTCAGGGGGGTACAGGCCTTCGGGGGGGGGGGGTGTAGGCCTTTGGGGGGGGGCAGACCTTCAAGGGGGGGCAGGCCTTCAAGGGGGGGAACAGGCCTTCAAGGGGGGAAAGGCAGGCAGGCCTTCAAGGGGGGGACAGGCCTACAAGGGGGGGGGACAGGCCTACAAGGGGGGGGACAGGCCTACAAGGGGGGGGACAGGCCTTCAAGGGGGGGACAGGCCTTCGGGGGGGTGCAGACCTTCAAGGGAGTGCAGGCCTTCGGGGGGGGTGCAGTCCTTCAAGGGGGTGCAGGCCTTCAAGGGGGGGGGAAAGGCAGGCAGGCAGGCCTTCAAGGGGGGGACAGGCCTACAAGGGGGGGAGAAGCTACAAGGGGGTGGTACAAGCCTTCAAGTGGGGGAAAGGCCTTCGGGGGGGGTGCAGACCTTCAAGGGAGTGCAGGCCTTCGAGGGGGGTGGTGCAGGCCTTCAAGGGGGTGCAGGCCTTCAAGGGGGGACAGGCCTTCAAGGGGGGAAAGGCAGGCAGGCAGGCCTTCAAGGGGGGACAGGCCTACAAGGGGGGGGGAGAAGCTACAAGGGGGTGGGACAGGCCTTCAAGTGGGGGACAGGCCTTCGGGGGGGTGCAGGCCTTCGGGGGGTGCAGACCTTCAAGGGGGGGACAGGCAGGCAGGCCTTCAAGGGGGGGACAGGCCTACAAGGGGAAGGGACAGGCCTTCAAGGGGGGTGCAGGCCTTCAAGGTGGGACAGGCAGACCTTTAAGGGGGGACAGGCCTTTGGGGGGGGACCATGATTTAGAAGTACACGGAGGGAAGGGGGTGTTCAAAGAGACATGCATATGCCAAACTTTGGGGGGGGGAAGAAATAATGGGTCTGAAAATAGAGGAGAGGGAGAGAGATGATGGACCATGGGATTTAGGGAGGGAAGGAACAGAAAGGGAGAGAAATTGGACACAAGGGATGGTGTGGAGGAGGGATAGAGATACTGGATAGGAGGGTAATTAGGAAAAGAAACGGAGAGATGGTGGACTCTGGGATGGTGGGGAAGGAGGGAGAGATGCCGGATGAAAGGGTATTTAAGAAAAGGTGGATCTGTGGAGGGAGATGAAAAAAAGGAAAGATACCAGACTTCCTGGGAAGGGAAGGGAAATGGAAAGGGAGGACAGAGTTGGCAGATGGATGGTTAGCATGCAGAAAGAAGGAGACCCTGGCAAGCAAGTTATCAGAAGAAAACCAGAGCCTTGGACCAACAAGATTTGAAATATAACCAGACAACAAAAGGTAGAAAAATTAATTTTATTTTCTGTTTTGTGATTATAACATGTCAGATTTGAAATGTGTATCCTGCCAGAGCTGGTGTTGGACTGCAAACGTGAGCTAGGATTTAACAGAAAGAGGAAAAGTCCTTTTTGTTTCTTTATTTTATTTACACCACAGCGCCAGTGTGGTTAGGAGAAGCCAAAGGGGGTGAAAAAGCTATAAAACCCACCAGGAGTTTTGAAAAAAATCACCCAACTGGGCAGGAAAATCGAATTGAAAAACCAATTCAATAGGGCTGAATCGAATCAAAATTTTTTTTTCCTGTTTCTGGCAGCATTAGTTTGCGCTACTGTCTTAGACTTTAGGACCTGGGATTGGGGAGAGATGGCATCCTCAGTACTTTATAATGCAAGTAAAACGAGGATTTGGTCAGACTTTTGAAGGGTCTGCAGAAAAAAAATATTGTATAGGCCGGGGACATGAGACAGCAGGAAATGGGAACTTTTCTTCCTTCTATTTTTGTGAATGGAAAGGCTGAGGATGTCAGAGAGGTCAGTTAAAATATGTGCTTTATAAGAAAATATAATAATGTGTTTTATAAAGTTTATAGCATAGCTGGCCTACCCAGTGAGGTGTTCCTAGTGGTGATGGTGGCAGCGTGTCAATGTGTTGAGAGGAAGAGGTGGTCTGGGAAATTCTGCTGAGCAAACTCCGGGCCCATTTCCACCCCCCAGTTAGTCCACTCCACTCAACTGATTCACACACTGAGTGGGTCTTTGGGTGTTGTTTTGGGATCTCTTCCAGTGGTTTATCTCCTTCTGGTCCAAGGAAGGAAACTTTGTTATCCTTAGCATTGACCTACAGAATATGTTTGTAACAGCGCTGCTTGTGTGGCATTAGGCTATGTAGTGATCGAAAGAAAAAAACAGACCTTTGCACATTTTTGCACTATATGGTGGGTGTATGAGGAGATTCACATTTCCTGCACAGCTAAGTCCATGTGAAGTTACCTTGTGCTGTATTTGACATCTAGCAAGGTCTCTGTTTGAAAGGAAAGATCTAAACATAAAAATGAAGTGGCCAGAAGTTATGGTAAAAGCAGATAGTGTAGCTGGTTTTAAGAAAGATTTGGACAAATTCCTGGAGGAAAAGTCCATAATCTGTTATTAAGACATGGGGGAAGTGTCTGCTTGCCCTGGATCGGTAGCATGGAATGTTGCTACTCTTTGGGTTTTGACCAGGTATTAGTGTCCTGGATTGGCTACCATGAGAATGGGCTACTGGGCATGATGGACCATTGGTCTGACCCAGTTAGGCTATTCTTATGTTATGTTCTCATCTGTAGGGGCCTTTGTTTTCACTTCTTATTTTAATGTATTTTTTTTCTGGGAACTTATCAGTGTTTTTTATAATGGGAACAAAAATGGAAGAGAATTAATGTGTGTGGAATGGGGGGTAACTAATTTCTTCAGCTAAATAATTCAATCCACTTCAAACAGACATAGGAGAACTTGTGCACCATTCACACACCCTCCAACCAAAAACGTCAAAAGAAAAAAACTGTTCGACAACCTCCTAGCCATTCGAGCTGCAACACTCGACCCCCAACTCTACAACCAATTGATATCAACCACAGACTGCAAAACCTTCAAAAAGAAATAAAAACCCTTCTATTCAAAAAACACATAAAACCGAACTAACACAATCAGAACTGTCCCAAGCATCACCTGCAATTACTCCATATGTACTTCTAATGTCATGACAATTTAGACATAATTTATGTTATGTTATGTTTGGAATAATGGTTACATATATGAGGTTCAATAAAAGAAAATTTTCACTGCCTGTTTCTATTCTGACCATTTATTCCATTTCATGGTTATTGCAAAAAAAAAAAAAAAAAAAAAAAAAAAAATTTTACATGGGGGGGGGGGGTGTCAAAAAATGATGGGCCCCGGGTGCCACATACCCTAGGTACGCCACTGGTGTGGATTATTTCTAGGGTTACCATCTGGCTCCAGAAAAATGAGGACAGATTGAGTCATACGGGTTTTATACTGATAGCAAAGGAAATAAGGAGGACCGACTAAGACATCCAGGTTTTACTTCTCAATCTGTTCTCCTTTTTTTGGAGCCAGATGTTAACCCTACTTATCTCCAACTGCCCCACTGAGAATGCACTCTGGCTTAATTGCTCTTAGGAATGCATACTTCCTCTTTGGCTCTCAACAGTTATATTAACCCTGGTGTTTCCAGTCTACCTTGCCCTCAAATATGTTTTATTTGAGAGCTCCTGAGTGCAATGCCTTTGCTGATTTTCAGTATCTGACCCTCTGTCAGCCCTGACCTTGCCTGCTTTTCTACCTGCTATTTTGGAATTGTTCCTTTCCTGCAAACCTATTGAGTTTCACTGGGCCATTCATCTGCTGGGCTCTTCTGCTTCATAACATCTGGTGACTGGGATATGCTCCACCTCTGTGGGGTACATTTCAGGCTCAAGGTCCAAATCCTGGTAGTCTTCGAATACTAGAGAATTCAATCTTAAGGGAAAGGGAGCTGATGTAGGTGAAAATGCAGGACCTACGTTCAGATTCCCTGGTGCTTCTCATGGGTATCGACCCTGTCATGACATTCCACCTCCTTCCAGGCATTCTCCTCCTTTAGTTTAATTTAATTTAGTAGATAGGCTGCAAATATAAGCACAAGTAATGGGGTTAACAATAATAAAAGGTAAAATGGGGAAGGGAACTACATCTAATATATTCACGACAAAAACAAAAATACAAGACAAGACATACTGTTACAAAAGGGAATAATTACAGAATTTTCATGGGATTGAAAGGGAAAGATAAAACATATGGAGTGGGTAAGAATAGGTTGCACTTTGTAAAAAAGGAAAAATAAAAACATCAAAACCAAGATACTTGAAATTCAGATTCCATTGGTTGGTGAATTGAACGTTAGCCTAAAATAATAAGCCTTTAGTTGAGTTTTAGGGCTCCTTTTATCAAGCCGCGCTAGTGGGTTTAGCGTGCGTGACTTTTAATCACGCGTTAACCCCTGCGCTGGCCAAAAAACTACCGCCTGCTCAAGGCAAGCGTTAGCGGCTAGCGTGGCCGATGGTTTAGTGCAGCTTGATAAAAGGAGCCCTTAAAGTTTTTTTAAGGATTGTTCTGTCTTAAGATGCAAATGTAGAAAGTTTCATAAAGTTGGAACTATAACAGAAGAACTTCTATGAATATCCAAAAATAGGTATCTGAAAGAGGGGACCTTTGAGAAGCATAGGGAACCAGAAGACTAGCCAGAAAAGAAGGAAGTTCAGAGGACTGGGTTTGAAATGAGAGAACATTAGTTTTAAAAGGGATCATGTAAGTAATTGGAAGAATATGCTCTGATCTTAGTAAAAGTATTATACGATCAAATTTAGAACAGTTGTAAAGGAGACAAACTGCAATATTTTAGACAAGTTGGAGTCTGTGTAACTGATAATGCAATAATCAAGCTTTGAGAAAACTAAAGAATGCAAAAGAATTCAAAGAGAATTATATGATTAAGAATGGACAGAATGGAGTTGATGAAGAATAAGAAAAGAGGAAGAAACCACCCTAAAGATATGAGTGAAATGATAATGTGTTTTCAATAGTAACCCCCAGGATGTTTGGTGATGTACAATAAGATAAAGGACTTCCTTTCATAGTAAAGTATGGCTGATTGGAGGGGGAGACCTTAGCTGAGAAAACCATTTCTGCTGTTTTCTCCCTCCTTCCATTGTCTTATGTCTCTGATTGACCTTCACTGTTCACTCATCCCATCCTTTCCCTCTTCTCCTGTCCATAAACCAGTTAATTTTGAAAATTGTGCTGCAGGCAGTCTCCAAAGACTTGAGTCACTACGTCAGGCTAATTCTATGCCCAAAGTGATTTTGTGTAGAGAAATTTAGAGGTTAGATGCATGTTTTCAAAAGACAGTTGTAACTGAATCAATGTTTTGAATATTGACCCCATAATGTGAAAGTGTGATGACTGAAATATTTTCTGATTGGTAATGCTAGATGATTTTCAGATGTAACCTAGAGAGAAACCACAGACATTCTTTTATTTTAGAACCACCCTTGAAACAGATTTTAGTGTAACGTATATAATACCTACTGTTCTTTTATTTATATGACACTGTTTTAGATTAAAAATCAATAAAGATTTTAAGAGAGAACCACTCTTGAATGGATATTATCTCATTTTGTAATCTTCTGAATTCAAAATGAACACAAATCTTCCATTTTTTGCAATGAGCTTTCATACACAGGAGGAAAGTTATCAATGTGGGTTACCATTAAGATGGTTTCTTTTACTGTTAATGGGGGTATTAGTAACTAGGTCTCATTGCATTAAATGGGACCTGTGCTAAAACAGAATAAGTTAGAGGTAAAACAACCTGTCTCAATGATAGCCTATATTGAAAATGTCTCTCCATAATCCATAATGTAAACTCCTGTGAATGTTTACATTCTCCATTAATGAGCTTCTGCAATGCAGAATCATGTAAAATCATTGTAATATTGCACAATGTGTGCGAAAAGGGCAGTATTCTTGGTAAGAGATTTCTATTTGATTTGCTGTGTAATGCTAGTCATATGACATATTCAGTGAATGTTAGCCATGAGTTTTGGTTTTGTGCTGTTAAAGAGGCTGTTTTATTTCTCTGAAGGAAGAAATAAAAACAGAAATATATGTTTGGAAATTCTGAATAAAGAAAAGTATTGAACTAGTCATAAAGAGGGGAATTGTCATGAAGGGTATGATGTAACGAGTCATAGGCAGCGGAATGCTTTTTTGTTTGGGGGCCCCAAAAGCGCCACCTTAGACCCTGCTGAAGACCTCCCTAAGCTCCGCCCCATAATAATAGCACTAATTGTAAATGTTATTTCTTCCATTAATTTTTCATGTATACACAATATAATCTTATTAATAATACACAATGGTAACCACAAAATTAAACTACACAAAGTACACTCTTTCCCCCTCCCCATCACTGCACCACATTTCTTCCTCTCTCCTCCACCCCCATGTGCAACGTCTTCCTCTCTCTCACTCTCCACCATCTCTCTGTATCTCATTCCTTCCCTTGCTGCAAAGAGAGTGGGGAAAGAGAGAGGCAGAGAGGGATCTAGGGTGCCTCTCTCCTACTCCCTCTACTGCCATATCTAATATTTCTTCCTCTCTTATCACCCGGACTGTGTGTAGCCTCTTTCACCTCTGCCCACCAGCCCCATGTCCAACATTTCTGCTTCTATCACCCCTCTCAAGCTCCATGCCACATCTCTTCCTCCATACCCTCTACCACCATGACCAACATTCCTTTCTCTTGAATCCATTTCCATCTGTCCCACTGTTTCCTCTCCAAACCACATCCAACATTTCTCCCTCTCATCTCTCTCTACCTCACTCCTCTCTCATCATCATGTCCAATACTTTCTTCCTTTCCCCATATAAACCATCTCTTTCCCATCTACCCCCAGATCTAACATTTCTCCCTCTTCCCCTCCTTCCATCTCCAAGTCCCTTTCTCTTCTCAACTGCCCTCGCATGCCATATCTCTCCCTTTCCAACTATCCTATTCTCTTATTCTATATATCTGCCTCCCTCTATACTACCCCCAGATCTACCATCTCTGCCTTTCTCTTTCCAACTGTCTTCCCTTCAAGTATCTCATTCCCCTTTCCTTCACAGCACCTCATGCCCAACTACTCTCCTTTTCTCTCCCTCCACAACATTGCCCACCATCTCTTTCTCTAGTACCCTCTCTTTCTAGCTCTATAAGTTCTTCCCCTTCACTCCCTACCCCCATTCTAGCATGTCTTGGAAACCTATCCCCCATTCTACCTTTAAAAAAAACAGTCCAGGGGCTTCCTGCTCCGGCACATCCTCCCCCTTCACCTCCACTCGCATCAGTTTTTGTGGCAGGGGAATGTTGGCTGCAGCAGCAACTCTAAAACACAGCCTGTGGCCTCCCTTTGTGCTTTCCTTGTGCCGTGCTCTGCCTAAGCAGGGTTGCCAGGTTGCAAAATATTTCCAGCCAAACTCATGGCAAAAAGTAGCCCAACTTGTGTCAGAGTAGCCCAAAAAGTAGCCAAAACAATTGCCGCTGGAAACGCCTCTAATTTATCAAACAAAAGTGTCATACAAATACAAAATGCTTATTTATGCATTGCACATATCCCAAACAGTCCATAATGGTGTACCAATGACCAAAACTCAAATGCCCCCCCCAAAAAAAATCTTCAATAGAAACCAAGCAGCAAAGTACCCTAAAGAGAACAGCACACAAAAAGAAAACTAGTAAATCTTTCTTTTTGAAATTGTTATTTCCATCTTTCCAACCTTAATGATATCACTTTAATACCGCTGCATAACTTATTACTTGTTTCGGAGTTTGAACTGAAGAGCTATCCATCCCCCTTTTGGATCCTATATTGACACATATTATACCATGTTCACTAACTGGATGGATGGCCAGAAAGAAAAGATATAGAAAACTACAATAAGAGAATTCCTGATCATACCCGGTACAATCAGGATCTTTAAAGGGCACGCATAATAGCACTCTCCTAGGACTGAACTAGATTCAGTTCCGCAGCTGACAGCAGGCCCTACGTCTCGCCAGCTGGAGCAGGGCTAAGGCCATGTAAAGCCGGGTCAGTTGGTGACAGCAGTCTGCAACCCTACTGCTGCCTCACCTGTTGATCATTTACAACTTGGCTCAAGCAGGGATAGCTCTCTGAGATCCAGCGGTAAAACTTGGGGACACCCATTCTTCAGCCACTAAAACTTACACAACCTGGACTTTTTAGAAGCTGCATCGGGATAGCGCCAGAGAATGCCGGTCTTCCCACTCTCTGCGAGCCTCTCCAGTCTCTATGGCATTTGGGGGAGGGGCTCTCCACTGTGTCCTGCCCTCTCTGACAACTTCTTGTTTCCGCTAGGGCAGGCCTCAGTGGAGAGCAGATGTCGGGGCAGCAGCGCTTTTCTAAAAAATTAAAGATAGGCAGGAGACGAGCAGGAGGAGTGGATGCTGGCGAAGGGGCGCGGCAGAGACTCACGACCAGCAGGTACGCTGGATGGTAGCAAGGTGCCGCTCCTAGCCTTGCATGAAGTGTTCCCCCACAAGACAGGCAATTTTGGGGGAGGCCATGGCCCCTGTGGATCCCCCCGTTCCGACGCCTATGACATGAGTCTAGGAAATTATAGACATTGGAAGTTTTAAGCTATGCACCATATTTGGGGCAGAAAAGCCTTTATTTATTGTTATTTTTTTCAGACTTAAATACAGATAGCTTCCACTGTGGGGCTCTGTATGACTGTGAGAAGAGAGCAGAGAAGCTGTGGAAGAGTTTAGAGAGTGTGTATGTTTCTGTCGAGGGGGTAGGTGGAGTGGTTTAGGAAGTTTGGACCACATGCATTTCTGATCTTTGTTCAGAGCAACCGATAAGCGATGATGTTTTGCAATAGACACATGTGCCTGTCAGTCCCTCAGTCTTCGGAAAATAAAAACATATTTTTATATTTTTCTTTTCACAAAGTTCCCTTACCTCCTTTCATATATAGAAGATTAGCTATCCTGTGTACAATGTCAGATTTCCAATTACTATTTACTACTACTATTTATCATATTTAAAGCGCTGAAAGGCGTACACAGCACTGTACATGGGCATTAACATGTCATAGTCTCTGTTCAGAAAAGCTTGCAATCTCATTTAGACAGGCAAAACAGTACATATAGGGGTGGGGGACTTTCTCACAGGGAAAATGGCAAGATGGACATAGGTATCTTATGGGGAGTGGGAGTTAGGATCTTCCCATAGATTTTTTTTTTTTTTTTTTTAGCCCAGTAGTGTTACTGTTTACACATTTTGGAATCCAAAATATGGCTGCTGCTCTTTTGTTGCAGTATGTGGCAGTGCAGTTGTTGCTGTTGTTTTACATAACACAGATGAGATAGGCCTATTTTAGATAGAATGTAGAAATCGGGTTTAATATGTCCAACTTTGGATGCGTCGCAAAACTAATTTTCAATACGGAGGTCCATTCACTAAAAATTGACTGTGTGCATACTAATAAACCGATATCTTCACAGGGTAGAACTATCTAAAATACCTTTCAAATTAAATTATGTGAAAGTGAAGTGCTCAGCCCCCAACCACCGTGCTTTAAAATTCAAAGCAACTTGGGATGTGTACAGCTCTGATAATAGTTTAGAAAAGGATCTGCTGACCTAGAGCCCCTTTTACAACACTGCGGTGGTAAGACCCATCGTAGCATATACGACACAGCATATAGGAACTGAATGGGCTGCATCACATTTTCCACATGGGAATTGCTACCACGGCATTGTAAAAGGGGCCCATAGAACCTTTTTCTAAATACACACAGAAAGCATGTGCATATGGCAGTCTGTGTGACAGGAGCACCTTCTGTATCATGGTATCTCAGAATTCATATGTGTAACTGTCCCATCTATGTCCCCCATTTTGGAAACATGCATGTGTAAACGCTCTTAATTAACTATAGAGACCCCAATCTTTATTTAGTGTCATTAAGAGGTTCATAATCAAAATGGAAATACATCTAAAACCCACATAAATCGGTACTTGGACAACCTAAAAGACAGGTTGTCCAAGTGCCGATAATCAAAATGGGTTTTAGAAGTATCTAAAAGCAGCTTAGGCCTTTCCACTGCTGCTGTGCACCCAGAGTGAAAAGGGGCATTTCTTGATGAGTGCTTAGGGCGGGAGATGGGTGGGATGTGGGCCGACCTAGACTTAGTTGTCCTGCAGCGATAATCAAAAGTTTAACAGACTGCCTAGATGGAACTTATATGTTGTGACTTAAGCGATCTAAAAACAGGTATAAGTGCCCAGAAGGTATCCAAAGTGACCAGATAACTACTGCAGGGACAAAGTAGAGACCTCCACACACTCCTCCAGTGATCACTGCCCCCTCCCCCCTCCCCCCCACCACCATAAAAATCGAAATAAAAATATACATATCTGCCTCCAGAGCATTAGCACCTGTCATAAGAAAACCTAGTAGAGCTGCACAGAGGTGGCTTAAGTAGTCTGGGGGGTGGGCTAGTGAACCATAGAGAAGAGGACCCTGGCTCATAAGCCACTCTAACCACTGCATTGATGGTGAAAAATAGGCCACCAAAACCCTACTATACTGCCATATAGGTGGCACCTGCAGCCATAAGGGTTATTGGGAAGGTAGACAGGTGGGTATAGTAGGTTTTGGGTGTGTTTGGGGGGTCACCATGACCTGCAAGGGAGTTGTGGTGAGATGTTTATGTGGCACCCTTTTTGTATGAAGCTCACAGCAGTGCCCTGAAAGGTGTCCCACTACTCTCTAGAAGAGCATTCCAGTTTTCTACTACTCTCTGGGTGAGGAAGAACTTCCTTATGTTTGTACGGAATTTATCCCCTTTTAGCTTCAGAGAGTGCCCTCTCATTCTCTCCACCTTGGAGAAGATGAACAACCTGTCTTTATCTACTAAGTCTATTCCCTTCATTATCTTGAATGTTTTGATCATGTCCCCTCTCAGTCTCCTCTTTTTAAGGGAAAAGAGGCCCAGTTTTTATAATCTCTTGCTGTACGGCAACTCCTCTAGCCCCTTAACCATTTTAGTCGCTCTTCTCTGGACCCTTTCGAGTAGTTCTATGTACTTCTTCATGTACGTCAATCAGTGCTGGATGCAGTATTCCAGGTGAGGGCATACCATGGCCCAGTACAGTGGCATGATAACCTTCTCCGATCGGTTTGTGATCCTCTTCTTAATCATTCCTAGCATTCTGTTCACCCTTTTTCCACCACCATGCATTGCGTAGAAGGCTTCATCAACTTGTCGACCATTACTCCCAAGTCTTTCCAAGTACCGCACCGGACATCCTGTATTCATGTATATGATTTTTGTACCGACATGTATCACCTTACACTTATCCATGCTGAACCTCATTTGCCATGTTGCGGCCCATTTTTTGTTGCAGGTCTTCGCAATCCTCCTGTGTCTTCACTACTCTGAATAACTTCGTGTCATATGAAAATTTAATCACTTCACTCGGCATACCAGTTTCCAGATCATTTATAAATATGTTGAAGAGCACGGGTCCAAGCACCGAACCCTGCGGTACTGCAGACGTGACGCTTTTCCAGTCCGAGAATCGTCCATTTATCCCCACTCTGTTTCCTATCCACCAGCCAGTTTTTAATCCACGTGAATATTTCACCCTCGATTCCAAGTTTTTAATCTCATCATCTCTACCCCCGATTACATGTACAAAACGCATCTGGACCTTTGAATCTACTTGGTTGGGCTCTGATAATCAATAGTTTTATTTTTTTAAGCATTCACAGAGTCCCATGTTATCTACTAGTCTAATGCAATCATTATATTTTCTTTTCAATAAAGCATATTGGACCTCCAACAAGCTACATAGGGCTCACCTATCTGATTCCAACAAATGTTGGGAGTGTAATAACTTAGGTGACCTGAAACATATGATTTATGATTGCCCAATTATCCAACCATTTTGGAGATCAGTCTGGAAAATCATATGTACTATATTACCTATTTCCTCTCAACTATCGCTTAACATTGCTCTCTTTCGATCTCTTGCTCTGCCTGATGACTTGAATAAATGGTGTTGCTGTTTAACTTCTACTATACAGATACAGCTCTCTGCATAGTCCTCAGGTTTTTATCCTGAAGCAAGAACTTCTCTAAGTTACTGGCCACTGTAAGAGTTTCCTGTTCAGCCAACCCCTAACTCCTTAATCTTGGGGTCACCAGTCAGACTTTGAATCAACTGAACAGTTCTTTAATAACGAAGCAAACAACTTACAGTCAGATGATAGTTCAAGCCTGTACATTCCTTCTCACTCCACTAACATATCACGTCTATGCTAGGAGTGTCCACACTGTAGAGATGACACCATTCTCCAGACTTAGAAGTAATCTAAGCTGTATTTGATTTTCAGAATTAAAGGGTGAAAAACCTGTTGGGAGAACACAACTCTCAGGCTCTCACTCTATCTAGCATGTGCTTAGCAAATATGGCCACTGCTTTCCTCAGACTGCAGAAGGAGGCGGGCCCATGCTCTGTGGAAACAGCCCAGTCCACTGGAAAACAAAGCCCTCTGGGTAGTTGAGTGCACAGAGCACCCATAACAACTACACATTAAACAAACATTAACTGAGCAAATTCCCACATAACATGGGGACATAACAAACGGCACTCCAAATTATTTGATACATTACTTTATCCAATTATGATGAAAGTGGGTAATAAATAATCTATATAGGTGCTCCACTTATCAAAAAGGGCTCACTCTCAACGGAAGAAAAAACCTCAGGTTTTCTTTAGGTAAGGCATAAAGCTCAAACCTCCTCCACCAACATCATCGGCTAAAAAACTTCCGGAGAGGGTGTGCAAAACTACCACATTTTACTTTGCAGGACTGAAATAGCTATCGCTCCTATTTGTGAGGAAACAAGTGATAATTAAATTTTAGCCAACATTTCACGGTTATAAAGACTGTTTCTTCAGGGATAATGTATTTTCACTCTTCACCAACACATTTCTGTGGAAATAAATAAATAAAATGCTGTATGTATCCAATTCACTCTCTACAATAACACATAAAAAATCTACATAAAGTACTCACTGAGCTGCTTGCGCTTTCACACCAACGTCCAGTCACTGTGGCGTGTTCTCGTCACTGTTTTAAAGAGAGCTCCACCTATCAAATTACTCAACATCTATTGCATAGAAAACATAGGCTGCTCTTATATGATTGGCTGGCTCAGCCCCAGTCATCTTGGATAGGATTCATTAGGCAGCGCGAGATTTTCAGATATTTAAAACAGTATGCTGTATTCATTGTGATCTATCTAATAGAAATAATACCAGTCGATGAAATTACTTTACAAATGATTCTCTCGCATTGGAAATCAGCTCAATTATTACATACCTCATTATGTAGTTTATACCCCTGTATGACAGTGTCCCATTGATTATCTTATCTTCCTTCCACTAGGTCTCAGAGATACCTCTTATATCAGGGGTGTCCAATGTCGGTCCTCGAGGGCCGCAATCCAGTCGGGTTTTCAGGATTTCCCCAATGAATATGCATGAGATCTATTAGCATACAATGAAAGCAGTGCATGCAAATAGACCTCATGTATATTCATTGGGGAAATCCTGAAAATCCGACTGGACTGCGGCCCTCGAGGACCGACATTGGACACCCCTGTCTTATATCTATCTTTCATTTAGTGCAGTGGTTCCCAAACCTGTCCTGGGGGACCCCCAGCCAGTCAGGTTTTCCAGATATCCCTAATGAATATGCATGAGAGAGATTTGCATACCTGTCACTTCCATTATATGCAAATCTCTCTCATGCATATTCATTAGGGATATCTGGAAAACCTGACTTGCTGGGGGTCCCCCAGGACAGGTTTAGGAACCACTGATTTAGTGCATATATTCAAAATCTCGCATCTTGTTTTTTACACTTCTGTTATTTGCATACTGATATTTCAAACAATGTTTGACATATCTATTTACAATTTGCTCAGCAGTTAACATCAGCCTGTTCTGTATTCAAGGAAAACTGATCTACTGTGGCTTGTATTGCAATCTTGCTATCATGATGCTCTGTCTTCCTTTTTATGATGATATTTTTTAAAGATACCTTGTTCCAAATCATGCTTTTTTGAGAGACTGTCGGCCTTCTCCCAGTTTAAAAGCTGCTTTATTTCCTTTTAAAATGTTAATGCTAGCAGCCTGTTTCTACTCTGGTTAAGGGGCAGCCCATCTTTGTGAACTAGACTTCCCCTTCCCCAGTATGCCACCCAGTTCCTAACAAATCTAAAACTTTTCTTCCTGCATCATCACCTCATCCACACATTGAGACTCCGGAGCTCTGCCTGTCTCTCGGATCATGTGCATGGAACAGAGAATACTTCTGAAAATGCTACCCTGGAGGTTCTGGATTTTAACTTTCAGAACCTCCCTACCACATTTCCCTATGTTATTGGTACCCACATGTACCAAGACAGCAGACTCCTCCCCAGCATTATCTAGAATCTTATCTAGGTGATGCATGAGGTCCTCCACCTTCATACCAGGTAAGCAAATGGTCAAGCGGTTCTCACGTCCACAAGCCACCCAGCTATCTACATGCCTAATGATAAAATCTCCCACTATAACAGTTGTCCTAACCCTTCCCTCCTTGGCAGAAGCCCCTGGAGAGACATCCTTGGTGTGAGTGAACAGGTCCAAGCTACATGATTGCCTCCTACTTCACTAGGGTGATACTCTCTTTTATGAAGACCTCCCTCCTCTGAGGCAGCACAGAGGCTGCCAGACTGGAGATGGGACTTTTATATAGCGTCCCTGTAGGTCTCCTCTATGTAATGCTCTGTCTCCCTCAGCTCCTTCAAGTTTGATACTCTATCCTCAAGATATAAGACCCTTTCTCTGAGTGCTAGGAATGCTTTGTACTGAGCACACACATAAGATCTCTCACCAACTGGGAATCTCTCACCAACATGTGTCTCTCAGTGCAAAGACTGGATAACTCCATCTTGCTGCTGGACTGCTGCCTGCATCTTAATATTGGTGATTTTTTTTGTTGTTGTTAGGTTGTTACAAGCATTGGAATATACTGTATACACTAAGATCCCATAAGATTGGTAGTTATTTGTTAGGCAATAGTGAAAATGAAGACATCTCTATTTTGCTGGGAAAAGATTTTAATTTAGTGTGAGATACTCAACAATATAGGAATGCAGAAAAATCAATCCTAGTATATTCTGCAACCTTCCAGTTGGATATGAGACTAGTAGACACATGGAGACTACAGCATCCAATACAGAGAGCCTATACTTTTAATTCTACAGTATATCCAACACCACATAGTCTTGAATTGACTTATTTTAGTGTCTAAATAATTAACTGCCTAGTAGAGAGTGACACAGTAACCATTACTACTGTAAAACCATGTTTCAGAATTTTAAATGCACAGTATTAGATTCTCTGCCTTCTTCACAGTGTCGTGGCAATATGAAAAGAAGACTCCATCAAATTGAACTACTGATCTTCAAATTATGTACAGTGTGGACACAAGGGCATAATCAAAGATATGAATGGTGTATATTTTTTTATTTTTATGATCTTGTTTTTTTTTATTTTTTATTGGTGTTTTGAAAGTTCACCGGAAGTGCCGTGTGATACTTGGAAGAGTTATAACTGTGAAGCCTCAGCATACCCATTGTTCTTGACTGCCATAGCAGAGTGGACTTGTGCACGAAAGTGGGATTTTTGGATTCATTTCCCCCCTGATGCAGCTACTTTTCTGTGGCGAAACAAGGAATCTCTTGTCGGGAGTGGAGGCAACGTGTGGAGAGAACTCCCGCTTATTTGGAATCATGCTGATGGATTAAAGCTAAGTCCTCTTTTGTGTGCACCTGATTGGTAGTTCTCATTATTAAACTTTGCTATTATTGAGGTGTTTTTTTTATGCCTATGATATTATATGGCAGTTTGCTGTTTAGTGATTGCACTACGCTGCTACATTAGTCTGAGACTTTTTTCTATCCTCGTTGTCATTTGCGGTTTAGAGTGAGACTCTGATCAGTGACATGCACCAACCAGTATTGAACTTTCTTTGCATATAAGCATTTTGGCTGGTCTTCCTTTTTGAATATGTGTTTAAACATGGTAATTACCATAACAATGGGGACAATGTCAGAAGTTTTCCCAGGATTACCACAGTAATAATGGACTGTACTGCGGCAAGAGGGACTGATACCTTGGTAATCCTGTACTAAGGGGGAAAAACCATTAACAAAGAATCCAGCAGCTGTAGTGGGCAAGAAAGAGTGGAGTCCTTTCCTGTTCTCAAAGAGGCCACTAAACCAGCAGGGTTCTTAAGGTAGACATGGGGAGAGTCAACTGAGGCTCAAAGGTAGTACCTATGAGCCTCAGTTGACTCTCCCCAGGCCTACCTTAAGAACCCTGGTGGTCTAGTGGTCTCTTTGAGAGCAGGAAAAAACTCACTCTTTCCTGTCTACTGCCGCTGCTGGATCCTTTGCTAATGATTTTTCAAAATGACTGCCAAGACTTCATGCAACAGTCTCATGAGATTCATGGAAGTATTGTGAGGCTACTGCATGAGATCTCAGCAGCCATTTTAAAGAAGCATAGGTATTAAATCCAGCAACAGCAGCAGGCAGGAAAGAGTGTTTTTTTTCCCTGCTCCCATAGTGACATACAGGTGAGTAACCACAGGTAGGCCCAGGCCCACTTAGCATTGACACACCCCATAGAGCTGCTAGTTTTGTTCCCTCCCTTCTATACAGTATCTGCTGGTCATGATTTTAATTCTACCGCAATGCTGTGGTTTTGCTGTAGAACTAAAACCGCTGCCCAGCACAGATGATAATGGAGGGAGGGAAGAAAGGAACAAAATTTGAATCAGGGAGGTTGGAAGGAGGGAGCAGGGCAGGATTAAAGGGTAGGCCAAGTAGGCACGTGCCTTGGGCCCAAAAAGTTCAGGGGTCCCAGAATGCTGCATGCTCTGATGACATCAGTATACATGCCTCTGTATCTGGCTCCAGGCATCTAAGTATTGCTTCCTCCTGCCTTATTCATTATTCAGTGCAGCTGAACTCTGTCTTCAAAAGGTCCTGGGCAGCGGTTTCTACACACGCTCGTGACTGGCCCAGAAGCCATTCCTCTGATGCTGGGATTTTGCATTAGAGAGAAATCTTTTGGGTCAGCTGTGAGCAGCGTGTAGGAACCGCTGCCCGTGGCCTTTTGAAGACTGCGAGTTCGGCTGCACTGAATAATGAAGAAGAAGGTGCTACTTGGACTTCTTGAGCTGGTTCAAGAGGTACACTCTCGCAAGAGGGGGGACATAGGAGGGGCAGGTCCAGAAGGCCCAGTGTATTTGGGTGCCTAGGTTCCACTGAAGAATTAATCCTGCCTTGGGAGGGAGGGAAGAGATGAGAGAGGGGAAATGTTGATGTGGTAGGGAAGATGCTGCATGGAGGTAGAGAAGAGGAAATGGAGATATGTTAGACCAGAGTAGAAGATGGGCGAGGAGGAAAGAGAGAGGGAGAGATAGTGGGCATTGGGTTGCAGGAGAGGGAAGAAGAGATGTACAAAAGGGGGAATGGATAAAGAGGGAAATTTTGGATCTAGGGGCAGAAGAGAGTGAGGGGTAAGATGCTAGACAATGGGTGGGAGGAAAGAAATGAAGAAATGTGGGCCACTAAGGAGGGGGCATGAAGGGAGAGAGAAGGGACAGGAAGATGCTGGGGTGGTGGAGTTGAAGGGACAGGGAGGTGGTCAACAAGGGTGGGGAGGGAAGATAGAGGGAACAGATTCTGGTCTAGAAGGATGAAGGGAGGGAGACACTGGAAATGCTAGGACCAAGAATGACAGGTACCAAATCCCGTCAGAGGTTTGGGGGGTGGAATCACAAGGGGAAGAAAGGGAAATAAAGATATGCCAGATACTCAGGGAAAGAGAAGGGGAGGAGAAAGATACCAGATCATGGGAGGGGGGGGGGAGGAGAGAGAAATATTACAGACTAGGGAAAGGGAGACAGAGATACCAGACCATGGGAAAGGAAGAGATGTCAGACCTATGGAAGGGGGAGGAGGAAGGAAAGAGAGAGATGCCAGACCATGGAAGGAGGAGAGATTCTAGCCTAGAGGAAGGGAAATAGAAGGAGGGGGGGAGAGATCCCAGACTATTTGAAGGAGAGGAAAAGATGACAGATCATAGGAGGGAGAAAGGGAAGACAGATATGTTAGACCATACGAGAGAGAGGTAGGAGATGGTACACAGGGATGGGTGGGAAAGAGAAAAAAGATGGAAGAAATGCTAGTTATGGATATATGTGAATAAGAGAGAAGAAAGAGGGAGGAGATGGTACAAATGCATGAGGGAGGGGAAGGGAAGGACAAAGTGAGAGGAGATGATGCACATGGTTAGATGGAAAAGGAAGACATGGAAAAGATTTGAGAAGTAAACAGAAAAATGGAAGAAAGTTGAATGTTAAAACTTAATGCCAAAGATGGATGTAGGGAAGAAATTGAAGGAGAGAAAAACAGCAAATGGATAAATAGGCCCTGGAAACAGAGTTAAGAGCACACATATAAGGAAATATAACCAGAGAGTGGGAAAAAAATGATTAGAAAAATAAAATCACCAAACAAAGGTTGGAAAATTATTTTATTTTCAATATAGTGATTGAAATATGTCAGTTTTGAGAATTTATATCTGTTCAGGAAGAAATTCATTTCTATTTCTGTGGTGCTGTACTGCATGCAGAGTCTGGCGTCTCAGGATTTTTTTTGTGTATACTAGTACTTTTAGTTTGTAGTCCTGTATTTACGTGGAGGGGCAAAATCAAAAAAACCGTCTCCCTTTTTGGCCTAAGGACTTAAACGTTGAAAGCAGAAGCAGGGAAAGTGTCCATAACCAAAACAAACATCCTTGTTTTGATTATGGCCTGCCTCTACCTTCAGCTATTTAAACACCCAACCAACCACTACGTCTAAAATTACACCCAAACATCTACACTTAAACCCCATAATGAACCAACCGGCCCAACCCGGCCCATGTGCTTAAGGCCCCGGCCACAGGAGGAGCCTAAGGCTCCCGGGCCTATTCTGATTGGCCCAGGCGCCTCAGGCCCCACCTGTGGGTGGGTTTTCAGCCGCCTGGGCCAATCCGGCCCCATTCTGTAGCCGGCTGGCCTGCCGGACGGGCGGGCTTGGCACCCTTCTGTCCGGCCAATGTTAAAAGGTATGGGGAAGGGGGTGGGGGGTGGGGGTCATGGGGTCGGGGGTGCCATGGGTGCCCGGGGCAGGAGGGTTTGGGCTCCCTCTTGCCCCAATGTTGTGATGTTGTGTGTGTGTGTGGGGGGGGTTATGTATCACGGCAGGAGAGATGCCTCATATCTCCTACCGTGATGCCATCACTCCTCTACTCGAACTGCCATGACCCGCGGCAGAAGAGATAGAGCATCTCTCTTGCCGCGGGTCGCGGCAGTTCGGGTAGAGGAGTGATGGCATCGTGGTAGGGGAGATGAGGCATCTCTCCTGCCACGATGCTTGCGGTGGAGGGGTAGGCAGGTTGCTGGGGCCGCTGAGCTGATCGCAGCAGCCACGATCAGCTCAGCGGCCCCTTTTTCGGCACTTAGACCTGGTTTGACTTTGTCTAAGTCAAAAAGGTATAAGTGCCAACTAAGCAACCTGCCTATGGTTTTGGTTATACCTGCTGCATGCCTAGGTGTAGGTCGGCCCACCTCCCACCCGCCCTTTCCCCTCCTCTAAACACGCCTCTTTTCTCTCTGTGCATTTAGAGGCAGGGGAAAGGCCTAAGCTGATTTTAGATACGTCTAAAAACCAGCTTTGGTTATGGGTACTTGGACGAACAGGCTTTTTGATCGTCCAAATAGCCATTTAGGACACTTTTTAGACGTTTTTTTTTTTTTATTATGAACCCCATAGAATTTATCTGTGTTCTCATGTATGACTGTGGGGTTGCCAGGCATCCGGATTTCCCCAGACTTGTCCCCCTTTTTGAGGATCTGTCTGGGGGTCCGGAGGGCTTTTCAGGACCCTGCGCTTTGTCTGGGTTTTGGGGGGCTTCCCCAAAATCGCCTCGGGCAGGAGGGCATCTGTGTATGCGAGTATGCTCCCCTGCCCAACGAGAGCAGGGCTAGGGCAGGACTGGGGTGTGGTGGGGCAGGGATGGGTGTGCCTGGGGGGCGGGTCTGGGGGGTCCTGATTTTACTAAAGTATCTGGTAACCCTACATTCATAAGCAGGAAACTCTTAGGCTCTCTTTTACTAAGCTTTTACCGCAGACCGAGGCACTAAATGCTCCAATGCTGCTCCAACACTCATAGGAATTATATGAACATTGGAGCAAAAAGGGGGGTTTAGTTACATAATTTATCAAATAAGTTTTCAAGAGTTTACAAAAAAGACAATAAGTTCTAGATGTTCTGATGTTTTGTCATAGGGGAAAACACCCTCCAGGGATTCAAGGCAAAGTTAGACAAGTTCCTGCTGAACCAGAACGTACGCAGGTAAGGCTAGACAATTAGGGCACTGGTCTTTGACCTGGGGGCCGCCGCGTGAGTGGACTGCTGGGCGCGATGGACCACTGGTCTGACCCGGCAGCAGCGATTCTTATGTTCTTATGTTCTTATGACTGAGACCAGGGGCTCCTTTTACAAAAGTGCGCTAGTGTTTTTGTGCACGCACCGGATTAGCGCATGCTATAGCACGTGCTACCTGAAAAACTACCACATGCTCAAGAGGAGGCGGTAACGGCTAGCACACGTGGCATTTTAGCACGCACTATTCCGCGCGTTAAGGCCCTAATGCACCTTTGTTAAAGGAGCCCCAGGTGTTCTGGTAGGAATGAATGCTGAGAAGTGTTATTGGTGTGATGACCCCAAGTAGGAAGATATTTGTTGGACTCAAAATGCTCTGACTTAAAAATTAGTGAAGATTACTGCCCTAGGGTTACCCTATGGCTCCAGAAAGAGGAGGATGAATTGAGACATCTTGGTTCTACTTCCATTGTTTTCAATGGAAGTAAAACCAGGATGTCTTAATCCGTCCTCCTTTTTGTGAAGTGTGTCCTTTTTGGTTTCGCACTGAAAAGGCAATAAGCTGTGTGCTATAGGGTGATGTTAAGGATTGCCTGCATATGTTGTAAAATTCCTGGAAATGATTGAGAGGAAAGCACTAACTATCTAAATACCAAGCAGCCAATAGGAATAGAATAATTTGTATTTTAATTCATGTTCATTCGGTCAAGAGTTAGACCCCACACCCATACCCTATAGCTTAAAGGACTGGATTCTGTAAACAGCCCTTAAATCGGAAGCTTCTACAAAAATGGATTCTGGCTGTGTGTTAATCACGCTTAGTGCCATTAACAGAATCACGCCTAACGACACCTAAGAAAAAACTTAGATGCCCACAATGTAGGCTAGCATTGTAGGCATCTAAGTTCTTTAGTGAATTGCCCCTAACTACACCCACTTAGATATAATGTGCCATTAAGCATCCTGGTGCTAACACTGTAGATGCCTCTCAATGCCTACTTTTTTTAAATGAGTTTTATTTATTTTTTTTTTTAATATATTTTTATTGTAGGAACCAATCACAAGAGATACAATCAGCAACCAAGCCAAAAGGGGAATAACACTATAAAAACAATAATCAGATAGGCAATACAGCCAGGCAAGAGATCAAACAATTAAACAAAGCTCTCTCATGAAAGTCCACAATTTTCAATTTTTAAACAGAACAGCAAGAAACCAGACCTCCCTCCCTCCCATCTCCCCAAATCCACCCACCCCCACCCCCTTGCATCCTTAGAAACCGACCCAGCTTAGAACGAGTTCCAGCACTCCAGATAAGCCACTGATTGCCAGCTAGTGGCACCCTTCTTGCGTTGCCTTTCCCAGACCGCCATCTGGGACATACTAGCTCTCCATTGTTGGAACGTAGGGCACACACTTCCCACCCAGTGCTGCAGAATTAGCTTCTTAACGAGCCCTAGAGCCACCAGTTTTAAACAATGTAGTCAGTTACCATGCCAAATAAAGCCAATTAAAACACTTAGCACCTACTGCTACCTAACGTATGTAACGTAGATATAGGGTTGTATGGGGGTATGAGTGATTGGGTACATGGGGAGTGCTTGTTAAGACTTGAGGACAGTTGACTGTGGATTGGTTGTGTTTGAATGGAGGTTTCATATTACCTAAAATGTCCATTGTGATGGGCTTCCACCCAAAGGTTTCTTGTTCTCTGTCTTATTGTTAGCGTGTTCTACCTCTTGCTGCGCTACTTGTCTGTTTGCACTGTTTCAATTTGATTCCCATTTGGTTGTATGTTCCCTATTACGATTGCTAATAAATATAATTTAAAAAAAAGAATTTGGCTCAAAATGTTTATTTGCAATGCTTTAAGCCCATAAAATGGACTAAAATCATCTTTTTGCTTTGAGCGGGGAGATGTGGGGAAGAAAATTAAGACTGTGGAGATGGTGAGGGGATGGAGATGAAAATGTGCTTCACTGCTGGGATAGGGTGGGAACGGGAAAAAAAATCTTTGGTTGCAGGGAGGGAATGGGGATGAATCTATGTCCCCATGTCACTCTCTACTGCTTAGTGTCATCTAAACAGAGCTTCATTCCATAACATTATTGGATAATGTTGCCATTTTGCTCATTCTGTAATGTCAGACAGAAGACATTTCTCCTTGCCAGTTGTGACTAGATACAGCTCTCCTGCAGAGGTCATATTTGTCAATTGATCAAACAAATGAAAGTTGTAAAAACAGTATGGTTTGGATGATTCCCTAATAGTCCATAAACCATTATGAAGATGGACTTTGGAAAACCTACTGCTTATTCATAGGATAAACAGCACAAAATGTTTTACTCTTTGAGATCTTGCCAGATACTTGTGATCTGGATTGGTCACTGTTGGAAACAGAATATTGGGCTTGATGGACCTTCGTTCTGTCCCAGTGTGGTGACTCTTATGTTCTTATATACTTATCAAAAGTTTCAGGATTGCAGCAATTACTTGTATCAGCCTCTGGTAATACTGAAAATGTAATAAATTGTAGTTCTTTCCTTTAATCCCAATGTTTTCATGTCATAAGTGTGTTTGTTTTGTTGGTCTGTGTTTAATTATTTAATATGTTTGTCTCCTATCTATTTTAAATTACTATGTACAACGCTTTGTACCTCTGGAGAAGCGTTTAATCTAAATTCAAATAAACTTTGAAACTATGAAAAAAAAATTGTTATGGATTCCTCACAATGAATATGCAGTGAATACTTTTGTGGAAGCTAATTCCATTGTATCTCAGCTTTTTCTTTTTCCCATTCAATATTTTGGTTTCACAACTTATCACAATTGTACCTGCTTCTCATGTTCTTTTATTTTGTGGTTACTTTCCTGTTAGAAAAAAAAGCTTCTAATTTGATTGCCCTGCTATACTTAATGGTTGCCTTTTATTTCAAACACGTATTCCTCAGGTGCAAACTAATTTCCTTCTTTTGTCATCTACATATGGTGGATTCACCATAACACATTCACCTAAAGCATCTTTTTATTGGCTTTTTGAAGCATTTCATTATTGCAGTTCTTTATTTCTTTTGTATAATTAATTTAAAGCTGCCTTCACCATCTGATAACTAGAAGTTGGCACTTAGTCTGCTAAGAATTGAGCAGAATCATAAAATGGATTGAAAGCTTCTATTCATCGAGTACTGATTTAGGACATAAATGAAGGATTGCAAGGCCAGAGTGTATAGAGATGGGAGAAATAATTTTTTTTCCAGATGGTTTCTAACAAAAAGGAATGACTATGCTGACAATACCTTGCTATTCCTTCAGAAGCTGCTTGGTGGTTTCCCTTCCAAATATTTAAAAGAAAGTGAAAAATTGTGGCATGTTTATAGAATTCAGTACCAGCTGTGGTTAATCAGATATACTTTCCCATAAGGAGAGGCAACATGGAAGTGGGAAACTGTTGGAAGCCTCCCTTTTAAATGGAAAAGCTCTAAAATTTTGAGTGTCTTTCCTTTCAGATTCTGTACTCCACAAGAAATCTAGGCCAAGGCTTCCTAAATCTGTTCCAGGAATTCCATGGCCAGTGATATTCACAATGAATATGTATAAATACAATTTGGATAAACTGGATCTACAATGCATGCAAATTGACTGTATGCATATTCACTGAGGATATTCTGAAACCCCCACCTCTGTGGGATCCCCAGGACAGCTGTGGAAAGGTTTGAAATACTGTTGGTACTACAGGTGAAGACTTTGAATCTATTCCATAAAAGTAAACATACTCAGTCTTAATTTACTCCTTCCATTCTTCATATGAACTACTGACATGATTTGAATCAGTTCTTTGTTAGTCAGGAAAGTGTATTTTTTCCATTTTTTTTTTAAATATTTATTCATCATTTCCAGATTTACATAATCAAGTATAATTGTGGATGCTTCCCATTTAGACCCTTCACATCTGACTATTGATTGTATTTTTAACTAGTTTACCCCACCCCTCCCCCTTTTATTAAGCTATAGCAGAGGTTTCTACCGCAGCCCAGAGCAGCGTCAGAACATTTAGCACCTGGGCTGTGGCAGAAACCTCTACCATGGCTTAGTAAAAGATGGCCTTAGTGAAGTATGTAATCTGTTTATGTCTTTACATATTGTCCTTTGATTTTCATTGGTGGAACCCTCAAATATGTGGAATTGAGGCATTTGAGGTTTCCCTTTTTCTTTTTATTGTTTGTAATCTCTTAGATATTTTGTTGTGCTACCTTAAGACTTAGCTTTGACAACCTTGATTAATAAATTATTTTTTAACCAAGAAGGCCTCAACAGATTTATGCACCATCATATTCCATCAATTGGCTTTGCAATGTTCCTGACTAGATAATACAAGACAATTTCTGATTTGCTCATTTGGCACAGTAAGCTCAAATATAGCCAATCATTGCGAAGAAGTCTAGAATGTGGATATTTACATACACGTCTTAAAAGTGAAATGGTGTGGTGGCCATGTTAGTCCACTTTTCAAAGTAATATAAAGAAAGAGAACAAACAACAAAGGAAATAAGGTGATACCTTTTTTATTGGACTAACTCAGTGGTCTCAAACTCAAACCCTTTACAGGGCCACATTTTGGATTTGTAGGTACTTGGAGGGCCTCAGAAAAAATAGTTAATGTCTTATTAAAGAATTGATAATTTTGCATGAGGTAAAACTCTTTATAGTTTATAAATCTTTCCTTTTGGCTAAGTCTTAATAATAATATTGTAATTTATAGCTAAAGAGACATATGATCAAGAAACTGTTTTATTTTACTTTTGTGATTATGATAAACATACCGAGAGCCTCAAAATAGTACCTGGCAGGCCGCATGTGGCCCCCAGGTCACGAGTTTGAGACCACTGGACTAACTTTCGAAGGTAACCCTTCTTCTTCAGATCATAAAAAAAGCAAATGTTGACAAATGTCAGTATATATAAGGAAAACATGAAAGCATTTCAGGGATAGGAAGAGGGAGGGGTGAGTGGATTTTTTAAAAAATGACTTAAAAGGAAACCGCTAGAACAATAAAAAATTAGTTTATCTTTGCTTCTGCCTTGAGCTTTGTCTTTTGAATCTGATTTGCTTTGGCCTCCAACATAAGAACATTATTTTAGAAACATATCCAGTGCAGACAGCAGCTTTCACACGTGGATATTATATACACATGTAAATATCAATTTTAGAAAGCTGATGTTTGCACATGGATATGTACAATATGTAGCAATTTCAAGGTGATATGGTTAGGATATGGTTTTGGCGTGCCTTGGACTGGACTAAAATCTATATGTGCATTTTGGATTTTACAATAAATATATATCTAAAAAAGTCAGTGTTAAAATCCCCAAGTTGGGATTTACACCTTCTCAATGACACATAGTGGTGTTTTAAAAAAGTACTCATTTCAGACAGGGCTTCACATGAGAGATTAATACTGCAATGCCATTTTCTTTAATCCCATGTGGTCTATTTCCTTCTCCAAATGGTAAAGCTCACCAAATGTGTATTCACAACTTAATTGGTGGTACTTACAATATGTGAGAGGGCATTTTTGAGAGGATGTTTAAGTCTGAGTTTGACCTATCAAACTATCCCGAGTTGTATATATACACAAAACTACATTAAAATATCTAAATCCACTCAAATGAAAAAGTGCATTCTATAACAGCGAAAAACTTTCTGCCCAAAAACCTATTTACAGAAACTCTTCCTTTCAGCTTAATAAGCAGGTTTTTGGCCAATGACTGGAGCAAGGAGCTGATAAGCTACGCTGATTTATTCAGTTTATGACTGTGCGTAGGCTCCATTTCTGAGGCCTTTTCCTTTGCAATTGGGCAGAAAGTTATTCGCCGTTATAGAATGCACTTTTCCATTTGAGTGGATTTAGATATTTTTATGTAGTTTTAAGTATGAGTTTGGACATTTTGGGAACGACGTCCAAAAATCCAGTACAGAAAATGTACATTCTCAAAACAGCAAGACATCTTTTTTTTTAGGGGGGGGGATGACCTATGTAGACGTTTTGATCCTTAGTGCATCTATCTTTTTAGGCCATTCTTGAATATAAATACATCCACATGAAAAACGCACACAAGTTTTCCTCTAGGCAGCCTACATTCTTAGTAAACTGTTCAAACAGCTGAGATTAGCAGAGGGGTTCATCTATAAAGTACTGTAGTGAATTTCACATTTAAAGAGATGGCTAAGGGGAGATATGATTGAAGTCCTGAGTGGAGTATAATGGGTACAAGTGGATCAATTTTTCACTTCGTCAAAAATTACAAAGACTAGGGGACACTCAAAATTACAGGGAAATACTTTTAAAACCAATAGGAGGAAACATTTTTTTCACTCAGAGAATAGTTAAGCTCTGGAACGCGTTTCCAGAAGTTGTGGTAAGAGCGAATAGTGTAGCTGGTTTTAAGAAAGGTTTGGACAAAGTCCATGGTCTGTTATTTAGAAGGACATAGGGGAAGTCACGGCTTGCCCTGGATCGGTAGCATGGAATGTTGCTACTCCTTGGGTTTTGGCCAGGTACTAGGGACCTGGATTGGTCACTGTGAGAATGGGCTACTGGGCTTGATGGACCATTGATCTGATCTAGTAAGGCTATTGATATATTATTATGACTTTCATATCTAGTGCCTGGTATCTTTGTTAGAGCCTCTCTGAGTTCATTATATATCTCTCTAACTCTTCTTGTATTCTCTATATGAGCATTGACCTGCTTTGTTTATTCTAACAGCTGTCTCTCAAATTTCACCTCAGTTCTTCACCTTCTTGATCATCATATAATTTTCATGCTCAACCTTCCTTTCTCGCAATCTTGTCCAATCAGTATTAACATCTTCAGGAATCATCAGAGTATTGATCTTCATATCCTCTCCACTATTAGTTCATGTCTTTCCTTTACTATGCTGTCAAAGTCTATTAATGACAAGCAAAAAGACTCAAGTGCTGTGAAAAACTAATATATCAAATGAACACTTTCACAAAAAATGTGAAAAAGATGTCTGCTGGATGTCTATGGTTCCTTGCAAGCTTAATCATAAAAGACAATCAAACAGAGGAAAAAGCCTCATTTTGAGGCCCTCCCACCACCACAATGGTGGTTTAAAGGTGGTTAGGCGATAACCTCACTGGCAAAAATCCTCTGTAATAATGCAAATAGATAAAAGCATTGCTCGGTGCTGTTTAAATTATTCTTAAATTATATACATTTGAAGATAGAGGAAAAGTCTTCGACTTATCTGCTGTTGTTCGGTACACCAACGGAGGCCAGCGTCCCTCTTTAAGTTCGATCGGATTTGTTACACCCTGAGGCAGCAGAGTTGTGAAATGCTGGCCACCGTCGGTGTAACGATCAACAGCAGATAAGTGGAAGACTTTTCCTCTATCTTCAAATGCATATAATTTAAGAATAATTTAAACAGCACCGAGCAATGCTTTTATCTATTTGCAATATCACAGAGGTTTTTTGCCAGTGAGGTTATCGCCTAACCACCTTTAAACCACCATTGTGGTGGTGGGAGGGCCTCAGTCTGAGGCTTTTTCCTCTGTTTGATTGTCTTTTATGATTAAGCTTGCAAGGAATCATAGACATCCAGCAGACATCTTTTTCACATTTTTTGTGAAAGTGTTCATTTGATATAAAAGTCTATTAATGAAACAGTTTTTATTTCTTATACCACTAAACTCTCCTTTGACACATCTTCTCCTTCTTATCCTTTTCTTGAGAAGTGTAACAAATTGTAGCTTTCACTTGCCTCCAGAATTTGCTTTCTAATCTTATATGCCTGATCAGCAGAATATCTCTGATTAAAGTTCTCTGCTGACAGCATAAATTTTAAATTCATGCTGAGCTCTTTCAAAGCTGCCATCATTCGCATCAAGCAAGATATCTCCAGCCCTCACATCTCATTCCCTTCCTTCTTATCAACCTCCAAGCTTTCCCCCTTTACGCTTTACTTGTATTGTGGCTGACTACTTCCATGGGAATGTTCATGTTGAATCTTAAACTTTCTACCAGGTCACCTCAATCACCACTCTACCTCATTTAATTAATTTCCCCTCCATTTGCTTCTGATCATTCTTCTCTTTGTTTTTTGAAATGACAGAAGACTACCCCAACACACACACACACACACACATCCATTCCTCCTTCAATCTCACTATTTGTTCCTTTGCCTCATTTTGATCAGTCCCTTAAGTTTTTCAAGTTTTAAGTTTTATTTAAAATTTGATATATATTTGCATTGTCATAATTTCAAAGCGTATTACAAATCTAAAAACAGGGGAATAGTAATATATGTGTACAAAATTTGAACAAACTTATAAGTAACATAACTGATATAAAAGGAGAAGGGGAGGACCTCAGATTTTTTAATTTACTGGGGCTGCAGGAAACCGGTTTAAAGGATTCGTTTTAGAGCTGCTCCAGCACTAGTCTCTGGCTCTGACAGACCTTGATAACATTTTAGCGCTGACGGATCCTAATGCTTTTCCCTCCCTATGCTGAGACGGATCCATCAGCGCTAAATTGTCATCGAGGTCTGTCAGAACCAGAAACTAACTACAAGTGGCACGGACCTCAAATTTTTAAGGACGTGCGGGTTTAGATCTGCGAGGTCCGTCAGGTCCGCGTTTTACCCCTTCCCGCATTTGTGTCTTCTGGTAGATTCTTCACCATTGCTATCCTTCTATTAATTTATGTGCCTCTCTCTCCATACTCATTTCTTCGGTGTCCAGATTTTTTTCCATGACTTCTAAAACCATATTAATCAAGAATCCAGTCTCAGTCACAGCTTGCTTGTCTGATGTTGCCATCTAGGTGTCTCGGTGGTGTCTTCAAACTTGGTTTAAATAGATCTTCGTAACTTTCTCCCAAAACTACTTCCCTTCTTTCTTCTTTTTCTATTTCTCTTGGCAACAATATCATTTTCCAATTCCCCCAGCAAGTAACCATATGGTCTTCTTTGACTTTTATTGCTAAAACATATCCAAGTCAATAGTGAAAAAAGGGGGAAAACAATCCTCTCTGCATAACACCTGAATTCTAGCCATTCAAGTATTTGAATGGCCAGAATCTATGCTTTTTATAAAGATCAGGATTTGGGGAGGGCTGGAAGTGGTGTTAAAACTCAGATGTTCTCCATATAAATTATACATGTAAGCAGCAGTAGCCAAATATTAGATATAATAATAATTTTAAAAAAAATAGATAAACTGTTTAAAATTACACATATATACCCAGTGGCTGCATTTATCCATTTTCTGCTACTCAGGGCCCAATATTGAGCCTGAGATAGTAAATGGCTTCCAGCACTGAATAACCAGCAATGCAGAAATTAACTGGGCACCAGCTAATATGTATTTCTCCACATTTCCTTGATATACTGCGTATGCCAAGGAATGGCTTCTAAGTGGTTCACATAAAACAAATTAGCTGGTTGGGGAGAGAAAAGGAGAGGAGCAGAAAGGGAGGAGTAATGTGTTATCAGAACTGCTTTAATCTTATCATAAGAAGGTTTGAGCCAGAGGTAAGGAGGAAGTAAATTCCAAAACTTTGGATCAGTGCAACTGATTGCAATCCAATCTTTAGGTTTTTATACCGGGTCATCCCTAAGAAAGGGCTCAACTCAGTTTAGGAGAATTAATTCATCACATAGAAATAGATCATCACAATTAAAGTGCCCATTCTACACCACTCAGGATTTTGTAGACTTCAATCATATCTCCCCTTAGCCATCTCTTTTCCAAGCTGAAGAGACCTAACCTTTTTAGTCTTTCCTCATACGAAAGGAGTTCCATCCCCTTTATCATCTTGGTTGCTCTTCTTTGAACTTTTTCTAGTGCCGCTATATCTTTTATGAGATAAGGAGACCACGTCTCAGGCAACAGGTGTTGGACCCAACAAGGGATCAGGCAATACTGGACCTGTTACTTACCAATGGGGAAAGTGTCACAGAAGTCTCGGTGGGAGACACACTGGCCTCCAGCGACCACAACATGATATGGTTCAATCTTAGGAAAGGCTTCACTAAATCTACCACACTGACCAAGGTCCTCAAATTCAAGGCCACAAACTTCCAAAACATGAGTGAATTTGTTCACCAGGTGCTACAAAGCCAAGCAGAAACCGATAGCGAGAAGAAATGTGGTCGACTCTGAAAGCCACCATACAGGAAGCGACAAACCGCTATGTTAAATTAGTAAGTAAACGGCGTAGGAACAATAAGCCGCAGTGGTTCACTGCGGAGATCTCAGACCTCATCAAGTAGAAGAAAAAAGCATTCATCTCTTACAAACAATCAGGGAAACAAGACTCTAGAGCAGAGTACCTGACCAAGTCAAAAGCCGTCAAAACTGCAGTAAGGGAAGCTAAATTCCACATGGAGGAGTCTCTAGCAAAGAACATCCAGAAGGGAGATAAATCATTCTTCAGGTACATCAGTGACAGAAGTAAAAACTCGGGAAGGATAGTACGTCTTAGGAAACCAGACGGAGAATATGTGGAAAAGGACTCAGAAAAGGCACAACTATTAAATGAATATTTCTGCTCAGTCTTCTTCCGAGAAGCGCCGGGGGAAGGCCCTCAGCTACAGACAAGGGTTAACTTGGCTGACCCATTTAGTAATTTCAAGTTTACACCCAGCAGTGTCTACGGTGAACTGTCAAGGCTCAAGGTTAACAAGGCTATGGGGCCTGACAACCTACACCCCAGGGTGCTCAGGGAGTTGAGTGATGTCTTGGCGGAACCGCTGTCCGCGCTCTTCAACCTCTCCCTTAGTACAGGCAGCGTCCTGTTGGACTGAAAGACGGCAAACGTCATTCCACTCCACAAGAAAGGCTCAAAAATAGAGGCAGCAAACTACAGACCGGTGAGTCTCACATCAATAGTGAGCAAACTAATGGAAACCCTAATCAAACACCAATTAGACACGATCCTTAATGAGGAGAATCTACGGGATCCCCATCAACATGGATTTACCAAGGGGAGATCCTGCCAGTCCAACCTGATCAGCTTCTTTGACTGGGTGACGAGGAAGCTAGATGTTGGGGAGTCCCTGGACATCGTATACCTGGACTTTAGCAAAGTATTCGATAGCGTACCACACCGCAGGTTGCTAAGCAAGATGAGTTCTATAGGATTGGGCGAGACATTGACAAAATGGGTTGGGAACTGGCTTGGAGGTAGGCTTCAAAGGGTAATGGTGAACGGCACCCCCTCTGAAATGACGGAGGTGATCAGTGGAGTGCCCCAAGGCTCGGTCTTGGGCCCGATCCTATTCAATATCTTCATAAGTGACTTGGCAGAAGGGCTCCGAGGTAAAATAACATTATTCGCCGATGACGCCAAGTTAAGCAATGTAGTGGGCAAAAGCACAACGGACAAAAACTCAATGCCCGACAACATGATGCACGATCTACTCCTACTGGAGCGCTGGTCTAGGACCTGGCAACTCAGTTTCAATGCCAAAAAATGCAAAGTTATGCACCTGGGTAGCCAAAATCCATGCAGGACTTATACCCTTAATGGTGAGATCCTAACAAGAACGGTAGCAGAGCGAGACTTAGGAGTGATCGTCAGTGAGGACATTAAGGCTGCCAATCAAGTGGAAAAAGCTTCATCCAAGGCAAGACAAATCATGGGTTGCATACGCAGGGGTTTCGTCAGCCATAAGCCGGAGGTCATTATGCCATTGTATAGATCCATGGTGAGGCCCCACCTGGAATACTGTGTGCAATTCTGGAGGCCGCATTATCGCAAGGATGTGCTGAGGATGGAGTTGGTCCAGAGAATGGCCACCCGGATGGTCTCGGGACTCAAGGATCTCCCGTACGAGGAACGGTTAGAAAAATTACAGCTATACTCACTGGAGGAGCGCAGAGAAAGGGGAGACATGATCAAGACGTTCAAATATCTCACGGGCCACATCGAGGCAGAGGAAGATATCTTCTTTTTCAAGGGTCCCTCGGCAACAAGAGGGCATCCGTGGAAAATTAGGGGCGAGAAACTGCGAGGTGACACCAGGAAGTTCTTTTTTACTGAAAGGGTAGTTGATTGCTGGAATAGTCTTCCACTTCAGGTGATTGAGGCCAGCTGCATGCCTGATTTTAAGGCCAAATGGGATCGACACGTGGGATCTATTCACAAGGTAAAGGTAGGGGAGGGTCATTAGGGTGGGCAGACTGGATGGGCCGTGGCCCTTATCTGCCGTCTATTTCTATGTTTCTATGAACTGAACACAATACTTAAGGAGAGGTTGCACCATTGAGCAATACAGAGGCATTATGTTACTCAAGTCTTATTAACCATCCCTTTTCTAATAATAATATTATGCAAAGGACTGTGCAAAGCATAGTAATAAGATGTTGAATATCTGACAGGTTGGGGGTTTCAAGGACTCTATTGTACTGAGCTCCTGGATTTTTCTTTTGTGTTTTGTGAATGTTTTCTAAAAGCAGTGCTCTCCAGAGCAGTGCCCTAGAAGTAGTGTGCACAGCCTTCTTGCTTGTTTTTCTTTTGAGGTAAAAGACTGCAAGGACTTTCTGTTTTGGGTTGGGATTATTATGACCTCATGTTTTTGTATTTTTGAGCAGCTTGCAATAAAAGCCAACTAATTTTAGGATACTAAGATGTTGAAGCTGTCATTGGGGTTTGTTTGAACTGTTTGGGTTTTTTTTTATTGATTGATGAAAAGGCCACCAGCAGCCTCTTCAGTTGAGAAGAGCTCATATACTTAAATAATGCCACCAGCCAGCATCTGAACTCTGATTAAGGAGTAACTGGTGACAATATCTAGTTCAGCATTGCATCCAACAGATGTTGTGACCCCTGAAACAAATTTGGTGCTAAAACATGGATTCTGTATCAGGTCTGTGGTTCATCCCTACTCTGGGGGACTTTGGTCTTTAAAATGTATTCATACAGCACAGTGTATGACTAGCAGTACAATAAAAGTTATAAAAGCAGTAATTGTATGTATATATAAAGAAATATACATATGTTTATGCTATCCATAAAAAGAACATCAGTTTATCTATCACTGTGAAACATACGTTCCTGTACCAACTTTAATTAACACTTGTCAAATTACACAAAACTCTGCCAAAATCTTCTAATATGTACAGCTATAACTGATTTAGAGGAAATTGTAAAACATTTACAGTGTATAAAGAATTCCCGGAGTTAGCAAAGGTCTTATCCATCATCCTTCAGGAACTACCACTAATTACTACAATTTATAATATACAGTACACCTGAGTCAAACAGTGAGCCACCGATTTCTCTTTTTGCTGTAAACATCACAGGTTACACTATCTGCCCTTTGGCAGCAAACTGTTTTTCCTCCTTTACTGATTTGGTATTCAAATATGACAAATGCTTTAATAAATGGAGTAATTCACAAACATGAGAAATTAGTTTGAGTTATTCATTGCAAGATGAGTTCTGTTCAATAACTAACTTTTTTTTTTTTAACAAATCCTGTTTCTCTTGAATTTTGAGAGCAGGAAACATGAAAGACCTCAGTTCCTCAGCATGCCAAACCTGCTCTGTCAGAAACATTAAAGCCCCCTTTTATGAAGCTGCATTAGGCTTTTTTATTGCCGGCTGCAACAGTATTAGCTCCAATGCTCATCTTCCAAGTTTGTACATGCAATTTAATTGAATAGAAAGCCAATTAGCAACCAATAACTGGGCACTAACAATTAATTATTGCATCTTCCCAGTTGGGATTCTATAAAGATGCACACATACATTTTCTGCACAAATCCGAACAGGGGGCATGTCCACGGGAGGGGCATGGGAGGATTATGGGCATTCCTAGAATTTGCACAAAGCGTTCTAGAATATGGTAGATCTGTGCTTAATTTAGGTGCAAGAATTTACACCAGGTTTTCGTTGGAGGAAATCCTCAATCCCAAAATTGGGCATGGATCCTGATGCTAAATGCTATTCTATAAATGGAGCCCAATTCAGAGCACTGTCTATAAAATAGTGCTTACTCACGATTCACAACACTTTTTTTCCTGACACACCGATTGGCTGGCCGATCAAGAACAAGCGACTGGTGAGGACCAGTCGCTTGTGTAAAAAAACTGCTCTCTGCCCCGATTCTCCTGCTGTGTCCGCCCTGCTCTCTGCCCCAATCAGGCTTCTCTACACTCTGCCCTGCTATTTTTTTTTCTCTGTCTGTCTTTGGTGAGGCTCCACTCGGAGTACTGCCTGCCCCGACTCTTTATGGTTCCCCTGACTCTCCTGCTCTCTGCCACGACCTGTTCTCTGCCTGCCCTGACTCTCTCTGGCTCCCCCAACTCTCCTGCTCTCTGCCTGCCCTGACTCTCTCTGCCTCCCATGACTCTCCTGCTCTCTGCCAGGTAGCAATCCTGCAGCACCAGCCCTTGGTTTTAACCCGCTTTAAACCCGTGGGTTAAAACCATGGGCTCACACTGTGTGGAAGGGCGACAGAGAGCAGGTGAGTCGAGGCCAGTAAAAAAGTAGATGGTCTGCGCATGCGTCAGGATTGCTACCTAGTGATCCTTGTTGCCAGATGAGGATGAGGATGTGCCTCCGATTGCCCCCATTAGAATATTCTTGGTTGCAGAATCGAGCGGACCAGCCCAGATCAGACACAGATCGATCAGGTTAGTGAATGTAGCCCTTAGTTGGCTGAGATTCTAATTGATTAATTTAGACACATGTTCATGGTTAGGGCTATTTTGATATAGGCACTGATTAGAAGGCCTGCAGTTTCACCTCTGGCTTTGCATAATCCGCATTTGCTGTCATTTGAAATTTTTTCCAATCTTAGCTTTTATAACATTTGTTTATTTAATGATTGTTCTCAAGTTGTTGAGATCATTTTTTTCAGTTTTTTAAGTGTTCCAATTTTCCAGCCATTGCCATGATAGATGTTTGTCATGTTTTTCATCACTGTCTTGAATGCATTGGCAATGTAGTGGCTTGTCATCCCAGCTGCTGAACCTGCATTCTATTTCATTTATATTCTATTTTCAATTCTGTTGTTTTCAGCAATTTTTCTTTGCAAACTTTAATTAATATGGACTCTTTACTTTTTATAATGTAGTGAACCAAGCCACATTTTTCTTCTTCCACAGTTTGTTTCATTAGTAACAGATCTCTGCCTCCTTTTGTAGCATGAAATTATTTTATAATTCTGATATGATCTTAAAATATGATATGAAAACATGATTCTGCTTGGTGTTAAAGTATGTAGCAGGATGTATTTAGTTTTGTTGGAGGTAAATTATTTATATTTGTTGGAATTATTGCCTGAACCAAGACAGGATGTGATTTTTAATTATGGATTTATAGTAAAGTGATTTTCTATTTTAATTTAAGTTAAATGAGTAATTTTAAAAGTGAATTTCTAACTTTGAAGGATTGAGCCATCTGCCTTCAGAAAATATTAAGTACACCTATTCAGATAAGACAAAGACAGGCCAAGGTGGATACCAGAGCTAAACAGAACTTTAACAGGATGTAGGTTAGCATCTCTTCACACCAAATTCATTTCTGGACTACTCCAGTCTGCAAGAACAATATAAGTTCAACCTCCATTTTAAGCCACTCAAAGAAGATTCAATCAGATGACCTCATCTTCCTAGAAACAGAGGGAATTGAAAGACTGCTCCATGATTGGACGTGATGCCAGCCTCAGAGATTGGACAATTGCTATGCATAATGGGTTCAGTTTTCAAGCTACCCACATCTATAAAGCCTGGATACAATCCACCTTCTTTGTCTTTTCCCTAGATCACCAAGGCTAGACACTCTCTCTTTTCTCCTGGGGTGCTGCAAACATGCGATCTTCTAAGGACTTTTCAACCAGTATTTGTGAGTAAATTTAATCCTTTGACTTTAGTAAAGGATGAAAAAGGCCATCACTTTGACGTGGTAGCTATGTCCACAAAGGAGATTTTAGACCCTTCCATCTCTCTACCTGACGGTACCTGATCCCATGATATCTGGTCCGACCATTTAACTTATTATTTCAAGTTAAACTGGACTCATTTAAAATCTCACAAGGGGTCCTATCAATCCAGAGGAATATTGGTCACAATATGAACTACAAGCTGAGATAGGAGAAGGGGTTGATTTTTGGGATCACTGGATGAAAACTAGCACATCCATTTTAGATAAAATTGCCCCTAAACAAAACAGCAAAAGCTGCTCGAATAAATATAACAAATGGTTTGACACTGAACTTCTAAAAATAAAACAACTAGTCAGATGACTAGAAAGAATTTGGATAAAAACAGGAAAATTGACACACCGTAACAATTGGAGATCCAACATAAAAATCTATAAACAACCGATAAAAGAAAAACGTAAAGCATTTTACTCTTCCATAATCGACCTATCTAATACTATCCCAAAAGGTATCAATACAAAAGAGCTGTTAAACCTGGTTACAAATTTATTTAACACCACACACCACACTCAACTCATGCATAATATCAAACTATCTTCAGCAAATGATTTAGCACAGCATTTTGATTCAAAAATTAAAAACCTAAGAATCAACTGTTTGACAAATGACACATATGAACATCAAATAACCAATATACAAGGAAATGCTATTCCAGCTGACATGATTTGGAGTTCCTTTCAAGATTTAGAATGGAATAACTATATCAAATTATATAACAAGTATTTAAAATCATATTGTGTTTTGGACTCATGTCCCCCAGAAATTATGAAAGCAGCTCCATTAGACTTTAATCTATTTTTGCTGAATTATTTAACCGTTAATCTAAAAAATGGAAAATTCCTCACTAACAATGGCCACATAATAATAACCCCAGTTCCAAAAAATAGCAAAGAATCTTCAGCACTAGTCACCAACTACAGACTAGTAGCATCAATTCCATTTATCGTAAAACTCATGGAAGGATTAGTACATACCCAATTAATGGAATATCTCAATCAATTCTCTCTTACATGAAACTCAATCTGATTTTAGACCTTTGTTCAGCACTGAGACAGTAATTGCGGCTATCTTGGATAACTTACGCCTCCTGTTCAGTAAGGGGCTTAACGCCCTGATCATGCAATTCAATATGAGCTGTGCATTTGACTTAGTAGACCATGGGAAACTGCTACAATGCTTAGATTCAATTGGTATCAGAGAAGAGGTGCTAGACTGGTTTTGAGGTTTCCTGATGTCTCGCACCTATCAAGTATGTTTCCATTACGATCTCTCTGATACCTGGAGCAATCCATCTGGTGTGCCGCAAGGGTCACCACTATCCCCATTGCTTTTCAATGTCTACATGTCTTCATTAGGTGCGCAATTGTCCCAGCTGGGGTTAAAATTATTTAACTACGCAGATGACTTCACAATCATTATCCCATTCACTAACTCTCTCTCGGAAGTCACTCCCAAAGCAACAGAAGTACTAAATTTGATGGAGCATTGGATGACAGAATTCAGACTGAAACTTAACTCAGAAAAAACAAAATTTTTTGTTGCTTCGCCACACCCGCTTGATACCAAAACATCACTATGCATCAATAAACTCAGTTATCCTATTCAATCTACTTTGAAGATATTGGGCGTAACACTGGACGCCTAACTATGAAAGACCAGGTGGACTATATAATCAGAAAGGGTTTCTTCACTCTGGAAGCTTCGGTCCATTAGAGCATATTTTGATGTGTCATTATTCAGAATTTTGGTACAATCCATCATACTGAGCCAACTTGATTACTGTAACATTGCATACTTGGCAATTTCCCTAAAGAATACACGGCGACTACAATTAGTGCAAAAACAGCGATCAGACTGATCCTCGGGTTGAAGAAGTTCGGCCATGTTACACCTTCCTACCGACTTCTGCACTGGCTGACGATGGAGGCACGTGTGAAGTTCAAGTTTGGTTGTTTCTGTTACAAGGTACTATTCAGTCTAGCCCCTAAATACATAACTGACCTTTTCTGTTTCTCAGCCAACAGACATAAGAGAAGCTCACACTTAAATTTTGTTTTCCCACCGGTTAAAGGATGTAAATTCAACATCTCCTCTCACACCAGGCAGCATTATGGGGTAAGGACCTAGAGCAATTGCTTACGACTACTACTTATGGGGAATTTAGGAAATGCCTAAAAACATATCTGTTCCTAAAGTACTTAGGCAACTAACCTCAACACACAATAACTGATCCCTAAAGTTGTTAATCACTAGTTTCTAACTTTGCTAATTCCACTCAGCTTATAGCATCTATCTATCAATATTAACCAGCAGAATATTGCTAAATCCATTCAAATTGTAACATCTAATTATTGTAAACCGCATAGAACTTCACAGTCCTGCGGTATATAACTGTTATATTATTATTATCTTTGCTTAAAGATCCTATCTGCTTGATTTTATACTTAATTCTGCTCTATATAAGAAATAAAATTCTAGTTTGTTTGAAAATGTTTTGAATCTCTGCCTTTTTATACCTTATTATTTCAGAGCTAAGTTTAATCAAGCAAACTAATTTTCACCATATTAATATTTCTATATAAATTATATTCCTCTCTTTCAGAGGGTATATAGTTTATTGGTGGAGTTCCATCCATTTATATTCTTTTGTAAACCGTGTTGAACTTCTGGTTACGCGGTTAATAAGCACAATATTATGTTATGCTATAATAATAATTTTGTAACACTTTCCCCCTCTTCTACTAAACCGTGCTAGAGGTTTTAGCACCAGGAGCCACGCTAAATGGCCCGCACTGCTCCCGACGCACATAGGAACTCTATGAGCGTCAGAAACAGCGCGGGTCATTCAGTGCGGCTCTTGGCGCTAAAACCATGATCACGGTTTAGTAGAAGAGGGGGTTTGCTTCTTGGTACATGTGGAGGGGCATTTTGGAAAGGATATCCAGAGCCAGTGGCTTGCAGTCAGGACCTTCAGGGCATTCACACCACCCCCTAAGGCTCTGATAGCACTGCTCTGAATTTGATTGGTCGAGCAGGTAACAGGCAGATGCTGTTCATATCACTATTGTCAAATTCAGATCAGTACTTGGGTTTCAGGACTAGTAAACATAACTGTCAGAATGGTTGGATGATGCTGTTTACAAAAATACTGTTTTCATATCTCTTTTGGCCAGACTTGAGCGGCTGTCATATAGCTGTCTAGGCTTCCAAGTCCCTGCCTGCCTGCCATACTTTCCCAGCATCGAGTGGGAGGATTGCAGTCAGCCTGCATTGGAGTTTCATCATGCCGGCTGCATCACTTTGTCTTTTCTGAATTTTCTGGTCGTTGTTTTCTTGCTTTATTTTTAGTTTATTTTGTGTTCTGTTGGATCTGTAAAGAGCTGGTGTGGAGATGTCCTGTCACCTTTTATCTCTGGCAGATATTTGGCTCCCAGCTTTTTGGAAAGGCCAATTATAGCTGGCTTCAAAAACACTGGACCGGAGTGAAGCTTGGACCTAGTACCAGACTGGAATTTATTTTACTTTAATTTATAATTCATTTCATTTAAGTTTGCTGAGTTTGTTTTATTTCTTTATTTTCATCTCTTATTTTTTTTCTGCTTGATATTATTTTTGATAGATCTGCTTTTTGGGGTGTCTTCTTCCTTCCTTCACACAAAGTTTTAATACCATGAAGCAATTTCCTAAGTTAGCCGCCGCTTCTACCTGATATTATTTTCTTTTTTAAATTGATTTAATTTATTTTGGGGTCCTTTTACTAAGGCGCGCTAATCAATTTAGCGCACACTAACAATGAGCATGTGCTAAATGCTAACGCATCCATAGAATATAATGGTCGTGTTAGCATTTAGCGCGCGCTAAATCGGCTAGCGTGCCTTAGTAAAATAGGGGGTTTGATAGGTTAATAAGTTAGCATGTTAATAAATGTTTAATATGGTGCTTTAGTTAGATTGTGAGCCTTTTTGGACAGATAGGGAAGCTTTAAGCACCTAGTATTAACCGCCTTGATCTGACAATAATTGTAAAGTAAAGCGGTATATCAAATAAATTAAACATACTGTCAAGGCAAAATGGAATTTTGCGAATTCCCAGCCCAATAAATCTGCTTTGTGTGTGTGTGACATCATTTAATCCATTTGGTGGAGAATTGCTCAATTGGAACAGCTTTCTCTAACCTGGATGTCCCAAGCTCCAGGTCTAAATTAGAGAGTTGCGCGGGGACAGAAATCCCACCGATCCCCGCCCGTCCCCGTCAGGATCCTCTCCGTCCCCACCCATCCCCGCAAGGAATTATCTCCATCCCTGCCCGTCCCCATAAAAAGCAGCAATTACTTCTGACAGGATCATCAATTCCAGTTTCTTTTGTGTTTGCGCTGCTGTTTTCCTTGTGGAATCTCTTTGGTGGAACCCTTTTTTTGTTTTCTGTTCAGGTAATTAACTTATAAACCCCCTCTTTTACTAAGGCTGACGTGTCCATTATATTACATGGACGAACCCTGCTTCCAAAGCCTTCCATCCCCGTGGGAGTTCCGTGGGTTAGGGGGGATTCCCATGGGACCCCCACGGGAACCGCGGGATTTCCGCGATCCCCGTTCCCATGCAGACCTCTAGTCTAAATACAGAGGCCCATCTGTTTAGACATAAATGCCCCTTCCTCTTTGGTATTAGAAGTCCATATTTTGGCCCTTCTCTAGTTCCACCTAAAACATTCTCAGACCATACCCCTGCCCCCCTCCCATTGTCTTGGGGACTACTGCAGTTTTTGATGTCCATATCCAGGCTTTATAAAGTTGGGTTTGGATGTCCATGCAATATGGTTGTATAAATGCCAGTTTTCTCATGTCCACAACACAAATGGAGCTTTTAAAATAGCTGCTATAATCCATAAATGTCAGTTTGTGGTTGCAGGCTGATTTTAAGTAGAATACAGAAATAGTTCCTTGAAGGAAAACACAGCTAGCTCAATGATAACTCCCAGTAGTCATAGGCAAATGATCTGCTACCTGAATTCAACTTTGCTGGAACATTAACTGAAACCCTTATGCCTTAGATATAACCAGTCTTTTAGCTAGTAAAAGGCAAGAGCCTGGATTTTATGCACTGGGTAAATAAATTTCCTTCTTCACCCGTATTTCTCTGGGGTACAGTGGCTCCCTCTACCATCACACAATGGCAGGCAACAATTTTTATTAGTTCTGGTTCTGGTCTCAGGAATTCCTGAATCCTTGTTCAAAAAAAGTGCCTGTGTTGCTTTCCAGTAGGGGTACGGGCAGACTGATTTTTTAAACTGGGGAAAACTGCGGCACGCTTGGTAGAAAAATAAAAAGATGGGCTTTTCCTGTTGGATGGAAGGTCAGTGGCAGGAGAGTACCAAAGACAATTATGGCAGGAAAAAGCAGCCTCCTCCATTGACTTCCCCAAGTTTTTAGAAGATTCTGGTACCAGAAAGTCTGAGTTTCCAAGTATGTGCAACAACAGACCAAGAGTTCACAAAAGGGCAACCTAGGGCTCCTTTTATCAAGCCACGCTAGCGGTTTAACACGCGTAAAACCGCGCGCTAAACTACCGACTGCGCTAGCTGTTGCTGCCTCCCTTGAACAGGCGGTAGTTTTTAGGCCAGGGCGGGGGTTAACATGTGATAAAAAGTCACGCGCGTTAACCCCTCTAGCGCAGCTTGATAAAAGGAGCCCCTAGTAGCTCTAGGATTGCTTGAAAAAATAAAAATGGAAATGAGATGCAGGCTTAATTTTCACGCAGCCTGCTCTCATTGGCTGGGCACCTATGACAGACAAAGAATGTATAGGAAGTATAGGCACAGAAAAACAAAATTGGGAACAGCAGGGATAAATTCATGCTTCTAATATGCTGAATTTCTCCCAATGTTACACCAAAATTGAAGTATTTTTTTCACTTTCAGGAGGGTACACTGGTTCCATTGTTTTATTGATCACTTCAAGACTTTGAGCTCCTTTTACAAAGGTGCATTAGGGCTTAAATGCGCAGAATAGCATGTGCTAAATTCCCACGCGCGCTAGCCGCTACCGCCTCCTCTTGAGCAGAGCTGGCAGCTGGACAAATAAGCTGTCAACTGGACAAATCAGGGCCTTAAGGCCCTCCCAGTGCATACCAGGATGCACTGGGAAGGGGATCCCTCTTGCTGGCCTTCTTGTAAAGGTATGGGAGGAGGTGGGGGTATGGGGTGTGTGGGGAGTGTTGGATCATTCAGGCATGAGGAAGTGAGAATCCCTCCTGCTGATTTCAGGTAGGAGGGGTGTCAGGGATGTTTCCCTTCAAGCAGGAGTGAGTGGGCATAACAGCTACACCTCCTCATTTGTTGGCTGGATGTATGATAATGCTGGTATCTTATGATAGTATTTTAAGTGCTTTCAGCTGTAAACAAGTGGGGTTATGCTAAACTGGTATAGATTGTTGTTCCAAAATGTGTACATCCCTTTCAACCATCTGCTGGAAAACTTGAATATGTGAGTCAACAGTCCCTGGTGGAAACCAGGTAGATTTGCCATGAAATTTCAGGATTCTTAGTTGTTGGTGAGTGATCCTTAATATAATGAGTTAACTTACATTTCCTCATAAACTTATGTAAACCAACCCTCATATTGAAAGTCATAATGCTTAGCGGGAACATATGACAAGCCTTTGTGCAAAACAGACAGTTTCATATCGCTCAATATTCTTGATAAGTTAAAAACAATCAAATTAGGGCCTATGTCTTTTGTGCTTTCAGACATGTGAGACTTGACCAGTCGTGAGGCCCCTTAAAAAAACTTTTCATGGATCCCTTTGTTGTGTTATCAGCCACTGTAACCCCTCATTTCATGGAGGATCTATCTTCTTCTGAAGATTCACTCATGGTATGAGTATAGGTGAGGTGCTTGATGTTCCTGGTTCTCAAGTTGTATCCATCCAAGCATTAACAAACCCTATAACATAATCCATCTCATCCCTCTGTAACTTCTTAATCTTGGTATTCCTCAACTTTGATCTGAATTCATCCATTTTCTCATTATAGGACAACATGGTATCCCACCCGGAAGCTGCTTACCAGTTGACTGGAACAACTTACCGTTGCAAATTAGACAAGTTAATTCTTACATTTTGTTTCACATACTTTCAAAATATTTTTATTTTCATTTAATGATACTTAATTGTGCGGACGGCTTCATTGACTTGTCTACAAGTACTCCCAAGTCCCTTTCCTGGGGGCTGGAAGACAGTACAGCACCGGACATCCTGTACTCGTGCATATGATTTTTGTTACCGACATGCATCACCTTGCACTTATTCAAGTTGAACCTCATTTGCCATTTCGTGGCCCATTCCTCGAGTGTGTTTATGTCTTGTTGTAGGTCTTCGCAATCCTTCTGTGTCCTCACTACTCTGAATAACTTTGTATCATCTGAAAATTAAATCACCTCACTTGTCATACCAATTTCCAGGTCATTTATAAATATGTTGAAGTGCAGGGGCCCGAGCACCATACCCTGCAGCACTCCACTCGTGATGCTTTTGTCCATTTACCCCCACTCTCTATTTCCTATCCTCCAACCAGTTTTTAATCCACGTGAGTATTTCACCCTTGATTCCATGGCTCACAATTTTTTGAAGTAGACATTCATGCGGGACCTTGTCAAACGCCTTCTGAAAATCTAGATATACAGTGTTGACTGGGTCACCCTTGTCTATCTGCCTGTGTACTCCCTCGAAGAAGTGCAGCAAGTTCGTCAAGCAAGATCTTCCTTTGCTGAAGCCATGCTGGCTGGTCCTCATCAGATTGTGTCCGTCATGGTGATCAATGATACGGTCCTTTATCAGAGCCTCTACCATCTTTCCCGGTACAGAAGTCAGACTCACCAGTCTGTAGTTTCCCGGATCTCCCCTCAAATCTTTCTTGAAGATCGGCGTAACATTTGCCTCTTTCCAGTCTTCCAGAATCCTTCCTGATTTGATCAACAGATTAGCTATTGGTTGAAGCAGTCCAGCTATAACCCCTTTTAGTTCCTTGATTACCCTTGGGTGAATGCCGTCCGGTCCCGGGGATTTATCATTTTTAAGCTTATCAATCTGCCTGCATATCTCTTCTAGACTGACCGTCGACCCTGTCAGTTTCCCATCTTCATTTCCTGTGTTTAACCTGTCAGCTTCTGGTATATTAGATATATCCTCTTCAGTAAATACAGACGCAAAAAATGTGTTCAGTTTGTCCTCCTTTAGTATTCCATGGTCATCTAATGGCCCCACTTCTTCCTTCGTAGGTTGTTTCCCTTTAATATATCAAAAGAACGGCTTATAATTTTTTGCCTCCCTAACTATTTTTTCTTCATAGTCTCTTTTGGACCCTTTTTATGCCTTTTGGCACTTGCTTTGATGTTTTTTGTGCTTATTCCAGTTTTCGTCCGTTTTTGTCCTTTTCCATTCCTTAAACAAAATCTTTTTGTCTCTGATCACTTCTTTCACTGCTACAGTGAGTCACGCTGGTTCCTTGTTCTTTTTCCTCTTGGAACCCTTGTTGATATGCGGTATATATAGATTTTGTGCCTCAGTGACTGTGTCCTTAAAAAGGGACAATGCTTGCTCTAGCGTATTTACAGTTCTTATCCTCTTCCTAATCTTCTTCTTCGCCATGACTCTCATCCCTTCGTAGTTCCCTTTTCTGAAGTTCACTGCCATGGCAGTCATTCTGTATCAATTTTTTGTTCCTGTGTCTAGGTTGAAGTGGATCATATTGTGATCACTGTTTCCCATCGTCCCTTCTGCTTCTATACCTTGTGCCGGTCCTCGTAGTCCATTTAGAATTAAGTCTATTTAGAATTAAGTCATTTTTCATGCAAAGCTAGGGTTTGTTTGTTTATTTGTCAGCAAGTATATCTGCTTCATAACATTTCCAGAGACATGCAGGTCCATTAAGTAATTTTTTCTTGCATTTTTCTAATACAGAACCTTTTATTAAGCTGTGATAAAAAGTAGACTCTACTATGTCTAGTGTGTCAGTTTCATATGGACTAAAGCCACTTTTAGTGAAATTGTAAAATGACTGAATTACCTGTTTCCACGATTAGCGTATGGTCATTAGCTCAGGATGCAAATTCTAAAACCAATCGGTTACTGAAGCTATATCATTGCACCTTAACTGATTAGCACATGGGAGCCCTTACCATTTAGAAAATAGGTGTTGAAATTTGCCTCCTGAGCATTGGGCATGCCTTTATTCTCCAACCCCAAACACATACCCAGTGCTTGGACTCACTGCACCATGATAGATATCCCCAGAGAGATCCAGAGAGGAGTGGAGATAGAGAGATGGGCCCTAAAGGAAGGAAGTTTTCATCACGGAGTGAGTTTTTGAACAAGGGCAGAGTATAAAGGCAGGGATGAGATTAGACCAGTGGAGGAGACGGGGGTGGGGGAATTCCACCATCTCAGGGTGAATTGTAAGAATGGATCTGGCCATCATAGGGGAGGAGGGATCCAGAGGGTAGCATTGATGATGCAGGAGAGTAATCCTAAGGGATAGCGGGATTGGACAAGAGGGAATGTTGGGAGAATGCTATATAGCTACTTTATAATAATTTTTGTGCTCCCTCCCCATAGGTTACATGCAGTCACAGATAGCTCAGATGTTCCCCTATCTGCCACTACATATATCTTGGTGCCTGTGCAGTAAGTGCTGCTCTGTGTGGTAAAAGCAGGGCAGCTGCTGGGCACATCCAGTGCATTTACTGTACAATCTTTGCACTTACCATATACCAATTTTTGTACCTAATACCTAAGTGAGAAAACTTACTTTTGTGTGAGGGCCCCTATGCCTTTTTGGAATATAAGAGAATTAAGCAGTATCTCATGAAATTAAGTGATCTGTATCTCTTACAGGACAAAAATAAGCCATCTGATATTCAGTTGGTGACAGCATTTTTTTTTTTTTTAAAATGCCGACCATCGCTGGCTAAATTAGCCACAGATATTCAGTACCAGGCCATATGTGTGCACTGCCACTGAATATCCAGGACTAATTTTTGCTGTCCTTGCTGCTGAAATTTATGTGGGTCTAGGGAAATGTTCATCTGGGGCCCACACAAGACATTTATGACTGAATATACAGTAGGTCAGGACCCGGATAACTTATAAAACCCCTTTTGAAGGCCTCCCTTCAAATTTGATACCTCCTTCCTTTCTCCTCCCCTAGCCTGCAATCATAATTACCTCCCTCCCATCCACACCTGCAATGACCCCCCCAACATCTCGTTAGGCTCCCTGGTTCTACTCTCAATCCCTGGAGCTTCAGTAGGTACAATGGGGTCAGAAGCAAACCCCTCCTCACTTCTGCCCATAGTTGTGACTCTCTTAATATGGCTACCCTTCCTCAATATTCTTGCTTAGATATACACATGCCAACACTTAATATTGTGGGCACCTGCATAGTTTCAGCTCCTCCCTAATGCTATCCCCAGTAACACCCTGATTTGCCACTTTTTGTAGCCGGTAGGAGCCAGTATTCAGTGTCACTACCTGGTTAAGTGCAGCTGAATATCAGCAGTTTGGTGGTCCTGAATGTTTTAAGTGGGCAGAAGCCTATACTTAAATCACTTGAATATCAGGCCCAAATCAGGCATGAGTTACTTTATATACAGTGTAGGGTTACTTTATATATAGGGTGGGCCAAAAGTATTTATTTATTTATTTATTTTTTACAAGGGTTCTTCAAAACGTTTCTGCACTTTCATATTTTCGTGCTCAACCAAAAACATACTTTTCTGATGGCATTAAGAATTTAGTAGGATCATAAAACAGGTTTATTATGTGGAAAAGTGATGCAATTTGCTTTTGAGATATTTAATACGTGGAGGGGCATTTTCAATAGGACATATAAGTCTGAGGTTGAACATTTTGGGCAGGTCATTCACAAACCAGGAGAAAAAATGTCCATCCTTTTTTTTAAATGACCTAGATATAAGTTTTGGTCCTTAGGATCTCTATCATTATTGGCCATTTTTTAAAATAAAAACGTCTTCATGAAAAACACACAAAAGCAAGTTTTGTAGATGGACCCAACTACCTTGTCTGATCGCAGCAGAGGAATCCCCATCAGCTTAGCAAGTTTCAAAGATTCCTGCCGGCTCAGCTGATGGGGATTCTCCCAGCCAGGATCAGCTGAGCTGTGGTGCCCTACAACCTTCCCCCCCTACATACCCCAATATTTTTGGCAATTGTGAGCCAATCAGGGCCTTAGACCCCTCCCACTGTTTCCCAAATGCATTAGGAGGGGGGAAGGCCCGTCATTCTCAGCATGAGGCCCATAGTCAGGAGGGAGTGGGCTTCCCTCCTGCCAATTTTGCAGCGAAAGGCACAGGGTGATGTATGTGAGTGTGTGTGTGGGGGGGAGGAGGGTATTGCATGATGCTGAATAGTGTCAGGTAATGTGGGGGGTGTTGCATGATGTTGGGTGATGTTGGGGGATGTCAGGTGGAGGGGTGGAGGGCTCCACGGCTAAGCTGATCCTAGCAGGGGGAATCCCCATCAGCAGAGCCTGCAGGAATCCCCAAACTGGCTCAGTTCATGGGGATTCCTCTGTCATGATCAGCTGATTGCAAGCCCCCAATGTGCTATTGCTTTACATCTTTGGGTAGTGGAAGTGGGCCGATGCCCACTGGGGGAGTAAGGGGGACTAATGTTTTAATGCATATAGTGGTCATCTGGTCAGTTTGGGCAGCTTTGGGGCACTTAGACACAACTAAAACAGGTCTAACTGCCAGCATCTAAATTCCCTCTAGGAAAGCTTTGATCATCGCTGCAGTACATCCAGGTTTAAGCCCAAAGATTCCCACCCATAACACACCTCCCAACATGCCCCTTGAGCTCTGGACACACAGGAGGTTAGAAGTGCTGCTGAATGTCCAGAAAGTTGGTTTTGACTATCAGCACTTGGACGTCCCTGCTATTAGGATGTCCGAGTGCCAACTTAGGCAGGTTTTTGGACGTTTTAAGGTTTTGATTATGCCCCATATAGTGTTAAAAAAATAAGTATGTAAACTTTTGGAAGATCTCTTATGAATTTTTTACATCATTTACATAATTTTGCTTTTATCCGATTATCATTCAGTAGTGTATAGTACCTAGTCAATACCTGAACAATAAAAAGAAATAATGAATAAATATTGTATACCTACTGTACTTATGGCCTACCTTGTACTTTTCATATGATTGTACTACATATAATCATGGCCGATCAGGGAATGAAAATGGCATTTATTAACACTTTTGTAAAAATATTCTAAGGTAACGCAAGAGAAACCTTGACTAAAATATGCAAATATCTAGGCCAATCATTATTTTTATTTATTGATTGTTATTTTGATATACTGAAAATTATCCTGAAAGGCATCTATGCAGTTTACAGGAAAAGGAACAAAAACAAAAACATATACAGCTACATCATAACCATTACAGCAAATGCATGCAAACACAATAAAATTCCTGCATAGGATCTGCATAGAAATAAAAGGGTATAGAGAATTAGGTGAAGAACAACTTTATGAAAATATGAGTTTTGAGTGCCTTTCTTGAATTCCTATAGAGTGGGAAGATTCCTAATATGAAAAGGTATCTTGTAATTTTAGATTATGACTTACAATATGCAATTCTAGAGTACAAATTGATAGGGAAACAGTGGCATGAGAAATCTGTGGCTTTCTAATATCTGACACACCTTTGCTTTAATGCATTTCATAAAATGGATTTTAAAAAAACCCAAGCACTATGTTGTCAACAGTTTTGCTGTAGCTTGTATCAAGAAAGCAAAAAACCCTCAAGAGAGTTGTATTAAATGACTCTGAAATATGCTTAGTTGTCTTAAGTGCAAGATCATGGCAAATGGCTTCAGCACTAAAGAAATGTATCAATATCTTTAAATAAATAGCTTGATTTGTTAATGCACTTAGAAATTGTCATGTCGCCAAAAGATCTCTTTTCTTTTAGAATAAAAACACATTACACTTCTTCCTCCGTATTTGCTGTGATAGGAGATTAACAGACCCACGAATACAGAAAAAACATGAATAACTTTTTCATATGTTATTCACTGTTTTCTATTAAAAACCATCGTGAATATGGTGAAAAAGCAAATAACATGGTGGGAGACCTGGCCTGTTCCTGAAAGAGAGGCAAAACACGATGAAGAAAGTGCTGGGAATCAGTGGTTTTCTTTGTAAACACTTGGAATCAGTGATTTCTCTATGCAAACTGACATAGTTTGGGGGGAGGAGCCAGCAAGCTAAAAATTGTGAATAATCAAAACCACGACTGCTGAAACCACAAATACAGAGGGAGAAGTATGTGTGTGTTCAACCATTGCTTTACATCAAGTCAAGTCATGTTGTTGATCACTTAAGGTAGTATTTTATTAAAAAAAAAAAAAAAGAGCCACCTACTTTTTAAAAAAATTATTTATTTATGCTTTTTAAATTTTTTGACAATAACATCCATCAAAAATAAGAAAAAATACAGTGAATAGAAATTATCTAAACAATAAGAACTAATGTTCTCAATTCAAAGTTTCCAGGAAACATATTAATTAAATCAGAGTATAATTAGTCCACAATTTATGGAGAAGGAACTGACAAATAAACTGAGCTACATTATTCTAAAAAACTTAAGAAATAAAGATGAGGCTTAAAGACCCCCCCCCCCAAACTTATTTCCCATTGAGCTGTTCTTACTTGGGTACCCTTATCAGGAAGTGGAAGTTGCTTGACCTTTAACAGAAATAAATTTAGATAGCTGCTGCGGCTCATAAAAAACATATCTATTTTCTATATAAACCATTACACATTTACATTTACATTACACATTTACAGGGCTATTTCAATTTGAAGGTCGCTCCTAACTATTGGACCTGGGTGGTTCTAGAAACATCTGGATACATCCATATTTTATAAGTCATAAAGGAAAAATATCGGTATCTAAAAAACAATTTCAACAGCTATTCTCTGTCTGAGTCGATAGCAAGGCAGACTAATAATGTTGCGGGAACCTGAGCTTCTATATCCGACCTCTCAAGGAAATTGGTCAAGTCCAAACTATCAGCAGAAAGATTCTGCTGATTAGGACTATGTGATTTTACCTTAGTAGGTAGCTAATAAATTATAGAGATAGGTGGGTAAGATGACTCAAGTACCTTCAAATCTTCATTCAGATAATTTTTTAACATTTCCATTGGCACAACAGTCAGTACTTTTGGAAAATTAATAATCCTAAGATTTCATTTCTGGTAACATTTTCCAACATTTCACATTTAAAGTTCAAGTTCTCGCTATCTTTAACCGAGAGCAAAGCTTGTGACTCCAAAGATTTTAGTCTGATTTCATAGTCCAAAGACTTGTTTTCCAGACTAGATATTCTGTTCTTAATCTCCAATTGTTCTGATAATACAGTTGTGCACTGGTTAGATAATTGTTGGATTTGGCTGCCCAAAGAAAGCTGTAGGCTAGCTATTGCCCCCCATATCGTCTCCATATTAAATACCCGAGGTCTCTGCAGAGGTGCTGGATTCACACTGAGTTCCCCTGTAACTCCAGTACCTAGAGCTGCTGCTGCCGATGAAATCTGCACACAATACTCCTCTTCCCGTCTTGCATCCAAGCCCTCCACCAACAATGCTGGTTTATCCACCTGGTGCCGCTCAAATTCGGACTCCCAGCTCTGGCCCTGCGCCAAGGGTGTAACTCGGGCATGCTCAGCATCTAACGCTGACTCCATAGCCAGAGGACGCTTTGGTGGACTCCGCTCCTCTGGAGATAAGGTGGCACCCTCACTGAGTGTTTGCATGCCTCAGTCTGCGTGCTTCCTCCCGCCGAGATTTCATCTGGGCTCTGCATTCAGAGGGGGGAGGGTGGTTGCACGAAGGCATCCATCGGCCCGATAAGCAATGTAGGATCCTCCGGGAAAACTCGGGCTTTAGATTTACACTTCACCATAAATTAGGTAAGGCAGAGAAAATATTCTCCCGGGAACGGCGTGTCCGTGCTCCCTTCAAGCTGCCATCTTAGATTCTGAGCTCCTCCCCTACTTCTTAAAAAAATATATATATTTATTGGTCTTCACAGAAAACAAAAACAAAAAATCAGAAAAACTGAACTTTTAGGACCCGATTCTGTAAATAAGTTAGGCCATAAGTTAGGCAGCAGAAGGTACCCTACCGGCATCTAACTTAATTGCTTTAATTGGCTTTAATCAGTGCAGTAATTGACCACACCATTAAAAACCAATGAAAAATGTTAGGTGCCGGGAGGTGCCTACTAGCCCCCCCCCTTTACAAAAGCATAGCACATTTTTTTTAGTGTGGATGCGGCGGTAACAGCTCCTACACTCATAGGAATTATATGAGTGTCAGAGCTGTGGCGTGCTAAAACTGCGCTATGCTTTTGTAAAAGGGAGTGTAGTGTAGGTGTCATAATCGCATCTAAAGCAAGGTGCCTAATGACGCCTAAGAGGGATTAGTTTGGAGATGACTTTAGGCAATGCTAGACCCGATTCTCAAAAGATCTTAGGCATCTGCAATGTAGGTCAGTAAAATTCTGGCCTAAATTATCAGCACCTAAGGTTTATGATAGGCGCAGTTCACCATGATTCTTTAAATGCTGACTAAGCATGATTGATACGCAGCCAGCACTGCTATTGTATGTGACTGCCAATTTAGGTGCCCTTTACAGAATCAGGCCCTTCGGTCTGGATTCTATAAACGGCACTGTTTCCTGCGGCCACCTTAAAAGCAGTTGCCAATCGAGAGTCAATCATGCGATGGCACTGTTTATAGAAATGCACCTTCCGGAAAGGTAGGTGCTGGAAATTTAGGCCAGAGTTTTCAAGGCCTACATTTCCAGTACCTACCTTTGATAAGAATCATACCTATGGAGGTGTTTTACGGTTCCTATTGCCACTTCCTACAGTGGCATTAGGCTTCATAAAGCGCCTCCATAGGCATGATTCCAGTGCCATTTATTTTACCTCAAAATTTTTTAAAAACATACTTTTGAACAGCGTTTTGAACTTAACTTAGGTGCCGGTAGTGTGCTGTTTATAGAATATGGGCCTTAGGATCTTCTCATCCCCCTTCAGCAGTGTGGCATAAACCCAATCTAGAGAGGCTCTGCTATTGATTCCATTATGGCTATAACCTTACTGCATAAACTCAAAAATGGACACTCTAAAAAAGAGTAAATAAGTGTGCCCAATTTAATCTTATGTTTGACCCAGGTTTCATCCTCCTGAAGTCCCATTTTCATCCTGTGAGTTCTAGTAATATATACCCAATGAAGTATCTGTAGATCAGCAGAGTTGTTTTACTTTATAAAGTACCTGATTATAAAAGTATCCTCTAAGGGAGTAATTCTATAATGAGCTGCCTAATATTAGGTGGCAAGTATGTCTGTAAAAAGCGGCATTTTAGTTGTTTCCTATAAAAAACCAAAGCAATAAATATAAATAATCCATCTGTGTACTATTCTGTAACATGCATATCTCTAATAGCAGAGTGTGCAGGTGTGAATTCACATGGGAGGAGTCTAGGTAGAGTATGGGTGTGACTCACAGTTGTGTATATAATTTATAGAACACTGGCTACCCATAACCAAACGCTCAATATTCAAAGGCTTAGTACTTGTGATGCAAGATTAGAGACTCCTTATATCTGAAGTTCCCTTCATGATTAGTGAGTAATATATTTGACAATAAATGATGTAGATGATACTCAACTCAAAAAGGGATGTAGAAGGAGAGCATGGGCTTCCTTGGTTAGGGAGTACACATTAAGTAGAAAAGCGGGGAAAGGGAACATAGGATGGTGTCAATATGGGAATTGGAAAGGGAATGATAAAGAGAGGGTGAGGTGGATATTGGAAATATTTGTTAATATATGTGTTGAAGAATGTGAGGAGAGGGGTATTCAGTATGGAGGCTCTTCGGATGAGTAGTTGGGGGGGGAGGGGTACCAGAGGTCCAAGGCATTACTTAATAGAGAAGGGGGAAACAGTGGAGAATATGGGGAAAGGAAGTGATTAATCACGCAGATATAAGGCAAGAAGAGGGGGAGGGGTTTAGCTGGGTCCCTAATGCCTCTCGATTGCACAAAATAAATTATTGGATGAAAATTAATACTGCAGGATTATGGGAGGCATGGCAACAGTAGTGTAGTGAGGTTGAAAGGTGCCTGGGGTGGTGGCATCCCTCCCCCACCCTCTTCTCTGCTCCCCCACCCAAATCCGCTCCTTCTCCCGCCTCCTCCTGCCATGCACACATAAGAACATAAGAACATAAGTAAGGCCTCCGCTGGGTCAGACCTGAGGTCCATCGTGCCCAGCAGCTCGCTCACGCGGTGGCCCAACAGGTCCAGGACCTGTGTAGTAATCCTCTATCTATACCCTTCTATCCCCTTTTTCAGCAGGAAATTGTCTAATCCTTTCTTAAATCCCGGTACCGTACTCTGTCCTATTACATCTTCTGGAAGTGCATTCCAAGTGTCCACCACACGTTGGGTAAAGAAGAACTTCCTAGCATTTGTTTTGAATCTGTCCCCTTTCAATTTTTCTGAATGCCCTCTTGTACTTTTATTATTTGAAAGTTTGAAGAATCTGTCCCTCTCTACTCTCTCTATGCCCTTGATGATCTTGTAAGTCTCTATCATATCCCCTCTAAGTCTCCTCTTCTCCAGGGAAAAGAGACCCAGTTTCTCCAATCTCTCAGGGTATGAAAGGTTTTCCATCCCTTTAATCAGACGTGTCGCTCTCCTCTGAACTCTCTCGAGTAACGCCATGTCCTTCTTAAGGTACGGCGACCAATATTGGACGCAGTACTCCAAATGTGGACGCACCATCGCCCGATACAACGGCAGGATGACTTCTTTCATCCTGGTTGTAATACCCTTCTTGATTATACCTAGCACTCTATTCGCCCTCTTAGCAGCCGCTGCGCACTGTGCCGTCGCCTTCATTGTCATGTCCACCATTACCTCCAAGTCCCTTTCTTGGGTACTCTCATTCAATCGTGTAATTGAACCTCGGGTTTCTGCTTCCTACATGCAATACTTTACACTTCTCAACGTTGAACTTCATCTGCCATCTCGTCACCCATTCCCCTAGTTTGTCCAAGTCCCTTTGCAATTCTTCGCAGTCCTCCTTTGTCCAAGCTCCATTAAATAGTTTAGTGTCATCTGCAAATTTTATTATCTCACACTTCGTCCCTGTTTCTATATCATTTATAAATATATTAAATAGCATCGGCCCGAGCACCGAGCCCTGCGGAAAACCACTCGTGACCTTCCTCCAGTCCGAGTAGTGGCCCTTCACCCCTACCCTCTGTTTCCTACCCTCTAACCAGTTTCTGATCCATCTATGCACGTCTCCATCCACTCCATGGTTCTTCAGTTTCCGGAGTAGACGTTCATGAGGCACCTTATCGAAGGCTTTCTGGAAATCTAGGTATATGATGTCTATGGGGTCTCCTCTGTCCATTTGTTTGTTAATTCCCTCGAAGAAGTGCAATAAGTTAGTAAGGCATGATCTCCCCTTGCAGAATCCATGTTGGCTGGTTATCAGAAGTTTATTTTTTTCAAAATGTTTATCGATGTGTTCTTTTATCAGTGCTTCTGCCATTTTGCCTGGAACCGAGGTCAGACTCACCGGTCTGTAGTTTCCCGGATCACCTCTTGATCCCTTTTTAAAGATGGGCGTAACGTTGGCTATCTTCCAATCCTCTGGGATCTCGCCTGTTTTCAGGGATAGATTGCAAATTTGCTGCAGTAGTTCCGCTGTTTCCTCCTTTAGTTCCTTCAGAACCCTTGGATGGATTCCATCCAGACCCGGGGATTTGTCAATTTTTAGTTTTTCTATCTGCTTGCGCACATCGTCAAGGCACACTTCCATGGATGTTAACTTTTGTGCTTGATTTCCACTGAAGATTTGCTCTGGTTCCGGTATGTTTGTTGTGTTCTCGTTTGTAAATACAGATGAAAAGAACATGTTAAGTCTTTCTGCGACCTCTTTTTCCTCCTTCACCACTCCCTTCCTGTCTCCGTCGTCTAGCGGTCCCACCTCCTCCCTGGCCGGCTGCTTTCCTTTAACATATCTAAAGAATGGTTTGAAATTTCGTGCTTCCCTGGCTAGTCTCTCTTCATATTCTTTCTTGGCTTTTCGAACCACACGGTGACATTCTTTTTGATACCTCCTGTGCACTTTCCAGTTTTCCTCAGTTTTGTCTTTTTTCCATTTTCTGAATGAATTTCTCTTATTGCCTATCGCTTCCTTCACTATTTTAGTTATCCACGCCGGGTCTTTTGTTCGACTCTTGTTGCACATGTCCCTTTCCTTCCTGTGGTACCTCTAATGGTCCTGGTGTGTGCAGCATCCCCAACTTGCTGTTTTCACCAGCTTCGGCTCTTCCTCTGACATCACTTCCTAGGTGTGGGTCCAGGAAATGAAGTCAGAGGATGAGACGATGCTAGTGTGAGCGGCAGATTGGGGTTGCTGCTAGTGCTGGGAACATTAAAGAGGTCCGTGAGAAGGGGAGAGGTGCAAGTATGTGGTTGTGGTTGGGGGGGGCAGGGATGGAGTGGGGGAGGCAGAGAGGATGAGTGCTGGCATCCCTACCAAGACGGTGCCTGGGAAAGACTGGTGCCTCTTCTTCCCCCCCCGCCCGCTCCCCTTACTACCCCACTGTGTGGCAATCCTTTCTTTGAATGTTGATAATATCATTCCCCTATGAAACATGCAAACACATCAGGGTGCTTAAAGACTCATATGCTAAATATGCATTAATCGGTTAGTGTGCAGCAATACAGATGCACTAACCAATTAATTCTGGGCACATCTACTTTCTGCCCCCAAACTTGCCCCCACTGCTAAAAAATGCATATTTTTTTAACATGTGGGAAGCATGTGCAGATGCCAAAACAACCACAAGCCACCTGAGTATTCCCTACAGTAGTGAATTTTAACCTGCGGTAAGAACACGTTAATGCTTATCATAGCTTAGTAAAAGGACCCCTTTGTGCAATAAGACCTATTTTGATTGATAAAAACCAATGTTTTTGTTATATTGACTTTGAAGTCTGTTGAAATATCTCATCTAACATTTGTGGTTGTGTGGTTTATATCTACTTAGGGCTACATAAATTTTAATTTAGGCACTCTTTTACTAAACTGCGGTAGAGGTTCCTACCATGGCCTGGGGAACTAAATGATATGACACTGCACCAACACTCATAGGAATTCTATGAGTGTCAGAGCAGCATGAAAGCATTTTGTGTTCCGGGCCGTGGTAGAAACCTCTACCACGGCTTAGTAAAGGGGGTTAATTATTTCTTAAGAATACATATTCTACTATTGAAACTAATTAAGGTCTTCAACAGTATTTCCTCTAATTAAATCACTCTATAATATTATCATTAGTTTCTTTGTATTCAATTTAGATATACCTACAATAGAATTTTTGTCTCATACAAAATAGTCTGCTGGAAGAATAGCACATCTGCTTCGAGATTGAACAAACTTGTTTATCTGATAACAGCTCATCTTCACAGTCTTTCAGGCAGCCTCAAAATATTTCTCATGGTAAAAAATGAATGCATTCTAAAGCTTTTGATGTTTATCTCTGGTGCAAATATGGTATTAATAAATTAAGCAGTTGTGTTTGGTTTCTCTTTTTTTAAATATAGAATTCCTTGAGCAGATGCCAATGGTTTCTTAGTAAGTTATTACTCGGCGTAAAGAAGTACAGTATATTTGGCTGCAAAGTATTTGGCCACCAGTGCACTTAAGTGGTGACCAGATGTTTGAAATTATATTACAGTATGGGGCTCATTTTCAAAAAAGAAAAATAAGAAAATAGTATTTAGATGTTTTATTCATTAAAATGTCCAAATTGCCATTTTTGAAACACATTTTTAGACTGTTTCCTTTTAAAAAAAAATTCTTTATTTTAATAATTTTAACAAAAATAATATATAATACAATGATCTCAATACAAGACATAATATACATTTTAACATGATTCATAACGCTTGATAAAATAGTGAGATAGCATGTTTTGTTATACAAAAAATTAAAACAATCCCACTCCCTATCCCCCCCCAGGAGGCCTGGACTCTCTTTTCATAAGGATAGGATGATATATAATTTAAATTTCAAAAATTCTCTTTTTCCAATACAATGTATTTCTCCCATATATCTTTAAACTTTGCCCATTGATTTGTTAAAAGTTCTGATAATCTATATTTTTCACATACTATTACTAAATGATCTCTCATATCTCTTATTGTGGGTACATTTGGAGTACGCCACTACTGGGCCATTGTTAATTGGGCAGCTATAAATGCCATATTCATAAGCTTAGATTGAGAAAATGATAAACCTACTTCAACTCCCAACAGTGCCTTTTCAGCACTCAAATTAAGAGGGATCTGGATTAACTTACTCACATAATACAATACTTGCTCCCAATATTTCTGAACCTTTTGACATTCCCACCACATATGATAAAATGTACCTCTTTCACCACATCCTTTCCAACAAGCATCATTTTCCCCCTTAGCACATTTACTAATTAGAACCGGAATAATATACCATTGCACTAAGGGCTCCTTTTACAAAGGTGCATTAGGGCCTTAACGAGTGGAATAGCATACGCTAAATTACTGCGCGCGCTAGACCTTAACGCCAGCAATGAGCTGGCGTTAATTCTAGAAGCATAGCGTGGGTTTCGCATGCACTAAAATCCTGTGTGCGCTAAAAACGCTAGCGCACCTTAGTAAAAGGAGCCCTAAAAGTTTAATAGCATTTTCCACCCAAGTAACTGCTCTAGCTATATGGAAAAGATGTGATACAATTACCCCCCACTCATCAATTTACCATTCCTTCCCCAAATCTTTTCCCCACACTTTCATATATGATGTTTTCATTTTCTTATCAACATGTATAATTTTATATAACCAAGAAATACCCCCTTTCGCAACTGGGTTCCCTAACCCCTTTTCAAATTCAGATTTCTTTAAAATTTCTTTTCCCTTCCCCTTACATGTCATAATATAATTTTTCACCTGTAAATAGGGAAAAAGATCTCTCGCTTCCAATTGATATTGGTCCTGAAGGTCTACAAAGGCTTTAACCTCCCCCTCCTCAATAAGTTGACCAAAACATCTCAAGCCTTTTGCTTCCCACCTCTTAAAAATTCCCCCTTCCCTACCTCGTATAAAATCTTGCACATATAACATAGGAGTGAAATTAATACTTTTTTCTTTTCCCAAAAGTTTTTTCCTTATGCTTTTCCATCTGCTTAAAGGGTTACTTATGTTTATTATTTCTTTTTCTCCCACCCATGGTATTCCTTCTAACATTTCTTGTTCTACCCTCACCCATAATTTAAGTGGATATGAATGCCATTCAACTATCACTCTCCACTTAACAGCTCTATAATAGTTCTCCAAATGGGTTAAGCATAATCCTCCTTTCACCTTAGACTTAAACACTGCATAGCTTCCAAACCTTGGACACGTTCCTCCCCAAATAAATCTTATTATCATACTATTCGATTTTTGGAAATACAATTTTGGAATTTCTATCAGCAACACTTAAAATAGATACAAAAACCTAGGAAGAATCATTATCTTTACCACTTCCATATGTCCTAGCCATGAGATAAACATCTTATTCTACCTTTCTAAATCTACTACTACTAGTGGTACATAATTCTGCTGAAACAAGAGTATCTAATCTGTTCCCAAAATTATTCCTAAATAGCGAATGAGTCCCTTTACCCATCTCAAAGGCACTAATCTCTGTAATTCCTTCATCTGGCTCCAGGATTGAGACATCTGAGATTTACTTCCATTGAAAGCAATGTAAGTTAGGAGGACAGATTGAGACATCTGGGTTTTACTTCCATTGAAAGCAACTTAAAGCAACTTGTCCAAACCTTTCTTAAAACTAGCTATGCTATCCGCTAGTGAAAAAGAACTCACAATGATTTAATGGTGCCTATTTTGCCAGTGGGTGTGTTCATAGGCAGAACACTGACAAAGTGTGTGATTACATATGCATATTTTTTGTATGTTCATGCTAACATCTAGGCATGGACATTTACTTTTGCTGGTATTCTATAAAGAAAATTAGATGCTTACTTTTCTTTGTAGAATAGCCTTAAAAAATACATTATTTTATAACATTACCCTTGATGTAACCCTGAGACTTTCTTGCATTACCTGCCATGGATGCTATCCATGGTGCTGACTCTAAACCAGCAGAAAATCTATGCACTTTAGATGTAAAAAAATGATAGTACTCATAGCTTATTGCTAACAGCTAAAAAGCATATGGAAGATTAAAAAATGAATTTCAGTTGAAAATTTAACAATATAATCAGAATCATAAACCAAGTGAGTATTACTTCATAATACATATAATGAAAAAGAATTTGAAGGGCATTTATCAGAGTAATTTGACTCACATAATAACAAATTTAATATCTTTTATATCTAGATAAACGGTGTGAAAATTGCCTCCTCTCTAAACAGCTAAATGTGTGTTTTGTTTCACAGCACATGTACTGTACTTATAGCTGCATTTAGGGGATATTGTCACTGAAAAGGATTCAGGTCCCAATTCCTGCCCCATACTTTCTCTGTCTCTGTCATATGTAAGTCAGGTACCTGGGGACACATCTTAAAGACCAGAAACCATCTTTCAAATATGTCCGTCTTTTATTGTGAGTTTCACATATTTATACGAATCAGGTTTGCCAGCATGTGATGGCATGTGACGTAAATACAAACCATATATGGATACAGGTCACATGAAACTTTAAACACATCAGCATTTTTCCTAGCTAGAGATTGAAGTCCAAAAGGTAAGAAAAAGCCTTGACCAGCAGAGCTTCTTAACTAAAGCTGTCTGTAAATACGGCTTAACAAAACAATTGAATTCACTTCACTACAACTCTGTTTAAACATTACCTGTCTTCAAAGAAGGGAAAGATAAACAGGGCCTACCTTTGCATCTTTAAACAACATATGCCTAAGGACACTTACTAAAGTTCTGATACGTGTCCCTTAAAATCCCCTCTTACGTCATGTAAATGACGTCACAAATACACAGCATGAGCTGGAAGGGAGTGATACCCTAGGTATGTCTCTCAAGGAGGGGTCTTTTTAGGAGCTGTAATACGAATAACACAGTACATGAGCAGTCAAGACAAGAGTGCAAATAATAAGAGATTATGCATTCAACTAAAGTGCTGATCCCAAAAATTAGATAAATCAGAGTTACATTTGAACTCAGCAAAGAGGTCTGCTAATTTCTGAATGTCCATAGGAGGACCTATATTGTCAGAAAGAAAAGTACAACAGCTTAAAGTACTGAGGAGAATTTTTCAGAATTCTCAGCTAGAATCATATCTAGGGCCATATGATTTTGAGAACCATCTGAGAAGTGGAGCCTAATTGATCAGTAATACCTTGCAAGGCGTCCCTAGAATAGTTCACAAAGCGTTGCTGATTATAATAATTTTAACTAATCCGATCAACATTCTTATTAATAGTAATAAAGGGAATAAGGAACTCAAACCCAGCCTTAACCTGAGCTCGGGCCTTAAATTCATCTGGGACCCCTCTTGGGACCCCTATAGCATCTATGTATACATGTGATCAGATTTATATCAAGACAAATAAAAGGAAAACCCATGTGAATAGGAAGGATGCCTTTCAGAAACAATATGCAGAAGCATAGTAACCTTAACTAAAGTGCACTGGCCTATCCACTGGCTGGGTAGCTTAACAGGGAGCCAAAAGTCTCCATAAAGCCAGTAAATATCAAATCTGATGCAGCAACAATAGGGCATACCTATGAGCCAAGACAGAACAATAACCTGGGGGTAAATTACCTACAAAACTACCCTGTGTCAGATTAGAAACATGACATATGTAATTGCCCTTATAGATGATAACGGCAATATCAAGCTTTTGCTGTCCTGGCAACAAAGGGTATTTAGAACACTGCAGTGCACAAAGAGGATAGGTAAATAACCCAAAAAGGCATGGTTGGATACCAGGAGGGAGGTCCAGATGTACGGTTCCTAGATGGGGTCTAGCTTGAGCACATATGTAACAATTACTCTTATTATGTTGATCAGCAGTGAATTTCATCCATTCTAACCAAAGGTTACGTTCTGAAAACCCTACCTTAACAGCCACAATATCTTCAAAAGTGGGATTGGCAATAGCCATCATGTCAGTAAGTTTATTGAATGTAGGGGCCAGTGAGTTAGTATTTTTTGGGGCCCCCACAAAATGGCGGGAGAGGATGAGTGGAGGTAGATAGATCCCGTAAGAAAACTGATGATAGCTAGACCCACCCTTAAACCACATGTCCATAATGTACATACCTTCATCAGTAGGTCTAGGGTTGTCAATAGTAAGAGAAAGCTTAATAATTTGTACAGGAACACTTTTCCTATAACAGTGTCCAACCTTATGAAGGGTCATACAAGTAAGCAGTGATTTACCATTTTGGTCCACTGTTTTTCAGGGTATTTTCTAGTTTATAAGCCCAGTCAGTATTAATATTCCACCCTACCACTCCCCAGAATGCACACTTAACCCCCCAACGTAAGTCAGTAACATATACATATATGTCCTTAGTTTTAGGAATCTCTGAGGACCAATGGCACAGCCTTGGGATATCAATTGATGAACAGTCCACAATGTCACAATACTCAAAGGAGAAGGTGGCAACTTGCACACTGCTGGAATTATACCAAAGGGTAGCATACTATCGGTCTTTTCTGGATTCCAATTGAAGGACAGCCTTTGCGAGGGAGTAGTCCAGCTTGACGTCGTGTTCGCAAAGAGGTGTCGGGGGTGCTGTTTACAGCAGGAGTGTCATTTACAGATGGATATGGGCAGAAAGTGTCGTGGACCCAGAACACATCATCCCTGTAGACCAAGTTAGAAATGATCCATACAGGGAGAAAAACTAGCAGCAGCGGTGCCAGTAAGAGAATGATAAAGTTGGTAGAATGCTGCAATGAGATCATTATGTTGTTCCACTGGAGGAGGTGAAATCTGCGCAGGGAAGACTTGCTTCTGGGGTTTTAGGTTAACCCTCTTCAAGCGACTTGCGTGGATCCAAACAGGAAACTCCTCAGTAAGTGCAGCGGGCCTGGTCACAGCGATCACAGTAGTGGGAAGGCCAAAGGGGAAATCCGTCTGCTTCCGATCCTTGGAAAGCTGCTGGATAATCACCAGGCTGGAAAAAATGGGTAGGAATCTGTGGAGAGAAAGGAGAAGTGCAAGACACGTTTCTTTGAACAAGCCCTAATATTTCAATTAGCTTTTGGACGTATTCCTCCTGTATCAAGGGAAAATCTACCCATGGGGCAGGGAAAGGTCATCCCGTGAGAATCTCAAAGGGAGAGCAGCCAGATGTCTGTGCATACAGAAAGAGATACTTGAAAAGAAATGCTTGGAAAGCATTCCAAATATCATTCAGCAGCTGTACTCCAATGTGATCCAAATAAGAGATAGAAAACAAGAGAAACCATGTTGCCTGTACTGAATGTGGCAACATGCAACAATACCAATTCATTCACTTAGCATAGCCATGGCAAAAGAGCGACAATACTCACTTACTTAAGGTTCTTAATTGAACAATCCAAAAGGATATGTTTTTTCGTGCTTCATATAACTATTATGCACTTCAGAGAGACCATACTGATGTACTGAATGTATTCAGAAATGTATATTGAATGGATCATATGTAGGGAACACCACGAAATAAACGCTGCATAAAGTAAAACTTTTTCTTATAACCCCTAACTAAACTATATTCAGAATATAAAAGCTATAAGTAAAAGAACATTGCGCAGTTAGGCTAGTAAGAAGTGGAAAAAGAGCTCTAAAAATGGCCAATATTATATATCCTGGGGTACCCACTAAACTAAAACAAGTAGACATGACACAGACAAAACATAAAGTTTTAAGCGTGGAGCTATTACTCCATCTGTCAAGTGTGCAGGGCTGAATTTAACTCTGCAAATAAACACATTGATATAAAAAAACCAAAACTACAAATAATGTATATCATAACCATCTCATATTTGAAAAAAGGCATAAAGCTAATGTCTCTTTGGAGCGTCTCTATCTCTGCAGTGATAAAGAGGACCCGTGGAAAACATTAGAAATATCTGTGCCAAAATGGATCTGGGATGGCTATGTATAAATCCGGAAAAAACCATTTTAAATTAGCAACATCCTAATTTCAGCTAAAACAATAAAAAGGAATTGTATTTTCCAATTTATTTTCAATTCACAACCGTGCCAGCTGTAATTATCGAGCTATATATCTCTGTATCAAGGAGCAAAAGGTCAAGAATGAAGATATCACTAGCAAGAAGTTAAAATGTCGAGCGAGCACTACGATAACCAATACCATGATATTGAGCAATGAATAAGGGAGAGCTAGCAGCTGGTATCCAGGGTTTCCCCTCTTTGCACCAAAGTCCGTCCAAAAGGGCGGCTTTGGGCACCTGCCAAACGCCAGGCATCAAATTTAGAGGAAGCTGTGAAAAAAGAGAGGAAGAGAATCCTGTTCACCCGTGAAACCCAAAAACCCATTTAAAAGAAGGGCTTGGACATCGTGAAAAGTATGAAGGGTAATGGGGTGACCTAGGATCAGAAAAGTAACCATCTCTACCGCCATAGCACAAGCAGCCAGGGAACTTGAACAGGAGTGACTATAAAAAAAGGCAACAGAGCGTAATTTACCGCCATGTTCTCCCTTCATGGTGTTACAATAGTCCCAAACAAAGAGATAAAACATATGGGCATAAGCAGGAAAACCCAAACTTGAGCTAGAAACCAAAGCACATCTTAAATGTCCAACATTTCATAAGTCCATCTGATAAGAGCAGTCATTTCAGAAACCAGGGTCTGTCTCAAAATCTGGTCATAGAAGGAAAAAGCAGAGATCCATTGGCGGCAGTGACCAATCATAGCAAGAAAAGTAAGCATGTCTTTCTTGGTAACTGGGAGGGGCAGACTCAGAATAGCAGCAATGCAGAAAGTGCAGATTTTCCTTTGACCATGAGACAGGACAAAACCCAGGTATTTCACTTCAGATGTACACCAGTGCAGTTTATTTCATGACACCTTGTGACCACACACAGACAATCATTATAAAAGGTACAAACTATCAGCCTGACAGGTCTCCTGAATTATGGAACACAAAAAGTTGTACAAAATGAGAATATGACCATGAAGGGCAGTGCATGACTTTGTAGAATAGCCTGAAGGGCAATTCTACACTAGGTATACTGTTGCTTAAAGGTGAAGGCAGCCTCACCAAAGGGACTAAAAATAAAACATTCTTTAGGATAATGACAGAAAAAAAAATCATTGGCTGCCGGTGGAATGGTGGAAGAAACATAAGTGCAATGAGAATTACCAAAACTCTAACAGCCCGAAATCTAGGACGAAACAGGGAATGCCATTAGCTTTGGCAACAAGAGCGATGGGCGTATTATAAGAAGAGATGGTGGTTTTGATAATGCCGGAGAAAAGTCAAGAGACAAGCAGTGGAATCTCACCTTACTGCTTTATAAAACCAAGAATGAGTAACTTCAAAGAAGCACTATAGGGGGTCAGTGGAAGCCCAAACAGAGAAGTCTGGGGGAAGGGACAAAAACATTCATGCACAGACCCTGATAATGAAAGCAAAGAACAGATTAGCTTTGCTCTGCACAAGAAAGAAAACCTTTAAAACGGAATTTTTTCTTTTTCTTTTTTCTTTTTTTTTTTTATGATCCAGCACAGAACACAAAGAAAGCAGCCGGTAGAAAAAACGCACAAAATTAGGGCTTGTGTACAAACTACAAGGGAAAGATCTTAGACTGATTCAAACAGCGCATTCAATTCATTCCACATAACAGCATGTCCTACCTCAGTAGTAAACATTGGTGACACAGAAAGATGGGAACTGAAGGAAAAATGTCACACACACACAGCCGTACAAGTCTCATTTGTCTAGGAGTAAGTGCCTTTATGACTCATTACAAAGCCAATATAACAATGCAAAAATATTCGCTTATCTTACCTTATAAGCGAGGTACAGTAATAAGAGACAATAAAATCTTATACTCTATAAAAGTTTTTAACCTTACAAATGACAGAGTGGGCAGGGGGGTTCTATAAATAATTTCATTCTTTCCGAAAGAATGGCAGCTGCGTATATATATGAGGGGCGCTTACCGAAAGTACCCCGAGATTTTTCCCAAAAAAACTCCATAATAGAACCCAAAGCTTGAACTTAAAATAAAGGGTTGGGTACAGGTCACCACTACCCAGTGAGTATTAAAGAACAGAAAAAATTCAGAAATACTCACAAAATACCGGTGATATCATCTGCCCATCGCGGACAAGCCCCCAACTGAAAAGGATTCAGGTCCCAATTCCTGCCCCATACTTTCTCTGTCTCTGTCATATGTAAGTCAGGTACCTGGGGACACATCTTAAAGACCAGAAACCATCTTTCAAATATGTCCGTCTTTTATTGTGAGTTTCACATATTTATACGAATCAGGTTTGCCAGCATGTGATGGCATGTGACGTAAATACAAACCATATATGGATACAGGTCACATGAAACTTTAAACACATCAGCATTTTTCCTAGCTAGAGATTGAAGTCCAAAAGGTAAGAAAAAGCCTTGACCAGCAGAGCTTCTTAACTAAAGCTGTCTGTAAATACGGCTTAACAAAACAATTGAATTCACTTCACTACAACTCTGTTTAAACATTACCTGTCTTCAAAGAAGGGAAAGATAAACAGGGCCTACCTTTGCATCTTTAAACAACATATGCCTAAGGACACTTACTAAAGTTCTGATACGTGTCCCTTAAAGTCACAGGAAGATGTTTTGAATGAGAAAGAAAAATACCGTATTTTTTGCTCTATAAGACGCACCTGACCATAAGAAGCACCTTAGATTTAGAGGAGGAAAACAAGAAAAAAACCATTCTGAACCAAATTGTGCACCCAGCCTCACTCACTCCCTGCCAGGCTCTGTACCCAACCCCACTCTCCTTGCCATGCTCTGCACCCTGTTCCCCCATCCCTGCCAGGCTCTGTACCCCATCCTCCTCTGGTGGTCTAGTGATAGGCCAGGACAGGAGGGATCCATCCCAGCCGACTAACAATTTTTCACCCCCCCAAAGAATCTTTTTTAATCTTCCCCCATAACCCCCAGTACCTTTTTAAATCATCCCCCATACCTCTCCAGTACTTTTAAATCATCCCCCATCCCCCTAGTACTTTAATGGTAAACAATTTTTTATTGATGATAAAAAAGAAAACCAAACAGCATGATAAACAATAAAGCATACACCTGCCAGAAACTGAAACAACCCCCTCCAAATCTATCAGCTCCCTCCCCCACCCACCTTACAGCGACTCAGGCATTGCCCTCAAAGAAAATCCAACCCAGCGTCCCAGGGCCTTTGACTCTTATAGGCCCCGGAAGAAAGAAATGAAATGCCCTAACCACAAGTCTCCTAGTACCTACAAAAAAAAAAAAAAAAAAAGAGAAATGAAGAAAGAGAATAAAGAAAAATAGACAGATCTGAGAAGGAGGGAGCCACCAAGCGACCCAGCTGGCACACCACCACCCAAAATATGGGCATCCACCTAGCCCTATAGGAATTTCATACCCCCAGTACTTTCAAATCACCTCTCCCGTACCCCCAGTCCCGCAAGAACTGATGTCAACCATTCAGATAGTGGCACAGGCCCAAGCGGGAGCACAGAAAGCTTGCTCCTGACTTCCACATTCCTGACCTGTGCGCTACTAGTGAGGGAGGGATACACACTGGACCACCAGGTACTATGACAGCGGTGGGAGGGTGTTTTAAAATATGTGGCAGCGGCGTGTTTTAAAAGGAGGGGGTGACGGCAGGGAGGGGGTATTTAAAAAATGTGTGTGGGAGGGGTGTTTAAAAATTGTATCTTCACTCTATAAGACGCACCGAGATTTCCACCCACTTTTGGATGAAGAAAAGTGTGTCTTATGAAGTGAAAAATACGGTAACACATTTAGGACTGTGTGGTGGAGTGTATAGCAAGTTACAGAGTTCCCTTAACAACACTCACTCACAGAGCCACTTTAATCCTGCAATACATGGCAGAAAAGGCATGAATTAGTCAAGGCAGAGCAAGGTGTGCCTGACTCAGGTACCCAGATAAACATTCTTGGATAGATATTCAGCCGCCAGTGGTGTGGTTTTTTTTAGTTGCTGCTGGTTTTACTCCTGGATATTCAATACCGGGCCATGTCCAAGCACCAGCATTGAATATCCAGGTTTGTGTGGCCAGTGATATTCAGTCTTAATTGCTTAAGCCCCTCTTTTACTAAGGTGAGCTAGCCGATTTAGTGCGCGCTAAATGCTAACGCATCCATAGAATATAATGGACACATTAGCATTTAGCGTGCGCTAAATCGGCTAGCGCACCTTAGTAAAAAGACACTGATGTTCTTGCTTTTTCCCTTTGGAGGAGTCAGTTGATATACTTACTGACTTGGGAATGCCAGGGTATTACAGACTTTTCCTCATATCGAGGTGTCCAATTTCAAACAGCTTGGGAGCCCTTTTGGTGTACAATGACTCCATTGGCACGTAGTTGTCTCTTGAACTGCCGATATGGTTTCCTTATTTTTGTTTCTTGTTTTATCATTCGGTACTGTATTTGCCAGTCTGTTTCTGTTGTATTTTATGATGGTAACTCTGGATGGGGTGTGTGTGTGTGTGGGGTGGGGGGGGGGGGTTGTGGTTATGTACTTCATTTTTGTACTCTTTACTTGTTTCTGCTGTACCTTTATTATGCTTTCAGCTCAATAAAAATCATTTGACAATAACATATGGCATTCATTTTTTGGTGTATCTCACTTCTGTTCCTTTGCTGTCACACTTCTGCCTGCTCATGTGATGCCTAGATCCCATTCACATCCATATTAGGTAGAGATGGCATTTATACTTCAGTTGATGCCTTTTTAACGCAAAGGATAGTAGCATATATTTCTGCTAATGTCTATGGTAAATCCCACATTAGCTGCTTAACACAGTTTTTGGTTGTTGTTTTTTAAAGCTGTGGTTGTAGATGATTTGAAGCTTTACATTCCAGTGATAAACACAGAGTAGAACATCTCTGCATAATAAAGAGCTTTTCTGACAATATCCTAATGATTTTTGGCCAGGATAAATGTGTTAAGGCTACCTTCCTTGAGGAAAATTGAGCAAAACTGGAAACATCTCTTTAACTGATGTATGTGACAGAAAATATATATAAATATCTAAGAATAGAGGTAGGATGTTGAATCTAGCACAAATCAGTGAGAGAACACATCAGCAAAGAATACTACAGGAGATTAAAATCGATACTGAGAAGTGCTTTAACAGCATGGAATAAGTGTACAAAACATTAATCTGTTTGCAGTCCCCGTACTCTCATAAAGCTTTGGAATTGTAGAATGGCCTCATAAAGATCTAAAAAAGAAAAACAAACAAACCTGAGAAAAAACAAACTCCTTTAGGCCCACGAGGTAATTTACAAGAACCAGTGTATGCTGAGACTGTATATTCCTCAAGTCAAAGGAGGAAGAGACCATATAGAAATAGATTATAAGAGGGTGGTTTGAAAAGTTTGATAAAAAATTCAAGTTAAATAATATGGGGCATATTCTATAAATGGCAGCCAATTTTAGGCGGTGTTAGGCATCCTACTGCTATCTAACCAGCCAATCGGGATGTATGTTTTAACAAAAAAACCCGAGGCTGGCTGCCTACACTGTAAGTTTCTGTCACGGTTGAGGGAAACTTGAAGGGACACTTAAGCTCGCCCAAGGCAAGGCATGGGCGTGGTTTCACCCAGAAGTGGCCTTGGGTGAGATTAGGTAGCCCTACACATCTCCCTAGGGCCACACTAGACACCTGAAATGTAGGCCTATAAAAAGCTGGTCTACCTTTCAAATAGACACGGCCGCTATGCTGATCGTGGCAAAGAAATCTCACTGCTGTAATCAGATGAGCGGCTGCAGTAGGGAACGGGGGAGCCACTCATCTGATTACAGCAGTGAGTGAAATCAGGTGCCAGGAGGGATGCCCACTCCCTCCTTCCACCATTCCCCCTCAGCAACCCATGGTAGGAGGAGTGCCCAATTCTAAAGCTGCCAATAAACTAGTAGAATTTATGTGGAGATACTGGCTAATACTTCCGTTACATCAAAGTTAAAAAGAATTCCCAATGATAGTATATAGTCAGGGAAGAGCGATTGGGCAAAAATTTAATTTTCAAAAATTTGGGGTCAGGAATAGGACTTCATATAGGGGAATTCATAAACAATGTCAGAGATGTCAATGGTGTCACCTTACAATTGAAGGGATGGAGTGACAAATTCCAGGGAAATATTTTTTGTTGAAATTGAGATATTATACTGATTGCAATAGTAGGTTAGTAATATATACAATTCTCTGTCCCTGTAACCACTTATATTTTGGTCGAACCAGTAGGCCAATAAAATTACACCTGAATGAGCATAAGGATAGTGACAGAGAATATGCAGGCACCTTTTCTCCAGCACTGGATGCAATTAAAACATTGTGTGGAAGAGTTATGCTGGTATATAATTGATCAAACTGAGCAGGTGAGGGATATGAAAGGTGGATTTATAGGTTAGCTATGGTAGAGCGGGGGGAGGGGGGGGAGGTAGGGGTGGGCATCTTAATACTGAGTTTGAATGGCTGTCTTTGATCTGACTGGGATGTGTGATTGGTGGGGGTGAAACCAGCTGATTTTACAGTATCTTAAATATCAACAGGAAAACGCCACTGCTATCTTGACTCAAAGAGTATAGTGGAGTCAGTTGGCAATGGGTGGTTTTAGTAAGGGTTTCGTAATAAAAGTTGTAGGATGAAAAAATTATTTGACATTTTTGATATAAATGTAAGATTGAGAATATGGGTTATTGATGCAATCTGAATTTAAAGAGGAGGATCCTCGAATAAGCTTTCAGCTACACATGTTGGATCTAGCCCTCCCAGGTCATACCGAAAAACTGTTAAGATAAGTGAAATTCTTTAAAGCTAATATTTAGATGCTTAAAGTTCAAATAAAAATATTAAATGAAGTATAGTGGACCTGTGACGAGATGACACATAAAGCTTTACTGCTATGAGTTATTATTGAATGATGAGTGGAATCGCTGAGGTCCGGGATGAATTGGATTTAGGGAAGGCAAGGAATTATATCATTAAATTTACTGTCTCCAAGTATATATTAGTATACAATATTATCATCTAGAAGATAATGTGATTGTTTGAACTATGAAAGTAAACAATCAAAATTCTGCTCCATCATCAAACTTGGAGTAGTCTGACAAACGGAAGGAATGCGTGAGAATCCACCAGTATACATAAGGAAAAAAGCAACAGAATTTTCAAAACAAGATTTTTTTAAAAAAAACCTTTCATACGCTGAAAGATTGGAGAAACTGGGTCTCTTTTCCCTGGAGAAATGGAGGCTTAGAGGGGATATGATAGAGACTTACAAGATCATGAAGGGCATAGAGAAATTGGAGAGGGACAGATTCGGCAAACTTTCGAAAACTACAAGAACGAGAGGGCATTCATAAAAATTAAAAGGGGACAGATTCAGAACCAATACTAGGAAGTTCTTCTTCACCCAGAGAGTGGTGGAACCTGGAATGCGCTTCCAGAGGGCGTGATAGGACAGAGTACGGTTTTGGGGTTCAAGAAGGGATTGGATGATTTCCTGAAGGAAAAGGGGATAGAAAGGTATAGATAGAGGATTACTATACAGGTCCTGGACCTGATGGGCCGCCACTTGAGCGGACTGATGGGCATGATGGACCTCTGGTCTGACCCAGCAGAGGCATTACTTATGTTCTTATGTTAAAGCTCTTTAAAGAATTAGCTCAGGAAACAATTTAAGTAGCAAATGCACAAATGCAGTGGGGAATATATTCAAGGTGCCATATGCCAATCAAAACCAGATAAGTGAATGGTTAAGGAGAGGTGAACTGAAACTTAAGGATGAGAGATTGATTGTTGCAACCCATGGCAGTGGATAATAAATGAGATAGTTCAAAGCAAGCATAGAAAAAATGGTAAACCAGACATATATAGATTATGTATGAAAGAGCTGGAAACCATTACTCATCTTTCAGCTGGCTGCAAAGTTCTGATGGAAGAACATTTATAAATAGAAAGGCACAATAAGGTGGCATGTCTCATCAATTTTGTAAACTTTACAACAGACAAGTGGTAAAGGAGAAAAACATGAGAATGGCATTGCTAATATTTATTTATTTATTTTCATAATTTGAGAGACCACACTCAACAGGTCAACATCAAGGCACTACACAGAACTTGCAAAGTATTACAGAAAACAAAACAAATGAACAACAGCAAATAAATAAATAAAGCACAGTGTATATTAGAAAACATTCTTAATCTTAGATTAAAATATAAGACTTGGCTGATCATGGTATCACAAGGAAAGGTGTGCTGGTGAGGTTCTTAGGCTTACTGGTAGAAGAAACAAAAGAAAACCCAGAAAGAAAGGTGAGAGAGAAGGGAGGGGAGCGGATAAAACGGAAAGATTGAGGAATGAGAAGGGAGGAGAGGAAACAGAAGAATGAAGAGAAGAAGTAGGGAAGGGGAGAAAAGAGAATGAGAACAAAGGGTTGGGGGAGGAACTAATAAAACCATCGCAGAACGCCAAACTTCACTCCTGCAGTATTAAATGTCATATTATGTTATGTTTCACCTATACCTCTACAGTTCAAGGATAAATTTACACAAAACAAGAACAAAACATCTGGAATTACACTGACAAATATAATTGAACTGATATTATGAATTGGTTAAGATATCAGATTTACAATAAACAAAATATATTTAAGTATTTCATGAATAGAAAATATTGATCACATGATCTGAAAAAGAAAGGGGTTGATTTCAAAGTATATGGCATTGACTAGAAGAGGAAAATTTTCTAATAGACTTAACATTAGCCAATGCAATACGTAGAGATTATGAACTTTATCTCAGACAATCCTTGCAATGGAACCACTAAATTTAATAAATACATGAAGGTTTCTCTGTATAAGGTCTTATACGGCCTCTTTTACAAAGTCGCACTGCAGTAACGGCCCTGAAGCCCATAGAGCCCATAGAGATTTGTAAAAGATGCCGATAGTCTTACAAATTTTAAAGTGTATACTGACAGCTACAGGAAGCCAATGTATGAATTTTAGAATAGTAATGTCTAGGACTATCAAATTTAATTAGACCAAAAATTAGTCTAGCAATTGCATTCTGTACCAACTGTAATTGATGAATCAAAGAATTTGAGAAAATTGTCTAAACTAGATTGCAATAACCAAGTTTAGATAATATTAATGATTGTACTAGAACCTGAAATGAATCCAGTGCAATACATTTTCTATCAGTTCTCCATTGTAACACAAAAATTCTCAATAAGTAAGTATATTATCAATTTCAACCCCCCAAATTCTGCCATGAAGATCCATGGTAAAATGATTCCTGGATATACAATAGATTTATATTGTATACCTGGTATCATTATGGGACCCAAACCATAGAAACTTGGTTTCATTTTTATTTAAGTTGAAATGATAGACGGAAGTTCAATTTTCCATTAGACTAATACAAATTCTTTATAAAATTGTATTCCACAACTGAAACTCAAGTATAATAACCATCATCTGCATATAAAATGTTTAAAACCTGAATCATTAAATATAAAAGTGTAGGTGAGAGTAGGTAACTCTATGGAACACCAATAAGTGACCTCCAGCACTGAAAATTTCCCATCTTTTATAGTGAGTACTGGTAATCTCTCAACCCCCCCCCCGCCCCGTCCTCAGTAAACCAAGACAATACGGGCTGGATTCTCTATAGGACGACTAGTCTAAGAAGCCACCTAAGCGGCTTTTAAGAATTGCACACGGGCGTCCTATATAGAATTGCATCTGTCCTTCTGGGCATCCCTCCTACTGGCAATCTTTGCTGCGATGTTCATGGGGAGGGGTGTTCCAGGGTTCCAGCAGAAGGAACTGGGCATCCCTTCTGCCGGTGATGTTGGGGGGGGGAGGTTCCCGCAGTAGTGTTTGGGCAACCCTCTTGCCGGAGTCTTCACAGTGGGGGGAGTGGGATGGGTTCCTGCAGCCATGACCACTAAACTTATTGTGATAGGGAGATCTCTTGCCGCGATAAGCTCAGTGGCCACGTCTGCTTGAAATGTAGGCCAGCATTTTGCTGGCCTACATTTCAGGCACCTACCACAGGCCTAGGGAGGCACGTAGGGCCACCTAGACCCACCTAAGGCCACTTCCAGGTGAAGCCACGCCCACACCTAGCTTTAAGTGAGCTGAGGCAGGCCTACGCATTTCCCTAGGCTCCCAGAGGCACCTACAATGTAGGCAGCCTGCCTAGGGATGTTTTTTTAAAAACGTGCGTTCCTATTGGATGGTTAGACAGCAGTAGGCTGCTTACAATCGGGATGTTTATAGACTAAGGGGCTCATAATCGAAAGAGAAAAACGTCCAAAAACCAGCCTAAGTCAGCACTTGGACGAACATTTCTCAAAAACGTCCAAGTGCCGATAATAAAAACGGGTTTTGGATGTATTTCTAAATGACCTAGGCCTTCATAGTGCCGCTGAACAACCAAAGCTAAATGGGGCGTTTCAGGAGGCGTGTTGAGGGCGGGAGTTGGGCGGGATGTGGGCTGGCTTAGACTTAGTCATGCAGCATTTATAACTGAAAGTTTTACAAGAGTCTAGACGGAACTTGGACGTTGTGACTTAGACCATGTAAAACATGGTCTAAGTCAGTGATTCCCAACCCTGTCCTGGAGGAACACCAGGCCAATCGGGTTTTCAGGCTAGCCCTAATGAATATGCATGAGAGAGATTTGCATATGATGGGAGTGATAGGCATGCGAATTTGCTTCATGCATATTCATTAGGGCTAGCCTGAAAACCCAATTGGCCTGGTGTTCCTCCAGGACAGGGTTGGGAACCACTGGTCTAAGTCACAAAAACCCACCTAAACTCACCAGATAAGCACTGCAAACACATAAAACAGACCTCCACACACTACCCCAGTGATGACCAACCCCCCACCCCCATAAAAATTTTAATCATAACTTTAAAATTCAGCCTCTAGACCATCATCACCTGGCCGCCTGGCATAGGAAAGCCTAGTCGTCCAGCCCAGAGGCGGCTTAAGTCGTCTTGGGGGTGAGTTAGGGACTCATGGAGAGGAGGACCCATGCCCATAAGCTCCTGTAATCACTGCATTGATCCTTAAACATGTGCAATCCCCTATACAACCCCAAAACCCTTTTGTACTGGCATATAAGTGGCTCCTGCAGCCATAAGGGCTATTGGGGTGGTAGATAAGTGGGTCTAGGGGATGCTGGAGATGGTTTGGGGGGCTCATCATGACCTATAAAGGAACTGTAGGGAGGAGAAGACATGGCACCCTTTTTGTGAAGTTCACAGCAGTGCCCTGAATGGTACCCCACTATTTAGGTGGCATGTCTGGGTGTGTAGTCCATCACTTTGCAGACCCCTAGGAAAGTTGGATGGAAATGTGGTATAAAGATAGACGATTTAGTGGCTTGGATGATCAGATCGGCAGGACGTATAATTAGACGATTTTCGAAACGAAAAAAAAGTTGGACGTATCTTTCAAAAATTTGTCTTAAGCTGTTTTTTTACTTTGGACGACTTGTGAGATGGATGTAAATGGACTTAGACGTCCCTTTCGATTATGCCCCTCCACACTCCTATATGCCTATGTATATTGAAACTACTGTGTTCATTATTGTTGCATGTTTTTGTGTGCCATCGCAATAATGTCAGAGCTTGAATTAGAGCAACAAACAAATATTAAATTTCTAGTTAAACTTGGCAAGAATGGAAGTGAAATCAGGGACATAATAGTCCAAGTTTATGGGGATAATGCCATGAAGAAAATAGCAGTGTACAAAGGGATTAAATGTTTTTCTGAGGGGAGAGAAAGCATCACTGATGAAGAAAGGTCAGGGTGGCCAGTAACAAGCAGAACTGATGGAAATATTTTAAAATAGAGAATTCTAACAGCTTAAATGGAAATTCTATTATCTGGCTTCCAAAATGGTGATTTGACAAGGCTTTTCATTAATCTAGAAACCAATGGATGTTTTAACAGAGTCTTTCTGAACTCAGTCCTGGTACTGTAGCTCATTGAGTTTAATAATTTTTAAAAAATGGGTACCCACTGGCTTCGGATTTTCCAGGGTTGAGGAGTTGATTCCAGGCAGGTTGTAAGTGGAATAAAGCTGGGTGTGGCCCAGATCTGAGCAGGTCTATGCAGGTGGGGCTATATTTGGACCCAATAAGGGTCTGGGAGAGGCCCCATGGGATAGCCAGCATTGGGTTTTTTTGTATTTATTTATTGTATTTATTCACCACTTATAGCCTATGGTTTACCTTAAGGTACTTAAGTATTTCTCCCTATCTGTCCTGGTGAGCTCACAGTGTGACTAACATAATTTCATGCTGCTCCATTGACTGAGTTGTGTGGGGAAGAAGGCTGCGGGAAAGTTTCAAGCTTATGAACCTGGCCTACCAGAGCTCGGGTGCATACACATTTTTATGTAATTATGTACACATGCATTTGGGCACCCAAAACTCCAGTGGTCTCAAAGTTAAACCAAGGCTTACATTTTTTTAGTCTATCCAGTGGACTACTGTAAGAGGTGGTAGCCAGTCACTCCAAGCCACCTTTTAAGCACCAATATCTGTCTTATCATCCTCCTGTAATTCCCCCAACTGAGCACTGTGTATAGATGCACCTTCTTGTCCAGTTTGTTTGTCTTGAATAGATTGTAAGATCTTTTGAAAAGGTACTGTCTCTTCTATGTTTTAATGTACAGTGTTGTATATGTCTAGCAGTGCTATAGAAATGATTAGTAGTAAGTCCAGCCAGATCAGCCTACAGGCAGGCAAGAGATCTTTTAGGTCATTTGGGGGGTTTGTAAAGTAGGGCTCCAGGAGTGCATTTGAAATTATTTTCTGTTGTAGCTGAGCAGTCAGGCATTACTGAGGTGGTGTACTGAGGTGTTTTTAGGACCTGTTTAAGTTTATTTTGGTTAAAATGATCAGTTATATGTAGATAGGAAATTGAGTTCAGATGCTCCTTCCTCTGTCCAGGCACTGGGTGATGTTTTTCCTGCCAGAAGGAGGGCAGGATGGAGCAGCATCCTAGAGAGCTCTGCACCAGTACAGGGTAACTTTGTAGTAGTTCTGGTAGAACCAGGTGCATGGGGAAGTAAGTATGGAGAAGATGCTGGCCATGGGACCATGGGAAGGAATGGGAGATGAGATACTGGACCTGGTGGGATATGGAGGAAGGGGAAGATGCAGCTACTGGAACAGGGGAAGAACAGGAGAGAAGAGGTTCTTCTCTCATGCTGCAATCCAGTTCCTGACTGGTTAAATCACTTGTTTTGGACTATGCATTGATACTCAGCAGCGCTTAACCAGTTCATACTTTTGAATATTACCACAGACTGTTAAACTCAAAGCCAGTTATTTTGTGTGTGTGTTGGGGGGTGGACGGACAGAGTTGACACTTATGCAGTTAAATGCTGATATTCAGCACTTAACTGCCTAAGTTTAGCTGTCAAGTTGGATCACATGAAAGTCAATCCTATCTTTAAGAAGTTTTGGTCAATGCTACTGGCTATTTGCACATACCTTGCAATCACTGAAAACATGTGAGAAGGAAAATTATATTAGACAACTAATTCCAAGCTCTCAAGATTCTGAGTCACATATAACAAGCAGATCTGATCAAGCAGACTCTATAGGCACAACACTGCTTTACTAAACGTAACCTTCTCATAGTTCCTCTGAGGTTTCCTATTAATCAAAGAAGAAAAAAAGTGCATCTATTCATTCTCCAAAGGCCAATAATTCTGCTAGTGATGAGACTGAACTCCTTAATAATGGACTTTGATATGTTAGGAGTTTCATAATGGATATAATTTCATTAAAGAAGAGAAGATCTTTTGCTGGTACTGCTGACTTTCAGCATGCTATGTTACAATCAAAAGCTAGAAATTGACTATAATGCCCTGTCAATTTTCAAGTGTTTGCATTTCTTTTTGATTTTAGTAAAAATGGATATGTTGCGGAACTAGTGTACTGTGTGTAGCTAGCAGACTTGATGCTTTAATTTTTATAGAAGGTGTCATCACTAGAATATTTTGGATCTGAAATGATTCAATTCTTTAGGCATAATTGAAACTTTTTCATGTTGTGCTATGATTAAACTAACTCACATTTGCAAAACTGACACGTCAACTTTTAAAATGTGCATTGCTAATTTGCCTACCATTTCATACTGCTTCATATTAATCTTCACTGATAAATGATCATTTAGCAAGCCTAATGAGATTGACTCACCAGTCACTCAACAAAATATTTAGCCTGGAGTTGTTAAAGCTTTTGCACTGTGCACACTAAAATCATATTTAAAAGACAATTACATGAACTGAGTGCCCACATTGTGATTATTTTAATAGTATAAGTGTTTTTACTTTGATTTAATTGTTTTTGCGGTATATTATCTTATTTGATTTTAGGATTATACACCTCTGAAGCTGGCATATGCTGAAACGTGCCCATGTTGGGTCATTGGTTTTCAATAAAACACCTTGTCATTTTTTGGACTGGACCCCAGGTTTCTCCTGACCAGATCATCATATATCTCCATGTGCATACTAAGAGTCAAATTCTATAAATGGTATCTCAATTGTATGTGGCGGTAGGTGTCCTACTGCTGTCTAATCAGCCAATCGGGATGCACGTTTAAAAAAAACAAAACACCCCGAGGCAGGCCTACTACACCATAGGCATCTGTCGCTGTTGAGGGAGATGTGTAGAGATGCTTAAGCTTGCCCAAGGCTAAGTATGGTTTCACCCAGAAGTGGCCTTAGGTGAGCTTAAGCGGCCCTAGGCATCTCCCTAGGGCTGCGATAGGCATTTGAAATGTAGGCCAGCAAAATGCTGATCTACATTTCAAATAAACTCAGCCGCTGAGCCGATCGTGGCAAAGGAAATCTCCCTGTCGTGGAATTCAACTTTGCATTAATACCTAACATAGCTGTTTAGAACAGGACCACTGACTTTTGGATTTGCTTTGTAAAACTGAGTAAGTGCTGTAATTTTGTCTGTCTTAACCACTGATGTCTCTCAAATACAACATATATCTAATTCTCAGCCTGATCCTATAAAATGATATAAATGAGTCCAAACTTGCAGTCTTCTTTGTCTTTTCTACATTTTCAATATTAGATTATCACTATGATGATGTTCGAACATGTTTTAGTGTCAATATGGGTAAATAAGTAAAATAAATTGATTAATGGGGCGCAAAAGGCATTAATATACATTACACACACATAAAAACTGTTATCAGAGCACTGAAACATATTTCAGTAATTGGTGCATTTTTGCATAATTTCCTAGAAATTCCAGGTAGGTAAATAACATATAATACATAATTTAAAGGTACATTACATTACATTACAGATTTCTATTCCGCCATTACCTTTCGGTTTAAAGCGGATTACAAAAAGAGTTATGGAAGAAGAGTTACAACGTTAGATCAGAGAAGGTTTCCAAGAGAGGGAAAAGTAGGATCTGGGGTTAGGGAGGGGATGGTAAGAGGGAGGGTTAAGCTTTATCATGGTATTAAGCTTTATTAAGGGATTTCTTGAAGAGTATAGTTTTTATTTCCTTTCTGAACATCTTGTAGTCTGGGGTTGTTGTCAACAGGTTGGAGATTTGGTTGTCTATCTTCGCTGCCTGAGTGGCCAGTAGTCCGTTGTATAGTTTTTTCCGTTTTACTTCTTTGATTGGGGGGTAAGTGAATGGGGTGTGTGTTTTTCTATGCCTGGTAGAGGTGGTTTGGATGAGGCGGTCGTTTAGGTAGGTTGGGCTGTCTCCATTTATAGTTTTAAATAGTATACAGTAGAATTTAAATTGTATTCTTTCCTGGATTGGAAGCCAATGAGAATTGATGAATGCCTCAGTAATGTGATCATGTTTTTTCAATGAATAGACAAGTCTCAGAGCTGTATTCTGAATTGTCTGTAGCTTTTTAATCATTATTTCAGGGCAGGGGAGGTAGAGGATGTTGCAATAGTCTAGGATACTTAGGATTAGAGATTGTACTAGGAGCTGAAATTGTGTTTTTTTTGAAGAATTTTTGGACTTGTCTAAGGTTGCTCATAACTGCGAAAGATTTCTGTATTGTTTTGTTAATTTGTGGTTGCATGGTGCAGCCTCTGTCAATAGTCATACCTAGAAGTTTTAGGGTGGTTTGCAAAGGGTAGTTGATAGAGTTGATTTCTAAGTTGGTTATGGTTGGGATTTTGTTATTTTCTAGGAGGATGAATTTAGTTTTGTCTGGGTTGAGTTTCAGTTTGTGGTCTTCCATCCAAGTCGTAACTGTAGCTAGAGTTCTGTGTAGTGTGTCTGACATTAAGAGCATTGGTTGGTCGAAAGGAATGAGGATGGTGATGTCATCTGCATAGCTATAAGAGGATAGGCCTTGTTTGTTCAGGTAAACACCAAGAGAGGCTGGACTCAGGAAAGATATTCACCGGAGCCATAGAAGAAAGCCTCACAACAGTAAATGTGACGTTGGACATGATATACTTTCAGATTGACAAACTGAAAAGCGACAAATCCCCTGGACCGGATGGAATTCACCCGAGAGTATTAAAGGAACTCAAGGTCGAAATCGGTGAATTGCTACAATCTGTGGCTAATATGTCAATTAGAACCGGGCAAATACCAGAAGACTGGAGGATAGCAAATGTTATCCCAATATTCAAAAAAGGATCAAGAGGTGATCCAGGGAAATATCGACTTGTGAGCCTCACTTCGGTTCCTGAGAAAATAATTGAAACACTGATTAAAGACAACATTGTACAACATTTGGAGGATCACAACCTAATAAGGGCTAGTCAACACGGATTCAGGAAAGGGAAGTCATGTTTGACAAATTTGCTACAATTCTTTGAGAAAGTGAACAAATAAGTGGATAGTGGAGATTCAGTGGACATAGTTTACTTGGACTTCCAGAAAGCGTTTGACAAGGTTCCACATGCAAGGCTTATGAAGAAAATACTAAGCCATGGAGTAGGAGGAGAAGTGCACAGATGGATTGGCAAGTGGTTGGAGAACAGAAAACAGAGGGTTAGCATAAATGGGAAATTCTCGGACTGGGAGAGCGTGACTAGTGGAGTACCCCAGGGCTCGGTTCTTGGGCCTATCTTGTTCAATATTTTTATAAACGACCTGGAAGAGGAAACAACTTGCAATATAATTAAGTTTGCAGACGATACAAAACTATGTCGGGCTGTTGACTCTCAAAGGGACTGCGAGGAACTCCAGAAGGATCTGAACAAACTAGAAGCATGGGCAATAAAGTGGCAGATGAATTTTAACATAAACAAATGCAAGGTGATGCATCTAGGGAAAAAAAACAAAGAGCACGAGTATAAGATGTTGGGAGTGACATTAGCAAAATGCGAACAAGAAAGGGATTTGGGGGTACTGATTGACAGAACCCTGAAGCCTTCGGCACAATGCGCGGCGGCGGCGAAGAAAGCAAACAGGATGTTGGGCATGATTAAGAAAGGGATCACGAGTAGATCGGAAGATGTAATAATGCCACTTTATAGAGCAATGGTCAGACCGCAGTTGGAATACTGTGTCCAACACTGGTCTCCATACCTCAAAAAGGATATAATTCTACTGGAAAGGGTACAGAAGAGAGCTACGAAACTTGTCAAGGGATTGGAGAAATTGAGCTACAATGAACGCCTTAGGAAATTGGGATTATTTACCCTCGAGCAGAGAAGACTGAGAGGGGATTTAATAGAGACTTTTAAAATAGTAAAGGGATTTGATAAAATCAACCAAGAAGAAGCATTACTAACTTTTTCGGATGTGACACGGACAAGAGGTCACAGACTGAAACTGAGTGGCAGCAGGTTCAGGACGAATGTCAGGAAGTTCTTTTTTACCCAGCGCGTGCTGGGAATTTGGAATGCTCTCCCGGAGGATGTTGTGACAGAGATTACTGTTCTGGGATTCAAGCGCAAGTTGGATGCACACCTTTTTGCAAATCGTATTGAGGGCTATGGTATATCTGGGTCTCCATTCAGGAGTACCTAAAAGGGCCGCCACGTGTGCGGATCACCGGACTGGATGGACTTCGGTCTGATCCGGCGAGGGCTTTTCTTATGTTCTTATGTTCTTATATAGGTTGAAGAGAGTAGGGGACAGTGGGGACCCTTGTGGAACGCCGCAGGGGTTGGACCAAGGTTTGGATTTTTCTTTGTCTGATTTTACTTTGTATGTTCTGGATTTTAAGAAACCTTCAAACCATGAGTATACTTTATCTGAGATGCCTATTGAGTCCAAGACTTGCAGTAGGATGTTATGGTCTACCAGGTCAAATGCCACCAGGTCCAACTGTATGAGCAGCATTTTTTTTTCCAATGCTGAGGTGTTGTCTTGATGTGTCGATAAGGGAGCCTAGTAGTGTCTCTGTGCTGAAGTTAGTTCTGAAGCCGGATTGCATGAGATGGAGTAAGTTATGGTCCTCGAGATAGTTGGTGAGGAATTTGGCTACTAATCCTTCTGTTAGTTTGATATATAGAGGTATTGAGGCTATTGGTCTATAGTTGGATGAGAGGTCTGTTGGTCCTTTTGGGTCTTTTAAGATTGTTGTTTTAAGGTAGTTGTTGTTTTTCCACATGAAAGTGTACCATTTTATCACTAGTGCTCTAGTGCTTTTTTAAAAATTATGACATTTCCAAAATTGAAACACCCTATAAAATATGACAAAATAGCAAATCTCCCTTTCCTCTGTTCAGAAATTCTTGCTTACCTATTATGTGGACTTAGTAGGAATAGACATTGGGTTCCTTTTACAAAGGTGTGCTAGCGTTTTTAGTGTACGTACAAGATTAGCACATGCTATAACATGTGCTAGCCGAAAAATTACTACCTGCTTAAAAGGAGGCAGTAGTGGCTAGCGCGCATGGTATTTTAGCGCATGCTAAGTGCGCGCTAAAACCACTAGCACACCTTTGTAAAAGGAGCCCATAGTATAATGTATCTTGTCAGCATGGCAGGGCCTATATCAAAAGTGTGTTTCCTCCTAAATACTTATCCTAAAAGGATGTGGATTGGGGTGGTAGAATGAAAAACAGCTCAGAGGAAACACTGGAAGTATATTTCCCAATAAAGAGTGACTCTGAGGGAGAAAACCTGATCTAGCTGATATAAACTGAAGAGGCGTTATATAAAAGAGTAGGAATATGTTTGTGTAGGTTTCACATAAGCAATGTTGCATAATGTTGATGCCTTGTAAATCTGTCATATGTGGGTGCTCAAATGTTTTAATGAAGCTGTAGATGAATACTGTCACGTCACTTAAAAATGTGAGTACATCTTTGAGAGCAAAAATTAAGTTTTAAAAAACATATGTCCTAACTTTAGCCATGGAGGTAATCAGGCACTGATTACCTCCATGGCTAAAGTTAGGACATATGTTTTTTAAAACTTAATTTTTGCTCTCAAAGATGTACTCACATTTTTAAGTGACGTGACAGTATTCATCTACAGCTTCATATTGGCCAGTGCTTGATTAACATCTGGCTAGTGCCAGAGTGGTTTTGGGTGTCCCCTATCCTGATCCTCTCTCCTTCCCCAAAATAAATGCTAAACCTGGACAGAGCAATAATGGTAAGAGAGAAACAAAAATGTATTTTTTTCCTGTACTCTGCAAAACACAGAAATAGAAAAATAATATTTCACAAAGTAGGCACAAAAATAAGGTTTTATTTTCTACCTTTGTTGTTGGTCACTTTATTTTTCTGATTGGGCTTGGCCCAGTCTCTTCCACTTTCCCTTTGTCTTCTAAATTATTTTCCAGGTTGGCTTTTTCCATTTCTTCCCTCTCCTTTTGTTTTCTTCCTTTCCTTTTCTACTGTCTGGCACTGATCTTTTGTTTTATGTTTTTTTTCCGCTTGTTTCTCTTCTCTATGTTTATATCCCTTTCTCTAGTGCTTAGTCTCCATTTCACTTATCATCTTCCTACTGGCTTTTTCCATCTCCCTCTCATTTCTCCTTTCTGTATCTCCCATCCTCCCATCACTTCCATTTTTCACACACTTCCATAATCCCTCTATTCCCATCCTCTGTAGCAGGGATGTGAAGTCAGAGTCAGAAGCAATTGAGGGTGGAGTCAGTAAAAATGTACATAAAACATATACATATATTAAATGATAAATTTACCATATATTTTAATGTATATCCTGGATTTAGATCCAGAACAAAAATCAGTAGGAGTCGGAGTTGGAGCTTGAGCTGGACAACAGAAAAGTAATAGAGTCAGAGTCAGAGTTGAAGGTTTGGTGTACCGACGCCACAGCCCTATTCTGTACTCAGCATCTTATCCCTCATCTACCCTCCACTGCATCTTATCTCCCATAAGAATATTAACTTAACCCATCTTGTGTTAGCTGGCTTTTTTAAAAAATGAAAATTCAATGCTGAAGCCTGCATTCAAGTTTTAGTGTCCACAGCAGATTTTTTAAAAAACAAACAAACCACTGTCCACTGCTGGCTGAATATCAAATGAGATTTGTGGTTTCATAGAGAATGACACAGGGACAGAATTTGTGTCTGCCTCCGCAGAACTTGGCAGGGAGGAGGGCTGAGTGCTGAGCCTGGAAGGGGAGGGCTTGAGGGAGGGGGACACAGGGTGCAGATCCTGGCAGAGCATGGCACTTGAATATTAAGTCCCCTTCTTATATTCAAGTCAACCACTTTTCTTCCTTTTCAGGGGGGGGGGGGAACTGGGGGTTTCGACATATTCAGATTGACTTATATTCGAGTATATACGGTATCTAACCAGACACCTGCAAGGATAAGTTAATTTTAAAAAGTTGCTTCTAAAGCTCTTGTCTTAATGCTAAAAATACTTTTCTCCTTTCTTGTGTACTGTTTGTGACATCATGATAGATCCAAATATGCTGACCATAAAAATGAGTCTGTGAGTTATGAAAATAAAGTCTTAAGAGGGCATTAAGGTCTTGTTCAGACATAAAGTTAATAATTAAAATGTTCCTCTCAGATTCAGCTAATAAAGATGATTCTAGAATCTGAGCTATGCATTGTTTCCATCCTGGTTTATGGGTTCAAAGTCTCTAGTATAGCTCCCAAACCAGTTTTCGAAAGAATAAAGTATATCCAGTGGTGTACCTAGCATATGTAACACCCGGGGCCCATCATTTTTTTGACACCCCCCATCTGTACGAAAAACATGATTTTTAGTAACAAGCCACATGTCACACATGAGTACCTAGGAAAAGGCAGCATCTTACATACTACAGTGAGCAGTACAACATCAATACATCCATTGTAAAACTAAACAAGCCAGACTAGTACAGATCAATCCTGCAGTCAATCCTAACAAAAAACCATGTCTTTCGAACACACAGAACACAGAAAACACCTTCGCCTAGTATGGAATATGTCATCACAAACTAACCCCTCCCCTCTTTTATAAAACTGTAGTGTGGATTTTAGCCATGGTGGTAACAGCTCTGACGCTCATTGAATTCTGAGCATCAGAGCTGCTACCACCACGGCTGGCACTAAAAAACGCTTAAAAAGAAACAGGGGAATCAAAACCACAAACTCAAAAGCACAAAACCAGAGTGGAATTGTATTGACATAAATATATTCAAACCATAGGAAACCAGCACTTATCTTTTAGAAACTCTCTTTCCACTGGTGTTGGTAAAAAATCACAGCAGTTGTAGAATCATATTCTCCTGGTGTTATTATATCTTAAGCACATGGGAGAAGTAGTTCATTTCCCAAAAATCTTAAATTCCCTGATGCAGCGGCATTACAAGCCGTGAAACACTTTCAGCGTCAGATTTTTTAAAGAATTCAAAGAAGCCCCAGGAACGGGATCACAGCAAGTATGTTGATATGAATAGTTTAAATTATGAAATGGATGATAAGATGAACTGATCTGGTGATAACAGTTTAAGATTTTTGGGAAATGTTGAGTACCAGAAGGTAGGTTTTTATGCTGGTGAAAGAAAGAAAGGGAGTTTGGAGAAATCCTCTGTGTGACTCCCAGTGGAACTCTGAGGCTTTTCATACCCTCAGACTCTGTCTAAATCTGATAGCAATACTAATATTAATAACAAATATTTTGGTTTATAAAAAAGTATAATTGATTTTGGTAGGTGATTTCCCCTATTTTGGAGCTGGTATATAGAGTGATTTTTTTCCCTACTACCCAGTGTTTTGATTCTCCATATTAGCAAGGCTACATTTACTGAAACAACAACAATAAATCCAAGGCGCACAGACTATAGTGCCACTTCTCATTCCTTCACAGAGAAGCAGCTCCCCTGGAGACTCTAGTTGAACAATGAGGCCAGATTCATTGAAAAGCAAGTGACAAACACAAGCTGTGTCTGCAACAGACAAACAGGGCTACTGCTTGTAAAGAAAGAGGATGAGTTATCATGTAAACTATTCACATTGAAAGAGATAACATAAAACATGAGGGACAGAGCACAGCGTCGGACCAAGGATATTGATTTTTTTCTCTCTCTCTTTCTCCGTATCTTGCTGTGTAGACACATTCCACAGTGCCATAGCAAGAGGTTGTATGGAAAGAAAAGCAACCAGAGAGTGAATATCTAGAGAAAATCATACTCTACTTGATAGGTACGTCAATAGTCAGGAAACCCAAATAAAAGAGGAAGGATGTAGCACATTATAAGAACATAAGAACATAAGAAGTTGCCATCACTGGGTCAGACCATTGGTCCATCGCGCCCAGCGGTCCGCTCTCGCGGCGGCCCATCAGGTCCATGACCTGTAATGTGGTTCTTGTCCGTTTCTGTAACCTACCTCTTCTTTTTTATCTGTAACCCTCAATCCCCTTTTCTTTTAGGAACTTGTCTAAACCTTCCTTGAAACCCTGCAATGTGCTCTGGGCTATCACAACCTCCGGAAGTGCGTTCCATATGTCCACCACCCTCTGGGTAAAAAAGAACCTCCTAGCATTTGTTCTAAACCTGTCCCCTCTCAATTTTTCCGAGTGACCCCTTGTGTTAGTGGTTCCCCACAGTCTGAAAAATCTGTCCCTGTCCACTTTCTCTATGCCCCTCAGGATTTTGAAGGTTTCTATCATGTCTCCTCTAAGTCTCCGCTTTTCCAGGGAGAAGAGCCCCAGCATCTTCAACCTGTCAGCATACGAATAGTTTTCCATACCTTTTATCAATTTAGTTGCTCTCCTCTGGACCCCCTCGAGTACTGCCATGTCCTTCTTGAGGTACGGCGACCAGTATTGGACACAGTACTCCAGATGTGGGCGCACCATTGCACGATACAGCGGCATGATGACTTCCTTCGTCCTGGTCGAGATACCCTTTTTAATGATACCCAACAATCTGTTCGCTTTCTTTGAGGCCGTTGCGCACTGAGTTGATGCTTTCAATGTTGTGTCCACCATCACCCCCAGGTCTCTTTCAAGGTTGCTTACCCCTAGCAGTGATCCCCCCCCATTTTGTAGCTGAACATCGGGTTCTTCTTCCCTACATGCATGACCTTACATTTCTCTATATTAAAACTCATTTGCCATTTTTTTGCCCACTCTTCCAGTCTTGTTAGGTCTCTTTGCAGGACCTCACAGTCTTCCGCGTTTCTATCCCTGCTGCAAAGCTTGGTGTCATCAGCAAATTTGATAACCTCACATGTCGTCCCCGTCTCCAGGTCATTGATGAATATATTGAACAGGATTGGTCCCAGCACCGACCCCTGTGGAACTCCACTCATGACCCATTGCCAGTCTGAGTAATGGCCCTTTACTCCAACCCTCTGCTTCCTGCCTGCCAGCCAGTGTTTGATCCATCGGTGGATATCCCCCTGCACCCCGTGGTTCCACAGCTTCTTAAGTAGTCTTTCGTGAGGTACCTTATCGAAGGCTTTTTGGAAGTCAAGGTAAATGATGTCTATGGATTTCCCTTTATCCACCTGGTTGTTTATTCCCTCAAAGAAATACAGTAAGTTCGTGAGGCACGATCTTCCCTTGCAGAAGCCGTGCTGGCTCGCCTTCAGTTGTCCATTGCCTTCTATGTATTCGCAGATTGCGTCCTTGATTAGTGCTTCCATCATCTTTCCTGGAACCGAGGTCAAGCTCACCGGCCTGTAGTTTCCCGGGTCACCCCTTGATCCCTTCTTAAAGATTATCTTTTTGAGTTCCACCAACAACAATTTGGCTTCATAACATGGCATCTTCTGCTGCATTTTCTAGTCTGAAAAGTATGTTATGTTATACTGGAATTTACTGTATATTCCGCCTTTACTTTAACAGTTTAAGGACGAATTCCAAAAGACTAAACTGGACTTTTTTTTTTTTTTTAATCTTTATTGATTTTCCAAACTACAACTGTGCAAAACAAATATATATATATATATATAATATATATATAATATATATATATATATAATAGTACAAGAAGAGCACATTGATCCTTCAAACATATACTAAACTGGACTATTATGTTTTTATTTATTTATTTAAAATATTTATAATCCGCTTTTTTCCAAAGCGGCTCACAATCAACATACAAAATATGAAGGACATAACTTATCCGTAATGATATGAACAACAGGAGTAATCATAAAACTTAAATAAAAGAAGCAGATCCATCTCACAAAATTGATACTATTTTCACATATCAATAAAAAGCTTGTGCAAAGGAATGAGTTTTCAGTAGTTTTCTGAACTGTAATAGTTACTGGGGTTCATGAGTAGAAAGATTAACTTTGTGAAAAAGAGTAAAAGTTTCTAAATTCTTTCAGAACAAAAGATAGTGACTACATGATCTTAATGTGAAAAGAAGTTATTTCCACAATTACCTATCTGAAGAAGAAAATGCACCTGATCCTCTAGGCTGGAAATGTCCCTTGTGATTGTCACTGGTGCCGCTGGCTCCTCCAATGTGGGCCTTTCTGCAGCCTCCTATGCCACCTCTGTCTGTGTAATCCATGTTTACAACTTGTCCTCTCCTCAGGCCACTCGGATAGGCCTAATTCCATAAAATGTGCCTTAAAAACCAGTGCTGACTAGTGCGGCACTAAGCAAAATTCTATGAACGTTAGGCACACTTTATAGAATCGCAATTAGTGCCACCTAAGCATGCTTAGGCCTCACTAGGCATCCTAACTTTAGGTGCACCCTATTTATGCCAGGGGCTTCTTTGCCTAAATATCTGAGTCTAATTCACAAAAAGGCGCCTAACTCAAAAACATACCCATGATCCATTTCTAGCCATGCCCACTTTTAGGTAGACGCTTTGGACTAGGTACCTACTTTTTATAAAATTGTGTTTTTGAGTTAGGCACCTAACTTTCAATTAAGTTCAATTAAAGCTAATTATGAGATGTTAAGTACTAATTATCAGCACTGATTAAACTTATTAATAAAGTTAGGTGCCTACACAGGTGCCTAACTTTAGGCGGACTGTATAGAATTTGCCAGTAAGTGACTAGTTATATATTTACCAACTGCTGGTAAATTTTATAAGTACTGCTACTACTATTACTACTACTTTAGTTTGTATTTTACTTTTTTAAATTACTACTTGAATTTATTTTTATTATTATACTTTTCTATTGATGATGGAGTGCTTTTCCTTTATTTTATATTATGTAAACCGCTATGATGTTGTACTGAAGAGCGATCTATACTTATAAATAAACATACTACTATTAATGATCATTTCTATAGCGCTACTAGATGTAGATGATGGCAGATAAGGACCTGAACTCCATCCACTCTGCTCAAGTCACATTCATTATTAATTCATGATTAAACTGGTTTTCTTTGGCATTTCTGGGACATAGTCTGTAAAACTCCATCCAATACTGTCATTACACTCCAACTCTGGAGTTGACATAGAAGCCTAGTCCAGCCTGTCCAAGTCATCTTGCTTTACTAATGCCTACGCTAATTGTTTTAATTGGTTATTAACAGCATAGTAATTGACCACACCATTAAAAACCAATTAAAAGAAAAAAAAATTAGGTGCCACAAGGCGCTTACCAAACACAGCGCAGGAATCACGTATACGCAGACACCTAGTGGCACTGAACATCGAAAGAGGTGTGGTTATGGGCGGAGTTGGCATGTGGCACCGCTAAGCATTATTCTATGTAGAAGGTAGGCGCTGGAAATGTAGGCCTTTAAAAATCCTGGCCTTCATGTCTGGCGTCTACTTTCAATGCAGGCCACAATCCTGAAAATGGCACCTTAATCCGAGTGACATGCAACCAGCGCTTTATTTTCAGGCACCTGTCAATTAAGGCACCTCTTTTAGAATCAAGGTCAGACTATAAAAGTCTGCCTGACATTATCCTCTTGTTCCAGCTCATCCTAAATTGAATTGTCATATATGTCAAGCATGACCCTAGTCCCTCACAGCCGGAGTCACCATCCAAGCACCACTCAATACACCAAATACACATGCAACCATCTAATTTTTGTTGTTTATACCATTCATTTTTTAATTACCATTCATTTTTTAATTTGCGATTCTTTGTGTTCATGTCATGTCTTTTTGAATTCCGCCACTATTTTCGTTTCCACCATCTAGGGCCTTACAGGCATCAACCACCCTCTCTGTGAAAAATAATTTCCTGACATTACTTTTAAGTCTACCACCATTAAGATTCCTTTTGTTAATATGCAGTATGTCTTTTAATTATCACACTTTAACTGCAAAAGTTAAGGTGCAAAGGTCATGGCTAGCATTTGGCCTGCATTTACCATACAGGGCAGATCTTAATATATATGCATCGGACCTGATTCTATAAAGTCTGCCTATAGTTGGGCGTCAATATCAGTGTCTAACTTAAATAGGCTTAATTGGTGGCAATAATGGCACTCAACACCTCACAATCAGCTTTAATTGGACTTAATTGAAAGTTAGGTACATAACTAGGTGCCTAGCCCAAATCACCTACGCTAAAAGTGGGCGTGATTAAGGGGCGGATCATGGGTGTGTTTTCAGGATAGGTGCGTTTTTTTAAAATTAGGTGCAGCAAACCCTGGCATAAATTGGGGATGCCTAAATGTTAGGATGCTGAGCATTGCCTAAACATGCTTAAGCAATGCTAAGAGTGATTCTGTACTAGGCACCTAAATTTTAACAAATCAGTGCTGATATCAACGCCTAACTTTAGACAGATTTTATAGAATCAGGGCCATTGTGTCATGTATAGGGTGCTGGTCCACAAAAAGCAAAGAAGATATGGGAAACCCACCAAAAAACAACAAAAAGTCCGAACAAGTGTGAGACAAAACAATAGGTACAATGGAGAAAATTATTTATTAATATAATTCATATATAGGACTCAACAAGCTGTATTTCAGCTTTCATGCCTTCATCGTTATCACACGAAAGTTCTATTTTTTCTCTATACATCTATTTTTGGGAATTATCTGATATGGACTTTTGATGAAGGCATCTAAGTATAGTGCTGGAGCAACCATGCTATCTGCCAAAGTAGCAATTCAATTCCAGCCCAAAGCAAAAACAAAAAAAATACCTTGCTAACCTATCTCATTTGTATAGTAGTCATGGAACTGAATTGCTGTCAGCAGGCATGACAACTAGTAGGTGACATCAATCCATTTGCTAACTGTCTCTGCTGGCCACTTTTCCACTTCATCTCTGTCAGTAACATTAAGAAGCCACCACAGATTTTTTTTATTGTGCTGGATGGTTTTAATGCACAATAGTCATTAGTGCAAGTCTGCACTAACTTTTACCCTGCAATTAAACCTGAACTAGCTGCTTAACACAGCATTGAAAAAGGGTCTTTTAGGCCCCTTAGGCCTGCTAGATAGTAAGAGTAAACTAAATATGTAACAGTAGCAACAGCACCACAGACTGTACATATACTAACACTGAATTATATAGTACATATTAATTTAGTTGCTTCAATTCTAGCACAACTTCTTGTTTATGTGTGAAGGTGGGACACTGCAGAGGGAAGGATCCCACGCCATCTCAGGCAGCATGTTATTTGCCCCAGGGGGCATTAACTATAAAATCAGGTTTGGCGGGTCTAAGGGAGAAGGTGGGGGAGAAAAGAAAAAGCTGTGCTAGAATTTGGAGGAGGAGTATGGGGTTAAAGGAAGAAGGGGATAGGTATATATCCAATAGCATCGTACTGCAAACTTAAAAAAAAATATAAGATCCCTGCTACTGTGTGCCAGCCCTGCGACACACCAATTGAGAACGGCTGGCTTAGAAGGAACAGTGGACAAAACGAATCAGAAATAAAGAGACAGGAATCTGGAGAGCAGGCAGAAATAAGAACTGAGAGTGAATTCCAGAAAGCAGGGTAAGAACCAGGAGAGGATTCCTGAGAACAGGAAGGAACTGGAAAACAAATTAATAAACAGGTCTTAAGGAGCTGAAGTCTAAGAACAATACTGAACTAGCAATCTCCTATAACTTCAACAGGCCATATGGGGCTCATTTTCAAGAGAGAAATATCCAAAAATGGCATAAAGGGGCAGATGGGAGTTTTTCTCACCAAACCCTTCTAATTTATTCTTTTTGAAATCTATTTTCTAGATGGATTTCTATGCTGTTGAGGAATAGTTTGTCTAAATCTCAAGCTGGTATGTTGAAGGCATGGTGTAGGTGGAACTAAGAGGTGCTATGATTTGGATATTTTTCTACAATAATCAAACATTTTAGACAACATCCAGAGTACAATTTGGACGTTTAGGGCTAGACCTGTTTTAACAACAAATAAGTGTCAAAGAGATACCCAAACTGACCAGATGAATGAGGTATCTACATCCCACTAATGTAAGTGAATGACTGCAGATTCATATCCCTGTGGATAAAGGTGAGCCGGTTGATATAGTATATCTAGATTTTCAGAAAGTTTTTGATAAAGTTCCTAATGAGAGGCTCCTGAGAAAATTAAAGAGTCATCGGATAGATGGCAAAGTTCAGTTGTGGATTAGGAATTGGTAGGGTAGGAATTGGTAGGGTAAGGTTAAATGGTAATTTTTCTCAATGAAGGAGAGTAAACAGTGGAGTGCCGCAGGGGTCTGTACTGGGACCAGTGCTATTTAACTTATTTATAAATGATCTGGAAATTGGAACGCAATTGAGGTGATTAAATTTGCAGATGACACTAAACTGTTCAAAGTTGTTAAAATGCATGTGGATTGTGAAAAATTGCAGGCAGACCTTAGGAAATTGGAAGATTGAGCATCCAAGTGATAGAAGAAATTTAATGTGGACAAATGCAAAGTGATGCACATTGGGAAGAATAACTTGAATCACAGTTACCGGATGCTAGGGTCCACCTTGGGGGTTAGCACCCAAGAAAGGATCTGGGTATCATTGTAGACAATACGATGAAACCGTCCATCCAATGTGCGACGGATGCCAAGAAAGCAAACAGGATGCTGGAAATTATTAAAAAAGGGATGGCTAACAAAAATAAGAATGTTATAATGCCCCTGTATCGCTCCATGGTGCAACTTTATTTGGAGTATTGTGTTCAATTCTGGTCTCCTTATCTCAAGAAAGATATAGTGGCACTAGAATAGGTTCAAAGAAGAGCGACCAAGATGGTAAAGGGGATGGAACTCCTCCCGTATGAGGAAAGACTAAAACAGTTAGGGCTCTTCAGCTTGGAAAAGAGATGGCTGAGGGGAGATATAACTGAAGTCTACAAAATCTTGAGTGGAGTAGAACGGGTACAAGTGAATCGATTTTTCACTCTGTCAAAAATTACAAAGACTAGGGGGACACTCGATGAAGTTACAGGGAATTGCTCTTAAAACCAATAGGAGGACATTTTTTTTAACTCAGAGAATAGTTAAGCTCTGGAACACGTTGCCGGAGGATGTGGTAAGAGCAGATAGCATAGCTGGTTTTAAGAAAGGTTTAGACAAGCTCTCGGAGGAAAAGTCCATAGTCTGTTATTGAGAAAGACATGGGGGAAGTCACTGCTTGCCCTGTATTGGTTGCATGGTATATTGTTACACCTTGGGTTTTGGCCAGGTACTAGTGTCCTGGATTGGCCACCGTGAGAATGGGCTGGGCTGGGCTTGATGGACCCATTAATCTGACCCAGTAAGGCTATTCTTATGTTCTTACTTAAGTGGTACCTCTTATTTTCTCATCTGTAGACTCTAGGGCTATCAGTTCAAATCCTGATATGCCAAATGCCACATTGGCACAAGTACATAAGTACATTTCACATGTGGACTTTGTATTAATTTTTAAAGCAAGGTATTGGGTTTTGTTTTTAACCAACTGTGATTACAAAGTACCTGGGAACATATGCACCCACATTTTCTGTGGGTTCTCTCCCCATTGAAAATACTGTTTATACAGTTGAAAATATAGTCAATGCAGATTATGTTCTTCTGCTGACATAATTATACTCTCAAGAATACCTTTTCATAATGCAGCTAGTAGAAAGAAGGAAAGTTGCTTTGTAATACATGTAAATCACTGAATATTGTCCTCAAAAAAGCTCAGTTTTCTTTAGCACCCACAGAGGTACTATACATCTATGTCAAGTGAAGTGGAATTCATTCATGAGATAAAAAATGTTTGCCAGAAAGCAACTGATCCATTTCATTGACCTCATCCTTGCATTTGAAGTCACATCTTTGCAATTGAAATATTGAGAATAGCTTTTCACTTTCAGACCTGATAGTCCATGAAATCAGAAGGATCCATGACAGACAAAAAAACAAAAAAAAAGGTTAACTAGACAGACAACCATCTTTTCTTTCAGTTCTGAGTACAATATTCAAAGTGATTAGCACAGAAAAAAAAGTGGTTTGTCTGTATTAATCAACTGTCTGAAATTTGCCCTCCCCCATTTCAGCTAATATTTTACATGCTATGGACATTTAAAGTCATGTTTACTACAATGAAGTAAAATGTATATTAATCCCCATATTCTATATAGGTTGCTCGAGGTTGGGCACCCATAGTTGGATGCGCAGGACAGATGCACATGCAAATTGACATTAGCAAAGTATAAACAATCAATTATAGGTTTTAATGAACACTAATTTGGATTTGTGCACAGATCTGCCTATGCGCTATACTGTGAGGCCTATATTCACAAACACGTCGCCTTACGTTAGGGGCCGGAAGGCACCTATACTGTATCCGGTGCCTAATATAAGTGGTTTAATTGGTACAATAATTGGTCACACCATTAAAACTCAGTAAAGCTCATTTAAAAAAAAAAAAAATTGCCACTGCTACGCAGCCTCCGGGAACAGCGCCTAGGTTCCTAGAAACTAACAGTACATAGTGATGCCGAAGCCCGGAAGTGGACATGTTTAGGGGTGGCACTGGACTTCATCCAGCCCCCTGGCTGTGATTCTGACAGGATACTAGGTGCTAGAAATGTAGGCCTTTTAAATGCTGACCTACATTTCTGGTGCCTAGGGACCCTACTCACCACAATTCTGGAAGCACCACCTGTCCATGATTGATACGTGGCAGATGTCACATTCAGATTCAGCTCCTGTGTATCTAAATTGTCTTGTGTGCAACCTAAAAAGCAACCTAGTCATAAGAAGGGCATAGGCAGGTCAGGGGCATTCTAAAAATAACATAATACAGTGTTATAGAATACCAGAGCTTTAAGCTCAACTTCTGTGCAAAGTAGGGTTATCAGACGTCCGGATTTCACCGGACATGTCCTCCTTTTGAGGACATGTCTGGGGTTCTGGACGGCTTTTCAAAACACAGCCCTTTGTCCGGGTTTTAAAATGCTTTCCTCTACATCGCGTAGGGCAAGAGTGCATCCGCGCATGCATGGATACCACAAGATGACATCACGCACACGTGATGGGCATGATGGTGCAGGGATGAGTGGAACTGGGTGTGCCTGGGGGTGGGTCTAGGGGTCTGGATTTTCCAAACAGAAAATCTGGTAACTCTAGTGCAAAGATTTATACCAGATTTGAGCATGTGTAAATTATTGCACTCAAAGGTTTGCATAGCAATCCACATCATTATTCTATAAAGGTCACTTAGTCCAGTGTGCCATTTATGGAATAATGTTTAGCATAGAGTTTTCCCAGTGCCTAAATTTGAGCACAGTTTACTGAATTTGGCCTAAACACTCATAAACGCTCATACAGCCACTCCATCCCCCGTCTCTGGAACCAGTTGCCAGCCCAGATATGATCACAAGACTCGCTGAAGACCTATTTCTTCAACTGAACAGTGCCAATGAACATCTTCCTCCCTGCTCTCCTCCTCACTCCCTCTCTCCTTCCTCCTCTGTCTCCATTCCCTCCTCCGACTCTCTGCCTTCCCGTACTTCCCCTCCCCTCCTCCTTCTCATTCACCTGTCTCTTCTAGGAATGCTTTTGTCCTGTAATTTTTTTGTGAATGTCAATTGTAACCTGTTCAGAGCCCCTGGGAGAATGGGATAGAAATTTAATTAATTAATTAATTAATTAATTAATTAACACATGGTATGTACAAAGCCTGTATACTAATTGATGGAGATGTTCCCAGCATGTTCCCACACAGAAAAGAGTACTTTACCGCTTCCAGGTATGTTCACATTTAACTAAGATGCACTTACTACCAGCAGTTTTCAGTCAACGTCCATTTCCCATACCATAATCTTCTGCTTACATGTAGGATCTCTTAGGAAGAGGAGATAGTGGATGCTGTGGATGGGCAGACTGGAGGGTCATTTGGCCTTTATCTGTCATCATATTGCTATGTTTGTTTCTATGTAACATGCTATGGTGATCATTTTAGAAATACTATTTACAATTTAGATGTGGATGAGCACATCCATATTGAAACGCCGTCCACATGCGCATTGATAATTTTCTAACTGCTGTAAAAAACAAGTTTATGTGCCAAAGATGTGGAAACAAACCTGTTTAAGCAGGAAGTGTGGCGGGGTATTCTGGGGGAGTGTCAATGACATGCTGTAGAGATTCCGTGTTTCAAGTTAATGCACAGTCAAGGAAATAAAAATGTTAGCATATACGAGGGCTGTTCATAAAGTATCAGACCTTTATTCATTAAAAAATACTCAGATTCAGTATTCAGATAGAACAATCTTATACCCCCTTGGGCTGCCACATACTTCTTCCAACGGTCTCGCTACGGTCGGAAGCAGCGCTGGAATGCCTCTTTTGAGATGGTTCGCAACTGGTCCGTCGCATTCTTCATGATGTCTTCTCTTGACTGAAATCTGGTCCCTTTCAGGGGCATTTTCAGCTTGGGGAAAAGCCAGAAGTCACACGGAAACATGTCGGGAGAGTAGGGAGCCTGAGGAATCACAGGTGTGTTGTGTTTGGCCAGGAAACTCCGTATCAAAGGTGAAGAATGAGCAGGTGCATTATCATGATGGAGTTTCCAATTGCCCACTGTTCACAGGTCCAGCCGTTTGTGTCTCACAGCATTACGAAGGTGACATAGAACCTCTTGGCAGTACCCCTTGGTGATTCAATGATCCTGCATTACCAGGGTCCTCACTTGGTCAATGACGATCTCATTTCTGGATGTTGAGGGCCTACCACAACGTGCTTCACTCTCCACTGATGTGTGAACATCTCTGAAGTGGTTATACTACTCCTTTATCTGTGTGGTGCCCATTGCTTCACCCCAAAGGCTGTTGAACCTTGTGGATCATTTCCACTTGGGAATCGCTAAGCATTACATAAAATTTAATGCAGTAGCGTTGTTCAACTTTTTCTGTCATTTTGTCAAAAATGAAAATCGGACGGCACTCACTTACACTTCCTCACTCATCGGTGGCCTGCCGGCGACTGACAGCTTCTGTAGCTGGGAATAAATTCAAATATGCGCATTAGAGTCATTTACATACGTGCACCAAACCACGCCTCCCTAGCTTTATTTTTTTAAGCAAGAAAAATTAAGGTCTGATACTTTTTGAACAGCCCTCGTACACCTGCTATGAAAACAAATGCTGGTGTCACATTTGGAATGCTTGCATTGGTGCTGACTGGACAAGAGCTGCTTTGAGAGTCTGTGAACCTGCTTGATATCTCTTTCCACCCAGATTTGTTGATGTCTAGTATTTATAGTCTCCATTTTGTATTATCCTTTCTGGAATCTGTCTCTCACCTCCTGCAATGCCTTCCTGTGCAGCCTCTCCCAAACTACATGTACCCTCTCAACACTAGGGTGGGCTTCCATTTGAAATGAGTCATTTGCTAGTCTTCTATACTGTATATGGCTCTCAGACTTGCACAACCACATTTCTGTGAGCACCCATGATGTGCATGCACTTTTTATTTTATATAATTTTTAACAAATGAACATACACTCAATTAAGCAAAATCAAGCCCACACCATGGGAAGAGAAGAAACAAAAACAGTGTTAAGCAGTCACAAAAAAACAATTTCAACCTGTGTTCAGTATACGAGGGACTGCTGAAAAGTTCTCAGCCCAATCAAGAAAAGAATGAGGTGAAGCCATGAAACTTACAAGTTATTACACATTTTTCTTGACACTTTTCATTTCATATTATGAAGTAGCTTGTAAGTTTCATGGCTCCCCCTCATTCTCTTCTTGGTTGGGTTAAAACTTTTCAGCGGCCCTTCATTGGCTGATCTTATACAGTACTATTACCTAATAAATGTTAACTACCAATTATTTAGCTTCCCTATCTATTAGAGATTTCTCCACCTGATCAGGTTCATAAAAAAGCATATTGAACATTTAAATAAGTAATCATATAAGGGTCCTTTTATTACGGCATGCTATGGCTAAATTGGTTAGCTCTCCTTAATAAAAGGACCCCTTATTTAGCAGAAAATTTCAAGAAAGAAGTAGCTCCAAGAGCCAAAACTCTAGTTGTAAACTGAAGAAACTGTTTTTTAGCTTGAGTAACTCTAGAAAAATCAGGAAATATTTGCAATTTCCCACCACAAAATAGGAAAATCTATGTGCAAAATAGGAAATCTATGTGCATGCAAATGAATTGATTAATGAGCCCTTAACTATCAATAATTTGATTCTAACAATTAATTGACACTCATTAAGATTTGCCTAATCATCTGGCTGCACACTATTATTTAAGGCATGGCACCTAACTCTACTAGCATGCAACTCAAAAGATGGCTTGGGAGGATGAATCAAGGACATTCAAAACTTTGCACTCATAATTATAGCATACAGCCTCAGTGCACTTAACTCGTGTAAGGGTTAAAGGGTAGATGTGAATTGTTTGTTCATTCTTTCCAAAAATACTAAGTAGTAGATTTAAAACAAACCAGAGAAAATATTTCTTCACACAATGTGTAATTAAGCTCTAGAATTCATTGCCGGAAAATGTGGTGAGATCAGTTATCTTAGCGGGGTTTAAAAAAAAAGTTTGGATAATTTCTTAAAAGAGAAGTCCATAAGCCATTATTGAGATGGCTTGGGGAAATCCACTGCTTATTCTTAAAATAAGCAACATAAAATCTGTTTTGCTACTTGGGATCTAGCTAGGTACTTTGGACCTGGGTTGGCCACTGTTGGAAACAGGATACTGAGCCTGATGGACCTTTGGTCTATCCCAGTATGACAATTCTTATGTTCTTATACCAGATTTCAGCAGGTGTTAGTTTGATGCCTAAAGTTAGGTAAGGCAATTGGCTCTAAGAATGAATCTATAAAAAGTGCACACACTTTATAGAATCACACTTACTGATAAGTTTTTATGGTGCTGAGTTTTGAGTGCCATTTACAGAATCCAGCCTTATGTTCAGATAGTGCACACTCTTTCACCTCTACAGCTCATGTGCAAATAATTGCGCATATGTACCCTATTAGGAAAGGCCATACTACATGAGACACACAGAAAAGAGAGGAGGGCCTACAGGACCCATCTCTATAAGAACCAGAGCACAGTTCTTAGACTTCATTAATGAATATTGCCCTCCAGGTTTTAATTCAGTAAGGCTGCTATCTAACATCTCTGCCAAGAGCTAGAGGCCTCCCCTCCCCCCCACCCCACCCCCCCCGCTCCCCTCAACTTATACACCTTTAGGTAACCTCTGTACTTGCCACTTTTGCCACTGCCAATTTCCAGACTGTACTGGCAACTATTGCGGGCCCCAGCCAGTTTGCTATCTCTTAGTGTCTCACAGAATTCCTTACAGTTCTTCTCACACATACCTCTGATTATATAACCATCCCTCATATGGTGCAGCAGAGGCAAGGAAGAAACCCCCCCTCTTACTCCTGTTCCTCATAAGTCTTCCTAGGCCTTGCTAGGATCCCTGATGGTCCAGTGGGGACAATGATGTAGGAATGAAGCCAATCACTCCTGCCTCCAGTGGTTGCAACAGCAAAATGGCTGCCATGAGCTCTAGCACCTATTTTCCTTTTTGAGAGTCTTGTTATTCATTCCTCCCATCAGCTCTTAATCTTGCAATAGAGAGAAGAGTATTGCAGGAAAAAAAATCATTCTGTTTTGTGAAAAATATAAAAAGGCTGATGAATGGAAAGGTGAGGAGGTAGAAAGACAGTACAAATAATGAGGCAGGAAATTGGGAAGACAAGGCATGAGGAGAAGGTAAGAGCGCATATAGGGAGAATAGGAATTACTGAAGTAAAAAAATGACAGGGCAATTTTAACTGAAAAACAACAAACTGAAGACAATAAAAGGCATGATGGCAGGAATAGAGGAACAGTTGATTATAGCAATAGCAGTGAAGCAAGGAAATGGAAAATGACAACATTGACTTTAGATTGTTCAAGGAGGCACAGTGTGTGTTAGACACATTTCAAGAAAAGCTCTCTATGTTAAACAGTCATGATAATGTTTGATAAGTGCTGAGGGATTAAATGTGGTATCTCTGCACTTTCCAGTCAGCTCATTCAAAACTTGGTCCAGCTGAGAAGCAGTGATATTGGAAGCTCTTTTGTGTTGCTCTTGTGAAGTGCATTTCCATTTAAATGCATATTCTGACCTTCCTCTGAAGCACAATAAATAACCAATAAATTATTCATGAAAAGTATTTAACATAGGTGAAAATTAATGCTCAGCAGACAGGCAACATTGACAAGATCAGCTTTTAAAAGCAGTCACTAATGTTCTCCATCCTCAGTAGTCATAGGACATAACCGTCTGGGCATACAAGTGACAAGCTGGCTTTTTGAACAACTCTTAGACTGAACTATTACCAAGCAACTGTTCTCACTGGCATGCACCAGAAAGTTTTATTTTTCAGCTGTACTACTAAGTTTTATCATTAGAATAGGATATGCTCTTGCAATCATTCCCTTTAAAATAAACAAATACTCTTTGTACTACCTGTATTACTTTGTTATGGCTCAGAGAATTAACTCCCATATCTAGATCCCCAGAATAGTGCTCTATATGTAATACCCCTTCAGTACGAGGGGTGCTAGAAAGTTCTCAGCCCAACCAACCAACTTCCTAAATTCTGAGTGCTATTTTGCCATTGTAGCTGAAAAGAATGTTAAGTGCCAATTTGCAGAAACATAATTCTATGTTTTGATATTGTTTCAGATCGTTGATTGAACCATATCCACATCATTCTCTTCTTTGTTGGACTTTTCAGCACCACCCCCCTTCGTTATGTCCCTGGATTTGGGGCTCAATCTAGTTAATGGAGATCGCTCTGAGGAAAGAAACATTACCAGTGATATGCCTCAAGGTTTGGTTCTTGGGTCTATTCTTTTTAATATTTTTGTAAACAATATTGCTGAAGGGCTGTCTGGTAAGATCTTCCTCTTTGCGGATGATACCAAAATCTGTAATTGAGTATACAAACGCATTCTTCAGGGGACACTATTAAAAGATATGTAACACATATAAAAACATTTAGAATCACAAAGCATAAAACACATACACTGATAAATCAGCATCAAAGTCATATCACAATCTAAATAAAAAGCATAACTATACAAACTATATTAAAATAAAGTAAAACATAAGAGGCTACGTGTGTTTGAGCTATGGATGAAATGAATCATATATTGTTTTGCTCATATTTTTATCTTTGTACCCTACATCATCTGGTATGTATATGATTTTCTTACCACATTTCTACTATCACATCATGACATTCACCAGTGCTTGTTCCCATATCTGTACATACTCTCCATTCATTTACATTCTTTTCCTTCTAATGTCTGTTGTTGTTCTTTGCCACTTTAGACAGCATGGTCACACTTGGCACTTCTCTAATTATTCTTTTTTTGTGGTCAAGGTCAGATATCAATCTTGTGGTCTTGGCACTTCTCTAATTCATTTTATCTTCTGGTCAAGGTCAGTCATCAAATTTGCATGCATAAGGTTGGCACCACCATCACCTTCACATCATTTTTACTTCTCATTTATCTTTCTTATTTCATTTCATTATATCTTATCCCCTTTAGGACCCCTGAGGAAGGCAGTCTCGCCGAAACAAGGACTGTGTAGGGTCCGTCAGGACAATCATACATGTATTACTAACCCTACTTTTCAAAAAATTTATCCAGATATCTTAGCCCAACCCTTCCCCCTCCTCCTAGATAAATTCTCCCCCAAAACCTCCACTTAAATAATCTCTTCCTCCCCAAAACACCAACCAAGTATTCAGATCCCTGAAATGTTACGTAATCTTATTTGTACTCTAACTGTAATCTATTTGTTATATCACACAGTAACGTACAGTCAATTTAATATCCAATTTGCAAGTTCTTCCAGAATTAATCCAGGTATCTCTCCTCCCTTGTAACCAAAAAAAACCCCCCAAAAACCCCAAAACTGTTGTAACTTCACTGGAAATGTCCAGTTAGCTCTTTTGTAATCTGCCTTGAACTGCAAGGTATAGGCGGAATAGAAGTCCCTAATGTAATGTAATTTTTATTGTGAAGAACAAATAAAATCATCTTTCAGGACATCCTCATCCACAGTGTGTTGTTTTTATCTTTGGATTGCTTTTACTGTAGATCATTGGGTCTCTCTTTTTGTTTTTATTACCAGAGCACTTTGCATATCACATTTATTAGGGAATGGTGAAAGACTATTTAGAAAGGGTAATGGCAGTGGCGGACTGGGTGGGGGGGGGGTGGTCTGCCCCATGTGCATGCCCCAAGTAGGTGCACAGCCAGCCACCCTCCCTATTCTGCCGCTGCTGCTTTCCTTAACATACCAATCAATGGCTATGCGGCAAGTAATCAGTTAAACTCCTAAGCACACAAGCTGTCTTGTCATATGCTGACTCAAAATGCAAGGAACTAAATAATATTATGTGAACACAGGGGATCTCTCAGAACGTTACTCTGAAAAATATCAGCGTAGCAGCACTCCTCACTGAATTCACCCAGTGTATATCAAAACTAATTTGTATAACTTATTTTGCATTCATATTAAGCTTCTAGCCTTTTAGTGTCCATGTATCTTTTCACGGTTATGTTAATAATTCTTCTTGATATCTTGTATAAAGCTTTAATCTTATCAGTTGAAGTTAATTATTCAAGCATTCCATTCTTTAAAATTTAACAATGGATAATGCACTTAATTTATGCATGTGCTCTGTGTGGCCACATTGTTCCCCACCAACGTGTTTCGCCTTCTTCATCAGGATGGGGCTAGTGCTGCGACTGTATACAAACACACAGATTGCCTTATAACATGGTTACAAAAATACCTTTACACAATCAATAGAAGCAGCCTTACTAACCTGTGGGCTTACACCATTCCATTCATCCCGTGACCATTTTGAAAGTTAAATATGGCCGCGGTGTTCCTTACACACAATTTATACCACTCCCCCATGACGTCAATAACTCTACACCAATCGACAACAACTATCCCGCAGTCATGCTTCTAAAGACCCTATGACACTAAAAAAGCACCTATCATTATATAGAATTTCAATAATCATAACATCAAACCACATTTATTCGGCTAACACCATTTGAGTCAGCATATGGCAAGACAGCTTGTGTGCTTAGGAGCTTTCCTTAACATGCAGCAACAGCAATAAATTTTAAATCAGGGGTGTCCGTGGCCCAGCTTGTGCTCCCTCCTTTCCTTCCTTCTGTGACTCCCTCCACGGGTTTTTAGCTTCTGGCCGGCTCACCTGCTGCAGTGGTTTTTCCACTCAAAGCCACGGGCGTCGGCTCCTCGCAAGATCCGCAGATGCATCGGAAGCATTCCCTCTGACATCGCAACATCAGAGAGAAGGCTTCCGATGCAGCCGCGGATCACGCAAGTGTCGACGCCCGCAGCTTTAAATGGAAAACCAGTTGCAGCAAAGAACCAGCTAGAAATGCTATTGCTGCACAGAGCAGGGAAGGGAAGTAAAGGGGGGGAAGAGAAATGCTGCTGCTGCACAGGGAAGGGGGAGAGGAAATGCTGCTGCTGCACAGGGAAGTGGGGGAAGAGAAATGCTGCTGCTGCACAGGGAAGGGGGAGAGAAATGCTGCTGCTGCACAGGGAAGGGGGAGGGGTGAAAAATGCTGCTGCTGTAGCACCCAATTGGGGAGAGAGAGGGAAGGAGGGAGAAGGAAGACAAGGGAGAGGAACGAGATATGCCAAGTCCATGAGAGGGAGGGAATGGAAATAAGGAAAGGAGATACCAGACCATGGAAGGGGAAGGAGAGATGCCATGGCATGGGGGGATGGGAAGGAGACAGATGCTAGACTAGGGGAAAGGAAGGAGGTAGGGAGGGAGAGAAAGGAAGAAGAGGAGATGACAGATAATGGAGGGGGAGGGGGTGTTGGAAGGAGAGGAGAGAGATGCCAGGGCATAGGGGGAGGGAAGGGAAACTAAGGAGACAAGTGGCAGACTAGAAGGAAAGGAGAGAGAGGAGGTACCAGAGCATGGAGGGAGAGAGATGCCAGGGTAAGGGGGGAGGGAAGGGAAGGAGATAGATATGTCAGACATTGGTGTGGAGTGGGAAGGAAGGAAGGAAAGAAGAAGAGAGAGATGCCAAAGGATAGGGGAGGGGGTGGAGACAGAAAAAATGGAGAGGGGGTGAAGTTCAAATGAATCATGTTCAAAGGAGAGAAGGGGCACGGGATATACAGTTTATTGAAGGGACATAGAAAGAGGGAATATGCCATATGGAAGAGAGAGAGGGTGGACAGTGGATGGAAGGGGCAGAGAGAGTGTGGGCAGTAGATGGAAGGGGTAGAGAGAGAGGGCAGAAGCTGGGTGAAAGGGGCAAAGAGAGGGCAGATGTTGCATAGAAGGGAGAGAGGACAAATGCAGTATAGAAAGAAGAGAGCAAAGAAAAGATGATTAAAGCAGAAACAACAAAAGGTAGAAAGATTTTTGTTGTTGCTTTACTTAGAATCTAGTAGTATTGTAACTGTATTGGTAAAAGTTTATAAATAGGAAATGAAAATAAGGCATATTTTTTTGGACTGAACCCCTTTTCTCAGGTCAGGACAGGATACCATAACAGCAGTATACTGTACTGTTCTGAAGAAAGATTTGGCCTCTGGAAGCTAATTGAAAAATGGATTAGTCCAATAAAATGGTATTTTCTTATTTCTCATTATTTGTTTTATTTCTATTTGTTAATTTGTAAAGTGGTGATTGTTATGTATCAGTTTTTTCAAATTTGCATCTACTGTCTTTATATTTTGCACAGTATTAGGGGATATGTGTCACCGTTTCTCTGGTGTTGTGGTGTTGCATTGTATGCAGAGCCTGGTTTCTTGGCAGTTCAATTTAGCTTTTCTCTACATATTTCTATTTTTAGTTTGTGATTATTCCATATTGGGCGAGGGTGTATCTCTGTTCTGTGTGTATGAAAAGGACATCGTTTTCTTTTGGCATTGACTGTACAGGATCAATTGACTGTGCAGGATTTGGCTTGTTTAGTTTTACAATGTGTGTTTTGGTGTTCTAGGGCTCACTGCAGTATTTAAGATGCTACCTTTTCCTAGGTACACTCTTGTGCGATATGTGGATTGTTACTAAAAATTATATTTTATATATAGATGAGGGGGTATCAAAAAATGATTGGCCCCGGGTGTCACATATACTAGGTATGCCACTGGGTAATGGGCTTAGAATAAGGTTAGATCACGTGGGCTATACATTTGGGACTTGGGTAAGAGAGATGCACACTTGATTTAAAGTATGGACACTTGATTAAAAAAGGGGGAAGCTGAGCGTGGTGCTCGTATCAAAATATCACAGGTCAATCAAGGGATACTTAGTAAACTAGAGACTATCATGTGTAAAGCAATCAAATACAAATACTCGCATCATCGAGAGGGTGCGAAAAAAAGTTGAAACAAAATGGGAAAGCAGTAGTAAAGAAATATATAATCCAGGGAAAAAAATGGATATGTGCTACATATCTCTGAAGTGTTTTATATCTCATGGCATCAGCCTCTTATGTTTTACTTTATTTTAATATAGTTTGTATAATTATGCTTTTTTATTTAGATTATAATATGACTTTGAGCCTGATTTATCAGTGTATTTATTTTATGTTTTATAATTCTAAATGTTTTTACATGTGTTACATATCTTTTAATAGTGTCCCCTGAGGAAGGTGTTTGTATATGCTGAAACAGGGATCCTTGTTGGGACCATTACTTTTTCAATAAAGACTTTATCATTGGTTGAAAAAACACCTCCCTTGCCTATACAATTATGTAGACCATACCTTCTAAAAATTTATAAACAGGATGGAGTTGGTCCAATGAAAGGCTACTAAAATAGTCAGTGGTCTTTGCCATAAGGTGTATGGGGACAGACTTAAAGATCTCAATATGTATACTTTGGAGAAAAGGTAGGAGAGGGGAGATATACTGTAGAACCATAGAAACATGATGGCAGATAAAGACCAAATGGCCCATCTAGTCTGCCCATCCGCAGTAACCATTATCTCTTTATCTCTCCAAGAGATCCCATGTGCCTATCCCAGGCCCTTTTGAATTCAGACATCCGAGGATGCTGAAGGAACTTAGGGAAGTTCTGGTAGCTCCACTGACTGACCTTTTCAATGAGTTTCTAGAGTTGGGAGTGGTACTAGGGGACTGGAGAAGGACGGATGTGGTCCATTTCCACAAAAGTGGAAGTAAGGAAGAAGTAGGAAATTACAGACTGGCGAAAGCTAGAAGGATGCATAGGGCCAGTAGAAAAAAGGAGGTATTGATCCCCCTGTATAAGACTTTGGTGAGACCTCATTTAGAATATTGTATACAATACTGATGGCCATACCTTCAAAAATATATAAAATAGATCGAGTTGATCCAAAGGAAGGCTACTAAAATGGTGCTTGGTCTTCGTCATACGTTGTACGGGGACAGACTTAAAGATCTCAATTTGTATACTTTGGAGGAAGGGCGGGAGAGGGGAGATATAATAAAAACGTTTAAATACCTACATAATGTAAATGCGTGTGAGTCAAGTCTCATTTGAAAGGAAACTGCAATCAGAGGGTATAGGATGAAGTTAAGAGATGATAGGCTCTGGAATAATCTAAGGAAATACTTTTTTACAGAAAGGGTGTTAAATGCGTGGAACGGTCTCCCAGAAGAACTGGTGGAGACAGAGACTGTGTCTGAATTAAAGAAGGCGTAGGATCTCTCAGAGAGAGAAAGAGATAATGGTTACTGTGGATGGGCAGACTAGACGGGCCATTTGGCCTTTATCTGCCATCATGTTTCTATGTTTTCATCATTGCTGTGGTGGTTATAACAATAAACATTTTATATTTTGATGACCTAAGCATCTCTGTTTTTTTGTGAAGGTTCATTATCCATCCTTACTTCTTTTGTTGACCAATGTGGTAACAGAGGATAGCATATAAGGGTTTAAAAAAGGTTTGGACAAATTCCTGGAGGAAAGGATCATAGTCTGCTATTAAGATAGAAATAGGGAAAGCCACTGCTGTCCCTAGAATTGGTAGCATGGAATTTTGATACTATTTGGGATTCTGTCAGGTACTTGTGATCTGGATTAGCCATTGATGGAAGTAAAATACTGATTTGCCCCATTATGGCTATTTTATGTTCTTATGAGTATGTTACATTTTTAGGCCCGCTTTTACTAAGCTGCGATAGAGGCTTCTACTGTGGCTGGCGTACAAAATGCTCTGACGCTGCTCTGATGCTCATAGGAATTCTATGAGCTTTGGATCATTTAGCTCTCCAGGCCGCGGAAGAAACCTCTACCATGGTTTAGTAAAAGAGGGCCTTAATGTAGCAGATAACACGGAACAGCTAATACCAACTCAAGTGGTGTAGCTAATTAATTTGTCTGAAAATTGGGAAATACAGTAGTCGAAAAATGGCCAGAATATGATTGAAAATTTTTCCATGCACATCTCTCAATTTATGTTTGAGTTAATTGATATTTTGTTGGATTCTTTGGTCATTTATGATGCAAATAATCTGACTCCTCATAGTTAATTAAAAATATTTTTTATCCAAATATCTAAACATATTTTTTTTTTCAAATAGCTTCTGTTTGAATGTTAGATTCTATTCATCTTCCAGATATCAAGATACTTTACAGAAATCAAGTCCATGGAATTGCTCTGCTTTGTTTTGTTATGGAGTGGTATTTATATGATATTAAGCAATTTCACATTTGAAGTTACTATTTAATTCAATTAAATCTTGAGCTTTTACCTTACCTAAGTTGATTTTTCAAGGTCATATCACCCTTCTTCAGACTTGCAAAGTGGCTTAGCTGAGAATCTGGCCCAGCTCTGCCCTCCACAGCTAATTTGGGAAAGGTCAATCCATAACTCTGCATACATAACAAGTTTTGTTATAACAGTCACCTTTGTCTTAGCTGTGCCATGTTCTTTCTAGCTGTCAAATTTTTCTGTTGATTTCATTTTCCCAAACCCTTTGTTCCATTTTTCCTAGAAAAGAAGACTTTTCTAATCATTTATATCCATGGCATTTTATTATTAAAATCACTCATATAAATTAGAAAACCAAATGCCCTTTTGATCTGGTTCTCCCCTGAAGAATACTGTCAAGGTACTGTGATTCCTCAGACAATGGGATATGCATTTTTGTATTCCAGAATATCTTTTTACATAACAGTATAAGAGGAACTTATAGAAATACAATATTACTCCATATAGAGTCAAGTCATTATTGCAGAGGTGATTATTACCTGAAAACTGTAAATTACATTCTTCTGCAAATTAGATGCCAGATATTCAAAAGGGTTGATACTGCTAGCAGCGGCTGCAAAGAGGGCAATTCTATAACAGTGCACCTCGAGGGCATAGGAGATTACTTCCAGCATAATCTGGTATATAGTACACACCTCTGTGATTAGGTGTGAGAATTTAGAGCAGTCATAGAGTTAATGTAAATGATCGTACCTAAACATTACAGATGTGCACACAGATGGAGTCTGGGTGAAACATGGATGAAACTCACACTTATTTGTACACCTACATGTATAATATGTGCTATGGAAGAAATGTGTGCAATTACAGAATACTACTTATGCAGATTTTTTTTGCATTTGTATACATATGTGAAGAGAGAGAAGAATAAATTAAAGAAAAAAAGTTTTTCAAATATTTTGTCTCCTTACTGCAGGTAAAACTGAACAGGTACAAAGTTTGAGGTGGGGCAACAAGCCTAGAAAAAAGGGGTGAGGAGAGAAAGACTGTTAGTATGTGAGAGAGACTGTATATGTGTGAAAGATAGAGTGAGTGTTAGCAAGGGGTTGATGAAGAAAACTAGTATATGTCAATATAAAGGGAGAAAGTTCATCCTCTCCTTGCTACCAATTTGAGCTCCCTCCCCCACCCCCATAAAGCATGCAAACTATGCCTATGGTGGGAGTATATAATCAGTTTTCCCAAAGAAGAAAGGTAAATGGTGGAATGTTTCAAAGACTAGATGTTACAAAATTATTCAGCGATGTTAAAACATTAATAGATTGAGTGAAGTTGTCAAAACTTTTGTAAGATTGGGCATTTAGATGGTGAATGAAATTGAAACTGGACAAGTGTACTGTGATACATATAAGGGAAATAGTCTTAATTACAGGTAAACAGTGTTGGGTTTCAAGTTAGGTGTCACCACCAGGAAAAAGAATCTTGAAGTCATTCAGGGAAATAGATGGAGCTGCTTAACTCAGTGTGTGGTGGTAGGAAAAGAAAAACAGGTTTGTCAAAAGGGTTTCTGACACCTCAGGCAAACCTTCAGGAGTTCATCTACCCCTACTCCCTGAGGGGCTTCTCAAGGCAGTCTGCTACCTGAGGCAAGGGATGAGATGGCACCCACCTCTTACAGTACAAAAAGGAGAGCCCTCTCAAAGATCTGATTAAGAATTGAGGGAGAGAGGTCCTTTATCTCAGAGCTCTGGAGTTGCCCCCCCCAAAATAAAAAAAAAGAAAGCAACTCATAGGAGCCAGCTTTTCACAGTGATTGGGGGCGCTCAACTCAGCACACATTCTAAAAGGAAACACTTGCCCCCTCTTCTATTAAACTGCGCTAGCAGTTTTTAGTGCAGAGAGCTGCGCTGAATGGCCCGCGCTGCTCCTGATGCTCATAGGAACTCTATGAGCATCAGGAGCAGAGTGGGCCATTCAGCGCGGCTCACCACACTACAACTGCTAGCACAGTTTAATAGAAGAGGCCTTAATTTTAGGCAGTATGAACACATGTAAATCACCTCTTATAGAATACTACATAGTCAAAAAGTATGCACCATATTTTGATAGCTTGTACTTTCACAGTAGGTGTGCACATAGACTGAATGGAGCATGGGTGGAGTATGCAAGTATCTACATGCATTATAATATTTTATAATTTAATTGTGTTCTGGCTAATATCTAGGTGGGAACATTTATACCAGCCATAGGGCTGATGTAAGTGACAACACAAAGAGGCAAACCAAGTCACATCAGGGTTCATTCGGAGGACGCTCAGGGAATTAAACTTTACTCACAGCTCGCAAACAAAATCATGTGATTGTAACAATGTAAAGGGGGGTCTGGCTGGCAGGGTTCATTTGGGGGTCGCTCAGGTATTATTGTTTGAGTTATACTGATTTACTCACTGGTTTATTGATTTATTGGATTATTTGGTGAAAGGTTGCTTTAATTTTCAGCACACTCAGGGTGCTCGATGATGGTGTGGGGGTGGGGGCTTACCGCCTTGACCCAGAAGTGAAGTGTCGGAGCTGGACTCCTATCGCTGATGGTTCACACTGAGAGCACCCTTTACATTGTTACAATCACACGATTTTGTTTGCGAGCTGTGAGTAAAGTTTAATTCCCTGAGCGTCCTCCGAATGAACCCTGATGTGACTTGGTTTGCTTCTTTGTGTTATTACTATATTAGGATTTTTGGCAAAATTGGAGTGTAATTGTTGTGATGTAAGTGACAGCACCTTATTCATTTTAAAGCCAAAAATAAGTGCAACATATTTTACAAACATTTTACACTTTAACAACACTTAAATTCTATCAAATATATTTATGACAAATACATATATCAACCTCTCCCTTTGTACATAACCAACAATTGCACTCTAAATAAAAATAACTCCCCACCCTCCCTGGACATGAATGATCAAAGGGGAAAATCAACAATCACTCCTTGCAGAATTCTGTCAATGGCTCCCAAACATCCATAAATTTCTTATAATGTCCCTGTTGTATGGCCATCATACGCTCAATTTTAAAAGTATAACAAAGAGATTCCTACTAGAAAGTGTAATTTAATCTATCCTCTTTAAACTCTCCAAAATCCAGAGAAATCAGTATATAAAGGCTCAATTACAGCTGTCAGGATTAACCATTTAGTTCATTGGTGTTTCTTGTTGGGACAGAAACTCCTTCAGCTTTTCAGGGTCTTCAAACTGGTAGAATTCCCCTTTATAAGTAACCCTCATTAGAGCATATGCCCTCATTAAACCCTCATTAAAGCCCATATGTTGCCCCAATCTCCTTTAGTTGTTGCCTCAATTGTAGAAATTGTTTGCAAAGATTCACTGTTGCACTTGCAAAATCTGGGACAAACATAATATTTGAATCCTTATAAGACAGATTTTTAGTCTCCCTTGCCACTCTTAAAATTTCTAAAACATGCTGAAAACATAACAGGTTAAAAAATATTGGTCTAGGTCTCTCCTGGCCATGAGGTCTTCTTCCTGGGATCCTGTGTGCCCTCTCTATTTCTAGTGGCACTTTTAAGTTAAGGGGTAGTATTTTTGGAATGACTTCTTCCAGAAAAGTTAATATATTCTTTTCTTCCATCCCCTCCTTTTAACCCAGTATCCTCACATTATTTCTTCTTGTCCGATTTTCATAATCTGTCATCCGCTTTTCCATTTTTTGAATCACCTTGTGATCTTTTTTACAGTGCTGCTGCTCATTCTCCACTTTCTCCATTCAGGTCTCTATCTGATCCATTCTAGTATGGACCATTTCCATTTTTTGTCCAAGATTTGCCACATCTTCCTTCACTGCTACCATCTGCTCTGTGACTTCCTTCAAAGCCAATCTAATATTTCTCAGCTCCTCTAATAGCTCAATCATGTCTAAAGCGTCCACAGGCAGGGGAGTCTTGATAGGAGTGGGCAGATCTTCATTTAGTCTTTTTGCCTTCCCACCTGATTTTGAAACTGTTTCAGGCTTAGATTGCTTATTAGAAGCCATTATTTTAAAAATTCTAGACTTTCTGCCTTTAAGGAGATAAGTTTTAAAGCTGAAAACCAACACAAAGGGTACCTATGTCTCCAAGTTCCGGAATCAGTAGTAGTATTTTGTGTAATTTCTGCTAGTATTCTGTAAAGAAAAGTAGGCACCTACTTTTCTTTATAGAATAGCCTTGAAACAAACATAAAAACAAGAATTGCCACTACTGGGTCATACCAGTGGTCCATCATGCCCAGCAGTCTGCTCCAGCGGCAGCCCCTAGGTCAAAGACCAGTGCCCTGACTGAGACCAACCCTATCTATGTACGCTTCAGTTCAGCAGCAACTTGTCTAACTTTGTCTTGAATCCCTGGAGGGTGTTTTCCCCTATATCAGCCTCTGGAAGAGCATTCCAGTTTTCCACCACTCTCTGGGTGAAGAAGAACTTCCTTAGGTTTGTACAGAATCTATCCCCTTTTAACTTTAGAGAGTGCCCTCTCGTTCTCCCTTCCTTGGAGAGGATGAACAACTTGTCTTTATCTACTAAGTCTATTCCCTTCAGTATCTTGAATGTTTCTACCATGTCCCCTCTCAGTCTACTCTTTTCAAGGAAGAAGAGGCCCAGTTTATCTAATTTTTTGCTGTACAGCAACTCCTTCAGCCCCTTAACCACTTTAGTTGCTCTTCTCTGGACCCTTTTGAGCAGTACCATGTCTTTCCAGATGAAGGCGTACCATTGCCCGATACAGAAGCATGATAACCTTCTGTGATCCCCTTCTTAATCATTCCTAGCATTCTGTTTGCCCTTTTCGCTACCACCATGCATTGCGCGGATGGCTTCATCGACTTGTCGACCAGTACTCCCAAGTCTCTTTCCTGGGAGGTCTCTCCAAGTACCACCCCAGACATCCTGTATTTGTGTATAAGATTTTTGTTACTAACATGCATCACCTTACACTTATCCACCTTGAACCTCATTTGCTATGTCGCGGCCCATTTCTCGAGCATTGCAGATATTTGCAATCCTCCTGAATCTTCACTACTCTGAACAACTTTGTATTGTCCACAAATTTAATCACCTCACTCGTCGTACCAATTTCCAGATTATTTATAAATATGTTGAAGAGCACAGGTCCAAGCACCGAACCCTGCAGCACTCCACTGGTGACGCTTTTCCAGTCCAAGTATTGTCCATTTACACCCACTCTCTGTTTCTTATCCATTAACTAGTTTTTAATCCAAGTGAGTATTTCACCCTCGATTCCATGGCTCACAATTTTTCAAAGTAGTCGTTCATGTTAGAGACCCTGTTATAAGATTTAGAATGACATGGCAATGCCTTCTTATTCATGGGGCTTGCACAGCTCCATAGAGCCTTTATTAAAAGTTGATTAAGGAGTTGGTCAGCAGAATAGTACTAAGGACAAGAAAGGAAGCCATAGCTCCACAGCTGAACCAAGTGGAAAATCAAACCAAAAAAACATATGTAGGGGTGGGGTGTTAGGGATTTGTGGGTATTAGGTTGGGTTATGTAGGAGATCAGGGGGGCTAGTAGCAGGAAGGATTGGGCATTCTTCCTGCCAGTTTCAGGGGGGTCTCAGTATTGGGGGCTGGCATCAGGAGGGAGTGAACATCCCTCATGCCAATCGTGAGAGTGTGTCCATGTTGGGGGGCAGTAGCAATAGGGAGTGGGTATCCCTCCTGCCAATCTTGTGAGGGGTGTCCGTGTTGGGGGTCGGTAGTAGGAGGGAATGGGCATCCCTCCTGCCACATGGATGTTGGTTTTGGGGGGTCTTGTATATCAGGGGTATTTTTCCCCAATCAGCTGAGCCGTTCCTTCTCCTGTTCCCCTTCCCTCCATCCATGTGTCCCATCTCTTCCCTCTCTTCCCCTTCCCTCCATCTGTGCCCCATCTCTTCCCCTTCCCGTCATTCATGTGCCACCATCTGCTTCCTCTTGCTGTCCATGGCCTCTCCTGCACCATTCTTTTTCTGCGTTAACTGGAGTTGCTTCAGATGAGGGTGGACCACAGCAAAAGAAAAGTACAGAGGAGGCAATCCTCCACTACCCGCTCCTCCCTGTGCCAGACCGGCATCACACTTACAGTCCCGATGCTCCGAAGCTGACGCCACAATTCTGTGCAGGGCTGAAGGGCCTTGAGCATCCACATATGTTCAATGCTTTCTGGAAAATCTTGAAGAGAGCCGAAGCCAGCAGGCCTTGAGCATGCGCAGACGCTCAAGGCCTTTGGCCCAACTCAGAGCATGGTGTCGGCTTCTGGAGCATCAGGACGATCAGTGCGATGTTGGCCTGGGGCAGGGGGGAGTGGGTAGCGAAGGATATGAGTGCAGGTCTGCTAGGGATGGAGGAGATAGAAGTGCTGATCATCGGGGGGGGAGGAGGAGATAGCAGTAATCATCAGTGGAGATAGCAGTGCTGGTCATTGGGAGGGGGAGAGATAGCAGTGCCAGTCATGGGAAGGGGTGAAGGATAGCAGTGCCGGACATCTGGAGGGGTGAAAAAATAGCATTGTTGGCCATCAGGTGGGGAAGGGAGGTAGAAACCACAATCATCCAAAGGAGGCTCGAATATAAACCGAGAAAGGGCCATTTTTTTGGCCCAAAAATCTGAATGTTAAAGTATAACCTGTATCTAAAAAATTAGTGGGAACACCTCCATTAGGTCTTATGTGAAATTTGCAGCTACTGCACAGTAAAATTCTACATTAGGCCACAGTAACTGCAAATTTTACCATGTTTTATAGAAGGGTCCCTAAAAGAATTAGGAGGTTCTCAGAATATTTGTTAAAATACATAGGAGACTAAATACTGGAAAAGACAAATAACAATGAAGCACTTTGGTGAAAGGAAATAAACAAACCAAAAAGCAAAAGATACAGGGGCCCTTTAACCAAGGGCTCCTTTTACGAAGGCGCATTAGGGCCTTAACAAGCGGAATAGCGCACGCCAAAATGCCGTGCATGCTAGCCACTACCGCCTCCTCTTGAGCAGGCGGTAGTTATTTGGCTAGCGCGTGCTAATCCAGTGCATGCGCTAAAAACACTAGTACACCTTCGTAAAAGGAGCCTTTAACAGTGCTAACACATGTTTTCCACCGCTAAAACACAGTGCTAGTGGCACGGGCTCAAGAGCTACACACTAGCTGTGGACTCAGCACACAATTCCCATGTGCTGAAAATTTTTTTTATAGTTTAGCATGGGGTGTGTGTTTGGGAGCAAAGAGTAGGCATGCCCTATGCTAATTGGTTAGTATGTGGGCATTGGCACTGATTAGCAAGGGAGCCCTTAAAGTCTACTAAATAGGTGATATTGAGGGCTCACGTGCTAATGGTCATATGTTAATTTTGCAATTAGCACGTGGCCATTAATATGAAGATGGCAATGTCAGTCCTTTCGGAGCTGTGCTAAAAAGTGGTCCCAGCATTTGTAAAACCCACATACTAAAAATAGCACCAGACACTATTTAGCACAGCTTAGTAAAATGACCCCATAAAGGGAGAGGTAAAGCAGAAAGAAGGGTAACCCCAAAACCCCAGAGTGAAGAGCAACTCCTCCAAGAAGCTGATGTACTAATCTGCAAAATGTTTTGCGTTTTGGAGGCTGCTTTTTATGAAATGTAGTTAGGGATATATAAAAGGTCCTGGATCCTATGCATCTATAGCTCAATTTTGCAAAAAAAAAAAAAAAATGTTTCATGTGTTGTTATAGCCAGGATCTCTTGTACTCCTGGCCGAGGGAATTAATTTTTTAAAGTCCCTCTTACTGTTGGAGGTAATATCTTAAAAGGGCCACCTAACCTTTGCTGAAGCTGACGGAAAATATTGAAAGCTTATTGCAGTGCTTACAGCAAATATTCTTCTTGTATCTAAGAGCTATTAGATGTCATAAAGTAGAAGATGAATCAAAAATTGTTGCTTTCTAACTGTGGCTGGAGCAGATGCCCTTGGTATATACAAGAAAGAGTCAATAAATAAGGTGACTTTTAGTATAGCATCAAACAGTTTAAATTCACCTTATTTATTGACTTCCCTTCATACAATGCATTCACATTCACAGTTGAAAAACACAACAGTTTTTCAGCAGTACAGCAGAAAATTGAGTCTGCTGTGTGTCTCACAAAAATGTAACATATAAAAGATAAGTCTTCAGATCACAACAGCAGAAAAGACTTTTAGGTAATTGAGGAGTCTGTCACAGACTTCAAACTGAAGTTGAAATACTTTGCTTCCAGATCCAATGAGCAGTTGTTTTCTGGAACAGTGAGTACCACCACTGCCTTCACATGGGTCTACTTAATTGTGCATGATATAGATACAGTATTAGAAAATGTGATGTCACAGGAAGGCAGTTTTTCAAAGCCCCCGGGTGCATGCTGGAATAATGGAGCAAAGAAGAATTTGTGACACTGTTCAAGAGTATGACACACAAGTAAAACTATTGACACGCAGGTTCACAGAGCGGGGTGATCCCAGAATTGTGAAGAAAGCGGAGAAAAGAGCTGTAACCCCATGGAACAGTTGTTGACATATAGGAGACAACAGGAGCAGGAATAGTCTGTGGTTTGTGTGCTTCATTTTTCTCAGATGTCCTCAGTTATTAACCAGAGTGTTAAGAAATATTGGCCAATTGTACAAATGCCCAACAGATTGAAAGATGTGCCGTGCATGGTGGCTTACAGTAGGTACTGGAACCTGAATGATAAATTGTGCAAAGCAGATATATGGACTGATCAATACAGGGAGCATGCAGGTCACTACAAATGCAATCAGTGCGTGATGTGTGATGTCATGTTGGAAGGGATGGTGATTGAAATTCCTTACCAAAGGGAAGTTACATGAAAGAGATCCACCACATGTGCCTCTGGTTGGGTGGTGTGTGTTTTGATATGCCCCTGTCAGCTATGTTATATTGGCCACACCTCTAGAACCTTTAAAGCTCGGTTTTCGGAACACAAGCATCAAAATGTAGTGGATGTCTTAACAAAGCACTGCAAGCAAGTTAAGCACAGATCTGAAGATTTTAAACGTGCAGTGATAGACTCATTGGTTCCAACGTTTGATATTTTCTTTACAAACAGTGTGGCCATTGGGGCTTAATCAGAGAGTGGAGTAGCAAGCATTTTTTTAAAGGTAGAATCTTTTACATTGCTGCTTTTTCTTTTTTGATGTTTTCATTTTCTTCAATCAGCTTTGCTTGAGAAGAGGTGAGCTGAGTGCTAATTGCTTTTACACCTAAGCAGCAGCGGGTCCATCCTCAACCACCAAGAACCCACAGACCCGAACCTGCCAGGAATGTGAGATCCGCCCCCCCCTACAATTCGATAAGAAGATCAACTGTTTTTACACCTAAGTAGCAATAGGACCAGCCACCACTACCGGGAACCCTTTGCCACGATCCAGCCAGACATATAAGATCTTCCCCCAGCATTCCATTGGATAGATCAATCTACCTGCTTTTAAATATCAGCAGCAGTGGGAGAACAACTGCTTTTACACCTAAGCAGCATTGGGACCAACCGCAACTACCAAGAGCCCATAGACCAGATCATGACAGGAGTGTGAGCTCCACACCTCCTGCAGTCCGCTAGGAAGATCAACTGCTTTAACACCTAAGTAGCAGCAAGACCAGCTGCCTATAATAGGAGCCCTTGCCCCGATCCAACCAGGCATGTGAGCTCCTCCCCCTATATCCCGTTTAAGAGATCAATCTACCTGCTTTAAATATCAGCAGCAGTAGAAAAACAACTGCTTTTACATACAAGCAGCAGCGAAACCTACCGCAACCACCAAGAGCCCACAGACCCGATCCTGCCAGGAGTGTGAACTCCTCCTCCTGCAGTCCATTGGCGAGATCAATCTGCCTGCTTTTAAATATCAGCAGCAGTGGAGATCAACTGCTTTTACACCTAAGCAGCAACGAGACCAGCCACAACCACCGAGAGCACACAGACCCGATCCTACCAAGAGTGTGAACTCTTCCCCCCCATGCAATCCGCTAAGAAGATCGACTGTCGGCTCCGGGCGGCTTTCCCGCAGAGGAGAGAATCCTGCATTCACCGTGGGCCTCATCTGGGGCAGCCTCCTTGGAGCGGCTGGGGCACGGGCAGTGTGTCTGGGAGGGAATGCATGGATGGGAGAACATCGCAGGGGAGGAGACATAGGCATCCTGGGACTGTCTGCCAAGTCTCTTCCCTGAAGAAGCCCTTTCTGGAAACGTCAATCGCTCCTCCTAAACTTACTTGCTCCACTTCATCACTGACGCTGAAACCGTGGATTGAAGACAAAGTTTTATTTTATTTTTCTTTCCAGCTTATGATTTATCTTTAATCTTATCTATTGTTTTGCCTTTTGTCTTTGTTTTGTTCTATTTCTATCATTTAAATTTCTCCAGAATTCTACTGTTCAACGGCTCCCCCTTCTGCTTCTATTCCTTTCTCTCCTCTCTTCTACCTTCCAAAGTATTTAGATCAATGCTGTCTTGTTAAAATGTTTATTTTATTTTTATTTTTCCTCTAACTCTACTTTTCACTTCTCTATTACCCTCCAGGTACTTTAGTTAGATTGTGAGCCTTCGGGACAGTAAGGGAATTTTTCAAGTACCTTTCTTATTTCTAATCTTAATGTATATTTTCTGTAAACCGCTTAGAACCTAACGGATGTAGCGGTATATAAGAAATAAATTACATTACATTACATTACATTCAGACCAGAAGTGAAGTCTGTGTTGGAGAGAGGGCTTTAAGTCTGTTTCCTGTGTTCTGGGGATGGTCTCAGCGTGGCTGCACTTTTCAAAGCTGTATTGCTTGTTCCCCTGATGAGCCAAACATTGGTGAAACAAGGTCGCTTGTTGGGAAGATTGGAGAAGACGTGACAGCACTGGAGCTCAAGTCGTTTTTTGTCAGCTAAGTCGTTGAACATGCCTCTGGGTGACTTTGCCCTTTTCCAAACCTGAGCTGTTCTGTGAAGGAGTTTTTTTGCCAGTGGAAGTATCAAGAACAGTTTTGATTTGTACCTTTTATTCTATACTGCTACATAGGAACCTCTATTCCAGACAAAGGAGAACCCAGTCCCCTTTCTCCTACCCCCCTTATAAAGGAACGAAGCGCAAAAAGATGTACGACAACCTACTAGCAACACATGCAGCTAAATTGGACCCCTCCATCACCAACCTACTGACAGCTTCAACTGACCTCAAAGCTTTTCGAAAAGAAATCAAAACCATACTATTCAAGAAACACATTCTAATTTCCTAACCCCACTCCTCTCCCCTCTCTCCCCTTCTTAGGATCCTCCCTTCAACATGTGATTTAGACCTAACGCCTTTAACTGTATTCCTCTTCCTGAAAACGTCCAGCTATCGTTTAGATGTATTAGGCCCTACGTCGTTAATTTGTATTCCTATTCCTGGAAATGTCCAGTTATCTTTTTGTTGTAATCCGCTTAGAACTGCAAGGTACAGGCGGAATAGAAGTCATTAATGTAATGTAATGTAATGTAATGTAGTTTGAGGCTTTTCTTCCTCTTTTTGGGTAAATGCATAGGAATACCTAAGCTTACCCAAGGCTTGGTGTGGGTGTGATTTTACTCAGAAGTAGGCTTGGGTGAGTTTAAGCAAACCTAGGCATCTCCCTAGAGCCTTGACGGATGTCTGAAATGTAGGCCTGCAAAATGTTGGCCTGCATTTCAAATCTTAAAAGTAGACATGGCCAGTTGAACTGATCACGACACAGGAAACCCTGATCAGCTGAGCTGGCAGGACACCCTGAAGTCACGGCTTCGGGGAATCCTGCTAGCTGAGCTGATCGGAGATTCCTGTGCCATGATCAACTCAACTGGCCACATCTACTTTTACAATGGAAAGATCTCTAACCAGCGACGGGTGCTGATTAGAGAATCGGGGGGTTAGGCATCTGTTTGTTAGGGCAGACATGATTCTGCATAGGATGCCAGTATGTGATTCTCAACTGCTTCTTAGGCAGCCACTGAGACTGGCGTCCTATACAGAATCAGACCCTTAGAGCTTAGTAGGCTGCATCTTGGCATCACCATTTGGCATGTTTCATAGATTTTCCCCATAAGAGTTCAAATAGAGTTTTTGGGTTGCTGTCCTATACAGAGGAAGGGACTTTTTAAAGAAGATGTTAAGAAAAGAAAACATTCAAAGGCAAACTACAGCATGAAGCTGACCTCAAATTAACATGTTGATTAAAAAATCCTTTGGATTATTCTGGAAGTTAAGGAGGATTCAGAAATACTTTAAGCAGCATCAGTTTTGTCTATTGGTTAAATCTTTGTTCCTATCATTAATAGATTATTGTAACATTACATTCTTGGATTTCCAGAAATGTTATTATGTAAATTGCAAACATTACAAAATACAGTGATTAGGTTGATTTGTGGATTGAATAAAGGAGATAGGATTTTGCCATATATGAAAAAATTACATTGGCTCCCTGTGGAAGCCAGGATTCAGTTTAAATTTTTTTTTGTATGATGTTTAAAATACATCAAGGAGTGATATCAGATTTTGGGGGTCCGCTGTTGTAACACATGCTAAATGCTAATGTGTCCTTTATAGTCTATGGATGCATTAGCATTTAGTGTACGCTAAAACGGCTAGTGCACCTTAGTAAAAGACCTGCATGGGGAGCAATGCCTCCATTGTTGTATTACAAAAAAAAAGGGATTTTAAATTTGAGACAGGAATCTCCCTTCCGATTTCTAGAAGTTAAGGGCATAAAATATACCAATATATATATATATATATATATATATACACATATATATATATTTTTTTATTTTTTTTTATATTTTTTATTGATTTTCCAGACTTTCAACAGTGCAATAAACAATTAGATATACATACAATAATTCAAGAAAAAGCACATTCATCTTTTAGAAATATAAGAATCACTTTTACCCCCTCCCACACACCCAAATGTTCATCAAGAAAAACATAAATATATAGGTTCCTTCAATACCCTTCCCCACTTTAGCATCTGTAAAAATCTAAGACATCCCCATCCCTCCCTCCCACCCCTTAGATGTGTAATTTATAATCTAAAATGAGATAATAAACCAGTCAATTATTATTATTATTTTTTTTTAATCTTTATTCATTTTTAAACTTATAAGTATTATAACATATCCATACAAATAACCATAAATATATCACTTAATAATCAACAATGATACATATAATATTTTCTTATCTCCCCCTCCCCACCCTTATCTATCATATAATCAATACTTATACAACATGTAACAATTATTATTATTATTATTATTATTAATAAAATTAGTCAAACTAAGCCATCCAAATGGTCACAAAAAATTGGAAAAACTTTGATCGCTTGAATTTTAGTTTCTGGTGGCACTCATTGGCCCTGATTCTGTATAGGACGCCCGGGAGAGGTGTCCTATACAGAATTGGGCCTACACTAACCCCAATTTTGTAATAGAAGCCTGAACCAAACAGGCTTTAGGCATATCGGGTCCGCCCATCCCCACTAACCCTAAGGTGTGATTGGCCCACGCTCGTAGGCACCTGGGCCAATCAGGCCTTAGGATTAGTGAGGATAGGCGGACCCGCTATGCCTAAGGCCTGATTGGTCCAGGCTTCTAGATTGTGGGCCAATCAGGCCTTAGACTTAGCGGGGATGGGCTGGGAAGGGGTGGGCCCGTTTCATTTCGACGAGGCAGGCCTCTCGGCTGGACGGCAGCAAGACCCATCCAGCCGGCTAACATTTAAAGGTTAATTGGGGGGGAGGTTAGTTGGGGGGAGATTAGGGGAGTCATTGGGGGGGAGGTCATTAGCATGGGGGGTCTGGAGGGGGTCCGGCTTTCCGGCAGGAGGGCATCCTCCTGCCGGCGATTGGGAGTTTGGGGGGAGAGTTCCGGCAGGAGGGGTTCGGCACCCTCCTGCTGGCAATCTACAGTTTTGAGGGGTGGGGGCGGCTTTCCGGCAGGAGTTATTGGGCACACTCCTGCCAGCGATTGGGGGTTTGGGGGGGGTTCTGGTAGGAGGGGTTCAGCACCCTCCTGCCGGCTATTGGGAGTTTGGGAGGGATGTTCCAGCAGGAGGGATTCGGCACCCTCCTGCCGGTGATCGGACAGGCGGCCGTGGCCACTATACTTATTGCGGCAGGGAGATCCCTTGCCGCGATAAGTATAGTGGCCGCGTCTACTTACAATGTAGGCCAGCATTTTGCTGGCCTACATTTTAAGTGTCTCTTCCTCTACTAGGGAGAAGCGTAGGGGCGCCTAGGTTCGCCTAAGGCCCTTAGGTGAGCTTAGACATCTTGCGGGCCTCCCTAGGCTCCCAGCGGTGCCTTCAATATAGGTGGCCTGCCTGGGGAGCATTTTTTTTTTTAAATGTGCATCCTGATTGGCTGTAGGATGCCTACAGCTGCCTAAAATCGGGACAGTACTTTGCAGAATCAGGGCCATTATGTCTTTGTTATAGGATGGAAAAAATGATAAATCATCAATGGGGTAATACTAAGGTAATTCAGCTAACATGAGGTCTGTTGATTAATTTTATTAATATACCAGAATATTTAATTCTATATGGGCATATGAAGCAGCTAAATCTTGGAAAACCCTACTACAACTTATCACTTATATAGTGCTGAAAGGTGTATGCAGCGCTGTACATTTTGATATTTATAAACAGTCCCTGCCCAGAAGAGCTTACAATCTAACTTGGACAGACAGACATGACATATAGGGTTGGGGATGCAGAACCCAAGGTGAGAGGAGTTAGGAGTTGAAAGTGGTATCAAAGAGGTGGGCTTTTAACTGGGCCTTGAACACTACCCCTTCAACAGCAGGAAACACCTTAATAAAACATCATCTCCTGCTGCGGCAGGACCAGACGCACAATGAGAGCTGTGAAATTTTGTGAGACTGGTCCTGAGGCAGCAGCAAATGACATCTCCTGCTGCCAATGGAGGTGGAGGCTGCTGAATGAGAATGCCTAGCTCCCACTGAATGTAGTAGACTTGGCTATTCTGGGACTGGGAAAGTAGTACAAAATAATAATCTTGCATCAGGGCCCATTAGTCCAAAATTGTGCCACTGAGTGGCAGCATGCTGCTGTGAGTGGAACAATGAGAGGAGAAATGAGAAAGGTACGGGTAAGCCTAGAATCAATAAAGGGACTAGATCTTCAAAAATTTCAAAGTTTCAATTTGTTTGATATACCGCAAATACAACCACAGTTGGTCTAAGTGGTTTACAATAATAATATATTAAAAACAAAAAAAAAAATTAAAAGACAACACGGGAGGCAATAAACAAAAAACAAAAATACAATCAACATACAAACAAAAATGGGTATAAGGGGGATAAAGAAAGGGAAGTTTACAATTAAAAAAAAAAAGTTAGGGAAGGAGTTCAACAAAAGGGAAGGGAAGTCACAGTGAAATTCTGCCCAAACAGGTTAGTTAGCATAGCAGTTAAAAGTTTTTTTAAAAAAGCCTTAAAGACTCATCTGTTTAAGGAACGTGCGCTGGCAAGTTCTGAGAGCTGCTGGGAGGGGAGAAACCACTGTCGGAGGCTCCCCATGATCTTGAAGGCCCTGCATGGGCCAGAAGGAAATTTCAGCGCGTCGATCTCACCGGCCCTGCGCGGACCGGCAGGAATTTTCTGCGGACTTGTAACTACCTCAAATGTTCCCCTCGACCCTGAAGAAAAGTTTTGTTATGAAACATGCATGTCGGGAGAGGTGAATCTAGGAACAGATCACGATAAGCTAAGTGATATTCCTTCAATTCAAATGAAAATTTTATACAAAATAAGAAAAAATAGAAAATGAGTTTGTATGAATAATTAATAAAGGTTGGACCGACAAAGAGTTTTCAGCTACCGGGAGTGCTTGGCCTGGTGGTAGTCTGAAGGTCCATACAAATAAAACTAGTATCTATGGATAGCCCAGAAAGAAGATTGACTCATTCGAGCTTTGGTGTTGCAGAAGCATTTTATGCGTGCGTAGACCACCAGAATAACTAACAAATCGATTCTGGAAGATATCACTTGAAGCCCAAATGATGAAGTTATGACTGTCTTATTTTGGTCACACTGTCAGAAGAGAAATATCATTGAAGAAGGACATCATGTTTGGAAAGATTGAAGGAACCAGGTGAAGAGGGTGACCTGAAACCAGATAGCTTGACACATTGAAGATAACCATGGGGATGACGATGGAGGACCTTACCAGACTAGCACAAAAACAATTTCTTTTTAGATCTGTAATTCATTGCCCAGGTACGTTAGATAGATTGTGAGCCTGCCAGGACAGATAGGGAAAATGCTTGAATACCTGATTGTAAAACCGCTTAGATAATCTTGATAGGCGGTATATAAAAACCTAATAAACTTGAAAACTTGATTCATTAAGTCACTAGGATTCGAACATGAGTCGATGGCACTAACTACATATTCTTCTCCTTCATCTTTGAGTCTTACAGTGTCACTTTTTGCACGTCTCCCTATCACTAACAAAAGATAAAAAAATGTATTGACCTCCCATTGTATTGCATTGACCATTTTTTTCCCTTTTGGATCTTTGCTTTCCTGAGTACTCTTCCAGCTTCTCTTAGCTTTTACAGATATTGTTGCCTGTCTTCCTCTTTCCACAATTTCTTGTAATGTATGAAGGCTAACTTTTTTCCATGCCCATAAAACAGATTTTATATATGGAAAAAGCTTTAATTGCCCTCTTTTAGACCAGAGTAATAACCTGAAATTATAATCTGTGCTTCTAGAAGCCAGCGCAAATCATATTTTAACATGATCATTTAGGGGCGCTATTACCAAGCAGTGGGAAAATTGGCCTTATTGAACTCTTCATAGGTCATTCCCATGCATTAAGGCCATTTTTAACATTGAGTTAACATGTTCAATTTTTCAATTTTTCATATTATTAGCTATATGCTAATTTTCCCATTAACATGTGAGGCCCTACCATTACCTATATTGTGGATGTCACTTACTCATATAGAGAAAAATACCACTTAACATGATATATCCACTGTGTAGGAAACTTAGAGGAGGGCCTCAGATTCGGAGCATACGCGTAGTCCTATCACAGACTCAACTGTCAGCGTATTTCTATAGCTCCATGCTCCGGTCATAGGCCCATACCCCAATTGAATTTTTGAAACTTTTTAATAAATAGACCTTAAGTGTAGTGACTAAAATTCAAAACTCTTAAAGGTGAAGTTAAGATATTAAAATTCAGTTATATACTACTATATTGTGGATGGCCAGCACATCCCAAATTTACCAAAGGATTTCCCAGCACACCTTGCAGAAAGTCATTTTTATTGTGGTAAGCATGTCTTAGTGCTCACCAGAACTTTGTAAAAGGCTCCTGATATGTTTTTTTTTTCTTTTGTATAATGTTTTATTATATTTGTTTTATTCTTATATTGAACCACCCTGATGAGTGATAGGTGCAGTATATCAATACTATGGGCTCCTTTTACAAAGCCGCGTTAGCGGTTTAATGCACGTAATAGTGTACGCTAAACTGCCAGCTGCGCTAGCCGCTACTGCCTCCTCTTGAGCAGGTGGTAGTTTTTCGGCTAGCACGGGGGTTAACGCGTGATGAAAAGTCCCGTGCGATAAAGCCGCTAATGCGGCTTCGTAAAAGGATCCCTATATATTAAATTGCATCCCTTCAACTTTCATTTTATAATTTTCACATATTTTATAATAATTAAAGGAGGCCTAATTTTATTTTAGGGTTCTTTGTTACAACAAATTACAATAATTGATTATATATATATTTTACACCAAATGAAAACATACCTGCTAAAATTGACAATGAGCAATAAATATTGATTTAATGACATGAAAAATCTAATTGTTCTTGGCAGATGCGAACACCTGAACCAGCTTGCAAGGAAGAGGAAGCTCCAGTTCAAATGTCATCGGTTACTGAAGCTTTATCACAGGTACTTTTACATGAAACCTTTGGCAAAACCAGAGAAAATTTCACTTCAAATAGTGTGGGACGCTCTGACTTCTCTGCATTTAGCTGTTTCAGCTTTAACAAGGGCTGTGGTTACTTTTAGTTTTACTGCCATGAAAACATATGAAGTTTAGTCAATTATTCAGAATCAGGTTCAAAAAGTCACCTTGGAGCACGCTGAATTGCAGAAGGTGCAAGCTGCTCTGATAAAAGCCACGTCTTTAACTAACAGATGTTTAGATAATTTAGAAAACTCCATGTAATTCCTGAACTTAAGATTTATGAATTTCCCTAAGCATCTAATTTTTATCTGCTAGCCACCTGTTAAAAAAAAACTATTTTGAGGAAGTGTTACTTCTTCCTAAATAAGCTATTCTTATAGCTGGTCAATAGCTTTTTGTAAGTTAAGAAATTTAATAAAAGAAGATTGAACTTAAATAAGCTATTCCACAAATGACTAAGATGTTTCATGTTCCAAATATAAAACCGTCAGTGAGCCGATGCGCAGTAGAGCGAGTTTCTCCCCACATTTGATAGGCAATTCTTGGTCTTTATAAGGCAAGCTTCATCATTTTTCTGACCCCTGAGGAAGGTGGTTTGCTGAAATATTGCTCGTGTTGGGTCTGTACTATACAAATGTGGACAGTGTTTTATATTTTTGGATAAATAAAACAAAGATTTGGAACATTGTTTGGTTTCCACAGTTTTGGTTTGGTTTGTCATTTTTCACTGTGGAAACTTGGGTCATCCTCTTTTGTTTCTCGTTGCTTATCAGTTAGCTCGCCATAATGTAGCTGTGCTAACTGATCAGTACAGAAACACCCACTCTACATCCCCAAATTGCCCTTTCTATGGAAAAAAAATATTTTGTAGTGTGCGGAATGCACGTGCAAATCTCAAATATGATACAAGATGCCTGAACATGTCCCAGGTAAGCCATTATGATCTATGCTAAGCATGTGCTAGCACTTACCACCGATTATTAAAAGGACCCCTAAAATTCAAATTGGCTACACATACTAGAGTAGCACATGTTTAGCCACTCTTATCCTAGCTGAGATATATTCAAGAACCTTTCTGACCTCATGTGCAACTTCCTTGAAATTAGTCCTCTTATTTTATTCTCCTATTACTCCTACCAAACCTTCAGGAAATCAATTAAAACCTATCTCTTTGATAAATTTCTTTGACTCCTTTCCTGCCTTGCTGTATCTTTGAAATGCTTCTGGACAAATCTTGACTACTCTTGGCATACTAATATAATTTGAAAGTCCTTTTCTGTAACATCGCTGTCTGTATACAGTCTCTTCCTCTGTAAACCACTCTGAGCTGCTTGTGGTATTGCGGTATACAAAAATAAAGTTATTATTATTATCTTACCTATAGGTTCCATCTTTGCTTATACCCTATGCTGCCTATTAAAATGTTCTATTGGGTATTCTGTAAAGTAGCATATTATGCTATACTTTGTATTATAGTTTGAATATTTGTACTGGTGTAACTGTCTATTGCTTATGTTTGAATTATTCTTGCTATCAGCCCAACCATGAAGAGAATTATATGGAGCCATGAAACTTACAAGCTTATTCCACCTTTTTCTTGACACTTTTTGTTTCATTTCATAACTTGTAAGTTTCATGGCTCCACATAATTCTCTTGGTTGAATTGAGAACTTTTCAGTAGCCCCTTGTATACTGCTTTAAGTGAATTCCTTCAAAAAGGTGGTAAATAAATTCTAATAATTAATAAATTATTGTGCTGATACATATTCAGGCCTTATTTTGACTTCACATTCTCTTTATATAAATTTGCCCAATATGCCAAGTCTGATATAATTGAATGTAGTATGCATCAATGGCTTTATCTTTCATGATAGTGTCCTTCAGGGTGCATTGGGTGCAGCATTATCAAAAGAACATAAAATAGTTTTGCAAATCTGAGCTGTGAGTCTTTTAGTTTTACCAAGAGCTTTCTCTCTTCCTTTGGTATATGAAACAAAATCCTGCTTGCCCTGAAGTTCAATGCAAAGCACCAAAAGGTTAATTGAAAGCCAAGAGAAAGTCATTATTATGTCTGAAAGAAAGTCATATCCCAAATGGACACCTTTCCATAAAGCCTAGACACGTATTCTCTCCATCTCCCACATTAATTCAGAACACTTATCTCAGTGGAGTCTGTTTCTTCACTCAAAAGCAGCCAAACGAAGTGCTGTCGCTGAACTATTGATTATAGCAGAACATTATCTGTCTCCTCTCTCCTTCGCGCTCTGTCCTCCCCCACTCCTCCACATAATCAGTTTAATACATGCGTCAATCTCTCACTGTTGTACATCCTTTATCTCACTGGCATTTCAGCTTTAGCTATTTATCTACTTGGAAGAAGTAAAAGTTGAAATGGGCCATTCATCAGTGCACGTATGCCACTTATACAGATGTTGCTCTTAATTCTGCTGAATAACACCTTTGCAGGACAAGGATGGCAATTCATTGGGTAAGAGTACTACTTATGAAGAAGTGAATAGATTATAGTCTTTCACCTTCAAGGGGACACTGAAAAGTTCTCAGCCCAACCAACAAACTTGGGGCAGTTTCCCTTGAGGGCTATACACTCAGTCCAGCGATTTTCCAATGTTTTCATTCCATATTTTCTGACAGAATGAAAAAAAGTGGAAAATCACTGGACTAAGGGCTCCTTTTACTAAGGTGCGCTAGCGTTTTAGCGTGCGTAAACCATGCACTAAATGAAAAATACTAACGCAAGCACTAAGGAGGCATTAGCGTTTAGCACGCACGGCATTGTAGCGCATGCTAAAACCGCTAGCGCACCTTAGTAAAAGGAGCCCTAAGTGTATAGCCCTTGATGGAGATCGACCTGACTTTGTTGGTTGGACTGAGAACTTTTCAGCTGCCCCTCATACAGACCTACAGCAAAGAGTCCAACAGGACAAGGGGATTTCACACAAAAAAACAGTGGGAACGGACAATGAACACTCCACAGTTGATGTTTATCCTCGTACAGACCTGCCAGTTGAGGGTGCTGTATCACTATCATATTTTTAATACTGAGGGACAGGGGAGCTCTGCTGGACTCCACGTAACCTGCCTGCTGTTTTAGTGGTTGAAAACACAATATTGGAGCACAGTCCCCCACTGGCAGCATTGCAGGTGGGAGAATCCTGTACAATTTAGAAGGAAAAGTGGATGATACTTGTGAAAACTGGGACATTTTATCATAAAACAAAAGAAAGTCAACCAACAAAGCAAAAGAAAAATACTGCAGAACCAGTGGACAAGGTTTAAAAATCATTTTTGGTTCCTGTGTACTCAGGAGCAGCAGCCTTCACAACACTTTAATTTCGACTGTCCTTCTAAGGACAGTGTTTTTAATCAGGTTCTCTACGTTGATGTACCTCCATATTTTGGATCCCTGGTGAAGGAGTGTTTTCCAAAACACGGACCTTTGTTGGCTCCCGTGTACTCACACAAGAGGACCATTTGTTTGAAAAGCTACATTGCATCTTCTTTAATAAAGATAAGCACTACTTTTCAAGATATTCCTGCAAACGACTTAATACCGCTAGCTCCTAATACCACTTCCCAATTTTCCAAAGCAACCTCATCCACTCTTTATCTCCTCTAGAAATTACCAGATATCTTCTTCTTGTAATACGTTTTTTTGTAATCCGCCTTGAACTGCAAAGCAATGGTGGAATAGAAATCTCTAATGTAATGTAATGTAATATATTTTTTTTTTGCTTTGTTGGTTGACTTTTTCACTGCAGATTGGTTGGATTGTTTTTTTGTTTTGCTTGACATTTTATCACAACCCACGTACTTCAAGTGTCAGTAAGCCTGTGGTATCAGAACTGCAGTTCTTGCAGAACAAACATGATCTGGGCATGACAAGTATTCATTTGTGATTGGAGCTACCTTGTTATCTTTACTTGGCCTCAGGAGAAATCTAGTTGACTTGAATTCCTCGGGGGGGGGGGGAAAAATTGACACAGTCTTCTTTTTGTTTTGAAGCAACAACACTTGTTAACAAACTAGTCCTGGCCACTGGGGATTCTAGGCCAATCTGAAATTACTGGTGACCTAGTTACACAATATACACCTCCTCCAAAGCATTTTGATTTGCTCTGTTATTATCAGGTAATGGCAGGAAAAGAATTGAAAACAGCGTGTGCAAGGCTGGTTTTCCCTGCAGGTTATAAAAAAAACTTTAAAAAAATGTATAATATTAGCATAAAAACACTGGGGTCCTTTTACTAAGGCACGCTAACCGATTTAACGTGCGCTAACGATTAGCACGCGCTAAATATACTGAACAAGAACGTGCGCTGGTAGGGCTAGTCTCAGTTAGGGTGCTGGTCTTAGACCAGAGGACCGCCGCGTGAGCGGACTGCTGGGCATGATGGATCACTGGTCTGACTCAGCAGTGGCAATTCTTATGTTCTTATGTTCTTATTTAGCATGCGCTAAATCGGTTAGCGCGCCTTTAGTAAAAGAACCCCATTGTGCTTGCTTGTTGAATCTTTGTTCACTACATCGGTGCTAGGTTATTTTTTTTAATTTCTTTGAAAACTAAGGGGGTCCTTTTACTAAGGTGCACTAATGAATTTGGGGGCTGATTCTATAAACGGTGCCTAAATCGGCTGGTACCTAGAAAAAGGGGCTGGCTGTGCGTCAGTCGCACTTAGGCACCGTTTACAGAATTGCGGCTAGCGACGCTTATGTAAAAACTTAGGTGCCTGAAGTGTAGGTGAGGGCTTTAAAGGCCTACATTTCAGGCGCCTGTTTTGGGAGAATCGCGCGTAGTGGCACATAAGTCACACTCCACCCATAAAAATGCTCACTAAGGTGTTAGGCACTGCTAAGCACCATGCGACAGACTCCTTTCTTGTATAGAACTGGATAGGCGCCTAATGCCCAATTAATTTTTTAAAAAACAATTATTGAGGTTATAAAGGGTATTTTACCATTAAGTTAACTTTATGCACCCTTTATAGAATCATCCCTTTAGTTCATGCTAAATGCTAAGAAGCCCATAGGTACGAGTATAAAATGGGTTTTGTAGCATTTAGTTTATGCCAAATTCATCAACACACCTTAGTAAAATGACCCTTAAAACTCCATTATAGCTGAACTGGAAAGTCAGGACAAACTATATCCAACCTGAAATTTATTTGATTAAGTACTCCAAAAATCTTAGAAAAGGACACCACCTTTTGGGTACTCCAATGCAGCATGGGATCACCTGTTCTATAAGGGCATCAGAATCAGTGGCGTAGTAATGGGGGGCGGTACACCCCAGGCACCATATTGCTAAGGGCTTGGCATCCCTCCTCTCTCTGCCCCCCACGCTCCTCTCCTTGCAACCCACACGCTCCCCTTACCTTCCCCCGTACCTTTTTTTATTTCCCTAGCACGAGATTGCTGCCCGCGTCAGCATTGGCGTTCTCTCTTATGTCACTTCTGGAACTCGCGCCTAGGAAGTGCTATCAAAGAGCGCGCTGACATCGATGTGGATATGCTGTTCATGCCCGAGAAGTTAATAAGGTACCGGGAAAAGAAAGGCGGTGCGCGTGCAGCAAGGGGGCAGGGAAGAGGGCGGGGAGGAGCTCCACCGCCCCGGGCATTGCTCACCCTTACTATGTCACTGATCAGAATGCCATAAAACGTTGGCCTGCTTGACTGTAAAGGCAGTATAGAAAGTTTAAATAAACATAAACATTTTAGAATAATAGCACAAGCCTGCATTGGCACACCAAAAAGGCAGGCATACTTTATTTATTCTATAGTAACTGTGGCATGCATTATTTGCCAGTCCATACATGCATATTGTAGTATTCTAAAAGCTACCATGTTGTATACAGTACATGCCCTGCCTGATTGCATGCTATACCATTTAAATGCTCCCTTACAGAATAGGGCTTAAGGCAGAAGAGTGTGTATGTGGTGCCTGTTTTGCAGTTATGCATACCAAGCACATGCCCCTGCAGAATTACCCCATATAAAGTTGCCCTTTTAGCTTTTCCTATTTCAAGTCATGTAGATAATTTTTCTCCCACCTCTTGTAAATAAGTCTATGTGACCAGTAATCTTGACCAATTAACAACTCTGTGATCTATGTAACATAAGTTCATGTTTTCCAGTTCAGGTGTACATGCTATACTGTACACATGCCTTTCAAACTTCTACCCAATGAGTTAACAGGGTATAAACTCAGGGGCAACATCCTCTATAATACTCATTAATATAGGACAACTAGGTATATATGTGATATGTAGGAAATGCTGCCTGCTTTTAACAAGTTTCTGTTACACTACCAGTTTTCAGATACAATAATCATGTTCTCTCACCTTTCCTTCTCCTCCCATGGCCGCACCCTGGAACTCTATATTTTTTCAACTCCGTTGTCTAGCTGCAATTGGTAATTAGAGCTGATGATGCATGAAACAGAAGAAATGCAGATCGATTTCTTGTAGGGAATTTGAAATTGAAAGCCTAGAAAGCTGAGCTCTAACATCCAGAGCACGAATAAGATGGAATATGAGGCAGATGTTCCATCTAAAAAATATAACATCACAGTGTCACTTAATTTAGTGAGTGCCTCTTTGTCACAGCAGGGGGGACTTTTACACAGTACTGCATGCTATGATAGATTCCATGTACAGATTCAGGTTGTTTTCTTTTACTCTTTACTCCATTCTATTCAGCTGACATCAGGAGCTCACTATGCTGAAACTTACAATGTTTTGCTTTCATTACATTCTTGCCATCATGCAAGCTAGAAAAACAGTTTCATTCCCTTTGGATGTCATTACAGGACAATCACCAGACATTACCTATGAATATGATCCTATTCCCAATGATTAGAATTGCTGCTTTAGCAGTATACCCATTTCTAGCTAGGAGTGTGCTTCTAGAAACATAGAAACATGATGGCAGATATAGGCCAAATGGCCCATCCAGACTGCCCATCCACAGTAACCATTATCTCTTCCTATCCCAGGCTTTCTTGAAATCAGACATATATCTCTACCACATCTACTGGGAGACTGTTCCACGCATCTACCACCCTTTCTGTAAAAAAGTATTACCTTAGATTATTCCTGAGCCTATCACCTCTTAACTTCATCCTAGGCCCTCTCATTCCAGAGCTTCCTTTCAAATGAAAGACATCGACTCATGCACATTTACATCACATAGGTATTTAAATGTCTTTATCATATCGCCCCTCTCCTCCAAAGTATACAGATTGAGATCTTTAAGTCTCAACCTTAGTACTTAGGTTGATTTTGGGCATTTAATCAAGTATGTGTAATATACACATCCCCCTCCATATTTGCGGGTTTGGAACACACATCTTCGGTTATTCATGGTTTTCATGTGGGTGACCCACCCCTGCCTCCCGGACCTCTCCACTGTACTTACTTTGTAAAACTTAGTGTTCTAGGGGTGAAGAAGGGCAGGATCGATCCTCCTAGCTCCTGCCCTGTGCAGAACTGGGAACAAAAATGGCTGGGAACTCATGGCAGCCATTTTTGTTCCTGGCTCTCCATGGGGCAGGAGCTTAGGAAGATCACTCCTGCCCTGCTTCACTGCTAGACCGCCAGGCTTTATAAAGTAAGTACAGTAGAGAGGTCCAGGAGGCAGGGGTGAGTCAGGGTCGGTCCTATAGTTATTCATAATTTTTTTGTATTTGCGGGCTGGCTTTGCTCCTAACCCCCGCAAATATGGAGGGGGATGTGTACTTGCATACATGACAGTATAATCATGATGGAGCTTGGCTCTCGAGGATGCACAACATCTTCCTTTTCACCATTGGCTATGCTTCACTGCAGAGGGTCCTCTGTTTTAACATATAACATTTTAGGACTATGCTCTCGAACAACTCTTCCACACAAAGGAGAAATCAAACATCCTTCGCCCCCTCCCCCCCCAGTCAAAGGCATTCAGCATAAAAAAACTACATGTCGGACTACTCGCCATGCGAGCAGCGAAACTAGACAGCCATATCTCCAATATTCTGATTTCAGAACCAAACTACAGAACCTTCAGGAGGGAAATAAAAACCAGGCTGTTCAAGAAATATGTCAAGACAAACTCCTGATACAACCAATATACTCACTTCATCACCAGACTCGTGCCCTGACTCCACCAGGACCGCCCATAAATTAAAACTATCCTTCCCCTCCCTACATGGTATTCTCCACGCAGGTAAACTGGGAAAATCACTTCTTTTCAAAATCACAGGTCTCTGGAATGACCTTACTATCCCGCTGCGGAACCTGAGCTCCCTCCATTTATTCCGCAAGCAACTAAAAACCTGGCTCTTCTCTAACATGTAATTTCTTTTCCCTTACTTTTCCACTCGATTTATAAACTTATGTAAACCTTTTCCTACCCTTTCTCATTTTTAAGTTCTTGTAAACCGTGCCGAGCTCTACTTCCGTGGAGATGATGTGGTATATAAACTTAAGGTTTAGTTTAGTTTAGTTTACCAGACTCCAAATGTTACAACCAATAGTTTCCCTGTAATCTTCTGGAAATGACAAGAATGTCTTCCTTTTGCAATCCGCCTGGAACTGCAAGGTATTGGCAGAATGAAAGAAACCAGTGTAATGTTATGGAATATGTACAAGACTATGAAAGAAATACATGCTTTGGGTGGAGTGTAGAACATTTCCCCTTCAAATCTCTCCAGGCACCTGAAGGGAAATTTAACAATGTTATGTGACATGTCTTTCACAGGTCTGGTTCTCTGTGTGCTTTATTGTATGAGGGCCATCATGAAGGTTTTCAGTGGATAGCCTCTGTTGCCTGCCACTTTTGAGTGATGTTACACTTTCTAGTATGGATATTATCATGCCATTGATCTCAGATGCTTGAAAAACACATTGGTATGCATAAAGCATTCTATGGGAAGAGAAAAAGCTTGTTAGGAATAGTACAGGTGTGTTTAGGTGGTGTGTGCACAACTAGAAGCCATCTCCTTGTGATCTGACCACTCTCAATACACTCATGTAAAACTCATTGTGACAGAATGTGGGCATCATGACATGAGCCATGGTTGCAAGTAATGTTCAACTGTGCAGCTAGTCACTTTTTCTTTTGTTGTTGCACAGCCATTCTGGACTTCGCAGCAGAGGTGCTGGGAACCCTTTTCCAAGAAGTTCTGAGAGAAAATGCCATTTTTGGGGGGTAAATGAACATTATTTTGCTCTGTGCTTTGGTAATTTAAAGATTGGGGATAAAAGATAAACTGTAGATTTATTGCTAAAGAAAGTTTGCATTTAAAATAGCAAACCTTTTAACTAGTTTCCATAGTGTAAAGGCCTTTTCACCATAGTTGTAAATAAGAACTTTCTGCTAGAGATAGAAACTTAACTACCACAGAATACAACATTAACTGATAGCTTCTAGGAACAATAGCAGAGCCTAGTTCAGTTTTCATTCTCACCCACCCACCCTCCCCAACTCTCACCTGTCTCTAGCAAATCTGTTCATTTATATTAAATTATTCTAATTAGGATAACAAGAATGGGGTTTTTATTATTATTATTATATATATATATATATATAATTATATTTCATTACTTTGAGAATCAAACACTAAATAAATCACACAATATATGTCATATAAAGTTAAGGATCTTTATATTAGTCTAAAATCCTTTATACCTTAGCAAGTTTTAATTAAACAACTCAATAATATTAAGATGCAGACAACAGAGAAGCAGCGAGAGGGGTACTATCTGGTCTTTTGAACTGTGTCAAATGTATGATTATCTCCTAATTTTTTTTAGCTTTATTGGAGTGGTTCCCACTTTATGGAATATGTCATTGAAGTAGCTGCAATGGAGGAGGTCCATGGTAAGGGGGCGAACAAATATATGTTTGTCTAAGGCCAAATATAGTGTTAATCCAAATCTGCTTGATATCTCATTAAATCCTCCTTTTCAGAAAAATCTGAAACATGTTTTCTTGAGATTTTGCCTATATTCAGCAAGATAATGTCTGAGGATTTCCCCAGTGGATCCAATGAAATTATAGACTTTCTGTAGTGAATCTGTTTGAAATTTACCTGTATTCAGTTTGAAGTATAGACTTTTCATAGCCTTCTCTGGTCTGAAGGCCATAAAAAGTTCTTTATGCAGTAATTAGTAGGCTAGCATTAAATATAAGTAATCTTGAAGTAACAAAGTTAATCAACATGATCATTGACTTAGCAGTTTCCTACCCCTTTCTTACAGTCTTAACCATAATTCAGTCATGCTGTTGAGATAGCTGAATACATATTCCCCTGTATTCTATAAAGGTTGCCCAAGTTTGGGCATCTAAATTTGGATGCAGAACCCAGATCCACACACAAACTATTTAGATAATGAGCCGTAAACAAACAATTATTGATATTAATTAGGATTTGTACATGGATCTGCTTGTTTACTATTCTATAACACTGCATATCTAAATTGTCTCATGCATAACCCAAAAGGGGGCATGACCATGGGAGGGTGAGGGGTGTTCCCAGAATTTAGGTGTAATGTTATCGAATAGGGTCATTTGCCATCAGTTGAGTGCCAGAATTTACTTCTAGTACTAATCATTATTATTATTTCGATAGCGCTGCCAGATATATGCAACGCTATACAGAATCATAAAGAGGATAGTCCCTGCTTGAATAAGCTTACGATCTAAACATACAAGACAAACAAATAGGATGCCATGGATACAGTTTAGGGGAATGGTTAATTGCTGGCTAGGTTGGTGGGCAGTGGGTAATGGAGTTATGGACTGAAGGCTATATCAAAAAAGTAGGTTTTCAGTCTGCTTTTAAACAAGGTAAGGGAATGGGCATAGTGGACATACTGGATAATTTATTCCAGCCATAAGGGGCAGCTATATGAGAGGAACAAAGTCTGGAATTAGCAGTGGAGGAGAAGGGTACAGCTAAGAGCAGTTTATCTGATGAACGGCGTTCTCTGGGAGGTATATAAGGAGAGAGGAGAGAGATTGAGGAGCAGCAAAATGAACACACTTGTAGGTCAGCAATAGGAGCTTGTTTCACCAGGTTTCAGCAAGCATAAGTCCTCACACCCAAACTTGAGCACGGGAATTGGCACTATACACTATTCTGTAAAGGGCTTTCAGCATGGAGCACCCTTTATAGAATATCACTTTGCATAGATTCTTCTCAGAGCCTAGCTTTGAGTGCTATTTATAGAATCACCCCTCCCCCCTCCCCATAGCCTATAACACTGAATAATGATAAATGTAGAAAGCAATTTCTAAATACCCATATACTTGAAAATTACATTAATGCTTTTAGGCCCTGATTCTAGATTGGGGCACCTACCGATCTAGGCGCCTAACTTATTTTTATTAAAACAGCTTCATTGGTAGTGATAATTGAAAGCATCATTAATGTTTGCAATTTATGTATTTTTTCTTTTCAATCAACATTTGGCATTGTTTCTTTGTAAAATGTGGCAGGAAGTAGACAATCTCAAAGGGGTCATGCAGATCCACCTACTTATCTTAGTAGGCAGATAAGAGGATGAATACTCGTAACTTATGGATTTTAGAAAATGGTGAGGTTTTCCTCCTCTGAACTAAATATGCTTTGGGGGATGCCTTATCATGACTCAGAAAAGCATACAGTCATGCTACGAGGCCACACATAATCATAACTTGAAAAGCTTCAATATTTTGACCCATAAGAACATAAGAATTGCCGCCCAGTGCCCAGTGCCCTATTTGAGTCTAGCATTACTTGCGTATGTTCTGTTCAAGTAGGAACATATTCAATCTTGTCTTGAATCCCTGAAGGGTGCTTTCCCCTATAACAGCCTCCGGAAGAGCGTTCCAGATTTCTACCACTCTCTGGGTGAAGAAGAACTTCCTTACGTTTGTACGGAATCTTTTCCCTTCTAACTTTAACGAGTGCCATCTGGTTCTCTTCACCTTGGAGAGGGTGAACAGTCTCTCTTTCTCTATTAAGTCAATTCCCTTCAATATCTTGAATGTTTCAATCATGTCCCCTCTCAGTCTTCTCTTCTCAAGGGAGAAGAGGCCCATTTTCTATAGCCTCTCATTGTACGGCAACTCTCCCAGTCCCTTAATCATTTTTGTCGCTCTTCTCTGGACCCTTTTGAGTAGTACTATGTCCTTTTTCATGCACGGTGACCAATGTTGGACGCAGTATTCCAGGTGGGAGTATACCATGGCCCAGTATAACTGCATGATAACCTTTTCAGATCTGTTTGTGATCCCCTTCTTTAAACTTACTGAAGCATTGTCTAATTAAAAGCTCCTTGAAAACTTGTCTGCCTTATCAACTGCCTTGTCTGCCTTGTAACTTGTTGCCATTTTTGTGAACTGAGAATTTTTCAGCACAAACTATAAATAAAGAGCAAGAATTTTAACAGGGAAATGTGCTCTGCCAAGTTGTGGTTAAATGACAAAACGTAATGAACAGCACTGGAATGGAATGCAGCATCTTCTTGCCAAGGATCATTTTATTGAACTTATCCAGGTTTTTGGAGTGAAATACTTGATTAATAAAAGGTAAAACTGAAATATAGTAGATTCTGTGAGAGTCAAAGTATATACATACATGTATAGTCTTTGAAGAAACCACATGAAAGTGCATGTTGTGACATACGGATTTATATAATCTACCCTAGTGCAATATGCTGTATCAAAAAACTCAGGATCATTAAGTAGAATTTAATTCAGGTTAGCTGTCACATAGTTTTGATTAATTGGGTAACAACTAATCCAATTTTCAGCATCACACAAAACTTGGAATAATTTATCATTTTTTTTTAAGGAATCTAATTCCAGTGACAAAAAAAATGGAGCTTATGTTCAATGGCGGGAGGAGGGGAGACAGACATCCCTGCAGAGCAGATGGACAGCTCTACAGGGAATTTGATTTTGGTTTTGTCTTACCACCTCTGATATATTTCTTATTGGCAGATAATACGGGACTCATTTCCTAGACATTTTTCTAAGCTATTCATCTAAGCTATTCATCTGCAGTACATCTAAATCCCAAGAGAGGCATGTTGGGGGGGGGGGGGGGGGAGGGTGGTGTGTTTTAGGTGATATTAGGGTGGGATTAGGACTTGGACATTTTGCAGCAATAATCAAACATTTCACAAAACATCCAGGGCACCATTTAGATATTTGGAGCTAGACCTGTGGAAATTTTGGTGCGCCTTATGAAGCGAAGGTAACTTTTTTAAACACCCCCATCCACCCTGTTGTACCTTTTTACAATGTCCCACTTGTTGGGGGTACACGGGCTGACTGCTGCCTGCTCCCAGTGCTGCTCCCCGCCCGCCTGCTTGCCACCGCTGCTCCTAATCCCTGCTCACCACCACTGCTCCTGCTTGCCGCCACTGCGCTGCAACTCCAGGAAGGGAAGGGAAGAGCCAGCATGCAACGATTGCACGTCACCAGCCACAAGCCTTCTCCCAACGTCAGAATTCTGACGTTGGGAGAAGGCTTGTGGGCCGGCAATGTGCAATTGCTACACGCTGGCCCTTCCCTTCCTTTCCTTGAGTTGCGGCGCAGCGGCGGCAGACTGGGGTCAGAGGAGGAATCAGCGGAGGGTAGGCAGGCTTCAGCTTGGCAGGGAGGGAGGAAGGTAGTTTCCAGCATGGCAGTGGACCAGGGCCAGAGGAGGAAGAATCAGCAGAGGGTAGGCAGGCTTCAGCATGGCAGGGAAGGAGGAAGGTAGTTTCTGGTGCAGCAGGGAGGATGAAGAACTAAGGCTGGAAGGCAGTGAGGGGGAGAAGGCACAAACTCGGGACATGGTAGGGAGGTAGGTCGAAGAACAAAGGCTGGAAGGCAGTAAGGGGGGGGGGCACAAACTTGGAACATGGGAAGGAGGGAGGGAATAGAAAAGGGCAATTGTTGGGCCTGAGGGAAGAAAGGAAGGAAGGAAGGAGACTCATGAAATCACCAGACAACAAAGGTAGGAAAAATGATTTCATTTTCAATTTAGTGATCATAATGTGTCAGTTTTGATAATTTATATCTGCTGTGTGTATTATTTGTATACTTACTCCTTGCTTTGTAATTCTCCTGGAAATGTCCAGACTATCAATTGTAACTTGCTATATACATGATTCTTAGTATTGTAACGCTCCTGGAAATGTCCAGACTACTAATTTGTAATCTGCTTAGAACCGGAAGGCACAAGCGGAATAGAAATCACTAATGTAATGTAATGTAATGTAATGTGTATATGAAAAATGAAAGGAACAGCCTGGCAGGGGAGGGGAGACAGGGTGCAGAGCCTGGTATATATTAGTACACAATTTGGTTCAGAATGGGTTTTTTTCTGTTTTTCCTACTCTAAATCTAGGGTGCATCTTATGATCCGGTGCATCTTATGGAGCAAAAAATACGGTATCTGGAGTAGACTGGTTGTCAGTACAGTGGACTCCAAAGAGATCCAAGCCCATATGTCATCCTAACTTGTACATTTGTTTTAGGAAAGTGTGAACCTACTGTACTGACATATAGGTGATACCTGCAGGCATAAGGGCTATTGAGGTGGTAGACAGTTGGGTACAGTTGGTTTTGGGTGAGTAAGGGGGTTATGGTAGGATATGTAACTGGAACCCTTCATGTTCTGCTGGCATGTCTGTGTTGCCAGTCTACTATAAAGGCTGGCCCCTCCTACATTTAAATGGTTTGTTCTTATGTTTTCCATTTGGACTTTTTTTTTAAATTACCAAAAAAAGATTGTTGCACTAAGGACAAGTCTAGAAAGGTCAATTTTGAAAAAAAAGATGGACATCTTATGGTTTTGAAAATAGGTATGTTCTCTACCTAATTTTTGGACATGCTTCATAAAACGTCCAAAGTTGGACTTAGGCCCAGATACAGTACAAATTGTGATTTTGAGTCAATGAGGGCCTTAAGTCCCTCCCACTGCATCCCAAGATGCATTGGGAGGGGAAAGGCCTGTCATTCTGAGTGCATGACCCTGTAGTCAAGAAAGAGTGGGCTTACCTCCTGCTGATTTGTCAGGGGAGTCCGGAGATGTTGCAGGGGATGTTAGGGGGGGAGTCAGGAGATATTGGGGGCTAAGGCATCTAAAATCATTTGCAAAATCATTTGCAAACATTGTCATATTTTATCCATGCATGAGGTATTTCAACAGGGACCTTGTATGGCTTTTCCAAACCTAAGAACTTAGCAAATCATCTAGTGAGAACATGATATTCTGCTCAACCTTCTAGTCGCCAAGAGATAGGGGGTCACAACTCTTGTGGACAATGTTCTGATGTACTACCTCTCTGAGTTGTAACACCCTGGTTCATCCAAATAGTGGTAAAAAATACAGATTGTACCACCAGACAACATGCAGATCAACATGGGTGGTATATGTCATCTTCTGCCCGTGTGACCTGATGTATGTTGGGCGCACAATGAGACAAGTAAAAATCAGACTACTGTAACATAAAAGGAGACTACATACTACAGTAGCTACAGTGCCTATGATGCCCCACTGCATTGAAAAGGGTCATACTTTTGATGACCTGAGGTGGCTAGTCATTAAGCAGATTCCGGACACCTATGAGGGAGATAGAAAGGCCCGAATACAGCTGAGGGAACAATATTGGATTTTTTAACTTAATACAGTTATACCTAATGACCTTAATGAATGCATTAATTGGAACACCATAATTTAGCTGTCTGCTCTCTTTGTTTTATACTGAAGAACACTTGTAAAGGATCTATAAAATTGTCCTTTAGCCTCTGTTTGCTGTGGTGTGAGGTTCTTTTTGTTGAAGCCTTTTATTAAGCTCCCAATATTTTTGGATCTGTTAACAGAGATTACAGTGGGGCTCCTTTTCTCTTTCTCCTTTTTTTAAGGGGAATTGAACCTTTTTCACATTTTTACCATTGTGTAAGCTTTATTATGTGAACAAGAAAGCTTGTTGAAAGGGATGCCACAGGAACGTACTTAGAGTGGTGACAGCATCCTCTCCTTTCAGACTTCACAGTACCATTGATTGAGTGGTAATTCCATTTCAGATGTGGACTTTATACTGAGATTTTGGCTCCAGATAAGCATCTCTACATTTCCTGGACAAGGCGGAGACCATTCTGAAACTAAGCTCTGTTGAACCGCAGCAGTTAAACAATTGAAAATTAAATGGCACAGTCAAAAAGTTCCTGCTATTGCATGGGTTACCGGGATGCTGTCTGCAGATGAAAGAAAAAGGACTTTCCCAAGATAAGTACTGTGATTAGTGTAGCCTCTTTCAATCACTAGTACACATTGCTTTATTAATTCACTTTATGTTATTTCACAAAAACACACATGATGGTGTGTAATCAAGGACTGCAATAAAACCTTGGGTTTTTCAATGTATGAGCCTCTGAGCTTGGACTTTGTACATAGCTCTCTTAGCTCGTTTGAACACACTGAGGGTACATGTTCATTTAAAAATTTATTGGAGTAATTGGTTCTCTTTCGTGGGTGAGTTCCCAGAGTACTAACGCAAATCATGTCGGGGATTTTCTTTACTCAGATATTTGACGTGTCCCTTTATTGGGTTTTTTGTTAAGACTGATTCAGCTGATCCTGGAAGGGGAATCAACAATCAGCTGAGCCGGTTAGGACTGCATCAAAACTGGCTCAGCTGATGGGGATTCCCCTGCTGTGATCAGCTGATGGCCTTTCAGACAAGGTAGTTGGGTAAGTCTGAAAAACTTGCTTTTGTGAGTTTTTCATGTGAACGTTTTTATATTTGAGAATGGCCAAAAAGGATAGATGTACTAAGGACCAAAACATAGGTCATTCTCAAAGATAGACGTCTGGCTGTTTTGAGAATGGACATTTTCTCAACAGGATTTCTGGTCATTTTTTCCTAAAACATCCAAATTAGACTTAGACGTCCTATTGAAAATGCCCTTCCATGTATGTTAGTTTGTCATCTGCCTTGGATAAAGGTGGAATATAAATTAATAAACCATGCTGTACCTACATACAGATAATGTCTGCAGGCATAAGGGCTATTTTTGTGGTGTACTAATGGATACAGTAAGTTATGTGTGGGTTTTGGAGGTCTCACCATACAATATAAGCAGGTTATGGTGATGTGTACCTAGGAATAGGTTGATCTATACAAGAAACCATTTCTAAACATCTAGAACTTACCAGTTTTTAAGCTGGTGGGGTAGATTATAATCCAAAAACAAAAATCAAAAAATTAACAACCACAGGTTCCAAAAATCAAAACAAAATCATAAAACTGTAGGTGTAAGACTGGAAAAATATGTCAATTATCTCTTCTGGAAGAAGGAAAGCTTCAGATCAGGTGTCCATTTTCATATGCCATTGGCCATTCAGCTAATGTGGACAACAATTTCAATCACTGGCCATCCTCCACCACCCTTAATTAATGTGCAAAAATCATGCTGTACAAACTTGCATTGATAATATATAAATAATATCAAAAGTGTAAGACATTATCTTGATAATATCAGGCAACTTGTTTTAGATTCATTCTGATTCTGACGAGCTCGTTTCGCAATATCTTCCTCAGAGAATCAGAGAAACCATAAAGTATTTGCAATAACAAAGCTGTATCCCTACAGCTCACACAGCCCATGTCACCTTACATATCCTTAATAATAGCATTAGAGGTTTCTACGATGAGCTGGTAAGGTAAATGCTCCAATGTTCATAGAATTCCAATGAATGTCGGAGCATTTACCTCAAAGAACAAGCAATAAAAAGAGGCACTGGAGATGTCAAAATCAAGTGGTGGTCATATGTCCTTTAATGAAAATAAAACATCTAAAAAATATTAAACAAACAAAGTCCCAGTCCCAACTAGGATCTAAGTTTCAGCGACAACATCACCTTCCTCAGGGGACAATAGAGCATTTACCTCACCATCCCGCAGTTGAAACCTCCACCACAGCTTTATAATAAGATTCCCAAGTAATCTAAGGTCCTTCCAAAATTGACCAATGTTATAGATGATGTAATTCTCTTGAAAAAATAAAAAAAAAGTTTTGATTGACAACAAATATGTTAATTGTAATATATGGCAAAAATGTAATATATGGTTTGTTAGCCAACTAATTTTGAATGGGTCCTTTAAATCTTTCACACATATTGTGACAGGGAGAGCCCTGTCATGCTGGAAGAAACCCTGCAGTACTCTAAAACTATCCCTAAACCTACCCCTAGATGCAAGCAGGTTAGGGAAACTGCCCTGCAGAATTTATCCCTAGTGAAAGGCAACCTAAAAGGGGCCTGATTATACTTGCCTAGTTCTAATGTAGGGAATGCTAAAAGCAAAGAACTACAAGGACCAGCAGTGATTGCAAACCCCACAAAGGGACTAGCTCCTGCAATCAACTCTGCTGGGGGCAGGGTTAATGAGTAGTGAAGCTATCCAGGCTCATTAGCAAAGCACCAGAGAACCACAGGTGTTTTGAGGGACAATCAGCCCATTCTAGGGAAAAGGGTGTGTTCTCTAGGCCAAGGGAGGCAGAGACAGAGGCAGCCACAAGCTTACAGGATACCTGAACCCTTGGCGAGAAGCAGACCTGTGCTAGCCCGGATCAGGAGACAGAAGCCAGCATCCCCCACAGAAAGAAAGGAATAAATCTCAGGACTGAAACTTCTAATTATTTTTCTGAAGGTAATAATGAATTTGATACAGAAATGCCAGAAGAAATGCTTACAAATGATGTTGAAATGGAACCTGAGGAGTCATGCTTATTTGAGAGCATGATTACAGTAGAGTAGAGTTTGGGGAAAATAAAAATGCTGTTTCTGATAAGGTGGTGTTACCTCACAAAACAGAATACCAGAAGAGTTAAGAATTACTGCCTCTGATTGAAGTAAAAATACCAGAAGGATCAGGATTTACTACTTCTGATGTAATTAAGAATAACAGAAGAGTTAAGAATTACTGCTTCTGAAGTTTCATAATCACAGGAGAACTGTGGGGAACCTGTCCAAGTAGTGCAAGCAGGTTGCAGGTTTCAGGACTTGAAATTGAAAAGTTATTTTTGTGTTTTGCTTGAACTTTAGTAGTGAATAAAGCATGGCGGGCTAACAGGCTATTTAGCCACCATGAGAGTTTTTGTTTTGTATGTTTTGGAATTGCACTACAATATAAGACCAGAAAATAAAGTTATCTTAAAATTCACACTAAACACCTGTACTGGACCTTTTTATTTTAATGCAGATACCCCTTTACCTCTCCATGCCTTATTTAACTGCTCGGCTGAGGCTTGGATGACCCAGGTCAGGGCTTGGGCTACTACAGTCCAGATCTTACCAGGTCACAATATTCAATCAGATTTCACTTTCTTCATTCTCAATTTCTGTGTTGGTATCAACTAAGGAATGCTCTTACATGTACAAATTAGGACTTATCTTTAATTAGTCAATCTAGCATTCTAAACAATGCTAACAAAGGTCCATGCCTCAGTTTGTTACAAAACTTTCCAATCAAGCCACAAGAATTGTAATAAAGGCACTCAACAAGAATAGGTAAATGACATTAAAGAGCATATTTCACAATCTCAATTGTGTCTGTTATGCCTTTTTTATGTCCTGTGCCTATGGGTGTGCTGACTAGAAAACCTGTGAGCAACAGCCCATACCAGATGATATTACAAGAATGGGAGGGAAAGTTGGTCATTTTCTGATCTGCTTGGTCTTCAGGATCTTCTTTTCCATCATTATGCCGCAGCTAGTATCTCCTTAGGGACAGGCATGCAGATATAGGTACCTATCACCCACTCTTTCTTGAACATTTTAATGTGTGCATTAATTTTTATTGTCTAAGTTTCTAAGGGGAGGAAGTTATCCACATGGGGTGCCATTAAGACATGTTATTTTGCTGCTAACTCCAATTATTAGTATTAGGTCTCATTGCATAAAATGGGACCAGTGTTGAAATAATACGAGTTAGAGTTAAATAACTTGTCTTAATGGTAGCCCATGTTGTTACTATGCCCTAAAACTCTTATTTCAAGACAAAGAGCAGGCCTTTAATACTTAGGCTATGAGTCATTTTAAAAGTTTTAGGGGATAACTACAATATATAACAGAGCACTAACATTTGAGTGCTGCAAGGCTGCATGGTAGGAACCTATTCCACTTTTCACTTTCACTTTGAGTGGATGCGTAAGATTGTTGCCAGTATAGCAATCAGGCTTCTAACAGTGTCTTAGTTACCATTGATTGGGTTTTTTGCTAAGATACATATGTGATAAGTTGCGCTTCATTGGATACAAGACCCCTGAGGCAGGCCTTACGGCCAAAACACATATGTATCAAGTCTTAGCAGTAAATAAACAGATTAAGTATCACAGGTCACCTCTTTTGTCTTCTTTAGTTCTACCCTGAGGAGGTAGAATCTCCTGTATTCATGTATACGAACCTATTCCATAACAGAACAAAGACACCTAGTGTAACTCAGTATCAGTGCACCTAACAATTAGGTGCCTAGACTTACTTCAGACACAGAGCTGGTATAAAAATGTGTGTGACTATGGCAGAAGCAAGAGTGAATTGCAGAATTCTGTAAGTTATCCTGCAAATTCTATAAATGGCACCTAAAAAAATTGGTGATGACCAGAACGATGCACTGGCCATATATAGAATCATCCTTAGTGCATGTACGCATGACTAACATTTAAGCCAATGAAAATCAGGCCTAAATACCTAAATTGTGCATGGATTGGGTATATTTCATAACAGTGCACCTAACTTTTAGGAAGGCGCATGATCCACCAATGCTCCTCCCTGGCCATGCCCTCTTTTGGGATTCACATCCTAGAATGTGCACACACCACTTTATAGAATGTTGTATACATAACTTCTAATTAGTACCAATTATTACCAATTACTGGTTAATTGCCAGTAATCAACACTGTTCAGCTTTTTAAACAATTATTTTATGCATGCAAATTGGCAGTGTACACTAATTTGCATATGCAACTTTGGTTGCACTAGATAGAATCTGGGCCTTTGTGCATAAGTAGGAGCCTACCCATGCTCTGCAATGAGCAGACCAAACAAATATATGGAGCACAAGAAGTGCTGCATCAGAGGCAAAGCCAAATCAAACTAACAACCAAATGTTGCATCAGAGGCAAAGCCAGATGAAACCAACAATCTTAAAAATAAATAATAAACATATGCATACTAATGAATTCAAATAAAAACACATAATATCAGAAATACAAGCATATGCTTTAAAAGATTAAGAACATATGTGTAATAGCATATATGTATATAAACTAATTAAACATCTATAGAACATAATTATAAAAATACATATAAAAAGAAGAACCATGCTCTGCCCTTGTCTATAACCTCCCCCCCTTGCAAATAGTTGCTATGCAAAATAGATGCTTCCTTACAGAATAGCACAGATTGAATATTGGCATATAACCATGTATGAGTGTACATTTCTGTATGCCAGTATTCTAAACATTCAACAAAACAAAAGGAAACCAATAAATCTGCATTGAAGACACAGCAACGTACCCCCCCAAAAAAGAACTGCAGGGAATATACAAGGTTCAAGAACTTTTATTCAAGTCAATAAAAAGTTGATAAAAAGTTGTATTTCCAAAATCGGTCCTCGATTTTGAAGGGCACGGACCCGACACGGTCCATGTTTCTAAAAAAACTTCTTCCTCAGGGGTCCGTGATTCTCAGTACATTAGTATACAAGAACCATATGGAATACAGAAATTGAATATAACTCTCTGAAGAGACAGGCAGTTAAAAACTCCTGTCAAAGGAATTGCTCGGTGAAAACGCTGGTAGCAAAATTGAAAAGATGCTGCGGGATCTTGCGATGTATAAAAAAAAATGCGTGCTATGCAAAATAGATGCTTACTTACAGAATAACACTCAGGTTGAATATTGGCATATAACCATGTATGAGTGTACATTACTGTATGCTAGTATTCTAAACATTTACATGTACAGTACATGCTAGCACCTAGTATATAGAAAAGCCTTTACTTGACAATAAAATAAATAACCATCTTTTCCTCTATATAAAAAGTTGTATCTAGAGAAGAGTAAAACACAATGGAGGAACTTGCAATAATGGTGCCTTTTTCTAGAGCTATATGATATCTCCAATTGCTTTAAAAATCCTTCAGCAAGACCCAGTATAATGCAGAGAAAAGATTTACTACAGTTTTCATGGTGACTTTCTCTGTTGCCTGAGTAGAATATGCTGACATCGCTATAGTCAGTAGCTCGTGACAGACAAAAATAATTTTTCAACTTAGCTGTAAATTTGTAGAATGGACTCTGCTAATGTGGTGAAAGCTAGCAGCCTGATGGAATTTAAATGTGAGATTAGATGATTATTTATGCCTCAGAATGGAATTATGTGATTAACTAGGCAAGGGTTATAGTACAGGGTCAATCTGCTGGATGTTAGATGGATCAGGATTTAATTTGATTTCTGTCACACCCTCTTCAGGTTCAGAGATTTTGTTCAGGATTCTGTGTCTTTTCCTAGGGCACTGCCTGAGTTAAAGAAGGACTAGAGCAGCTGGAATTCTTAGATTTTTCTGAGATTGACTTTGCATAACTTAAATAACCTGTAACGTGGAAATATATTGTCCCTCAGGAAACCCCATCTCCAGAATTATTTTCCTGAATTCATAATTAGCATTGCATTTAATACTGTGCCATTGTGCTCAGTTAAATATGAACTAGGTTTTTCTAGGTTGAAATACTTTCCTAAAATACTACAATTTCAAAGATGCTTATTTTAAAAGCACTGTTTGGGTTTTAGATGTCTTTAAACTAGCATGAACATCTAAACATCAGTTTCACAAAACTGGGATATACAGTACATATCTCCAAGCTGCTCTGTTGAAAAATGAGCTTGGTGGCATGTAAGTGCATTTTGCAATGTTGGATGTCTGCCAACATTCCCTCTTATTGGCAATGGCTTAATTTGCTCCATCAGTTGGCAAGTTGGGAAGCGAGGGATGTTTGAGGGAAGTAGAAGGGGAGACCTCGGGGTCTTATTTGGGGCAGTTGCATCCCCGAGGACGTAGTATTTTGCTTAATGAGCTCTGATGAGTTAATGTGGACTTTAGAGTCTTGCTGAATGATTGGTTTGGTTGTGTGTGTGGGGGGGAGGGGGCTCTGGGTGGGGGGAAGAGTTTGGGCGAGTATTGTGGGGATACAAAACTATTTGTTGTATTTTTGATGTATTCTGGTTCTTTTGCTGAACACTGATGTGATACTGTGGCCTTAGGCAACATATCACTGATGTGATATGTGGTATCTGTTGTTATCCATAACAATTGTTGAAACTTAAAACTGAAATTTGTGCATTTGGCAAGGGAGCAGAATCTGGGCATATTTTGGGTGGGTTTACTGTGGGCCTAAAAACAAACACATATTTCCCTTATCAGAAAGAGAATGCACATCCAAATCCAGAAAGACTGGCATTGGGAATTATACCTGCTACCTGAAACATCTATGTTTCAGAAAAGTGCTCCACTGTAGATATATGGGGAGGTTACCCTGAAAAGTAAAACTGGCAAGGGATACCAGGCTCTATGACAGCAGTAGAGCATTTTACCGTGGGCTGACAAGTTAAATGTTCCGCTCTACTGCTGCTTGATAAAAGGATCCTTATGTTTCTAAAATAGCAAACATAATGTTTGTTTTATGAAACATAAATGTTATGTTGCTGTTCCAAAACATAAAAAGTAGAAAACAAACAGTGAAGGAAGACCCTGGTGCTCAATGTCTTTTATTGATATATCGTGACTCGACACGATTGTGTTTTGGCCCAACTGGGTCTGCCTCAGGAGTCTATTAGAGTAATGTGATACCTACTAACTTCATAAGAATGATAACATAGCACCTAGCCTAAGCATAAGCATTTATGTGTTTGCTTTGACCTGTTGATATTTTAGACATTTTTGTTTCTAATATGTCTATGTTCCTTTTACATATAGCCAACATATGCTAAATGTTGGCAAAGACCTATGCAGTCCAAATCTGGCCAAACAAGGTGGTCATAGTTGTATATGGCACACTTCAAAGGTTCTACATCATCAAGATTTAAACACTGGTATATGTGGAGGGGCATTTTCAAAAAAAGTCCAAGTCCAACTTGGACGTTTCTAGCTGAACGTCCAAAGTTAGAAGTACAAAAATGGCCATTTTCGAATGGCAAACTGCTGGTATGTCCAAATCTAATTTTTTTTAAAATTGTCTACTTAGACGTCTTGGCTGCCAGGACATCTAAGCCACTAGAACGTCTATCTTTAAACCCCATTTTCGATCATGTAAACAACCAGGTTAAAAATGTCCTAATCCTGACCATTTGGATATGGGTGGGGCCAGCATAGTAATGGACTGGCCACATAAACATCCAAAGTGTGCCAGCTCTATATCTCACCATAGACCCCTTATAATTTAGGGTAAGCCCCCCAATCCCCCCCCAAAAAAAAAAAAACCCCAACAACTACTATACCATCCAGTGTGCTACCCCAATAGCACTTAAGGCTGCCAGTGACACCTATATAGCAGTATAGTAGGGAGTGGAGGGGGCTGGGGGGGGATCAGTGGGTGTGAGGGAGGGAGAGAGAGGGGAATTGTATTCTCTCTGTTGGTTCAGCTGATCATGGAAGGGGAATCCATGATCAGCTGAGCCAGCAGTTCAGGGTTATGGTCAGTGATTTTTATCATAAAGCATATGGGAACAGACTGAAACTTAAGAACATAAAAACAACCATACAAGATCAGACCAATGGCCTATCTAGCCTAGTATCCTGTTTGTACAGTGGCCACTACAGGTCACAAGTACCTGACAAAACCCCCAAAAGTAGCAACTTTCCATGCTACTGATCCCAAGGCAATCAGTAGCTTTCCCCATGTCTGTCTGAATAGCAATTTTGGAGTTTTCCTTCAGGAACTTGTCCAAACCTTTTTTTAAAACCTATATATGTTAACTGCTGTTACTACATCCTCTGTCAAGGAGTTCCAGAGTTTAACTATTCTTTGAGTAAAAAAAAAATTACCTCCTATTGGTTTTAGAAATATTTCCCTGTAACTTTATTCAGTGTCCCCTTGTATTTGTAATTTTTGATGGAGTAAAAGACTGATTCACTTGTACCCATTCTACACCACTCAAGATATTATAGACTTCAACCATATCTCCCCTCAGCTTTCTCTTTTCCAAGCTGAAGATCTCTAACCTCTTTAGTATTTCCTCATATAAGAGTTCTATCTCCTTTATCATCTTGGTTGATTTTGAATCTTTTCTAATTCTGCTAGATCTTTTTTGAGATAATGCAACCAGAACTGAATGCAATACTCAAGGTGAGGTTGCACCATGGAGTGATACAGAGGCAATATTTACAGTATTCTATGGAAGAAAGGCAGGAAAGGGGAAATAGAACATAGAAAGAGCTATTTTTGGCCTCACAAATGGCCTCTTGACCCTTTAACATTTCTCATTTAAAGTCCCACAGTTTTGTTTTATTAGTTTTCTGATTGGTGCCCTGCCATTCTCGAACCGGTGACCCACAGATTCAGGAGCAACAATCTTTCCAGAGGAGTTATTCTAGAAAGAAGCATTTAAACAAATCTGAGTCATAAATGCAAAGGAACCAAGGGCTCCTTTTATCAAGCCGCGCTAGTGGGGGTTAATGCACGCGACATTTCATCATGTGCTAACCCCTGCGCTGGCCAAAAACTACCGCCTGCTCAAGAGGAGGCGGTAGCGGCTAGCGCAGCCGGTGGTTTAAAGTGCGCTTTTACGCGCGATAAACCGCTAGCGTGGCATGATAAAAGGAGCCTCATGTCTCTTTCAACTAATAAGAAGCTTTGGAATAAGTAGCATTTGATGAAGATGAAAGATAACAGTCAGGAGTAAGCTAAGGAAATCATTGGTTGCCGTACCTTAAGAAGGACATGGCGTTATTCGAGAGGGTTCAGAGGAGAATGAGACGTCTGATAAAAGGGATGGAAAACCTGTCATGTTACTGAGTGAGAGTACCCAAGAAAGGGACTTGGGGGTAATAGTGGACAAGACCATGAAGCCATCTGCACAGTGCGCAGCGGCCGCTAAGAAAGCGAATAGAATGCAAGGTATAATCAAGAAGGGTATTACAACCAGAACGAAAGAAGTTTTCCTGCCATTCTATCGGGGGATGGTGCGCCCGCATCTGGAATACTGCGTCCAATATTGGTCGCCATACCTAAAGAAGGATATGGCGATACTCGAGAGGGTTCAGAAGAGAGCAACACGTTTGATAAAAGGTATGGAAAACCTTTCATACGCTGAAAGATTGGAGAAACTGGGTCTCTTTTCCCTGGAGAAGAGGAGACTTAGAGGGGATATGATAGAGATTTACAAGATCATGAAGGGCATAGAGAGAGTAGAGAGGGACAGATTCTTCAAACTTTCGAATAATAAAAGAACAAGAGGGCATTCAGAAAAGTTGAAAGGGGACAGATTCAAAACGAATGCTAGGAAGTTCTTCTTTATCCAATGTGTGGTGGACACCTGGAATGCGCTTCCAGAGAGCATAATAGGGCAGAGTACGGTACTGGGGTTCAAGAAAGGATTGGACAATTTCCTGCTGGAAAAGGGGATAGAGGGGTATAGATAGAGGATTACTGCACAGGTCCTGGACTTGTTGGGCTGCCGCGTGAGTGGACTGCTGGGCATGATGGACCTCAGGTCTGACCCAGCAGAGGCATTGCTTATGTTCTTATTCTTTATAGAAAGGGCTATGAATTCAAGGAACAGCCTCCTGGTAGAGGTTGTGGGGATGAAAATTGTATCTGACTTCATGGGACAAGCATATAATATTTCTAATGGATAGGAAAGAATAAGCAGATGAGCAAACTGGATAGACTTATGATCCTTTTCTTTCTTTCTCTGTTTTTCCTATTTTATTTTTCTGTTTCAGTTTTTGATCCTAACTTTGCTTATTGAAGACCTTCCTTCATTTGCCCCCACAATTTATTTGTTTTTCTCTGTTCTTTTATTATTTCTTATTCTTTATCTCTCTTGTATTCTGCACCTTCTCTCTATCTCTGTTATCCCTCTTTCATCTCATGCACAGAACAGAGTGAAAAGATAAGAAAAAGAAATAGAACTAAGTGAAAAAAGGCCCTATTGCACTTTCATCTTAGTCTATGTTGTCTAGTTAAAAAATAAAAAAGCAAGAGTAGCACCAGGATTGATGGACACATCAGACCAATATGACAAAGTACCTTGATGGTTCCCATTAAGGGCTCGGTCTCTTGGCTCATGGGTTTTGAACAATGTGGACTACTCATCAAGTTAAAATTCTCCAGGCTGGGAAGTGCAGAGGCCAAGATTTAATAGAGAGGGAGACAAAGCTGCTTCTGAATTGACTTTGTTCACTCCAAAAAATAAGAAAAGTAATTTTGCTGTGTCTATGGAATTAGTCCTTATACTATATTCTATGTTGACTATAAAGGGACTATACTTTGAAACTATTTCATCAGACTCACTGGGTTTCTTATCTCTTTAACCTTATGTGCTTTTACTCCCTAAATGTGGGATTAATAATTCTGTTTGCACACCCACTACACCATACACGCACACATCTTTTCTTAAGTAAAATCACTGCTAGAGGTATTTTATAGTTTCCCTTTAACTTATCATCATATATGTAATAATTTAACAATTAATTTGTCACTCACCAAAATATATAGTTCTTTTTTGTATTTTATTGCATCCCTACCTGGTATGTTGATTTGCCTCTAGCTATATAACTCAGGTGCTGCACTAATATAAAAATGGAATACATAATCTAATAGTGCCTAGAATTCTAACACAGTGTGCAAAAATTGAGATGTACTAATAGGTTTCTCTTGGTTTATCTACATGAGAGAATGATGAATTAATTGAAGATCCTGAAAAGAAGGAGATACAATCGGACAAGTTATATAACAAAAGAGCTAGATTGCTACAGATTTCGAAGAGCCCAAGGCAAGATGATTATAGGCAAGCCATGATTCAACACTGGACAGACAGTTTTGGAGAAGGTTAATGTCAGGGGTAGAGTAAGCTATATGATGTAGAAGCAAGATATCATCTGTGTAGTAAAAGGCACTGATCCCTAATGACTGAACAATTATAGCTAAAGGGCTTAGGGAAATGTAATAGGGGTTCCAACACTGAACCATCCCACAGGAGATTTTGTGCATGGAAGAGAAGGATTTCTGAAATGAAACTTTAAAAGAGAACTCACAGAGAAATGGTTTGAACCAATTATGAACATAACATGATAAGCCAATATCAGCAAGCCTCGATAGTGAAAAGGTCATCACTGAGATCAAGGAAGAGTAATCTAATCTAATCTTTTCTATACCTATACCTTTATAGGTTCAAGATGATTTATAAGCAAGAGAACCCATGTAAGAGCATGGGGAACTTACAATTAAAGGTTACCACATTCGTATGATTTAACAGTTCTTTGGAAGAGAAAAGATAGTTCTCCCTTGTTGATTTTAAGATTTCAGTTTGTCATAATTATTATGTTTGGTTTTAAATCATGTGAACTGTTTAGTTCTTAAGCAGTTTAGAAAAAATTAAATAAATAAATATTGGTTTTACAATAAATTTGTTATACATATTGAACAGAGATTTCAACATAGGTAGAGATGAATTACAACCATTTTTTTTTTTTTTACAGTTTGGATATTGAGCACAGCGGGAATGGTGTTAATAGATTTGTTACAAGATTAGCGGAATTACTGTAATCGACAACAGTCTGGTAGGGGTTTGGGATGACAGTTGTATTCATAGTCATTGGAGTTGTCCATTAGTCATTGCTGTGGTGAGGTTCAAACAGGTTGCAGTAGAGGTGTGTTTATAGGCTTCTTCTGAATTTTATGTGACAGGATTCATTTCTTGTGTTGGTAGGTAGACTGTTCCAGATTTTAATAGTGACATAGGTGAATAAAGAGTTGAATATTTGTTTCTATTTGATTCCTCTAGGAGAAAGGAGTATCATTAGCGAGGTATTGACAAATTTTATCAAAGAGAAGTAAAGTTCTGAGAAGATATGAATTAATATCTTGGATGAGTTATAGTTGTTTGCATGGTATAGAATGCAGGAAGTTTTAAATGAGATTCGAGAGGATATTGGCAACCAGTGAAATCTGTGAAACACTGCCAGAACATTGTTGCCCCAAATCAAAAACTCACTGAATTTTGCATTAAAGGGCAGTTAGCATTATTTTAGTGCTTAAACTTGAAAGGAGAGAAATAGGGAAAAGGAGAAGATTTTTAGAAAATTGTCTGTTCTCCTTATCAATGCTTGCTGGATGGCTTCTGGATTGCGATATTACTGCTTGAGCCTGTCACACATTCCTTCCAGGCCTCAGGTGTCATCATGCTGAAATGCATCTTTCAATCTCTTTATCTTCCCCAGCAAAGACACCAAATCATAATATTCTGATAACTCTAGATGCTTGGACTAGTAGAATGTCTAAATCACACAGGAAAAGCCATTCCAGCAGGTCCTCGTCAGCCTCCATGGCTACTAAACTGCATATGGAAGCAGAATCTATGAAAACAAAGGTTCTCTTTAGCCAACAAGTGGCTATAGAAACACAGAAATTAAGACTAGAGGAACAATAGAAAAAAAAATCAGAAGCAGCAGCAGAGGCTGCTGATGCTGCATATAGAAAAGCAGAATTAGAAAAGGCAGTGGCAGAAGCAGCAGCAGCAGCTGAGACTGTGGATGCTGCTTGAAAGAAAGCAGAATTAGAAGAGGCAGCAGCCACCAGAGTTTGCAAAAAGGCGGAGCTAGATATTGCCTTGAAGGTGCTTTAACAAAAGAAAGATGCAGCCACCACTAAGGCTCAGATTAAGATATTAGAGGAAACCACAAGGACTAAAGGCAGGGAGAGTCAACTTAGCCATATCATAGCGGAAAATTCTGTCCAGCGCACAACAACCTAAGTACAGGCCTATGCCTCAGTGGAAGAGAGCAAACAATCACAGTCTGACTCAGAAGAGTCACTGAATTCAGGGAAAAACATGTTCCTCTGCAGAAGAATTCAGTTTACCATGGAGACAAAATGCCATTACAGTGATCTATAACAAAACCAATGGCTCCAATGTTCACTTAGAGTTTACAGAACACCTTTTCAGTTTATACTCTAAGATACAATATCTAATACTCTTAGAGTATTACAGTGATCTATACATAAGCACAAACACAGCTGCACTGCTATTGGCTCTTGCTCTAGGAAGGCACAATGAGCGAAATGCTTCATTACAAACAAAAGTTCTGGTGCCATACAGAAGCTGAGCTCAAGTAAGACTGAGCAGCCACACCCAACTAAATATACTGTGCTTAAGCAAGAGGCACCCGACATGCTTTATTCAGCACCTGACTCTGGGCAGACAGCGATGAGTACTCAGCCACAGATACCTACTGGCAGCACATTAGAGATCTTAGAGAGAGAAGATCTAGCAATGCACATGGCCTGCAAAAGGTTGGTGAACATGGACTCATCCAGTTTAACAACCACCCATAAAGGTACCTAGGGTGAAAAGCTGACTTCAAAGATACCATAGCTGTCATGAAGCTCACACCAAGGCAATAGAAGAACCTGGTGATAAGATGATTGGGACCATCAGAGAAGATAAAGAGACTGAAAGATGCATTTCAGCATGATGACTCCCAAGGCCTGCAAGGAATGTAGGAGAGGCTTAAGTAGCAATATGACAATCCAGAAGCCATCTAGCAAGCATTGATGAGGAGGATAGACAATTTCCCCAAAATCATCAGCAAAGATAATGACAAACTACTGGATTATAGGAGACCTTCTCTAAGAGCTGGAAACACTCAAAGTTGATGAGTCTTCCAGTCCTAAGTTACCTAGGACCAATTTCAAATAATCATATCTACAGTGTAAACATGTCAATAAGCTGTAAACTATTCACTGTACATCCTGGCTATGTGGTTTTGTATAAGAAGAGGGAAAAAGACCATATACACCCTTCAAATCATATCAAACAGCAAAACTCTAATCAATCGAATAAGACATCTTTTTAATCATCAGTCTTTAAAAAAAACAACCTCTTTTTTTTCTTTTTATAAATAGCATATTGAAGTATATATTCAAAACCAAAAAACTTAGCTTGGTTGGAAAAAATCCTGATCCCAATAGGACCCGTTTCACTATAGGCTTCTTCAGGGGATCAGTGAAAATGTTTAAGTCTGGAGACTGGTATCCAACCAAGATCTCCTTCCATCACCAACCACATCAAGCTCCGTCCTGCAACAAACACACAATCAACCACACAACATCAATCATCATCATAATTTATTAACTATACAGAAACATAAAACCACAAACCAGATCCTAAATCTAAAATCCTGGGAAAACTAGTGATTCCTGAAAGAAGGCCTCTTATTCAAAAAGCATGTGAGTGAATGAACAGACCTGACCCTGATGTAACCAGTCAAAAATAACAATGTGAAAATCCTTTTCATAAAACAACTGTCATAGTGGCAAGTCTAATTTATCACTTCTAACTGTTACACAAATGTTCACCATCCGCTACTTCCTCAAAAAAAACCTCTCTAACTTCATACTGCAAAAACTGAAACTATGGGCTCCTTTTACAAAGGTGTGCTAGGGCCTTAATGCACGCAATAGCGTGCATTAAATTCCCGAGTGCGCTAGCCACTATCGCCTCACTAGCGCACCTTCGTAAAAGGAGCCCTATGTGACACACTTTCAAAGCAATTGGAAAAACACAGGAACAAGTGACAATTTTCTACTTATTATAGTGGTGGAATGGTGTGGATCTAAGCTTGATGCAAACATATAACTTTGTCACTGAGGCCGCCAATGACTTTATTCTTAAAATGCTGTAAATAATAGTGCCATTCAATTATATAGACACCATGGCAAAATGTGACATATCATCTTAACCCATGTCATATTTTACTGATCAATCAACGGCATTCCAATGCCATGGAGGGGCAAATTCAAAAGATATGTATAAGTCCGATTTGGACCTATGTTGCTAGTCACCCAAAGTCAGACATGGAAAAAGGTCCATTATTTAAAAATACATCCAACATAATTTATATCCAGTCATCTGATCATCCAGACCACTAAATCGTCCAACTTTATACCCCATTTTCGTCCAAAAATTCATCCAAGTCAAAAAAAGCCTAGAAAAAGATATTTTGGACATGGGCAGGGTCAGCAAAGTGATGGACTGGACACTCAAACATTGCAACAGAGTAATGGGGTACCTTACAGGGCACTGCTGTGAACTTCACAAAAAGGGTGCCACATATACATCTCACCACAGCAACTTTATAGGTCATGATGAACCCCCCCAAAACACCCCCCAGAACCAACTATACCCACCTGTCTACCACCTCAATAGCCCTTATGGCAGCAGGTGCCACTTATTTAGCAGTACAAAAGGGTTTGGGGGATTGGGGCGGGGGGTGCACATGTTTCACCATGAATGCAGTGATTAGAGTGGCTTATGGGCCTGGGTCTTCCTCTCCATTGTTCACTAACCCACCCCCAAGACCATTTAAGCCACCTCTGTGCAGCTCTACTAGGCTTTCCCATTCCAGGTTGCCAGGTGCTGATGTTCTGGAGGCAGATATATAAAGTTGTTATTATGATTTTTATGGGGGTGGGGGGTTGTCAGTGATCACTGGGGCAGTGTGTGGGGGTCTGTACTTTGTCCCTACAGTGGTTATCTAGTCACTTTGGATATCTTCTTGTGACTTAGACCTGGTTTTAGATGACCTAAGTCACAATGTCCAAGTTCCGTCTAGGTAGTGTTGTAAAACTTTTGGTTATACATGCAGTACGACTAAGTCTAGGATGGCCACATCCCACCAAAATCCCACCCTCACCACTCCTCCTAAAACTCCCCTCTTAGCTCTGTGCATACGGCAGCACTGTGAAGGCCTAAGTCATTTTTAAATACATTTAGGCTAGATTTAAGATGTATTTCCATTTCGATTATAAGCTCCTTAGTGTTTGTTCACCTTAAAAATCTATTCATCACCCAATATTGAGAAAAGACCATGTGACCTACTACAAAGATCTAAAATATCAGGTGGGGAGTGTTCTACCTTCATAGTCATGTGAGGTAGAACACTGTTTGGAGAAAAATGTAAACAGAGTGTATTACTATAAGATAAGCTCCTATAATGTACTACAGTTTTGCCCGGTGGGCTAAGCACCCCCTTTCTCCTGGCTGCTTCTCTTGTGTATGTGGAGATAATAGACTCCATTTTAGCTATCACTTATCCATAGGAAAGCATTGTTCCCCCATTTGTTACACCTTTGAATCTGCTAGTCTGAATTAAGCTTGGTGGACTAAGCTTTAAAGTACAATATTTCCACTCACACAGAGTATGTGAGATACACTCCTGGCCATTTCTAACTGTGGAATGGGCTGATAGAGTGTGGATTCTTTAGGAGGAGAAATTATTTGAGATCAACTGAACTGTAAGTTTGTTTATTTCTTTGTATTAAGTTTACATTAAAGAAGTATTGTTTAAGGAACTACAGCATCCAGTCTGGTAATATTATAAGACGACTGGTTCAATAAGTTTAACTGCTTGGCAATCCTCAGAGCCAGAGTAAGCAGTCAGGAAAGATATCCTGGGGCAGTATTCATTGACCTAAGCCAGGTCAGTTTCAGACAACCACATCTCAACCAAACATAAGATATTGGTAGTGGATCTAGTCAATGTAAAATCACACTGGAGGAGGCTGGTAAGATGTGTGCAGGTGAATTATAGCCATGCAGTTTACCTGTATTTGAGGCAAAGGCTTGAAGACTCAGTGAACCTGGATAGACTCAGAGGAATTCAGGATGAATGGTATAGTTGAAAAACAGGAGAGTTAAATAACAAATTTAGGAGGCACCATAAAAAAGAGGCACAAAAGGAATGCACTTAAGGAGCATGACATGCTCCTTATTTGCACTGCTTTGTGCACTACAGGAATGAGATCCTAATTAAATAAACAGCACACATATCACCTTGATGGGCAGACACTGTGGGATGAACCTAGAGATGAGATTACAGGCACAGGCATAGAATTGCTTAGATTTGAACTGTGAGAGGCAAATTCTATAATAGGCACCTAAATAGTAATTTGCCTTCAATTATGAACTTTAATAACCTCATAATAAAACAAGATAAAATGTATTGATTTATTTAAAATTGTTCAATACCACTTAAGGACTAAACGGTTCACATGAGTTAAAACAATAATTATGACAAACTAAAATCTTAAAATCAACAGGGGAGAACTATCTTTTCTTTTCTAAAGGACTGTTAATTCATAAGAATGTGGTGACAAACAATTGGGATTTTAGCTGTTTCTTGAATTGAAACCAATCAATACATTGTCACAACTGACCCACCAAAGCATTCCACATCTTAATACCAGCTATGCAGAATCTCATTGCTCTGGTGTCTGTATATTAACCTTGCTTCCTTGTGGTAATTTCTTCAAAATTGGTGTCATATGTGTCATCCTATCTACACCCAAAATTAACCTGACTGCAGCATTTTGTATCAATTTTAATACTCTTCCTCTTGCCTTGGAAATTCCATGATAGAGTGTATTGCAATAGTCCAAATTCGACGAAACCACCCCTTGTTCAACAGTTCTAAAATCATAGGTTGAAAACAATGGTTTAAGGCGATCAAGCATATGAAGCTGACCAAAGAATGCCTTTACCGTCTTGACAATCTGTAATTTCATGGTTAAACCTGGGTCTAAAACAACTCCTAAATCTGTCATTTCCTTCTTAACAGGTAATGTCACCCCTAACACACATAAGGATTCAGGCCACATCTCTTCCCCACTTCTCCCTACGAGCATCACCTCTGTTTTCCCTAAATTTAAACACAGGCCATGACCACTCATCCATTCTTCTATCTTTGACATGCGATAGACGCCTATACAGTATTCTTAGATACAATTCTACAAAAGATAAGTAGCTTATGCTAAATTAGGCATGCTTAGGGGTGAAGAGTGACTTAGGTACTGCTAGGCGCAATTCTCTAATGGTTTATATTACAGGTGCCTACGTTTTAAGTTAGGTGCCGCTAAATGTGATTCTGTATTTAGTGCCTATGAGTGACTGAAATATGATAGGTGCCACATTTATAGACCCCTATATTTTAAGGTACCAAATATAGAATCTAGCCCTAAATATGCATGTAAATGATGGAATTCTAGTCAAGTGTGTGTGTACTGTATATGTAATCCCCAAATTCTATATATGACACTCAAAATTGGGTGTAGAAATTTGGGCACACATAGACAGTTTACAAGCATGATTTAATTGAATAATGAACCAGTTAGCACTAATAAAAACATGATGGCAGATAAATGTCAAATGGCCCATTCAGTGTGCCCATCCACAGCATCCACTTTCTCCTCCTCTCCCTAAGAGATCCCACATGCTTTTCTCATGCTTTCTGGATTTCAGGCACAGTTTTTGTCTCTACCACATCTACTTAGAGACTATTCCTCACACCTACTACCCTTTCTGTAAAAAAAAGTATTTCCTTAGATCACTCCTGAGATTATCACTTCTTAACTTCATCCCATGTGCTCTCATTCTGGAATTTTGTAAGAGACTCGCCTCATATATTAATGCTATGTAGGTATTTTAATTTCTCTATCATATCTCCCCTCTTCCGCCTTTCCAACAAAGTATACATATTGAGATATTTGAGTCTGTACCCATACATCTTATGACATAGACCACTGACCATTTTAGTAGCCATCCTCTGAACCAACTCCAACCTGTTTATATCTTTTTGAAGGTGCAGTCTCCAGAATTATACACAATATTCTACATGAGATCTCACCAGAGTATTATACAGGGGCTTCAATACCTCCTTTTTGCTTACAGGCCATTCCTCTCCCTATGCACCCAAGCATCCTTCTAGCTTTCGCTGCCACCTTTTCAACTTAATAATAATAATTGGGCTGATTGGCAACAATTTTGAATTTTTATGCATATATCTTCCTAGTCAGTATTCTATAAAGAAACATATACATTTTTAAGTGTGTATCTGAAAAGAGGCAATGGGAAGAAAGTCACAAAGGAACAATTTTGTATCTATATACCTCAATTTAGGTGTCCCGATGATGTTTATAGGAGCCTATTCTATAAGGCAGGGGTTGGCAGTCATAGTCTCAGCCAAAATGTACCATAAAATTAGCACCAACTAGTGGTAACCTGGATAGATAGAAGGGAGCCTCAGAGATCTTGAAATCTTAATAGATAACAGAGGGTGGAAATCAGTTCATGGGAACATTTTGACAAAAGGTCAGAAGTTCACCAGGGCTAGTCAAGCATATAGCACCCTAGAGTGCCTGCAAGGTTACCAAGATTCCAGATCAGACAAAATCTCAATCATTGGCTCTACCTTGTAGGTATAAAGAACAGTTGTAAATTTTTAAAAATGTTTTAAAATTTTTTTGTAAACTTTTCTATTCAATTTTTATAAATAGATAGTGCTATAACTTTCAAAAGGCACTTATCTTAATCTGGATGAATCAGGGATACTGCATTGTGAAACCCGATGGGGGCCGCCATTTCACCCAAGTCGGCTTTGTCAGGGGTTTAAAAATATAGCAATACCTAAATCAAAAAGCAGTGTTATTCACAATATTTGTTATAATAACTTAAATTTTAAACTTTAAATTAGTGCTTAACATAAAGCATTGCAACTTACGGAACGCGACTTTAATCGTGGCTCACAAGATTGAAATCAAAATGGTGATGAGACCTAAGAACGCCGAGTTTTTATAGAGTCAATCAGAGTATGTTACGTCAGAATTCAAAAGAAAAAGACGTGCTAAGCATTCTTTCAAAAGTATTTCAAATCATATTCAAAAGATTCTTAGTATCTTTATCAAAATTTGTAAGCTTATGTTGAATTTATTAGGTGTTAAATTAGTACAATACTGACCAGGCAGTCTTGTCATTCAATCCACACGGGGACAAAGTTTGTAGCATAAAGATCCAGTAACATTCCCGACATCTTAAAAATGAGACTCTATCACCCCCTCTAGTGTTCTTTTTGATAACTTCAATAATAAACCCTTTAAGGTTATTGAAAGTTTGGGAGGCATCAATGCAATGTTGAACTAAAGGTTCTTTTGTAATTGCTTATTGAGCTAGAGCTAGAGGATGGTGTTATATGATGTTTGTGGGTAACCTTGCAGGCACTCTAGGGTGCTATATGCTTGACTAGCCCTGGTGAACTTCTGACCTTTTGTCAAAATGTTCCCATGAACTGACTTCCACCCTCTGTTATCTATTAAATTTTCAGAACCCATTGGTGCTTCTAACTAGTATTAATTAAGTAGTGCAAACTTGAAGGCCCGTAAGTTCAAGATAGTTCTAAGAATTGAGAGTAGGTCTCTTTCTTCCAGTTTATATGTTATGACCCCTCTTTTGTAGAGTAGGCTATTTATTACTTTGGATTATTTGATCCATTCCCATTCCTTTGGAAGGAAGAGGGAATAAAATATCTGGGTATAATGATTAAAAAAACATTGGAAGACACAATGACAGTAAATGAGAAGTCATTATTGTTGAAAGTCAAAGAAATGTGTGAGCATTGGAATCCATTACATCTTTCTTGGTTGGGGAGAGTACAAACCATCAAAATGATGATTTTGCCTGTAGTTTGCTACCAAATGAGTATGTTACCAGTTTATTTCCAAGGGTCCTTTTATAAAAAACTGAATGGGATTCTTACAAAATTCCTTTGGCTTGGTAAAACTTCTGGAATTGCCTTAGTATCTTTGCAAAAATCATAATTGGCGGGTGGGGTAAATTTTCCAAATTTTTACAGATATCATCAAGCTTTCATTTTGCATCAGGGTATGTATTAGATCCCTCCTGAACTCATGGAGAATCTTCCGGATTGGCTGATATTGGAAAGTCATCTTAAGGCCCCATTACGTCTTAGCCATATTTTGAGTATCAAGCTGCCTAGAATATACAAGGATAATGTTATTCTTCTTTCCACCTGGAATACATTAAAATTCATTTAACTCCTACTCCAATACAACAATCCACATGTCAATTCATATGGTTAAACTCCAAGATAGAAATTGGCGAGTCTAAAATCCTCTGGAAGCATTGATTGCAGGCAGGCATATGCACTCTAGATGATGTGATTTCAAATGGGAGAATGGTAAGTTTATCACAAGTGCAACAATCATTTGGCATATCAAAATCTCAAGGATTTAAGTGGTTGCAGTTGAAACAGGCCATTCATAAAGGGTTCCCTGATTGGCGCAACTTAAAAAAATCAATATGGCTTGCCGGACCTGTGTTTCCAGACAGATTTTCAAGGACATCAAGCTGCTAATTGGTACAAATTAATATCTGAGTTTTTGGCTAAAAAACCTAAAACAAGATTAAAAGATATTTGGAGCATTGAAGTAAAGCAGCATATTTCTGTTACTCAATAGCCACGGATTTGGACTTGGAGAATCAGATGTACAGCGTGAGCATCTATGAGAAAAACTTGGTTCTTTTAGTTATATAGAATTTTTTGGACCCCAGTTTGTTTACAAAAGTTGGAGAGTTCAAAGTATAATAGACGCTGGTACTGTCATCTTGATGTAGGGACACTGGATCATTTGTTGTTGTATTGTCCCTTGATACTCAATTTCTGGAAATCAATATTGTGAAAGATTATTATGATACTTAGTGTTCCTATGTCTTTGACATATGAGGTGGTCTTATTTGGAACATTATTGAGACTGAAGAATCCAGTTGACAAACAGAAATTGGAAAAATTACGACATGTTAAACATTTATTTTTGGTGGGAAGCATTGTGCTTATATTACAAGTATGAGAGAATGATTGAAGAGCAGTTGAGAAATAATAAAAAGTTCAAAGTAGTCTGGGGTCCGTTGGAAACATTTGTCAAGTTGTGGATTGGTTAATTGATACGATCCTTAACTTTTGAATTTTCTTATTTTTCCACACACATCCAGATAAGGAGGGATGGTGTAAAGGTATTTTGTTTTTTATGTTTAAGCAATTATAAGTGCTGTTATTTGTTTCTATCTGTATGCTTATTTATATGCACTTTATGATTTGTTTGGAAAATTAATAAAGAATTTTTTTTAAAAAAAAAGAATGTTTGATCTCTGGTTGAATGACACACTCTGTTCTATCAAGACATTGTGGTTCCTTTTCCTACTTTCTGTTTTTATGATCATCTCAGTTTAGTAAACCACCTAGATCTGCAAGTTAGTCCTTGGCAGTAGTCAATAAACTATATGTGGGAGCCCCGATTAAGTCCTGCCTGTGATCTATCTAGATGTATGCTCCCTTGCAAAAATGTTCACTAGCTATTAAGGTGTAGGGTGTCCTAATTTATTCCTCAGTTAGAATACGCATTTTTGTGGATATCTTTTGTTTCATGAGTAAATCAAGGAAAATTTCTGTTGTTTACCTGCAATTACATCACTTTCTTTTCTAGAAATAAATAAAAAGAAGATTTGACATCGATATGTGAACATTTCTTAAGAAAGAACTGAATATTTCATGGAGTGTCCTAATTTTTTCACATGACTGTATGCTATACAAGATAGTGACATTTTCTGAATAGCATTTAGGCAGCATACTGGCTTAAATTATACTCACCTACGTGCACAAGTAAGCACATATGTTAGTATTCTAAATATTTATGACACGTGTATAAAATGTTAGCTCCTAGTTCATAGAATTACCCTTTAGCAGTTCATCCATGTGAGATCAGTAATGTGCATTAAAAGCCAATATTAACACTCTTGAACACATTGCCTCAAGGTTTGTTAAATTATATATTAGTTTTAGATGCAGAAAACCATTTTGATTTTCCAAAATAGATTGATCTATAGCCTATGCAATACTGCAGTGAGTTTCTTCAGTTGTTTTCAATTTCCTCTGATGTTCCATTTGCATTCTTGAAAGTCTGTAGTATCTCTGAATCTCCCTGTGTCTTTATTAAAGTATTAGACAGCAACTGGAATTAATTTAGTTTTTCTCTGTATTAGAAACACTTGTAGACCTAGTACATTCCATACCCAATGCTAATGACTAGGTTGCTAATACATTGCTAAAGTGTCTGCCTATTTGTTCTGAAGTTTGGAGGCTGTCTTGTAATCAGTAGAAATTTAGTGATACAACTTTATTTCCACAATGTGGAATTCTTTAACCCCTTCTAATATTAAAATCAAGTCCATCACATGCTCATTTTCTTAAGTATCAGTCTTAAGAAAGTATTTATTGAGAGTAAGGGAAAGGGAATGGAATCTGATATACTGCCTTTCTATGGTTTACATGTGGAGGGCCATTTTCAAAAAAGACATTTAAGTTCAATTTTAGCATTTCCTGCAAGATGTCCAAATTCAGAGGCTCAGAAATATCCATTTTTGAAAGGCGAATCACTAGGCGTCCAAAATGTTTGGTTGAAAATTGCTTGGACATCTTGGCCAATAGGATGTACAAAAGACATCCCACCTTAGGACACCTAACTTTATGCTCCATTTTTGACCACAGAAATATCTAAGTCCAAAATGTCCAAACCCAGACCACTTAGACATGGGAAGGGCTAGCATTGTAATGGACAGGCCACATAGACATTCCAATAGAGCAGTGGGACACCTTAGAGGGTAATGCTGTGAACTTCACATAAAGGATGCCAGATATACTGTACATCTCACCATAACCCCCTTATAATTTATGGTGATCTCTCTAAAATCTACTATACCCACCTATCTACCACCCCAATAGCCTTTATGGCTGCAGGTGGCACCTATATGACAGTAGAGTAGGGTTTTGGTAGTTTTTAGTGACCTCACACTTTTATTAAATATAGTGAATAGAATGGCTTATGGGCCTGGGTCCTCCTCTCTATGGTTCACTAGCCCAACCACAAAGCTATTTAAGATACCTGTGTGATGTTCTACTAGGCTTTCCTATACCAAGTGCTGCTGTTCTAGAGACATCTATGTACTATTTCATTTTGTTCTTTGTGGGGTGGGAGAGTGTTAGTGACTACTAAGGGAGTGTGTGTTTGTGTGTGTGTGTGTGGGGGGGGGGGTCATTACTTAATCTTTCCAGTGGTCATCTGTTAAGTTTGGGTATCTTTGTGGCACTTAAACACTTCTAAAACATGTCTGGCCCAAATTTTATAAGTTCCCTCTAGGATGACCTAGGAAAGATACACCCATAACACATCTCCCAAAATGCCCCCTAGACCTATGGATGCACAGTGAGCAAAATGTCTTGCTAGATGTCCAGAAAGTCGACTTTGAAATCAGCACTTGGATGCCCAGCAATTAGGATGTCCAAGTGATGACTTTTGTTAATTTTGTACATCTTATTTTTTTTTATTATTATGATCCTCATTATATCCAGGTACTTTTTTTGTATCTGGGGTAATGGAATGTTAAATGACTTGCCCAGAGTTACAAGGAGCTGCAATGGATATCAAACCCAATTTGTGATAGAGCAGTTGAAGAATACACAATCAAGACAGTGGTCATTTTGGTGGTTAGGGGTAGTGAAGTACAACTGAGATGAAATTAGGATGTTAGGGCAAGAAGCCTAGAAGTATGAGTCAAAGGGCTTCTTAATATGAAAGTTGAAATCACCAAGGATGAGAGATGGAGATGAACATACAAAAAAGAGGGAAAGCCAGGAGTCAAAGTTAGTGAGGAATGAATAGAGGGGACTTATCAAAAGGTCGGAAAATGACAGCTACATGGAAGGGCAGAGGTGCAAAAAGACGGAGAGAGTGGACTTCAAAGGAAGAGAAGTGGTGAGACTGAGGTGGAAGAAGAGGTTGAAATCTGCAAAATGGTGAGAACAGGAAGCCCTTCACCTACATGACCAACTGGGCCTGGCGTATGGGAGAATAGGTAACCTCCATAATACAGGGTAGCAGCCATGAGTCTTCTGGGCTTATCAAGGTCTCAGTACGAGCAGATGGAAAGTTTGAGAGATGAAGAGTTCATGAATGTAGGCAAGCTTATTGGAGACAGACCAAGCATTCCTCAGGGCACATGAGAAGGGCAGGGAAGAAGGGTAAGGAGAGGGACAGAAATAAGATTGGTAACATTGTGGTATGATCTACATGAATAGGGTGGGAGTTCGTTTGGAGGACCATGGGTTGGAGTTAATATCCCCAGCAGAGAGCAAAAGGAGCAAGAAGATACAAGTGAGAGAGGAAAAATCATGGGGGGGAGGGGGGGAGAGCTACTGCATCACAGGCAAAATGCTCACAGGAAGAGTCTGTGGAACTGCCTGAGCCTGTGTTCCGTATACTGGAGAGGGTGAGGGACAAGGCAGGAGGCCACGGTCCTCTTTAAGAGATCTTGAAACCCCCTCATGAGGATGGTCCAGCTACTTTGGGGGCCACATGGGGTCCATGAGGGATTGATGAGTGGAGAGGAAGGGGTTGGGGGTGGCCAGGGGAAGTTACTTGGTGTGCAGGTTGAGCGGGTGAGTGGGGGGAACGGATTGGGTGCAGCCAGTAGAAGTCCCAGGTTAATCCTCTTCCCCTTCTTCTCTTTCTTCTTCTTTGTCCTTCCCCTTCCTCTCTCCTCCTTTTCCTCTTCTTCTTCTCTTCTTCTTCCTCATATTCTTCCATTCCCCCTTCCTCTTGTTAGTCCTCCATCTCTTCTCCATTCTCTACTTCTTCAACCTTCTCCTCAGCAACAGGGCCAGCATCTGCAGCAGTATGTCCATGGGGTGCTACAGGTGGTACCTGAGCTAGGCAGGAGGGAAGCATAGATCTAGGTTACAGTCAGGTACTCCATCACCTACACCTTTGACCATGACATATGGGGTTTAATGATCAACCATTGGCTTTGGCTTGAAAATTAGCACCTAGTTGCTGGCATAAAGGTAAATAAGAGGTAAAGAGGATCTATGAAATGAACTCATTACTCACCTGCCTGGGCATGCAGTTCCTCCCGCACCCCTTGGAAGAATTGCTGCTCATGTAGCCACAGGAACGAGCATTATTTCCTGATGTGGTCTACCTGTATGGAGAGAGGGAGGTAAAGGTTGAGTTCCAGGTGCATGAAATATTTCATACTGCAGTATGACATGACTTCCATACTCGTGCCTCCACCTCTGTCTTATAGGGCAGTATCCATACAATCTGAAATGAATATGCTGGCCTTCTGGTGGCAAAGTGCTACTTCCCAACACATTGCTCATGTGGTGACTTACTGGTAGTACATTAGTGGTTAGAGGGCCTGCCTTCACTTTGGAGGATCAACTCATATGAACATAAGAGTTGCCATTCTGGCACCTAACACAGGTTCATGAAATCCGGTTTACAAATATCTGGCAAAATCCCTAGGAGTAATACAGGTTTTCTGCTGCTTATCCAAGCAATGGATTTCACCGTCATCTCAAAAATGGCTTAGGGCTGTTTGTTTTAGGAAATTATCCAAGCCACATTTTCTAGCAACAGATTCCTGAGTTGAATTACATGTTAAGTGACAAAATATTTTCTCTGGTTTGTATTTTTTTTGTCTACTTCCTCCTTGAACTACTTGGGTTTCACACCTCTCTGTCTGCAGGAAAACACATTGCTTTGGCCCATTTAAAAAACAATTAAAACCATGTTAAAATAATTAGGTACCACTAGGCACCTAATATTGTGGAAATCTGGAATGGGGGGGGGGGGGGGAGGCATGTTTAGTGGAGGCACCGGGCTTCAGTGTCAGTAGTTGCCACTAGGCACAATTCTACAAGGCCACTATACACCAGAAATGTAGGCATGTAAAACCCTGCCCTACATTTACAATGCCTAGGATCCTTGCTATTTCTTTTTCTTTATTTAATCCTATCCCATTTTCCCTAAGGAGCTCAGAACGAGTTACAGGTTAGGCTATGATTCTATATGCAGTGTCTGCCAATGACTGACATATGGCAGGTGCCCGTATTCCAGGCACCATTTACAAAATATTTTTTTTTTATAACTATTGTATAATGTATCGATATTTAGAGAGGAGGTGAGGAGTAGCCTAGTGGTAGAGCTGCTGCCTCAGTACTCAGGGTGTGTGGGATCAAATCCCGGCACTATTCTCTATGACAATACCCAAATCCCAATTCTCCATTGCGCCAAGTACAAAATAATTACCTGTATATACATAAACTGCCTTGATGTGTAACCACAAAAGGTAGTATACATCACACTCACTTCCTTTCCCCTCTCTGCTGTATTATATATATATATATATATTTATAATATATATATTTTTTATAAGCATCATAACAAGAATGATACTATTAACATGGAACTTATATTTACAGCTCTAGGGAAGTAAGCTTGCTGGTTAAAAATCCCAGGCCTTTCTGTATTGTAGGTATCACCTTCTCGGGCCTGGGAGAACAAAATAATAGGGTGGGAATGCTTAATTGAAAGGGCTACTGTATACTGCTATTACTGAACATCATTGGTGGAATTTGGTTTGTTTATATCATGAGGGTGCAAAGAAGAACACTATGGGCTCCTTTTATTAAGCTGCGGTAGTGTTTTTTGCGCACGCTGCAGATTAGTGAGCGCTAACCCCCGCGCTATATGGAAAAACTAATGCCAGCTCAATGGAGGCATTAGCGTCTAGTGCGTGTGGCATTGTAGCGTGTGCCAAGCGCACGCTAAAAGCGCAGCTTAGTAAAAGGAGCCTTATATGATACTTTGTAACGTTGGAAATATTGGCTTCATGCTATTTGCTGTTCTTTTGTTGTGTTGCTTGCAAGAAAACATTTTGTTATTCTGATATTCTCGGAATATTGTATTCTTATACTGTATGTGCCAATATTTGTTAATTTTTAATAACAATAAAAAAATAATCAAAATTATTTGAATTGAAATAAGAAAATTGCAATCTAACACAAAAATCTCTCTTTTCCTTCTGTAAAGCTTATATTGACACCATTTTATTACCTAGTTGTGCTATATCAGTAGAAATTATTTTATCTCAGGGTGAAAAACAAATTTGTCATATTTGCCAGCTTTCAGACCCAAAGCAGCAAATTACGTTCGATTTTGGGGAATCTATGTACAATTCCAGTGCATTAGGTTTGACAAATTTCAACAGCAAACTAGGAAATACTTCAATATTTCCAGTGAACTTAAAGTGGGTTAAAATGCAGCTGGTTTGACTTCAACCTTGAATTGTCTATGCACCTCTATCTATGACAGGTTAGTTGGCATGACTCCTTATAAATGGGAAGGGACATGAATGATTAATAGAGGAAATACCAAGATTAAACTGTGTCTTTTTGATGAGAACAAAATATTGGAGTAAATTAAGTGAGGCCTTGCAGTAGAGAATTTAGAAACACATTGGGTAACCTTGTTTACTTCATATTCCTGCCATGCTCATCCATACCTCTCTTCTGTACCTTGTGCAACACACTGAAAGGAGAGCTGTAAATTTCAGTTAGTATGCAAACTGTTTAGCAGACACTGAAAGAGGCATCCGTTAGTTTGAATGAAGTTTTTAAATGGGTACTTTAGCTGTAAATGAGTAGCATAGCAATGATTGGAGATAAGTGCTTGGGTCACTGTTATTAACTTACAAGAGTAAAAAGGAATGGCTCCATAATGAAAATATATGGCCCAGTGGTGTCGCAGTGTACAAAGATCTATTAAAAAAGAAATGAATGGTGCATTTGTTCTCTTCTTTACAAAGTAATCCAGACATGCAGGTGACAACTTTCAGAAATCCCTAGAGAAGGTCCAGGTTTGCTCTGAGTCTTTTGCAATCTATCTGAACACCTGCATTTTAATCAGGTTGTGATTCTGAATGAATTAACTTTGTTCAGTCTTTCAGAGCTAAATTAAGATAGAAAAGGGACAATGACCTAAACTCCTCTAGGGTCCTTATAGTGTACAGTGCTGACGGCCAATGCTTCAGTTTAAAAATAGAGTTATATCTGATTTTGTATTTAGCTTTCTCATGTAGGTATCTTTTTTTCATCACCAACCACACTATGCAGTCTAGCACAATGTATCACAAGCTGTGTGCCACAGGTGTGCTGCAAGCCGCCAAGAAAGAGGAGAGGCGCCGGTGATGGCTGACTGTCTACAGGACGTTCCTCTCGTGTCGAGAGGTAAATCCTGTAGGCATTCAGCCAGAACCTCTCCTCCTCCCCGGTGCCTCTCCATGCCTCTTCCCTTCCAGAACCCCCTACTGGCGGCACAGGGCCCCGTCTAGAGGACCTTCACGCACATCGACGTGATGACGCACTTCCGCGTACCCTTGAGCCTAGGCCACCAGTTTAGTGTGTTGCAGCTTCGTAAAGTTTGCGAGCCACTGGTCTAGCATGACTGGTGGCAGGCTATATTTAGGGCAAGTGAAAATCTGATTTTCAGGTGCTACCTAGTGACACAGCCGAGGTATTGAGAAGTTCTGTGCAGATCCTATTACTGGAATGGCTTAAGGCATTAAAAAGGTAGGATTGAGGAGTAGTGAAAAATCTGTAAGAATCAAAGCATTGTGCTAGAGGAGCACAGAGAACAGTGCCAACATGCAGTGAGAGATGAATGTGCTTCAGTGATGGCATATCCATGATATAAGGAAAGAACCATAGGAGAGGAACCAGATCCAAATACAATGCCAACCAATGTCAACAAAGACTCATGTTACCAAGCACAGGCTTTATGGGCACTGCCCAAGGAGAACAATACAGGAATAAAATATATTGCTTATTAAATACCCATTAAGATGGTTATGAGACTTATTTGTTTAAATTTGTTGACCAGAAAAGACAGATTAAAACAAATGCCTTGTTTCCAACTTAGTACCAGAGGTAGCTGAGTGCATGAAGCATACTAAAAATATAATAATAAAACAAATGCATTATATCAGCTGAATAAATAGCTACACAGAACAATTGCAAATTTGTTTCATTACTGTATAGTAATATCAAGTAGATCAGCAGCCCCATTTTAGATACACTTCTCAATTCTGAATTCTGTATTCTAAGTCAGGACATATCAAATGACAGCAGTATTTTAGAAAATTATCTGCCAGCATGGAGCCTTCTCTAAAATGAATTCAGGAACACACAGGGCAGGATTAACCAATAGGCCAAGTAGGCACATGCCTAGGGTACGAAATGGTCAGGGAGGCCTGATGAAGGAGAGCATCAACATTGTTTATTCCAAACGGCGATGCCCTCCTCCCCCCGATTGGCAATGCAGCCCCCCATCGACGGAAAGTAAGACAAGCAAGCAGCGCGGGTAAGAAAGGCAACGGGAACTGTAATTGTGCAAGCAGTGCCGCTTGCCCAAAGCTTCCCTCTGACGCAGCTTCCTGTTTCTGCCTGGGTGCATGGTAGGGTGGGGCGGGGGCCCAGTGTACTTGTGTGCCTAGGAGCCCTCGCCGAATTAATCCTGCCCTAGGAACACATCTGCATGTTCTGGTTATGTGCAGCAGGAACAACCACTTTACAAATGGCAATGTCTGAAACATCAAAAGAGGCAACTTGACAACATCTCTCAGAACTACAATATCTAACAACCAGACTACATAACCATGCACCAGCACACGCTCAGCGTTCACGCTAAGAATACCTGATGGAAATACCGCCCTTCGGAGACATTGGATACAAAAGCATCAAGACAAAAATGTTTTCAGTGATGGCGCCAATGTGTTGGAACTCCCTACTGATGTAATTAAAACTAGAAAAGGACACCAGAAAATTCAAGAAAAGGATAAAGACCATCCTTTTCACTGATTACTTTAACTAATATTGAAATGGACAGGGGGAGTAGCAATAATTGGGGAAATAGCTAGCAACTTCCCACTAGAACAGACGTGTCAAACTCTGGCCTGCGGGTCACATCTGGCCCACAGTATACTAGAATTTGGCCCGCCAGCCAAATTAAAATTTCCATTAATGCTGATCTTCCGGGAGTCTGCCATGCTTTGCTATGCTGTGCGACACTGTGCTCCCGTTGCTTTTCACATGCTTTTCACATTATTCGACATTTGGGTCCACCTGCACTCTCCCGGCTGGCTGCGTGCACTCTCCCGACTGGCCCTCCTAGCAGCCTGCACTCTTCCTGCTTCCTCGTCCTCCTGGCTGCTGTTTACGCTCAGGTCCGCCTGCTCCTTCCTGCTGCCTGCACCCTGGGTCAGACAGAATCAGCAGCAGCACAAACACACCAATGCCACTGACACCATAGCTTCTTGTGGATCTGGCACAGGAGCGTTAGATCTGGTGAGAGGGAGATCACTAATCGGTGGTGGTGGGGATACAAGGAGGCAGAGAGGTGATGTATGGGGTGTGGAGGGTGAGCAAGGAGGAAGAGGGGTGTTGAACTTGGGGAGGGGATGGGGAGGGAAGAGAGAGATCCAGTGAGGGAACTGAGGATAAGAGGGATGGAAAGAGATACTGGACATGAGGAATGAGTGGCCTGCACCCTGGTCCTCCCGACTCCTTAACTGCATATAATATATTGCTTTTCTGTGGCTACAATCAAAAGGGAAGTGGAATGGGGACTTGTATACCACCTTTTTGTGGCTTTGGCATTCACGAGCACCTTCCTCTGTTTTTGCCTTCGCCGCTCGTGGTTGCCTGCACCCTCCCGGCTATTTTAGGCTTCTATTTTTAATTTTTAATTTTGGCCCATCACACAGCCGGTGTAGGGTTTGAGAATTTGTAACCCTATACTTCTACTAAGACTAAGAGGTCTTTTTATTAAGGTGCACATTTAGCACGTGCTAAATCAGTTAACATACCTTAATAAAAGGACCCCTAAGTATCTTAATTAAAAAATTTGGCCTGCAACTTCGCCTATGTTTTAGATTTCGGCCCCTTATGTGATTGAATTTGATACCCCTGCACTAGAAAGATGATAGGGTGAACACAATAGAAATACCGAAAATGCTGAGAATATTTTATTTTTTTATTTAATTTTTTATACTGTTTTCCCAGTACAGCTCAGAAAGATTTACATGAATTTATTCAGGTACTCAAGCATTTTTCCCTGTCTGTACCAGTAGGTTCACAATCTATCTAATGTACCTGTGGCAATGGGGGGGATTAAGTGACTTGCCCAGGGTCACAAGGAGCAGCGTGGGTTTGAACCCTCAACCCCCAGGTGCTGAGGCTGTAGCTTTAACCACTGCACCTGAATTATCAGACATATATAAACATAATACATGATACAGATATTACGTGCGTAAGTAGGTTTTAGAATGAATATAGGAAATGATACTAGTATTATTATAACCAAGGTTATAATATAAATTAAATACCTGATCCATTTTCCAGAGGCATATGGCCATGTGTTGTGTCAGATACTGTGGAGTATTTGTGCTGGTGTTGTGTTGTGGAATGTTGAGCCCACATTCAGCAGAGGTGCTGTTGGTAGTTTCCTAATGCAGTGCTATTTTAGTAAAGATATTGATTAAAATGTGTTGAGAATCTATGCTAATGTAAGAATGTTTCTGATTGGCTGCACAAGTCTGCAGGGACATCAACTGTCTTGTGACAGTTAAACAGACTGAGTTGTCTTTGAAGAAGGGAAAACGGTTCTGGTTTTGTTCTGTGTGTAAATGAGAGTAAGTGAGATAGAAGGTGAGGTATATGAATGAAACTTTAATAAAAATTGTGTGTATGACTAACAGATTTTTGGAACAGATTTAAGGCAAATTGGTATGTGAGAAAGTTGTGTGTTGTTTTAATGTCTGTCTAAGAAAATGGAAAAATGTAAGTGAAGAGAACTCAGTCTGCTACAATAGTTAGTTTAAGGAAAATAAAAAATAGTTTAGATAGAATCCCAGTTATAGAAACTATTTTTATTTCTTTTAATCTTATTTAGTGGAACAGTTCTTAGGTATCCTGAACTGGCAGGAAAACTTAAGATACTTACATATAGGGAGTGAGGGTATTTTTCCTCTTATTTTTATTTGACTTAGAGAGGTGTAGGGAAAAGAACAGATGAAGGAAAGAGGCCTGAAGATTGAAGAATGAAGAACAAAGATAAGTAAAATTCACCAAAGACAGAAGTCATTTTAATTTCTGCTAAGAACAACTTTGCCTACCTGAAGTTAAGACTCTATGACATTTATGACCCTGAGAACCGTGTAATATAAAGAAAGGTTTCTGTACTGTAAAGGAAACACTGTTGTTCAGTCATCAGTATGTATTAGTGATAAATAGTGAATGCTGAAACACGTTAGAATATTAGAATACTGGATCCAGTTAGGCATATGTTATTAAATTATAATGATAAGCACTTTATAACTTATTAAAAGATTTTATTTGCTTTTAACCATTTTAAAGACAAATTATTGAAATTTGTTTTTGCACCTTGCATCTAGTCTGGCTATTCATTACAATGTTTATAACCTTTGTATATTTTATCTGATTTTCAAAACATTTAATCCTAGCCAGTTCTCTTAAAATCCAAGTTAAGAGTGGCTAGTGTTCATTTTTCTTCTGACTTTCCTCTTTTTCTGGCTGGGTGTTGAGCTAAGCCACTTGGATACCATGACTACAGTTTAGGATCCTCAGCACTTTGGTACAGAAAAAATAGAGGGGGGTTACATTATGTGTGTGCTTATACATAGGACGAGTGCATTAACCATCACTAAAATACTCAATCTCTGTTACAGAAGTTAATGCATTGTAACACCTTTACAGAAGCTCATGTAAGCCACTCTGAATTGACTCTCCAGTCATTAGTAGTGGTATAGAAGCTTTCATTAATCAATAAACACACCTTTAAGTCTCAGCACTTTCACATATAAATTGTTGTTGCAGAACTTAACTAGTCCATATTTAGCTAGCAGAGGTCAGTGTTTTTTTTGTTTAAATGCTGACCACCATGGGCTGAATTAGGCCCCGATATCCAGTACTTATACTTATTTAAACAATGATACTGAATATCCTGGGCTCTCCAGACATATATTAGCTGCTATGTTCTGCTAGCCCCAGCTAAATATCAGGCAGGATCTAGATGTCAAATCCTTCCATCCGCTCCCACCATGTTCCAATCCTCCACTTATCCCCAGCAAGTTCTGATTCCACTACCCACCCTCCATGGTATCAAGACCCAAACCATTTTCTGATCCTCCACTCACCCTGCAAAAACAGAACAGCTCCCTCCCCTTACTTCCCAACAAGCCCTTGTGCCTGATGATTATCCCTGTTGATTCAGTGTGTTCTCAGGGCAGGAGCAAAGTTCACTCACTCCTGCTCCTTACTGCCCCAGCTATAAAATGAAGCCTCTCCCCTAGTGGTAATTTGAACATTCGGTCACTGAATTTTGTTTGAGAACTATTTTTTTTTCTTCTTCTTCTTCTTCCCACCCCAAGCTATGTTTCTTTTTCTGACAGATAAAATTGATAATTTGGCATTTACATGCCAGTAGTTATGCCAGGTCTAATGTATTTGCAGGTGAATATATGTAAGACATGTCAAAAGTGGGTTATGTTAGAATTCTATAACAGAATTGCTTAATTATTTTCTGCAACAGATACATAACTGAAGTCAATAGATTATATTTCCCCCCCCCCTCCACTTTTAGAGTATACCTTAGGGTTTCTTATAATATGGAGAAAGAGAACCACACACTTTGGGGGTTGATAGGATATATGTTGCATGGAATGTATAGTTGTTTGGATGTTGATGTATTAACATATTCCACAAAAAGTATCACAGTGTGTTTCATGTTGTATTGTTCTTTACAAAAGTTAATAAAACATTTTAAGAAAAAAGAATTCTATAACAGACTATTGGTAACAAGATAGTGTTATAGAATTGGTCTCACTGTATAACGTGGGTAGCCATTTTCGATATCATGTCTAAATCTGAGTCTGTAAAACCACATCAAAAAAGAGAGGAATCTCCCCAAAATAAGTAACACTTAGCAATAACCCAGGAGATAAGCAATACCATGCAACTAAAGTACTGGAGGAAAAAAGGCCTCAGAAGTCCATCATCTGGTGCAGTAATGCATTACACTGCTAATTCACATCGGGACTAGAAATCATTCACTAGCCAAAATAACCCCCTCCATTATTGGAAATCTTTAATCTTATTCTGAATGCAACACAATCATCAACACTTATCTTTTGAAGATCCCAACGGCGGACCTCTTTTGCTGACTGTTTCCTCAGGGAATCTCCGTGTGCAATATTTGTGACTGTTGCTTCTAGAATGGCAGTGGCTAGAAGCAACAGTCACAAATACAGCACACTGAGATTCCCTGAGGAAATGGTCAGCGAAACGAGACCCTATTGGGATCTTCAAAAGACAAGTGCTACCATCCTTACTGGATCAGACCAATGGTCCATCCAGCCCAGTATCCAGGCTGCCCAACAAGGCGGCCAGTTTTGAATCTGGCACTTTATAAAGGCTCTACGTCAGGGGTAGGGAACTCCAGTCCTCGAGAGCCGTATTCCAGTCGGGTTTTCAGGATTTCCCTAATGACTATGCATGAGATCTATTTGCATGCACTGCTTTCAATGCATATTCATTGGGGAAATCCTGAAAACCCAACTGGAATACGGCTCTCGAGGACTGGAGTTCCCTACCCCTGCTCTATGTCTTCATGATTTAACACTGGTATACTTAATCTCTGTCTCTCCCTGCCAAATTTGGGGCACAGAAAATAGAAGCCTGACCAGAAATGATTTTACTTCCCAGCTACTGGAAGTGTTGAAGCACAGTCCAGCATTGATCCTGATCTTTTTTTGCCATTTAAGGGACCCAGACTGTGGAAGTCTGCCTGGTATTGGTCTTACTTCTCAGCCTTTGAAGCCACAATCAAAGTTAAGTTATGAGGTCATGTAAATTTTAATTTACAATTTAATTGGATTCCATCCATATTCTTTATAGTGTCCCTCTGTATTTAGAATTGATGTATTCTTCAATTCTGTCACTCTTTTTGTCATCACAGGAGGGCATTCCAAGCATCCACCACCCTATATGTGAAAAATGATTTCTTGTGCATCCTCAGGAGCCTAAATGGAGGCATCCAGTTGATGAAGGTGCATTCTCCATGTCCTACACTTCCATTCACACTTTTATCTCACAATCATTATCACAAGTATATATTTTTAAGGGTATGAACTGCTTTCCGTACATTTGCAAATGACACAGTTCATTTAAATATTCTGTGCGTTAGTTCAAGGATTTTTTTGTCTTGTTGGAAATCCAGACAGCTTGCCATTAATACTAATCTATTAATAGAGATGTACCATGTGTTGAAGACCCTGCCCCTGCCCCCCCAAAAAAAACCTCAAAACAAAACCATTTTTTGTAAACTGGTCAATATTTATTCTTTAGTGATCAGAATTAGCCGTGGATATTCAGTGCTTGGCCATGTCTAGGTACTGGCTTGAATATCCGGGGTTAATCAAGCCAATATTCAGCATAATATCAGCTGTTACCCAGCTCCAAGTAATTTCAATGGACAGAGGCATCTCCTGTCTTCTTAAATTGCTTTGAATATTGACTAAAACATGTCTTCCCCCTTTCCTGGCAATAGGAAGAAGATGAAAATGGTAATGAGCGAAAATGAGAATGTGTGTGTATTTAAAGGTTCTATGCAGGGTGTAGGTTCTTTTCTTATTGCCCAATGCCAAGGCAAAACTGAACGAGAAAATGGACAGTTACAGGAGGTATCACAGACAAATTAGAAAATCAGCAAGTGAAAAAACAGGAAGGAAGCAAAATGCTACTATACTTTTGATAAAGTGCACATCTCACCTTCCAAGCAAACCACAAAGAATGCATGCATCTACTTTAGCAAGCCAGTATACCATCCTTTTTTCTATGTTTCAGACGGACATGAAGGAAAAGTAGGAAGTAGGAAGAAACTCAGATGCAAGAGTGCAAAGATCAAATGAAGAAATAAAAAATGATTCATAGAAAAGAGAAAATTACAATTCAATTTATGAAACAAGTAAAGTATGTTTCTCAGAGGACACAGAGACAGACTATATCTTTCCATGACATGCAATAGGTGATTACCCTCAGATTGCAAAAAGAAAACAATGCTATAGCATACTGACACAACAGAAAGGAACAGAAGGAGAAAATAGGCAAATAATACACAAATCAGACAGAAAAAAATATGACAGAGATCTCACCAGCATGCCAGACAAACATGAAAGACCACTTGCTAGATTCAATGACTGACAATGATAGACACATATGTTGATGTTCCTGCATTCCTATGGCTCACTTGAATCTGATTGCAGGGCACATGGGTATGATGATGACACTCTCTACAGCTATTTCTCTTTGGACATCACAAACAGTACATGTGAAGGGAATATATACCTGGATGAATGCTGAATCAGAGAGTGCTAGGGAGATAAATTCCTAGACGACATAAATGACTGCTTCATGGAGCAACTGGTTTAGGAACTGACAAGAAGGTGAGCTATTTTAGATCTGGTCCTTACTGGAATGCAGGACATAGTACAGGATGCAACTGTGTTGGGCCCACTGGGAAACAGTGAATAAATCTGAGCTGATAACTGGAGTGACGTCTACTATAGTGGCATTTAATTTTTGCAGGGGGACTATGATAAAATGAGGAGAATGGTTAATAAGAAGCTAAAAGGGTCTATAACAAAGGTCAGAAGTGTAAACCAGTTGTGGATGTTGATCAAAATACCATTGTGGAAGGGCAGACCAGATGTATTCCATGTATTAACAAAGGTGGAAAGAAAAGAAAATGAGAGCCAGAAGGTTTAAAGTAAAGTGAAAGAGGCTATTACAGCCAAGAAAACAACATTTAAAGAATGGAAAAAGGAATCAGATCCCAATTAAGAAAATAAGAAGAGACATAAGCACTGGCAAGTTAGATGCAAAGCATTGATAAAGAAAGCTAAACAAGAATATGAAGAACAACTTGCCAAAGAGGTAAAAACTCATAGTAATAATAGTTTTAGGCACATCAAACGCAGAAAACCTGTGAGGGAATCTGTGGGACCTTTGGATGATCAAGGTACATTCAGGGAGGATAAAGCCATAGCAGAGAAATTGAATGAATTTTTTGCTTTGGTTTTTATGGAAGAAGATGTAAGAAATCTACCTGAACCGGAAATGATTTTCAAGGGTGATGAAGCAGAGGAATTGAAAGAAATCTCAGTGAGCCTGGAAGACGTACGAAGCCAATTATCTGTGGGAACAAAACACCACTGATAATACTATGAGCTCAAAGTTCTATTGTACTTGTCTGATTTCAATGCCTCGGTTCTCACATTCTCCAATCTATATTTTTATCCCATTACATCACTGTTGCTGCAACTGCAGTCTACGTCATGACCACTATTAGTTTGCAAAGCAAATGAGCTTGTATCTATGTATAGAGTACTTTTCACTATTTTGCACTTTGCACTAGAGTGGCACTCATCCCTGGTTAGGGCCCTTTATATCTGTACATTCTGTACACATATAGCAATCTGTGGTGTAAGAGGGTTTTTATTGCAATGAAATGGGCATACATAGTCTGATTCCACATGGTGAAGCAGCCCATGCACTACAAATTGGGGAGGGGGGGGCAAAGGCAATATAGCAAATCAGTCACACAGTAGAATAGTGAGTGTTAACAAATGACATATAGCTTACTTACACTGCACCCAACATACATCACCCCATTTGGATACTATAAACTATTATTACCATTGTGTGGCCTGCTTCTCAAAACACACCTCTTCCGCGAACAGGACCCTTAACCCTTTCTCCCCACTACAATCCTACCCCCCCCACCCCTTCCTTTCTTTCCCCCTCCCCTCTCTTGGTTCCCTCTCCCTCCCTTTTCTCTTCCAATCCAACTATGATAAACATCTGCTAAAACCCCAATACTTCCTTCCTCATTGCTTGTAATTCCGACAAAATTTTGTAAATCCGTGTTCAGACCGGATCCTAATTTAATTGATGTGAACTGCCTAGAACTCTTTGGGTATGGCGGTATATAAGAACTTAATAATAATAATAATATTTGGCCGATAGGCTATGGGAGTCAGTTTTACTTTTGCAGCCAGGTCTGGAATCATCTCCAGAACTTTGTGGCGGTCCACAAGCTGGTCTTCTGATTTTCTGAACATAACTCTGCTTCATGCTGGAGATCTAGTCTGCACTGCTGGGGAAAGTTAGGCTGTATTTTGTTTGGAGCCATCTTTGCTATTTGACTCACTGCCTTAAGCAGCACTAGCAAGGGGGAAGGACAGCTCTGCAGGCTACAATATGTAACCAGTTCTTATGTATCATGTACCAGGGTATATGGTCACATATAACTGGTTACCAGGCTGTTTGTTCCCAGTTATATGACACTTAAACCCAGATACATTGCATTTGCATTCGGGAACAGGGCATTACATCCTCAGGTGCAATGTTGTTTGCACCTAGATACATGACTGTTAGAATCTACCACTTCTATAGTATATTTACCATAGCTTGGGCCTATCAGCCATCGGCTGTGACTCTTACTTTTGACACATATATAGCATTGTGCAGTTCATGCTCTAAGCCAGTGTTCCCCAACGCATGGCCCCCCAAGTTCTCCATTGTGGCCCTCAAACAATTGGCTGAAATGTTCCTCAATCCTGCAAATTCATTAAGTTCAATCTTGACGGCTCAAGAGTGCATTAACCCCCCACCCCCCCAATCTTTACTAACGCTTAATGTAGGTTTTAGCACCAGCAGCGGCGGTACCTGCTCTGATGCTCATAGAATTCCTATGAGCATCAGAGCAGTTACCGCTGCTGCCAGCACTATAACTCGCGTTAGTAAAAGAGGGGGTAAATGTTTGATAAAAGGACTGCCTTAGGCCAGGCATGGTTGAAGGTCAGCATAGGGCATGGATAGGACCTACTGTGCCTGTGCCATATGTGCATATCTCTGTAGTTAAAGGACAGTATTCATATTTAGATGCACATGTTCTGCAGTGGTATAACAAGATAGATAAAGCTTGAAATACTTGCGTTCAGAGAATTGTGGAAACTGTGTCAAAGTTTTGTTCAAATGCAGAAGCCTGCATGATGAAAACTGAATTTTCAATGATGTATTTAACTAATACAGTATAGGCTTAAATTATGCAGCAGACTGGGCCTATATATGTAAATAGTAACAGGTTACTGTGTTACTATTTACATAGTAAATGGCAGCAGATAAAGACCTGAACAGTTCATCCATTCTGCCCTATAATTTAAGCCTATACTAGTCAAGTAGCCCTGCCTCTAGAGAATGACACGGTGGTGCCAAAATAGGGAGAGAAAAATTAGTGGTTGCTGCGGGGACGGGGACAAGGCCATTCACCGCCCCATAATGCAGTGAATGGTCTTGTCTCCGCAGTGAAGCCAGCACGGATTGCACTGTCCAGCATCCCCACCCGATCGCCGGATCCCACGTCCTGCCATCTCCCTCCCTCCACCTCACGTTAAGTGCCGAGTCCGACTTTAATTCTTCTTCTCACAGTTGCACGCTTTCAATAACCCACGTGCGCGTGGCTGCTTGAATTGTTGAATCTCCTCCTCTGATGCAACCGGCACCTAAGGTGAGGTGGAGGGAGGGAGATGGCAGGACGTGGCGATGGGGCGGGAGGGGGATTTCTGGACCGCACAATCCGTGATCGCGCATGTTCCCTCACACTAGGAAGGAGGGAGTGGACAGTAGTCGCGGCGACAGTGGTCGCGGGGAAGGGGCGGTGATGGGGAAAAATATTTTCCCCGTATCATTCTCTACCTGCCTCCTGCCTCTAAGCAGGATCTTTGCTGCTTCTATTTAAACTGTCTAAACCGCTCTTTGAAAATCCCCCCATGACTACAACTCTATCATTTTCCAAAGCTCAGATAAAAGAAGAAAACCAATAGCTTTTAATTTTTTTAGAATTTTGTAAACTATATGAAATCTAAACACAGGTTTCAAGGAGAGGGGTAAAGCCTCAATTTCAACCCGTCTATCCACTTCAAAAATTCATTAATAGCAGTAAGTGGATTTTGATGAAGCATGAGACACACATAGCTTTTCTCCTGCCTTGGAACTTGTTCGCTAACATACTCTAAAATATAAGCTCGGTCTTATAATCTTGTCAGGTTTTCACTTAACTCTGCCCCTGATCACATTGTATATGATTATCAAGGGAGTTAGCAATATCATGCTTTCTTACCTCCCATTCAATCAGTCTGTTTTCCTCTTGGACTATAATGAGAACTTATTAAAAAAAAAAAAAAAAAAAAATCTGTGCTAGGAGTAGTAGGAATGGCCTTTGGGCTTTGCTTTGTAATTGAAGCACTCGCCTCAATTTTTCTGTTTTATCCTGTCCTAAATTTCCCTAGTGACTTACTGCGGTGTACAGCCTAATATCCCACAGCACTATTCCAAAAGCCAAGTAATTACATGTAGGGGAAACTGCAGCAAAGGCAACCGAGCTCTAGGTGAAGCCAACAGCTGTCAGATAACAAACTCTCTTCCTCATCCCCCAGCATATCATGTGAGCATGCATTCACAAAAGATGCCATGGCCTGTGGTCCCCACAAACTGCATTGAACTAGGTATAGCATTAAGGAATATGACTGAATTTAGGCTTGCCGATTCTTGTATGCTGAGACCTGATTTTGTATGCTGAAACTAGACTGCTGCACTAAAATAACTACGGAAATATGAGTCCACCTACATTCAAATTAAGGATGCTGAATACGCATTTCATATTCTCTAGGTGCAGAAGAAGCCAAACCTCTGCAAGAGACACGTGTTTAGATGCTTTAAATAAATACAATGCTAGATAAATACATGTCTCTTGCAGAAGGAAGGATGGATTTTGCTGCACTTAGAAAATAAGAGTCCAAGTCTCTGCTGCTCTGGATTTTGTGGTAGTTTAAAGCGTTTAGTTTATATTTCTTTTTTTTTTTCTAACTACTCATCAGCATAAACAATTATTTAAAGCCCCAGCCCCACCCTTTTACAAAAGCATAGTGCGGTTTTTAGAGCCGGCCGGGGTGGTAACAGCTCCGACGCTCATAGAATTCCTATGAGCGCAGGAGCAGTTACCGCCATGGACAGCACTAAAGCCAAGGGGAGGGGGGTGTTAAATTAATAAAGAGCCCTTTTACTAAAGTGCAGTAAGAATTTTGCATTCAACAGGGAAAGTTTGACAAAAAGACAAGCTTTTACTACACCTTGATTTACCATAGGAGCTATTTGCAGCCTTTTTCTGGCTTTTAAGTTTCCCCAGTTATGGAATGAACTTCCTTTAATTTTGAGGTGTCCCAGCTCTTTCCAATCTTTCCGTAAATCTTTAAAAACTTTTCTATTTGCTGAACATTTTGAAAACTAATCCTCTTGTATTTTAGCTTATCTTTTAACTTATTGTTAACCCCGTCAATCTTCCTCTGGTTGAAGACTTGGTATATAAAGTTAAGTTTTAGTTTAGTTTAGTTTAATGTAGAGCGAAGCAGAGACAAAGATTCATTCTTGTCTCCTCCTCATCCGTGCAGTGAAGGGCATTTTTCATCCCCATCCCCTCACTGTCCCCAATCTTAATTTTCTCCCTCGCATCTCCCTGTTCAAAACAGAGAAATTATTTTATGCAATTTTATGGGACTAAGGCTTTGCAGGTAAATATTTTAAGCCTATAGTGTGTGTGGGCGGGGGGGGGGGGGGTGTTGTCTAACTTTTATTTTGATTGAAAGAACGTCAATAAAAGTACAACTTGTGAGGCATGCTGGGTTCTGTAGTGTGCCCAGAAAACTAAACATCAGCTCAATACTAGGGATATTTTAGTCCAGCTCTCTAGAAAATGTTAGTTCTTATTCATTTCACAAAATAGCAAGAAATAAAGCAAGAAGTGATTTTATTTTATTGTGAGCAAAACAGACATATCAAGAACAGGCTTCAGAATTTCAGACACAAATAACTTAGGGCTTCTTTTACAAAGCTGCAATAGCAATGCTGCCTTGGTAAACACACAGAAGCCAAGAGGAATTGAAGGGCTTTGGTGCATTTATCATGACAGCATCACTACCACGGCTTTGTAAAAGTGATTTCCAGGAACCATGAAATCTATACAGGCAATTCTTAACATTAACCTTTAGTGCATGCAGTGGTGTAGTAAGGGAGGGCAGGGGGGTTGGTTCTCCCCGAGTGCCATCTTGGTGGAGGTGCCGTCACCTCTCCTCCTCTCTGACCCCTTGCCATACGCGCACCTTCCTTTCTCTCCGACATCACAGACACCAAGCGCCCCCCCCCACCTTCCAATCTTCCCAACCCCTCCTACAAAATCCTGGTAGTCTAGTGGACTAGAGGGGTTCAGATCAGATCCCCCCCAGCTCAAGGACCCTCCACCCCCCAACATCACCCTCCCGTACCTTTCATTGAAAATAAGGCAGAAGGGATGCCTACTCCCTCCTGCCTTGAAGGGCTGCCTTTTCATAATGGCAACCCTTCGCCCTTCTGGTGCATCCTGGATGCACTGGAAGGGGCCTAAGGTCCTGATTGGCTCAGGCTCCTAGGATCCTGTTGGGAGTGCATCCCAAGGGAGAAGCCCTGTAATTTGCATCACACAGCCCTGTAGGCAGGAGGGAGTAAGCTTCCCTTCTGCTGTTTGCTCTTCCAAAGGTATGGGGGGTTCTGACGATATAGGAGGGGGCCCAGGAATGTTGGGGGGATATGGGGAGGGGGCAGAGATGTCAGGGATGTTGGGTGAGGTATGGGATGTCAGGGAGATGTCAGGGGATGTTGGGGGAGGTATGGGATGTTAGGGGGAGGGGTGTAGGGCTCTGCAGCTCAGCTGATCCTGGTAGGGTGATCCCCATCAGTTGAGCAGCCAGGAATCTCCAATACCAGCTCAGCTTATGGGGATTCCTCTTCCACAATCAGCTGATGGGAAGCCTAAAGGGTTTTTTTTTTTCACTCTTTGGGTGGTGGAAGAGGGGACATGACACTGGGACAGTAAGGGAGGGGAGTCATGCCTTAAATCCTCCAGTAATCTTGTTGTCAGTTTGAGCATATTTGTGGAACTTAGACTCAACTCAAACAGGACTAAATGCTAGCATCTAAATTCTCTCTAGGAAAGCTTTGATTATGGCTGGGATTTGTCCAGGTTGAATCCCAATACTCCTAAAAATTCTGTGACATACACAAGACTTACTTGAACTTATGGCTAAAGTACAAGTTTAAATATCATATAGAGAACTGAACGATCTCAAGCGCTCACAGGCTAAAAGTCTGATGTATATTTCAAACTAATGACCCTATCGTGAGCTATCATTGATCTTATATGTTCTCTATTTTTCAAAAAAATTTTTGTTTTAAATAGTTTTTTTTGTATATTTTTTTATATAAAGCAGTTTAAATTTTTTTCACATGTAAATCAGTTTCAACTGTTATACTGGTCTTCGAATGTATCCCTTTTTAAGAATAAACTCTATGAAGGATTTTAACTTCATGAATATAGGGTACTTAGCTTCCCAGCTTAGCTTCACGACGGAAGATCTCCGTTTCGCTCTTATATAGTTCTCTAAGAGCTTCGTTAGGAAACCACCAACATTCACACTAAAAGAAGACAAGAATACTCTTTAAGTATAAAATCTAATAACTAAAATTTTTTTACTTTGCTTGCACTCAAAAAAGAACGCACTATGGCGAAACTACAAGCCTTATATTTAAAGACCAAATATTTTTAGGAAACAGCCACACAGAAACTACCATGAATCAATACAAAATTGTAGCAATTCTCTAAGTGCTATACTGCAAGAGACATGTAACACAGTATCTAAACTAGAAACCATTGAAAAAGCAAACCTGACGGGTAGCACTTTTAAAATACCTCTCAATGCTGATGGAATCATGGGGGCACGAAATCCAAGAACAGCCTGGACCTCAAAAAAGTGCAAAAAAACCTCTGCCTCTCTGGATTATCGCCAGTTTAAATGCCCGCCCGAATTCAATTCAAGTCATATGAGAGCGTCTGACGTCATATCCAGTATCGCCAGAGTTCTAGCGGAATGATCTATTCTATAAACAACGAAGCACAATCAAACAGATATAAAACTAAAACTCATCTAATACACTTGTCTCACTCATAGGAACCAGAATCATGCATACTTGTTCTTCTCAGTCAGCAAAACTACACGACAGACATACAGGTAATATAAGATGGAATAATAACTCCTATTCATCAGAAAACCCCACCCAATTCCTGCCCATAACACACCTCCCAACACACCCCTTTTCTCTCTGGACACACAGCAGCTTAGAAGTGCTGCTGTACATCCAAAAAGTTGGTTCTGATTATTGGCACTTGGATGTCCCTGTTATTAGGACATCTAACTGTCGACTTAGGCTGGTTTTTGGATGTTTTAAAGTTTCAATTATGTGCCCAATACAATGCAATGCCATAGAAACAGAAACAATGACACACATCCCCTAATATTGTGCAAAATATAAAGGCAGCTGATGTAAATTTGAAAAAAGCTGACAAATAACAATCACCACATACTTGTATGCATCCCTGCGTGCATTTTAGAAAAGATTCTCTGTCAGCAGATCATTTGCTAAAATAGTACCAGAATTTGACATATCTGACTTGGAAACCTCAATTTTGATGTATGCGTTTGATCTAAAATGGTACCGTACATCTATTAGAAAATATGAATATATTCTGAAATGTGTGTGAGGTAAGATAGGTTATTTTACCACAAAGGGTGGGGGGCGGTTGGACATTATCAATGGGTGTTATTGTTAAGTCGGGTTATTTTTCCACAGGTCAGATTATTTCAGCACAGGGTCTCATTGCATTAAATATGATTTTGTACTAAAATAACATTACAACAGTAACCCACATTGATCAACCATCCTAACTTCTGCTGTTTTAGCACAGGTCCCATTTTATGCAATGAGACCTAGTTACCAATAACTTAGGTTGCTTGCTTCTTAGCTCAAGGCTACCTTGTTGAGGCATTACTGTAGAGAGCATGTTTGGTAACACCACTTGCAGTGAGGTTTCTCTTATTAACTGGAAGACAATATCTTCTTATTGCATGTTTAGGTTTCAGACAACATAGGTGTGACTCTTGAGGCAGCTGAAACACGGCTCATGTTGGGTAAAGCTTCTTATGTTGACTGTGCAATCAAGATTATGAAGGAACTCCACTGGTTTGGTGTTGTTTGTCATCCCCGCTAAGGTTTGTATCCTTAACAGTAATATTACCCATTTTAATGGTAGCTCATTATGATAACTTCCCCCTTAGATAGAACTATATTGAAACTCAGAACTGAAATATACTAATTTACCTTATTGTAATAGTAAAAACGAACTGTACAGAAATTTAAAAAATTGATAGGGTCACATGGGACTGAATGTTGTATGAGCAGATGAGTCAATTGATAAAGGTTTGTGAGTGTGAAGTTTCCACACCTCCTGCTTGATAATAGCAGAATTTAAACCCTTTGGTACTTAATAAATCTCAACCAATTTCTTATAAGATTCACTGTGCTCTAGCAGCCTCCCACATTCCACATCATTCTACTTAATATCTGCTTGGTAATTCTTATCTTCACTACTATAGCTTGCGGTGTCTGGACTCATTCCGTCTCTCTACAGCATGGCTCATTTGTGTGCACTGACCTTCAGACTTCCATATTTATTCAGATCATTGGACATAACCCTCAATAGAAAGAAAGCTGGAAGCTTGAGAGGTAATTGGACCAGCTGGAGGCACATCCTTCCTTTTCCCCTCCTTCTTTCCTTTAATGTTTCTCCAGTGATGGGTTGGGCAGATTCTATAAAGAAGGCACAGTCAAGAGAAAAAAAAACCCCGTGTTGATAAACTGCAGGTATCTGCTCTGAGATGCTGTAAAATGCAAAATGATGTCTCAGCCCACTGCAACATTGGAATTCACACCCTAGGCACTCTCTCTTCCAGTGACTGCTCTGCTCTGTAACAGTGGCCCTGCGACCTCAATTTTCTGTATATAGAAAAGAACAGGTCAAGTGGAAAGTGCTTAAGAAGGAAATTTGTTTTTATCACAGATTGGAGTAGTTTGAGATAACAGCAGTTTGCCAGCCCTGAAATAAAAGCAAATTAATTTTACACTACACTGGGAATTGAGGAGGAGGAAGGTGTAAAGATAATAGATTAGGGTCTCTGAGTGAAGCTAAATAAAGCCTGTTTGTTCTGTAGAAAGAGTTCCCCTAAAATGAAGCATGAAAGCCACAAATTCTGTTGACAAATTTGGATTTAATATAGATGAAAAGTTTTGTTTTAAAATTATGGACAAGATTTTATAAAAAAAATATTTTTAACAGAATAAAAAATAAAGAACCGTAGGTATAGAAACACTTGCTTTAGTAAACATTGCTATATTGTGAGAAAGTGGTAAGGAAAAGAGAAAAAAATAATCTAAGGTTTGGTTTAGCTACAGAAACATATTCATTTACCTTGAACAGTAAAGAAAACAAATGCAGCAGTACTTCAAAACATATTGAAAGAAGGCAATTGAACTAGACGTATTTCACGGTACCCTTATGTCTTATCCCCTCTTTTACGAATGTCAGAGCAGTTACCGCCACTGCTGGCCCTAAAACCCACGCTATGCGTTCGTAAAAGAGGAGGTTAGTTTTCTGCTCCTTGTTAATTTGTTATGTGTCTTGTTGCTAACTGTTAGGCATGTTACCATGTAACCCTTCCTGGGCTCCTTGGGGAAGACGGGATATAAATTGAATTAAATAAATAAATACATTTTCAACCAGCCAGTTCACACAAGTGCTCTTTGTCAATGAAAATGGTTTGAAAATTGTTCTTGTTGAAGAGATGCCATCTGTGACAAAAGAAACCTACTCCATTGTCATATGAGATGGTTATATGTGGTACCTTATTGTATGTTAAACCCCCATTTGACCGGTATATAGGCAGGCTTTTCATGATAATGACAGGGATAGCCATCCAAATGATAACAAGAAATTGGAAGAGTTCTGATACTTTAAATTTTCCTTTTTGGTGGGCAAATTTGTGTTCTAGTTACAAATATGAAAAAAATGAATGCAGAATTTTTGGGAAATAATAAGGTATGTAGGGCCCGTTAGCAGCTTTTGTTGCATCTATTTAAGATATGTAGTTATACATTTATGCCTTATATCTCTTTTAAATTAGGTTTCGTTCACATACATATCCAGGGGAGGGGAGGGGAGAATACCGCATATATATTTGATGTATGTTTACATCAAATGAGTTATACAGGGTTGGGGGATAATGATATATTTTAATTTCTGTAGTTCAAAAGTGCTTTGTAATGGTTTGTTATGTTTCAGATGTATATATTTATATTGCACTGTTCATATTGGAAAATAATAAAATTTATTTTTTTTTAAAAATTGAACTTATCCCCTGTTTAATTAAGGTGCGTTAATCGAATTAGCGCACGCTAAATGCTAACGCATCCATAGACTAACATGCACGCATTAGCATTTAGTGCACACTAATTCACTTAGCACGCGCTAATCGGTTAGCACATCTTAGTAAAACAGAGCCTAAGCATCCTTAATCTTTTAGAAAGTGTAAAAGTTAACGGAAGAAATAATCTGATGTTTTTCTATGGGTAGAAACATGTTTATCTGCATCAAATTTGTCTTTGATTATTGGATCTCCCTTTCCCCTCTTGTATTGTTGTCCCCCCCCTTTTCCCTTCTTGTAGTCATGGAGAAAAGCAGAGTTAGGTTACAGGAGATAATTCCATAGTAAGATTTTCTCCCTGTGTTACTAAGGTGTGTTAACCGATTAGCGCGTGCTAATCGAATTAGCGCATGCTAAACGCTAATGCATCCATAGACTAACATTCACACATTAGTGTTTAGCGTGCGCTAATCGGTTAGCACACCTTAGTAAAACAAGTCCTTAATGTTGACATATTCTTGCATAGATTTCAGTGACGGCAAAACATTCAGTGAAGGCAAAAAGTGCATAGATACTTGGAAAAAAGATATAAATTTAAATGTTCCGTTTATTCTAGACAGCGTTCAATTAAATTCAGTAAGATCCCTAAAAATATTAGGTGTTACAATAGATGATAGGTTATCTTTCCATGAACACATTACTAACACTGTCAGAACATGTTTTTACAGGTTGCGTATGATCCGCTCAATTGCCAAATTTTTAGAGCCAAAATCACTAAACATATTGATTGATTCATTAATTATTTCAAAGCTTGATTACTGTAACTCTTTATTAATAAATGTCACCCAAAAAGAGAAAAAGCGTCTTCAAATAGTTCAAAATACTGCTATCAAATTAATACACAACCGCAAAAAATTTGACCATGTTACACCACTCTTGATTGAGTCACATTGGCTTCCTGTTGCCCATCGTATTACTTTTAAAATCTTACTTTTAGTTTTTAAAACATTGACTACAAATGAACCCCAATTTATTAATAGATTACTTATTCCACATAGTACGTCACATTCTTTAAGATCTACCAATCAAAAACTCCTAACAGTTCCATCACTAAAAGTCATTGGAACTCGTCGCCCTGATATTTTTTCTGTAATAGCCCCACAATTATGGAACAGCTTGCCCCAGTATCTTAGAGAAGAAAATGATCTGAAACAGTTTAAAAGCAGTTTAAAGAGTTTCCTTTTTAAAGATGCGTTTAATTTATAAGCTTAATTAAGGATTATTATCAAATTTTTCCTTTTTTATCTTTTTATTTCCCCGTTATCTCCCCTACCTGTTGTTTTTACCATTTATGTTTTCTTTTATATATACGATTGTAGTTCCACCCTTTCTTTCCCCGTGTATCTGTTAGTTTGTATGACTTTATTATTTTGTATGATAATGTGTCAAACTTATGTATCCTTTTATAATTAATCTGATGTACCTATTTTTTATCTGTAAATCGCTTAGCAAATTAAATTAAGCGATTCAATAAGTCAAAAATAAACTTGAAACTTGAAACTTTACCCATGTTACAGTGATGTTTGCAAAGGAAATTTCTACATGATTCCAAATTGCTCTTCTCATAAATACATAAAATGAACAACGAACTGTTTGTATGTTGTAAATTCCATTATAATAATACTTCAGAAATGACAGATGCATGAAGGCATTTTCCAAAAGTACAATAAAGTAGTTACCATAACCCTCTGCATGAACTGTAGGGGGCACTTCAGGCATCTTTCTATAGAGAAAATATATAGGCACTAACATTTGTATGCCTATTGCATGCATACATGCAAAAGGGAATGGAATTCCTCTCTTATAAGGAAAGACTAAAAAGGTTAGGGCTCTTCAGCTGGAAAAGAGAAGGCTGAGGGGAGGCATGATTGAAGTCTATAAAATCCCAAGTGGAGAAGAACAGGTGGAAGTGGATCGATTTTTCACTCCATCAAAAATTAGAAAGACTAGGGGACAGCCAATGAAATTATAAGAAAATACTTTTAACAATGGCATTTGCAGCACTCGTATATTCATTAACTAAATAAAAACACAATAACTCTTAGTAATGGCAAAGTATGGGCCGCAGCTTTATTAACTTACCATCAATGCATTCATATATATACAGTATATAACATTTTCTTACATAAATAATTCAGTGCAGCTTAACAACCATAAACCTTCAGCATTATATCTGCTTAATTTCTCTTCTCCCTGTTTCTTACTTTAAAAAAAACCAAAAAAGCACAAAAAAATAAACCCTTCTCTTTTCTCTGTTAAATCTTATTTCCTCTTCCTTTTCATAGGAATAAGGGTAAGACTTATATTAACTCTAATTAAATCCTGGTGCCTATGGGTGACTAAAGTATGGAAAATCCTGTTATAAATCCTGCGTTTTAGGGCAGCCACTGATTTGGTATAGAGCCTGCATTTTTGTTTTAAATCCTGTGGTTTAGGATGGTATAGAGCCTGCATTTCTGTTTAAAATCCTGTGTTTTAGGGTGGTATAGAGCCTGTATTTCTGACTTACTAGTTTTCAACCACTGTGTCTGCTGATTAGGTGGGGGAAGGGAGGGGCTCTGATTTACTACTAAGGTTAACTGCATTATCTTTGGGACAGTGCTGTGAACAAGTCTGCCCTGTGAACTTCTAAAAGCTAAGTTACTCAGCATTTCATATTCTGCTCTTTTCACTGTTTTTCAGCATTATATCTGCTTAATTTCTCTTCTCCACCTCCCTGTTTCTTACTTTAAAAAAAAACAAAAAATAAACCCTTCTCTTTCCTTTGCTAAATTTTATTTCCTCTTTCCCTTCATAGGAATAAGGGTAAGACTTATAGTCCCACCCACCCCAGGGATCACTGCTCATATATAGAGACCCAAATAATCAGGACTACTCAAATCAGGTCACTTCACAACCAATCAAGATGACCTTTATTCTATGCAATCACTGTGGTGCTTTAATTCCAAGACATACCATTTGGAGGCTTAAGGCTTGCCACATCTGTCTTCAACTTGCTAGTATTAAGGAGGAGCTCTGCAAACTTAAACAGGATTTGAATACAATTAAAGCAGCTTCCGTCACTCCACAAAATCATACCAACTTACCACCTCTACCTCAAAGAATAAAATAACCCAGGAATAAATGGATCACAGTAGGCTCAGGAAGACTGCGACATGTAACACAGAAACATCCACCTTCACTAATATTACCTCTACAGAATTCCTTTGCTCCACTAGTGCACTGCGATACTCAAGAAAAAAGAAGGGAGGTGGGACTGGAACCAATGATGGTAACTCAAGAGAACAAGCGCACCCTAAGCACAAATAAAAAAGCCCAAAACAGAAAATTATTACTGTTGGGGGATTCAATCATCAGATGCATTAACCTTTGAACACAAGGCGAGGAGACCAAAATAGTGAAATGTCTTCCAGGATCCTCAGCTACTAGGAGTTCCAGGCAAATACAGACTATAATTAAGGAAGAAACTAAGGATTTTAACACTGATGTTGTTATCCATCTGGGAACAAATGACCTGGCCAACAACTCCACACTTGCAGCACAGAAAGCTTTTCGGGAGCTTGGTGAGGGCTTGAAACCTTTTGTAAAGACTTTAGCTTTTTCTGAAATACTGCCTGCATATGGAAAAGGAGAGCAAAGAGTGAAAAACACAGAGGACTTTAATAGATGGCTCAAAGCCTGGTGTCATCAAGAAGGCTTCATGTACATAGGAGGATGGGGAAATACATGGAAGGACAAGAAGCTATATTGCACTGATGGGCTACATATTACTACAGCAGGAAAAAGAAACCTTGCAGAAAAATTTAGACAATATGTTTCTAGGCATTTAAACTAGAATGTGGGGGTGGTGTATGCATGAAGGACAATTATAGAGACCATCCCCTGGCAAAAGAAAAGATGTGATAGTAGTAAAGATTGCAACATAAACAATATCAGCAACTCATTTCTTAGTATTGTAACGGAAAGTGAAACGAAACAAAAATCCATATGAAAAAGGAGATTACCGCTGAAAAATAGTTGGAAAGCGATGACCACAAATGCTCGCAGTCTAAGCAACAAAGTTCATGATCTGAAAGCCCTGATGTTAGAGGCAAATCTAGATAGTGTCGCTATCACAGAGACATGGTTCAGTGAATCACATGGATGGGATGCAAACATACTGGGATATAATCTTTTTAGGAAGGACAGAAATGGTCAAAAAGGTGGAGGAGTAGCTCTCTATGTAAAGATCAATATCCAAGTAACCGAAATGCAAGGGACCTGGGGAGAGGAAGAAGCGATATGGATCGCTCTGAAAAGAGAAGATGGAACTTCTATCTACGTGGGTGTAGTCTACAGACCTCCGACTCAATCGCAGCAAATTGATAAGGATCTGATTGTAGATATCCAAAAGTTTGGAAGGAAAGAGGAGGTTCTGCTGTTGGGAGATTTCAACCTGCCGATGTGGACTGGAATGTTCCATGTGCGGAATCGGAAAGAAGTAGGGAGATTGTGGATGCCTTTCAAGAGGCTCTGCTCAGACAAATGGTGATGGAACCCACAAGGGAAAAAGCGATATTGGATCTGGTCCTCACAAATCTCTAATGTTAGAGTGGGTGCTCACCTGGGAAGTAGTGATCATCAAATGGTTTGGTTTGATATAATGGCTAAAGTGGAGAGTGGCTGCACGTTACTTAAAGTCCTAGATTTCAGTCGTACAGATTTTAATGCAATGGGAAAGTACCTGAAGAAAGAGCTGTTAGGATGGGAGGACTTAAGAGAAGTGGAAAGACAGTGGTCTAAGCTGAAAGGAGCGATAAAAATGGCTATGGACCTTTATGTGAAGAAAATCAATAAAAACAAGAGAAAAAGGAAGCCAATATGGTTCTCCAAACTAGTGGCAGAGAAAATAAAGGCGAAAGAGTTGGTGTTCGTGAAATATAATAAAACCCAAGAAGAGGAGTGCAGAAAGGACTACAGGGTGAAACTGAAAGAAGCCAAGAGAGAGATACGTCTGGCGAAAGCACAGGCGGAAGAACAAATAGCTAAAAATATAAAAAAGGGAGACAAAAATTTTTTCAGATATATTAGTGAAAGGAGGAAGATGAAAAATGGAATTGCTAAACTAAAAGTTGCTGGGAACCGATATGTGGAGAGTGATGAGGAAAAAGCAACTGTGCTAAACAAATACTTCTGTTCTGTGTTCACAGAAGAAAATCCTGGAGAAGGACCGAGACTGTCTGGCAAAGTTAGACGAGAAAATGGAGTAGATTCTGCGCCGTTCACGGAGGAGAGTGATTATGAGCAACTTGAAAAACTGCTACAAGCTATTAAACATCAAAGAAATTTCACGGCCCCTGGGCCGGATGGCTTCACGGCAGAATTTTATAAGCTATTATCGGAGCAGTTGAGTCCCTTCCTTAGGGACTACTATTCTCACTTTCCCACTGAAGCGAACAAGGCTTTGATTACTTTGATCTTGAAGCCAGGTAAAGTTAATACGGCTCCCGAGTCCTATCGTCCCATTTCTTTATTAAATGTGGATATTAAAATTATTTTCAAAATACTAGCTGACAGATTAGCAATTCTTCTCCCGAACTTCATCGCTTCCACACAGGTGGGCTTTGTAAAAGGCAGGCAGGTGGTACATAACGTCCGCAAGACACTCTTATCGTTGGCTCATACACAATTTCATGACACCCCGATGCTATTACTTAGCTTGGATGCCGCGCAGGCCTTTGACCAAGTCGATTGTACATTCCTATTTGAAGTACTGAACTTTATGGGAATTTTGGGTTGGTACACCTCAGCGTTACATACGTTGTACTCGACACCGAAGGCAAGACTACTTGTTAATGACATTATCACGGATCCCATACTAATTGAAAGAGGTACCCATCAGGGATGTCCCTTATCCCCTCTATTGTTTTTGCTCTACTTGGAACCATTTCTCCGCACAGTATCTCTGGACCCTGATATTGTAGGGGTGGACTTCGGGGATCACTCATTAAAAGTGTTAGCCTTTGCAGATGACATATTGTTTATGCTCACCAACCCTCATCACTCTGTCAAACAACTTCTGCAGGCGCTCAACGAATTCAGATTTTACTCAGGCTTCACCTTGAATTATCAGAAATCTGTTGCTTTGGCCAGCCCGGTGACACTGCAACAGACATGGAGGGGACACTTTCCTTTTACATGGGCAGCGACCTCGATTCGATACCTGGGTATTTGGATCCCTAGAGACCTTAAGACTCTTTATGATAGTAATATTTCCCCACTGCTACATGACACCTTACACAACTTACACAACTGGTCCACTTTCCCCCTCACAGTTGCGGGACGGGTAGCTCTTTTTAATATGGTGCTCTTTCCCAAATGGTTATATCGTTTTCAGGTCCTGCCTCTGCTCTTATCTTATACTCAAAATGCACGATTAACTAAAGGTTTACGACGCTTCCTCTGGGGAGGTAAGCGACCCCGCATGCCATTTCTTAGGATGTGCTTACCCAGGGATAGGGGGGGACTATGGTTTGTTAAATGTACGTTGGTACGCTATGGCTTGTCAGATGAGACATATTAATGATTGGTTTAGGGGGACATCTGATTTTACTGCTACGCCACTGGAGTTGTCTTTGCTGGCTCCGTTTCATGTGAGCTATTTCTTGCATGTGACGGATCCACAGATGCATTCTTTGGTGTCCCACTACCCGATATTTGCGCCGGCTCGGCAAACCTGGAAGTGGGTTTGTAAAACTGCAAAATTGTCTTCTGGGGTTTCCTTATATTTACCCATCCAGGGCAATGGAGCCTTTTAACCTGGACTGCAAAATACTGCCAATCAGAGATGGAGTGCGCAGGGACTTCAATATCTATTTCACATGTTTTCGGAGGAGGGGAGACTAGCAACTTTTGCAGAATTACAGCAAACATTTGAATTACAGCCAAATGATCTGTTTGCATATTACCAAATTCGACATTACGTTCAGTCTCTCCCAGTGATTCATTTAACGGAAGACAGCAGGGAGGCTCTTTCGGAACTCTTTAGCCTTTCTGCACAACAGAGGATTCCTCTTCGGTTTCAAATAATGGGGATCCGAGACGGTCAATCTGGCCCTAATTTGGACATTTTAGCGACAGCATGGGCTGAGGACTTGCAATGCACGCTAATGGCCCAACAGCTACAGCGGGTACTGAAGAATATCCAGAAGGTGTCTCCTAATATTACCCACTGGGAAATGCAGTTGAAAATTGTTTTGAGACTCTATATTCCACCGGAACGTGCAGCCCAGATGGGGATTACTGCATCTCATTCTTGCCCGAAATGTACTCAAGCTCACGCTTCATTGGGGCATATGCTTTGGACCTGCCCCAAAATTCAACAGTTTTGGAGATATCTAGGACATTATATTATGATGCTTTGGGGGAGGCGTAGGCTCCCGCAACCGAGAGCACTATTCGGATATTATAATATAGCCACGCCTAAACCCAAGGGAATGTCAGCTTTTGTCACTAGAGTGCTTCTGATGGGGAAGAAAGCAATTCTTACTAACTGGCTGTCCCGAGATCCCCCTTCCTATGCTCAATGGAGAGCCTTGATGATAATTCATGTTACGCTGGAGCGGAGACTGGTGGGAACTTGGATCATGGGCCGGGTCGTGGATTCCGTCAGACCTGGGAATGTTTCTGGCAGGACCTCACACCATATGCTCGAAGTAGACTTTTGAATCAATAAATTTACCTCTAACTCTCAGTTTTACTGTGGCTTTGGACTCTTGGGGTGGGGAGGGATGGGAAGGGAGGGTGTGTGTGTGCTAGCAATGTTGTTTCCTGGATGAACATGCTACTTGTATTTGTTTGTTAATTGTTGAAATAATAAAAATCATTTGCACATATGAGCAACTTGAAAAACTGAAGGTAGACAAAGCGATGGGATCAGACGGGATCCATCCCAGGATACTAAGGGAGCTCAGAGAGGTTCTGGCGAGTCCTATTAAAGACTTGTTCAACAAATCTCTGGAGACAGGAGTGATTCCTGTAGATTGGAGGAGAGTGGATGTGGTCCCTATTCATAAAAGTGGTCACAGGGATGAAGCAGGAAACTACAGGCCGGTGAGCCTCAGTTCAGATGTTGGAAAAATAATGGAAGTATTGCTGAAAGAAAGGATAGTGTACTTCTTTGAATCTAATGGGTTACAGGATCCGAGGCAACATGGCTTTACACAAGGTAAATCGTGCCAAAAGAACCTGATTTAATTTTTTGACTGGGTGACCAGAGAGCTGGATCGAGGACATATGCTAGATGTAATTTACTTAGATTTCAGCAAAGCCTTTAATACAGTTCCTCATAGGAGGCTGTTGAACAAACTTGAAGGGCTTGAAGTTAGGACCCAAAGTGGTGAACTGGGTCAGACAGATGCCAGAGGGTGGTGGTTAATGGAAGTCGCTCGGAGGAAGGAAAGGTGAGTAGTGAAGTCTCTCAGGGTTCGGTGCTGGGGCCAATCCTGTTCAATATGTTTGTGAGTGACATTGCTGAAGGTTTAGAAGGAAAAGTGTGCCTTTCTGCAGATGATACCAAGATTTGTAACAGAGTAGACACCGAAGAGGGAGTGGAAAATATGAAAAAGGATCTGCAAAAGTTAGAGGAACGGTCTAATGCCTGGCAACTAAAATTCAATGCAAAGAAATGCAGAGTAATGCATTTGGGGATTAATAATAGGAAGTAACCGTATATGCTGGGAGGAGAGAAGCTGATATACACGGACGGGGTGAGGGACCTTGGGGTGATAGTGTCCGAAGATCTAAAGGCGAAAAAACAGTGTGACAAGGCAGTGGCTGCTGCCAGAAGGATGCTGAGCTATATAAAGAGAGGCGTAGTCAGTAGAAGGAAAAAGGTGTTGATGCCCCTGTACAGGTTATTGGTAAGGCCCCACTTGGAGTATTGTGTTCATAAATATGAATGTAAAGCCAATTCCCTTACTGACAAGAGTTTTTAAACTAACAAAATATGGTCTCTGATAGCAAATGTCTCTTCTCACTCTTAAAGGTAATTTATACATTTCAGCTGGTAACTTTGGGTATAATATCTTATCCTAATGCTTTACCTATCGCTAGTTTAGTTAAGTTCTAATCAAATCAAATCTAATTTCCTGGTCTTTAACCATATGGCTACATTTATATTTACAGTAGTCTACATAGATGCATTTTAGTCTTCTCTGCATCTATGATTTGCATGTATAAATCATTTGTTCTGTAAAATCTCCTTGTAATTTATTTAATCACTTGTTAAACTTCAATAAAAAAATTTTAAAAATGAAAATGAAAGTGATCTATGCTATCTACGGTAGTGATTTGCATGTAATTAACTGTATATTACCTGGAAAGTACAGTCCATACCCATTCCCTGTATGCAGTTAACATGCAAATTAATATGCACTAAATAGTAAGCTACTGAATTAATGGTTAGTCTGTCCTAGTTCCAAGTTTAATTGCTTAACACAACTTTATTAAAAAGTACCCATGAACTTTATTCATTTTGATACGCTTTATTAAAACAATATTAACCATGAATATATTAAACATTAAGAGATGTTTTAATCAGTGTAGGCTACAGTTAAGATGGGATATTTTACCACAAGTCCCATTTTATACAATGAGACCTGGCTCTTAATAACCTGGCTAAACTGTAAAATAATCCATCTTAACTTTAGCCCATGGGTTACTGTTATTTTACTGTTAACCCAGGTTATTATGAACTAGGGGCACCTTTTATGAAGCCGCGTTAGCGGTTTAACGCGTGTAATAGTGCACGCTAAACCACCGGCTGCGCTAGATGCTACCGCCTCCTCTTGAGCAGCGGTAGTTTTTTGGCTAACGCGGGGGTTAGCGCGTGATGAAAAGTTGTGTGCGTTAAACCCGCTAACGCGCCTTCGTAAAAGGAGCCCTAGGTCTCATTGCATAAAATGGAACCTATGCAAAAATACAATGAGTTAAGGAGAAGATATCAATGAGGATTCCCGCTAAGGAGGAGAAGTAGTAAACTTGGGCTATCATTAAAATGAGTTATTTTACTATAAGTCATGCTATTTTAGCACATGGTTTTGTATATGAGGGGTTGCTGAAAAGTTCTCAGTCCAACCAACAAAGTTGGGGCAGTCTCCATTGAGGGCTATACACTTAGGTGGATATTCTATAAATGGCACTGGAACTTAGGCTCTGGTAGGCGCCCTACCAGTGCCTAAATTAATTGAGAAATGCTGTTTAAAATGGCAAAAAATGATAAAAATAAAATACTCTCTGGCACCTAAATAAAAGATGCTGTAATTGTGCCTATGTAAGTGCTTTAGGCTGCCAAATGCCAAAGTAGCAGTGACCAACACTGGAAGTTGTGTTAAGCAACCTAAAGTGCCTACGTAGTTACAATTCATGCAATGATAGGCGCCAGAAAAGTAGGCCCAGAAAACCCTGGCTTATATTTCCGGTGCCTATCTTTTCTGGGGGGTGCATAGCCTGCTATCAGCTGTTTTGTGGCAGGGGAATCCCCAATCAGCTGAGCTGTCAGGACTCCCTGAAACCACGGCTTTGAGGAGTCTGGCCAACTCAGGTGATCGGGGATTCCCTTGCTGCGATCAACTAAACTGGCAGGGAGATCCCCATTTCATCTCTCCCACCCTACCACCCACATATCCCCTCAGCCCGCCTCCAGAGAGAGCCATTTCCCACTGAGCCCAACACACCCCATACACCCCTACAGTGAGGGTGAGAGGTGCCTGGGGAATTGGTGCCCCTCCCCTGCCATTTTCTCCTCCCCAACTCCATATGCTCCTTCCCTGCCCGCACCACTTCCTTTCCCCCATACCTCTGTAATGTTCCTGGCATGAGCAGCAACCCCAAAGCTGCTGTCATACCAGCATTGGATCTTTCTCAGGAAGTGATGTCATAGGAAGAGCCAACTCTTGCATAACAGCAGCTTGGGGGTTGCTTCTTGTGACATGGGAAGGGAAGCGGCGCGCATGTGTGGCAGTGGGGTTGGGGAAGGAGCAGAAGACAGAGAGGAGGATAGGTGCCTGCGTCTTCAGCAAGATGGCACCTAGAGCAGACCACTCCCTCACTCCCTTACTATGCTACTGCACCCAGATACCCCTCCATACCCCTGACATCCCCCAACCCCCATCCTGATACCCCCATACCCCCTCAACACCACTCCGACATCCACCCCCCCCCGCTCCACACACCCGTACCATTGGATGAAACATCGGCAGGAGAGATGCCCACTCCTTCCTGCCAATAGTGCCTCCTCTTCAAAATGGTGCTCCATCCCCCTCTTGGTGCATTTTGGGATGCACTGGGAGGAACCTAAGGCTCTAAGCCAATCAGGACCTTAGTTTCTTCCCAATGCATCTTTGAGGGAAATTACACTGAATATTAAGGCATAAGTGTCGGCAACTTCCCTGCCCAGAGCTTATGGGGGCCTGACCGATATTATGCTGAATATCAGGCTGTGAAAATATAACTTTTTTGTTGATATATATTTTTAAAAGACCCCTTCCCAGAGCCCAAATCCCTGATATAGAGAGGGGCAACAAAGATGACTAAGGGGATGGAATGATTCTCAATGAAGAAAGACTAGAGAGGTGGGGACTCTTCAACTTCAGAAAGAGACAGCTAAGGGGAGATATGGGAATAGTTGAATTAATACAAAGCCTAGAGGACAAGCCATGAAGTTAATAAGTACTGTAGTACATTTAAAACTACTCAAATATTTTTTTTTCTTTCATTCAAGGTATAGTTAAGCTTTGGAACTCATTGCTAGATGATGTGATAAAAGTTAGCATACTGGATATAAAATTGGTTTGGACAAATTCCTGCAAGAATGTCCATAAACCATTATTAAGTTAGACCTGAAGGAAGCCACTGCTTATCCCTGTGGGTAAATAGCATAGAAGCTTGATTCTTCTTGTGATTTTCCAGATGCTTTTAACTTTGATTAGCTACCTTGGAAACAGGATGCAGAGCTTGATGTATAGTTTGTCTAACTCAGTATGACAATTCTTATTCTCTTATGTTCTTATGTTGTTATATTTTATCATATAGGGGTCAATTCAAACTCTTTCCTCTGCCACAGTGCTCTTAGACTCTAGGTGATAAATATCTTGTGCATTTGAAAAATGTGCAGGTTCAATAAAGGATCATCAGCATGATTCAAAACAATATATAGCAGAGCTATAAAATATGAATAAGTCATAAATGATCCAGTACCATCTTCCTCTTCAGCCAAGGACAGAATCATCAGGAGTATATTGTAAGCATTTGTGCTCATAACTGGAGTATCTTCAGAATGTCCCTGCAACTTTGATTGGACTGTGGGAGTTATTTGCTTTTTTTCCCCCCATTCTTTTGCTTTCCTGCCCAAACTGGCATGCTTGGGTAAAACAACACATGCAGTTTTACTGTGCCACATGCCATAAAAGGGAAAGTTGATAACAAAGATCAACTTTCTAAGAATCATTGGCTGTAGTTTCTCATGGTGACAGACAAGTTTCAAGTTTATTGCATTTGATATACCGCCTAAAAATCTAGGCAGTTTATATAAAATGAAAACATTTGTACAAATGTTTCTAATAAAAATACAAAGATGGGGCGGGGGTTGGGAGAGGGGGACAGACAACAATGACACACTATAGGGTATCGTGGGACACAAAAGGAGAAACAGTCGAAGGATACATCATATAAATTTAGGATGGGGGAAGGGACAAACTAAAAAGGTGGGGAAAATATCGGAAGGAAGAGATGAAAGGGTAAAAGCAGCTAAGGCCGAGTGGGACCAATCCAAATACTTAAGACTAGTATTCATGATGGGGAACATACTTTAAATACTAAATACGTCATGGAATAGAAATGTTTTAAGACCTGATTTGAATTTTGAAACTTTTAAATAGAAAGTATACAGTTTTTCTGCAGTAGATTGTAGCATTCATCTTTTTGTAACACTTAGGCCCCCTTTCATCGAAAATTCCTGTGAGCGTCGGAGCTTTTACTGCAGCGACCCACAATAAAAACCTTAATGCACCTTGATAAAAGGGGGCCTTAGTTCCTTGTTACACAATTTTCAAAATAGCAGGAAATGAGGCATGAACACTTAGGGCTCCTTTTACTAAGGTGCGCTAGCGTTTTTAGCGCGGCACGCTTCTAGAATAACGCCAGCTCAATGCTGGTGTTAAGGTCTAGTGCGCGCGCACTATTCCGCACGTTAAGGCCCTAACACACCTTAGTAAAAGGAGCCCTTAAAGTTGTCAAGAAAGATCAAGAAAAGTGAAGGAAACATCACCTTGACTATTTTCCTGAATACTTTTATTGGAATGTGACACAGGATTAAGCAAAAGGGAAGACATCAGTATCAAAAGATAATAAGTACAGAACAAGACAGCAAGACGAGTGGCATTAGGGTTGTCCAGAATAACCTAAAGTTGGAAAAACTGGGCAAGTTGAATTTTTCCCATGAATTTGATTGTGCTTGATTAGAAAATAATTTTTTAAAAATGTTTAAAGCCCATCCTGGGGTCCCTGAAAGCCACTGATTACATAAAGCTCAGGTTTTCTTTAAAAATGTTATTATTTTTGCTTAATGGAGCAAATTTCTTGGTATTAAAGCTATAATTTTTATGTTTCCACACTCAGCAATGATTTTATGTCAAGTCTGTTTTATTGAAAAAGAACAATAAATCAGTACAGAAATAACACTAGAATCTCCAATACAGAGTTACAACCACAAAAGAATAGGAAAACATTCTCCTGTCATCAAATAATAATGATAAAAAGACATTTTTTGTAAAAAATCTAGCAGTATTTTATTAAATTAACCTTCAATATCTGCACTACATTGTGGAAAATAACAAAACTTTAACAAATACACTTTGGTGTAGTGTTCTACCAATGGCATTCCAAACACTCAAACATTCAGGGCCAGATTCTGTAAACGGTGCCATTATTGGTAGCTATCTAATAACAGCTGTCGATCACGTGCCGATCACGTGCCGATCATGTAACAGCGCCGTCTACAGAATCATGGCTTTCATCAAAGGTAAGTGCTGGAAATGTAGGGCTAGGGCAGCGATGGCGAACCTATGGCACGCGTGCCAGCTGTGGCACGCGAAGGCCTTGTAGCTGGCATGCGGGAAGGTCCGCAATTAAGATATGCGGCGCGGCGGGAGGCAAGTGTGCCGGTGTCTGCTTTGCAGCTCACCTGGCAACAGGGCCGGACTGGCCATTGGGAGGACTGGGCATTGTCCCGGTGGGCCGCGGCCCATCCTCCTGTGCTGGCTGCAGTCCTGTGAGTGGATGTTTAGCCTGCCTGTCTTCCCCTTAGTATCCTATGAGCCAGGCAGTGTGTGAGGGGGAAGTGGGGGGAGGAAGAGAAGCTTCACACTGAGTCTGTCACAGGAACTCAGTGAGGCTGTAGTGTGACTCCACATGTGACATCTGTAATCAGGAACAGTTCCTAGTGCTCCCATGCTAGAGAGGTGAGGATATGGGGGGATGTTAATGTGTCTAATAATGTGCTCCTCTGTAAAAACCTCTATATCTTCCATGGGGGACATGCTAAATTCGAGGAAATAAAAAAGCTGCTTATGATGATTGCATAGAGAAGTTCAGTAAGCTGAGAGGAGGGCTGGGCTCTCTGTGAACAACCAACACACTAATCCTCTGCGCTGTACCTTAAGCAAAGTCTCACTCCCCGCCTCCGCCTCTGAACCCACCCAGGTACTCGCCTACAGCACCGAGCGTTCTTCTGTCACGCCCTCCCACCCTGGCGGGAGACTTGAGGAGAACAGGAGACGCAATCTGCATTCTACATCATTTATTATTAGGTAAACTTCTACTTTGCCCTACCTGTGCTGCCTAAGTTTAATTGGACCAATAATACTAATGTTAATTATAAACTTACCTGGGCTCCTTTTTAAAAACCTATTAAATTATCTGGCTATTTGTCTAGGTGTCCAGGTTAGGGTTGCACAAGTCCGGTTTTCACCCGGACAGTATATTTTTTGACCAAAACGGATGTCTACAATTAGTAAAATTCCCCAATCACATATTTTTTTATGGGGACGGATTTGTATACAGCACTTCATTAGATTTTTTTTATTATACAAATTTTATCTTTTTGTAGACTTGAAGTCTTGAACAAAGAAAATGAGTACAGCAAAAAAAGCAAAAACAGATAGTGGAAGACCATTCCAAGAGGCCTGGACAGAGACATATGGAGTGATTGAACACAGTGGGAAAGCATTGTGTATTATGTGTAATGAAAGTGTTGTGTCTCGCACATCAAGTGTCAAACATCACTTTGAGACCAACCATAACAGTGTTGCTGAACTTGGTTTAGCTCAAAGAAAAGAGTTCCTTGTAATAATAATAATAATAATAATAATAATTTTATTCTTATATACCGCCATACCCATCGAATTCTAGGCGGTTCACAACAATTACATTAGGATCCGCATTGACAAGCCGATTTACAAACAATGTATTGGATTTACAACACCTTCCGCCTAACATGGCTGAAGAAGCGGAAGTGGGAAGGAGAGAAGGAGGAAAGCGGTCAATGGAGGGGGGGCAGGGCCGAATGGGCCGATTTTCCACAATTTATTGGATTTACAACAACTTTAGCCAATCTTGGCTGATGAAGAAGGGGGTGGAAGCCAGTGATCAATAAAGGGGGGGAAATGGGTCGAACGTGTGACCGGGTGATTCCGGAGAGGGGGCGTTACGGGGCTTGTTTGTTGACTAGATAAGTTTTGAGTGTTTTTCTGAAGTCGAGGTAAGTGGGAGCCTCGAGAATCATTTGGGCGATCCATGGGTTCATCTTGGCTGCTTGGAAGGCGAAGGTTTTGTCTAGGAATCTTTTAAGATGACAGAGCTTTAGCGAGGGATAGGCGAACAGTTGAATTCTGCGGGATTTCTTGTTGGTGCAGTAAAGGTTAAAGAGGGGATTGATGTATCTTGGCGAGAGGCCATTTACCGATTTGTAGCAGAAGCATGCGAATTTGAAGAGCACTCTGGATTCGAAAGGCAGCCAGTGAAGTTGGTGGTAGAAAGGGGTGATATGTTCCCATTTCTTTAGGCCATAGATGAGGCGAACGGCGGTGTTTTGGATCACTTTTAGTCTTCTGGTAGTTTTCTTCGTGGAGTTCAGGTAAATAATATTAGGAAAATTAAAGAAATATCACTCCCAGTCTCTTAGTTTTAGCAACTATCTTTCAAAAACTAATCATCTTACAGTTGCCAGCTTTCAAATTTCACTGTGCATGGCAAAACATGGTAAGCCCCTCTCTGATGGAGATTTTATCAAAAAGGCAATTTTGGCTGGGAGTAATTCACTCTTCCATGATTTCCAAAACAAGGATAAAATTGTGCAGCGCATCTCTGAGATGCCGCTAAGCAGAAATACTGCAAAAGATAGGGTTCTGCGAATGGCTGCTGATGTTAGTCAACAGCTTACTTGCGACTTACAAAAAGCACCCTTCTACTCCATGTGCTTGGATGAAAGTACAGATATTACTAACCATGCAAGACTAGCGCTCATTTTGCGTTATGCTACTGGTGACATCATGAGAGAAGAGCTGGTAAAACTGCTGTCTTTGCCTGAACACAAGGGAGCAAGAACACAAGGGAGAACTTGTTACAAGAACACAAGGGAGGCTTTTTCATCACTAGACATAAGTCCAGAAAAAGTGGTTTCAGTTACTAGCGATGGAGCACCTAGCATGGTGGGGACAACATCAGGATTCATTCATTTCTTTGCTAAGGAAGCAAAACATCCACTGATTCAATTTCACTGCATAATACATCAAGAGGCTCTCTGCGCCAAAGAAAGCATCAAAAAACTTGACGATATCCTCAAAGATGTAACAAAAATGGTGAACTTCATCATGGCGCGTGCTCTTAATTTTCGACAATTTCAAGCCCTTCTTGATGAGGTTCAGGCACAATATAACACTTTACTGATGTACAATAATGTCCGGTGGCTGAGCAGAGGACGAGTGTTAGAGAGATTTGTGGCCTGCTTGGAAGAAGTTAGGCTATTTATGAACGAAAAGGGGGAAGACTATCCTCAACTCACCAACATGGCCTGGCTTACCAACCTCATGTTCTTTACAGATTTTACTAACCACTTTAATGTACTAAACAAAAAATTACAAGGCATGGGAAAAACAGCAGAAAGCATGTTTAGTGACATCAAAGCTTTTGAGAGAAAATTGCATGTTTTTGAAAAAGACCTTGAGAGTGGACAGCTAAAATATTTTCCCAACCTAAAAATACATTTGGATAATTCTACAACATTTGTGGACAGTCATAAAAAACACCAGGAAATCCACAAAGCATATTCCACCATTGTAGCCAAAGCAAAGGAGAATTTTAGTAAAAGATTTTCTCAGTTCCGTAAGATGGAGACAACCCTTTCATTTATAACTTCCCCAGAAAAGTCCACATTTGAAGATCTTGATCTTTCCTGCTTACAGTGGTTGGATATTCAAAATTTGGAAATGGAGCTACTGGAATTTCAAGAAAGCTCTATCTGGAAAAGTAAATTCAATGACCTGCGTGCAGCTCTTGAACGTATTGAGTGTGAAAGGGTGACAAATGAAATCACTGCTAGCAGTTCTGAAAATGAAATCCTAAAAGCGTGGAATTCTCTGCCAGACAATTTTAAGTCCATGAAAGCACTTGGGATTGCTCTTCTTACTTTGTTTGGGTCATCCTATGCTTGTGAGCAGCTGTTTTCGGCTTTGAATCATATAAAATCTGATGCTAGAAACAGATTAACGGATGATATGAGTGCTGCACGTGTTGCTCTGAAATTAACGCACTATGAGCCAAGGATTGACAAGTTATCAGCATGCATGCAACAACAAAAATCACATTAATTTTTTTCAGAGCATGCCCAATGCATATGTTTACATGAAGCAGTGTTTTCAGTTTGCAGTTAAGACACTTTTTAAGTTATTTAAATATTATTTAAAGATGTTATTTAAAAAAGGGACTTTACATGGCCCTGTTATATTCCAATCTGGAATTTCCAATAAAAACAGTTGGTTTAATTGAAAGCTCTTTTGTTTTCTTTACATCATATTATTAGAAATGTAATGATTTAACTATTTTCTAATTTGATTGTAAATTTTACAAAAAAACATGTATAGACTCTTTGGGAATACACACCGAGTCTTGACACAGTTAACAGTTTTAAGAAGTTTATCTTTTTTTTTACTCAGGATACATTTGACATGTTATGTGAATAATACATTTAAAATATATTGTGTAACTGAATCAAATTCTTCCTAAATTCATTAAATTGAATGAAATCATTAAAACATTATAAATTGCCAATAAATTGAAATGAAAACCAAAGGATTGTGAATCAAATTGATTCTCTGACAATACAAAGATTCCAACCTTTAAAAATGATGTTACATAGTTCAGGCAACTTTATAAAGAGTTTTTAGATACTAAAATCTTGTTATTAAGGTTTAATTGACGTGCTGGCACTTTGAGGAAATTCTTTGGTTTTGTGCGGCAGTTTGGGCACTCGGGCTCAAAAAGGTTAGCCATCACTGTGCTAGGGTATTAAAGGCCTACATTTACAGTACGTACCTTTGATGAGAATCGTGTCTACAGACGTACCTTAGAATGCCTAAGGTCATTTCCGGCGTTAACCACATCTATTTTGATTTTATGCATTCTAAATTGCCTCCAAAGATACGATGAAGGTACCGTTTATCGGCTCCTACATTTTTAAAAATGACTTTTACCAATTAAAGCTCCCTTTTATCAAACTGTATTAGGGTTTTTATTGCCAACCGCTGTGGTAAAAGGTATGATGCTCACAGAATTCCTATGAGTGTCGGAGCTTTTACCGCAGTGGCCAGCGATAAACAACCTAACGTGGCTTGATAAAAGTGGGCCTAAGTTAGGCACTGGGAGGGCACAGTTTATAGAATATGGGCCTCAATGTCTTCTTGAGATAGTCAGGATAAAGCATGCGATGCTGTTCAACTCCTTGCAGCAAGGCTTCATGCTGCACTTTTCTATGGGCGTCGGAGTGATTACCACAGCAGCAGCCACTCCTGTGATTTTGTAAAAGGTGCCCTTAGCATGAGGATTTACACCAGGGTTTAGTTGGTATAAACGATTGTCTAATGTTAGGCACGGTTCCTGGAACCAAGCACTATCCTATAAACAGTGCCTAAATTTGAGCATAATTTATAGAATAGTATTTGGAGCGTTTTTTTAGTTGGCAAGTTTGGAACACAAGATCATTTGTGTATTCTTTTTTTTTACGCATGTTCAACTTAAGCCATTGATCCCTGGCAAACACATATGATGATTTTTCAGCTCCATTTATAAAATTCAATCCTATATCTGAATTTCTTTTTCAAATTCTAAAGATTGAAGTTGCTGCTTTTTTTGTCATGCAGCCCAGTGCAACAAGTGTGCAAAGCATTGGATCTCTCTGAATTCTCAAACACACAAAGAAAGCTTTCTGTTGAATAACGTTAACTGAATAAATGTGGATTTTAAAACGATTCACAATGTCTTAATAAATAGGGGAATGTGAGACTCAGAGGGCTCCTTTTACAAAGGTGCGCTAGCGGTTTGTGCGCTAAAATGCTGCACACGCTAGCCGCTACCGCCTCCTTTTAAGCAGGCGGTATTTTTTCAGCTAGCTACAGCACACGCTAATCCTATGCGTGCACTAAAAACTCTAGCGCACCTTTGTATAAGGAGCCCAGAGTCTCATATCTCTCAGAATAAGTGCACATCAGTATTCAGGACTCCTTTACAATCATAGGATCACAAAGCCATGCTTAAAGAAAAGCTTCTTTTTTTTTAACAGGGCCAAAAGCCTCAACAAACTATTTAGATAATGAAATAAAGTTCACAAAAAGTGGAGAAAGACTCCCCTGCCAGGAATGGGAGCCAAAAAAATTCCATGATGACACATAAAAAATGTTCTACACTTACACAGTTCAAATTTAGAGCATAAATCAAAAAATGTTCAGAACAAAGTATTTTCCATAAAATTGGTCTCCTGTGTTTTCAAAATGTTAGCATTTAGGGCAGCATATGGCTTAAAACAAATGCAAACTATCACAAAAAAGTACATTCAATTTCTGTGTATAAATGTCGGCAACAGTCAGCAAAATGCTGTGCTGATCACTGCCAGAATTTGGGCACCTGATTTCCTTTTCCCCATATCAGCTTTTCCCCCCTGGCCTATTGTAAAATAGTGTGCACTCTTAATCAATGTGGTGCATTATTGCCCTTAACATTAGAATTCACACACAGTCACCATCACTTATTACTCATAAACCTTCCACTCAAAAATAATAAAATACAATGTTTATTTAGTGGAATATATGCTTGGCCACAGCTTTATGCGTAACCCCAAATTTAACATGGTCAGCAATTAAGAGCTTACTTCATTAACATCTCCCAATTCCCAATACAGCTGTACCACCCCTTCATCCCCACCCCCCTCAATGCGCTATTCAATGATGAAACTAGCTCAACCCTCTGGTGAACTCCTTGCCACTTTAAACCATAGCATGACCCATGGTATCGTCAGGTCATAACCCATGGCAGTGAGCAATCCATTTTTGTCCTCCAAAACGTGTACATTAACTCAGACTCCATCTGCATTAAACAATATATCCCCCACATTTTTGGCACAAGCCCTGAAATCCTGCTGCGACTTCCCCAACCCCCTTGTTCCCGCCAACAACCCACGTCCTCCACCTCTACTTGCAACAACACAAATACCCAAAGGAGGTCGGGAAGGAAACACCATTCACATACCATCTCCCCCTTGTCCATTTACTCTCCTCACAACAGCAACAAAACTAGCTATGCCACCACATACACATAGCCAATCAACTTTCTTCTACTCTGGATGAATCATCATACTCCATTCAAGCTTCTCATTTTCTTATCCTAACAACTGCTCCACAACCAATCAATATCCTCCTTTCATTAATAGTCCCTGAATACTCTTCCTACTTCCCCTCTTTCCCAGTACTCCTCTATTTCCTTCAGAGCTGGCTCAGCTAATGTTATGAACCTGCTAGTCTAGTCTTGAAATTCTCATATAAGGTCTAATTAGTATTGATAAATTAAATAATATTTTTTTAAAGAAAGAATACCCCCCTTTTATGAAGCCACGTTAGGCTTTATTATTGCCGGCCACAGCGGCATTAGCTCTGACACTCATACGAATGCTATGAGTGTCAGAGCTAATATCACCGCGGCCGACAATAGAAAAGCCTAACATGGCTTCGTAAAAGTAACCCAAAATGAGGAATTATGTAAATAAAATGCTAAACTAAGTAAAATGAAAATTTTGGCCTGCACATCTCTACTGCTATGTGTTCATCCAATATTCTGAGGGGGTGATTTTATAGGGTTATTTCTGTAGGTGAAATGATATTGGAGGGAATAGCAAAAAAGTGTGAAGTCTAACAAATTGAAAAGTCCAAAATGTAAAAATCACATTGATGCATTAATAATCCTACTATCATAACATAGGACTTGACAAAAATGTTTTTAAGCATAAAGGCCTGCATCCAATCACAACTAAAGGCCTGCATCCATCATGTTTCAGCATAAAGGCCAGGAATCCATCACAACTATAATGGGAGGAGTGTCTATGTATCCAGGTAAACTTAATAGTTTTTCACATTGCATAACAATGAGTCAAACTTTCAATTCTATAATAGGGTACCAACATTTATAAACAGCATTACTGTGGTAGGAAGCCTATTGCATAAGAATAATTACAATTGTATGTGTTCTTGTAAAATAGTACCTTAAACCTGCATTAATATACCAAAATTTAACCATTCACACAACAGGTCTATGGCGTGGGTAAATGTTAGCTTCTAAATGCAACATTTGTGTGTGTAATTACAGTATTCTGTAAGTTATGTGCATAAATATCAGCCCCACCGGTGATTTGCCTATGTCCCTTCCTTGTGAGTACCCCGCTAACAATTAAATACTATAGGGCTCATAATCAAAACTTTCAAAAATCCAAAAAGCAGCCTAAGTCGGCACTTGGACATCCTAATAGCAGGGACATCCAAGTGCTGATAATCAAAACCAACTTTCTGGACATACAGCAGCACTTCTCAGGAGCATGCTGGGAGGTGTGTTATAGGCAGGAATCACACGGGCTTCAACCTGGACGTATAGCAGTCATAATCAAAGCTTTCCTAGAGGGAACTTAGATGCCAGCCTGTTTGAGTTGTATCTAAGTTCCACAAAGGTGCCCAAACTGACAAGAAGACCACTGGAGGATTTAAGGCTTGACCCCCCCCCCCTTTGCTCCCCCAGTGGTCACGACCCCCTCCCACCACCCAAAGAGTAAAAAAAAAACCAAAACCCATAGGCTTTCCAGGAGCTGATCGAGGCAGAGCAAACTCCATCAGCTGAGCCAGTTTTGGGGATTCCTGGCAGCTCAGCAGATGGGGATTGCCCCTGCCAGGATCCGCTGAGCCGTAGAGCCCTACATCCTTCCCTCTGATATCCCTCCGACATCCCCTGACCTTCCCCAACTTCCCCTCACCTTCACATCACTGACATCCCAAGATGCATTGGGAGCGGGAAGCTCCATCATTTGTAGCATGCAGCCCTGTAGGCGGGAGGGAGTGGGCTTCCCTCCTGCCATTTTCTCATCCAAAAGTATGGGATCTATGAATGTGGGAGCGGGCTTAGGAATGTTGGGAATGTTGGGGGAGGGAGAAATGTCAGGGGATGTCAGAGGAGGTCTGGGGATGTCAGGGGGAGGGGTGTAGAGCTCTGCAGTTCAGCTGATCCTGGCAGGTGGAATCTCCAACAGCTGAGCCATCAGGAATCCCTGAAACTGGATCAGCTGAAGGGGATTCCTCTGACGTGATCAGACAAGATAATTGGTGGGTAAATCTACAAAACTTGCTTTTATGCGGCCGTTTTTATTTTTGAAAATGGACAAAAAAGATAGACGTCCTACAGACCAAAACTTATACCTAGCTCATTGTCAAAAATAAAACATTTGGCAGCTTTGAAAATAGATATTTTTTCTACTGGGTTTGTAACATCTTCCACAAAATGTCCAACCTCAGACTTAGGCACACTATTGATTATGCCCTCTATGGTCCTGATTCTATAAAAGATGCCTAATATTAGGTGCCTAGTTTGGCACTAAGCGGTTTTTAGTGCTGGCTGGTGCACTGAATGCTATGTGCTGCACCGACAAACTCTTTGAGAGTCGGAGCTGCGTACAGCATTCAGTGCGCTAGCTGGCGCTACAAACTGCTTTCACGGTTTTGTAAAAGGGGGATTAATTATTTTAAAAGCCTTAATCAGAGGCATTAATGGCAATGGCAATCAATTTGCAAATAAATTGCAATTAATTAGATGGTAGGCATCTACCACTTTGAGGTAGGCGTCTACTCCAAGGTGCCTACAGGAAAATAGATGTGGTTATGGGACAGATCATGGGCGTGTTTTGACTTAGGTGCCTAATTTAAGTGTACTCATTTAGGCCAAGAAACCCTGGAATAAATAGAGTGCACCTAAGGTTTTAATGCCTCCAGGTGCCTAAGACCACTTTAGGCACTGCTAGGTGTGATTCAAACATGGTGCCTAACTTATGATTGACACTTGTGCTTCTCGGCACCTACATGTTAGGCACCGCTTATAGAATCAGGGCTTATGCCATTTTAGCATGTAATCATAAAATGATGCTTGAGGAACATGGCTGCCGTTTACACATATAAGTGTATACTTTATAAAATAGCCTAGCTGCCCCCATATCACCCTCCTTTATAGTCTCTCAGTGAATTTATTTCCTTGTCCCCCATTTCTGTACCACCATACTATATCACACCACAAGTCCCTTCCCATTATCAAAGTTCAGAATTTAGAAGGAGACTTCTAAAGACAAATGTTATCCTTTGTATGCATAAAAATCATGACATTCATGCTGGGCAGGAGAACAGGAGATATTGTCCTAAATCTTTATACTGTTGCTATTTACCTCCAAGCTTTCAGGTAGGAGATCATGAGGATCATGGTGGTGGAGAGGGTTGTGAACAGAGCAGAAGGTCTTCGTATGTTGCAGCCATCCGCTGCCACTGTTGTATCTCATCTTGAACTCTCTTGTACCATAGCAATTCTTTAGGGACCAGGCAATTCCATTACATGGATCAAAATTTGCAACATTTGCCTCAATCACAGAAAGGCAATAGGCCACAGGCCCTGACAGCAGCATACACCTTCTTTATAACTTAATAGCAAGAACACAAATTTTACCCTTTTAGTTTTAAAGCATTTCAAAAATAATATGTCATTGTTAAGCTTGATTTGTAAGGTAAAATGAATCAGGCATTGGATTTCTCATTTCTTTCTTTATTTTTATTTTTTTTTTTTTAAATAATACTGAAAAATATATTGAAGCTAGTTATCTAGGGATGTGACTGAGGCTTTCAAAATCCTTAGTAAGCAACAGTTACAGAGAGCACTGTAATATGAAGTGGTTCAAGAGAGACATATATCAGCCCTACATCTTGTTTTTATTAAGCCAAGTAGCAAAATTCTGCTGATATAAAAAATACCCAATAGAAATGAAATAAATGAACAAACAAAAGAAAAAAGCTGGAAGTCAGAGGAGAATATAGCAGCAGATAGCAAAGTATTTCTATGTATAACACAAAGCGATTGAAAGGACTTACAATCCATGTCGAATGTGATTATTTTGCTTTAGTAAAATCAGCGCTGCCTTCTTAATAACATTTAAATGTTATTGTCTGGCATGAGTGGTGAGAGGATGAAAAGAAATCACTATGGCCCATCTCTCCATCCTACATGAAATATTAAAAGGAATGTGAGTAGCAGTCTAATGATTAGAGCAGCAGAGCTGAGATCAAGGGAAGTGTGGCTCCAGGTCTATAGCAGCTTTTTGTGATTTGGACATCATTTGTCTCTCCATTCCGTCAGGTGCAAATTTAGGCCCCTTTTACAAAGCCATGCTTTGCTGAGTGTTATGCAGCAAATGATCTGATGCCCATTCAATTCCCTTAGGCTTTGGAGCATTTACCGTGCTGTACCTCGCTGTCGGATTTTGTAAAAGAGAGGATTAAGATTTCTCAACCCAGTCCTCAGGAAACCCCAAGCCAGTCTGGAATTTCAAGATATCTATAATGAATATGCATGAAATAAATTTGCATGCGCTGCCTCCATGGTATACAAATATGTCTGAGGAGAGGAATGGGTTGAGAAATCTTATTCACGTAAGCCCTCCAGGAACTGGAAAATACCTCTTCTATCCGAATGCAACTCAACATTTACTACAGTTGAAAAAATCATGACCTAAATCCAAAATCTTTTTCATTCTTTTCATCTTGGGCAAGTCATTTTAGCTACCATTGCCTCAGGTTCAAAATTATAAGTCCCTGTTCAAATGTACTTAGTATGTTTTTAAAATGCCATCCATGGCATGTTCTGTATATTCAGTGGTGCTATTTAGATAGCAAGAGGCCCTGAATATGGGAATCTCACTGCTAACCCTTGTGATCTTGTGTGTTGCCATTGGACATTTGACATCAGCAGACTCTGGCAACCTTCAAGCGTTTTTTAAAATAGCACTTGTTGCAATTGCCATATAATTTATCTTAGTCTGAGTGTTAACTGCGGTTTGGCCTTCTGGTTTGTTAGTTATGTATTGCTTTCATTTTATGTGTTTGTTTATTATGTATGTTAGTGTGTGTGTGTGTGTGTTTGTGTGTTTTTTGTTCTCCACTCTGGAAAAGAGTGGGTTATAAATTAATAAAATAAACTAACTAAACTGAGTCACAACCCTCCACTACCTCAGATACCAAATAAGATGGTAAGCCCTTTGAGCACAGGGAAATACCTACCGTATCTGAAAAGGGTATAAGCAAATCCAGAAGAAAGAGAGTGGACAGCGAACCAATGGAAACAATCTCCAGTCAGGCTTTATTGGACAATGCTGAGATAAAAGCTTAATCAAAAAACGAACCCGAAAAAATAGGGAGCTAAACAGAACTATAACAAAACGAGCCTCCCTAGCCCCAAGAAGGAAAACTGTGTGCAGGGGAAGAGACTGCCCGCGCAGGCAATTAGAGTACTGAAGTACTTAATTGAAATAAATAAATAATTTATAATTTATAAGGAGAGCACTCAGTCGCACAACCAACCTCCAACCTCAGGAGGGAACGGCTGCCACTGGTTTGCACCTAGAAGGTGTCAACTGTGAAACATCCTAGGGCTCTCCTGTGAGTTTAAGTGCTAAATAACTCAAAAGTGCTGTTTGTGCAAACAAATCAAAAAAGTGCACTGCAAGCAGTCTCTTCCCCTGAACCAGGGGGGCAAAAGAACCAAGTGTCCAAATTCAGTCTATTGAAGCCACAGGAAGATACTTAGCTTCTCTGGGGAGCAGTCAGAAAGTCGCCAAACGTCCAACGGGACTCCGTTTCGGGGGAGCACTCCCCCTTCCTCAGGAACGACTGACGCTTAAGCAGGAGCCTGAAAATCAAAGGCAAGAGCAGGTTGGCAATAGTAGAAAATGGCGCTTGAACCAGAACAGACGCCTCTGATTTAAACCTACAGACCAGGGGGTGTGTTTAATTCAAATCACATGACACCGACCAGGTGCAGATTGAAGGAAAGTGATGAACAAACTGCTGATGATATACTGTTGATCACGGAGAATATGTCATAAAAAGAAAAGGAAAAAGAAAAAGAACTATCGATCAGAACATGTGATGCCATTCGATGAAGTCATTATGTCCTGTGGGAATCAATGATTGAAGTTCGTAAATCCAGTATTGTTCCCTCCTTTGCAAATGGGTAAGTTTGTCACCTTGGTAGTCTGTATAGATCTGTTCAATAACCACCCATCTCAGGTCATGAAACGCGTGTTCAAATTGTGTACAATGAGGTACCATAGGGGAAGTCATGGATCTGGTGTTAATCCGACTGCGATGTTCTATCAAGCGAGTTCTAATGGCCCTTTGGGTACGTCCCACATATATCATCTCACATGGGCATATAATAATATATATAACCCACTTAGATGTACATGTGGTGTTTGATCTGTGGACGTACTGTTTATGGGTTCTTGGGTGCTCCCACATAGTACCTGTGATAGTAATGGAGCATATATCACAATTGTTCCCACACTTGTCATGTTGACCCCCCGAACGGCCATGAGTACGTTCTGAGATATATTTAGAATGAATTACGCGATCTGCAATATTCCTGGGACGTGAATAGGCTATGCATGGAAGATCCTGAAAATCAGGGTGAAGCTGGAGAATGTGCCAATGGGACCTGATGCTCCGGGCCACCTCGTAGGCTTGATCAGAGAACGATAGCACACAAATGGTCTTGGCATCCACACTTTGGGGGGCCTGAGAAAGTAATAGGGACCTATTAGCGAACAAAGCCCTGTTGTAAGCTTGAGATAAAACTTTGTGAGGATACCCCCGTTCCCTGAAGCGAGCATACAGTATTCGAGCTTGCCTACGAAACTCGCCCACATCAGTACAAAGTCTACGTACACGTAGAAATTGACTGATGGGCACTGACTGCTTGAGTTTGATAGGATGACAGCTGGTATAGTCCAGATAATTATTCACTTCCACAGATTTTCTATACAGAGTGGTGACTAAAATGTTGTTATTCTTCTGAACCCAAACATCCAGGAAAGCGATTTTTTGATTGTCAAAGGACATGGTAAATCTCAGATTGGGGTCTAAGGTGTTAAGCCAGTCCAAAAAATAAGGGAGCAATTCAGTAGGACCCGTCCAGACGCAAAACACGTCATCAATGAATCTGAGCCATGTTTTAATATATCGCTGCCATGCTGCTGGGTATAAAAATTGTTCTTCGAACCTAGACACGTAGAGATTTGCAATGCTAGGGGCCGCTGCAGTGCCCATTGCCACTCCATGAGTCTGGAGAAAAAACGTATCATCAAATTGGAAGTAATTACGGTAGAGGATCAACTCAGCCAATTGAATAAGTAAGTCTGCCCTGATTCTTTCGTGTTGGACCTCCTGCATGAACAGTCTAGATATTAAGTCAAGGGCCGCAGATTGTGGGATATTGGAGTATTGGAGTATTGGAGAGCCCTAGGATGTTTCACAGTTGACACCTTCTAGGTGCAAACCAGTGGCAGCCGTTCCCTCCTGAGGTTGGAGGTTGGTTGTGCGACTGAGGGCTCTCCTTATAAATTATAAATTATTTATTTATTTCAATTAAGTACTTCAGTACTCTAATTGCCTGCGCTGGCAGTCTCTTCCCCTGCACACAGTTTTCCTTCTTGGGGCTAAGGAGGCTCGTTTTGTTATAGAGATAAAAGCTTATGCATAAATGACCTGACACGAGTCATATTTCATCCAACAGGCCTGCATTAGGACTCAAACTAAAGAAAAATAACAGAATAAACACATATAGAAACTACAAATTCATACATCTATAATATGTACCGTATTTTCACGTAGATAACGCGCACCCGTGTAAAACGCGCACACGGGTATAGTGCGCGGAAAACACAAATTTATGTACAGAAATTTTTATATAACACGCACACCCATATACCGCGCATGCTGCCCGACTCTCCTTTCGCCCGCCCCGACTCTCTTCGGGCCACCCCGACTCTCCTTTCGCCCGCCCCGACTCTCCTCTCCCCCTTGAAGTCCTGTCCCCACCCTGAAAACCTGATGCCCCCCCCCCCGACGTCCGATTCACCCCAACGCAGGACCGCTTGCACCCCCACCCCGAAGGACCGCTCGCACGCACTCCCACCCGCACCCGCACCCCCACCCTGAAGGACCGCTCGCACCCCCACAGCCTCCCGACCCCCCCTATCATGTAGAAGCTCCTACCGGTGTCCTGCTGCTTTCTCTTGGCGGTCCCGGCCCTTCTGTGAGCCCTGCGCCTGCGCTGCTTCCTCTTCCAGTGGTTCGCCCTTTCTCTAACGTCAAGCCCTCTTGCCACGCTGACTCCCCGACTCCCCGACACGATCTTGCCCCAGCCAACCGTGGCACCCCCGACACAATCGGGGCAAGAGGGAGCTCAAGCCCTCTTGCCCCAACCAACCGCGGCACCCCCGACACGATCGGGGCAAGAGGGAGCTCAAGCCCTCTTGCCCCCCCCCCCGACACGATCGGGGCAAAAGGGAGCCCAAGCCCTCTTGCCCTGCCGACTCCCCAACTCCCCGACAATATCGGGCCAGGAGGGAGCCCAAACCATCCTGGCCACGGCGACCCCCTACCACCACCCCGCACTACATTACGGGCAGGAGGGATCCCAGGCCCTCCTGCCCTCGACGCAAACCCCCTCCCCCCAACGACCGCCCCCCCAAGAACCTCCGACTGCCTCCCCCAGCTGACCCGCGACCCCCCTGGCCGACCCCCACGACACCCCCACCCCCCTTCCCCGTACCTTTGTGTAGTTGGCCGGACAGATGGGAGCCAAACCCGCCTGTCCGGCAGGCAGCCAACGACGGAATGAGGCCGGATTGGCCCATCCGTCCCGAAGCTCCGCCTCCTGGTGGGGCCTAAGGCGCCTGGGCCAATCAGAATAGGCTCAGGAGCCTTAGGTCCCTCCTGGGGGCGGGGCCTTGGGCACATGGTCGGGTTGGGCCCATGTGCCTCAGGCCCCGCCCCCAGGAGGGACCTAAGGCTCCCGGGCCTATTCTGATTGGCCCAGGCACCTTAGGCCCCACCAGTAGGCGGAGCTTTGGGACGGATGGGCCAATCCGGCCTCATTCCGTCGTTGGTTGCCTGCCGGACAGGCGGGTTTGGCTCTCGTCTGTCCGGCCAACTACACAAAGGTACAGGGAAGGGGGTGGGGGTGTCATGGGGATCGGCCAGGGGGTCACGGGTCGGCTGGGGGGGGGGGCGGTCGGAGGTTCTTGTGGGGCGGCGGTCGTTGGGGGGAGGGGGTTTGCGTCGAGGGCAGGAGGGCCTGGGATCCCTCCTGCCCGTAATGTAGTGCGGGGTGGGGGTAGGGGGTCGCCGTGGCCAGGAGGGTTTGGGCTCCCTCCTTGCCTGATATTGTCGAGGAGTTGGGGAGTCGGCGGGGCAAGAGGGCTTGGGCTCCCTTTTGCCCCGATCGTGTCGGGGGGGGCAAGAGGGCTTGAGCTCCCTCTTGCCCCTATCGTGTCGGGGGTGCCGCGGTTGGCTGGGGCAAGAGGGTGGGAGTGCGTGCGAGCGGTCCTTCAGGGTGGGGATGCGGGTGCGGATGGGAGTGCGTGCGAGCGGTCCTTGGGGGTGTGGGTGCGAGCAGTCCTGCGGCGGGGGGGGGTGAATCGGACGTCGGGGAGGGGGAATCTATGTAAAAAAAATTTTGTACAACGCGCTCACGCGTATACCGCGCAAGGTTATGCACGGTTTGTAAAAACACGTATAACGCGCACGTTATATGCGTGAAAATACGGTACATGTAAAACTTCCGCGATCAGCTGAGCCAGTAGTGGCATCTACTTTTATAATGAAATGTAGGCCAGCATTTTGCAGGCCTACATTTCAGGCATTTCTTGTGGCTCTAGGGAGACATATAAGGAGGCTTAAAGTCGCCCAAGGCCACTTCCAGGTGAAACCACACCCATGTTGAAACCACTTCTGGGTGAAACCATGCCCACACCCAGCCTTGGGTAAGCTTAAGTGTTCCTATGCATCTTCCTAGACCCGTGACAAATGCCTGCAGTGTAGGCATCCTGCCTCGGGGAGGTGGGTTTTTTGTTTTTTTTAACGTGCCAGATGTGGTAGGATGCCTAACGCTGCCTAAAATTGGGAAGTCTGTTTGCAAAATCAGCCCCGTACAGTATTTTATCCTTACAGAGGGTATTGGAGGAGAAACAGACAATGTAAATGAAGATAATGAGGATCATTTTAGGTTTATTTTCAATTTCCATATGGAAATGCCACATTGCCCTACAAAAAAAAACTGAGTTCAAAGAGCCACTATTTATATGTGGAGATCCATACTATGTAAAGATTTCAAGGTGGCATGAGTGGGTGGGGTTGGATGAGATTAAAATGTGAGGTAACTATTCAGCAGGCATGGTCATTGTACTTTTGGCTGCTGTTCACAATATCCTGGGACAGGCATTGATATTGAATATCTGAGCATATGTGGCCAGCTAAAACTTATACAATTATGGTAAGTGCATTTTTCAGCACTTAACTACATAAGGTGAACCACATAAAGACAGAACTGATTACCCTCATAAGTGCTGACTTGACTCCAGAGCACTGAAAAATTACATGTTTTCAGCATAGGCACAAACCAGTGGCATAGTAAGGGGGGGCGGGGTGGTCCACCCCAGGCACCATCTTCTTTGGGGTACCAGCCCCTGTCCTCCTCTTCATCCCCCCCTACTACCATGCACTGCTTCCCTTCCCTGTACCTTGTTAACATTCACAATGCGAGCAGCAACCTCAACCTGCTGCTCCGTGCCAGCGTCAGCTCTTCCTCTGACATCACTTCCTGGATCCACGCCTAGAAAGTGACATCAGAGAAACAGTCAATGCTGACACGAGCAGCAGGTTGGGGTTATGTTAAAGAGGTACGGGAAGGGAAGGGCACACGTGAGCTTGGCAGGAGTAGGCGGGGAAGGAGCAGATGGGAGTGGGGGCGGAGAAGAGGGCAGGGAAGGACGCCACCATCCCGAGTGCCTCTCACCCTCGCTACATCACTGTCACTAGCCATGAAAATTCTGCAGAGTCACTGGTTAATGCATTAGTCTTAAGGATGCCACTGGTTAAGGCATTCAGTCTTAGGATGCCTGGAAAGAGTTAACCAGAAAAAGTATTTCTTTCAGCCAGGGCTTAACACAAAGAATCAAGAGAAACATTCTGCTTAATACCACATAGTTTATGTCCATCTGTGCAACAAAATCACTTTAAAATAATAGAATCACTACTTAATTGGCAGCACTTGGTTATTAAAATGGAGCAACTACATGTGGAAGCGTCAGTATTTATATACAAAGTTGTGCAGATTGCTGATAACTTCATATACATACTGCCAATTTCATGCTGTTCATTTTTCAATGTGTATATTTATTATATGACTGCTGCCCTTGCATGCACAAGGAAATATACATGTATTCTTGCAGGTATTTTAGAAAAGCCTTTGTGCCAGCAGAACCCTTTTCTAAAAATATCACTGGAACTGAGCACATCTTGACTTGGCTATCTGAATTCTAATCTCTGCATTTTACTGTATGTAAAATGAGGGCTTATGTGTCTTCAGTATTTAAAGGAATTGAGAACAAGAAGAATGCCTAATACTTTCTGTAAAGTACCCGGAATAATGGAAGAAAATTACATAAATTACAGATCATATAGTAAAGAGCCACCGTGCTGGGACATACAATAATTGAAAGCTTGAATTAACTTGCATAAGAAAACTATAAATCAGTGAAGAGGAGCATGGTTTCTTGATATTTTAAGAACAGTCAGTTCTAAGCAGGTAAATGCACCTTACAAAGAGGGAAAGTATTGTGAATGGCTTGTGGGTTACAGAACATTTCAGGCACTGTATTTAAGGTCTCATTCGGAAAGAATGTTCTCCTATTTTAGATCTAAAAGGAAAAAAAATTCTTGATGAATCACACTTTTAATGTCATTGAATACAGGAGAAAGATAATGAAAATGTGGTTGTTTAATCAATTTAAATTGAGATGCTGAATTAAATGAAATATGATATTCTTATAATCTATTTATACTAGGGATGTTCATTTGTAAATATGTCTGCAGGCCATATGGGCAACCAGAAATGTGAAGTATACGCAAATCGTTTGTACATGTGCATATTGTAACAGGGTTCCGCGCAGGTCGAAGTGGTCTTGAGGAGTACCTGTCAAATAGAACAATTGGTTCACAGCCGGCAGCCTGTCCTCAGTGCCTCCCAAGCACACTGACAATTCCAGTTTAAAACAACTATTTATTGGTGACACAAAATCAAAACATTTCCACACTTCTTTAATCTAGGGAGCAATCTGGTCAGGATGTCCCAATTAAAGTGGCACGTGCTTTGCTCCAATATGGTGCAAAAACAGTCTTTCTGGCCCACAACAAACCCCAAAACAATATTAATTCTTCTCTTTGATGTTCTTTCTTTGATTCTACTTTGTGAGAAGGAATTTTCTCCCGTGTTTGTTTCCTTCAGTCCTGGGCCTGCCACACCCACAAGTCAGTTTAGGCACCAAAATACTTGGATATCCAAAAGGCAAAAACAAACTTTCCTTGAATATCATAAAAGGCAAAAATAAACTTTTGCTGCCACATTCCATGGTCTCTTCAGATAGGTCTGGTGGACTAGAACCTGGCTCCTACTCCATTGCATTCTCCTCACATGGTTCCTCTGCATCACTGCTTGCTTTCCCAGATTCAGGCTCACTCATTTCCCAGTCCTGGGGCTCTGCTTTTTTCCTTCTCCTCCTCAGTTATTCCTCCAGAGGCAAAAAACACTTTCTTATGGGCCACATCTTTACTCCTAGCCCTGGCTCAGCTGCCCTCCCTAATGAGGAAGGCTGCTCAAGAATGAATCAGGCTGCAGAACTTCTGCCCCGCTCTCTGTCAGAAACAGCTCTATTCTTAAAAGGACCAGCACTGCTAAAGTGGGGCTGAACTCTGGTATACTTTAAAGCAGTGGTCTCAAACTCACGGCCCAAGGGCCGCATGTGGCCCGCCAGATATTATTTTGATGCCCTTGGCATATTACCATTGTTCTGGAACATTGCCTGCCTCACTGCTGTAACCTCACACAAGTTTAAAAGATGCTGCCAATAGCATCATCTGAGATTCTTTTTTCCTCTCTTACGTGACGTGTGCTTTAATCCATTGAATTATAATGAAGCACAGTGCATGTTGTGGTGGAATCTCTCATTCCTATCATATGTTGTCTTTTGGATGTCAGTACCCCAAATACATACATGATTCTGAAAATTTTGGGAATCAAATCTTAGTTTCCACATGTTAGACAACTCCAGTTTTCTTAGATCTCTATTTTTTATTATTATATTTTTTTGTGGGCTTTTTTGTTTTTGCCCAACAACTGAATATTCCCAAAGAGGTGTCCACTCTGTTTCAAATATTTATGCCATCTTCAAAAAGGCAAAATTTTCTTTCTAACCCCTCCATAATATTGCACACAAGGTTATTGAACCCAATTGGCTGAATGACTGTTCCCTCAGAGGTTTTTGTGTAAAGCCGACAAGCACTTCTACTTTAGTATAAAGGACTCCATGCAACTCACATTTTTTTTCCTGTTTTTATTTTGCTTTTATAACTATCTCTCTGATAGCACGGTTTCATATTATCTATGTCTTATTTTATTTCATCGTGTTTTACTTTACTGCCCATAATCCAATTATTAGGGCCTCAGCACTTTTTTCCTATACTTTTTTCCTATTCTTTTCTTCCATTACCTCAATAGCGCTTGTATTACGGGTATTTGTCACTTTATATAAAGTTCAGTTTTGGCAATACGTACCAGCTTTGGTGTTATTAATTGTATTCCTTTCATTTCCAGCATTAGCCCCCTCCACATATTTCTAATATGTATTTTCAATATGTGCTTTTTAATATGTGTTTTTAACTGGTTCTTACGGGCGTTTTTCATTCATTTGCCCATTTTAAACCACAACATTTCTAGATATGCTTTTAGATATCATTTATATACTTTTTATGATATATTTTACTCTCAGAAACATTAAATCAATCCTACATATATTTTATTAAAATTTAGTTTTATGAACATGAAATGGATTCTTTTAAAATATGTTTTATATTAAATTTAAGGTTGAGTTGCATCTATATATACAGGCTCACTTTTTCATTTGCTCATTTTAGTATTTAGCCTTTGATCTACATTTCTTTGCCTTAGGACTTTTCAGGGTACGTATTTATACTTTAATATTGACGTTATTTCTGTTTATTTAGTTTTTCCTTCCTCAAGGGCATGATGTAGATACCCATCACATTGTTCACTGGAAGGGATTACTCCACTTCTTATGTTACCCTCACAACATCAAATGTAAGCATTAGTTTACCATCTCCTAATGTGGGGTTAAGATCACAGTTTGATTCCTATACACACTTTCTCACACACTTTTTATTTAACCACCTTCACATTTTTCAATAGATATTTTCTTGACACCAGTCATTTTTTGACTTGCTAAGTTAATCACCACTCACTATACGTTTATTCACAAACAAACCACATTCATAACATTATCTCAAGCCATATTATATTCAACTTTTATTCATAGGACCCCTGAGGAAGACAGGGTAGTCGAAACATGGACTGTGCTGGGTCCTTAGTTCCCATTCTTTGGGTCCTAGACATTTTATCATGTGGATTAAAATATTGTATCTTCAATAAAGCCTGCATCTTGGACATCTTCTCCACAGTTGTTTTTGTTTCCCTCAGAGTGAGTTCCATTTGCCTTTATTCTCTTTCATACATCAATTTCTAATCCAGTTCACTATTCTTGGCTACTCCCTTTATTTATGAGCCTTCTATGTGGAACAGTTTCAAAAGCTCTGCTGAAATCCAAGTTAACCATATCCAGGGCAGATGGTATCCAACAGAGTAGCTGAACACATCTGTTTCTGGTAGAGCAATGGTGCCTGGAGTCCTGGAAGCCACTGGATTCTGCATAGTTTTGCTTTTTTTTATCCTTCTTTCTTTGGCATCTAAGCAGTTGTGGCTGGCAATGGTCCTATTCTCCCATCCAGGTTCAGAGCACTGCTTTCAAGCAAGAAACAGAATCCCACACAAGCTCTTCGTAAAATGCTGTTTCCACTTTAAATTCTTCTTCACTGACGAGGAATTGGGATCTTCCACTTGCTTTTTCTGTGCTGTTACTGCAGCTCAAACGTTTTCTTCACCAGCAGGGAAGTGGGATCATCTGCCAGCTCCTTCTCTGACAATGTTGCTGCTTTAAATTCTTCACCAACAGCAGAGTGGAATCATGTATCAGCTCTTTTTGAGCCATGGCTGATGCTCCAACCTTTTCTTAACTGGTAGCAAAATGGGATCCTTTCCTGGCTCCTCAGCTTCTACTGCTTCAAATATTTTTTTCATCTGCTCACTAACCCTCTCTTTTCACAAAATCATAGCATGTATTTTAGTGCCAGCCTGAGCCTGTTAAACATTTCAGTTTGCAGAATGGATGCCCATTTCTCATGTATTTTAGAACAGGCTTTATATTGGCAGATTTTGTTCTAAAATACAAGTGCAGACTGTCTTGGAAATATTTTCTGACTTGGATGTCTCAATTCCTAGTTAGATGTCCTTTCTAAAATACTATAAAAATTCAGCCTTTTTTGAATATCAGGAACTTAATTTATTTATCTTTTGATCAATTTGTTTATTTTTGTCTATTTGTCTGATCCACTATCTCTAATGTGTATCTGTACAATACTGCCTGTTTCTATTAGCATTTTAAAGAGAAATGGGATGGGATTTGATATCATACAAAATCCAATATAAAAGGTAAAAAAATTAATGCCATAGCTATATTTCAATTGTTACCAAGCCAGGCAATGGAAAGAACCTATAGAGTATCTAACAGTCACAAACGTGGAGACCCCCCCCCCCCCTCAAACTTAAGTAGCAACATAAATACAGAAACTTCTAGCTGCCTTCATTTTTATCACTGGCATAAAAAACACTTCACAGAGAACTTGACCCATATCTCAGACAGGTCCAAACCACTGTCTGTGCACAGGAAAGTTAGAAAAACATGTATCTTTTGCTGGAGAATCAAACACTCAGTTCTTAGTCCCCAGTTTGCAAAATCTTATTATGTCCTTTCCACATTTATTGAATTACCTGTAAACCACGCCGAGCTCTATCTTTATGGAGATGATGTGGTATACAGACTTAAGGTTTAGTTTAGTTTAGAATCTTCAAGTCTTTAAATCTTAAACAATCCAGTAGCTCCAGAAGTTTTACTGCTCCAGCAAAAGAATTCATAATCCCAACAGGGATCCTTGTTTTGCCAGATCACCTGGCTACATCAGGGGAAGCCCTTCAAATCCATACAAGTTCTCTGTGGAATTTTTTTTTTAATGTCAATGATAAGATTGAAGGCAGCTAGAAGTTTCTGTATTTATGCTGTATTAGACCTTTTATACTGTATTAGACCTTTAATCTGTATTAGACCTTTTTTCTCCATATGTTTGTGACTGCTAGATACTCTGTAAGTTCCTTCCACTGCCTGGCTTAGTAACAATTGAAATATAGCTCAAGGCCTTCTGGCTCTTGCTCTCTCCAAGATTCTTGGGGAGAGCAGGAGCCAGAAGGCCTTGAGCATGCGTAGATGCTCAAGGCCCAGCCCAGTGCCAAGAGGCAGGATCTGCAGGATCTTCAGGCATCGGCACATCCTGTGGGTTGGTGCTGCGTGCAGGTGCCAGATTGGGGTAAGGGTTTGAGTTTGGGTAGGCGGGCGGGTGAAGACGATTCTCGCGGGGGGAGGGGAGCATTCACGGGTAGATGATGCCGGTTTGCGGTGGGGGGCGATGCCGGTTCTTAGGTGGCGGTGGTAGAAGCGCGCTAGTGGCCTCGGGGGTGGGAGGGTATGGAAGCGAGCAGTGCCGGTGGCCTTGGGGGGGGGGAACCAATCAAGCAAGTTTCCCTTATTTCCTATGGGGAAACTTGCTTTGATATACGAGCACTTTGGTTTATGAGCATGTTTCTAGAATGAATTATGCTCGCAAACCAAGGTACCACTGTATCACCTTTTTGTGGATACACTAAGGGCTCCTTTTACAAAGGCGCACTAGGACCTTAATGCGCGGAATAGCGAGTGCTAAAATGTCGCATGCATTAGCCGCTACCGCCTCCTTTTGAGCAGGTGGTAGATTTTTGGCTAGCACACGCTATAGTGTGCGCTAATCCAGTGCGTGCGGTAAAACCTGAATCGCACCTTCGTAAAAGGAGCCCTAAAAGCAGTTTACACATAATATACAGGTGCTTATTTTGTACTTGGTGCAATAGAGGGTTAAATGAATTGCCCAGAGTCACAAGGAGCTGCAGTAGGAATCAAATGCAGTTCTCTTGGTCTTCAACCCAAAACACTAACCATTGGTCTACTCCTTGACTCATGAAAGTAAGTAGCAGCAATATCATCCCAGTTCTCACTTTACACATTGAAATATCACCAATATAAAAATGAGCTCCTGTATATACATAGTTCTATATGTCTACCAAATTTGTTTTTTCTTCAAGAAGGATTTCTAGATTACTAGCTTCCAATAGACATTCTTATGTTGATACATTTACACACTCACACATTAATGGGATATCAAATTAACAATACCCTCAATATTTCTTATGCATAAAGACAATGAATTTGTTGTGGGATTTGCAGAAACAAGAATGAAACAGTGGGCTCAGATGCTTTCCATTATTTAATTCCTGTCTATTGCATTCTTTTACTTTCTGTCCTTTCTCTTTTTATTTGTTGGACTTTGGTATCAGTTTGATTGTTCTCTCAGCAGATGTGTTTCTTCACATGATGACAAGCTTGTCTCCAGTTTCTATGATAACAAATGGTGTGCAGCTCAGCAAGACACACAGTATAGCCGGTGATGTACGATGCAAAGAAGTGCCCTGCATTAAATTATTCAAACTGCAGATAACAAGAGCCCGCAGAATGAGAGAGAGCAATGAAATAGCACATGTGAAGAGCTGAAGACCAGCCCTCAGCTGGTGTCACAACTATTCATGACATTACATGAATTACATGGGAAATTTTTTGAAAAAAAATTATACACAGATGTTACAGCTGCAACAAGATGATTTATAGACATGAGCCGTGACTAAAGACATACTTTCTAAACTGAGGTTCAGTTAAATTTTTATTTATGAAAGTCAAAATATGCTTTGAATCCAAATGTGGAAGTATTCTAGTACATCCACAGCATTAATAATCCTAAAGAACATTTGCTGCAGTCAACAATTTCTACCCCTTTGTTTTAGGAAAATTTGTTAAAGTAAAATCATTTAGAATAAAACTAGTAGAAGCATTACATGCTAATATCTAACATATTATATAGTAATACATGAATGCCAACAGAAAAAGATTAATTTTGCTCAGTCTGCCCACCTGCTGTTTAGGTCATAATCATGGTTTCATGCAAATTAAGAAAATTAGAAGATAAGATATGCCATGCTGAGTCAATTCATAGGTCTTTCAAACCCAGCACCCTGTCTCAGAGTCATTAAGTACCCAGCAGATCCCAAGGAGCAGGTCCATTTCCTCCAGCTCACTCCCAGGAATGAGCAGTCCCAACGTCTTCTTGGCTGATAATTGTGTATGGGCTTATCCTCTAGGAATCTTCCCAAATCCCTTTTAAATCTAGCTATGCCAGAATCTTTTACCACATCATTTGGCAAATAATTCCACAGCTTTATTGTTTGAGTAAAAAAAAAATACTTTCTGCAATGTTGGTTTAGATTTGCCTGTTCCATTCCACTCGTGATTTTACTATTACTACTACTGTTTATTACTTCTATAGCGCTATGCAGCACTGTACATTTGACATTTAATAGACGGTCCCTGCTCAGAAGAGTTTACAATCTAACTTGGACAGACAGACATGACATACAGGGTTAGAGATGTAGCATCCAAGGTGAGAGGAGTTAGAAGTTGAAAGCAGTCTCAAAGAGGTTGGCTTTTATCTAGAACTGCCAGAGACGGAGCCCACCATGGAGATTTAGGCAGTTTGTTCCAAACATTCGGAGCAGCAAGATAGAAGGGACAAAATCTGGAATTGGCAGAGGAGGAGAATGGTAAATGAATTATAAATGTTTATCAAGTCTTTAATTAGCCAGCTGTGTCTGTCCAAATTAAAAGATCCCTAATCTATTCAGCCTTTTTTTTTTTTCATAAGGATGTCAATCTATCCACTTTTTCACTTTTTATCACCACTAAACGTTCTCGAGTTCTACCTTTTTGAAATGGGGCAATTAAATTTCTGTATAATGTTCAAGATACACTATAAACCTACAAAGAGACATTCTAACATTATTTCAGTGCCTTCTTTAAAGCTTGTTAACCAAATGACTGATCCCTGATCTGTGCTATAGGTAACCTTGATAGATGCCTAATTGCCTCTGGGAAATGGAATGTTCTTAAAAGCCTTTTTCTAGACAATGGCCTAGAACTATTTTGTATTACTGTATCCTGGTTTTGTTCTAGAGAAGGTATTAATCTTACTCAGTTATTGTGTGTGGACTATATAACTATCAAATTACAGACTGAAAATAAGGGAAGGGGTTTTAATTTTACCTAAATCAATGGGTTCCATAGAGAAGACACAATAAGTAGAGGGATTGTTAGCTTCGTTAGTCCATCTAGTTGGGTTGTCCACTTTGGCCTGCTCATCAGAAAAGAGGGTATAGAAAATCATATTAGACATCAAACATTAGTGTCCTGATAGAACTAATTACTTGCTTTGACCCAACCAAAATTATTGGGCCTAAATTTAAAGTTACCTGTATAATGGCAGTTGATATACAGGTAAGTGCCCTATTGATGTTTTCAAAATATGGGCAGTATCACTAAAAATTCTTAACTACAGTCTTGGTATGATATAAATATTACTGGGCCAGAGCAAGGGTGAAGCATGGGGGTTCCCACAGATAGTCAATTTACATTGTTATATGGATAGCATGTGAATATTGCCAGCCATCTGTATAGTGGTGGCATTTGCTCTTATAATTTATATGTATGGATAGTCAGTGCCACTGGTTCTATGAACAGTGACACTGAATATACTGTATATTAATATCTAAATTCTAAATCTAAATTTGGGAGTTTGTGGTACAGTTGTCGGAGCTACAGCCTCAGCACCCTGAGGTTGTGGGTTCAAATTCCATATGATCCTGGGCAAGTCACTTAATCCCCCCATTGCCCCAGGTACATTAGGTAGAGTATGAGCTCACCAGGACAGATAGGGAAAAATGCTTGAGTACCTGAATGTAAACCACTTAGACCATAAGTGGTATATAAATACTAAAAAAAAAAAAATTCCATGGTCATTATTTTTTCAGACACTGAATGACATATTTTAATATTGACTCAATAAATTTAGGCAATTTTTATATCTATTGGGACAACTCAGAGGTTAAACAGAACTGGTTTCTATGGGAATGCATGTCTTCTAAGAGCTTTTCACTATTAATTCAAGTCAACACATCAAGCAGTCCATATTTTGCATACTATTTTCTGGCTGATTTAGGTATAATTTTAGGATGACTAAAGAAACAAAGCTGTATGAGGGGCCGCTGAAAAGTTCTCAGCCCAACCAAGAAGAGAATGATATGGAGCCGTGAAACTTCCAAGTTATTCCACACTTTTCTTGAACACTTTTTATTTCAATAATATGAATTTGGGGCCAAAATAATAGTTTATTAGAAAATCATGTGGCATTATCATATGATACAGTATTATTTGGCATGTCTATGAGAATTAAGAAAATATAACTAGAACCAAGACATCTCAATATGTGAGTCAAATAATGAAACTTAAATATGAATGTAAAATAATGCAATTTTTCACATACACTCAGATTTGTGTAATCCGACCAAGAGCCATGGCTCTATTAGAACAATTAGAAGAGACCGTTTCAACTTATGAACACAAGTTGTTGTCCGAATCACATAGCAACTATTTCTCTGGCATTTGAAGTTTTGCATTTCTCCTTTGGGTTCCTTGAAACAGACCCTCGAAACATGGTCCATGTCGGGACCTGCTAACACATCTTAAAGCTAAGTAGAGTGGTTTTTCCTCTTATTGCCATTGAGAACAAAGTTAATAATCAATAGAGCACACAGCCTCACTCACTATTTCGTATATCAAAGTCATACACAGTGATGGGACGGTGGGTTCGGCTATAGGAGCCACGGCTCTTGGTCGGATTACACAAATCTGAGTGTATGTGAAAAATTGCATTATTTTACATTCTCAACATTCATATTTAAGTTTCACTATTTGACTCACATATTGAGATGTCTTGGTTCTAGTTATATTTTCGTCATTGTGGAAAATTGGAATAGATTAAACTACAGTTTTTGGTGGAATTCAGTGTGTCATATTTATAAAATGGAAAGAACATTAGCTATTCAGAATGGAAATTTTAATAAATTTAAAGAAGTGTGGGGGCCATTAACAAATTATTGCAATGAATAGGTATTATTTTCCCTGATTTGTACAAATGAAAGAATGGGGTGGGGGGAGGGGGATGGTATTGAAGGGATGGGAGGGAAAGAGATAATTCTATGAAGAATTGTAGAATTTCAAGTGTTGTATTTAAGTCAAAATGGTGTTACTTTTTGATGCACTTGATGTAAGTTATAAAAATGAATAAAGAATTTAAAAAAAAATGAAATGAAACAAAAAGTGTCATGAAAAGTGTGGATGGCTTCACATCATTCTCTTCTCGGTTGGGCTGAGAACTTTTCAGTGGCCTCTCATAATGTTATCATTTTAGTTTCTTCTTTCAATGAAGTAAGTTGATGGCTTAGAGTATAGAACCTGTGGATCCAGAATTTAAAACTGATAATTCTATGGAAAATTTAGTCAATAAGGAAACCTGGCAATGAGGCAGTTGAATGATCTAGCACCTGTAAGGTGCTGTTTGATTTGACTAAAAAATACACTTGCAATTCATTAGAATCAAGTGAAATGAAACAGATTAATAAGTGGAGAGAGAGAGAGAGGGGAGATGGAGGAAATTTAAGGAACCAGATGTTTGCAAAGCTTGGGTGAGAAATTACAAATAAATACTCAGAGTATGCAATTGTAGCAGTTATAAATAAATCACATTTTGATCTTTGTCAGACCTGTCGTTACCTGTTTTGCTGTCTCTGCAAATAAATATGTTACTGCCCCATCCATAAAGTTCAATGGAGCCTTTCACTGAATTCTCCTTCCTACTATCTTATTCACATTTGTGGTGGTATTAGAAGAAGGCTTCCATATTTCCGATGGGTGAAACTGGGACACTTGTCACTCTCAGTGCCAGTCATAGGATTGACCAGTATTCTGTTTCCAACACTAGCCAACCCTGGACCCAGGTACCAGGGAGAAATCAAAAGAGTAGCAACATTACAAAGCTGAGATTGTGATGTCATAATGAGTCATTCCACCAATGCCTAAGAACCAAACTCATCAGTGTCACAATGGCTTGATTATTCCATACTTGACTCACATAAGAACATAAGAATTGTCATACTGGGACAGACTGATGGTCCATGAAGCCAAGTGTCCTGTTTCCAACAGTGGCCAACCCAGGTACCAAGTAGTTCCCAATTAGTAAAACAGGTATCAATTGATCCCAATTAGTAAAACAGTTTTTCTGCTGTTTATTCTAGGAATAAGCAGTAGATTTCCACAAGCCCTCAATAATGACCTATGCACTTCTCTTTTAGGAACCTATGCATGTAAGATAATAGAATACTATAATTTACATGTATGAATATAACATTCACACACAAAGGTGTCTGTTGGGCGCTAAGCAGTTTTCTGCAACCGTGAATGTACAACCCATATAATACACAACTGCAAGGGGGTATATATGTGAGTGGAGCATGGGCAGGACCCATATTTATATGCATAATTTATAAATATTATAAGCAATCTAATGCACCATTTATGTGCCAACATTTACAGTATGCCTTCTTTAACATGGTGTGAGTGGTAACATCTAAATGCTGGCATATAAATACAAACTTAGGCTAGTATTCTATAACAGGATCTGCACTTAGCTGCTTGTATTTTAGTGAACCAAATATATGTGACCTGATAAATTCATGTGTGGTGATGGTGGTGGTGGGGAGGCTCCAATGGACCATCTCTAAGGAAAATTGTGGTCATCTACTCTCAAAATAAACCTGAAAGCCCTTACTTTAATTATTGCTAAATCTTTCAATACAGTACAAAGTCCTCAGTGCTGTCAGGTATATCCTGCACACAAGTGAATTAATTATATCAGAGACAATTCTAGTCTGCCAAAAAAATACAGATGTTATTAACATGTAAATTCTGTGTGAGAGACACATCCCATTCTGAGCCTTTGAACTGGGACCCTGGATATTTTAAACTGATGAGTTATTAATATTTACCAGATATAGCAATAAAATAACTTCCAAATTTGAGTGTCTCTGGCTCAATTTTCTGGCTCAATGCCAAGATGTCCAATCTGACTGTAATCTTCATGTCATCTGCAGAAAGACACGCTTTTCCTCCTAACACTTTAACAATGCCGCTCACAAATTTATTAAATAGAATTGATCCCAGCACCAGTCCCTGAGGCATTCCACTACTCATCTTCCTTTCCTCCGAGCAGGTTTCAAAATTCACACTCTTTAGATTTCAGAAAAAAATATCAAAACTTGGCTATTCAAAAAATTTGTGTTAGGTAATGGATTATAATTTTCTTGTTATCTTCATTTAATTTTTATTCATGAATATTTTTTCCAGAGGTACTTTTAGACCTGAGCGATATTAGCAGCATATAAGATTATGTGTTATGTTATATTATGTTCCTTAACCAGTGGCCAAATGGATTAAAGTACATTTAAAAGTACATTTGTTTTAAAAATAAATCTTTATTCATATTTTTAAAACTCACAATAAGTATAACACTAAAAGTACGTTTAAAAATTGGGATTTGGAGTCCTTTATTATTCTGAAGCATGTTTGAAAATTGGCTGTATGAAGGACATTGCATGATCTAAATCTAAAATTTGCCAAAACTAATGAATACAAACAAAGCAAAAATTTGGCAAAGTCCCCTTTCAAAACAGACACGGCCCGTGGAGGGGTATAATCGAAAGGGATGTCTAAGTCCGTTTGCGTCTAAGTCGCAAGTCGTTCAAAGTAAAAAACAGCCTAGGACACATTTTAGAAAAATACGTCCAAAATTTTTTTTGTTTCGAAAGTCGTCTAATTATATGTCCTGCCGATCTGATCGTCCAAGCTGCTACATCGTCCATCTTTATACCACATTTTCGTCCAACTTTTCATCCAAGTCAAAAACACCTAGAACATGGGAGGGATCTGCAAAATGATGGACTGAACACCTAGACATGGCACCTAAATAGTGGGGTAACTTACAAGGCACTGCTGTGAACTTCACAAAAAGGGTGCCATGTCTTCTCCTCACTTCAGCTCCCTTATAGGTCATGGTGAGCCCCCCCATCCACCTCCAGAATTCCCTAGACCCACTTATCTACCACCCCAATAGCCCTCATGGCTGCAAGAGCCACTTATATGCCAGTAAAAAAGGGTTTTGGGGGTGTATAGGGGAGTGCACATGTTTAAGTATCAATGCAGTGATTACAGGGGCTTATGGGCATGGGTTCTCCTCTGCATGAGTCCCTAAACCACCCCCAAGATGGCTTAAGACACCTCTGTGCTGGACGACTAGGCTTTCCTATGCCAGGCAGCCAGGTGATGATAGTCTGGAGGCTGAATTTTAAAGGTGTGATTAATATTTTTATGGGGGTGGGGTGGTTGGTGATCACTGGGGTAGTGTGTGGGGGTCTGTGTTATGTGTTTTCAGTGCTTATCTGGTGAGTTTAGGTAGGTTTTTGTGACTTGGACTATGTTTTACATAGTCTAAGTCACAACGTCCAAATTCCGTTGATCATGGGCTGTATAACTTTCGGTTATACATGCTGAACGACTAAGTCTAAGCCGGCCTACATCCTACCCAACTCCCGCCCTTGACACTCCTCCCGAAATGCCCCGTTTAGCTTTGGTCATTCAGCGGCACTATATAAGCCTAGGTCGTATAGAAATACATCCAAAACCCATTTTTATTATTGGCACTTGGAAGTATTTGGGAAATGTTCATCCAAGTGCTGATTTAGGCCGGTTTTTGGACATTTTTCTCTTTCGATTATGAGCCCCTTAGTCAAAAACTTAATAAAAGGACAAATCAGTATGGGCCAAAAAGTTAGATAATAAATACTTTTAAAGCCCCAGGCAGGAAGCTTATAGCTGACCAGCACCAAGTTAATAACCTAAATAAGTCGTGCCCCGTACATCATCTAGTCTTGTGCACAAATGCATTCAAACTGCCAGTGAGGCAAACACTTGAAATCAGCATTGAAAGGGGAAAGAAGGGAAAAATACGGTTCAAAAACCCATCCCCTAGTGAAAACCAATTCAAAAATCAAATAATTATCCAATTTGTAAATTCCCACAATAAACAATAGTGTCCAAATGATGTTAGTCAAAGAAAGACTTATCTGAAGCGCAGAGGGCTCCTTTCATGGCTCAACAGAGCTCCATTTCAAAAATTTGCTCAGGAGCTGAGACACTGGAAATAAGTCCCAACAAAAAGATCATTTAAAGATGGCGAGAGAAAGAATTGTTGCATCGGACTCTTGCCTGGTCCCAAAATTAGACCTGCGACAAAGGTGAAAAACAATGGCGACTGAAGAATTTGAAGACCTATAAGCTTCCTGCCTGGGGCTTTAAAAATATTTATTATGCACTGATTTGTCCTTTTATTAACTTTTTGACTTAGGGCTCCTTTTACTAAGGTGCGTTAGGGCCTTAATGCGCGGAATAGCGCACGCTAAATTGTCGCACGTGCTAGACCTTAACGCCAGCATTGAGCTGGCTTTATTCTAGAAGCGTACTGCATGGTATAGTGTGTGGTAATTTTGTGCGTGCGCTAAAAACGTGTCTGTTTTGAAAGGGGACTTGAAGTCTTTGCCAAATTTTTGCTTTGTTTTTATGATCTAAATCTGCCGCATTTGAATCAGAATTATCGAAGACTTCAATTCCTTTCTTTAAAGATAAGTACAAGGAGGAAAGGGGTAGCTTTAGCAGTGGATTTTTTTCAACTAGCAGGGATTTGACTTCCCTACTAGCAAATGTATGATATATGGGGGAGGGGGGGAGGTAGAGGAATTGTTTGGCTACCCAGTCTTCTCCCAGTCCTCTCCTATTCCCCCCAATAGACTGCTGGCTTTGCTTCACCCTTAACTGTATGATTATCCAGGAGATTAACATTTTTAATTGCATTATTAATTATGATTAAAAATTTTACTTGAAATGTAGCCCTAATTTAAATCATATTGGTGTAATAAATGCTAATTAAAATCATCTGAAAATTGTGTGTGTGATATGAAACAAAAAGTGTGGCATAATTCATAAGTTTCATGGCTGCACATCATTCTCTTCTTGATTGGGCTGAGAACTTTTCAGCATGTGTGTGTGTGTATGAAATGACGCCAACTGTATCAATATATGAAACTTTTGTAATGAAGACTTGTCGGCACAAATATAACAAATTTCTAGGTAGATGAAGAAAGTGAAAAATAGTAGGCCAGAAAATAAAGTCTTTCATATAAGTATTGTTTAGAACATCTAATATACTATCGTTTATAATACATCATTTCAGTGGCAATAAAAGAACATTTCCACAAAACCCAAAAGTCTATACCAAATACATATCTCACACATGACATATACACATACATAGATATTATCTCTTTCTAGGACTACTGTACTTGATAAACTAAGTTGGAGCCCTGAAATAAATCTGGATGATACTGGTCTATCCAGTTAAGGTATGAAATTGGGGGTGCTCATTTTCCAAAAGAGAAAAACATCCAAAAAATGGCATAAAGTATTACATGGATGTTTATCTCATCAAACCATCCAAATTTCTATTTTCAAAACCTCTTTTCTAGACAGATGTCTAAGCTGTTCATCTGTAGTCCATCTAAATATCAAGGGGCCATGTTAGAGTTGTGCTTTGGTAAGAACAAGGGTGGGCTTATGATTTGGACATTTTTCTGTCATAATCATATATTTTAGAAAATGTCCGGGGCACAATTTGGACTTTTGAGACTAAACCTGTTTTAAAAACAAATAAATGCCAAAAAAGGTGTTCAAACTGACCAGATGGCCACTGGAGGGGCCCCCAGGAATCACTGATCCCTTTCCATCTCCCAAAGATGTGAATGAAACAGTGCATACCTGCCTATATGACAGCTGCTGATGTTATGGCTTGTAGCCTGGTGGGCAGTGTAGAGGACTCCAGAGCAGGGGACCCAGACCCATGTTCTACACTATTACACTTGTTGTAGAGAGTGTGAGCCCATCAACCCCCCCCCCCCCAAAAAAAAAAAAAACCTACTATACCATCATATATGTGACACCTGCAGGCATATGGGCTATTGGGATGATGTACAGTTAGGTCCAGTAGGTTTGAAGTAGATTTTGGAGGGCTCATCATATACCGTAAGGAGATTGTGGTGAGATGTGTAACTGGGACTTTTGCTGTGAAGTTCACTGTAGTGCCCCCTAAGGTGCCCCATTGTTCTGCTGGGATGTCTGTGTGGTCAGTCTACTAAAAATGCTGGTCCCTCCTACATCCCAATGGTTTGCTTTATGCATTTTCATTTGGACATTTTCTTTTTAGAAAATGGTCAAAAAATGCACACTAAAGGGTACCTAAATCGTCCGGTGTCTAGAAAAATGGCACTGGCCACGTCAATTACATTTAGGTTCCATTTATAGAATCGCACCTAGCGGTGCCTATGTAAAAACTTAGACACCTGAAATGTGGGCTATGGTTTTAAAGGCCTACATTTTAGGCGCCTATGTTTTTGGAGAATCGCGCTTAGTGACACGTAAGTCACACTCTGCCATATAAATGTCTACTTAGGTGTTAGGTGCCACTAAACACCATGTGATTGGTGTCAATTATTGAGGCTATTAAGGGTATTTTTTGCCAATTAACCCCCTCCCCCTTTTATAAAACTTCAATAGCATTTTTTATCACTGATCAATTATTGTTTTCCTACTGTATGTTCTTTTGAGCTAACTTTTGTTAACCGGTTCGAGTCCCTTTTTTGAATGTCCTGGTATATAAGACTAAGGATTGGATTGGATCACAGAGATAGCAGCTCTGATGCTCATAGAATTCCTATGAGCATCGGAGCTGTTACTGCGTGATTTTGTAAAAAAAACGGGGTAATATTAGGTGCCCATTATAGCACGTCTAGAAAGGTCATTTTCGAAGAATAAAGCCATTTTGCAGTTTTTTAACAAGACCTTTTTCACTACCCAATTTTTGGACATCCTTCACAAAACGTCCAGACTCAAACTTAGACGTCTTATTGAAAATGCCCCTCCGGGTCATATAGATATTTGAGCAAAAGTGTCACTGTTTAGATTATTTCAAAACTTGTTAGTAAGAAAAGTGTTTGGTGGAGAGGGGAGGGTGATGCTGGATGTTCAAATTAACTAGAGTGTTGAAATTTGCATGGTTATTTAGGGGTCCTTTTATTAAGGCTCACTAACCGATTTAGCACGCTAAAGATTAGTGTGCATTAAATGCTAAGGCATCCATTATATTCTATGGGTCCCTTAGCATTTAGCACGCGCTAATCTTTACCGCACGCTAAATCAGTTAGTGCACCTTAATAAAAGGACCCCTTACTTAGGAAGACTATTAGTATAAGGCTCTTAAAGCAGCTCTATAACACTTGCATAAGTAATTTTAAAATATTCATATTCAAAGGGAGAATGCAAGCTCTATTCTGCTAGTACGGTAGATATTATTACAAAACCCACCAAGAATACAGAACATTTGTGCTAATGTTCTGACTAGGTTATATGTTACCTGAATTAAATAGATTTTTCCAATTAATATTTCCGTAGCATCAATCAACTTTTCTATCCATCTATTATATCTGTCTATCAATCTCTCAGGAAATATATTCTGCAAAACATAGAACAGGTTACAGACTCCTCAAGATGAAAATGAAATCCAAGAGATCCATGGGAGCAGCAATTCTTATGCATCAGGTTGAAATTTGGCCACAAGCCCAGAGCAGCAGCTGTGGTAGGTCCAAAGCAGAAACCTCAAAGAGTAGGATGTTTCATTCCCATCATCCTGAGTTATCGGGCAACCTGGGCAGTTTCATGAATTCATAGTGCAATTCCTTGGTTAACAATGGCATTCCAACGAGCAGTTTTGTGATATGTAAATTTGAAACCACAGCATGGCCAGGTACATTTAATTTTGGCAAGGCCTTTGTGTAATGAAGTTTTTTCATACTGACACCAATCTTTTATTTAAATATAGTAGCGTTTTGTGATACAAAGGAAATAATTACATTTATAGCTATAGTTGTGTTCCTGATAGCATGAACCTCTCAAGTTTTCTTCTTAGCACAGGAGGTGGGCATTGAATCTTAAGGCAAATGCAGGTACTGAGTTCTTGAGCTTAGAAAAATGATTTTTTTTTTCTTTTTCTAAATGTTTTGCAAATAACAATATGACAAAAATTGATTTGATAGATAGGGAACAAAGACTAAATAAAAAACATGCATGTAACAAACAAAAGAAGAGAAAGATGAGAAAGAAAACTGGTGAAACTGATGTGAGAAGGACATGCTCAAGAGTGCCGTTACCATCTCTGGCATCTGTTGTGGATAGCAATGTCAGCACAGAAAATATCTACTGACATCATCAGTAGGCACCTTCCAGACCTTTTAATTCCCATTCTTCCAATGGCATGAGATTGTACAAAAGGGTTATGTAACATACCTTGGGAGCTCCTCAAGAGCATTGGAAGAGCATTAGGAAAGCACTGTTGATTCTGGTTTCACCCATGATGACTTTTTTTTTAAATAAAGAAGAGCAAGGCTATTATAAACTCAATGAGCTGTAACATCATCAAGAGTGTAAAAATGGCTATATTGAAAATTAAGAAGAGTTTTGCATAGAAAATTGGTTTAGGTTGAAGATGGCTCTGAACAGTTGTCCTTCCCCTCTGTGTCAGGTCATCTCTGCTAGTCTGGGTGAACACCTCATCAGTCTTTTATACAAGGGATTGAATGCACCTCTTCATTTTATTGAAACACTATCTTTAAAATATGTATCTCTTATTTAAGTATGCTGAATGTAGATTGGAGTAACGTAATACTATAATAGCACTGTAGTTTTTCAAAGCTGAATTATTGCAATTAAGCTATTGCACTGTTGCGATTAATTAAAGTATAACACACATTTTTAATGATTGTCAGAGTGCCACCCAAGCCATAATACTTAGGCCTCCTTTTATGAAACTGTGAAAGAAGTTTCTAGTGCGGGGAGCCACACTGAATGGCCCGCGCAGTTCCCGACACTCATTGAGTTCCTATGAGCATTGGGAGCAACGTGGGCCATTCAGCGTAGCTCACTGCGCTAAAAACTGCTATCGCATACACTATTTACGGTAATTACTTTTTAATTTTATAATTTTTCTACTTTATTTTTTGTAACTTCATATTTTCTTAATTAATATGCACTTAGCTTTGATTAATGTTGCGCCACTCCATACCAAAGCGTTTCAATCCTTCCTCAGGGTCGGGGATGGAACCAAAGCTGCAACATAACAGAAACTAGAATTGCTAAACATCCAAAATAACTTTTCTAATTTGCCCTTTAAAACTTACAACAATGCCTCATAAATTTAAATGCATAGCCTTACCAACAGCACAAGCATATACACTTAGCCCTCCAAAGCAATGCTGAAGTTCTAAAATGGTTGTGACATTTTTTGGCAGTGCTAAAGTAGACAGGATCTCCCCTGACATCCTCGATCCATCAGCCAATCAGCCAGTGTGTGGCGCAGTGGTTAAAGTTACAGCCTCCTCACTCTGAGGTTGTGGGTTCAAACCCATGCTGCTCCTTGTGACCCTGGGCAAGGGCACTTAATCCCCCCATTGCCCCAGGTACATTAGATAGATTGTGAGCCCACCGGGACAGACAGGGAAAAATGCTTGAATACCTGAATAAATTCATGTAAACCGTTCTGAGCTCCCTTGGGAGAATGGTGTTAAAAAAAAAAAACACACACACACTATACTCTCCACCTACCCAGCCAGGTCAACCAGCCACTGTTGTGGGATCATTTAAAAGTAGTTGGTAATGGAATCAATGTGGTCTTGGGCCATACTGGGCAGTTGGTAATGGAATCTGTGTGGTCTTGGTTCATACTGGATCTAGTGCATATGAACGGGAAGCGTGTTTCTGATGTTATGGTGAGTGATCCAGTGATCGCCAGATGATCTGGTTCACTATATAGACACACATGGAATGTGCTTATTCAAAAGTAACGATTCTAGACTTCACATAAACAAACAACACAAAATAAAGCCTTGATTTTGTCAAGATGGGAGAATTCTTGAAGAAATTGTTAGTTGGATGGGATGAGAATGTTTGAGAGAATTAGAAAATCAGTGGGCAAAACTGAAAGGAGTTATTTTAATGGCAACAAAACATTTTGTTTGGAAAGTAAATAATAAATGAACCAATAGAAACCTTTCATCTGCTAAAACAGATAAGGTACAGAAAGAGTTGATACTGGATTAGTAGCTGGCTACAGTAATGAAGCAGTAATGAGTCCCCAGTGGAACTATCTTTTCCTCCATGGAAAAGTCACTTAAAGGTCAATATTCAAAGCCATTTTTTTCACAGGTGAAAAATTAATTTTAAGTACAAAGGTGGCTTTATATATTGCCTAGCCTGCTGCAGGTTAAAATATATTTTTATTCCCTCAACTATAAATACAAAGAAAAGACAATTATTGCAACTAAATTCTAAAAAATTCCTTATTCTTAGTGCCTTGAGCATGATAGAGCATCACTGAGAAAAGCAGACCCAGGGGGTGCTAGATTCAGGGGATGTGTTGAAACTGGGGCGACATGCACATGCATGAACTGGAGGAGGTTCATCTTGGTCCTCCAGTCCCACTAATCCCCTCTTCTATTAAACTGCGCTAGCAGTTTTTAGCGCAGAGAGCCACACTGAATGGCACAGTTTAATAGAAGAGGGGGTAAGTTCCAGCTGTGCCATTGAACTAGATATAGGGGGAAATTATGTTTCACTGAAAGTATTTGAGGAATAAAACAGGGGAAAACAAAACCACAAACACAAATATGCGAAAAACAGAGTGGAATTGTCCAAATCAGAATGATGTGTACAAATAAAGTGTCCTTCAACTCATCTGATAGTATAAATGTCTTTATTCATCCAATGACTCAATGATTCATCCAATGACTCAACATGTACATGTTTCGGTCAAACAGGCCTGCCTCAGGAGTCTTAAGAGCCTTCAACAGTAATATCAAATAACGTAATGTCTGAATATGCTCCCACTCTAAAAAAGTTGCTACCGAATAAAAGCTTGTAGAACAGTGCTTGAAGCCAGGAAACGTACCGAGCGTCCTGCTGCTAGAAAAAGAAAGCATATTCAGACATTACATTATTTGATATTACTGTTGAAGGCTCTTGAGACATGTCCAGGTTTTCCCAGCCATCTGGTAACCCTAATCCTAAATAAACTTGGAAATAAACAAGGTGGTTTATAATAATAAAACAAAAAAAAAACATCTATAATCATGAGGTAGGCAGAAATCCAGGACCAGTCAAAAAGTCTCCCTTCTAGAACGGGTGACTATCTTGGCAGCCCTAAAACAGTTGGCAGCTCTTTCTGTGCGCAGCTTTCCTCTTTTTTGGCAGACATGGCAAACAATTCTAGAGTATTTACCAACCTCAACATGACCGCTGCCGTGATGTTGCTTGATCATAGATATCCACTCACTGCGGCAAGCGCGTCTCTTTAGGTAAATCTCAGGAACTCTCACACTGGTGTCTTACCCGGAAGCTCCACGTCAGTAGAGTCCAACAGAGAAAAGGCCCCTGCTGTAGCTGCTGCTGAAGGAGCCGCCAGGACTGGAGAACAGAACAAGATGGTCTGTACTGGTGTGGGTTGGGCAGGTTCTTCTTTCTTAGGGCTGCTGAGGCACTGGAGCTTGGTCTGTAATATAACACGAGCTCCGGGCCCAGTGGAGTGAGGTGGTTGGCAGCTTTTCCATATAGTTTATGAATCCTTCAGAAACATTCCGAGGAAGCACAAGCAGCAGTTGAATTCAAGAAAGACTAGATGGACCATTTACTATGTTACTATGGGGCTCATTTTCAAAAAAGAAAAATGTCTAAAAGACATCATAAAGTGGCACTTAGACATTTGGATTGTCAAAACATACAAATCACCCTTTTCAAAATGTACTTTCTAGGTGGATTTCTATACTGTTTCTCAGCAGTGCATCTGAGTTTCATGGGGGGGGGGGGTGTTGGAGGTATGTTTTGGGCAGGATTAGTGTAGGATTTGGACTTGGATGTGTTGCTGTGATAATCAAACATTTTGCAAAATGTCCAGGGCCCCATTTAGACAATGCTGATTCGCCTCCTATACAGCCTCAACTACCATAAACCTATCTCCCCAGCTCTCCATGCAGAACACTGGCTACCTGTCAACAAATGCTTATATTCAAGGCCCTTGTAATAGCTTACAAAAGATTCCACATCATCAACCCTGCCTATATTATATCAAAGCTACATCGGTACACCCCCACATGCCCTTCTGCTCAGAAAGCAATGTTACTTACCGTAACAGTTGTTATCCAGGGACAGCAGGCAGCTATTCTCACTAGTGGGTGATGTCATCAGACAGAGCCCCGGTACGGACGTCTCACAAGCACGTGTTGCTTGTAGAAACTTAAAAGTTTCTAGATGCCCGCACCGCGCATGCGCCGGTGCCTTCCCGCCCGGAGATCCGGGCGTGTCTCCTCAGTTCAGGTAGCTAGCCTGAGAAGCCAACCCAGGGGAGGTGGGTGGGACGTGAGAATAGCTGCCTGCTGTCCCTGGATAACAACTGTTACGGTAAGTAACATTGCTTTATCCCAGGACAAGCAGGCAGGTATTCTCACTAGTGGGTGACCTCCAAGCTAACCTCAGTGGGATGGAGGGGGAGTTGGCGACTTAAGAGAATAAATTTTTCAATACTGTTTGGCCAAACTGTCCATCCCGTCTGGAGAGAGTATCCAGACAATAATGTGAGGTGAATGTGTGAACCGAGGACCAGGTGGCAGCCTTACAAATTTCCTCGATTGGTGTTGATCTGAGGAATGCTACTGAGGCTGCCATTGCTCTGACCTTATGGGCTGTGACCTTACAAGGAAGTGATAATCCAGCCTGGGCATAGCAGAAAGAGATACAAGCCGCCATCCAATTAGAGATGGTGCGCTTTGATACGGGTCTTCCCAACTTATTAGGATCGAAGGAGACAAAAAGTTGAGGAGTGGTTCTGTGTGGCTTGGTGCGATCCAGGTAGAAAGCCAAAGCACGTTTACAGTCTAGAGTGTGAAGGGCCGATTCTCCGTGGTGAGAATGGGGCTTAGGGAAGAATACTGGAAGTACAATGGATTGGTTGAGATGAAATTCGGAGACCACCTTAGGCAGGAATTTCGGGTGAGTGCGGAGGACCACCTTGTCATGATGGAATACTGTGAATGGTGGATCCGCCATCAATGCCTGGAGTTCGCTGACTCTGCGAGCGGACGTAAGGGCTACAAGAAAAAGCACTTTCCAGGTGAGATACTTAGGAGGGGCCCTGTTGAGTGGTTCAAACGGGGGCTTCATGAGACGGGAAAGGACTACATTGAGGTCCCAAACTACTGGGGGTGGTTTGAGAGGAGGGTTAACATGGAAGAGTCCTTTCATAAATCTGGCGACCACCGGATGGGCCGAGAGGGGTTTCCCTTGTAGGGGCTGGTGGAACGCCGCAATAGCGCTCAGGTGGACTCGTATGGATGTAGACTTGAGCCCAGATTGAGATAGGTGTAGGAGATAGTCCAGCACGGAGGATAAGGAAGCTCGCTGAGGTTCCTTTGATTTAGAAACACACCATGAGGAGAATCTAGTCCATTTCTGGGAGTAGCATTGTCGAGTGGCGGGCTTCCTGGAAGCTTCCAAGACCTCCCTCACTTCTTGTGAGAATTGGTGAGGGGTTACGTTGAGAGGAACCAAGCTGTCAGGTGGAGAGACTGCAGGTTGGGATGAAGCAGTGATCCTTGATGTTGAGTAAGTAGTGAAGGAAACACTGGAAGTGGTACTGGTTCCCTGCTGCTGAGTTGAAGTAGGAGGGAGAACCAAGGTTGTCTGGGCCACCGAGGAGCTATTAGAATCATGGTGGCCTGTTCGAGTTTCAGCTTGACCAGAGTCTTCTGGATCAGCGGGAATGGTGGGAACGCATATAGAAATCGTTTCCCCCAGTTCAGTAGAAAAGCATCTGCCTCGAGGCGATGAGGAGTGTAGATCCTGGAGCAAAACTGAGGCAGTTTGGAGTTGTGGGGAGCCGCAAAGAGGTCTATCTGAGGCGTCCCCCACTGTGTGAAGATTTGGTGAAGGGGGCTGGAATGGAGAGTCCATTCGTGCGGTTGTAGCAGACGACTTAGTTTGTCTGCTAAGACGTTGTTCTCCCCCTGAATGTAGACAGCTCTGAGGAAGGCGTTGTGGCGCACCGCCCAGTCCCAGACTCGTAGAGCTTCCTGGCAAAGGAGGGCCGAGCCCGTGCCTCCTTGCTTGTTGATATAATACATGGCGGCCTGATTGTCTGTGCGAATGAGGATCACCATGTCGTGAAGTAGGTGTTGGAAAGCTTGGAGCGCATTGAAGATGGCTCTGAGCTCCAGTAGATTGATTTGATGTAGTCTTTCCGCACTGGTCCAGAATCCTTGGGTGCGGAGACCATCCAGGTGGGCCCCCCATGCATAGTTCGACGAATCAGTTGTGAGAACTTTCTGATGGGGGGGAGAGTGCAACAGCAAACCTCTGGATAGATTCGAAGAGGTCATCCACCAAAGTAGAGACTGCCGAAGAGCAGGTGTGACTAAGATGTGTTTGGTTAGTGGATCGGACGTCTGATTCCACTGTGATGCCAGGGTCCACTGGGGGATCCTGAGATGGAGTCTGGCAAAGGGTGTCACATGTACTGTGGAGGCCATGAGGCCCAGGAGCACCATCAGTTGTCTCGCCGGTAGGGTTTGGCGAGTAGACACCGACTGGCAGAGATGAAGAAGAGACTCCATGCGTTGCAGAGGCAGGAATGCTCGGAGTCGAGTGGTGTCCAGGACCGCTCCGATGAAGGGGAGGGACTGGGTGGGTTGTAGATGAGACTTGGAAAAGTTGATCTCGAAGCCCAAATTCTGGAGGAAGTAGGTTGTAGCCAAGACCGCCGAAGTGACCTCTGGGGCTGACGGGGCCTTGATGAGCCAGTCGTCGAGGTATGGGAACACCTGTAGACCCCTGTCCCGGAGTGCCGCGGCCACTACCACCAGGCACTTTGTGAAGACTCTGGGGGACGAAGAGAGGCCGAATGGTAGCACTCGATACTGTAGGTGCAGATTTCCCACCCGAAATCTGAGGAACTTTCGGGAGGCCGGGTGAATGGGGATGTGAGTGTAGGCCTCCTTGAGATCCAGGGAGCATAACCAGTCGTTCTGCTCGAGGAGGGGGTATAGAGAAGCCAAAGTCAACATGCGAAACTTCTCTTTGACCAGAAACTTGTTGAGGGCCCGAAGGTCTAAAATGGGTCGCAGGTCGCCCGTTTTCTTCGGGACGAGGAAGTACCGGGAGTAAAACCCTCGGTTCAATTGGTCTGACGGGACCGGCTCGACAGCCCGAAGCTGAAGTAGGGTTTGGACTTCCTGAAGAAGAAGGGCGGTCTGTGTCGAGCTTGAAGGATACTCTCTTGGAGGATGGTCCGGGGGGACCCGATGGAAGTGAAGAGAGTATCCTTCTCTTATGATGGTAAGGACCCATAGGTCCGTGGTTATGGCCTCCCATCGATGGTAAAAAAGATGGAGGCGGCCCCCTATGGGAGAGGCTGAGGGGTGCAGAACGGTGTCGGTTATGCTCCCAGGGGGGGAGTCAAAAGGGCTGGGGAGCCTTAGGTGCAGCCGGTGGCTGAGGTTTTTGCTGAGACTTCTGGGGAGGTTGTCTCTTCGCAGGTTGTCTCGCAGCAGGCGTTTGTCTGGGCATGTAACGCCGCTGGTAAATCAGGGGTGGCCTGGAAGGTCGAGACTGTTGAGGTTTGGGTTTGGGCCGCAGGATGGATTGAAAAGATTTTTCGTGATCCGACAGCTTCTTGGTAACAGTTTCGATAGACTCATCGAACAGGTCAGCTCCCGCACATGGTACGTTGGCGAGTCTGTCCTGGAGGTTGGGATCCATATCGATTGTACGGAGCCATGCCAGGCGACGCATGGCTACCGCGCTTGCGGCAGCACGTGCCGAGAGTTCGAATGCATCGAAGGAGGATTGCATCAGCTGGAGGCGTAATTGGGAGAGGGAGGCTACCACTTCCTCGAACTCGAATCGAGCTTGGGTGTCTATGAACGGAGTGAACTTGCGGAGCACCGGCAAGAAGAACTCCAGATAGGAAGAGAAAAAGAAATTGTAGTTCAGCACCCGTGACGCCATCATGGAGTTTTGATAGAATTTTCTACCAAATTTGTCCATCGTTCTCCCCTCTCGGCCCGGAGGTACAGAGGCGTAGACCTGAGAGGGATGAGAGCGTTTAAGAGAGGACTCGACCAGTAGGGATTGGTGGGAGAGTTGAGGGCCCTCAAACCCTTTATGGTGCACGATGCGGTATCGAGCATCGAGTTTGCTGGGAATCGCCGGTATGGAGTACGGTGTTTCGAAACACTGCATGAAGGTCTGATCCAGCAATTTATGCAGGGGGAGCCGAAGCGACTCCGTTGGAGGGTTAGGTAAATGCATGGTGTCCAGATACTCTTTGGAGTATCGGGAGCCCGTGTCAAGGGTCACATCCAGATCATCCGCCATTTGTCGGAGGAATGATGAGAAAGACAATTGATCCGCCAGCGTCGGTCTGTGGGACGGGCTGGAGGAGGAAGAGGCCTCCGGATCCATGGACATCGGGGAGTGGCAAGGAGAATCGGGTACGGGTGTCTCCTCGTACTCCGGTCCCTCCGGAGGGGACACCTCTGATGAGGAGTATCCCATACGTTGCAGTTTTTTCTGCGGTGACACCTCCGAATGGCGTGAAGAGTGCCAGGATGAGTGTCTTGATCGGTGCCCGTCTCGGTGGCGGGACAGGGATCGGGATCGTCTGTGCATCGCATGGTCTCCCGAGGCCCCCAAGTGGTGGATAGGGCTGGAAGCGGTGGCTCGCAACTGGGGTTGCGATGCGGATTCTTGCGATGCTACCCAAGTCTGGTAAGGAGTACGGAAGAACTCTTCCTGACTATGCCCAGGGCTTTGAGTATCGATCGGAGGTCTGGTCCCATGTTGGCGCGGAGGCGTAATGGGCTCTAATGGCGGCATATCGGTAAGCGAGGCTTGCCGCATGGGCATCGCCGCCCTCCCCCGTTCGTCCTCGTCGGTTTTCGAGGTCGAGCGGCGTGGAGGAGGGGGAGGGGGCGGATCGCCCCTTTGGACCGGTACCGGGAGGTCACCCTGTATGGCAGCGATGAGCCCGGGTCCGATGGTCTGCATGAGCTCAACGAATTGAGCTTCCAGCATGGACCGTAGCGAAGCCGATAAGGAGGGATCCGCACCGAAAGGGGGTCCTCCTGCACGGTCATCGCGCTCCTTCGAGGTCGAGTGCTTCTGCTTAGTAGCTTTCGGCACTTTGATGACCACTGGTGGTACTGTGGAAGGAAGAGGTACCTGAACCGAGGAGACCGGGGCAGGCACCGACGTCGAGCTCGTGGATGTTGTCGGGATGAACGATGCCGGTTTCACCACACTCGATGCAGGAGGGGTCGATACCGGTTTCGCCCGAACCGGGGAGGTATCAGATGAAGTGGAGGCTGAAGGATCCTTAGCTGCGTCCATCTTGAACATCGATTCCCACAATAGGCAACGCCGTTTGAATGAGCGTGCCGTAAGGGTAGAGCAAGGCCTGCACGATTTCGGAATGTGGTCAGGACCCAAACACTGCAAACAGCGCCGGTGAGGGTCCGTGAGTGAAATCGCGCGTTGGCACTTGCTGCACTTTTTAAACCCGGTGATTGGCCGGGGCATAGGCCGGAAAATCTCCGCCGCGAGGTCGAAGCCTGTGGGCCTGAGCCACGTGGCCGGCCCGTTCGACCCGCCGGAGGAAATAATCTTCTTTTTTTTTTTTTTTTTTTTAACTGAAAAAGAAATGTACTGTTAACTGTAATTAAAAGAAAGCGAAAACGCGGACAAGGAAGGCAAATTTAACTGAATTCAGCTAGCGCATGATGAAGTTGAACTTCTCAGCTCCGCGGAAAGAAAAGAACTGAGGAGACACGCCCGGATCTCCGGGCGGGAAGGCACCGGCGCATGCGCGGTGCGGGCATCTAGAAACTTTTAAGTTTCTACAAGCAACACGTGCTTGTGAGACGTCCGTACCGGGGCTCTGTCTGATGACATCACCCACTAGTGAGAATACCTGCCTGCTTGTCCTGGGATAAGCAGAGAGATGACTATACAACCTCCCCCAGGAAGATCTCTCCAAATGGAAACTACATACAAACGATCCTAGAGCCACTTCATCCTTTGGCTATGGAATCAACTGTCTGCGCAGATAAGATAATTGAACTCACCAATGATCTTCCGAAAAGCAGTAAAGACCTTGAACAGCCACTAGCAGACAGACTCCTCTATTCAAATGCTTCTTTTGCAACTAGTCCTGTCCTTAATTTACTGTGAACTTCTTTTGTAATTTAGTATGGATGTCTCTGTGCAAACAGTCATGTCCTTAGCTACCGTAAATGTCTTTATAATTTACTGTGAATATCCTTTTGTAACCCGTTCTGAGCTTCTGGGAGGACGGAATAGAAATTGAAATAAATAAATAAATTTAGATGTTTGTGGCTAGACCTGTTTCTAAAACAAATGCGGTAAGTTCCAGAAAGGTGCCCAAACAGATCAGATGACCACTGGAGATATTAAGGCATGGTCCTCCTACATTCCCCCAGTGGTCACTGACCCCCTTCCAGTCCCGAAGAAATGAAAGAAACAGTACATACCTCTCTCTATGACACCTGCAGATATTATGGCCAGTCCTAGTAGATGAGCAAGCAGATGTCTAGAGTAGCCTGTTAGTCAGTGAAGTGGAACCCAGAGAAGGGGACCCAGACCCATATCCCATTCTAACTAGTACATGTGTGGTGGAAACCCACCAAAACTGACATATAGGTGACACCTGCAAGCACTAGAGCTATTAGGGTGGTAGAGACGTGGGTCCAGTAGGTTTTAGGTGGGTTTTAGAGGATTCTCCATACAATTTAAGGGGGTTATGGTGAGATGTGTACCTGGGACCCTTTATGTGTAGTTCATTGCGGTGCCCACTAGGATGCACCACTGCTCTGCTGGCATGTCTGTGTGGCCAGTCTACTAAAAACGCTGGTTCTTCTTACATCCCAATTGTTTGTTTTATGAATTTTGCATTTGGTAAATTTGTTTTTTGAAAATGGTCAAAAAAGTAGACACACTAAGGGTGAACCCATCTATAAATGGACGTTTTCAATAAAAGAAGATAGCCATTTTTTGGTTTAAAAAATAGTCACTTTTCTCTACCAGATTTTTGGACTTAAATTTCATATTGAAATTACCATCCACGTTATATAGAAAATAGTGGCAGAATCCACAAGGGCCCTCCTTCTGGTCCAAGTTCAAAGACTTTGAAGAATTCTTAGACCCACTACCTGGGACAAAGTCAGACTGACATCTATAACAGACTTGCCTCCAAATCCCTGTGAAAAAGATGGATCCACAAGTCAGACAAATGGTTTGATGAAGAGCTCTGCAACCTAAAATGCACAATTCACTGCCTAGAGAGGACATGATGCAAAGATCAAACCCAGGTCAACAAGGGACGCTGGTGTAAACAAGTACTCAAATATAAACAAATGCTCAAAGAAATACGCAAAGCCTACTACTCTCAGCTGGTGGGTGACCATTCCATCAACACCAAGGAACTCTTCAGGATAGTGTCTAAACTGACCAACACCACCATACTAGCCCTAACCCCCAAGGAATAACCCCCTCCATTCAATGAATTAGCTGATTACTTCTGTTCAAAAATTCAGTCTCTCCGCAATAAGCTCAGTCCCCCCCAATTCACCCACCAGAGAACTACTCGTGTATATTCTGTCCTCAAAACCACGTAGCAGACCTAATCTGGGAAACATTTGTCCCTTCCCCCCCCCCCCGTACTTAAACTTATTACGGAAGCTCTATGCCAAATACATGCATGGATGATGCCTACCTGACATCATTTGACTCGCTCCCACAAATTTTCAGGGCTTACTTTTCAACTGGACTCAGACAATGCTTAACAATGGCACATTCCCAGAGACGAAAAGGGCATATCATGATAACACCCATTACCAAGAACAACAAGGAACCAATTTATTATGTCGCTAACTGCCAACCCATCACCCCCATCCCTTCCTTTGTGAAACTACTGGAAGGACTAGTGTATTACCAACTGCTCAACTACCTAGAAGATCATGATATACTTCACGACTCCCAGTCAGGCTTTCGGCCACTATTCAGCACAGAAACAGTTCTAGCCACGCTAATGAATGTAATCTACCAACTTTTAAGCAGAGGAGAGAGTGCTCTTTACTACAATTTGACCTAAGCAGTGCTTTTGACTTAGTAGACCACAAAATACTTCTTTCATTCCTGGATGCTATTGGTTTCACAGGAATTGTCCTAAATTGGTTTAGGGGCTTCCTAACAAGTTGCTCATATTAAGTCATCTGTGTTGACAAACTCTCCCGTCTGGACCACTCCCTGTGGACTTCTGCAAGGTTCCCCAATCCTGTTCAACATATACTTATGATCACCTTGCTTCATCGGGAGTTAAGAGCTATAGCTACGCTGATGAAATCACGGTCCTCCTCCCAATATCCACTCTGCCTTCAAAGGAATCAGTGAATCAAAGGGATTATCCAAACAATGGAAGACTAGATGATGAAACACAAACTGAAACTAAACTCTGAAAAAAACAAGTTCTTCCTCGCAAGCCCCTTGAACCTCAATGAGGAAAACATCACGATCAGGGTTATAACCCTACCACTATAGTCCACTATCCAAAATCCTAGGAGTGACTCTATAAATGACCATGGAAAGCCAAATTACTGCAGTGATTCACAAAGGCTTTGCAGCACTCTGGAAATTATGATCAATTTGTTCCTACTTTGATACCCTCCCCTTCCAAATCCTATGCCAAGCCCTGATCTTTGGTATGCTAGCAGCTAGACTACTGCAACTTCATTTATATCTCATGACCTAAGAAACACTTCAATAGACTCCGGACAATTCAGCACACAGCTGTGTGCCTTATCTTCAGCCTTTTGAAAATTGACCATGTTACATCTTACTACAAGCAACTGCACTGGCTCCTGATTGAAGCCTGCTCACTATTCAAACTGGGTTGCTTCATGTACAAGGCTCTTTAAGGCCTCCTACTAAACTTAACATTAGCATTCGCATTCCCGTCACCTGCAACTGAAAGCTAATCACCATCAATCAATAATCACACAACTCAGTTTTATTGGAAGAAATATTTGGCCGCAGCTTTATTATGTGTCTGAATATTATCTCCACTTACAATACAATCTGTGTCCAAAAACCAACAAACCCACAATGCATATTTCATACACCCCCAGGGAGCTATTCGGTGTCGAAACTTGCTCCTGTTAAGTCTTTAAATTTATAACATTCCCCCAAACATGACCCACGGTGACATAAGGCCATGCTTCCCCTCCTCTTCCCCCAAACATGACCCACGATGACGCAAGGCCATGCTTCCCCTCGCAGCGGTATCGCCTACGAATGTTACATTTATTTATTAACTGCTCATCTCCCAGATACAACTGGGCCAAACCCCATTTTCTGCCACAAGCGGTGACAGCCTCGAGCTTGTTACCGCTCCCCCACCAGATAAGCTGCGGCCAACAGCTTTAAAACAAGTCTCCAACAAATCCTAAAGAGTACCCCAATAAAATTGGCCAAACCTATGCCTGAAAGGTAGACAGCATCAGGACAATAATGTCCAGGGAAAACAGCTGCAACAAACTCATGTGATACCACTCTAAACCCCCAAAAGCTATCCGTAACTGCAAAAGCTCAATATTAAACCCATTTATTCAACCACTCAATAGCAACCATGTCCCAATCCTCCTTACACACTCCATAGAGGACCAAACAAAAACAAAAGGGATGGGGGCATTAGGTAAAACAGACAGCAGACCACAGATCCCACCTTAGGGGCAGTATGAAATCCTCTGCCTTTGCTGAACAAATGTCACAACCCTCCAAAAGAATCAGAAGTAAAGCAGAATAGGAGATTAGGAAATTTTCTTTGCTGGAAAACGATTAGCAAGAGTCACTCCCAACAAATGTTCCATGCACCTAACCATAAAATCTATAGTCCATACCCCACTGGAATCAGAAACAGCTAAGACAATCTTCCCCAGCCCACTAGAATGGTACACATGATACTACACATTCCCATTACTCCACACATATGTACAAAAGAATCCAAAATCCTGATCCTTCCAAAGTAGGTGACCAGGAAATAGGCAATTGCATTTAACCTGCAGTCAACCCAACATCTCCAGACAGCTACCCTGTGAACACCATAGCAGGTCGAGAAGGTGCCTGCTCACCCACTCGATAAGCAGCCAAGTGCCGCAAAAAGCTAACCACCAGAGTACCACTACAAATCATGAAGTGCACACATCAGGCAATGCTGCAAACCAATGCACCAAACCCTTATACAAAAAACAAACAAGTAAACCCTGCACATGGACACTGGATCACACGCAATCTACAATCAATTTCAGTACCAATTTCATAACTTCCATAAAATCCCCACACCAGCAAATGTCCAGTGAACCATCTTCCAAAATCATCCTACAAACAAACCATACAATACTAATAGAACATGTGGCTACTCAATATGAGAAAGGAGCAACACACCTCTGGCACCCAAAATTGCAGAAAATGAGTCAAACAAAGCAGTTTGGCTCCCAGCACCTAGTCAGCGCCTTGCAGTTCCTCATAACCCATTCTGAGCACACAAGCAAAGCCACCTAGAAAAAAACATAAGGGCAGATAAAGACCAAAATGTCCAGCCAATATACCCCTCCACAGCAACAGTTAACTCCTCCTCTCTCCCAGAGAGTCCGTATGCCTAGCCAATGTCTTCCCCAATTCAGAAACTATTTCATGCATCTACTACTCCTACACCTACTGGAATTCCAAAACTATTTCATGCATCTACCTCACCTTCTGTAACAACGTAGAGCCATACAGTACTGCAGAGCCCAGCACTGTTGCACTGCATCCCCTGCCCTCTTACGCTGGATTTGCTGTCCAATAAAAGGGGAGTCATCTCACGTATAGTTAGGCCACATAGGTATTTAAACATCACTATTATCTTCTCATGCCCTTCCTCAAGTAAACAGATGGAGATCATGAACTCAGTTCCCATATGCCTATAGGACATAGACCATTAACCCTTGTAGTAGCCTTCCTTTGAACTGAACTTAAATGTACACAAAATTCACAAGGAGGTCTCACCAAAATTTTTAGAGGGGCAGCAAACTTCCATTGTCCTGCTGGCCATACTGATCCCCATGCACCAAAACATCTGTCTAGCTTTTGCTAGCACTGTTACAACCTGGTTGCCTCCTGAAGCTCATCACATACAATCACACCAAACCCCCACTCCTTATTCGTACACCAAGGTCTTCACCCCTTAATCGCACCATGCCCATGTGGTTTGGCAACTCAAATGCATGACCTGGCATTTCTGAGCATGAAATCTGAGCTGCACAATATGAAGCCATTCTACAAACTTAAGTCCAACCTCGTTAGGCACACCATCAGGACTGTCTGGTTCATTACTGCTTTGGTTTCCTCCACAAAAAGGCAAATCTTACTTATAACCCTACAACAATCCCACTTACAAAATTGTGAAAAGAACAAGCCCAATAACAAACCTTCAAACACTACCGATAAGATCCCCCTTGGCATAACCATCTTCTGGGACGACAACCCACTTACACCTTACTGACCAACTAGTTCTTGCCCCAGACCACCAGTGAAGCCCCCCCATACTGAAAACACTGAGTACGATATGCCTATGAAAATGGTAAAAGTACTAAAATCAAAATACACCATATTCACCACACTCCCCTTATCACCCAAAGAAAGTAAGCAGATTTGTCAATCCAAACCCGTCTCTAGTGAATCCTCCAAGCTCTGTTATTAAAGTGTTTCTATTAAGTTACTTACCAAAAAGTCAAACTTACCGGCCTGTATATCCCTAGTGCTGCCTTTTCTCCATTTGTTGTGGAGAGAAACCACCTCCTCCCTGCTCTATTCCTGCATTACCCACTCCCGACTCTAAAGAAGCAGTGAGAAGGTCAGTCAGCAGAGTCAGCAGAACTACCCCCAAATTCCTGCAGTACCCTTGAATGTACCAGCCATTCCCCTTGCGGTATCCACCCGTAGTTCTAACGAACCCTCACAAACCCAAGCCACTGAAATTCAATCAGGGTTTATTACACCTCCTGCCCCAGTCACATGAGGTGTTTGTACACCCTCCCCCAAACACTTCAGCTGTGAACCCAGAACAGAAAATATTAGTGAAGTCAGCTATCTCTTTATCAGCTGCTACTTATTGACCCCTTGTACCCTTGGGTTCCACAATGCCACTTTTGCATGTCCTATCCCTAATAAATCTAAAAATGTCTTCTCCCCATCATTACCGTGGCAGCTATGTATCCTTCCATCTCCATCTTCGCTTTCCAGACTACTCGATCAACCCCCCCTTAACTCTATCCAATAGTGCCTTTGATGCCTTGCACCTTATAAGAACAGAACATAAGAATTGTGATACTGGGAGAGACCAAAAGTCCATCATGAACAGTATCCTGCTTCCAACAGTGGCTAACCCAGGACCCAAGAACCTAGTGAGATCCTATAATCCAAATTCCATGTCCTAGTAATAAAACAGAAATTATGCTGCCTATCATAGGAATAAGTAGAGGATTTCCCCAAGCCATCTCAATAAGGCCCTAAGTACTTCTCTTTTAGGAAAGTATCCAAACCTTTTTTAAACCCCGCTAAGCTAACTGATTTCACCTAATTTTCCAGCAATGAATTCCATAGATTAATCACATGTTGTGTGAAGACATATTTCTCTGGTTTGTTGTAAATCTAGTACTTAAGAGCTTCATTGCACACCCCCTAGTCCTAGCATTTTTGGAAAGAGTGAACAAGCGATTCACATCAACCCTTTTCACTGCACTCTATTCAGTATTTCCTATACATGACATATACAATGGGTTGTTACCCTTACAATAACTTTGTTCAGGTTTGCTCACCACTTACCTAGATGATTCCCCACTAACACCATAAAAACTTTTTCCCTTTAATTTCTCCAGCACAAATAAACAAAACCCTCAACTTTACTACAATGACCCCCCTTCCACAGAGACAGACACCAAGAAATCTATTTCCCCCTAACACACACACACCACACACCCAGAAAAACACCACAAGTACATAATATGAATGTACTTGAAACCAAGAACAGGTCATCTCCAGCTAAACTAACAAATCAGGACAGCTGACACCAAGCTGAATTGCCACAGAAAGAATGCCAGTCACAGGAAGATCCAAGAGACCCAGAAAGGCCACAATACAAAAGGAAAATTAGGAAGATGGCCCCTATTGACACTCCAAACAAAATTTTAAATCACAGTGCTGCGAAAATGGTGATGCCTTACAGTCATGCAGCCGCTGAGCACACAACTATTGCAAAGGCAGCTGCTAGTGCCCCTCAGCTCCCAGACACAGGAACACCAAATACGCGAAGGCTGCAAATCCACAACTCTGCCTAGCTGTAAAAACAAACACATGAATGCAGCAATGGCACCTCCCAACTCCCTCCTTACCTCCAACACCAGAATTTAACGTCAAAGCCTCAAACCTGTCTAAAAGTGCCAAACCATGGGGCACACAGACCAGCCAGTCACTACTCTCGTGAACTAAAGACCAACCACCTGCTAGCTCCCCCAAACTAGCCTACTAAGAAACAACCTGGCAAAATTACACCTCAACAGAAAGACCTCTCTGTGTCACACAAAAATAACCCCAACAGGTAAGTCCTTCTCACACACCGTACATTAGAGAGCAAACACCTTACACATCCCATCTCCCTCACAGCCAACCCACTCTACCCACGGTTGTGCAGACAACTCACCAAATGGCAGCCCAGCGCTAACGGGGGACTGTTGTGCTGCCAGGCTGTAAAACTCTCACAGAAGAGCCCAAACTGCCCCTCTCCATTGCAGCCTCTGCTTCCTCAGGCAACAAATCCAGCACCTGACAGACAAATAGCCTGCCCTGACTAAAACACAGACACAGAGAAGGTTAACAAGGCAAAAAATTCCCTTACACAAAATAAACCAAACTTCTTAACATTAAAATCACAATGAATAAGAATATTTTTAGTAAGAATTAATATACTCTGAAGAGAATAATCTTTTCCTGAAGAGACTACTCTACTGTTCCCCTTTCCTCACAGAGTTCACTCCAGCCTGCCACAACATCCAACCAATCACGTGACTGCTCCACCCCTTCACCTTAGCAACCTCCCTAATCATTTTTCTTTCTTACAAGCTCTGTCTATTAACCCTTTCTTACTTCCTCTTATAAAATTGTCAATCCTTATTCTACAGACCCTTGACAACACCTCATATATTCCCCTCACCCTCTGCCCCCCTCCTCTTCCCATTTTATCCACACCATCATTTAATAAATATTACCAGCTGGTGACATCAGCTCAGCTAATGTTGTTCTTCTATATGACATAAGTATTTAAATTTACCCCCCACCCCAACCCACCTTTTGCACTCCAACTCCATTTTTGCCTACCCTTCCCTGCAAGGAAAACCTAAAAAAGCTTACATGACAAAACAACTATCCTATCAAGCAGCACATCTCAGTTGGGAATTACTACCTATTGTAAGGTCTTCTTCGTCATACATGCATTTCGGGCAAGCATTGAAAACATACTTGTTCAACAAATTCCTATTAAAGCATTAAACCCTGTGCCCTTTTTGTGTGTCTCACATGCTCCTCAAGATATGCACAGACTCATTCAACTTTTATTACCTGCCCCTCCCTCACCTCTCTTGCCAACTTAAGATTCTGGTTGGCCCAGGTGCCTAAGGCCCCTCCTATGGGTGGGGCCTTAGGCGCCTGGGCAAATCAGGCCTTAGGCCCCTCCCTGGTGCATCCCATCTAGTGGTTTTGACAATTGACATTTCCCTGCCCCAACTTTTTGACGACTTGTGGGAAACAACCAAAGTCGGACTTAGATATTCTGTCAAAAATGCCCCTCAGAGTATTTTCACTCATTCCAGCCATTCTTTTTCCCCAGAGATGAAGATGCTTTGCTTTCTTCTTCTTTATTATTATTATTTGGATGTAAAGTTTTGAAACTGAATTGATAGAAGAAGCAGGGCAGGTATTAGAGGGAGGCAAACAGGGAAGCTGCTCTGGGCATCACAGCTCCAGGGGGCCCCGAGATCCAGGCAACCCTTCTCTTTCTACATTCTTTCGCCTATCTCCCTCCCTTCCCCTTACCTTCCCTGTCTTCTTTAAAAATTGTTCTCTCTTTTCAGAAGGGCCTCGGTGCAGCAGCTGCCAGGAACTTGAGCAAATGGTTGCCTCAAAGTTTTACCTCTGCTGCAACCTACCCCATAAACAGGAAGCTGCATTAGAGGGGGTGGGTCGGAGCAGAGGGAAAGCTTTGTGGCATCCATTCGCTCAAGTTCCCTATAGCTGCTGCACTGAGGCCTCTATAAAAAGGGAGAATGATTATTTTAGAAGACAGGGAAGATGAGGGGAAGGGAGAGAAATGGACCATGGAAGAAAGAAGAGCTGGATATGATGTTGGTCAAGACATCCAACTAGGCAATTTAAAAGAAACAAATTTGGACATCTACTGGTATAGCTTTCGAGAATAGATGTTTCTGTGCTTCTGATTTTAGACTTATTGCAAGAAATGTCCAAGTTGGACTGCAAGTCAGACTCATAGACATCCTTTTCAAAAATGGCCCTCCATGTATCTATGCCATTTATTTTTGGATTCTGTCATTAAAAAAAAAAAAATTGCCTCCACCATCTCTGTAGGGATGGCATTCCAGGCATTCACCACTCTCTCTGTGAAAAAATAATTTCCTGACATTACTCCTAATTCTACCAACCTGTAACCTCTTATTATATCCTCTAGTTTTACTGTTTCTCTATCTCCGGAAAGATTTGTTTTTAGATTAATGCTATTCAAGTATTTAAATATTTATCAAGTATTTAAATGTCTGTATCATATTTACAGAAAGGGTGGTAGATGCATGGAACAGTCTCCCAGAAGAGGTGGTGGAGACAGACTGTGTCTGAATTCAAAAGGGCCTGGGATAGGCACGTGGGATCTCTCAGAGAGAAAGGTTAATGCGGATGGGCAGACTAGATGGGCCATTTGGCCTTTATCTGTCATCATGTTTCTATGTTTCCTCTATCCCTTCTTTCCTCTAGTGTATACATATTCAGGTATTCAAGCCTCTTATATGTATCTCCAAGCAAACCCAACATCATTTTTGTCGCCTTTCTCTGGGCCGCTTCAAGTCTCAAATCTTTAGCAAGATACAGCCCTCAGAACTGAACACAATATTCCAAGTGCGGCCTCACCAATGACTTGTACAGGGGCATTAGCACCTCACTTTTTCTGCTGGCAATTTCTCTATACAGCCCAACATCCTTGGCAATGGCCACCTTGTTATCACATTGTTTTGCATTGAGATCCTCTGACACTATTACACTGAGGTCCCTCTCCCAGTCCATGCATATTTAATTATCATGTGGTTAGTGTTTACAGTATGAGAAAATGCTGAAAAACACTCCTAAAGATTTTGCAGATACTGCATAGAAATTTTGGCGATTACACCAGCGTAACTGCAAAACATTACTTTAAAGCTTGAAAAGCATTGCTAACGGCAAATTTTGGGTAAGACTAGAAAGAAATTCATGCAGACTTTGTTTTCATGTCCGGACTGTAATTTTCCATAGAACATATACCTACACCGCAAGCAGGTATAAAAAGATGTGCTTTTTTGCACCTAAGGAACATTCTGAAAACTGTTTTGTTTTTTTAGGGGGGGAGGAATATATGAAGAGAGCACAACAATTTGCTGAAGCCTTGCTGTTACCTAAACTAGAGAACATGAAAGCCTAAAGGAAGACTGATGCACCCATAATTTAGGGTTACCAATCATTTTCTTTCAAGTCTGCCTGTGATATTGAATAGTAATATTCCCATGCCAAAATGTTAACAGGGTAGATATATATTTTATATACCACATGCATTATTTTATAAAATGGGACCTATTTACTTACAGTTCATGTTAATGGCATTGGCACATACTAATGCAGTAATGCTCATTAAATTTGCAAGGTGTGATATGATATTTCACAGTCTACCACGAAAAAGAAATTAAATGCATTTGGATTCAGAATGAAATATTGGACAATAATGTTTCCATGACAGAAGCAGCATTAAATACTTGTGTCTGGTGCCTTAGAGTCCCATATGAGTGACTGTAGATCTATTCCTCTGAAATATCATAATATAATGGGCTATTTCATTTTAATTCATTGCTACATAGAATTTTTAGATTAGTGCATTTAGAAGGTCATTTGCCAACAGTTCACACTAACATTATTAATACATTTTGTTTACATCAGAGCCCACTGCATACAATGGGCCTTAAGATATATACTTTAATATATAATAACGAGTGCGCACTGTTTGTAAATGTATTCCTTACTATGCTTAAAACATTCATATATATATATATATATATATATAATGTTTTCTATGTGGAATTGAGGGTATTTATGAGTTTGCACTCTGATTTCTAGTTCAGGTATTATGGGCATTCTGAACAAAGCAGTGTATAGATCTGAGAAGTAGTTTGCTGGTTAATGAATCAAAAGACCCATGTTCAAATCCTACTTTAGCTTGTTTTTTTATAATTGTGTACCCTCCTGCAACAGAAAAATACTTACTGTACCTAAATATTTATGCCACCTGCAAACCTGAAGGCTATTGAAGTGGTATACAGTATATTCAGGTAAGTAGGAATTTCTAAGGTCATTTTCTAAGATTCTGCCATACTAATGTTCATGCCCCTTGTTTACCCTCCCCCTTCATAATTTGGATGTTCCAGTTTGTAAAATGCTTACAACAACAGAATTGAAAATAGATTATAAAAAGAATGAAACAGAATGCAGGTTTGGCAACTGGAAAGTCAAGCTACTGTATAGCCAATTGATAAAAGATATTGATTTAAAATGTGATAAAACCCTATCATTGCAATTGTTGAAAATTGGAACACTTAAAATAGATACTAAATGAATTATCTTAGCACTACAAACAAATGTTATGAAAGCTGACTGAAAAAAAATATCAAATGACAGCATTTGTCTATCATGTAAAATCAAAGATGGAACTGCAGTAAAATATCCCCCCAAATGAATCCCCTGGAAGCTCTGCAGAAATACCTATCCCTATCTATTTTGTGAAAACCTACTCTGCTTTGAACATTACATCTTTTACGACAGTATCTTTATAACTGCCAGGTCCTTGGATAGTATTCAAAATAAGGGTTTTTTTTTCTAAGGTGTTCTAATAGATTTAGCATGCACTAATTGTCACACAGCTCATGATATATCTATGAGCTGCATGGCACTTAACGCATACTAATTTGCTGGTGTTCACTAAAAGGGGCATTTTCAATATGATGTCTAAATCCAAGTTTAAGGTTCAGAAAAGAAGACTTGGCGCCATATGGCAAAGTAGACACACAAAGAAAAGGGCAAACAAGATATAAATCCAGTCCAAAACAAAAGCCTTTAGGCCCCGATTCTGTAAACTGTGCCTAGTATTAGGCGTGGTTTAGGCATCCGCGTGGCGCAAATTGCAATGAGCATTACATAGGCATTGAGGAGTAGTGGCTCGTGGCCAGTAGGGGGTGATGTTTATGGGACGGTAATGGAATGGATATCAGAACATGATAGTGCAGTATTAAGTGCCTGCTTTTCGTATGATTCTGGGTAATTCTAGTTAGATACAAGCATATGTGTCAGTTAAGGCCACGCCCAATTAGAAGTATACGAAAAACGGGTGAATAAAAATCTGAATATAAATGTGGCCAAGGCCAGAAAAACACACTACAGATTAATATAAGGGAAAGCATAATAATATTCTTTATATGTACTTTGCTATTAGGCTAGATCATGAAGGAAATTAAGAGATACATGGACTCCATTTTGATTGCTGTCTTTTCTATATCTTCTCTGTCTTTGGAATCCATTTTGTGGTCAGTTGTGTCCAAATCTTTGTTCTTAGCATAGTGGTGTTAATTGATACCAGATGTGCCTTAGGCTAGCTAGGAAAAAATATCCCAAACTAAGATATAACAGGTATTAAATATGATTTAATCAAGTTATGAATGTATGGAATGCTTGGGCCCAAGCAAGTGCTGAATGTGAGTGGTATAAATGAATTTGTAGTACTTAAAATGAAATGGTTAAGTTAGAATCAAAGATCTGATTCTGTAAAAGTCTCTAACAGGGAAAGGGGAAAGACAGCCCCTCCTTTTCTAGGAAGGCTTCTGTGTAAAGACAATGAAATTTGAAACTGTCAGCTCATGGAGAGGGCTGAGAACATTTCAGCACTTTTGCAGATTTCTCTTAATATACTTTTTTGGAAAGGATAAAAAGAATATTTATTGGAAATGTTATAAAATGTAAATGTATATTCAGAAATGAATGTAAGCAAACAAATGTAATTTTCTGAAACTTTTGTCTTTTTCTAACTTTAAACACCTCCTTTGTTAATTTTTATTGGTTGAGAAACAGATGATGTCATACCGAGCCAAAAGTATATAATAGAGGGTCTTGAGATCTTAAGCTGAGCTCGTTATCAGAAGGCCAGCATTTTGGCAACTATAATGACCTCCCACTAATGCAACTGGCCTTGGGATGTCCATGATAGCACAATAGCAACAATAAAATTGAATAGAGCCTTGCATTGGTGTCCCATTTCATATTTTTTTGTTATTTACACTGAGCTTAATGAGTGCACGTCCAAATTCCCTTGCTCAGCATCGGGTAGGCGTCCTATACCTGTTCCCAAAAATCACACTTTTTCTGATATAGATGCCAAATAGATGTGTTTTTACTGATTTGTTATTATTTCAGGATTGTAAGCTTTAACATAATAAACCTAAAGTATACCATCATTAAAAGGATGATAAAAGCACAGTATATCATGTTTAAAAGGATATTTATAATATATTAGTTTCAGTGGGAGTTGAACTGGGAATATCAGTGTGAATTTTGAAAAAATGTGACATGCTTACACGCTAGAGGAGGGAAATTTAGTGGTGACACCAGGAAGTATTTCTTCACAGAAAGGGTGGTAGATCACTGGAACAGACTTCCGGTGCAGGTGATCAAGGCCACCAGCGTGCTTGACTTTAAGAATAAATGGGACATCCACGTGGGATCCCTACGAGGGTCGAGTTAAGGAACTAGGCATTCAGACTTAATGGGGTGGGTCAATAGAGTGGGCAGACTTGATGGGCTGTGGCCCTTTTCTGCCGTCATCTTTCTATGTTTCTATGTTTCTAACCTTCATTCTAATCCACTGTGCTAGACAATGAGCCATACAATAATAGCAATTCTGATTTGATTATACTGCTAAGAGACAGAACAAGGTAGATCTCACTGACCTGTTATATCCTTTTTCTTCATTATTTCAGAATTTTATACTTCAACAGTATATAAACAAAAAAAATAACAAAGTATGTCATGTTTAAAAGGATAAATATAATATTACTTTTTGACTGAGAGGTACTGATTGGGAGTTGAATTGGAAACATCGGCGTAAAAGGGTGTAAGCTTCAATCCTGTGCAACACAGAAACTTGTATAGTAATGGTAAAATTAGCTGCTATAAGAAGTGTAAAGCATAGGAGTTTGAGCATCGTATAAGCTTTAGATAGACGTGGTTTAAACTTCTGAAAGGCTTTAGCAGGATACATTCTATTTAGGTAGCGTAGGTCATCCAATGAGCTTTCTCTGGGCATCCCATAGACGTTTGAGAGATGTTTTTAGACGTTTCCAAAGTGATCTTTTAAATACAGTTCAGGAATTTTTATTTTGTTATTCAGGCACCACATAAACAGGACACATCCATACAAGCATATTGAATTTAAAATGCCTAAAGAAGTAATGCTATTTGCTAATTACAGCATATGAAAATGACAGCTTTAGGTTCCTTGCTCTAAATAACATTCTCTTTCTCATTAAACATTGCTAAAATCAGCTCATTCTTCAAAGCAAAGAGAAAGCCCATAACTTCATTTGGCCAAGCTTAAAAACAGAATAACACATAGAACAGACCTGAATGTGGCTTCTTGTTCATTGCAAAGGGAGGTGTACAGCTGCACAATGCTGACTTTATTGTGAGATCATCAAGGTGCACCTGTAAGGTACAATGCCACAAATAAAAGATGGGCCAGGAGCTGAACTCACAACCTCTGCAAGATCAGCACAGAGCTTTGTATCTTGGAGTTTAACCATAAGGACTGAAAAGTAGAATTTATTATAGGAATATCTGTTAATTTATCAATAAATTTAATTGTTTTCCATGTGTCCAATATTATTATGTTGTCCTTAGCATATCTAGGTAATCTGATACTTAATACATGAGATAATCTCATAGGAGACATAATTTTCCATTCTAGATATAGCCAATCTGGATAATGTTCCATGAGCTCGGGGAGGATCCAATACATTCCCTGGCACATTGTATAGGCCTGATGGTACCTATAAAAGTTAGGAAAATTTACCCCTCCCTCCGCAATTGGTTTTTGCAGATACTAAAGCAATTCTTGCATTTTTTCCCCAGCCAAATAAATTTTACAAGAATTTTATTTAGTTTCTTATAGAGAACCCCTGAAAATAAACTGGTATCATACCCATTTGATAGCAAACCACAGGCAAATCATCATTTTACTGTTTGAACTCTCCCCCACCAAGACAAATGTAATGGGTTCCATTGCTCACACATTTCAGTGACCTTCAGCAATAAGGATTTTTCATTTACTTTTATCGTTTCTTCCAACATTTTCTGAATCCAGATGCCTAAATATTTTATGCCCTCTTCCTTCCAAAGGAAAGGGAATTTATCAAATAATCATTTGGAACAGTGAACGTTTAAAGGAAGAACCTCCGATTTACTCCAGTTTATCTTATATCCTGAAAATTTCCCAAATCTATCAATCAGATTAAGTAAATGTGGAATGGTTGTTTCAGGATTCCTCAAATGAAGCAAAATATCATCTGCATAAGCAGAGACTTTGTATTCCTGACCTGCATAAGGAATACCCTGTATCTCCCCTGCCTGTTGAATAGCTAATAACAAAGGTTCCAGAACAATATCAGTATTGCATTGTCTAAGTTTTGAAAAATCAATAAAGATTTATAAAAAAAAATAAAAAGGTTTACTTTTAGCTCTATGAGGAAAAGCACTGCTATAGGTTCCACATATTCATGCAACGTGCATATCCATTTTGCTGGCACCAAAGTTTCAAATAGCATGTTGTTTTTTCAGCCAACACTCTTAGAACCAATTTTTATCATCACTAATTCTCAGACCTGCTAATGACTCTGTGGAATGGAGAGAGTTGTGGCAGATATCAGGGGGACAAAAAGTTAATGGAGAATCACCATAAGCAATAACACAGAATGGTAGTCCAAAAGAAGAAATCAGTTCTGGCTGAGTTTGTATCTAATAAAGATACATAAGTAGCTACCAATATATCATTCTCACCTGGATTTGTTATCTGAGCTGCTAGCAAGGAGTTCCTTGTATAGGTGCAGCATAGTCACCTGAAAAGATGAAAAAGGTTAGAAAGACATCAAAATTGCAAATTACTATAGCAGCTAATAGTCCTGTGAAATGGAGAGAGTTGTGGCAGATAAAGGAATGAAAATGTTAAAAGATAATCAAGAAAAGTAAAGTCTTAGAAATCAACATAAGCAAAAACACAGAATAGGAGTCCTAAAAGAGAAAACACTGCTCTGATGGACCTTCTTATACTAAGCATGCCTAAATAACGTCTGACATCATAGGCACCATTAAGACTTCCCACCAGAAAACTTTCAAATCTGATTGGGCGTGCTTTAGGTGTGGTTTGGGCAAACACAGCTGCACTGACTTTTAATCATTTCCTTCAATTTTCATAGCTTTTACTAGAAGCCATTTCTCATCTGCTTAGTCTATAGAGGCTTTGTTACCAAATACTAAACAAAGTTTCTTCTATAGCGCTATGCCTTAAGGCACTGCTTTTATCTTCCATACATCAGGGGTTCAAGTCTTGAGTGCAGTTAGCAAATATTTTATATTAAATTTTCTACCAGAAAACCTTCAAACTCTTTAGCCATTCCTTTGCCTAAACATATTTGAGTTGATCTTTAAAATGATCTGCAGCAATTCTCAGTATCTTGTTCTCTCTCATCCTAACCCCCTCCCCCACCCCAACACGCACTCCTTAGTCATGAAACCACAACCAGCCAAGCTGAATGTACCTTCCTTCAATACCTGTCCAAGCCCTCTGAAGTTTTAATAAAATCTTATACCTATTGCCCTGTGTGGGTATTGCATAAAAACAAATTCATTCCTACCACAATGGCTTGTAGCTGAAAGCAGATGAATGTATCTGATGCACCTGTGCCTGCAAACTGCAGAATGCTGATGAAAAACAGCAAAATCCACCACTTATGAGAGCTGTTAAAATGAGTGAAGGTGAGGGGGGGATTTCAACCAGTGAACTGGAGAGGACAGACAAAATGCAACAAGGTGCTTTAATTTGGTGAGCCACAAATTGCTTTGCTCCATCAGAGAAGAAGTTTCCTCCCATGATAGCTTAGATGTCCTAGCCATGGGCAGGTGAAAATAAGCTTGCCTGGAAAGGGAAATGTGCTGATAAAAACGGCAAAGTCCACCATCTAGACCAGGGCTCCCCAAAGTCCCTCCTTGAAGGCCGAATCCAGTTGAGTTTTCAGGATTTCCCCAATGAATATGCATGGGATCTATGTGCATGCACTGCTTTCAATGCATATTCACTGGAGAAATCCTGAAAACCCAACTGGATTTGGCCCGCAAGGAGGGACTTTGGGGACCCCTGATCTAGACCCTCTTAGACAGCTAATAGGAAGCTGTTAAAATTAGTGAAGGTGGGATTTGACCCATTGAGCTTGAGAAGATAGACAAGGTGCAACAAGGCACATTAACTTGGTGAGCCAGAAATGCTTTCCTTGTGGTGACTGTGATATCATTCCTAAGCATATGATACATAGGCAGGTCAGTCAACTATGATATGACAGGGCAGTGAGATCCACCTGAGTAGAAGCTGATGTAGCTCAAAGTGTTAAAAACCTGTGCTCATCATACAGAGGTTATGAATTCAACACCCAGCACATCTTTTAATTGTGGCATTCTACCTTGCAGGTGAACCTTGATGATCTCACAATGAGGTCAGCTTTGTGCAGCTGAACAGCTCCATTTTGCAATGAGGGAAAATGCATGTTAAGGTCTGTATCTGTTTTTTCTATTTTTAAGCTCTGAGAAATGAAGTAATGTGTGCAATATTGATATCTTCTTCATGTTCTTTCTTTGCTCTCAAGAAAGAGCTGATTGCAGCACTGTTTGGTGAGAAAAAAGGGGGTTATTGTTAAGCATGAAAGCCAAAGGTGGTGTAATGAGTAAATTATATTACTGTTTGGGCAGAAAAGTACTATGTTTTCCATGCAATATGTTTATATTGATGTGCTCTATTGATATGGTGGCTTATTAAATCTATTAGGAGGGGCAAAAGAGGGGAAAAAAAACGATTCCTGAAGTCTATGTAGAATATATCATTTTGGAAGCCCAAAGTACGTCTATGTTCTGCCCATAGAAACCCAAGTTCACCCCAACCAGAAACAAGCAGAAACCACACTTAGACCAGCTATTCATTCTCCTACAATTTTTACTATGTTTAGACGTGGTCTGTCGCCGAAATAGCATCTATCTGGTGCCTATCCTTAACCACACCCAGGTTACGCCCTCGTTACGCCCATGTCTACATACTTGGACGCAAATTTTCCAAAAACTCGCATCTACCTAGCATTTATATTCTGATGACGCCTAGGTGATGCCTAACTCCGTCTAAGTCCCAATTAACACTTGTTAAGATCCTTAAATCACTCGTTAACCACTTAAATCAGACACCTAAACCACGCCTAAAGTTAGTGTGTGGCGCAGTGGTTGGATCTACAGCCTCAGCACCCTGGGGTTGTGGGTTCAAACCCCGCGCTGCTCTTGTGACCCTGGGCAAGTCACTCAGTCCTCCATAGCCCCAGGTACGTTAGATAGATTGTGAGCCCACCGGGACAGATAGGGAAAATGCTTGAGTACCTGATTGTAAAAACCGCTTAGGTAACCTTGATAGGCGGTATATAAAATCCTAATAAACTTGAAGGAACCATCAAGGATCCGAGTTTTGACAATATAACAATTGTCTTCATCAGGGGACAAAAATACTATATAAAATCAAATAAAACATATAAATATACAGTCACATATCCAAATAAGTCTATACTGATAAAAATATTTATCAAAACATTAATAAAATTATTAAAATCCAAAGTGTGCTTAATGTTCCACAGGTAAACTAAAATTGCAAAAAAACAACAACCCATAAATCTGAACAGAGAACATTTGAAATAGTATGTGAATAAAGGCTAAATAGAGAGAAGGGAAAACTCATGAAGACAACTGTTATATTGTAGAAACTCGGATCCTTGTTGGGACTTATACAATAAAGGCTTCCCTTTTGAACTGGATTGACGTCTCATTTGCCCATTTTTTGTATGTCTAAATCCAAGTTCAGACATTTTGCAGAAGTACAAAAATTCAGTACCTAAAATGCCCATTTACAAAACTGTAAAACATTTATCTTTTGTTTTCGAAAATAGCTATTTTTCAGATGTGTCTATCTTAAACATGGAAAGACTTTATTAAATCACTGCTTTAAAATGCAGCTGTGCTCTTCTCTCCAATTATTTTAAACTTGTTACATTAATCCTGGCCCCAAAACATTGGCTAGTCAAAATTTAATCAATATGCACCATTGTTTTGAAATGCTTAGATATGTCCTGGTAACTCCTAGGTCCAGATATGCTAAATTTTACAAAAAGATTTTGGTTAATGTGGAGCAGTTTGTATAAAGACACGTAGGAGTACACACGCAGCAGGAACAGCCATTTTACAAAAATACCTGGATCAAAAACAAGCAGTATGAACTCATCAACTCCCACTGGAAAAGCTGACAATTCCAGGTGGAAGTGGCCAATTCTCAATTTCCGCAAGTTAAGTGGTGCCACTTCCTCATGTAGCTGTCCAATTGTACACACCTAGATGTGTAAGTGCTACCAAATTAGTAATGAGATCACAATTTTTTTCTTTATTTTGCAGGTGGAAATAATGTGAAATTAAGGAGCATTGTTCTCTTAATCTCTCATGTAAATCCATGCACTTTGTAAAATTTTTATGCATGCCTTTGAGCTGGTGTAAACCCAGATGAGGAAATATTTTCCCCAAAAAATGTATTTCCTTTCTAAATGGGGAATACATATGTAAATTTTTTGCCCACCCAAACATACCCAAATCATGCTCCCACTATACTCCCTTAAAAATCTGCATGTGGTCTGATTACAAAATGTTTTTTCTACATTCTAAACATATGCAGCCTGCCCATAAATGCCATTATTTACAAGCAGAGATGCTTCTAAAACAACCACAAAAGGATACTTTCAACAATACAATATTATAAATATAACCAAAACTGGTGGATTTCATACTATACGGAGTAAAAGATGAGAATGAAAAAACAAAACAAAAGAGGGACTGCTTTCATTTTTTTTCGTTAATTAATCTTGAAGGTGACGATGGCTCAGGATGAGAAATGAGGAATAAATGCCCTGCCTAAAAGGCTTTCATAAAGATCTATCTCTTTGATAAATGTGCCAAGACATTAGAGCATGGAGCTAGACTCCAGCAGTACATTACAGATAAGTCTTTGGGAGAAGCAGAATGAAAGAAGGAATCCAACATTTTTAGAAATTTCCCCAGCGGCTCAACCTAGAGCTGCAATTATTCATGTTTTACAGACTGCCACTGTTTTCCACCTGACAGGAGATGCTCAAACATTTCCATTGCTGGGGAGGCCCCCACTGATTTAAGCATACGTATGTAGCCATGGCAAAGAAACAGAGCGGGCGAGAGAGTCCCTGGCTCTCAATCATTATGGAGAATTGCAACTGCATTCAAGTTGATTCTGTCCCATCTCTTCTAAACTGGGCATTGAGGCATAACTGTTATCAGTTCAATGGTCACATATGATCATTATCACAACTGAATAGAGTCAGCCACAAGCACTTTTTGCAAGGTATTTTGGTTTTATTGATTTGTATAACACTGATGGGGTTAGACTATGTATTAACTAATATATGGCATGAAACTCTTTTAAATGTTATAAACTTTGCAGCTGAATCTGAACACACAAGTACATGTGCTGAAAGCTGAGCCTATTTATACACACACTGTATGTAGGAATTCTAGGGGGTATGGTTTGGGCAAAGCAGGGATGGAATCATAATATACAATATATGACTATAACACTATCTCTACAGGAGCAAACTTGCTGTATACACTACTGTCAATAAACAATCACTTGCAGTTTGCTATTATTTGCTGCAATGTTAGAAAGAGACCAGTTAGATTCATTAATCAACACGAGCCTCAAAGCCTCAAATACAGACTTAGAAAATGCTGATACTCAAAAGAGCCCCATTTACTATAAAGTCGGGAAAAAAACAAAACAGAAAAAACCCTCAGAAAATCATCTGAGAAAAACCCAGTCTGGGTTTTTGAAGAACAGGTTTTTCTCAGATTATTTGCTAAGTTTCTTTTTTTCTGTTCTGTTTGTCCCTGACTTTATAAAGGAGCCAATGATAGTAAATGGGGCTCTTTTGAGTATCAGACATTTTCTAAGTCTGTACCTGAGGCTTCGAGGCTCATGTTGATTAATGAATTTCTAACAATGCAATAAATAATAGCAAACTGCATGTGATTGTTTATTGATTTTATATATATATATATATATACATGCACATCTTTTATAAAAGCGTAGCATAGTTTTTAGTGCCAGCTGGAGTGGTAACAGCTCTGATACTCATAGAATTCCTGCTTTATTGGAGCAAGTTCTGGGTGCTTATTAAGGATGCACATAGTCAAAAAAACATAATATTAATTAGATCACTTTCAGGTTTTTTCCCCCGCTTTAATGCATTTGCTTTAAATATGCACACTGTCCTCTAATTCTATAAAAAGGATTAAAAATTATGTGTGCAAACATGATTTGTACATTCAATTTAATTGAATAACAAGCTAATTAGAACCAATAATTGACATTTTTATAAAAAATTATTGACCCTAGTTAGAATCAATTTGGGATCTACACTTAAATACAGATGCCTGTGTGTCTTTATAAAATAGGTGCTTGGGATGTGCATTCATTAGTGTGCATTCAGCTCGTTTGCATGTGTAAATACCTTTAGGGCTCCTTTTACTAAGGTGCGCTAGCGTTTATAGAACATGCAGGATATTACCACGCGCTACGTGGCTAGAACTAACGGCAGCTCTATGCTGGCATTAAGGTCTAGCACACGCGGTAATTAGCGTGCACTATTCCGCGTGTTAATGCTCTAACGCACCTTAGTAAAAGGAGCCCTTAGTGTATTCAAATCGACTGTACACATGTACTATACTTATGAATAAAATGTTTTAATATACATGAAAGGATAAATTCTATATATAAGAACATTAGAATAGCCTTACTCATAAAGCATTTATAGGCATCGGAGTGGGTGGGGAGGGGCACAGGGGTCGTGCCGTGGCCTTCCCAAAAATTGACACTGGCTCTGCTCCCTGGCCTGCCCTGCATATCCTCTCCTGTCCTGTTGTACCTCCTGTGCCAATCCCTGGTGGTCCAGAGGTACAGCAGGCTCTCAGCGCTCCTGCCCCGCTGCTAACCCAGTCATCGGTGGCTGGCGCGAGTCCTGCTTTCTTCAGCCGCTGAGCGGCAAGCATGCTCCTGCTCGGTGCTGAGCGGCTTTCTGACTGGCTACCGCAAATTCTCACGTGTGGAAAGCCCAATCCTGCCCGCTGCACTTCTGTACCACCAGGGATCAGCAGAGGAGGTATGATAGACAAGGCGGGCGAGGATAGAATGCAGAGTCTTACAAGCAGGGAGGAGGTCAGGGTGCAGAGGATATAGCCATAGCGGAGAGACTGAATGAATTATTTGCTTCAGTCTTTATGGAAGAAGATGTAAGAGATCTACCTGAACTGGAAATGGTTTTCAAGGGTGATAATGTGGAGGAACCGAAATAAATCTTTGTGAATCTAGAAGATGTACTTAAGCCAAATCAACAAGTTAAAAAGTGATAAATCACCTGGACTGGATGGCATACAGCCCAGGGTACTAAAATAATTCAAATATGAAATTGCTGACCTGTTGATAAAATTGTCAGTAGTACCTGAAGGTTGGAAGGTAGCCAATGTTATGCCGATTTTGGAAATTATAGACCGGTAAGCCTCACTTCAGTGCTGGGCAAAATGGTGGAAACAATTATAAAAATAAAATTGTGGAACACATGGGTTCAGCTGAGGGAAATCTTGCCTCATCAATTTGCTTGACCTCTTTGAAGGTGTGAGTAAATATGTGGATAAAGGTGAGCCGGTTGATGTACTGTATCTAGATTTTCAGAAAGCTTTTGATAAATTTCCACATGAAAGGCTCCTGAGAAAATTAAAGAGTCATGGGATAGGTGGCAAAGTTCGATGACAGGTCAAAAGCGCGCAACAACAAAGGCACGCTGACAACCCAGCGCAGACAACTGAGCACAAGGTGGAAGCGCGCCGAAGAAAAACAATATTTTAAAGGGTTCCGATGGGGGGTGTGGGGGAGGAACCCCCACACACACTTTACTTAACAGAGATCGCGCCGGTGTTGTGGGGGGTTTGGGGGGTTGTAACCCCCTCCCATTATACTGAAAACTTCACTTTTTCCCTAAAAAAGAGGGAAAAAGTTAAGTTTCCAGTAAATGAGGGGGGTTATAACCCCCAAACCCCCCACAATGCCGGCGCGATCTCTATTAAGTAAAGTGGAGGGGGGTTCCCCACCAACACCCCCGTCGGAGCCCCTTAAAATACTCTTTTTCTTTGGCGTGCTTCTGCCTTGCGCTCATTTGTCTGCACTGGGTTGTCGGCGCGCGCTTTTGTCTATGAACCGGCAAAGTTCAGTTATGGATTAGGAATTGGTTATCGAATAGAAAACAGAGGGTAGGGTTAAATGGTCATTTTTCTCAAAAGAGGAGAATAAACAATGGAATGCCACAGGGTCTATACTGGGACCGGCGCTATTTAACTTATTTATAAATGATCTGGAAATTGGAATGACGAGTGAGGTGATTAAATTTGCAGATGATACTAAACTGTTCAAAGTTGTTAAAATGCATATGGATTGTGAAAAATTGCAGGTGGACCTTAAAAAATTGGAAGACTGGGCATCCAAGTGGCAGATGAAATTTAATGTGGACAAATGCAAAGTGATGCACAATGGGAAGAATAACCCGGATTACAGGTACCAGATGCTAGGGGCCACCTTGGGGGTTGGCGCCTAAGAAAAAGATCTGGGTGTCATCATAGGCAATATAATGAAACCTTTCACCTAATGTGTAGCAGCAGCCAAAAAAGCAAACAGGATGCTAGGAATTATTAAAAAAGGGATGGTTAACAAGACTAAGAATGTTATAATGCCCCTGTATCGCTCCATGGTGCAACCTCATCTTGAGTATTGCGTTCAATTCTGGTCTCTTTATCTCAACAAAAGATATAGTGACACTAGAAAAGGTTCAAAGAAGAGCGACTATTGAGTATAATTGAGTAATAGAATAGTGCTTATTCTTGGTTATTTTGCCTGTTTAGGCATGGCCATTTGACCCAAAGTAAACATGGCACAAACAAATGCACCTAAATTTAGGTAGAGATGCCCTTACAGAGAGACCCTGGGTTATGAAAATCTGACTTATGTCAGACTCGTACTTACTAATGTGGTCTGGCACCTCCGTTTCTCTCCCCCCCACCCCCACCCTCGCAGCCTTCAGCAGGAGCAGTGCTGTATACAGGACACCCCAGGTCAGCCTCATTGGGTCCTTCCCTCTGCCGCATCTGCCTCCTATGATGCCAACTCCTTTAGGCGGATGTAACATAGTAACATAGTAGATGACAGCAGATAAAGACCCAAATGGTCCATCCAGTCTGCCCAACCTGATTCAATTTAAATTTTTTAATTTTTTCTTCTTAGCTATTTCTGGGCAAGAATCCAAAGCTTTACCCTGTACTGTGCTTGGGTTCCAACTGCCGAAATCTCTGTTAAGACTTACTCCAGCCCATCAGGCCTTAGATTAAGTGGGGATGGGCGGACCCGCTATGCCTAAGGCCTGATTGGTCCAGGCTTCTAGAGCCTGGGCCAATCAGGCCTTAGGCTTCGGCGGGATGGGCCGGGAAGGGGCGGGCCCGCCTCATTTCAACGAGGCGTGCCTGCTTGCTCGACGTGCAAGACCCATCTGTAAGAACAGGTTTGGTGAAGTGGGGGTTGTTAGCACCGGGGGGGGTGCGTCTTCGGGCAGGAGGGATTGGGCACCCTCCTGCCAGTGATCGGTCAGGGGCCACGGCCCGCTATACTTATAGCGGCAGAGAGATCCCTTGCCGCGATAAGTATAGCGGCCGCGTCTACTTACAATGTAGACCAGCATTTTGCTGGCCTACATTTTTAAGCTTCTCATCTACTAGGGAGACGCGTAGGGCCGCCTAGGTTCAGCCTAAGGCCCGCCTAAGGCCCTTAGAAGAGCTTAGGCATCTTGCGGGTCTCCCAAGGCTCCCGGAGGCACCTTCAGGCCTGCCTGGGGAGCATTTTTTTTTTTTTAAACGTGCATCCCGATTGGCTGATTAGACAGCTGTAGGACGTCTACAGCTGCCTAAAATCGGGACGCACTTTTAGAGAATCAGGGCCTTTGTGTTCAACCCACGCTTCTTTGAACTCAGTCACAGTTTTACTCTCCACCACCTCTCTCGGGAGCGCATTCCAGGCATCCACCACCCTCTCCGTAAAGTAGAATTTCCTAACATTGCTCTTAAATCTACCACCCCTCAACCTCAAATTATGTCCTCTGGTTTTACCATTTTCCTTTCTCTGAAAAAGATTTTGTTCTACGTTAATACCCTTCAAGTATTTGAACGTCTGAATCATATCTCCCCTGTCTCTCCTTTCCTCTAGGGTATACATATTCAGGGCTTCCAGTCTCTCCTCATACGTCTTCTGGCGCAAGCTTCCTATCATTTTTGTTGCCCTCCTCTGGACCGCTTCAAGTCTTCTTACGTCCTTTGCCAGATACAGTCTCCAAAATTGAACACAATACTCCAAGTGGGGCCTTACCAATGACCTGTACAGGGGCATCAACACCTTCTTCCTTCTACTGACTACGCCTCTCTTTATACAGCCCAGCATCCTTCTGGCAGCAGCCACTGCCTTGTCACACTGTTTTTTTCACCTTTAGATCTTCGGACACTATCACCCCAAGGTCCCTGTCCCCGTCCGTGCATATCAGCTTCTCTCCTCCCAGCATATACAGTTCCTTCCTATTATTAATCCCCAAATGCATTACTCTGCATTGAATTTTAGTTGCCAGGCATTAGACCATTCCTCTAACTTTTGCAGATCCTTTTTCATCTTTTCCACTCCCTCTTCGGTGTCTACTCTGTTACAAATCTTGGTATCATCTGCAAAAAGGCACACTTTTCCTTCTATCCCTTCAGCAATGTCACTCACAAACATATTGAACAGGATTGGCCCCAGCACTGATCCCTGAGGGACTCCACTACTCACCTTTCCTTCTTTCGAGCGACTTCCATTAACCACCACCCTCTGGCGTCTGTCCGACAGCCAGTTTCTGACCCAGTTCACTACTTTGGGTCCTAACTTCAGCCCTTCAAGTTTGTTCAACAGCCTCCTATGAGGAACTGTATCAAAGGCTTTGCTGAAATCCAAGTAAATTACATCTAGCATATGTCCTCGATCCTGGCAGAGGAAAGGACCCAATGGGGCCAACCTCAGGTATCCTGCTTACATCACTGCTCCTGCTGGTCAGCCACCGAAGGCTGCGGGCAGGAACAGAGATGCTCCTGCTGACTAGCTATCGCCTCTTTGGGAGAGCTGCAGAGCGGGGGGGGGGGGGGGTGATACTACTTTCATTTCAACTTGTTGTCTTCCTCTTTCTTTCCTCTTAAATGCTGTCTAATTTTTGAAGACTTGTCTCTGTATCTATTTCTTTGGTTCCATCACCTTCTCTCTATTACCAGGACATTCTTCATTCTCTTCCAATATAGAGATAACTCATCTTGTTTCCTCTTCAAAATCTGTATTTTCCTCCAACTCATTTTTGGAATACTTTATGAAGAGCACCTAAGTCAAGATAAGTTTGCTATTTTTTGCTCTCCTTTCTTATTTAATCCCTGCCTGAGAGCAGGATTTGATATGCTTATGGTATATCGGGTTGTTTTGGAATTTTTTTTTTCTGATGCATAATGGTATTTTTTGATCCTACCCTTATATTAGTTTGGTAATGGGAGGGTGCAGTTATATCTAAGTCTTTTTTCTCCACACTTTATTTAACCAACTTCCCAGTTGTAGACTATCCCAGAATTGAATGATTTTTATAAAATAGCCCATCTTCAGTGAGTCTTTTATAAAACACTTGCAGTTTTGCAAAAAAGTACATAAACATTAGTTTTCTGACCGCGATGCCCTATACAAATTTAGCGTACAAGCCCCCCCCCCTTCTAATAAAACTCAGTGGTCAAAATTGCTTTACAATGCTGGCTGTGTATTAAAATTATGCTCATTCAGCACTGGCTTGTACCCAGATGCTAAATATATTGGTATGTGCAGATCAACAGAACTTCTCCTAACTTACCCAGATACTTATCTGAAGAGCAGTGCTGAATATTGATACTATTCAAATAAGTTCCAGCTCCAGCCCTTGACTAGTCCAGCACTCCAAATACATAGTACCAAGGTGAACAGTAATGATTTTCAGCTACATTATCCAACTCTGGTCATGGTAAGTGGCACTTATCTGTCAGAAGCCACTCATTTGAAAAACTGCTGCTGAATAATAGGCCCATGATTTAAAATTGCTCTATATAAAATTCAACCGACATCACTTTCATGTTTCAGATGCAGAAATCATGCATTCATGGCATGGGGAATTTCTGATCCCAAGAATTGTTTTTATGAAAATGGGAGCTTAGTTTGTTGTATTGTTTTCTTAGCATCCCCAGGACTTAACAATTTTAAAGCAAAACAAAACAGCTTAAAACTGAAGAGAATAACAGATGGGACCTCACCAGCACTGGAGCTGTAATATACGTATGATACCGAAGGTAAGCTTTTGTGCCTCTTCTCAGAACATCTTTTGTGATATTAAGGAAAGAGGAATGTGAAACAAAAATTGCCTCTCTGCTATTGGCTGAGGTATAATTGAGTAATGCCACAAATGTGAAAAAAAAGGAAAAGTAGCAATAAACATTATTGATGCCATTTCCAAAACAAAAACAGCAAAAGCCTTTGAGGCAGTCCATCTCCTCCTTTCAATGATCAATTACAAGCTCTGAAATGCTCTCCCATCGATGAGCCTCTGCAAAATTAGTTTTGAAAAGGATATTTTGAGCTATGGCTAGCATAGATATTGTTATCCACTGGTCCAAGGCTGATTTAGAAAAATCTAATCTAGAGGAAGCTCATAATGAAAATGGAAAGAATATGACCTAGGTTATGGGAGAATTGTCTAAGGATCTGTTATACATGTTCTATAATCAATATTTCATAAAAATGATCCCAAGGCAGATTTATTTCATGTTATAATATGACACTGGTTGTCTCCGGCTGCATTATGATGGAAATGGCTAATGATACCGCCACTGGGATATCAAATATGTTGTAATGCCTAGGAAGAACAGTGATGTTTCATGCTGTTAAGATCAAGGCACTAAATATAAATGATCCTTGTTGTAATAGCATTGAGGCACTCCAGTTTGTATTCTGCCTAGACATTGCAACAGTTTTCATACGGGTAAATGAAATGAACCGGAAGAATATTGCAGTGGTGGTTAATATATCTAAAGAAACTCACAGAGAATATTCATAGTTTCTTACTGTGCAGACAATAAGCAAATGTACCTAAGGGAGGGAGTGTCATTAAGATGAAGTTAAACATCACATTTTATTTATGACAGAAGTCACTATCCTGCAGTAATTCAGTACCACAGATTAGCAGCACAAGTATTAAAGAATAAAGCAACTTATGATCAACTTTGTGTGCTGGATTACTGTTTTCCCCCTGAAAAATGCAGGCTCTCCAATGTTTCTGGTGGCCATCTTAAAGGAAAGTCCATAAAGCAGGGCTAAAGCTGTAGGTCTGTTGGCAAAAACCCAAAGAGATAGTCAATCTTTATTAATGTATATCTATTTGACCCTCAATTGCATCCAAACATGGAATTCAAACTCAACTGTTAGTCAATTAATTCTTATAGAAAAAATATTTCTTCTTAATCTGTTGCCTGACAATTCATGCTGTTGTATCAAACATCAGTCGGTATTGAAGGAGGAAGGACCTCAGACTGGTTTTTCTAATACATACAGATCAGATGAAACAGCTGTTCAGCCGAATAAAACTAATGTAATCACTGGTCCTCCTCCTCCTCCCAAATAATTCTAATGTGCAAAATTTTTATGTGCAAATTCAGCAATCTTAATTTAAAAAAAAAAAAAAATAATCAGTTATATATCAAAATTTGATTTATTGGCCACTTATCAGAATATTTTATTGATTCTTGATTCTGACGGGCCCATTTCACTTTCTCGCTTCTTCAGAGAATTCAAAAATCAGGACCGAACTTCACAGTCCACTTGTAATACAGCCATAAGTGCCTAAAAAATGAAAAGTACTATTATTCTTCCCTCTATCTACACAACATCTGTCGTCATTCATAACTACACATTCACCAAATACATACAGTCAGGACAACCTAAATGAAGCATAGCCACAGCTAAACAATATATTCTGTTGACAAAGGCTATCTACAACCTAATATAAGAGATTGTATGAACTATATCATCTAATCGCATTGAACATAAGAACATAAGAATTGCCGCTGCTGGGTCAGACCAGTGGTCCATCGCGCCCAGCAGTCCACTCACGCGGCGGCCCCCAGGTCAAAGACCTGTGCCCTAACCGAGACCAACCTTACCTGCGTTCGTTCTGGTTCAGCAAGAACTTGTCCAACCTTGTCTTGAATCCCTGGGGGGTGTTTTCCCCTATAACAGCCTCTGGAAGAGCATCTAGCTCTCCACCACTCTCTGGGTAAAGAAGAACTTCCTTACGTTTGTACGGAATCTATCCCCTTTTAACTTTAGAGAGTGCCCTCTCGTCCTCTCTACCTTGGAGAGGGTGAACAATCTGTCTTTATCTACTGAATCTAATCCCTTCATTATCTTGAATGTTTCGATCATGTCCCCTCTCAATCTCCTCTTTTCAAGGGAGAATAGGCCCAGCTTCTCTAATCTCTCATTGTACGGCAGCTCCTCCAACCCCTTAACCATTTTAGTTGCTCTTCTCTGGACCCTTTCGAGTAGTGCCATGTCCTTCTTCATGTACGGCGACCAGTGCTGGACACAGTATTCCAGGTGAGGGCGTACCATGGCCCGGTACAGCGGCATGATTACCTTCTCCAATCTATTCATGATTCCCTTCTTAATCATTCCTAGCATTCTGTTTGCCCTTTTCGCCGCCGCCGAACATTATGCAGACGGCTTCATCGACTTGTCAATCAGTACTCCCAAATCCCTTTCCTGGGTGGTCTCCCCAAGTACCACCCCGGACATCCTGTATTCGTGCATGGGATTTTTGATACCAACATGCATTACTTTACACTTATCCACGTTGAACCTCATTTGCCATGTTGTTGCCCATTTCTCGAGCATGGTTATGTCGTGTTGCAGATCTTCACAGTCCCCCTGCGTCTTCATTACTCTGAATAACTTCGTATCGTCCGTAAATTTAATCACCTCACTCATCGTACCTATTTCCAGATCATTTATGAATATGTTGAAGAGCACGGGTCCAAGCACCGAGCCCTGCGGCACCCCACTGGTGACGTTCTTCCAGTCAGAGTATTGTCCATTTACCCCCACTCTCTGTTTCCTATCTGTTAGCCAGTTTCTAATCCACGTGAGTAGTTCACCCTCTATTCCATGGCTCTCAATTTTCCGAAGAAGTCGTTCATGCGGAACCTTGTCGAATGCCTTCTGAAAATCCAGATATATAATGTCGACTGGGTCACCCTTGTCTATCTGCCTGTTGTCTCCCTCGAAGAAGTGCAGCAGGTTCGTCAAGCAAGATCGTCCTTTGCTGAAGCCGTGCTGATTGGTCCTCATCAGATTGTGTCCGTCTAGGTGATCAATGATGCGGTCTTTTATCAGCGCCTCTACCATCTTTCCCGGTACCGAGGTCAGACTCACAAGTCTATAGTTTCCCGGATCTCCCCTTGAACCTTTTTTGAAGATTGGCGTAACATTCGCCACCTTCTAGTCTTCCGGAATCTTTCCCGATTTGATCGACAGGTTGGCTATTAGTTGAAGTAGTTCAGCTATTGTCCCTTTCAGTTCCTTAATGACCCTAGGATGGATGCCATCCGGTCCCGGGGATTTGTCGCTCTTAAGCCTATCAATCTGCCTGCATACTTCTTCTAGACTGACCGTCATCCTTGTCAGTTTCTCGTCTTCAGCTCCAGCATATATTCTGTTGGGTTCCGGTATGTTGTGTATATCCTCTTTGGTAAACACAGACACAAAAAATGTGTTCAGTTTATCAGCGATGGCTTTGTCCTCCTTTAGCACTCCGTTTATTCCATCATCATCCAACGGTCCCACGGCTTCCTTTACGGGTCGTTTCCCCTTAATATATTGAAAGAATGGCTTGAAGTTTTTTGCCTCCTTGGCTATTTTTTCCTCGTAGTCTTTTTTGTCCCCTTTTACCGCTTTATGGCACTTGCGTTGATGCTGTTTGTGCTTTTTCCAGTTTTCGTCCGTTTTTGACCTTTTCCATTCATTAAATGAAGTCTTCTTTTCTCTGATCACTTCCTTCACCACAGCAGTGAGCCACGCCGGTTCTTTGTTCCTTTTCCTCTTGGATCCCTTATTGATACGCGGTATATATTGATTTTGTGCCTCGGTGATTGTGCCTTTAAAAAGGGACCATGCCTGCTCTAGCGTTTTAACAGCGCTTATCCTCTTCTTGATCTTCTTCCCCACCATGAGTCTCATCCCTTCGTAGTTCCCTTTTCGGAAGTTAAGTGCCGTGGCTGTTGTTCTGAATCGATGCCTTGTCCCTGCATCAATGTTGAAGCGGATCATATTGTGATCACTGGTTCCCAGCATCCCCTCTACTTCTATATCTTGCGCCTGTCCTCATAGTCCATTTAGAATCAAGTCCAGAATTGCATTTCCTCTTGTATTTTCCTTGACAAGTTGTTCCAGAAAACAATCGCCTACAGCATCCAGGAACTTGGTCTCCCTACCATAGCCGGAGGTACCTAGGTTCCAGTCTATTCCTGGATAGTTGAAATCCCCCATGATAACTGCATTGCCTCCCCTGCAGTTGCATTTGATCTCATCTATCATTTCTCCATCAATTTCTTTGGACTGCCCTGGGGGTCGATAGTAGATGCCGATCTTCATTTCCAATCCATTGGCTCCTGGAATTTTGATCCATAGAGACTCTAACTTACTCGTCATTTCAGGCGTGTTCTCTCCAGTAGATTTGATTCCTTCTTTGACATATAGGGCAACACCCCCACCTTTTTGTCCCACTCTGTCTCTGCGGTATAGTTTGTATCCCGGTAGCACAGTGTCCCAGACGTTTTCTTCAGTCCACCATGTTTCCGTGATGCCGATGATGTCAATGTTACCATTTTGTGCCACAGCTTCTAATTCACCCATCTTGTTTCTTAGGCTCCTTGCGTTCGTGTACATACACTTGAGTTTGTGGCCTGTTCCTTTATTGCATTTCCTTTCCCCTTGCGTCTCTTTAGATCTGTCTTGCCTGAGATCCAGTGAATCTTCCCCACTATCTTCCTGCACGGTATCCTCTGGGTATACCAGTTCCCGAATCATTGACTCTCTCTCTTGGTCGACTGTCGGCTTTCCCCTTTTTCCTAGTTTAAAAACTTCTCAATTTCTCTCTTGATGTTGCTTGCAAGTAGCCTCGTTCCGTCTCTGCTGAGGTGGAGTCCATCCTTCCTGTATAGCTTGGTCTTCCCCCAGAACTTCGTCCAGTTGCGTACAAAATGGAATCCTTCTTCCTCACACCAGCACCTCATCCACGCGTTGACTGCTTGCAGCTCCATCTGCCTTTTCTCATCAGCCCTGGGTACAGGCAGGATCTCCAAGAATGCTACCCTCTGTGTTCTGGTCTTCAGCTTCCTTCCTAGCATCCGGAACTGATCCTTCAGTACTTCTCTGCTGTAATTCCTGTTGCTCACGTTGTTACTCCCCAAATGGATCACCACTGCCATGTCTTCCTCTTTCACACTTTCGATGATCTTGTCAATGCGACTCACTATGTCTTCTATCTTGGCTCCTGGTAGGCAGGTCACCAAGCGATCTTGTCTTCCTCCTGCTATGTGGCTGTCGACTTGCCTGATGTTGGAGTCCCCCACGATGATCTCTGTCCTCTCTGTCTTCTCTTGCCTCTCCAGCCTCAGGTCCGTGTCCCTGGTGAATGTCCATTTCTCCAGCCGTAGGTCCGTGTCCTCCGTGTACTTCCATCTTCCCTCATCCTGGTGCTGGCTTGCTCTGGTCTCGTCTTCCTGTGGGTTCCCTTCACTGTTTCCAAGTGTCGCTGCTGTGTCACCCATTTCTTCCTTGTGGGTGTCCTCTAGATGGTTCTCACTCACTGTGGGTGTGTCTTGGTAATTCCACTGTTGCTGGTGATTTTCCACGGCCTCTCTGTACGCCTCCTCGATGAACTTCTCTAACTCCCGGACTTCTTCTTCAGTAGTTTCCCTTGTCATGAAGTTGTCTGCCTCTTTGTCCTCATCCTCCGCTGAATGAAGTGCCTCTAGTTCAAGTGTTCTGCCTTCCAGGAGTCTAACTTCTTTCTTCAGGCGCTCCAGTTCCCCGCATCGATTGCATATATAAGACCGCCTCCCAGAGGGGAGGTAGTCATACATATGGCAAACGATGCAGAAAACTGGGTAGCTCAACATCCTGCTTCCATCTGCTGCTTCCATTGCTGGCTTCTCCCTGCTAGCTGGTGCGACTGCTGGCTTCTCCCTCTACTCTGGCTGCTGGCTTCTCCCTCTGCTCTAGCTGCTGACGTCTCCCTCTGCTCTGGCTGTTAGCGTCTCCCTCTGCTCTGGCTGGTGGTGTGGCTGCCCTTCTTAAGGCCCTTCGCAAAGGCGCTCTCGCTGCTATCATTTATCGATATTAAACTCTCAGTTCTCCCCCAAATCCCTAACTAAATAAACTACCATACTGGAACTCCAAAAACAGCCTAAATTGAGCAAACAGCTACAGATCCACAGTTCTCTACTTACTATTCTAAATGACATCCATATTAAAGTCTCAAAGAGCACTTGTGACTGCTGTACCACAGATAATGGAATCTCTAACTCTAATAGGCGCCGCGGCAAATTTTACTTAAACCACACATCTCTCACTCTACGTTCCTTCCTGATTTTTGAATTGGTATTCTGAAGAAGCAAGAGGGTGAAATGGGCCCGTCAGAATCAAGAATCAATAAAATATTCATATAAGTGGCCTATAAATCAAATTTTGATATGTAACTGATTATTAATTTAAAAATTTTTTTAAGATTAACACACATTTTAACTGTTTAAATTTTAAAGTTAAGATGTGTTGTTGTTGTCTGATGACTTTATTTTTCTGTGCTTTTAACTATGTTTCCAAGGCCTTCTCGTCCATTGACTGTTTTTCTCTCTGTATTCACTTCCTGCCTTGCATCCATATAAATCTGAGTGAAAAAATATTTCCTCCTATTGGTTTTAAAAGTATTCTGTAACTTTGAGTGTCCCTTAGTCTTTGTAAATCTTAATGCATTAAAATAATGATCCATTTGTATCCCTTCAACACTACTAAGGATTTTGTAGACCAATTACATTTCCCCTCAGCCATCTCTTTTCCAAACTGAAGAACCCTGACCTCTTTAGTCTTTACTCATACGAGAGGAGTTCCATCCCTTTTATCATCTTGGTTGATCTTCTTTGAACCTTTTCTAGTGCCTCTATATCTTTTTTGTGATAAGGAGACCACAACTGAATGCAATATTAAGGTGAGATCTGACCATTGAGCGATACAGAGGCATTATAACATTTTTAGGGCTCCTTTTACTAAGGTGCGCTAGCGGTTTTAGCACACGCTCAAATGCTATGCGCGCTAGATGCTAATGCCTCCATAGGGCTTGAGTTAGTATTTTTCATTTAGTGCGTGGTTTGCACGTGCTAAAAACGCTAGCGCACCTTAGTAAAAGGAGCCCCTAGTCTTGTTTACCATCTCTTTATTAATAATGCCTAGCATCTTGTTTGCTTTTTTGGCTGCTGCCACACATTGGGTGAAAGGTTTCATTGTATTGTCTACAGTGAAAGCCAGATTTTTCTTGGGCACTAATCCCCAAGGGAGACTCTTGCATCTGGTAATTATGATTGGGGTTATTCTTCCCAATGTGCATCACATCTGTAAAATGTCCTTTTGAATTTCAGTAGAGGAATAGTGCTCTGTTTCTTAAAATCCTTAACTTTCAGTGGTAGAAATAGTGCTGTACCTCCTTAAAAAATGTTTTGACATCTCTGGTGCTTTTGAACTGGTAGTTTCAGATTTTTTTTTTAAACTGCAACTTTGTCGAGAACTGGCAGGAACAGAAGACTGCCTACATATATCTAAGATAATTTTTTCTCTTTTGCTTAGTACAAGTCTTGCCTTTATATATATACTAGTCTTTAAGCCCGTTACATTAACGGGTGCTAGAACATATGTGTGTGTGTCTGTCTTTATTTCTTTCTCTCTCTCTCCTTAGCCGCTTTTTTTCTTTCTGCCTTTCTTTTTCCTTGGCTGTCCATCACCACCCCTTGCCTGCTCCCCCTGTCCATTTTCCCTTCCTTTTACCTCCCCTGTGTCCACCACCACCCCTTCACTGCTCTCCTTATGCAGCAGCAGCCCTTCTCCCTTTGTTTTACCTCCCCCCTGTCCAGCAGCACCTCTTTCCTTCTCCCTCTGTCCAACATTAGTCCTCCATTCCTTTTCTTCAACACCCTGTCCATCAGCATCTCTTTCGTTCTCTCCCTGTCCAACGGGTGCTAGAGTAGAAGACTGTTTTTTTTTTCCTTTCTCTCTCTGTGCTTGAATGTTGTCTGTCTGTCTTGCGCCCTGCCTGCCTGTATTTCTCCATTGCGCCATGCCTGCCTATCTCTCTGTGGCCCCCTTCTCTTCCCTGGCATGATTGGTGTGTGCCCCCAGAACACCCTTCCCCCCAAAGCAGCCCCGTTTCCCAATGCCCCTGCTCCCTTTTGTGCCATGCCTGCCTGCTCCGTGGCCCCCTTCTGTTTCCCCCCTATGATTGCTGTCTGGCCCAGCAAACCCCTCACCCCAAAGCAGCCCCCTTTCCCTCTCCCCTTGTTGAGCCATGCCTGCCTGTTCTGTGATCTCCTGCCCATGACTGCTGTGTGTCCCCAGCACACCCCTACCCCCAAAGCAGCCCCTTTCCCTCTCCCCCTGCTTGCCTGCCATGCCTGCCTGCTCCCTGTGCATCAGCATTTCCCTCCCTCTCACCTGTTCCTTCGTAGCAGCATGGAGATAAAACGGCTCCCTTAGTTCTTTGCTGGATTTTTTTTTTAAGTCTAAAGATACCTACGCGGCTCCTCTCACGATACGGCCTGCATCGGAAGCCTTCTCTGACACAGGCCAGGATCGTGAGAGGAGCCACGGCGGCGGTTTTAAATTTTTTTTAAAAATGCAGCGAAGAACTAAGGGAGCCGTTTTCAAAGCCGCCGCCACTGCTCCTCTCATGAGCTGCACTTATATTATGTCGGAAGATGAGAGAGGAGCCGCGGCGGTGGCAGATTTCAAATTAAAATAATTTATGCGGCCAGCCGGCTCCCTCGAAACCCTCCTCTCCCCCCCTTTCCCTTCCCGCGGTCCGTCTGGCTGCGTTGTTTTCTCCCTCATGGATCATGGCAGGGAGGAAGGCATTGTTTGGCGGCCGCTGGAAGTTGGGGGGAGTGATGAGCCAGCGGTGCGTCTGGATTGTGAGCAGCCCTGCCTTCGGTCCTGTCTTGGTCCCACTAAACCGGCTGGCAATAACGAAGCCAGACATCACGGCGGCTTTCCCTGTTGCTAAATCGCTATAGGCTCCGCCGGTCTCGATCCCACCCCTCAGGATCGAGACCGGCAGAGCCTTTAGTAATTTGGCAAAAGGGAAGAACCCATGGCATCTGACTTTGTTATTGCCAGCCGGTTTAACAGGGACAGGACCGAAGGCAGGACTGCTCACAATCCGGATGTGCCACAGGACTCGGCGTTCACTCGCTCTGTGACGGTTCGTCTTCTGCCAGTGACGTACTAAGCGCGCATGCGCAATCGTGCGGCCACACCACTACAGAAAAGGGATCAGGGAACACGTTTCGCTACTGCGCATGTGCGGGCTAGCATTTTATTATTTAAGATATTTGCATTATTTTTTAGTTTGGAGAACCTTTTCTTATATACTATTTTCCTTTCCTGGCTGTTTTTGATAAACTATTTAAATAGTGCTGCCAGTTTTTGGTGAGTACACCATTTTTTTTTCTACATACAAGTGGGTTTTTATTTGTACTCTTTTTTTTTGGCAACACCAGACTGATAGTTTTCTATGCTCCAGAAAAGCATAGTTCATTTGGGCAGTTTTCTCCTCTCTATGCTTGTTGAGCCTTTGAGGCTGTTTTCTTTATATTGTTATAAGTATGTGTTACACCCTCAGCAGGAAAGGAAAAGCATTAAATACACAATAGTTGCTTTATACAATTGTTAGTTTGAAGTGTGTTCCCTCATTTTGTGTGGTTATTAGAAATTATTTATTTAATTTATTTATTTATTTATAAATTTTCAAGTTACATACCAAGTAATCACTTGTACAGAAAGTAAGTTAGTAGAATATGACCTATATACAATATAAATCATAATCAAACCAATTTAAACAAAATACATAAACCCAACTCAGGTCCTACTAACCCAACTCAAGTCCTCAAACCCAACTCAAGTCCTCAAAATATAGATCCAAGGTTACGTTAAGTGAGCAAAAGAAGAATAATATAAGAAGATTAATTACAAATAGAACTGAGATATGGGCAGATATATAAATTATAGAGCTGTTGGTTTCTCTTCATCCAGTCGAGACATAGCCAGAATAGCAGTTAATTGTTGAGGTTCAAAAAAGACATATTTACCGTATTTGCCGGCATATAAGACGACTGGGCGTATAAGACGACCCCCCAACTTTTACAGTTAAAATATAGAGTTTGTTATATACTCGCCATATAAGACTACCCCTTCTTCCGCACACCTTCTGCACAACAAATAAAACTTAAAAGAACATCAGAATTTATTTCAACAATTTTAATTAATTCACTAAAGCTGAATAGAACAATAAACCCATGGGAGCTGCCATGCTATTTGTTTTCTAAACTGTTAACCAAACTGAAACTGTCAATGATAGAAGGAAGATAACACATAGAGGGAGAGAGCAAGTGCCGGGCAAGTCCCTAGCAAGTTTGCTGGCATGACAGTTTCCCTTTAAAAGCCTTCAAAAGCCTCCTGTTCGCCCCCGCAACTAACTTAAGGGCTAGACTCCACACACGGCTGCATGTGCGAGAGACGTAGTAAAGAGAAAAGGGGTGGGGCCAGAGCGCCGCTGTTTCCCGCTGCGCAGGATGAAGGAGATGGCACCCTTGTCACACTGATGTCCCGCCATGGCCCCGCTGATGTCCCGGCAGGTTTACTAGTACCGTAAGCACCGTAAGGAGGTAAGGAAGGAGATGTTAGGGCATGTAAAGTAAGGGCATGTAAACAGTAGAGAGTTGCGCGGGGACAGAAATCCCACCCGTCCCCACCCGTCCCCGCCAAAGTCCCACCCATCCCCACCCGTCCCCGTGAGGAATCCCACCCGTCCCCACCCATCCCCGTGAGGATTCCCTCCGTCCCCACCCGTCCCCGTGAGGAATCCCCTCCGTCCCCACCCGTCCCCGCGAGGAATCCCCTCCGTCCCCGCCCGTCCCTATAAACTTCAGAAATAGTTATTCATTTAATTATGCTACTGAATTAAAGGCTCTGGTAGAAACCCATTTACAAATAAGCAAAAAGACTTTATTAATTTGAAAATATTAATTGGGAAGAATACATACTTTGCAAATGGGTTTCTACCAGAGCCTCTAATGTTTATAAATTTTTATCAACACAACTAATATACTACTTTATCCTGAAGCAAAATAAAAAAAAAGAAATATAATTCTTTTCCTACCTTTGTTGCCTGGTTTCTGCTTTCCTCATGTTCTCATTCAATTCCTTCCATCCACTGTCTCTCTTCCTTCTGCATCTTCCATTTGCTCTGTTACTGTGCCTCTCCCTTTCTTCCCCCTTCCAAATTGGTCTGGCACCCATCTTCTTCCCTCCGCTCCCCCCATAGTCTGGCATCTGTCTTCTTCCCTGCCAGCGTCTTCTCCCTACTCTCTCTTCCCCATTTCCTTTCAGCGTCCTTCTCCCCCCATCTTCCCCATGTCCTGTCAGCGTCCTTCTCCCCCCTCTGTCTTCCCCATGGCCTTTCAGCGTCCTTCTCCACCACCCCCGTCTTCCCCATGTCCTTTCAGCGTCCTTCTCCACCCCTTTGTCTTCCCCATGGCCTTTCAGCGTCCTTCTCCCCCCTCTGTCTTCCACAAGTGCTTTCAGAGTCCTCCCCCCCCGCCCTTCCCATGGCCTTTCAGCGTCCTTCTCCACCCCTTTGTATTCCCCATGTGCTTTCAGCGTCCTTCTCCCTCCTCTGTCTTCAAGTGCTTTCAGAGTCCTTCCCCCCCTCCCGTCTTCCCCATGGCCTTTCAGCGTCCTTCTCCCCACTCCTTCTCTACCGCCCCGGGTGCAGCACAGCCGGCCAGGTCCCCTTACTTTTGTGGCACTTCCCCGACCAACTGACAACAGCCCCGGTCCGACAAACCTCCCTGCCCTTAACTGCGAATCTAAATTACCTTATTACAGCTGCTGTAAGAAGATAATTTAGATTCGCGGCTACAGGGCAGGGAGGATTGTCGGACCGGGGCTGTTGTCGGTCGGTCGGGGAAGTGCCACAAAAGTAGGGGACCTGGCCGGCTGTGCTGCAACCGGGGCGGGGTGTGGCGGGGCGGACCGCCCCCTCCCTTGGTAGCCACTCGAACCGCGAGGCTACTCTCCTCCTTACCTGCACTGCCTGCAGCACAGAGCCAAACGGAAGTCTTCCCGACGTCAGCGCTGACGTCGGAAGGAGGGAGGGCTTTGTTTAAGCCCTCCCTCCCCTCCGACGTCAGCGCTGACGTCGGGAAGACTTCCGTTTGGCTCTGTGCTGCAAGCAGAGAAGGTAGGGAGAAGAGCCGTGCGACTGAGTACATCCAGCCCCGCAGGAACCCCGCGACCCTCGGAGGCGTCCCCACGGGATCCCCGCGACCCTAGGGGCGTCCCCACGGGATCCCCGTGACCCAAAGGGGGAACCCGCGGGATGCCTGCGGGTCCCGCGGAATTCCCGTCGTCCCCGTTCCCGTGCAGCTCTCTAGTAAACAGTACCCGGCGTATAAGACGATCCCCGACTTTGGGGAGGATTTTAAGGTACTGAAAAGTCATCTTATACGCCGGCAAATACGGTAATTGAACGGTAGCAAATAATACACTTGCAAGGATGTCGCTAGTAAAACGTCGCTCCCAGTGATGTGACTCCAGGTTTCAATAATAGAAATTCTCTGCATCACTTTTGAGTTTCTCTAGAAAAATCAGGAAACATTTGTATTTTACAACCAAGAGACTCTTTCTGTCTGTTTTTAAAGAAAAGTCTCAATAACCATATTTTATCTATTGCGAGAGCTACAGTCAAAAACATTGTAGAAGGTATAACTGCCTCTCTATCTGATGTTTCTAAAATTCCAGAAACATTCAGTGGTGTTTGGTTCAGAATTTTTGACTGCAATTGAGCTCCATTTTTATTTGGTGGTAAAGTTTCTTCTGAAACTTGCAAGATTTCTATCAGATATCTCCTGAGCATTTCCCTAGGAGTAATCGTAGTTAATCTAGGGAAGTTGATTAATCTCAAATTGTTACTCCGAGAGTTATTTTCAAGCGTTTTCAATTTCTTCCTAAGATTAATATTATTTTTAATTAGGGACTCTTGTACTTGTTTAGTCGTAAGAATATCTTGGTCAAGCTTTTGAATCGAAGCCTTTGAAACAGTCAAATCAACAGTCAAATCTTTCAGCTCTCTAGAATGTTGAATCAATTTCCTTTCAATATATTGGAAATTGGAACTAATAGTTTTGGTAAAATTTTCAATCAGATCCCATAATGAGTCTAGAGTCACTTGTGCTGGTTTCTCCCAAATTGGAAAACTTTGCTGAGTGTAAAAATGCTCACCGTATGGAGGAGAAAAGCTTCCCTGGTTAAAGTCCGGCTGGAATCCACCTCTAGTTGTTTGTCCTTCCCCGGCTTCTTCTGCAGTTACTCCCTGGTCAGAGTGCACTGCTTCCTCAGTCTCCAATGTAGTTCTTGCTGCCTCTGGGGAAAGCACCTCCCCCATCTCCGGGGTTTCCTCTTCCCCTGGAGAACTGGTAGGACGGGGACAAGGAGGAGGAGCTCTGAAGTCGTGGCTTAAGGAGGTCTCTAGCCCAGGAGAGACAATTCCGATCTCGCCTTCTTCGGGACGTGGGTAAAACTGCCTCTTGCATCCGCCAGATCAATTCGTCGATTCTGTCGAAGAAGGGGATATCGGAGCGCCGCGAGGCACCAGCCACATTCCTGCCCCTTCTCTTTGGCATCCTATAGGTAAATCGGGCCGCAAAGCCAATCAAGAAAGAAAAAAATGGTAATTGAATGGAGCAGTCAGATGCATCTCTCTCAGAGCGCCTGTACTGCGGCCATCTTGGATCTTAGAAATTATTTATTACATTTTCAAAATTTTCATACATATAACTTAAGATCAAGTCTTCCAGTAGTCAGTACCAGTAGTCAGTTTCTTAGAATTGGAATAATTTGCTCATCTCTTTCCAAGTTTAAAAAACAATTGATTTTAAAACAAAAATTTATAGATAGAAGTTATCCCCAGAAGGTTCTTCGTAAATCCTACTTGAGGGCTTGATGCACTCAAAGGAATCTGCATCTTAAGTAAACAGTATATCTATACAGAAGATGGAGGATATAGTATGTGTTCAACCTTATTAAACCCTCTCTCATTATATTATCTCTTTAATTCAGAAATACTGGAATATTTTACAATTGTATGATGTCTTCAGAAATCCCCCAGTATTTGCATTCAGACATGGAAAAACTTTGGGTGAAATACTTTGGGAAACCACTAATGAGCTGAAAGCATATCGAATCTGTGGCAACTTCTAATGATGCAGTACTTAGTCTCACAGGATCAACATAGATGGATCCATGCACCAAACGCCAGTTTTATACTTATGAATCTACATCTTGCTCTTCAGCTTTTGTAATATATATGATAATCTGCCCATACAATTTTATATATGTAGGGAGAAGTATTTGGCAGGTTAAATCAGGCTCAATGAGCATAAATCTAAAATATTAACAGCTAATATTCAAGCTTCAATTGCTCAACATTGGATGGAGAAAAAGCACTCTATTGCGGATATTCACTGGAAAGTAATAGACAATGTTAAAGTTTGGTGGGAGGATGGATATTCTAAAAAGATCTTGAATTACAAAGAGCAACAATGAATTTTTCTACTGAATTCTGTTATCCCAAATGGATTGAACCATGAGATAGAGTGGATGAGGGACCATTGGAGGGGCCTTAAACAACAGAGGCCATTGGAGGGACCTTAAACAACAGAGCCTCAGGCTGTTCCCCAGTGCATCCCAAGATGCACCTGGGAGGGGAAGGCCCATTTTCGACAGTGCAGGACAGCTAGAAGGAGGGAGTCCGTGTCCCTCCATGCATCTATGTGGAGGTAAGGGGGAGGGGTGTCGGAGGCAAGGGAGGGGGCGTCAGAGTTTGGGGAGGTGTTCTATGGCAGGGGAGGTCACTTGGCATTGGGGAGAGTGGGCATCTCTCCCACTTTTGTGTATTTTTGGTGGAGGGGGTTACGCATTTTTTTCTAAGTATGTGTCCATCGCTATCACCAGTGATTGGTACATGCAAATTTAGTGAACCTTCACTGCTGTCCACTGACTTCATCTGCATGCATGATTTTTTGAGAATGTCTCGCTTTTTTCAATTCGCTATCAAAATGGCTGTGTTTGCAGACCGTTGTTTTTTAACATGATAGTAGGGTGCTGGTTACCGATGTATTTTACTGTCTGGATTGTTCTTCCTGTTTGTAGGTAGATTTGTCATTGATTCAACTTGTTTGTTATATGTAATTTTACATTTTTGTATGTAAGTGTGTAACTCGCCCTGGATAAGGGCGGGGATAAATAAAACAAAACAAACAAAATGTGGTTTTTTTTGAGAATCCTAGCCTTAATTTCTTAAACTCTTATAAACATCAGTAATTTACTTATTCTTTGCTGCCTAGGCTGAACTGAAAGTGAAGCATAAACATCCTTTGCTGTAAATGTGTACACTTAGAAATTGTTAAATGGCTTCTGACTAGGGAAACCAACAATGAGGCAAAAAAATGGTCAAGGGTTCTGAGAGTGGTTGCGAGGAACAGAAGGCACCGCAAAGCTAAATAACAAAACTAAATAAAACTCAATAAATTAGCTCCTCCCTCCTACCAGCTCGTTCTGAGGTCTGCCATTGATTTTTTGAATTAAGAAGAACACCAGATTCATCTGGTGTGATATAACATTACCTGAGCTGATGTCACCGGCTGGTAATATTTATTGAATGATGATGTGGGTAAAATGGGAGGGGGGACAGAGGGTGAGGGGAATATATGAGGTGTTATAAAGGGTCTGTAGAATAAGGATTGACAATTTTATAAGAGAAGGTAAGAAAGGGTTAATAGACAGAGCTTATAAGAAAGAAAAATGATTAGGGAGGTTTCTAAGGTGATGAGGTGGAGCAGTCACGTGATTGGTTGGATGTTGTGGCAGTCTGGAGTGAATTCTGTGAGGAAAGGGGAACAGTAGAGTAGTCTCTTCAGGAAAAGATTATCCCTCCCTCCCTCCCTCCCATTTGTGCTGGTGTTATGTTTTGTGTCAGGATTTTGGGGTGGGGTGGAGGGTGTACATGTTATATGTCGACTTGGGTGGGTTTGGTGGAGCTTAGGGGGTTGGGGGGAGGTGGTCGCAGCTTTGGGTGGGGCGGAAAATTGGGTTTGGCCCAGTTGGATCTAGGAGATGAGCAGTTAATAAATAAATAAATGTAACACTCGTATGCGATACCGCTGCGAGGGGAAGCATGGCCTTGCGTCACCATGGATCATGTTTGGGGGGAGGGGAAGCATGGCTTTGCATCACCGTGGGTCATGTTTGGGGGAGGGGAGGGTAAGCATGGCTTTGCGTCACCTGGGGCCATGTTTGGGGGAATGTTATAAATTTAAAGACTTAACAGGAGCTAGTTTTGACACCGAATAGCTCCCTGGGGGTGTGTGAAATATGCATTGGGGGTTTGTTGGTTTTGGGACATAGATTCTATTATAAATGAAGATAATATTCAGATAGATAATAAAGCTGTGACCAAATATTTATTCCAATAAAACTGAGTTTTGTGATTATTGATTGATGGTGATTAGCTTTCAGTTGCAGGTGACGGAAATGCGAATGCTAATGTAATAGGTTCCTGAGGAAGGGACGTGTTCCCGAAACCAGGCTTGGTTGAACCTGGTTCTGTGTTGTTCCATCTGCCTTGTCCTCGCTCCCCTGGACGTTGGATGAAGTTTTATTGAAGCTAAGTTGCTTTCTTTTGATTTTTGGGGGGAGTTGGCTGGGGGGGGTTCCCTGAGTAATTGTTGTGACTGAATTCACCTATGTTCATTGTGCACTGTTTTTTATGGTGGTAGTGTTACTTTTATTTGAAGCACACCTTAGGTACCCGATGATGGTGTGCAGGTGGTGGCCTGTTGGTCTCTACCTTGTTGTGTGAAGCATTGGAGCATTGCTCTCATCGCTGACCCCTCACACTGAGGGTATCTAAATTCACTTTAATACTTCTCACGTGACTAATTTATTCAATTTTATTTAGTTTTGTTATTTAGTTTTTTGCGGTGTCTTCTGTTCCTCGCAACCACTCTCGGAACCTTTGACCATTTTTTTGCCTTATTGTTGGTTTCTTTGCAAGTTTCTTTGGCAATTATTTTTTTTTAGTTTGTTGCGTTCTGATTAGGGAAGGCTTTATGGGGAGCTGTACAAAAGTTTCTTAAACTTGCTTACCCAAACAAAAATAGACAAATAATACAGGATGAAACAAACACATTTTGGGCTGCTATCAAAAATAAAGGAAACATTTCCGATCTTTTGAAACAGATAGTCATTGATCTGGCAAGGTTTGGTCTTCAATGGTGATTGGTGGGTTTCCTGTGGTAGTTTCAAGTTTTATTTAAAATTTGATTAAAATGCTTATCAGCTTTTCTAAGCATTGTACATTAATAAAAATGGGGGACATGATTATAAATGTGCAATAGACTCATATAGAACATAGATAGACCAACTCAAAGATGTAAATAGACTAACTCAAAGACATAAGGTAAAAGGGATGAACTACATTATTTATAGCAAAGAGAGACATAGAGATTTGAACAAAGGGTGGGGGTGGGGGGGGAGAATAAAATAGTACTAAGAAGTATCACTGATCGAAAGAAATGTTCTAAGTGATTTGCATTCCAGAATGATTCAATAGCAAAATGGGCATATTACGCAAAGTTAATATTTCACTCAGATTATGAAATGCTTTAATCCTGACTGCTGCCAACAACCACAAAGCCCATACTTAGACATGGGAACGTAGATTTTGAGAAGAAAACAGAAAAATTGAAAAATTGAATGTTAAGTTAATGCCAAAGATGGATGCAAGGCAGGAAGTGGAGAGAAAAAGAGTGGACAAGAAGGCCCTGGAAACATAGTTAAAAGCATAGAAAAATAAAGTCACCAGACAACATAGGTAGGTAAAATGATTTTATTTTCAATATAGTGATTGAAATGTGCCAGTTCTGAGAAAGGAAAGATGTTAAATTTTAACTGTGAGGGCCGCAGAAAAAAATAGGGTACTTGGAGGGCTGCAGAAAAAAATAGTCGATGTCTTATTAAAGAAATGACAATTTTACATGAGGTAAAACTGTTAAAGAAAAGATTTATAAACTAAAAGAGTTTTACCTCAAGCAAAATTATAATTTCTTTAATAAGACATTATGGTAACTATTTTGTCTGTGGCCCTCCAAGTACCTTAAAATCCAAAATGTGGCCCTGCAAAGGGTTTGAGTTTGAGACCACTGCTATAATGGGAGTACAGACTGAGAAGTGATTGCTTAAAAAAAAAAAAAAAGTGAACATACTCTGACAGAGAGGCCAAAATTGCACAGATAGTAGAGAAGATGTTCATGATCCGTAAGATCAAAAAGCAGGCAATAGATCTAAAAATATGAGAAGTGCAAGCTGACCTTTATCCAAAGAGAATAACATTCACTAGGGAGACCAGTCACAATAGCTTCCGTGCTATGTTCTGGCTGGAGTCTGGATTGCCACAGATGGATAATATTTGTGGTTTCAGCGTAACGGAGACATGTGAAAATTGATTTCTCAGTCAGTTTAGAGAGGAAAGAAAGCTTTGAAATAGGTCTGTAACAAGACGGGTTGGATGGGATGTACCAGAACCTGTTTAAAGTTGACTGGAAATTCACTTCTCTGAAGGCTGAAATTGAGAATAGATGGTGTATGTAGAGAAATCCCACGAGAAGGAGTTTTGACCTAGTTAGAAGGAACAGGGTCAAGTGAGTACATGGTTTACCTTGATGCTGACAGACATTTTGAAAAGGATATTTCTGAAGGGAAATTAAAGGAAGATAAAAGCCTGGTGTAGTAGAGTCCACAAAGCTAATGTGGATTGGAATTATGGAAAGCAGCAATTTTAGCTGTGAAGTTGAGCTACCTCATAAAGTGTCAGCTGTTAAGCAGTTGGTAGGGAGAGCTTAGGAAGCACAAAATAGGACCAGATATGAAAAAAAACAATTTCAGAGATAAATTGTCAGTTTAGTAATTTGACCTTCATAGTAAAAACATTGAGCGTCCTTAACCTTATATTGTACTAAAATCTGCTTGTTTTACATTGATACAGTTTAGCTGCAGTTTTATGGCATCTCTAATGCCGTTTAGGCCTGCGGGCTTGACATTTATGGGTAGTGAAATTTGTAAAAGTGTTCAATTGGTCAGAGTGCAGTGATTTAATTGAGAGCAGAGAAAAGGGTAGTATCCCACTGGGAAACCTATTCATATAGGATAAGGCGAAGGCAGGGGTGGGCAACTCTTGTCCTCGAGGGCCAGAATCCAGTTGGGTTTTCAGGATTTCCCCAATGAATGTGCATGAGATCTATTTGCATGCACTGCTTTCAATGCATATTCATTGGGGAAATCCTGAAAACCCGACTGGATTCCGGACCTCGAGGACCGGAGCTGCTCACCCCTGGGATAAGGTCACAGAATTCCTTTGAAAAACATGAGAAAAGAGGATCTGATGTTGTAAAATCTAGATTCTATTCTGTATATGTTGTGAATAAAGTAGGCAGCTAGATGAGTACTGAGGATATAAAACGGACAAGGTATAAGAAACAAAGTAATAATCAGACCATGAGTCTGGCAGGACATTTGTATCAGAAAGATTAACATTTGGTTTAGGGTCACTAAGAACAAGATCAAAGATGTGTCTGGTAGAATGAGTAGCAGTAATTATATGTTGTATAAGACCTACAAGATCAGAAAAAAGAATAAGAAGCCAAATGAGCTGAGGCTGGGAAGGATTGCCTGTATAACAGGTAAAGACACGTAGGATTAGGGTACTAGGACAAGCAAAATGTCCCAAAGCTGTGGGGTACAAATTGGTAGAAAATAGATGAAGAGGACATAGAGAATGGGGGCGGTAGCCATACAGAAGAAGAGAGGATATCCAGATAGCAGCAGGACACAGCAGAAAGTTCAGTGAGTGGAAGAAAGCAGGAAAGAGGACTGCTAGGCTACTTCCTTTCTTATATCTTCTGGATTTAGAGAGAGCTTGATACCAGTAGTTAAGAGGAAGGCAATGATATACAGTATAGTATAGGCTCTTCCACATTGTGGATTTCCTACAAAGAATTATTGAAAGAAGATGATGGGTGATGCTTTTCTTCTTCTCATGTGTGGTTTTTAAAAATCACTTCTCCTATTAGACATGCCAGCACACATATGCATATTTTCTGACATACTTTAACATATTTTACAAAAGGACTTGCATTTGGACCTTAAGGGGATTGTGAAAGATGCTGGCAGGAGCATTTGTAGAGGCTGGGCACAGGGTGGGGGACCCTGCAGGACCTCATACGAAAAAAGGAAGAAGAAATGGGGAGGGGCAGGGAATGTGGAAGGAAGATTAGTCAGAGGGGCAGAGGATATGGAAGAAAGATTAGTCAGATAGAAGGGAGTGAGGACTCCTTATATCAGCTTTGTACAGGAACTCTACCCCTAGTCAAGGATTATGGAAAAAAGATTGAAGAACTACAGGAAGGAATGAAGACGCAGGAGGTAAAAGTGGACTCCTTGGACCAACAGATTAAAGGGATACAAAAATCTCAAGTTACCTTAATGCAGGATAGACTATTGCTAGTAAGGAAAGTTGAAAATATGGAAAATTATACTAAAATGCTCAATTTAAGAATTCTTAACTTTCCTAAGGTACTGGCAATGTCTCCAATTTATTTAATAAATTTTTAAAGGAAGTGTTTAAATACCCTGAGTCTGGACTTCCACCTTTACATAAGATATATTTCCTTCCAACATCTAAGAAGGCTTCACAACCTGATTCGACGAGTGCAATAGACTTAACAAGAATATTGGAAACTTTAGTGGATGAAGCCATCTCATATTCTACACTTCTGATGACTTTTGTTTTCCAACAAGATAAAGAGGCACTTCTTAGGCTTTTTTTTTAGGCTTAAAAAGGTGACCTTTATGGATTCAAATATTTAAATGTTTCCAGATATTTCAAAGATAACCCAGGCTAGAAGGAAAGAGTTCCTGCAATTGAGACAATCCGTACTGTCTTTGGGTGCTAAATTTCAACTTAGATACCCTTGTAAATGTTTGATCCTTTTGGATCAACATTTTTATACTTTTTTTTGACTCTTCCCAGTTACGGTTTTTCCTTGAGGGAAAAGGAGTAACCCCTCCCAGTACCTCCACATGAACTTAGTCCTTAATAATTTAGAAGATGTACACTGCACTATTGATATGGTTAATTTTTATATTACTTTGATGAACTATCAGATCCCACGATGGTATGTGTATTGCTTCCCCCAAATTGTGGACTTACTTTTAGAGAGATTGTTTAATTCCTAAGGATTATACTTTATTTTATTTTCCTGTTTAACTATATGTAATCTCTCTTTTTTTTTCCTTTATGTAGATATTGTTATTGTATATCTATAAATTGAATAAATATATAAAAAAAAAAAAGAAAAAAAGAAGGGAGTGAGGATGAAGGGACATGCAGCAGGGCATGGGTAGGGCCTGGGAGAGAGAGGCAGGGCTGGTTTTAGACATGCTGGGGATCAGGGCAGAAATTAAAGTGGGGTCCCCTAATTCCCTATCCTCTCTCCTCCTAATCTCCCCACCTGCTATTACTACTTTGTAAACTGCCTTGGAAATCTTAATTTGTCTGTCTGACAAAATTAAATCCTCAACTTTCTTGCACATTTCTGTGGAAGTTGATCCAGTGCGAGGGTCATCTTCAATGAACTCTCTACCCCACTTAAACTGCTTGCTCCAAAATTTTACTTTGTAGGATGATGGGGCAACCTCACCATAAACTGCAGTCATGTGCTCAGGGATCTCCTGTGGCTTTTCCCCTTCTTTTGTGAGAAATTTTATCACTGGACAGTGCTCCAAATCTAGCCGTTTCTTTCTTGATTCGCATGAGGAGTCTCCTGACATCCTGTCTCTTGAAATGTTAGACTCACATTGAACCACAGCTGTGCATGAGTAACCTTGAGACATGTCACAACATGCACAGACTTGTTTCAACAAGCTTGCTACTTTCTTTCATACTCTGATAAAATTATTGAACACCCCGCATAAAAAAAAGTGGAAAGAACAGTGGAAACTCTTGGAGATGAGAAAGGGGGATATGTCGTTATTGTTAAGCTTCCTATCTGAGTGATGTACTTTGTGTTAAAAGGAGTAACAAGCTACTCCAATTTTAAGTTGCTTAATAAAGCTTATTTAATTGATTGAAAAGAAACATGGACTCTCAGATTTGGCTGGAGGGGTGTGCAGAGGATGCTGGGGGGAGAGGGTAATTTCCATTGTTTGTGGACTGGTGGGGACACTACAGTGCCACAATGGGAGGAGGCCACACAAGATACAAAGGTTCCTTTATAGTGAGGAATCATATTCTACATCACAGCTGCTAAACCATCCTGAATGGGGGACTTGCCCAAGCTGCAAATGATACCCCATACCCTTGCTTGGATGGCGGGGGGGGGGGGGGAGAGAGTAATGGTGATGACAAGGGGACAAGCAAAAGGCTTATACAGTGACGTGGACTGAGGACAAGCTTGTACAGTACAAGCTTGTACAGTGGTATCTATGACTTACTAGAAGCATGTTGGTTTTTCTCAAGGTGTATTATTAATGACCCCCCTCCCCCACTCATTGTGGCATGGTACTAGGTCTACTTTGTGATAAATTTGTTTAGTTAGAAGAAGGTTACCATAAGTTAGAAATGTTGCCTTTGTCAGTTCTTAATTGGATGTCCAGTAATGAGGTTTTATAATCAATGTTGTGGTCTTAAAATTATTATAATTGTATGCAAGAAAACAATTGTCTGTAACCATGCTGCGGCTTGTAATTACCTTTTCTAGCTTCTCAATCTGGATGTTCCCATTCCTCACTTGATATCCTTTTTTTATTAATATTTATTAATATTTGTTACATCAATAACAAAAATCAGGAAAAGCAAAAAAAAAAAATCAAATTAAAACTTATGCCAAGTCCACATTAACAAGGGCCGCTCAGTACAGAAAGTAAAAATTATATAGGAAACAATATATAATCATCCTTAACATGCAAAATGGCCAAATCCATTATGTCCTTAACCTTCTTCAACAATTACATTAGTATCTGAAACTTTCAGTGAAACCTTATCAATCAAGAAATTCTCCAATTGTGATGGATTACAAAAACAAATTTATCAGCTTTATAGTTTACAACACATTTTCAAGGGAATTTTAAGAAAAAAAGTAGCTTCCACAGCTATAACTTTGGGTTTAAGCTGTAGAAACTGTGTTCTCCTATGTTGTGTCTGTCTGGACACATCAGGGAAAATCATAGTATAAGTTGTTTTTCAATTTCTGTTTAGCAATCACATCCTTAGAAGATTCTAGAAACTGGGAAATATTTAAACTATCTGGAGACACAATCTTATCCAATTCTTCTTCACCAGTTTCTTTAATATTCCTAGGGATGTAATATAAGTTATCAGGAGTAAATAATTCCACCTGATTTTTTGCTCTAGCCAAATTCTCCATCTTTTCCATTTGATTATGTAGGGATAAGTTACCTTTGATATTAGAGATAGCAGTTTTTTGCAAAACCTCCACAGAATTATCTACTTTATCTAATCTAACAGTAAGTGATATCCTAAGTAAATACTGTAGATCATATCTCAAGAGTTCTCTGGATTACCATGAGATTATGATTCCCTTTCTGTAAATGTGGATGTTGGAATTGATAAATATTTACTTGAATTTTCTGAATGGTAGTAGCAATATTTTGGGGCAGAAGAATGACCTGAAATGGTATGGATAATCTGATTTGTTAATTTTGAGAACATGTACATTTCTCAATCTCAGTTTATTAAATGATTAGCAAAAGCATGGGATAAACATAGAAGATCTCTAATTAGAAAACGAAGGATGTAAATTAAAGAACTAAGGCCGGTACTGGACAGACTTGCACGGTCTGTGTCCCATATGTGGTGATTTGGTATAGGATGGGCTGGGGAGGGCATCAATGGGAACTCCACTAACTTGGAACATGAGGATGTTACTGGCCAGACTTTATGATAGATAGCCTGCAACCAGGATGGGTGGACAGGCTGGACCGAGCTTCGATGGCAACTTCAGCATTTGGAACCTAGGACAATAACAGATGGACTTTACAGTCTATGATCCAGAAATATCAAAGAAGAGACAAGTTAATTTAATCCTGTATTTTTAATGGGTATAACTAATGGGCAGACTGGATGGACCGTTCAGGTCTTTATCTGCTGTCATTTACTATGTTACTATATATACAAAAAAATCTCATTTAACATGATGCTATCAATACAAACCCAACCAAACCAAATGGCTGCAGTGTATCTCCTCAATTAAGAAAACACAATCAAATTATTGCATTAGAAAATATTTTTTTCTAAAGGAAGTCCTCCTGTGCTGTATTGTGTTTTATTTACACTTCCTATTCTTGGATTCATTTCTGTTATCACAAATGTTTTTTTTTCTTTTACCAAAGACCAAAAGTCTGACTGTGTATTTTATATTAATTTTTAAAGATGACTTGTTTCAGATGATTGCACGTCTGTCTCTGTCTATTTGCCACCAGAGCTCAGATTCATTACTTTGATGGATCTGTGTAATTTTTTTAGTGCTGCAGGTGACAGACAATAGGAAACACTTTGCAGCAATTCATGGCCAGATTCACAAAAGAATGTTTATAATGGGGGCTGAGGTAGGGAAGAGAAGGGGGAAAGGTATGTAGGAGACAAAACAAAAATCAAGGAGTTATCCATGAGAACTGATCAGTGGCAGCTCAACTAAAACTAGATTTGTGCACCTGCAGATTAGGGATGGGATTTTTTTTATTTTTTTATTTTTTTGGGGGGGTGAACTAAGAAATAGAGATGTTCTAAAGGCAGAAAGAAGAAATATGAGCAGGAAAATTGGGAGATCAAAAAGAATGCAGAAAGGAGAATGATTGTAAAAAGGAAAACAGGATGATTAATACATTAATTCCATTCCATTAAAACAGCATCATAAAACTAATTGTTAGTGGGAGATATTTCACCCTTTCAGTGCCATACAGTGAGATGGCTTAACTGAAAGCATATCATGGTATATTGTGACTGCATGATAACACCATTTGGAATATCTAGAATAATGTTCTATTGTGTTTTGCTACATATACCTCTGCATACAGCTGATGAAACATACTTCGGGACCCTTTTACAAAGTCGAGGTTGTGATTCCCAGGTGGCAAATGCACTGAAGCCCATAGGAATTAAATGGGCTTTGGTGCATTCACTGCAGGGGAATTGCTACCTAGGCTTTGTAAAAGGAGCCCTTCATTTAGATTCAGTTGAAGAGGAGGTTAAGTGCAAACAGAATAAATGGAAACATTTTGGGGAAAAAAGGGGAATCGATTTTCAAAATATCTAAATGCATATGTGAAGGCCCATTTCAAAGAGAGAATGTAGAAATTAGAACTGATACATTCAGATTAGGACACATACAGTTCCCACATAGAGAGACATTTCTGCATGCATAAACCACCCCCCAAAAAAAACAGACTCTTGCAGCTGCAGTGATTCATGCTCGCTGCTTATGTCAGTCCCCGCAAGCTTCTCTCTGCTGCATCCTGTCTTTGTTGATGGCACTTCCTGTTTCCTCATTGGTGGGGTGCAGCAGAAGGAAACCTGCAGGGGCCGACACAGGCAGCAATGATGAATTGCTGTGGCCACCAGGATACCTCTCAGGTATACCAGGGAGAGACGGGGTGATTCAGAGAGGGGGCAGATGATAGTCTTTTGGGGTGAGAAGATTGGGAAGGCCAGAGGAAATGCCAGGCTAAGAGGGAGAGGGTTGGAAGGACCCACCTAAATTAATTATGGGCATACTGTTCCCTAGCAGCAGTCTCACTGTTCTACTGTTATGTAGGGTTACAAGATGTCCGGATTTCCCCAGACATGTCCTCCTTTTCAAGGACATGTTCGGGGGTCTGGACTGATTTTCAAAACCCAGCACTTTGTCCAGGTTTTGAAAAGCTTCCTGTAAATGTGGGTCAGGAAGGGGCGTCCATGGATGCCATCTGGGGGCGGAACAGGGCATGATGAAGGTGGAACGGGAGGAAATGGGTGGGCATGGCCATGGGTTCAGATTTTCCTTTGGGGAAAATCTGGTAACCCTACTGCTATGTGACTGTGCATGGTAGCCTATCCTGTACTAACAAGTGTCCATGACTAATTTCTTCCCATAACCTGTCCAATTCCCATCCAACACCACAGCAATGAGCACAGGATTTTTAGTATACTAGTAGGGTCTGAGTGATAATCATTGCATGATTCTATGCTAATTGCTCAATGTGCCTTAGAAATTACACTCCTTAGCATGCACTCAATAGTTCATATTAGTGAATAATGCATGCTATTCAGTGATTGTGCATGGTATTACAAAGCAAAGTTATGATACAAAAGGAAAACAAGACAAAATACAATGAACAGTTTGCATGTGCAAACTCTTAATAAATTGCTAAATAAATGGGGGGGGGTTGTTTTTTTTTAGGAAATTTAGATGTTTAGGTACATTGAAAATATGAGAACATGATCTCAGTACATTAGAAAAAACGGATCGATCTTAGTTTCTAATATCTAAATATATTAGGGATTTTGCTCTCAGTTGCTGTGACAATCACAACATTTGATATTTTTTTATAGCAATAACTGTTGGTCATGTACTACTGAGACTAAAGCATTTTTCCAATATGCTATTCCTAGCAAAAGGAAAGGTCTGGTCTGCTGTGGATTGACTGGGAGTAATCCAGATAGGAAGAGATCAGAGAGGAGTTTGAGGTTTAAACATCCCGGAGATGGCCGCAATACCGGGATGCCAGTAGGGTACCTTTATTTAACATCACCTCATGAGGTGGCATTGACGCCCAGATTCTCTAACCAGTGCTCATGTTGGCAGCAGCCTTAAAAGCTGCCTCAGATCGCGTGCCAATCATATGACAGCACTGCTTAGGGAACTGCTCATCAAGCGCTTACATAACCGTGATTCACATAAAGATAGGTACCAGAAATGTAGGCTTGGAAAACCCTGGCCTACATTTCCATCGCCTATGTGCCAGGGGATCCTGAAAATAGTCCACAGCTTGCCATCAGCTGATCACAGCAGGGGAATCCCTGCTGATTGGGGATTCGCCTGTAGCGATTAGCTGAACCAGCATGGAGATCCCCGATTTCTCTCTCCCTCCCTCCCACCCACCGATCCCACAGCGCCCCTCCAAAGAGAGCCCCCTTCTTCCTTGAACACATACCACACATACCTATCCACACCCCTGACATCCCCACACACTCCTTGTGCCTCTAGATCAGGGATCTCAGAGTCCCTCCTTGAGGGCCGCAATCCAGTTGGGTTTTCAGGATTTCCCCAATGAATATGCATTGAAAGCAGTGCATGCACATAGATCTCATGCATATTCATTGGAGAAATCCTGAAAACCTGACTGGATTGCGGCCCTCAAGGAGGGACTTTGAGATCCCTGATCTAGATGGAAATCAGGCAGGAGAGATGCCTACTCCCTCCCTCCTGCCGACAAGCCCATCTCTTCAAAATGGCAGGCCTTCCCCTTCCCGGTGCACCCTAGGATGCACTGGGAGGGGCCTAAGACTCTAATTAACCCAGGCATATAAGGGCCCTCCCATAGGCCCTAGGAGGGGCCTTTGGTGCCTGGGTCAGAGTCTTAGGCCCCTCCCATTGCATTGCATGTTGCACTGGGAAGGGAAAGACCCTGCATTTTGAAGAAACAGACCTGCCAGCAGGAGGTAGTGGGAATCCCTAGTTTTCCATCCAAAGGGATGTGTGGAGGGGTGTGTGGAGTATCAGGCTCAGCAGGAGGCGGCTCTCTTTGGAGTGGTGCTGGTGTGGATCGGTGGGTAGGAGACAGGAAAAGAGGAATCGGGAATCTCCCTGATGGTTCAGCTGATCATGGCAGGGGAATCCACAATCAACTGAGCTGGCAGGATTCCCTGAAGCTGCCCTTTCGGGAAGTCCTGCTGGCTCAGCTGATCAGGGATTCCCCTGCAGCGATCAGGTGATGGCAAGCTGTAGGCAATTAAAAACATAAGAACATAAGAATTGCTGCTGCTTGGTCAGACCTGTGGTCCATCGTGTGGTGGCCCTCTGGTCAAAGATCAGCACCCTAACTGAGACTAGCCCTACCTGCATATGCTCTGGTTCAGCAGGAACTTGTCTAACTTTGTCTTGAATCCCTGGAGGGTGTTTTCCCATATGACAGACTCTGGAAGAGCATTCCAGTTTTCTACCACTCTCTGGGTGAAGAAGAACTTCTTTATGTTTGTATAGAATCTATCCCCTTTCAATTTTAGAGAGTACCCTCTCGTTCTCCCTACCTTGGAGAGGGTGAACAACCTGTCCTTATCTACTAAGTCTATCCCCTTCAGTACCTTGAATGTTTAAATCATGTCCCCTCTCAATCTCCTCTGTTCGATGGAGGAGGCCGAGTTTCTTTAATCTTTCGCTGTATGGCAACTCCTCCAGCCCCTTAACCATCTTAGTCGCTCTTCTCTGGACCCTTTCGAGTAGTACCGTGTCCTTCTTCATGTACGGCAACCAGTGCTAGACGCAGTATTCCAGGTGAGGGCACACCATGGCCCGGTACAGCGGCATGATAACCTTCTCAGATCTGTTTGTTCATTCCTATCATTCCTAGCTCAACCTCACATAACCTCCTAACGATTCCATCCCTGAAAATTATAGGCACCAGAAGACACGATATGTTTTCGGTCATGGCCCCTCAACTGTGGAACTCTTTACCACAGTACATTAGAGACGAAAAAGATCTTTCATCCTTTAAAAAAATCCTAAAAACTTATCTTTTTAAAGATGCATTCAGCCTCTCATTCACTGACCTGAAATCTTAGGTTTTTAAAAAAATATTTTTACCCTTCCTCTCGTTTACTTCCCTCCTGCTTTTCACTCTAACAAGGAATTGTAACTTTTCCCCCCTACCCTCCACGATTCATGTTAGTTTTATTTTGTAAGTTTAATATTATTTTATTGTATCCACTACCCTTTTTTTAAGTTGTACATCGCTTAGGAAGTTAAATAAGCGATTCATCAAATATTAATAAAAACTTGAAACTTGAAACTTGTTCACCCTTTTCGCCGCCACCACACATTGCGTGGACGGCTTCATTGGAAATTATGGCCATAGTTTTCTGGGCCTACATTTCCAGCACCTATCTTTGCGTAAATCGTACCTTCATAGGTGCAATTCTGACACCATTTTTTTAGGGCATGGTAGGGGCTTCAACTTTTGATATGCCCTTGATATGCAAACTCACACCACCCACAATGCTATGATTGAGAAAGGAGCCTCACCAAGGTAGATATAATTTACCAGCGGTCTCACTTGTTTGAAATCTCTGAGTACTTTTCAACCTCTAATATAGCTTCTAACTTTGACCTGGAAAGAGGCAATTGATTCCCATTATTATTATTATTATTAATATTGAGGAGCTTCAACCTTTCCATTTTTTTCCGATTTCTAACGGCATTCTTCAATTAACTTAGGCACCAGTAGGGCGCTTACCAGCACCTAAGTTTAGGCACTGGTTTTAGAATTTCCCTGTACGTTCAGCTGTGCTATCAGCAGTCATGAGGCACTGACCCACATGTTAGTTGTCACAGCTAGCCAATCCTCCACTTTACCCATGTTACACTTTCCACCCACCCTTTACCCATGGATGCTTTAAATATATGGTAACCTTTATCATGGGTACCTATTAAACTATTAAAACTCATTCTATTTGCTTAACACACCGTAGTAAAAAGCCTTTAATTGCATTAGTAAAATATTATTTTATTTATTTTATTACATTTATAACCCGCCTATTAAGTAGATAGGGAACAATAAAACAAACATAACAATAAAATACATAAAAATAAATATGAAGGAAACAGAATAATAACATGTTACAATCTAAACATCAAGTATAAACTTATGCTGCGGTAAGTACTAGCACTTGATTACCGCAGGTTAAAAACCATACCACAATGTGCGCCAGGTGTCCCATGTTAGTATGTGGCTTGGCGCATGCCTCAAACATACTAAAAAAATAGATGTTATTTACAATGTCGTGCACTAACTGATTAGCATGTGATTAGTGTGTGAGCCTGAGTGTCTCATATATATCAGTAAGAGCCCAATGAACTAATGGTCACTCGCTAATGGGGAAATTAGCCTGTGTTCATTAATGGGGATTATGGAAAATCGGCCATTTTAAAACTGGCCTCATCACACAAGAAAGACCCATGCTGGGGAAAGCACTAGCCACTTTAGTGCAACATAGTAAAAGGGCCCTTTGGTAAACAGGTGCATTTTTTCCATTTGTTCAAATAATTCACAATATACATTTTCTTCTTTAAAAGTCAATAAAGCTGATCTTAAACAATTGGAAAAAAATATATAAATTTCTGAATATACTTCTGGTAAGACACAACCACTTGATTATGTGTCTTCATTACTGTTAATTTATCATTGGTTGCTTGTTTGCTACTGTATTGGGTTCAATATCCACATACAAGGGTAATCAAAAAGTAAAGGCAAAATACATTTAATAGAAGTAACTGTGAGCAATTGAACATATCACTTTTCCACATAGTCCCCATGCAAGACAATGCATTTCTTGTATTGTTTGACTAGCTTCTGCATTCCTTCAGAGAAGAGATTTTCTGGCTGCTCCCGAGGCCAGATGAGCACTGCTTTCTTTACTTCATCAGGCTTTCTCAGGATCACAGAGATGACCCTATGTCTTGTCGCCAGTGACAATTCTCTCCAGAATACTCAGATCTTCTTTACACTATCTCAGGAATTGGATTATAACCTCATAAGAACATAAGAATAGCCTTACTGGGTTAGACCAATGGTCCATCAAGCTCAGTAGCCCATTCTCACTGTGGCTAATCCAGGTCACTAGTATCTGGCCAAAACCCAAAGAGTAGCAACATTCCATGCTACCGATCCAGGGCAAGCAGTGGCTTCCCACATGTCTTTCTCAATAACAGACTATGGACTTTTCCTCCAGAAAACTGTCCAGACTTTTCTTAAAACCAGCTACGTTATCCACTCTTACCACAACCTTTGGCAATGCATTCCAGAGCTTAACTATTCGCTGAGTGAAAAAAAAAAAATGTCCTCCTATTGGTTTTAAAAGTATTTCTCTATCGTTTCAATGAGCGTCCCCTACTCTTTCTAATTTTTGACAGAGAGAAAAATCGATCCACTTGTACCTGTTCTACTCCATTAAGGATTTTGTAGACTTCAATCAAATTTCCCCTTAGCTGTCTCTTTTCCAAGCTGAAGAGACCTAACCTTTTTTGTCTTTCCTCATATGAGAAAAGTTCCATCCACTTTATCTTCTTGGTCGCTCTTCTTTGAACCTTTTCTAGTGCCGCTAAATATTTCTTGAGATAAAGAGACCATAACTGAATGCAATATTCCAGGTGAGGTTGCACAATGGAGCGATACAGAGGCATTATAACCATCTTGTTAACCATCCCATTTTAAATAATTCCTAGCATCTTGTTTGCTTTTTTAGCCACCACCATACATTGGGTGGAAGGTCTCATTGTATCGTTTACAATAACACCTAGATTCTTTTCTTGGGCGCTAACCCCAAAGGTGGACCTTAGCATCTGGTAACTTTGATTTGGGTCATTCTTCCCAATGTGAATCAATTTTCATTTTCCCACATTAAAGTAAAGGCTTTTTACTACGGTGTGTTAAGCAAATAGAATGAGTTTCATCTGCCACTTGGACGCTCAGTCTAACAATTTCCTAAGGTCTGCCTGCAATTTTTCTCAATCTGCATGCATTTTAAAACTTTGAACAGTTTAGTGTCATCTGCAAATTTAATCACCTCACTCATCGTTCCAATTTCCAGATCATTAATAAATAAGTTAAATAGCACCAGTCCCAGTATAGATCTCTGTGGCACTCCACTGTTTACTCTCCTCCATTGAGAAAAATGACCATTTAACCCTACCCTCTGTTTTCTATCTGATAACCAATTCCTAATCCACAACTGAACTTTGTCTCCTATCCCATGACTCTTTAGTTTTTTCAGGAGCCTTCATGAGGAACTTTGTCAAAAGCTTTCTGAAAATCTAGATACACTATATCAACCGGCTCACCTTTATCCACATGTGTATTCACACCTTCAAAGAAGTCAAGCAAATTGGTGAGCCAAGATCTTCCTCGGCTGAACCCATGCTGACTCTTTCTCATTAAATCATGTTTGTCTATGTGTTCCACAATTTTAGTTATTATAATTGTTTCCACTATTTTGCCCGGTACTGGTCAGGCTTACCGATCTGTAATTTCCCGGATATCCCCTGGAACCCTTTTTAAAAATCAGCGTAACATTGGCCACCTACCTATCTTCAGGTACTACAGATGATTTTAGGGACAGGTTATAGATCACTAACAGCAATTTCATGTTTGAGTTCCTTTAGTACCCTGGGATATATACCATTTGGACCAGGTGATTTATCACTTTTTAACTTGTCAATTTGACTTAGTACAGTGTTTTTCAACCTTTTTACACCTATGGACCAGCAGAAATAAAAAAATTATTCTGTGGACTAGCGGTTGAAGAGCACTGGGCTAAGTCATGGACCAGACCCCGCCCATATCTACCCAATGTCCATCCCAGACCCCGCCCCCATAATTTTACTAATTGCACCTTGCATGTCCCTTGCCTCATTTGGAAGCCTTCCCTCTGACTTTGCAACATCAGAGAGAAGGCTTCCGGTTCAGGCGCAGGATGCCCGTAGGAGCCACTGCCCGTGGCTTTGTGCATTGAATCAGTTAGGAATAGGGAGCTGGCTCGAAGATAAACACCGCATCGATCGCATCGTGGATCAGCGGTTGAAGAACTTTGTTTTGGGCCTGATGCACGTGCTGGCCCTGTGGATTGGCAGGAAATTTCTGTGGACCGGCACTGGTCCATGGACCGGTGATTGAAGAACACTGGCTTAGTACATCTTTCAGATTCACAGAGATTTCTTTCAGTTCCTCTGCATCATCACCCTTGAATATCATTTCCAGTTTCTGGTAAATCTCTTACATTTTTCCAGTACAGATCCCTGCAGCACTCTACTGTTTACTCTCCACCATTAAGAAAAATATCCATTTAACCCTACCCTCTGTTTTCTATATGATAACCAACTTCTAATCTACATCTGAACTTTGCCACCTATATCATGACTCTTTAATTTTCTCAGGATCCTTTCATGAGGAACTTTGTCAAAAGTTTTCTGAAAATCTACATAGATATACTATATCAACCAGCCAATTGAGACATCATTATCTGTAAAATCTTCTCTAATTAAGGCATCCACCCTGTCAATGCGCTCTTGTGTGCACGATGTTTGATGGGTGACCAGAATGACCTTCATCAGTTACACCTGTTCTTCCTACTTTAAAAACATTTTACCCACTCAATTCAAGAAGGTGTGGGATAGGCACGTGGGATCTCTTAGAGAGAGGAACAGATAATAGTTACTGCGGATGGACAGATTAGATGGGCCATTTGGCATTTATCTGATATCCTGTTTCTATGTTTCTAAAAACCTTTTGTTGATTCATGGTGCTTTGTCCATACTGAGTCAATATCAGACTGTGAATTTCCACAGGTTTCACTCTCTCTGCTCAAAGAAAGTGCACTACTGCATGTTGTTCTTCGATGGTACAATCTTGAAATGGAACATCTTTGTTTTGACCTTGTGGTTACCACACAACTAAAGGCCAAGCGCTGCACTGTGCGTGGATGAACTATCCAACAGGTAATGCACACTATGGTGCGGCCGTCCCTTAGGGTATGGCAGGTAGCGGCACACAACCACATATAGCCTCGGCGTGCTTCCCCAAGAGGGAGGAAGTCCCTATTGTAGAGAGCTTACCCCGTGTGTAATGGTCAGGATAGCACAGCACAGGTAAGTACTCAAAAGAATGAAATCAAATTTATTTATCATTCAGTCTTGGTACAGAATGCAAAGGAAAAAGAGTCCAAAGGTATCAGCAACAATTGTAACAAAAAAAAAAATCAATGCTGCATTCATCAGCCTGGTCTGGTCAACTCCTGAATGTCCAGTTACTTTGTCAATGGCAACAATAGTATAGAACACAAGATTAGTACTATTCAGTCCTTTTAGCACAACAAAAAAAAATATATATATATCAGCACTACTGAGGATCTTCACTCCTTCTCATGTGTTAAGGAGCACGAGGTTGGTGGATTCACCAAAACAGCATCTTGCCAGTGCAAAAGTAACCCGCAAAATCCTCCCCATAGATGACGGGCAAATTCTGCCCCCAACCTTAAGGTCTCTAAGCTCCAGAAAAGGACAAAACCAACTGTTCAGTTAATCATAGACTCAGCTCTACTCGTCTGCAGCCAAGCCTCTGTTTGCGCGGCAGCCATCTTGGAACAAAAAAAAAACTTGCAAAAAAACCCCCTCAATTTACAAGCAGTTTTTCTTTTCTACAATCATAGTCCCTTCACCACCCCAGATAGTGGCATTTTCAGCCAAAAACATGTCTAGAGGCAAGCAACTCCCTCAGCAGTAAAGCAGCAAAACTCATAAAAAGAAAACTTTTGCAAAACCAAACAAACAGCCACTTTAGCTGACTTTCATTGCCTCAGAAAGAGCAAGTTCAGGCAGAGCATTCCATTCCATGACCTCAGGTTCCTGGTTCCTCTAGTAATCCTCCTCTGCCTCTGGGTTTTGCATCTCTACGTCCTCTGGTGGCTGGGATGGTGGAGGCTCCTCCAACATGGGAGCTTCCCTGGGCTGCCTGCTTCTCTGTGACAACCAGCTCTCTAAATGCTGCAGAGCTGTGGTGCCACGCCCAGCCCTGCATGGGGGAAGGGCTTTGTGCAGCACTGGCTGCCTTCCAGCCTGTTTGGTCAGCAAATACAACATGGATGCTCTTAAAGAGGCCAAATCTAATTTCCTTAGGCCAGTGGTCGGTAAACTGCTGCTCGCAAGCTGCATGCGGCTCTGTAGCCACTTGAGTGCGGCTCACGGCTCGTCTAGAACAGAGGTGCTCAACCTGCTTCCCTTCCCTTCTCACTTCCCTCCCCCAAGTCACCACCATTGGGGAACAGGCTGCCACTGCCGCCATCGGGGAACAGGCCGGTGCCGAGTTCTGAGCTCTCCCTGCTTCCCTTCCCCACGGGGCCGACTAACTCTCGCCACCCGACATCAATTCTGACATCGGGGAGGACGTTCTGGGCCAGCCAATCGCAGCCTGGATAGCCAGGAACTTCCTCTCCAACGTTAGAATTGATGTCAGGTGGCGAGAGTTGGCCGACCCACAGGGAAGGGAGGCAGGGAGAGCTCAGAACTTGGGAGTGGCCTGTTCCCCAATGGTGGCAGTGGCAGCCTATTCCCCGGCAGTGGTGGCAGCATGTTCCCCAATGGTGGTGTCTTGGGGGAGGGCAGGGAGAAAGAAAGAAAAGGGTGGACAGGGAGACATAAAGAAAGAAGGGAGATGGGAGACAGATGGAAAGGGGCCATGGAGAGAGAAAGAAAGAAAGAAAGAAAGAAAGAAAGGGGACATGGAGAAAGAAAGAAAGAAATGGGGCACGGAGAGAGAAAGAGAAAGACAGACATGCAGAAAGAAAGAGGGCATGGAGAGAGAAAGAAAGAAGGGGACAGGGTGAAAGAAAGAAAAAGTTGGGGGATGGAATGAGGTCTGGAGGAGAGGAAGCATACAAGAGGCTGAAAGAAGGGAAGAAATATTGGATGCACAGTCAGAAGAATAAAGTGCAACCAGAGACTGATGAAATTACCAAACAAAGGAAGGAAATATGATTTTATTTTCAATTTAGTGATCAAAATGTGTCCATTTTGAGAATTTATATCTATCTATATTTTGCAATATGGTCTCCTTCTACTAAATTGCAATAGTGTTTTTTAGCGCAGGAAGCCTATGAGCATCGAGAGCAGCGCAGGACATTCAGCGCAGCTCCCTGCGCTAAAACCATTATCGTGGTTTAGTAAAAAGGAAGGGGGGTATATTTTTCTATTTTAGTATAGTTGTTACTGAGGTGACATTGCATAAAGTCATCTGCCTTGACCTCTTTGAAAACCCGTGGAATATAAATGATAATCAACATTTTCTCTGCATACAGTGTGCTTTGTATTTTTAAAATTTTTTTATTGTTGGTAGATCATTTTGACTTGGCCACGAAGGTAAGGGGGAGGGAGGGAGGAAGGGGAGCTGGTAAAAGACATCTAGTAATCTTTGCAGGCTTGACTGTGCAGGGAATTATTTTTGTAAAATCATTTTTTGTTATGTGACTGGCATTATTTAGACTTTAATTTCTATGAATGAATAGAATGAAAATGATATAAAATTGCTTGCTTGTTTTTATGTGCATATGCTGAAGGGAAGTAGAGAGAGAGTGGATTGAAGACACTGAAGGGAAATGGGGAAGATAGAGTGGAGAGAAGACTCTGATTTATAAATTGACAATTGTACAGAATATTGTTTCTTTTTATACTTTAATATAATAAGTTCTGTATAAAACTATTTGAGACTTGTGTGGATGGGAACAGGTGGTTTGCGGGGATGGGGACTGAACTCACGGGGATGGGGCAGGGATGGGGCGGGGATGGAGACAAATTTTCCCCCGTGTCATTCTCTAGGCTCTGCCATGAATCAATTTTGACTACGTGCGAGCGAGCGAGGTGTCAGTCGGGTTGACGTAGCCATCGTAGCACAAGTGGGCACGGGGTATGGCTCTCAAAAAATAGCTTAATTATTGTAGTATTGTAGTGCTGATTTTGGCTCTTTTGACTAATGAATTTGTCTACCACTGCCCTAGGCTATGATTAAAGTTATGTCGGGTCTCAGCCTGAACTTCATATTCCTGTTCCTGGCCTGCAGGGACATAATGGCCAGCCCTAACCAGCTTAACAGGGCGATTTCTGGGGTTCCTGACTGGCACAAGGCTGATAGAGGAGTCGGGCTTGTGACAACTCGTGCATATGTTGCATTTTACTAGCTTTGTTCTGGTTATCTTGTAATTTAACAATTGCCTCGTAATTTAACAATTGCCTCATATTATTGCAAAAAGCATACTATGATGGCACTCCAACTTCTTTAGCATCTCTTATTAGGCTACATATGCCAACTACTTAAGCTTGATGGCTTGGTATTCCTTTAGCTACTCCAGCATGACTGGCTTCCATCAGAAATTGTGCCTTTTATTTTTTTGCCTTTTATTTGTTTATGCAATTGCATAAACAGCTCTATCTTTAAAAAATTCTAAAAATTATTAAAGGCCCATTTATTTCTGATTATGGCCCTCTTTCACTAAGCTGCAGTAGAGATTTCTACCGTGGCCTGGAGCATTAAATGCTCCACCGCTGCTCTAAAGCTCATAGGAATTCTATGAGTGTCTGAGCATTTAGTGGTCCAGGTCACGGTAGAAACCTTTACCATGGCTTAGTAAAAGACAGGGTATGTTTGATGTTTTATTGGAGAGTGGTTTGTAAGTTGTTAGCACTCCTATTTTACAATTATATTTTATACATTTTATATACTGGCTGCTTTGTGATTATTTGTCTGGTCTGTTAAAAAAATTGCCTCCTGATATTCAGTTGGCAGTGGGTAGAGCCGGCTAAACCCAAATATTCAAGCCAGGCCATATCCAGTTGCTAGCAGTGAATATCCATAAAACTAACACAATTTGAGAGCAAAAGTGACCTCAGCAGCCATGATGAAAGAATGAGCAATGTGCAACAAGCACAAATTGGATTTAATAATAAACCCCTGAGGAAGCCAGCATTGCTGGGAGAAATGGTGGCCCCATTGGGTATTTACTGTAAGATAAATGTTCTTTTTGCTCCATTGAAATCAAAGTGCTCTCAGTTTAAGCATGAGTTAGCATCAGTTAGAGTGAGAAATTATTTAGCAATTTATGTTTATAAGGAATACATAAGGAGGGGATTTTTAAGATGGCCAATCAATGAAAAGGAAAATCACTCATAGAAAGGCAGATTTATTTTTTATTTTACTGGGTCTACTTAAGTCACTTTTTCATCTCAAACTGTTTGTGTTGGCTTTATTCTATTTCAATGTATTTACAACATGGTGTTTATTTTATAAAATTACCCAAGGCGTTATGCAACATGGTGTCTAGTTTTTGTGGATGGTGTGACAAACCTACTGTATTCCCAAGGCTTGCTACAGGGAAATGTAGGAAAGTATACAAACCCGGTGCAGAAGAGCTGAACAGGTCAGTGCCCAAGACAATAAGTTAGCTGACTACCCTGTGAGTAAGGATGAGGAAATTGAAATAGAATAGGAAAGCTTAGACTTACCTGAAGCAGTCCCAAAGCCACGACTTAAAGTATTATCACCCTGAGTGGCATAGATAATCAATATATCATAATATATAATATTCCACTCAATTTTGGAGGTGCATCTATAGAGTTCATAATATATAATATTTCGCTCAATTTTGGAGGTGCATCTATAGATTATCTATGCCACTCAGGGACTCTATAGATACACCTCCAAAATTGAGTGGAATATTATATATTATGATATATTGGCAGTCCCAAAGCCAGACAGGAAGAATCTGCCTTGCTATTGTCCAATGCCTGTAAGGCAGAAAGCTCACAAGCAATTTCCCTTCAGAGAAACGGCACAGGCTGAGGAAGGAATTCCCTTCCCCCATCCAAAGCCAAGGGGGAGTGGTTCTTTCCCTCAGCTTAAAGCCAGGCTCGACAGAGAGCAAGGGGGGGGGGAGAACGAGGCTTGGCAGAAACAGCAGGATGAGAGCAGAGGCAGGAAGTGCAGGACAGGGCTGAGCTTGCCTCATACCCTGCAGGGCAGTTCATTAGCACGGACTGGGAGATGACTGAGGAGCAGACGGGTAATTTGTCTACAGAATTCCTTCCCCCCAGAGCCAATGGTGGTGGAAGACAGTAGTGCTGTGGAAGAGAGCTGGCCAGAGGAAATGGAGAGCTGAACATACTGGGAAAAGGTCTGTGAAAAGGTTTTTCTTTCTGGCTGTGTTTTCTATTTTCTCATTGAGCTAATGACTATGGGAGTTATCAAGGAACATAATCCTGACTGCAGTTTTCACAAGCTAGTTTGCTGGACTTTGTGAAAGGCACAGTAATCTCCTCTTCAGGAAATGTACACAATTGAACCAAACGCTAGGCTGTAATTTTAGCCAGGTTAAACCCTAAGGTTCCCTGGTTACAGGACTACGTGCAAGAGCCCAGCTGTGAATTGATTGCCATAGCAACTAGGTAATTGAATTAGCCTACATGCCTCTGAGGGAAAGGAGATTAATCTTCTCCACGTAAAGCCTGCTCCTTTTCTATGTGGAAAGTCCAGCCTAGCTGGAGAGAGTGGGTGCACTATAGAAAAAGCGCAGAATGTCTCTAAGGCATGAATCTGAATGTCTCCTCTGTAACTCTACAGTGAAAAGTTATTTTTGCCAACTGTTTCATCTCTAAGCCTTATGAAGAGCTAAATGACTGCATATAATTTGCCAAGCAAGCTCAGAGCTGATTCCTGAGTGATAGTGAATGAAATGAACTTTTACTTTTTGGTTTTGTATTATGTTCATGCTACCAGGGAAACCTGGAGTGGCACAGTGATTCTACGGCTGGTGGCGTATAAAAACTTATGTTTTTGCACCAAGGCCATTCTGACAAATGTGTTTTCTTCAAAGCCCTTGGGCGTAAGCTTAGGTAGGCATCTGCCTAGTGGCGGCCAATTTGAAAGGACACCCTAATTCTAAAGGGACCACGCCAGTAGCAAACATCGTGTCACTACCTGATGGCTCAGGGTGTCCACAGAGAGCACGGGTGTGACATAAGTGGGATACAATACCTTTCAAAGTAGGGAAAAGGATACCGCAAGCCAAAATAATTTTTTTTGGGGGGACTTTTGGTCACGTTCCTGGAGGACAAGTTGTTTTTCCAAAATTGTTGCAATAAATGGACTAATCCATTGGACGACATGTGGGAGAATTTCTTTACAGTACAACACAGTTTACGGATCCGGTGAGGAGCAGCTCGCTCAACTGCGGAGGATTCCACAGGCAGGCAACCGACAGCAGCGTTCCAGCACAGGAGCCGGGACACAGATGTGCCAGGATTTCCTGAGGAACCAGAGGGGACCGGGAGGTCCTGGAAGAAGGACGGTGCACCCTGATAAGGAGCATGCAGTCAGCACCGCGGTAAGCGCAGGGTCTGGTGAGGGTGGTGCTGGGGAGGCCACAAATGCATTAAGATACTGCACTTGGATAGTGTATTTTTTTTTCCAGTTTTTACAGGTCCAAGATGGAGGCGTCAGCATTGGCGGTGGTGGCTGGAGAGCATCAGCGGCAAAATGAAGAACTGAAGAAAGTCTCCAAGGAGGTTTTCTTTTTTTTTTTTTTTTTTTTAAACATATGTTTATTGGCAGCGAGAGAAATACACCACCCAGCAGGGCGTAACAGTAACCATCAAAAAGACAAATATCGGTCCATCACACACAACAAGCAAGAACTTGAACAATAACAGGAGTGCCCCAGATATACCCCCATAGGCAGGTAATATACGAGAATAGAGCAATACAGAACAAAGAGAGCAGCGAGGGCAAAAGCAGGTAAATACAATCGTAAAGGACGTCACCCCTCTGGAACAGTGATAACTGCAACAAAACTGGCCTTAGCTCACCACTTACATGTGTCTTTCCCACAAGATGAGACCATTTGTGCCATGATTGGAAAATAACCAACTTTCACATTTTCCTAATTAATCACTATGTGTTAATTTTGCCATTGACACATGACCATTAAAAAGAGTTACCCTTACCGACACCTATTTTATAGGCTGTAGGGGCCTATGTGCTAACCCTGTGCTAATCAATTAGCTTATGATAATGCCTCACTTGCTAACTGATTAGCACTCTCCACCCACAAGCATGTGCCCTTAAAGAAAATTCAGAAAAATTAGTTTAGTGGGTGGTGTATACACACAGATAGACAACTTTACTGTGGGATAGCAGTGCACATCCTGAGGTAAACCCTTCTAATATGTGCTAAGTGTACTAGAACTTTAGTTAAAGGACCCCTCAATTTTGTCATCATGCTTCTGTACCTCAGTGGACAGCATGGCAAATTGAGATTTAATAGCTTGCCTAAGTTATGAGATTGTTAGGCATATAGATTCCAGAGTAAAACACTCTGGATGTTGCGATTGCAAAATGGGCTGAATGAAAACCGAAGACTGATCTTGTATTATTTTCTGAGAAACCTGTTGTGAAGCCTTGAAATCCCTTTGACAGGGAGTGATAGAAGCTTTTTCCAAAGAAAATTCTGCAGAGATGCTAACGGCAAGAACCTTCTAATCGGGGAGCATACCGAACGCCACTCCTCAGAATTGAGGATCAAAAGCCTACTCAGTATTTGATTGTTCAGTAGCTGCTCTGTTGGTACAAGAGGCTTGTGGCAGAGGAGGTGTTGTTCACATGACTGGACTCAGCATGATATCTTTAGGCAAGAGGCCTGCAAGGTTTCCAGAAGCTTCTCTTGTCCAGTCTGTATTCATTGAGAGTCCATGTGTATAACACGGCAATCCTCAGAACACAAAAGAAGGGGTCCCCGGGGGAAAGAACCTAGTGGGTAGAGCAGCTACCTCAGCATCCAACTGCAGCTCCCTGTGACTCTAGGCAAGTCACTTAACACTTCATTGCCCCAGTACAAAATAAATACCTGTCTAAAATATGTAAATTGCTTTGATTGTAACCACACAGGAAAAGAAGTATATCAAGTCCCATCCCCTTTGCCTTCACCCATAGACAAAGTTAAGAAGCATGCATGGAATGTTTTCAAACTGCTGCCATCTTGACTCCTCCCTTGAGTATTGCTTATTGATTTGCATGATAATAAAATACTGTAGTGAAGACACCTCAAATTTGAGTTTAGATATCTTCCAACATTTTTAAATGTTGATGGCTATAAGTATTTTATACTTCAATATTCAGTGCTCAGATGTCCCTGGATACCAGAGCTAAGTATTTGACTTAAGTGGCCACTGGTATGATATTCAGATCACTACCTGAATAACTACCCAGATAAAATTAGGATAACTTTTTCTGTCCTGATTGTTCAAGTAGTTACCTAGTTAGCAGACTGAAAATTTCTATTAATCAGGTTGATCCTGACTCTGCTGAGATCCCCCTCCCCACCTGGGTACTAAATAGATAGTGCTGAGATGGTCTGAGTATACTGTATAACCAGTGGTAATAACTGATTAAATTTCATTGAATAGTTGTGTAAGATCCAGTAGGTGTGAGTTAATCAGGCAGAGTTAATCTTCTTCCAAGTTAACTCATGCTGAATATAAGCCATTTTACAACCTACTGCTTAAATTTTTAGCTAAAATAAAAGTAGAAATACAAAATTGTGAATATTGGTTTTGCTCTTGGAGAATATGAACTGAGAAACAGCAGAAGGAATTCTTTGTTTTCTTGGAGTATGGTCCATATTTCTCACATAACCAATCCATTTCTAAACACCTAGAGAAGGCTACCATGATCTATGATCCTAGCTCCAAGTCAGCAAATTGAACTAGGAAATATAATTTTTTTTTCTCTCACTTCTGTTGTCATTTGCCTGAAAGAAACTTGCTAGCCATAATGAAAAATGGAACCAGCTCACGCATGTCAAATAAATCACTATCTGTATTTTTTGGGCTGAGAACAACTTGTCTTATTTTTGTTTCTCATCTTTTTGGACTCCTGGTATGTTGACAGTGTGTTGTCATTAATGCTTAGCACTTACAAATTTATTTAGAACATATAGGAAGAGAATATTGATTTATCTGGTGCCTTATCAGACACAGATAAGGAGGGGGAATGAGTGAAGGAGAAAGGGAAGAGATATAGAAAGAAATAGAGATGGGAAAATAAAAGGAAAATAAAAAATACCAATAAAGCAACAAAAGTTGAGAGAGATCAAATTAAGAGACCTATTCATTAAAGTATGTTAGCTATTTAACAGATTGTAACATATTAATCACTGAAACATACTGGATATTTTTTAAAATGTTTACTGTCACCAGCTTTATATCCAGGGCCAGTATTGAATATCCAGGACCATAACAGCATTACTGACCAGTGGATCCTATGGGACCAAAATAAAGGGAAGCAGATTCTCTTCCCCCTAAATCCTCCTACCTTAAATTCCCCTTCTCTCCCTCTACCTCAAAGAGATATCCAACTCCCAGAAAGTTCTCCCTCATAAGCCTCCAGACCAAATTTAAGGTTGTTGCTGGTACAGAGGATCCAATGGGCTGGAGTGATGCCCACTCGTTTCTCCCTTTCACAACTCTGGCCTCAAAATGGCTGCTGTGACCTCTAGAGGCAGTGTTATTGAACTTTAGCAAGGGGAAATTTGAATTGGGGAAGATTGGAAGGCAAGAGGGAGAATTCAATTTTGGGTATATGGAGAAAGGGATAATTTAAATCTGGGGGAGGAAGAATTGAGTTGGGGGAGCAAGATGGAGAGGGAAGCAAGAGAACTCTTGAACTGTACCTATAAGTTATGCAGGTGCTGGCTGATATTCAGTACATAGCTAAGTAGGCATAGTTAGGACATCTTATTGAATGGTGAAGATTGTCAGAACATAACTGCTGGCTTCTTCCTGTCTCCACCCCCATAATACCCCTGTGCAGCTTGGTTCTAAAATGGATGGTTAGTGTTGATATTCAGCAGCAATGCTCAATTTTTTTGCTACTGAACATTGGAAGCTAGCTCTAAGCGATTTAAGTGAGCAGAAATCTCTCCTGCTTACTTATATTGCTTTGAACATCAACTCCATTAACATGTCATAAAAAACAACTATAAGTTCCTGTTAGTTATGGATTTGAGTGCATCAAGCGAGATAATTGTTTTTTTCTTTTTTTTTTTAAGGGGTTTCCAGGGGAGGAGAGTTGGTATTCCTGTGCTAACTAGTTAGCACATCTACATTACTGAGTGCTTACCATTTTCTAAATAGCTGGTGGTAAGTGTTCCCATACTAAGATAATTTGTATTAAAACCCCATACTAGTTAACATAAAAATATGAACATAATATGTATTGGCTAAATCTGAGCCAAATCAGAAAGTCTGGGTTTTAATGAAGCAAGATACCATTGAACTTCAAGTCTATATGGAGATATGACATGGATCTTCATCTCTATTAGCATATTATGGATTGTGGTCAGTTTCCTCATCCTTGATAGTTAATATTCAAGGGATTATTAGTGACTAGTTTTTTAGCCTGCTACATTAACGGGTGCTAGAATAGATGTGTCCCTGCTCCCCCTGTTCAGCAGTAGCCTTTCTCCCTTACTTTTACCTCCTCCTGTCCAGTAGTACCCCTTCTCCCTTCTTTGATCCCTGTCCAACATCCGCTAGGCCAGGTAGCCTCGGGGCTTTTGCTAGGCCAGACCACCTGCCATTGCTGGTTCAAGGGTGAGAAGAAGAGGCGTCCCAGCAGTGGCAGCGTAGTCAGAAGGCAGAAAGTTAGCCGGCATCGGAGATCGGGGAAGGAAATCAGCTGAGGCAGGCACTGCCCATGCACGGCATGGAGTCATGGATCACGGAGGCACGGAGATTGAAGTGTGCTGCACACTAAGGGTTTTATTATAGTGAATATTGATTCCAAAGACCTGATACTATAAACACTAAGTATTAAGCACTAACCCCCCTTCTTTACAAAGCCACGCTAGCGTTTTTAGCACCAGCTGTGGTGGTAACAGCTCAGACGCTCTTAGGAATTCTATGAGCGTCAGAGCTGTTACCATGGTGGCCAGCACTAAAAATACTAGTGCAGCTTTGTAAAAGAAGGGGTAATGTAAATCTAACACAGCTTAAAATTGCATACCATGAAATGTGCTCAGGTATCCTGCGGTAACTGCCAAATTAGTGAATGCTAACCATGTGCTAAAAAATATTTTTCATTTTTTTGAGGGGAAGTGTCAAGAGATGGAGACTAGGCTTTCCTGCATCAATCAGTTAGTTTTATAATGCTTCTTCCTACCTCAGTTTTACAAACTGTTAAAAACTGCTGTTTTGACTGTTTAAATTAATGTGTTTTTGAAATGTCATTATGGAACTGAATATTTACTGTATTTTGTATTCCTAAATTCCAACTTGTAAACCATATTGATACTAAAGCACAGAATGCATATATAAAATTAATAAATCCACTCCAATTACTGTGTGCTACCTTGTTAGCACAGGAATAGCATGTAAACCATTAGCCCCTACAAAGTGGGTAGCAGTAAGGCCATAATTCTGTAAATGGCGTCTAATTCCTAAGCACCACTGAGCACAATTGTCAGTCATGCACTAGGCATTCAATGATTACAGAATCATGCCGTACCTAGGTGTACCTAGGTGGTCTTTGGTGCCAGTAGGCGTTGAATCCATAGGCACACTGCCTTTTAGGCCAGAGTTTTCTTGGCATCTACCAGTATCTAAGTCAAACCATGCCCAAAATCTGCCCAAAATCCATCCTTAACCACACCTACTTGCTGGTAAGTACCTTGGTGCAGGCACCATTAATTTTAAATGATTTTTTAAATTGCTTTTTAATGGCACTTTCAATTATCAATACTGATTAAGCCAATTAAGAAAATTAAGTTATGTGCCTAAATCGGCAAGGCAGACTGACCTAGGCACCTAACAGGCATCATTTATAGAATCTTGGCCTAATCTAGTACGGTCCTGTAAATCCAGGCTTCTTCTCACAGCTATATAGCTTCCATACGCTGCCCAAGGATCAGTTCTATTTTCATGTGAATAGAATTGATCCTTGGGCAGCGTTTGGAAGCTATATCGCTTTGAGAAGAAGCCCAGATTTGCAGGACCGTACCAGATAAGTGACCTCTAGTGCACCTTTAGCCCAGCTGTGAATGTTTCAATTATGCTGCAAGGTTTGGCTATAACCTCCATATTCACGGTTTCAACATTCGCGGTTTCGATTATTCACGGTTTTTAGCTTGCTGGCTCCTCCCCCCAAATTACATCAGCTTGCATAGAGAAAATTGCTGATTCCCAGCACTTTTTTTTAACCGTATTTTGCCTCTCCTTCAGGAACAGACCAGGTCTCCCATCATGTTATTTGCGGTTTCACTATATTCATGATGGTTTTTAATAGAAAACGGCGAATAACATATGAAAAAGTTATTTGCGGTTTTTCTGAATTTGCGGTTCTGTTAATCCCCTATCACAGCAAATACGGAGGGAGAAGTGTACAGGTTGGAGGTTTTTTTATGCCAATGATTGATTTCATTACAGCAGTATACTACCTATGTTTATTACTCATTTTATTCTGAGGCTTTTTCTCCACCTGCTACCATTTCAGATATATTGTTATTTACTCTCTCTGTGGTTTTAATACTTTTCAACAGTAAAGTAGTTAGTACAATTTTTTTAAATGACCGCATGATAATGACAATATTAGTGTATGGGCATTAATGCAAAAAGTACAAAAAGGACATTGTACAGCTGCAGTAAAAATAGCCTTAGTATGTAGGAAAAATCCAAGCAAAGTTTAGTAAAAAGACTCCTTAGAAAAGCAAAACAGCATAAGCACAGTTTAAACACCTGTAAATAACTTAAAGACAAACATTAATTTGTTTAAAGAAACCAAACCATACACAGTACTTCAAAATGAAAATATACTGACTGTTATCCAACTGCCAGCAGTCAGCATTTGAAAGTCTGCCACCAATTCCTGGATATTCAATGCCGAGTCATGTCCGAGCACCAGTACTGTATATTTGGTTGTATATGACCACTAAAACATGCACAGTTAAGTGCAATATTAAGGGCTCCTTTTATGAAGCTGCATTAGCGGCTTTAGCGCGTGCGACTTTTAATCACACGCTAACCCCCGCGCTAGCTGAAAAACTACCGCCTGCTCAAGAGGAGGCGCTAACGACTAGTACGGCTGGTGGCTTAGCGTGCGCTATTACGCTCGTTAAACCGCTAACTCACCTTCGTAAAAGGAGTCTTAAGTCTTTAACCTCATAAAATGAACCAGATATGATAGGAATGCTTTTTATGTGGCATTCTTGATGAAGTTATCTTATGCCATTGGCGCCCCCCCCCCCCCTTGAGACCGCTAGGGTAGCCCCCATTGTCTTTGTTTTGGGGTTGTTTTTTTTCTTCTACTCTGCCTTTCTACCCAAGCTTAGGAAAAGTAGATGGGGAAAGACCTGCATGCTTGGACAAGGCACAATAGACGAGAGAATGCATTTGGAAATGCTCACATCCTTAAAGATTACACCTCTCCCTCCCCCTACTGCATGAAGTTTGAAGATGGGTAAAGAATGACATGGTGACAAAATTCATCACTGTTCCCATCTCTGCGGATAACCGCGGGAAATAATCCCATGTCATTTTCTAGTGTCTATTTCAATCTCGGTCCTTCTACACCAGCATTCTTCAAAGCAAAGCTTGTGGGTCAGTGGTTGTGGCCATTCATACTCTGATTCTTCCCTCTCTCCTTAAAGAATGACATGAAGATGGTTTCCCGCGGTTATCCACGGGGATGGGAACGGTGATGAATTTTGTCACCATGTCATTCTCTAAAGATGGGTTGGTGGGGATGAATGTCATTAATGCATACTTGTCAGCATTGTTATGGCCCCGCATGGGAATATATTTGGCAGCTCACTTTCAGCTCATTAATATTCAAAGTTGTCCAACCTGAAAAATTAATGAAAACAACTGATCCAGGCGATCAGAGTATATTTTTAACAGCATTATCTGGACAATGCCTCTAAATATTTGGGCATGCCCTTAGTAAGCAGCACTTTTTCAGGTAGGAGATGCTCCTGCCTAGATAAGTGCCACTGAATATCAGGGCCTGTATTTTTACCTGGTCATGATTTCCAAAACAATTTCAAAAGCATCTGACATATGCTCTTACATTGCGAGAGAACTGAGAGCAGCATATGACTAATTCCTACCTTACTCAGACATCTCTGACTCCCAGGTTGCTCAGAGGCTAAAAAAAATCCCATGTAGAGTAAATTTTAGGATACTACATCTGCTGTAAAGTTCCTCTTGCTGCATCCTGCAATAAAGTTTAACCTAAATAAATAACAAGTGTATTTGTCCCTGTAATTAACTGTGTGCCTTAATGATCTGACAATATTAGGGTGACATCTGATTCTCTGCTCATGACGTCACAAACTGTGTTTCTATGCCAAGGGAGCTAACAATGCTTGAATTTCCATCCCCAAAGACATAATTTTCATCCTATTTAGAAATCACATTTATACCCAGGTAGTCAGTCAGAAGAAAAGTCACCTTATGCAAGCAATTTTAAAAACAAAATCAGTGTGATTATATTTTTTATTGGGTTCACTCCATTTCATTGGTGGCTTAAGGTGTGTCACATTCAGATACTGATTTCCTATCTCCAGGGGTCTTAAAATCAGAGGGCTATATTTATTAAGCAACATACGAGGATTATGCATTACTTTACAGCAGGAAAATTTTTTATCACTTAAAATGTTTTATTTTTTTTCTAACTGAAGATACATCATCAGTAACGCAGCAGACTGAAATCCCCGATGGACAAGGCCAAGCAGCCTGTGTAGAGTGCTGCCGGCTCGATGCTGCTTCGGTTGACAGTAGGGCTTGCTCACGGTTGGCGGGGAGGGAAGGATGGAGGGTCAGCAGGGATTCGGCTGCACGGTGGTGGTGGGGGTCGGGTTGAACAGTTGCTGGCGAATCCCGGGACTAGGGCTTATTTTTGGGGTAGGGCTTATATTAAGACCTACCCCGAAAATGATGCAAGGGCTTATTTTCGGGGTAGGTCTTATTTTCGGGGAAACACGGTAGTACTGCAATTGGGGGTACTACTTCACTATTACAGTTTCAATAAAGAGGAATGGGCAAGCTCTGTTGGGAACCTGCCTATCTCTAGTGGTTGAACCACAACATCAAAGCCCTACCCCCACTTACCACAATGGAGTAGGAGGACGCCTGTTCAGCATAGAAGGAACAGTGTTTTTTCAGTGTCATGCTCTGACCTACACAGTCTATTATGGACTGTAATGATTTGAAGTTATATCTCTGTAGGACGAAAGAAGCTTATTGTTGATTTTCACATCTATTTACTTTTCTTACTCTCTCAGTACTATCAAATTTACCTACTCTTATCCATACCATGGTGCTAGTAGAGGCAAAATATATAATAGAGAGGTGAGATATGATAGAGATGGTTAAATACCTACATGTCAAAAATGCGCATGAGTCAAGTCTCTTTCATTTGAAAGGAAGCTCTGGAATTAGAGGGCATAGGATGAAGTTAAGAGATGAAAGGCTCAGGAGTAATCTAAGGAAATACTTTTTTACAGAAAGGGTGGTAGATGTGTGGAACAGTCTCCTGGAAGAGGTGGTGGAGACAGAGACTGTGTCTGAATTCAAGAAAGTGTGCGATAGCCATGTGGGATCTCATAGAGAGAGGAAGAGATATTGGTTATTGTGGATGGGTAAACTGGGAAAATCTCTTCTCTTCAAAATCACAGGTCTCTGGAATGAGCTTACTATCCAGTTGCGGAACCTGGGCTCTCTCCAACTATTCTAAATCTATTTTCCCCCTTACTCTTCCATTCTATATATAAGCTCATGCAAACCTTTTCCTTTCTCTTCTTATATTTTAAGTTCTTGTAAACCGTGCCGAGTACCATTTCCGTAGAGAGGATGTGGTATATAAACTTAAGGTTTAGTTTAGTTTAGTTTAGTTAGATGAGACATTTGGCCTTTATCTGCCATCATGTTTCTATGCATGGAATATATACAAAAGATTTCTAGTTGTAAATAAGGGAAGATAAAGCCAAGGATCAAAGTAACATAGTAAATATTGTCAGATAAAGTCCTGCATGGTCCATCCAGTCTGTCCAACAAAGTGGCAAGAATCAGTGGCGTACCAAGGGGGGGGGACAGTCCGCCCCGGGTACACGCCTTGGGAGGGTGCGCAGCCGGCTGTTCTCACTGCCTCTAACGCCGGCCATGCAGCTCTGGACTTCGCCACACCTGCTCCACCCCCAATCGCTATTATTTTAAACGTTATTGCAGCCGCGGCGCTGTATCCATCGAAGGAGACTTCTAACCTCGGCCTGCCCCGGAACTCTTCCTGCAGCCACCGCCCGCCTAGGCGGGAACAGGAAGTTGCTGTTGCAGGAAGAGTTTCGGGGCAGGCCGAGGTTAGAAGTCTCCTTTGATGGATACAGCGCCGCGACTGCCATAACGTTTAAAATAATAGCGATCCGGGTGGGGGTGGGGGGGAGCAGGTGTGGAGAAGTCCGGAGCTGCAGGGCTGGCGTTAGAGGGACTAAAAGCTGATGGTGCTGCAGGGTCCCGCTTGGGGGGGAGGGAGGAAGAAAGAAGAGTAACCTAAGCATTGGCAATTTGGGGGGCAGCAGGTGTGGGGAAGTCCAGAGCTGCAGGGGAGAGTGTTGCTGTACAACGCTTAGTACCTTTGGATAAGCGTTTAATCAAAAAACATGAATAAACTACCCAGCTGGTTGGAGAAGAAAGATGAGGGAGGGAATGAAAGGAAATGCCAGGGCTTTGAGGGAAAGAGGAAGGTATGCCAGATTAAGGGAAAAGGAAGGGGAAGATCTCAAAGCATGGAGAGAGAGGGAAATATGGAAGGAAAGGAGAGAAATGCCAGAGAATCAGGGAAGGGCAGATACCAGACTGTGGGGTGCAAAGGAAAGAAAGGAGAAAAGAGAGATGCCAGAGCATAGGGGATGGGTTGGTGACAGAGAGAAAATAATGGAGAGGTGGCAGAGCTGACATCAATCATGTACAAAGGAGAGAAGGGGCATAGGATAGATAGTTATGAAAGGAGCATAGAAAGAAGGAAGATGTTGTATGGAAGAGAGAGAAGGCAGACATTGGATGGAAAGGGCAGAGAGGGCAGTGACTGGAAGGGGGCGAGACAGAAGGTGAACAGTAGATGGAATGGGTAGAGAGAGGGACAGACACTGAATGGAAGTGTGGGGGAGAGGAGGGACAGCCACTGAATGGAAGTGTGAGGGAGAGGGGGAGCAGACACTGGAAGGAAGTAGGGAGGAGAAAGAAAAAAGGGCACATGCTGGATTGAGGGACAAGGATAGAGTTAGATACTGGAAGGGGTGAGGGAAAGAGGTGGCATGCTTTAGGTAGACAGTAAAAAAGGACATTGATGAGAGGGTAGTATGAACGTAATCTAGATAGATGCAGAAAATAAATTGAAAAGGAAAATGAGGGAAAAAAGGGAAAGGGATTGCAGAGGAGAGGTGTGGGTCAATGATTGGCTGAGTGGCAGACTTCAGAGGGTGGTGGTTAATAATACCCTCTCTAAAACATCGGAGGTGACCAGTGGAGTGCTGCAGGGCTCAGTCCTGGGTCCACTCCTTTTCAACATATTCATAGGGGATCTGACTCAAGGGCTTCAAGGTAAAATAACACTATTCGCCGATGACGCCAAACTATGTAATATAGTAAGTGAATGCAGTTTACAGAATTATATGGCGCAAGACCTGCTTACATTGGAAAATTGGTCTTCAACCTGGCAGCTAGGCTTCAATGCTAAGAAATGTAAGGTCATGCACCTCGGAAGCGGAAATCCATGCAGGATGTACTTCTTGAACGGAGAAACTTTAACTAGAACTTCAGCAGAACGAGATTTAGGAGTAATCATCAGTGCAGACATGAAAACTGCCAATCAAGTGGAGATGGTTTCATCTAAGGCAAGGCAGATATTGGGTTGTACCAATAGAATTTTCGTCAGCCGAAAGCCTGAAGTCATAATGCCGTTGTACAGGGCCATGGTGAGACCTCATCTGGAGTACTGTGTGCAATTCTGGAGGCCACATTACAGTAAAGATGTGCGCAGAATTGAATCGGTTCAGCGGACAGCCACCAGGATGATCTCGGGGCTCAAGGGTCTCTCGTACGAAGAGAGACTGAACAAATTGCAGCTCTACACTCTCGAGGAACGTAGGGAGAGGGGAGACATGATCGAAACATTTAAGTACCTCACGGGATGGGTCAAAGTGGAAGATGATATTTTCTTTCTCAAGGGACCCTCGGCCACAAGAGGGCAACTGCTCAAACTCAAGGACGGAAAATTTCATGGCAACACCAGAAAGTATTTCTTCACAGAGAGAGTGGTTGATCATTGGAACAAGCTTCCAGTGTAGGTGATCGAGGCAGACAGCGTGCCAGACTTTAAGAATAAATGGGATACCCATGTGGGATCCCTACGAGGGTCAAGATAAGGAAATTGGGTCATTAGGGCATAGACAGGGGGTGGGTAAGCAGAGTGGGCAGACTTGATGGGCTGTAGCCCTTTTCTGCCGTCATCTTCTATGTTTCTATGTTAGGAGAGGAGAGAGATGCCAGACCAATGGGGGTGAAAGGAGAGATGGAAGGGGGAGGCATACAGTTTCTGGAAGGGGCATAGAAGGAGAGAAGATGCCATATAGGGGAAGAGAGATGGCATCCAGTGGATGGAAGAAAGAGAGTTACAAGAAGATGAGGAAAGCAGAAGCCACAGAAGAAAAAGGTTGAAAAAAAATTTACATTTATTTATTGCTTTAGGAGACATGTGTCACTGTTTCTGTGGTGTTGCATTGTATGCAGAGTCCAGCTTCGTACTGGTTCAATTTAACCTTTGTCTATGCATTTCTATTTTATCCCCCCTTTTACAAAACTGTGGAGCATTTTTTAGCACCAGCTGTAGTGGTAGCAGCTCTGATGCTCAGAATTCTATGAGCCTCAGAGCTGTTACCACTGTGGCTAAAATCCACACTACAGTTTTGTAAAAGAGGGAGGGGTTAGTTTGTGATTACATATTCCATACTAGGCGAAGGTGTTTTCTGTGTTCTGTGTATTCGAAAAACATGTTTTTTTGTTAGGCTTGACTGCAGTATTGATCTGTACTAGTCTGGCTTGTTTATTTTTACAATGGGTGTATTGATGTTGTACTGCTCACTGCAGTATGTAAGATTCTGCCTTTTCCTAGGTACTCATGTGTGACGTGTGGATTGTTACTAAAAATCATGTTTTCTGTACAGATGGGGGGTGTCAAAAAATGATGGGGCCCGGGTGTCACATATGCTAGGTACACCACTGGCAAGAGTTGAATCTGGCACTCTGCATAGGCTCTAATTCTTCATGATTTAACACTGGTATATTAAACTCCGACTCCCCCTACCAATTCGGGGACACAAATCACTAAGGTCTGCCTGGCATTCGTTCTACTTCCCAGCTACTGGAGTGTCCATTGAAGCCCGCTCCAGCCTTGATCTTGATCTGGGTTTTGCCATTTGTTGGACCCAAACCATAGAAGTCTGCCTGGTATTGATCTTAATTCTCGATCTCTGAAGCTGCTGTCAAAGCTCACTCCAGTTATGAGGACATTTAAGTTTTGCATTAATTAGATCCCATCCTGTTTTTATATAGTGTTCCTTTGTGTTTATCCCATGCATTCTTGAATTCTATCACTGTTTTTGCCTTCACAACCTCCCAGAGGAAGGCATTCCAGGCAACCATCACCCTTTTAATGAAAAAAATTGATCCTAATTGGCCCACCCTGTAACCTTAATTCAAGACCTCTAGTTCTACCAGTTCTCCATCTCTGAAAAAGATGTTTGCATAGTAATACTTTTTAAATAGTTAAATGTCTGTATCATATTCTCCCTATCCCTCTAAGGCAGTGGTTCCCAAACCCTGTCTTGGGGGACCCCCAGCCAGTCGGGTTTTCAAAATATCCCTAATGAATATGCATGAGAGAGATTTGCATATAATGGAAGTGACAGGTATGTAAATCTCTCTCATGCATATTCATTAGGGATATCTTGAAAACCCGACTGGCTGGGGGTCCCCCAGGACAGGGTTTGGGAACCACTGCTCTAAGGTATACTGTACATATTGGAGTCTTCAAGTCTCTTTTCATATGCCTTTTAACACATTTTGTCACCTTCCTCTAAATTGCCTCATGTCTTTTGATGCCCTTAGAAAGATATGGCCTCCAAAAACTGAACGAGACGCTGTAATGGGACTTGAACCAACCAACTACAACTAAACGCCTCCAAGACGGAACTCCTTTGGATCCACAAAGAATGCTGTGACCATACTGCCCCTCGCTGCACTGGGACTCATCTACCATAATTGTGAAAGACCAAGCGTGCAGCCTAGGAATACTCCTTGACGGCAACCTGTCACTTTCTGACCATATCTCTCAGGTGGTATCTTCCTCATTTTACTACCTGTGACAACTCCAAAGATTAAGAAACTACTTTTCAGTGTCTGACTTTGCCCAACTACTCTATGCCTTAGTACTCTCCCACATGGATTACTGCAATGCGCTATTCAACGGTTTAATGGCGAAGAATGTAAGACGTCTCCAGAATATACAAAATGCAGCAATCAGACTTCTAAAAAACATCTATGCATGTTACTCTGTCTCCCAGGCTCTATCACCGGTTCATTGGCTGCTCGTAGCCAAACACTGTGTCTTCAAAGGCCTGATGCTAGAGTTCATATCCTTGCACAACATGGCGCCAAGCTATGTGATGGCTAAGCTTCCTCTGTACGTACTGAGCAGGGCCTTCCACTCCCAGAATGAAATACACCTCAAAACACCCCATGGCCATGCCCTACAACTGCAAACCGCCAAACAACATTCTTACTCCTACTTCATACCAAGCCTCTGGAATCAACTGCCCTCGCAGATCAGATCCCTTGAAGGACTTCTCAACTTTAGGAAAACAATAAAAACATACCTCTTCACCTAACTCCCCTGCCTATAACCAATGGATTACGAAGAAATATATATTGGTACAAGGTCCCAGTATGTGCTGTGTTAGGATAGAAACTTAAATGGTAAATTCTTCCAAAGTAACTATGGAAATTTAACCTGTAAATTGCACATTATGTATATTGGTATTGATCCCTAATGTGTGTCCAGTTAGAATAATAATGTGTATTGAAAAAATTTGCACTGTAGGATAACTATGACAAATTGCAACCTATAAACAGTATATTAAGAGTGTCACCCAGGTTTGGCTGGGTGGCAGATAACATTGGGCGAAGGACAGCCGGAGGGTGGGCAGCAAGGAAAGGAGCTGAGGTAGGAAGGTCTAGGATTGGTGGAGGGATAAAAAGAGGGAGAAGATGGGAGGAATGAGGTTAGCTGATTGGAGGGAAGAAAAAAGATTAGGGCAGGCTCAGAAAGGTTGGAAGGGGAGGGGGTTTGTTTGGAGAATTTGATGGGCAGAAGAAGGGAGTTTGAGAGAGTAGGGGAAGAAGAAGGTTGGGAGCAGGGAGCAGAGTTTCCCTCCCGCCTTCCCTGGTGCTGTTACTATTAGGTTTTGGGTGGGGTGGGTGGTCTGAGGTCGGTCGCAGTTTTAGGTGCTGGGTCCTAGATATGAACATTTTTTTTCGGAAGGGGTAAAGTGAAGACTTGATATGGGAGTAATTGATATATGGACTCGTGGGCGACACCGCCATGAGTTAAGGTGGTTTGACGGCACCGTAAGTCACAAAATGTTATAAAGTAATTTATTGTATACTGGAGCTAGTTTCATTGCCGAATGGCTCCAGTGAGTATCCAATAATTTACAAGTTTGTATTTGATATATGCTGAAATTTGTTATCAGCTATTGAAATTGGTTATGAAATTTAATGAATTAATATAAATAAAGCTGCAGCAAATGTTATGCCAACAATTCTAGGTATACTGGAGTTATTTGATGTGAAGTAGTAATTGAATGTATGGCTGATATCTGAGTCCCAATGTTATGTAATTGGTATTAGATCCCTTGTATGTATCAAGTTAGGATAATAACTGGTATTGTAAACTGTACTGTAATTATAGCAAATCATAACCTGTTAACTGTTTATTATGTATGTTTAACCTATAACCCGTTCTGAGCTCTTTGGGGACAACGGGATTGAAAACGAAATAAATAAAATCACTGAATTTTTTTCTGGTTTTAAGTTTCCAAGTTTATTTTTCATTTGATATACCATCTATCAATGATTATCTAGATGATTTACAAACAATAAAGAATAAAAATGTAATATATAAAATAAAATATACAAATACAGATAATTAAAATTTGCTATAGTAAGGGGGTTACTGGGCATGCAAAACTAACTGAACAGGAGGGAAAGAATATTAGGCAGTGAAAAATACATTGAGATTAAAAAAAAAAAAACAACTTGTAGGGGGAAAGGGTAGTACATGCTACCTGCTCTAACCATTAGGTTACTTCTCTTCAACCGACATATGTGGTATTGTGTCAGGAGTGAAATTAGGCAGGTTAAAAACATTTTATAACCCCTATCTTTCATCTGTGTTTCAATATTTCATTTCAATGAAGAAAATCTGTCTCGGAATCCGAACACCCCAGAACTCGAACAACTTGGAATCTGAACTTTTTTAAAAATGAAATTTTGCCCCGGAATCCGAATGTACGGGAACTGCAAGCGTTGTTCAGCCCAAAGCTTCCCCTCTGACACAGCTTCCTGTTTCCGCCTGGGAAGGAAGCTTTGTGCTGAGCACTGCTTGCAGTTGCTGTTGCCGATCTTGCTGTCTATGCCGGTGGGGGGCCCGATCTCGCTGTTTCTGTCACGTGGGCCCGATCTTGCTGTCTCTGCCAGGGGGACCCGATCCTGCTGCCTCTGTTAAATTTATTGGAAAATCTGAGTTTGTGGGACCAAGAATTAATCCAGTTTCTATTATTTTCAGTGGGAAAAATTGTCTTGGAATTCAAACGTTTTGGAACTCAAATGGGGTTCTGGAATGGATTAAGTTCAGATTCCAAGGTACCACTGTAATGTAACTTTCAGCTGATATGTTTGTTGTTCTTAGATCAATGAATGGGGGAGTAGCCTAATGATTACAACAGCAGGTTGTGAACAAAAGCAACCAGGCTTTGAATCCCACTGAAACTCCATGTACATAAGAACATAAGAACATAAGAACTGCCATCTCCGGATCAGACCCATGGTCCATCGAGTCCGGCGATCCGCACACGCGGAGGCCCAGTCAGGTATACACCTGATGTAGTTTTAGTCACCCATATCCCTCTATGCCTCTCATAAGGAGATGTGCATCTAATTTGCCTTTGAATCCCAGCACAGTGGATTCTTTAATAACCTCCTTTGGGAGAGCATTCCAGGCGTCTACCACTCGCTGCGTAAAACAGAACTTCCTGACATTTGTCCTGGACTTGTCCCCCCTTAGCTTCAAACCATGTCCTCTTGTCCGTGTCGCGTTGGACAATGTAAATAATTTATTTTCCTGCTCTATTTTATCGATGCCTTTCAGCATTTTGAACGTCTCGATCATGTCCCCTCGCAGCCTTCTCTTCTCAAGGGAGAACAGTCCCAGTTTCTTGAGTCGTTCCTCATATTCCAAGTTCTCCATACCTCTTATTAACTTCGTTGCTCGTCTCTGCACCCTCTCCAACAGTTTTATATCCTTCTTTAGGTTGGGAGACCAATGTTGGACACAGTATTCCAAGTGTGGTCTGACCATTGCTCTATAAAGCGGTATTATGACTTTCTCTGATCTACTCGTGATTCCTTTCTTTATCATGCCTAACATTCTGTTTGCTTTCTTTGCCGCTGCCGCGCATTGTGCCGACGGCTTCAGAGTCCTATCTATCAGTACACCCAGGTCCTTTTCTTGTTCGCTCTTACCCAGAGTTGCGCCTGACATTCTATACTCGTATTCCTTATTCTTACTACCTAAATGCATTACTTTGCATTTCTCCACGTTGAACTTCATCTGCCATTGATCTGCCCATTTCTCTAACTGATACAAGTTGCTCTGGAGTTCCTCGCTATCCTCCTGCGATCTGATTGCCCGGCATAGCTTTGTGTCGTCTGCAAACTTAATGATCTCACTGGATATTCCGTCTTCCAGGTCATTGATATAAATATTAAATAGGATCGGCCCAAGTACTGAGCCCTGGGGCACACCACTAGTCACTTTCTCCCAGTCTGAGAACTTTCCATTTATGCCCACTCTCTGCTACAAACAGAGGACACTGTTTCCTAAGCATCTTTTTCATAGACATAAAATTGTAGAAAACCTTTGGTATAAACAGGCCCCTTAGATAGTAAGCCCTCTGGGAATAGAGAAATGCCTACCATAATTCATGCTGAGCTACAAACGGAAAGGTGTGAACTAGCATGTGACTCTTTCTGGGAATACATGACTAAAGTCCCTTGACTTTAGTCATGGTGTCCCAGAGATGGTCTCAAATACTAAAAATAAAAATGGTGATTCCATTTTGAATTGTCCTTTGATGAGAATCTTATTACATTACATTACATTAGGGATTTCTATTCCACCATTACCTTGCGGTTCAAGGCGGATTATAAAAGAATTAAAGAGGATGTTTTACAAAAAGATTTCTGGTCCTTTTTGGGGAAAAAAGAGTAGAGCAGGTTGATTTGGGGGTTCAGGGGATTAAAGGGATGAAAGAAGGAAGCTTGAGAGGTTAGGACTTTTTCAGGGATTTTTTGAAAAATATAGTCTTTATTTCTTTTCTGAAAATTTTGTAATCTGGGGTCGTTATCAGAAGGTTGGTGATTTGGTTGTCTATTTTTGCTGCTTGAGTGGCTAGGAGGACATCATATAGTTTTTTTTTTCGTTTAACTTCTTTGATTGGCAGGTGTGTGAATGGGGTGTGAGTTTTCCTATGTCTGGTTGAAGTGGTTTGGATGAGGCGGCTGTTCAAGTATTCCCATTGTGAATCTCTGCCTATGGTTTTGGTACAAATGATAATTCTATAGAAAAAAAAAAGTTTGCAAGAGGTAAAGTTTATAATTTGTTGCATCAAAAATTATACAACCCCCCCCCCCCCCCCATATTAGTTCTTTTGCCACTTTCCTTCCACTTTGTTTTCCTATTTATCACCCTTTCCCCCATTCCTTCAAACAACTTGGAAACATTCTGGCTTTATTTTAAAATGCAAAACCTACCACCTTGGATATTTACCAAGAATGTGTCCTTTCCAAAAACGGAAAGCATCTGTAGTATGATCCAGTGAAAGCAAAGAGCCCTGCTGCTACCAGGAGCATAAGATATTTTCCCCAAGCCTTGCAAAGTCATTAAAACTTTGGAAAAACAATAAGCTCTCAACGGTACACATGGTGGATACTGCAAATGTAATTAGTGGGTTTATTGTTTTATTTGCTGGAAGATAAAAGCATCATTATTTGTACATCACCATAATTAGTATCCAGCAGTCATCAAAGAAAGAGGTTTGCAACCAGAATATTTGGGTAGCACTGCTGTGCTTGAAAGTGGAAGACTGCATAAGATATAGTCGGTACATTGTGCACAAATACTGTGCAAGCTTCTATTCTTATGGTTTGGGCAATTAGTTCACTTCAGCAAAAACAGAATTTTAGATCCTAGGCACAAACCATGACATCAACACATCATTGTTGCACTTTTAGATTTTTAATTTATAGGTTGAATAAAAAAGGGCAAGTGTCACAAAGATCTAGGTATAATATACATATTTGGTAATCTCTTGAGCAAGGAAGGAGCTGCTTTTAATCAGGCAGAGGCGGTTGCTGATTAGAAAATGCTAGGTTTCAGTATTCAGGGGCTACAAACATAGGGCAGGATATTTAAAGGAACTGAATGTGGCATAGTGGTTAGTGCTACAGCCTCAGCATCCTGAGGTTATAGGTTCAAATCCTGCGCTGCTCCCTGTGACTTTGGGCGAGTCACTTATTCCTCCACTGCCTCAGGCACATTAGATAAATTGTGAGTTCACTGGGATAGATAAGGAAAATGCTTGAAGTACCTGTATGTATGTCATTTTGAGTGTGGTTGTATAACTACAAATAGGTGGTATATAAGTCTAAATCCCTTTCCCTAACCATTTAAGTGCCAGAACTTCCAGTCTGGAGCTCATGGAGGATGTTCATCTATGAGCAGTGATCCAGGTATTCCATCCCCAGTACTCCTAACAAGGGCTTGTGTGAGGTGAGTGGTACCCCCAAGAACAATTATCAATAAATTTTCAGTGCAAAATCTGGCACTCAGGGCTAGATGAGTGAAAGTGAGCGTGCCCTAAGTCCGTTTCAGAAGAGGAAGAAGCAGATGTTTAGACTGAGCAGGAAATGAATGCAAACATGGTATTTTGAGAGATAAAAGATGCAAATAATTAAATATTATAAACTGAGGTTACTAACTGAGCCGTGAGAGCTAGGAAACAGTTTTTTGAGGCAAGCCCCTGGTTCTGGGAAGGACTTGAATGACATTGGAATTAATGGGATATAAGTGGGGAGGACTGATTGAGTTCTTGGGAGGGAAGGGCTTGTGGGAATGGAAGAGGGTCTTATTATATACTGTGTGATGGAGATGAAGGGGACAGGGGGATAGAATGAGTTCCTGATGTATAGTGAGGCAGTGGACATTGGGGGACATCATGAATAAGGGAAATTTTGGTGAAAAATGAGGTGGGTGACCTGGGGAAGGTAGTGGGAAAGAAGACAACCAACTCAGATATGAATACGTTTCATGATATGAATTTTATGCGTAGAATTGAAGGGGAAGGGATCAACTACAGATTTTAAAGTATTATGACCTTTAAGATAGTAATATCAGATATGGATGGTCTCAACAGCCCCTAAAAAGGGAACAGGTGATGAAATATTTAAGACTTAATAGAGCTCATATTGTGCTGCTGCAGAACAGCAAAATGCCTTCATCAGGACATAAGAAGCTACAGAAGTGTAAAGAAGTGTTATATTCAGCTTATTCCTCAAACTAAACGATCTCCTGGTCTGGACAGAGAGTCTTTGTGAGATTGATCCCTCTCCTGATACACCTTGTGCGAAACAAGGCCGTGCATGGACTTTTGTTAAGAAGAGTCAGTTATTTACTACCAGATATTCATTTTGGACGTTATAGGACCACACTTTTGAATTACAATCATCGTGAATGGAAAGCAGAGCCATGGAAGGTTGACTGCAAGTGAATTTAACAATGTGGTTAAGATAAGTGTTTGGGATCCATTTGCCAATTTTTGTCAATCTTTGCTTTTTATTTCTCACAAGGTTTTGAATAACTGTCCATCTCAAGCAATTTATAAATTCTGAGCATTTTTTGCCTGGATTTTGCCAAGGGTTTTTCTCCCCATACTTTGTGTGGGGTTTTTTCCCTTTTGGTATGGTGCCTGGAGCAGGCCTATGATCGAATGGAGTTCCCCTTATAGGAGCTGTTGCCCCTGGTGATATCAATTTGTCTTATAGATTTTGAGGCCATTTACTTAAATATTATATTAGCAGGACATCCTGGCAGCCAAAAAGTATATGTAGGTGATTTCCCCTTTGAGATGCAGGTGTGATCCTCTTTGACTGAGTCAATGAGGAAGAATAGCAACATATAAAATAATGATCTTCCTTAAAATCAATGTTTTTTTTATCCAACTAGCAGTCTAGCAGTTGTCTAGCAGTTTTTGCTGGTTTTGAAAATGGTCATTCTCTGCCTCTGACTTAGTTTTTTTTGAAGCACATTTCGATCACTCAAGAGACAATATGAGGTATCAGGCAAATCCATTTGAGCTTCATTAGCCATCACAAATTGTTCTGCCCGGGGGAATCTATATAATAAAACCGTAGGCGGCGCATGCGCAGTCTTATCAGCGTGCTTCCATGATCCGTATGTCCGTGGCCGCCAAGACTGCAGCATGCCCCGCGCTTACTTCGGCCCCACGCGCAGCTCAGTTCGGCACGGCGGTTTCCCCAGATAGGGGAAGCCGAAAAACTCAATCCCGCCTCATGGTCCTGCCGCCGCTCACGAATTCCCCCCCCCCAATCCTCCTGCAACAGCCGCTACCGCTCCTGTTCAAAGCGGCTTGCTGAGGTTCGCGGCCGCTGTAACGAACCTCGCAGGCCGCTCTCCACATGGTAGCACGTTCCCTCTGACGCAATCGCGTCAGAGGGAACATGCTACCGAGTTGGAGAGCGGCCTGCGAGGTTCGTTACAGCGGCCGCGAACCTCAGCAGGCCGTTTTGAACAGGAGCGGTTGCGGGAGGAGGAGGGGGGGGGAGTTTTAACAGGAGGAGTCGCCGAAAAAAACCTTCAGCCGCAGCAGGCCAGCACACGGGAAGGGAAGGGGGAGGGGCCGAACGGAGCAGGGCAGCTCAAGGTAAGAAGGGAATGGGGGGTGGGGGAAAATGTTTCTACTACTCAGCAGGGACCTGGAGGGGAAGGGAAAACCGCTGCTGCTTCTGCAAAGGAAAGTGGTGGTAGGGGAGAGAAGGGAATGGGGGGTGGGTGGGGGAAAATGCTGCTACTACTTCACAGGGATCTGGAGGGGAAGGGAAATATCACAGCTGCTTCTGCAAAATAAAGTGGGGGGGGGGGAGAGAAGGGAATGGGGGTGGGGGAAAATGCTGCTACTGCTTCAGCAAGGTCCTGGAGGGAAAGAGAAATACCGCTGCTGCTTCTGCAAAGGAAAGTGGGGGGGGGGAGAGAAGGTAATGGGGGGGTGGGTGGGGGGAAATGCTGCTACTACTTCACAGGGATCTGGAGGGGAAGGGAAATAGCACTGCTGCTTCTGCAAAGGAAAGTGGGGGGGGGAGAGAAGGGAATGGGGGGTGGGTGGGGGGGAAATGCTGCTACTATTTCTCAGAGATCTGGAGGGGAAGGGAAATATCACAGCTGCTTCTGCAAAATAAAGTGGGGGGGAGAGAAGGGAATGGGGGGTGGGGGAAAATGCTGCTACTGCTTCAGCAAGGACCTGGAGGGAAAGAGAAATACCGCTGCTGCTTCTGCAAAGGAAAGTGGGGGGGGGGGAGAGAAGGGAATGGGGGGGGGTGGGGGGAAATGCTGCTACTACTTCACAGGGATCTGGAGGGGAAGGGAAATAGCACTGCTGCTTCTGCAAAGGAAAGTGGGGGGGGGGGGAGACACAGAAAGAAATACAGACAGACAAAGGAGGCTAGGGAGAGAGACAGACAGAAATAAAGACAGACAGGGGACCAGAGAGACACAGAAATAAAGACAGACAGGCAAAGGGTGCCAGGGAGAGAGAGAAAAAAATTGCAGGAGGGAGAAAGACAGAAAGAAAGGAAGAAAGAAACAGGAGCAGGGAGAGAGACATAAAGAAAGAAAGACAGACAGCCATATATTCTAGCACCCGTTAATGTAACGGGCTTAAACACTAGTACTGTTATAAAGCATTTGATTCTATCACAGTTCCCTGTTACTGAAGTCTCTAAAGTTTTCTTTCTTATAGGCTTCACTTTCAGTTTCTCTAGTGGTGTTTTGTTTTTCATTATCATATTTTTTATTTTTATTATTATTTTTTCCTCTTTCTTCAATATATGAGCAGAGGTGTCCTCCTGTCCTCATATTTTTGCCTATTTTTTGAGCTTCGAATATTCAAGTGCCATGCTTGAATATAAACCGGGATTTTCTTTGCAAGTACAGTACCTTTCCCTCTTCATTCTTTCTCCTCAGGTCCTGGCATCTCTTCTTCTCCCCTTCCCATCCTTGAAGCTGTTCCTCCCCCACCCCTTCATCTTGGCAGCAGTTCTGGCATCTCTTCCTCTCCCTCTACCATCCATCCTGGCTTCTCTTCCTGGCAGCTGTTTTGACATGTCTTCCTCTTCCCCATCCAGCTTAGCATCTTTCTCTCTCTTAGTATTCAGTCCCCTCCCATTCTTTCAATCCATGTGCAGCATTTTTCTCCTCTACCTTTACTTCCAGTCCATTCATGTGCAGTTTCTTCCCTCTTCCCCCGTCCCTTTTGTGGGTCTGCAACTTTTCTTATCTCCCTTTATCTCCCCCCCCTTCCCTCTTTCGGAGTCTGGTGTGGTTGCCTCCCTGCCTCCCTGTGCCCCCCTTTTCCATGCCCTGCAAACCTTTGGTGTTTACTGGCACTGCAGGCAAAGATTACGGCAAGCTCCTTTTACTTGATTTTAGGCTTTCCCTCAGCCGCATTCTGCCTACCCAGGAACAGGAAGTTGTGACAGAGGGAAGGACTTCAAAGCTGTTTTAATTGCTGCCTGCAGTGCTAGTAAACACCACAGGTTTCTAGAGAGCTTGTTGTGGGGGAGACAGAAGTTAGGTAGAAAGGCAACACCGGACCTGTGAGAGAAAAGGTACTAATGATGCTGAACTGGTGGGCGATGTCGGTGTTGCAAAGTACCAGGTTATCAGGGATCAGGGAGAGAGTCAATGCATGAGATTAGGTCTTTTAAGCATGGGAGCTAGAAAAGGGACCCCTTAAGAGTGCAACTCGGTATGTCTGGGTCCAGCATCTTTCCCTGTTCCTTCTCCCCCATAATGCCAGCATCTCTTCTTCCTTATAAAATTATCTTCACATTTGTAGATATCCTAAGATAAGCAGGGCCAGCATTAAGGGGGAGCAAACAGGGCCCCATGGCTCGGGAGGGCCCCCTGTCAACCGGCATCTATTCCCCCTTTTATCTGCACTGGTCTGACGCTGTCCTTACCTTCCATTGCTGACAAATCCATTTTTGCTGCAGGAGGACTCCAGTCAGGGCAGCCAATCTGAACAGCTGCCTACGACTCTATTCCCTGCTTTCCTTTGCCCTGGTCCTCTCAGGCAGAAACCGGAAGTTGCGTCATTGGAGATGGACCACGGCAGAAGGAAAGCAGGGAGGGGAGCTGTAAGCAGCATTTCAGATTGGCTGCAGTGGCTGAAAGTCCCCTGCAGCAAAAATGGATTTTTCAGCGATGGAAGGTAAGAGCAACATCAGAACGGCGTGGATAGAAGGAGGAAAAAATACGGGTGAGGAAATCCCTGTTACTAACTGTAATTCTTTTAAAGTAGAAAGGGGGACTGGGGGAGGGAGTTAAAAGAAGTGCAAGACTGAGTGTGGGAGTAGGTAAAGGGGAAAAGCTTATGGGACTGGAAACAGATGAGGAGGAGGGAGGAAGGAATGAAGGAAGGAGGGAGGGAGGGGAGAGAGTGAGAGAGAGAAAGAGATGGTGGGCAGTGATCTGAAAGGAGAGAAGAGAAGTTGGAAGTGGGGTGGGGTGGAGTGAAGGAAGGGGAAAGATTCTTGAAGAGAGGACTGTTGGGGAGAGAAAGGGAGAGATTTTGAATCTGGGAAGAGAGGGAAAGATAGGGGGAGGCTAATTGGGAAGAGAAAGGGAGAGTTGGTGGACCTGGGGATGGAAAGAAGGGAGAGAGGGAGAAATGTTAGGTCTGGGGATGGAAGGGAGAGACAGATGCAACATCTCTCTTTCCCTCCAACCCATTGTTCAGCATTAAGGGGGAAGGGAAGAACACAACAATAGAAAAGAGAGGGCGTAAAATGTTGGACCATGGGGAAAGAGGAAGAGAGTTGAACCCTTGGGAAAGGGAAAAAAAATCAATATGTTGGAGACAGGCATAGTGAGGGAAATGGAGCAAGAGAGGAGAAAAAATGAACAGACACTGGAAAGAGAATTAGTAAAAGATAGACAAAAAGCAGAAAGAGAAACTGGGACCAAGATGATGGAAAAATAAAGTGTCCAGATACCAAGGTAGAAAAAAGTATTTTATTTTGAATGTATTAACTGGAATATGTTATCTTTGGGATAGCCCTTGAAAGCTCTTTTGAGCAGGGACTGTTTTCTTACTCTTTGTGACTCTATGCAGCGCTGCATGTGCCTGGTAGTGTTATAGAAATAATTAATAGTAGTAGTTGTAACTATACCTAGGAACAAATACTGGGGGGGGGGGGGGAATTGTAGAGGGTGGGGGTTGTGTAGCATATAAATATCAAATTTATACAATACATGCATTTGATAATTCTGGACTAATGATGGAGCCATGTTAAAAAAGATTATTGCATATAACTTGAGCCTTTTAGTTTAAGTCCATTCATCTGAGAAAATTTGGAATTTGTTATATTTGTATTTTTTAAAGGCAACATACTGTAGCTGCCTATAGACACTATTTTAGAAACATCTGCTTGTAAATATCATGAGCATATTGTATACACATGTCAATACAAATTTCAGAAATCCACTCTGTACACGTGACATTCCACAGTATTGCAGAGATTTCAATGCAAGTGGGAGTTTTTTATGCCTATGATATGACTGAAAGCAGCTGGATGTTTTGTTGAATAGTGTTGCTACTTTAGTTTGAGGCTTTTTTCTCCCCCTGTGGTGTGCGTAAAACAAGGCTTTAATGTAATGCCTTTCAGTGACCACTATATAACAACATTTTTTTGAACGATTTATCATTTCAAAGTGTCACGGTTTTCAAGAGAATGCATGTGTAAAGGGAAAAATTTCCAGATCAGACTTTATAGCAACTCAAATACACACAGGTTTTTCTAAAAATGTGATAATGTTGTCCAAGGCTTTACATGAGACATCAAGGGAATCATTCTTAATCCCTCGTTGCTTATTTCTTTGTCTAGTCAGTATGAGCAGGGATTACAAACCAATGGATTATTGAGCTTTGGAACAATAACAAAAATTGACCATTGAAGCAGACATTTCCGAAACACGGCCTCTGTGTGGTCTTTTGATAAAGGTTTTTCCAACACCCCAATCCTTGAGGTCCATCACACTTCCTTCTTGTCACGCTATTTGGCCGAGATTCTATAAACGGCGACTGACGTTAGGTGCCTAGATCAATGCACCTAGCCAATTTAGGTGCCTAACTTAATTTTTTTATTGGTTTAATGAAAGTGATTATTGAAAGCATCACTAAAAAACAATTAAAAATCCTTTAAAATAATTAATTAGTTGGTAGACACCTAACTTGGTAGGTGCCTACTATTTTGAGGTAGGTGTCTACACCAAGGCACCTATCAGAAAGTAGGATTGGTTAGAGGCAGATTTTAGGTGTGGTTTGACTTAGGTGCCCTCATTTAGGCCAAGAAAGCCCTGGCCTAAATGTCAGTGTGCCTAAGGATTGAATGCCTACAAGAGTCTATGACAACTTAGGCATTACTAGAAGTGATTCTATAAACGGCACCTAGCAGATGATTTGACAATTGCACCTAACAACACCTATAAGTTAAGCACTCATATACTGGTGCGGAAAGGAACTATCCTGATGGGATGAGTCGACACTCTGCTTCTGAGGTAAGGACCCACATTGCAAACAGTTCTATAGGAGCCACATAGACTCAGGTAGGAAACGCCTCACAGGGACTTAGCAAACACAAGGTGTGGAGGGCCATGTATGTTAATGCACACAGTTTAGGCAATAAAATTCTAGAACCCCTCATTACGGTACTACCTAAACCTGGCAAGGATCACACTTTGGTTGAATTGTATCGCCCTATTTCTCTCATTAATGTAGACTTGAAAATTCTAGCCAAATTGTTGGCTGATCGATTAACTCCCTATTTGCCAGTTCTAGTGAAGGATGATCAAGTTGGTTTTGTACAGGGCAGGCAGGTGGGACATAATGTTCATAAATTGTTGTTAGCTATGGCATTTGTGCTCCCTGTCGGCTTCCTTCTCTGGTCATTAGTTTCGACTCGGAGAAGGCTTTCGATAGAGTTGAGTGGGCGTTTCTATTTCCTTTGCTGACTCACTATGGGCTCTCTGGCTTCTTTCTGCAGGCTATTCAAACATTATACTCCGACCCGACGGCAGCGGTTTTAGTCAATGGTTGGCCTTCTGAAGTGTTTCGGTTGGGACGGGGGACCAGGCAGGGTTGCCCGCTCTCTCCGCTTTTATATATTTTGTTCTTAGAACCCTTTCTGATTCGGTTCCGACAACATTCGGCTTTGATGGGAGTAGAACTGGGGGACTTATCGATACGCTGTATGGCCTTTGCGGATGACATTATGGTGGTGCTTACTAGTCCGGCGAGGGCCTTGACTCCTTTGTTAGATCTGTTTGGTAGCTTTGGTGAGCTCTCTGGTTTGAAGCTTAATGTTTCTAAATCTGAAGCTATGGCGCTCCATCTCGATGTGGCTACTGTGTGGCCTACTTTTCCATTGAAGGAGACGCCCTTGCAGGTTAGGTACTTGGGAGTCAATGTCCCTTTGGTTTTGGGTCGGCTCTATGAGATTAATGTCGGGCCCTTACTTAAGAAAACTATTGAATTCCTCCGTCTCTGGGGAGCTCTCCCTATTTCCTTATTAGGCCGTATTTATCTTTATAATATGATGCTGATGCCCCGGTGGTTGCATCTTTTACAAACCCTACCTCTTTGGTTGAAACGACGTGATTTGGATTCCTTGTATAAGGAGCTCCGTGTGTTTTTGTGGGGTGGGCGTCGGCCTCGTATTCCTCTTCATGTGCTGATGTTACCTGTCTCCAGGGGTGGCTTTGGTCTGCTCGATCTCCAAATTTATAACTTAGCCTATGGATTGCGGGTTCTCCGAGATTGGTGTTTGGAGAGTTCTGTTGCTCTGAATTACCCTTTGGAGCGGGATTTGTTGGGTTCTGTGGAGGGGTTGTATGTTCTTCATGCCCCCTCAGCGCGCCTGCCTTGGGATCTTAGGACACACATTATCTGGGCTTATATGAGGTGGGACTGGAAACTATTGTGTAGGAAGCTCTCCGTTAATTTTAGTGTGACTCCTTTTCTTCCCCTGGTGGAGAATTTGGATTTTTTGCCGGGGCGGGAGACTCGTACCTTTCGGGTCTGGCATGCCCGGGGTATCAAACGGGTGGGGGATCTTTTACATGAGGAGGGGCGACCACTTACCCCAATGGAACTCATGTCTTTGTATCACCTTGATTCGGTTGATATGTTTGGATACTCCCAGGTTCACCACTATATTTCTAGTCTTCCTGCGTCGGCGATCCAAGCGGATATTTTGGGCCGCTTGGGCTTATGCTTGGCATTGTGGGATCCCGTGGCTCCTCGGTTGAGTTACTACACTTCTGCTCTTCTTTCTCTCTGCCCGGATGGTCCGGTGTGTCGTCTGGAGCAGGTGTGGAGTCGTGATTTGCAACTGGACTTTGCGCCGTAGCTGCTTTCCTCTAGCTTTGCCTGTGTAGAGACGGTTTCTTGGAGTATGATCCACAGAGAACAGGAGTATAAGTTTCTACACCGCGCATTCATTTCCCCATTGCGAGCGCATCGCGCGGGGTTTGCTGAGCGGGATGCTTGTCCCAAATGTAATGGTGCGGGAGCCACGTTGGGGCATATGTTTTGAGCCTGCCCCCGCATTCAATTGTTTTGGTCCCGAGTATGGACTTTCTTGCGTTCTTTTTTGCCGTCTCTACCGGCATGTTCTCCGCTCTCTTCTCTTTTTTATGCGACTGACGGCTTGGGAGCTCTGCCGGTGGGTGGAGCTCTGCCGGTGGGTTAGTGCAGAAGGCCTTCTTAATGGCTAAGAGGGCGATTTTGGTGTGTTGGCGGGCACCTGCTATTCCCTCCGTGGCACAATGACAACGGTTCTTGTTTGAGATGGCCCTCTTGGAACGTAGAGCAGTATCGGGCCAGCTGCCACGTAGCTGGGACCGTTTCCAGGAGATCTGGGAGGTGTATTGGATGGCCTTACCTCATCGGTCCCGCAGTTTTCTGCTTAACTCATGAGGTGGGGGGGACAGCTTCTTCTCTTCCTTCCTTACTTACCCACTTGCTTCTTTCCCTTTTTGTTTCTGTTTCTCCTCTTTTCCGTTTCTTTTCCTCTATGTCTGTTTTCTCCTTCTGTTTCTTTTCTACTTTTGGCTTCTTTTCCTTGTTTTCCTCTCTGGTGGGCTGGTTGTGTGCTCACTTGCTCTTAGGTTCTGTACATTTTGTAGTTGCTCTTTGTCTTCTTTTCTTTGTGTTTTTCTTGCCTATTCTTTTGCTGCTCTCCACTCTGGGGTGGGGGGGGGGGTTTGGTGGGTTTTTGTGGGAAAAAAAATATGTATGAGGAGATGGATTTCCTTAGCCTGGGACATGTTTTTCCTATTTTGCTGATTCCTTTGTTCTTTTTGATTGTCCCTGTACTGTGGCTTTTGTACTCTGTCTTTGATTGATACGATTATCTGCACTTTGTGTACTGTTTTTACATTTTGCTCAATAAAGAGATTTCAAAAAAAAAATTCTAGAACTGGAAACTGAAATAAGGGATGCCAACCTAGACGTGGTGGCGATATCCGAAACTTGGTTCACGGGCTCACATGGGTGGGATATGGCTATACCGGGGTACAATTTACTTCGTCAGGACAGAGAGGGCAGGTTAGGTGGAGGGGTAGCACTATACATTAAAGAGGACATCAAAACTACCAGGATCACAGATGTCAAGTACACCGGGGAGTCCCTCTGGGTAAACCTGGCAAGAGGCAGCAAAAAATGCCTGTATCTTGGTGTGGTATACAGACCCCCAAGACAACTGGAAGACATGGACGCAGAATTAATTGAAGACATAGAGAATATCACCCTACGGGGCTACACTGTACTGCTAGGGGACTTTAACATGCCTGATGCAGACTGGAACACATTTTCTGCGCAACCAGCAGCAGCAGGAGGCTAGTAACCTCCATAAAGGGAGCACATTTCAATCAAATGGTAACGGAGCCCACTAGGGCCCAGTTGATCCTCGACCTGTTACTCACCAACTGGGAAAGCGTCTCAGAGGTCTCGGTAGGAGATACGCTAGCCTCCAGTGACCATAACATGGTATGGTTCAACCTTATGAAAGGCTTCCCCAAATCAATCACAAAAACAAAGGTACTCAATTTCTGGGGCACCGACTTTGCACGCATGGGAGATTTCATCCATCAGACGCTACAGGACCAAGCAGAGACTGGTAATTGGAAGCTATGTGGTCGTCCCTGAAATCATCCATACACAAAGCAACTAGTCGCTGCATACAATCAGTAGATAAACGGCAAAGAAACAATAAACCCCAATGGTTCACTAAGGAGATCTCGCACCTCGTTAAGGAGAAGAAAAAAGCATTTATTTCCTACAAGCGTACGCAGAAAAGAGAAGCTAAAGTAGAATATAGGGCCAGGTCTGCAGCGGTCAAGATGGCAGTTAGGGAGGCCAAACTACGAGTGGAAGAAACTCTAGCAAAAAACATTAAAAAAGGGGACAAAGAGGATTCACTCGAGATCCAAGATGGCCGAAAGCTAGGAGGTCTAAGTTTCATTCTCCCTGGCTCCCTTTGGAATTACTTGCCTGCAAGAATATTACCTGGTTTCAAAATGCTGAAGAGGAGAGGACGAAGCGCTGGTATAGCCTCACAGCGCTCTAGGACGGCCGTCTTCGGCAATATTGAAGAGCTGATGAGGAGAATGCAGGAAACGCCGACACCAACGGGGAGTTCCCTGCAGGAGACGCGCAGTGGTGGCGAATCTGTGCCGTTCTCCATAGGGCTGGAAACATCGTTAAGCCCCGATGTGAGAGCACCTCCCCCACGCCCTCAGTCCACCAGTTCCCCGCGAGCGCAGGTATGCCCGGATGTTGGAGTTTACCTCCACTCGGAGGCTAAGGAGATCGAAGGGGGAACTGTGTTGCCGGGGTCCTTGTTGCTACAGGGAAGCCCGAATGCTGAGACTGAGGAGGAAGCGAAGGGAGAAGTAGGAGCCCAAAAGGATGTTCGAAGAGCTGGATTGCCAGTGGGTGAGCTAAGTAAATTTAATTTACACCCATTTCAGATAGAGAAGCCCCACTTCAGATAGAGGCAGCATTAGACTCCCTGTGGGATCTTGTGGCTAATTTGGCAAAGTCCATAAACCCACAATTACAACAACTTGAAAATAAATTCAATCATCATGAGACTGAGATTAAAAACTTGAAGATTGGAATTGAGGACTCTAAGACCTCAATACAAAATGTTTACCAAGAATTAAAGGTGTCTAAACAAATTACTGAGACATTAATTAAAGATAATACTAACTTAAGAAGGAAGATGGAGGCAATGGAAATTTTTCCCGGAATAACAACCTTAGACTGATTAACTTTCCCAGGGTGCCTATGATAGCCCCTAGAGAAATGATAAAACGCTATTTGATGGAAATATTGGAACTTACTGAAGAAACATTACCTCCATTCACACAGGTTTATTACCTTCCAAATAAGACACAGGATTAACAACAGAATTTGGGACATGACTCAATGAATATATCTAATATTTTGGAAACATCTGATAAAGAACTAGCGGTTCCAGCAACTTTACTTTTAACAGTAGCTCTCGCACCAGATAAAAACTGGTTGCTGAGACTTTTCTTTAAAAATAAAGAAGAATTCTTAGGTTGTAAAATACAGATGTTTCCAGATTTGGCTAAGGAGACTCAGCGAAGGAGACGTGAATTCTTACTAAGGAAACCTGGTGTTATAGCTCTAGGGGCTACATTTTACTTGCAACATCCATGTAAATGTGTAATTAATTATCGTTCACATAAATTTGTTTTCTTTGAGCCATCTCAACTGACAACCTTTCTCTCAACTTCGTGTTTGGAGAAAGATGGAACATGAGTGCTAAGTTTAAGAAAGCGTGTACTGACCTTAGTCAACTAGTATATTTTTGTAATTTAAATTTTCTTTACATTTTCGCCTATCATCCAACTTGGATCTTATTTGAGGACTTGAGTTGAAATTTAAGCTTCTAATTGATGTTTGATGTTTTACAATGTTTTCTTGCTGAATTTATTTTCTTGCTGAATTTCCTTTCTGTACAAGTTATACTTGATTATATTGAAAAATTCAATTAAAAAAAAAAAAAAGAAAGGGGACAAATCCTTCTTCAGGTATATTAGTGATAGGAAAAGGAACACGGAAGGGATAGTATGCCTTAGACAACCGGACGGAAACTATGCGGTAGCGGATTCCGAAAAAGCCGAAAAACTACTAAATGAATACTTCTGCTCATTCTTCATCTGCGAGGCACCAGGACACGGACCACAGTTAAAGGCAAAACAAAACGCGGAAGACCCTTTTCTGAATTTTGAGTTCACACCAGGAGACATCTACAGTGAACTGATAAGGCTCAAGGTGAACAAGGCCATGGGACCGGACAATTTACACCCAAGGGTACTCAGAGAATTGAGAGATGTTCTGGCGGAACCATTGGCCGTGCTCTTCAATCTCTCACTAAGTACAGGGAAAGTTCCTTTGGACTGGAAAACAGCTAACGTCGTTCCTCTGCATAAAAAGGGTTGCAAGGCAGAGGCTGTGAACTATAGACCGGTGAGTCTCACTTCAATAGTGTGTAAACTCATGGAAACACTAATTAAGCATAAATTATATACGATCTTGAATGAGGGGAGTCTCCAGGATCCCAGTCAACATGGATTCACCAAGGGTAGGTCCTGCCAATCCAATCTTATCAGCTTCTTTGACTGGGTAACAAGAAGGCTGGACTTGGGAGAGTCCTTGGACATCGTATACCTGGACTTCAGCAAGGCTTTTGACAGCGTCCCACACCGCAGGCTGCTGAACAAAATGGAATCGATGGGGTTAGGAGAGACACTGACTGCATGGGTTAATGATTGGCTAAGTGGCAGACTTCAGAGGGTGGTGGTTAATGGTACCCTCTCTAAAACATCAGAGGTGACCAGCGGAGTGCCGCAGGGCTCAGTCCTGGGCCCACTCCTCTTCAACATATTCATTGGGGATCTCAAGGGCTTCAAGGTAAGGTAACCTTATTCGCTGATGACGCCAAACTATGCAAAATAGTAAGCGACTGCAATCTACAGGATACTATGGCGCATGACCTGCGTACATTAGAAAGTTGGTCCTTGACCTGTCAACTGGGCTTCAACGCCAAGAAATGTAAGGTCATGCATCTCGGAAGCGGAAATCCATGCAAAGCTTATACCTTGAATGGAGAAACTTTAACCAGGACTACAGCAGAATGAGATTTAGGAGTAATCATCAGTGCAGATATGAAAACTGCCACTCAAGTGGAGAAGGCTTCATCTAAGGCACGGCAGATGATAGGTTGTATCAAAAGGAGCTTCGTCAGCAGGAAGCCTGAAGTCATAATGCCATTGTACAGAGCCATGGTGAGACCTCATCTGGAATACTGTGTGCAATTCTGGAGGCCACATTACCGTAAAGATGTGCTCAGAATTGAATCGGTTCAGTGGATGGCCACCAGGATGGTCTCGGGGCTCAAGGGTCTCTCGTATGAAGAAAGACTGAACAAATTGCAGCTTTACACTCTCGATGAGCGTAGGGAAAGGGAGACATGATTGAGACATTTAAGTACATCACGGGACGTGTCGAGGTGGAAGATGATATCTTTCTTCTCAAAGGACCCTTGACCACAAGAGGGCATCCGCTCAAACTCAGGGGAGGTAAGTTTTGTGGAGACGCCAGGAAGTACTTCTTCACAGAAAGAGTGATTGAGCATTGGAACAAGCTTCCAGTGCAGGTGATCGAGGCCAGCAGCATCCCAGACATTAAGAATAAATGGGATACCTATGTGGGATCCCTACGAGGGTCAAGTCAAGGAATAGGGTCGCTAGGGTATAGACTTGAAGGAGCGGGTCAGTAGAGTGGCAGTATGATTAAGGGGGTCAGTAGACTTAAAGGGGTGGGTCATTAGAGTGGGCAGACTTGATGGGCTATAGCCCTTATCTGCCGTCATCTTTCTATGTTTTTATGTTTCATTTATAGAATCAGGGCCTTTATGTTGCATCTCCTCTGGTTATTTCCACGTCCAAAATGAAGCCAAGTTAAAACTGTTGCCTCACTACTTAATTCACTGCACTTATATGCATGGTTTATAAAATGAGGTATCTATGCATGGAAGTGGCACTTCTTACACATGGAAGTTGAAAAATTGTCACTTTCATGTCTAAATGCTGACCTCTCCACATGAAAGTTGTTGGATTTCTGCTGTTCATTTTTTCCTATGTGCATATTTATAAAATGGCTGCTTCCTATGCATGTGCAAATGTATGTGCACTCCTGCAAGCATTGTAGAAATGGGTCTGCGATCAGCAGATTCTTTTTCTAAAATATAATTAGAATTGCTGCCTCCCAACCTGGATACCTCAGCTATATAAAATAGGCACCAAGAATAAGCTCCTGCAGTCTGCATATGTTGATACATATATGTTCAGTACATCTCCTGCAAAGTCCATGCAAATGTGTGCATATACTGTACTTACATAGGGGTCCTTTTATTAAGGTGCACTATGGACGTGTTAGTGCGCGCTAAAATGGCTAGCATGCCTTAGTAAAAGGACTCCTTAGTTTATAAAATATACATTGTAGCTCCTCTGTTTTAACCAAATTATTCCTCAGAGTGCTACATGTCATATATGTATAAATACTTACACATTCATAAATTTTTTAAACAACTTTTTCTGGGTATAAAACAGACTTTATAAAGGTTCTTTTTTAATAAAATATGGTAGAGGTTTCTACCACAGTCCGGGACACTAAATGCTCCAACACTACTCTGATGCTCATAGAAATTGTATTGCTCCGGGCTATGGTAGAAACCTCTACTGCAAAAAAAAAAAAAAAAAGGGGGGGGTAGAGAAAACCTTTATGAAACTGTCTTCCCTGAGTCCATTTTAAGAGGTCTCAGAAAGTCAATTGATTTCCCACACGTATTTTTACAAATATCTTACATTTCATTTGTCCTCTGTTATCTTTTTCCACTATCACTTGTTTTCATTTTTTTTTTTTTTTTGGGGGGGGGGGGTCCCCCTTGCTTTCTGCCCTGTTCCTGGGTGTTTGTGTTTATTTTACAGATATTTCATATTGCATTAGAAGTGACTTGTATGATATTGTTAAATATGTGTGAGAAGAACCATCTATGCATATTTTATAAAAGTTGGCCACACTAAAAATTTTCTTCTATAATTTCCTAGTAAGACTTTTTAATTTTCTTGCTACTACTTATTTTATAATTTAAAATTCAAAAGAAACTAAAGCAGGCTGCCTCAACATTTTTTCCCTGTGAAATTCAAGCAACCCCATTAATTTTGTACATGCATTTTTGAAGGAAAGCTGGGTTGAGAATGTATTTGCCTGAGCTTGCATAGCAAAACTATCCAGAGAATTTACTTATTAGATTAATACCAATTATGATATCACTCCTCAGCAGGAACCAGCTCCTTGTACCTCATCCTTCTAAATATGGAACCATCAGATCTCTGTTTCTTGAAAAAGATTCTGTGATTTTATTTACTTGGATTTTCATTAATTTCGCTGAACTCCGGTGTCATAGAATGAGAGCAGAGTGGAACGAGAGAAGAAATAGAAACAGAGGGTAATTTTATAGCAGGTCACCTACACTTGTAGGTTCAAGTTTGACAAGGTACCTGCTTTATTCTATTTTATACAGACCCATGGCTATGTGTATTTATATAAAATACTAATTGTTTATTATAAACTGCTTAGATTTTCCTTCTGGTTTTATATTTGTGGTATATTAAATAAATTGAACTTGAACTTAACTACACTGAAGTTGTAGATATTTAAACTTGCTTCTAAGCAGGTATAAATTCTATCATGTACAGTATATTTGTATTGGGGGAGTTTTGGAATGTACCTGGCATTCTTAATGTGAAGTTCACAGCAGTGCCCGCTAAAATACATGAGAAATGGATGTCCAAGTGCTGACTACATCTAGCATGAATATCCAATTTATAAATTGAAACCTGAATAAGCCAAAACAAAGGATGTGGATGTCTTTGAGGCAGCAGAGCAACATCCATATTATAAAATGGCTATGAAGACATTCATATGGAGGACTATCGTGATGGTTAGACTAGCGGGAGGTGAACTTGAGCTGAGAACCAGAAATTTTAAACTCAAATCCTACTATAGCTGTTTATAATTTTCTTTTTCCCTGGGGACAGAAGAATATCTACTGCAGGGGTACCCAAAAGGTCAATCGCGATCAACCAGTAGATCGCAAAAGCAACGCAAGTCAATCGTGGAGCCCATCCCAGGCTCCGTGATAGACTCGCGTTGCCTTTGCATTCTGTTCTCCCTGCTTCCCTGACGCCAGGCCACGTGCATACAAGTGCCGGGCCCACAGCCTTTCCCCCCGATGTCAATTCTGACATCGGAGAGGAAATTCTGGGCCAGCCAATCACTGCGTGGCTGGCCCAGAACTTCCTCTACAATGTCAGAATTGATGTCAGGGGGAAGGCTGTGGATCCGGCGCTTGTACGCGCCTGGCCTGGCATCGGGTAAACAGGGAGAAATCGGCAGCTGTGGCTTGGGGGGGGCAGGGAGAGAGAAAGACAGACAGAAAGAAAGAAAGGGGGGGAGGCAGGGAGAAAGAAAAAGAAAGAAAGAAAGAAAGGGAGGGGGAAAATTTTGGGTTGGATAGTATTGCCTTATATTGAAGAGTACCAGTATGACTATTTATGTTTTGGGGTGGGGATTTAGCTATCTGGTGTATTTGCCATTGTGAAAATTCAATAAAACTTGTTAAAATAAAAGAAAGAAAGAAAGGGGATGGGGCAGGGAGAGAGAAAGAAAGAAAGGGGCAGGGAGAGAGAAAGAAAGAAAGAGAGAAAAGAAGGAAGGAAGAAAGAAAGAACGGGGCAGAAAGAGAGAAAGAAAGAAAGGGGAGGGAGCAGGGAGAAAGGAAGAAAATGTTGGACTCATGGAGGGACAGAGAGAGATGTTGGTTGGGGAATGGAATGAGGTCTGGAAGAGGGAATGGAATGAGGTCTGGAAGAGGGAATGGAATGAGGTCTGGAAGAGAGGAAGCATGCAGGAGGCAGAAAGAAAGGCAGAAAGAAATATTGGATTTACAGTTAGAAGAAGGAAGTACAGCCAGAGACTCATGAAATCATGAGACAGCAAAGGTAGGAAAAATGATTTTATTTTAAATTTAGTGATCAAAATGTGCACTAATTTATATCTGCTATCTATATTTTGCACTATGGCCCCCTTTTACTAAACTGTGATAGCAGTTTTTAGCGCAGCTCCCTGTGCTAAAAACCGCTATTGCAGTTTAGTAAAAGGGAAGGGAGTATATTTGTCTATTTTTATATAGTTGTTACTGAGGTGACATTGCAAATTTTAAAGTCATCTGCCTTGACCTCTTTGAAAACCCCCCACATATAAATGATAATAAACATTTTCTCTGCATACAGTGTGCTTTGTGTTTTTTAAAATTTTATTGTTGGTAGATCATTTTGACTTGGTCATTTTAAAAGTAGCGTGCACACCAAGAAAGTGTGGGCACCCCTGAAAAACTGCTGAATGGAAGCACCGTTCTGTAATCTGAACTTGCCAACCACTAGGTCTCAATAACAACATCCGACTTTTTGGAAATAGACATACTTTGCCCCTCAGCAGTCAGGGTTGGATGTCCATATTTTGGCCCCTCCCTAGTTCCACGCTCAAACTATATGGCCTTTTTCCATATGGGCATGCTGCAGTTTTAGACATTCTAGCTTTGTAAAATCAGGTTTTGGATGCCCATGCAATATGGCTGTCTAAATGCTCGTTTTCAGACATCCAAAACACAAATAGAGCTTCTAAAATAATCTGGAGACTCTTCTTGCATAAATTGAAGGCTTAAGAATTGAGCTAAATTTAGGAACATATTCAGCTACATACCTAGTGTATTTTTAACCTTGAAAGTGTGAGTTGGATCATCTACATGCAAACAATGCAGGCTAGGAAAAATTGTCCTCCCAGATATACACTTTCCCCTCCCCATTCGCGGTTTCTGCACTCGCAATTTCACATAATTGCAATTTTTTTCTGGGGAGGAAGAAAATAAAAAAACATATTTTTACCTCCCTACCGCCTTCCCAGCCTTACCTGGTGGTTTAGCGGGCTTTCGGGGCAGGAGCAATCTTCCTACGCTCCTGCCCCGTGCAGATCGCCATGAGGAAATAGCTGTAGGGAGTTCCCGTCATAGTCTCGAGAGACTACGGGAACTCACAGCAGCCTCTAGACCACCAGGTAAGGCCGGGAAGGTGGCAGGGAGGTGGAGGTGGGTCTGAGCCGAATAATCGCGGTTTTTCACCATTCGCGGTCTGGCTCTGCCCATATCTCCCGTGAATAACGAGGGAGAAGTGTAGATAAAATATTTGTGTTTAAATTAATATTACAAGCAAAAGGAACAAACATTGCTCTCCTTTTACAAAGCCACTATAGAGGTTTCTACCTCGGGCTGGTGAGGTAAATGCTTTGGTGCTCATAGAAATTCTATGAACATCAGAGTATTTACCTCCCCAGTCTATGGTAGAAACCTTTACCGTGGCTTTGTAATAGCCAACGATTATGTCCTTAAATAAAACAGATTTTTTTTTCTACAATATGATATATGATTTAATATGTACATCTTAGTCTTTCAATTGAATTGTAGGCTTTTTTCAAATGATAGGTTCCATTTGTTTTAAAATAAGTGCCAATTCATCAATGCATTAGAAACAGGACATTAATCGGTTCTGCCAGTCTTGGAGCTTTAATTGTAACATTTTCCTTTTAATGAGGTGGAGCAGGAGACTAGTATAGTAATTGTTCTTTTCTTGATGGAAAAATTTCTCTTGTAATTTGAAAACTAATGATGACATGTGGCTATATTATTTCTCTGCTGCAAGGAGTAGGGAAGAAAAGGTTATGATGAGATGGATTAGTAGAGGAGAAATGATCTACATAAGCGAGGACAGTATTATATATAACATGCACCATCTGCCTATGTCTGCCATAGAATAATAAGTACATATCTATTAAGAAGACTTATGTCCTGAACTTGAAGAAAGAGTATAGGTTTCTTTATTATGTGTTTTTTTTAATCTCTTTTAAAAGTCAAGGGCCTCTCAAATCTGACAAATCAGAATTTAAAGTATATTTTTCCTTTGGAATATCACCACAACTTTTCAATTGCCTATCTGTCTTAGCCTCTAATTATTTTGTTTCTAAAGATGACAGTTTTAAAGTGATATCCATTAGCGAAAAGTATCTTAGCTATATAAATCAGGTGTCTGCAAATTTCCCATTCTTGCCGAGCCATTGGTTTAGGTCAGGGGTAGGCAATTCTGGTCCTCGAGAGCCGGAGCCAGTTCAGGTTTTCAGGATATCCACAATGAATATGTATGAGATGGATTTGCATGTACTTCCTCCTTGAGATGCAAATCTATCTCATGCATATTTATTGTGGATTTCCTGAAAACCTGGCTCCGGCTCTCAAGGACCGGAATTGCCTACCTCTGGTTTAGGTGGTAACTTCTATGCCCTGCCATCTAATATAATAAAACCCTAAGTGTGCATGCGCACTCTTACCTGCGTGCTTCTGTTTTCCATTTTCCATGATGTGTAGGTCCACGGCAGGCAAGAGTGCGCATGCGCAGATCGACTCCCTCCCTCCCTCCCTTACTGTAAGATTGCCGCCTTTGTTGCCCCTCCCCCCGTGCACCCTTTCCCGGTGCACACGAACCCCCATTGACCCTCCTACCGCAAGATGCACAAACCTCCTGGCTCCAGCAGCAGCATCACACTAAAGACGCTGCTTCGCAGTCTTCCCATGCTCTGATTTCCTCTGCCGCGTCTCTGATGACATCATCAGAGACGCCGGCAGAGGAAATCAGAGCATGCGAAGGCCGCGAAGCAGCATCTTTAGTGTGATGCGGCCACTGCTGGAGCCAGTAGGTTTGACGGTCATCTCGCGGTGGGAAGGTCAGTGGGGTCGGCTGCACGGCAGCAATGGTGGCGGGGGGGGAGAGGGTTCTATTGCACAGGGGGATGGCTGGCAGGCAGGTACAAAGATCCACTGCAAATCATATCATTTTGTAACTGCAATGCAATATGGCAGACTTCTGTTTTAGGCCATTTTACAAATATGTGAAGAGGGACAGGGAAGCAGGGAAGAGGTGCTGCTGGCGGGGAGGGGGAGAGAAGAGAGTTCTACTGCACAGGGGGATGGCAGGCAGGCAGGCAAGCTAGCTTCGGAGGGTGGGGGTGGGACAAAGTCTGGAAGGCAGTGAGGGGAGCAGGGAAGAGGTACTGCTGGACTGGGGGGGAGCAAAGAAGAGGGACAGGGGGAGCAGAGAAGAGGTGCTGCTGCACAGGGAAGTGGGTTGGGGAGGGAAATGCTGCTGCTACTGCACAGGAAAATGGAGGGGGAGGGCTTCTGCTGCTACTGCACAGGGAAGTGGAGTGGGGAGGGAAATGCTTCTGGTGAGAAAAGGGAGTTGGGGCTGAAAAGGAAAAGATGGGAGAAGGGGGCTGGGGGGGTGTAAAAATGGGTTTGGAGCTGAAGCTGGGGCTGAAAATAGGGGACATGTGAGGGAAAGAGGTTTTACTAGCACCCGTTAATGTAACGGGCATAAACACTAGTGTAGAATATAAACAATTTGATCCCTGGGTCAGGATTTCTGCTCCCTTGGTCGTCTTGGACCAGAGATGCCAAAGCAATAGCATTCATAACCATAGGGGGTGGGGGAAGGATGTAATGGCCATAGTTTAAGATAAAGGTTTTCAACCCAATCCTCAGGACATATCCAGCCAATCAGGTTTTCATAATATCAGCAATGAATATGTATGAGATGAATGAGCATGTGCAACTTATGTTTATTAAAATTAGATATTCTACCCAGCTTGGAAAGATATTTATCTCATGCTTCTTTATTGTGAGAAGCCTGAAAGGCTGACTAGTTACGTATGTCCCACAGACTGAGTTGGGAACCATTGGCTTAAGGTGAAATCTGGTGGCCAGATTCAGGATCCATGATAGCAAGGTTCTATAAGAAGCCCTGGCGCATGGCACCTGTTCCTGGACTGTCAATATAATTAACACACTAATAATGCTACAGTGCGCATATATATTTTCAGCCATGTACAGTGGGAGCATTGATTTCACATGAAAAAGGTTCAAAAACAGCGTCATTACTTGGGACTTTACACATAAAAGCATTGGTATCTAATTATGTAAATGGTAGCGGCTTGTATAAATGTACACAGGTAAAATAAACAGCAATACACGTTATTTTAACCCTTTACTTGGCATTGTTGCTAAGAAGCAACATGTTTTCTATGGGTCATAAGGGAGATCTGCATCTCCAAATGTCTGTTACTTGGCACTGTTGCTCTCGTTCAACATCAAGTTACATAAAACAGCTGTTTCACCATCTGCCAATTAAAGGGTTAAAAAGAATGTGAGTAAATTACGACTCCATTTGTACTCTGCCCCAAATCCTCTACAAAAATGTCTACACTTGAGTCAAATAGAAGTACAGTCAAACCTCGGTTTGTGAGTAACGCGGTTTGTGAGTGTTTCGCAAGACGAGCAAAACATTCGAGCAAATCTTGCCTCACAAACTGAGTGTTGATTCGATTTGTGAGCCCCCCCTTGAGAACTGGCATCACCCCCCCCCCCCCCGCAAATCGGCATCGTCCCCGCCCAAACCCTTACCACGATGGGGCACCGGAATCTAGCATCAACCCACCTGACCTGCTGGTGCCCAAAGAGCCTGCCACTTGCTGTTGCTTCTGCTCGGCCTTGAGCATCTGCACATGCTCAAGGCCTTCTGGCTCCTGCTCTTTCTGAGATTCTAATGAGATTCTAAGAGACACTTACTTTGTATGGGGAAACTCGCTTTGATATACGAGCACTTTGGTTTACGAGCATGCTTCTGGAACAAATCATGCTGGCAAACCAAGGTTCCAATGTACATACCTTTTTGTCATAATGTGTACTTTTATGCAGGTGATAATTTTATAAGTGGCATTTTGGACTAGATTTTTTAAATGGCGCACAGATCTCAGCATCTATAAAAGAGCACTGAATGCTATTCTATAAATGGTGCTCTGAGTTGGGTACCCATAACAAACAATAGAGAAAAATAGGTCTACACAGTGAATGCTACCGAAAAAGCTTTGCATCCAAAAATAAAATCACACAAACCAACAGCTACACAATTTAAAAGTATCTTGCCTAGAACTCAGATGTGATCGGAAATGTAGAAATGAGACCATGAAAGGACAAGTCCCAAACAATTTTCTCTACTACTTCTCAGTCATAGCACATACTCCTAAAACTACCCCAATCCAATTCATTAGAAGATTTTTCTTATTCATTCACTTATCTTCTGTTCTATCAGTGGGTTTTTGGGTTCTGATATGTTTCACCATAGGCTGCTTATTCTGCCCCCACTTTATGTGGGCATTTGTCAATCTATTTATATAAAATCGGAGGCATGTATGTGTGTGTGTGTGTATGTGCCGCGATCACGCAAAAACGGCTTGACCGATTTGAACGAAACTTGGTATGCAGATCCCTCACTACCTGGGGTGATATGTTCTGGGGGTCTCGCGGCCCACCTGCACACGTGGGCGGAGCTACAAACAGAACATCTGATTTCACCCATTCATGTCAATGGAAAAAATGTAAAAAGCTGCCATTCTCACCGTAATTAAAAAACTGCTTGACCGATTTGAACGAAACTTGGTATGCAGATCCCTCACTACTTGGGGTGATATGTTCTGGGGGTCTCGCGGCCCACCTGCACACGTGGGCGGAGCTACAAACAGAAAATCAGATTTCACCCATTCATGTCAATGGAAAAAATGTAAACAGCTGCCATTCTCACAGTAAATCAAAAACGGATTGACCGATTTGAATGAAACTTGGTATGCAGATCCCTCACTACCTGGGGTGATATGTTCTGGGGGTCTCGCAGCCCACCTGCACACGTGGGCGGAGCTACAAACATAAAATCAGATTTTACCCATTCATGTCAATGGAAAAAATGTAAAAAGCTGCCATTCTCACAGTAATTCCAACTACCTGGGGTGATATTTTCTGGGGGTCTTGCGGCCCACCTGCACACGTGGGTGGAGCTACAAACAGAACATCTGATTTCACCCATTCATGTCAATGGAAAATATGTAAAAAGCTGCCATTCTCACAGTAATGCAAAAACGGCTTGACCGATTTGAATGAAACTTGGTATGCAGATCCCTCACTACCTGGGGTGATATGTTCTGGGGGTCTCGCAGCCCACCTGCACACGTGGGCGGAGCTACAAACATAAAATCATATTTCACCCATTCATGTCAATGGAAAGGATGTAAAAAGCTGCCATTCTCACAGTAATTCCAACTATAAAACACTTTATATGACACTATAACCACTAGGGACATCTTTTCTATTCTACCACGGACACCATACATATAGAGTTTGTATTTTCTAACTGTGTTTGTAACTGTTTCCTTCATGCACCCCAGTTCATAATGTTATTACATTACATGAGTACTCACATATGCTGAACTAGGCACACAGGTTCCATTCTGAACCGGGAAAAAACTGCATGGAGTTTCTTTTCAACCTGAGTTTCCACATATTGATTTGTTTAAATCAATACTGAAACTTTTGGATGCCACTTATTCCAACCGATCTTCCTTTTCAGTTTAACAGATTGCTAATTCCAGTGAGACTTGCATTCATTCACCACTATAAAGTATCTTTATTTGAATCCATTTACAGTGTTATTGCTATAATTAAATACCCGTGCAACGCCGGGACATCAGCTAGTTTCTTATATAAGAACAAGTTTAAGTGCTTTATGTTAAGATGTATGAGTACAGTGTACTCCGTGGACTTAAATCCCCAGAGGGTTTGCTTCTCCCAGAGAGCTAGGCTCATCCACAGAGCTTATGCCTGTCCCCCTTTTTCTCCAGTGTGAGAGAGAACTGTTGCTTTTTTGAGATCACATGGCTGCACGAGAAACTTAGTTTAGAATTGTTCTCCCAACTTGGGTTTTGTTTTTTTTTTACCCTTTATTTTTCACAATCTAACACAGCTTGAATTCTTTGTCTGGAGAACAGTGTCATTTTCACAAGGTGTGGACACACTACTAGCTTGAATAGGAAAGCTTATAGAGTGAGAAGATTCTATGAAAGTTCAACAGCCTTGAAGTCATCAATTGTGAGTGTTTATTCAGTTGTGAGTGTTTATTCTTTATTTCATGTTATTAAAAAAAGTTGCTCAACAAATACAGAGCCTAGCTGCTAACATTAAGATTACAGAAGTAAGGGTTGGCTGAATAGGAGCCTTTTACAGTAGCCAATATAACTCAGAGGAGTTCTTGCTTTCAGCACAAAAACTTGAGAACAAGACTGTATAGTATGTTGTAGCTTTATAGTTAGATTCAGACAGCACACTGCTTCAGAAAACCCAAATCATGGAATGCTTCTGAATTGGGACTCCCTGGTCTGCAACACATAAAAACCTTTTCAATAAATTCATACCCTCTGGAGATGTCATAAGTGGTATTATTCATATTGAACAAATTGACACTAGTATAGATTCTACACTCATAATTTCATACACACAATATGCATGTTGGGCTCTGTTAATTCTTCCTCCTTGTACCCCCTTTACTTCACTCATTCCTAATAAGAAGCCACACAAGGGTTTTGCAAGAGTGGGTCAAGGACCAAGCTCTGGTACTAAGTGGGATCCCCTTTTCTTAAGGATAGGCTTGGGAAGGGGCAACATTTCTAGTGTTGTTTTCAAAGCTTTTTGACAGATGTCTATATCTAGTTCAATAAAAATGTTTTTCCTTTGAGGCATCTATTGATTAAAAATAACAAACTGGAAACAAAAGAAGAAACAATATCAGAGTACATGGGAATGAATGTACAACAAAACTCTGCCAATTTAAACAAATAAAAAGATTTCAAAAGCCTGTTCTTGTACAGCTCTGGGGACTTGAATACATAGTATTGATTACACTTCAGGAGCAGTTGTGGGCAGAGCCTTGGCGAAGCTAATTTATACAGAGATGCCCTGATACCCTTTAGACGTGTTTTAACCAGATTATATGCTGTTCAGTCAATTGATATTCATGGTCCTCCCCTTGGCTATGAGCTCTTTGCTTATTGCCTAGATATATTGATCAATTTATGGATTAATTTGAAATAATTAATCAAGATTTTCCTAGAGATAGAGCCTTGTGTCTTGAACAAGGTCCTGGGGAAATGAGATTTTAATGGCATGTGTATAAACAAGCCTCAAAGAATCTTAGGCAATGCTGCTTCCTTAGCTGAACTTCTGTATAGCACTTTCAACTATTGCTCAGTTAGAGCTTGATACAAATGCTGTGACATGTCAGGTGGAACAAAGAGATAGACATGGTCATTTACTAATAGAATAGTGAATCTCTTTCAGTAACACGTGTTACACCACAGATATAGACCAGGTTTTGCACTGTTACGTTTCTTTTGACTATTCTGTAGTATGTTTACTCATGCTAAGTAAATGGAGAATGCAATGGGTGTTATAGGGCCTCTTTTATGAAGCCGCATTGACCAGTACTGCATGGCAAATGCACCAAAGCCCTTTAAATCACTATGAGCTTCAGTGCATTTGCCGTGCCGACCCGCGCTAATTTGTTTGATAAAAGAGGCCCCCTAATGGTTGGAATGACTGTCATAATAAATCTTTTTTGTTGTAACGGAAGAAAGTAACTGCCATTTGTGCTTTCTTTTCTCTTTTTACTGCACAAAGAAATCTTTATTAGGCATCTACCTATATATTCCTTCACAATGTAGGCAATAATGGCATGCTAATTAAGTAATTTAGTACACACTCCATTACTGTACAGGGAGCATTTAACTTGTAATAGCTCTTTCTGTGGTTTTAATTAAAAGTAAATTTAGCAAGACTAGAATTTGTCCTGCTCAACAGTGAGTGATCTTAGTCTTTAATTCACAAAAAGCCTTAACTAACAGGTCTTGCAACTAATTAAGGCAAATTATCTTAGGGCTCTCAGAGAAAAACTATTGTTGTCTATATTATCCTTGAAGTTTCAAAAACATGCTGATTGGGATTGATTATTTTTCTTATCTGAAAAGTATTTCAAAATGTATCTACAATTCAATTGCATTCTATGACTGTATGTTTGAAAGGACATGGGAAATGCCAAAAGTATTTTTCTTATTATTTGTATAAGATCACAAAATTTGCCATACTGGGACAAACCGAAGGTCCATCAAGCCCAATATCTTGCTTCTAACACCTGGATTCTCTAATCGGCAGCCACCTTAAAAGCAGTGACCAATTTTGTCAATCACCTGACAGCGTCTGTTAGAAAATCATGCCTCAGAAAAATAAATAATTCGGGGCTTGCCATCAGATGATCACAGCAGGGGATTCCCCTGCTGCGATCAACAGAACCAGCAGGAAGATCTCCATTTCCTCTCGCCCTCCCTCCCACACACTGATCCCCCCAGTCCCCTCCAAAGAGAGTCCCTCCCACCAAGCCCGACACTCCACACATCCTTAACACCCCACCACACCCCCTGACATCCCCTAGCCCCCTCCCAACATACCCACAACATCCCTCTGATATCCACACACACCCATCCACAACCTCTTGTACCTTTGGATGAAACACTAGCAGGAAGGATGCAAAGATAATTAATGCTTCCTTCACCTCATTTGTTAACCATGTCAGCTGTAGTTTGTCCTTTCCTTCTTTTTTAATATATGGAATATATCTGGTCTGTGCTTCCAAGATGGTATTTTTGAATAACATTTATGCCTGATATCATCTTTTTTTTATTATTATTATTTATTTATTCAATTTATTTAATACAAACAAGCAATAAACATACTTGTACATAGATTACAAAAAGTATTAAAAGGAAAATCTATAACCCCAAATCCACTTGATACATGTTTTGGTCACTCAATTATAATTCAAATTATTTAGTCCACAACTATTGCCTGATATCTTTAGCTCAAAATGACAGGAGAAATCTTCAAACTTTCAGGGGGTTTCTTGCATCATACTATTTATCAATAAGAGTGCACACTATTTTTCAGTAGTGCACATAGGCCCTCTTTTACTAAGCTGTCGTAGAAGTTTCTACCACAGGCCATAATACTAAATGCTCTGACACTCATAGGAATTCTATGAACTTTGGAGCAGCGTCGGAGCATTTAGAATTATGGGTCATGGTAGAAACCTCTTCTGCCACTTAGTCAAAAGGGGGGGCATAATGTTTTAAAATTGTGTACTGTTTGCACATGAGTGCACTATTTTTTTTAAAAAAGTGTATAAGAGGGCTCATTCAAAAGTAAAACTAACTAGTAGACTAAAAAAAACTAGTAGTAGACTAAAAAAACTAACTTTGAATAGATGGGGGATTATGACAAGGAATTGTCTGGATGGGAACATCTGGAAGGAGTAGAAATACAGTGGGCCAAACTGAAAGGAGTTATTGTAAGGATGACAAACCTTTTTGTGAGGCAAGTAAGTAAAAGTAAGAGGAAAAGAAGGTCACTTTGGTTCTCAAACGTAGTAGCTGAGAAGGTAAAGAATAAGAGATCAGCTGTCATAAACTACAAAAAATTGCAGAAAGTGGAAGAAGGGCAAAAATATCTGGAAAAGTTAAGAGAAGCTGGTCGAGTAGTCAGGAAAGCAAAGATACAAATGGAAGAAAAAACAGCAGACATGACATTTTTTAGATATAGCAGTGATAGGAGAAACTGGACATCCCTTCTACCGGCAAACTTTCAGGGGGAGTGGAGGGGTGTCTGGAAGGTGAGATTGGGCATCTCTCCTGCAGGCGATCATTCGTGGGTTCAGGGGGATGTCTGGCAGGAGAGATAGGTCATCTCATCTGCCAACAATCATTGCCGTCAGTTTCAGGGGTGTTCTGCAGGAGAGATTGGGAATCTTTGTGGGGGGGATGGGTTGCCTGAGCCACTAAACTGATCACGGCAGCCACAATCAGCTCAGCGGCAATCTGATTGGAACTTATATCTGTTTTGACTTCATCTAAGTCAAAACGTATATGTTCCACCCAGTCAACCTCGTCAAACTTTTCAATTATCGCTGCAGGATGACTAAGATTGGTCACACCACATCCCACCCACCTCTCGCTCTAACCACTCCTCGAAAAATGCCTCTTTTTGCTCTGGACACACAGCAGCAGTCAGAGGCCTAAAATTACTCTAGATATGTCTAAAACCCCATTTCCATTATCAGCACTTGGACAACCTGTCTTTTAGGTCATCCAAGTGCTGACTTAGGTGGGTTTTTAGTTGTATTTTCATTTTGATGATGAGCCCCATAGTGGCCAACATTTTTTTAGGATCAAACAATTTTTTAAGGGTCACAGAATGGAAATATTTGTTAAACAATTCAGCCTTATATTTAAAAGCTTCTATATATTCCTCCCCTCCATCTCTGAGTCTCCCACCAGTTTTGCACTTCCTCCTATTACTAACATATCTAAAAAATATCTTGTCCCTCAGTTTTATCTTGTTTGGCTATTTTTTCTTCCAGTTGTATCTTTTCTTTCCTTCCACCAGCTTTTCTTAACTTTTCCAGATTTGCCTATCTTCTTCTTTCTATGATCTTTTGTAATTTATGAAGGCTAATCTTCTTCCCTTTTAAACTAATACTTTTGAGAACCAAAACATCCTTCTATTCCTAGGTTGCCCCATTGCTCTTCTAGGATGTCTTTGTAGCCAGTCTGCTAAGAATGCTGGTCCCCTCCTATATCCCAATGCTTTGTTTTGTTTTTTGTGCATTTTTCATTTGGACAATTTTTTTTATTTAAAAATGGTCTTAAAAGATAGACCTATTAAGGACAAATACATCTAGGAAATGGCTATTAAAAAAAAAAAGAGAGAGAGAGAGAGATGTTTTTCTGGTTTGAAAATGATAATTTTCTCTACTGGATTTCTGCAAGTTTTAGCCAAAATGTCCAAAATTGGATTTAGGCTTCATATAGAAAATGCACCTCCACGTTTAATCGCTTTGAACATTTTATATATGAATTAAGGAAAAAAAAACCCTACATTGTGAGTGCTTCTCTAAGCAAGCTGTGTGAACAAATAAGTTTGATTGTTTTGTAATGATTTCCAGGAGTTTAATTCAATCCGTTGGAGGTTTTTTGAACGATACAGAGCTGTCTTTTGAAGTTAAGTGTTTGAAGCATTTTAACTCCTGATGAAGTCATAAACTGGCAAAACGTTGCCCTCTTTCAGGTTTACCTAAGATACGTGCTCTGCCGATAGATTATTAGATTTGACAGTGCTTTATGCTAGAGTGAAATTCATGTAAAATGTTTGATTCTAGGAGAGAAAAATACAAAATAGTATAAATGGAAAATAATATAAGCACTTAAATAGTAATTTTGATATACATTAATTAATTAATTAAAGGAGGTTTTTTATGACCTGTGAATAATATTAAAACCAGTTTAACACAGACTTTCAGAGTCTAGCTTTGATGGTTTCTGAAATCTTTTTCATCCTTCAATGTGGTTATTTCTTCAATTTAACTGTATGCCACAGAACCAGTGTTAGCACTCTGAAATCCTGTCTCAGGCTCTCTCCCCTATTCTAGCAGATACTACTGTAGGGCCCTCCAGAACACTCTTCTGAACTAGAAATCAAAATTCTGCTTTGACAGATTCATTTTATTGCACTAGTTATTGCACAAGTGGTATGCTTACAGGCTTTCTGTCTGCTGTCACACTATCATTAGTAAACCCTGTGGTCCAGTTTCCTGGGTTTGTGCAAGATTTCCTCATTAGCACTCTCTAGGACTGATACACAAAATAATGTTATGGAGCTGGCACTTAGACCTCTCTCTTTCTGGTACTTTCTATTGCTCCCTTAATGGTGTGTTAGATTCCATCATCAAGATTCTTGCCATTAGAGTGGTGTAGGAATCTCGCAGTTTAAAACATATAGGACTAGATTCACTAACCTGCCCAATCATGACCGATCCATGTCTGATTCGGGCATATCCGATGGATTCTTCAAGCACCAATATTCTAATGGGGGCGATCAGAGGAACGCCCCCATGCATCGTTGGTTACGATCCAGACACATGCGCAGACCATCTGCTTTCCCTGTAGATGGTCTGTGCATGCGTTTGTGTTCATTTGCTGCATTTTTTTTGCTGTTTTTTTGGGAGGTCCCCAACTCTATCCCTGGCAGCAGCAGCAGCCTCTTTTTTTAAAACTTTTTTTAAACCCCTCAACTTCTTTGTGAGCCTGTGGTTTTAACCCGCTTTAACCCATGGGTTAAAACCATGGGCTCGCTGTGCGAGGAAGGGCAGGAGAGATTCAGGGCAGAGAGATAATTGTCGAGACAGCAGAGAGCAGGGCATGCAGAGAGCAGGGCGGCAATGGAGCTGGAAAGTCAGAAAGGACGTTTGCGACTGGTCCCCAGCAGTCGCTTTTTTGGTTGATCAACCAGCCCAGTCAATTCACAAAATTTGTTTTGTGAATCGCTTCCAAGTCTACTTTGCATGCCGTTCCCTTCATTTGCATGCGTGGATCAGAATCGAATCGGCAGAGAGGTAAGTGAATTGGGCCGGAGTAAAATCGGGTCACAAAAGGGTTGCAAACTGATTGATACATGATTGGTTTGCTTAGTGAATCTAGCCCATAGAGCAGGCAAGTTCTGCTGGACTCACAGGTGATCTTTTGACCAAATGAATCTATGAGATTAATTTACTATCCCCAACCAGTTTACAAGTATAATGTTATGTTATGCTTAATAAATATTTCTGTTCTGTGTTCATGGATGAAGTGCCGGGAGGGGACCACAGAAGAAAAACGTGAATAGGGATAGAGGGGTGGTAGACCCTGATCAGTTTTCAGAGGGTTGTGTTCATGAGGAACTTGCTAAATTAAAGGTAGACAAAGCGATGGGCCCAGATGGTGTACATCCGAGGGAGCTGAAGGAACTTAGGGAAGTTCTGGTGGCTCCTCTGACTCACATTTACAATGCTTCTCTATAGATAGTAGATTTCTATGAATTTTAAAGTGAATGTTGTTGCCTTCCTGTGTTTTGTGTTTCACTGCATTTTGTTAAGAAATGGGATCTGGCCAGACTCAGCTCCAAGGGTTTTGGTGCCTTGAGCCACCCACAAAAGTGGCTTAAACATTGATGGTGGTGCCCCCACCCCCTAAGGCACTCCTCCCACCCTGCCCTCCCTCCCAAAGCATAAGCTGTTCCCCCTCTTCTCTCAGTCTAACATTTCTTCCCTTTTTTCTCCAATCTCTCAATGTTTCCTCTCCTCTCTCCCTCCCTCCTTCTTCTCCTACGGTTCTCCAAACATTTTCTTTCTTGCTGGTAGCAACAGCATACACGGCAGGCTACTTTCAGCCATCCCTGAGTCTTCTGTTTGCCATGTCCCACAACAGGAAATTGCATCAGAGAGAGGTGGGATGTGGCAAAAGGAAGATACAGGGCTGGCTGAAAACAGCCATGCTGTGCATGTTGTTGCTACTGGCAAGCAAGATCATATTTAAAAGGTCGCAGGAGAAGGAGGGAGGGGAAGAGGAGAGGAAGCAATTCTGGACTAAGGAATGGGGAGAGAAGGAGAGGAAGAAAGTTTTGGATCAGGTGAAGCACAGGCGTTGAGCTCATAGGCTGGGGATTAAGGTGCCCTGTATCTCCAGCGCCCTGGGCCAGAGTCTTACCTGGTCCAATGGTTGAGCTGACCCTGGGTCTGGCAGTCTTTCTCTTGGACCTTATTCAGAGAAATATTTTCCTTTCTGAGTAGGTATATTTGCAGAGTTTGTAAACAACCCAACGAGAAGTCTCATTTAACATTGTTTGTCACAATGAAGTATCACTTTTAGCTTGTACTATTCACCTTAATGGAGTTATCATTATAAATGGTGGAAGTGCTTTGAATATTAAACTGGTTGAGTCATTAAGGATGATATATGATTGCTTCTTTACTTTTTAAAGGAAGCATTTTTCAAAAATATTTGTATTTGCTGAATTTAGTTGCTCCTTGTTGCTGACCATTTGTGACTATCTAGGATTTTTGGTTTTCATTATGATTTAATTATTGAAAATGTGCTTATAAGCTTTTATTCATCTACTTGTTCTTGCTGTAGAGTCTTTTTTTTTTTTTTCCTCAAATCTGCCACTATGGGACTAAACTTTATTTTATTTTGATCTGAAGGTTGAGTAAAATGCATCATGACTTCCAAGGTTTTAACAGGTTAATACATAATACCTGCTCCTCATGTCATCAATTAATCTGTCATACCTCATTTCTAACTCTCTAGTTTCCTGTATAGAGCTGATTTAAAAAGTATGGCAGCGATTCACTGTCTTACCTGGGTGCCAAAGCTTCATAACACTGAAGGCTTGTTTTACCTGCTCATGTTTCACAGTAGTAAAAACTTTTTCATTCCCTCCCACCACAGTGCTGTTCTTCAGCATTGTGTTGGCACTGCCACTGGCACAGGAACAAGTTTAAATGCTAAAAAAAATTAAAAGGTTCTTCCTATTTCTTACAAGAATATAGAAAATGCATATTCTCACATTTAAAAGTTGCCACAGTGCCATCAGGAGAACTAGCATAATGCTTAAGAACAATATTGTGATAGGAACAAAATAACAAGCTTCTGCTGTTGTGTAAAAGATTAATCTATAGAACTAATGGAGAGGAGGCTGAGGCTGAGAATTGATGGTATGGAGGCTGATGATGGGAGGGCTGGAAATGAAGGGAGTTGAAGCTGAGGGCTGATGTCTGGAGCTAGAAATTGACTGCTGCTGTAGCAAAAGCTGAAAGGGAGTTGATGCTGGGGATTGGAGAATGAGATTGAGGCTAGGGCAAGGGAACTGTCTCTTGCAGGTGAAGGAAGGAGAGAACAATTACTGCAGGGGAGGAAGAAGCAATGACATACTATAGATAAGGGAAGGTGAAGAGGGAGGGGCATAGGGTTGGAAGCTAGGACAAGAAGATGAAAGCCAGGGTCAATGAATACTGAGAAGGAAATATATGGTGATGTACTAAAGCAGGAGAGGACAGATACTGGAAAAACTCATGCAGAAGAGCAGGGGCTCAGAATTAGATGGAGACTTGATTTGGTATAAAATGGTATGGTAGCTGTGTTAGTCCACTTTTAAAGGTAATATAAAGAATTAAAACAAACCATAAAGAAGATAAGATGATATATTTTTATCAGACTAAAATGCATTTTTAATTAGCTTTCAAAGGTAGCCCTTCTTCAGATCAGAAATAAATAAATGTTGACAAATGTTAGTATATTTAAGTGAAACATGAAAGCATTCAAATGACAATCTTATAGGAAGGGGTGAGCAAGGTGAGAATCAGCGGGCTGGATGGGTGGGAAACAAAGAGATATAGATGAGTGATAGGAAGGTAACAAAGCAGTTTAAATTAATCTTTTGTAATGCAAAAGAAAACCAAGAGCTTTGTTAAGTTCTATCTGGTGGGTGTCAAAATATTTCATCATTTTGATTTCAAAGGTCTTACATTCCTGGATTGTCTTAAAATTTCCTTCTCACCATAAAATAATTAATGCAGTGTTCTGTTTTTCCGAAGTGTTGTTCAACAGAGGTGACATTCAAGTTGGCATTGCAATTTTTAATACAAGGGTCATTTCATAAATAATGCACACTATTTTTAAAAAAATTTACATGTTTTATTTTTTTTTCCAAGTATTTATTTACAATCCTTCAAACTAGTCTCCCTGCTTTGTAATGGCCAAGTCTCAACGTCTGGTAAGCTTCATTATTCCATCCAAGACACCGTTTTTCTTCAGTTGCTGAATGGCTCGGGTACTGGCAGAAGAAAGCTCTTCCAGAGATCAAAATGATGTCCATGCATAGGTTGTTTCAACTTTGAAAAAGGTCAAAGTCTGGTGGTCTCATGTTTGAACTGTAGGGAACATTTGTGTATTTGTGTAGATTTTCAATGCTGTGACACTACTTCCACATGGAACTTTGTCTGTGATGATAATACCTTCATAATTATAAGCAAAAATCATCATTTGTTTGACTTTTTATTGAGCTCATCGAAATTTTTTTGGTGGTGGGGAAGATGAAGCTCTCCACTCGTCATTGAAAAACTATGCAAATACGGCTGGAAGGTGTTACCTCATGCTCCCTACAGTCCAGACATGAGTCCACCAGACTTTGACCTTTTTCCAAAGTTGAAACAACCTATGCATGGACATCGTTTTGCATCTCTGGAAGAGCTTTCTTCCGCCGTTAACGGAGTCATTCAGCAACTGAACAAAAACGGTGTCTTAAATGGAATAATGAAGCTTACTGGATGTTGGGACTTGGCCATTACAAAGCAGGGAGACTATATTGAAGGATTGTAAAGAAATACTTGGAAAAAAAATAAAATATGTGCTAAATCTGGCCGCTTAAGGGCATATCAGCACTTAAGCAGCTAATGCTGACTTTGTCCCTGGTACGCCCCCAACAAAATTGGCTTGAATTAGGCAAATTTCAATAATACTTAGTTAGTTAAGTGCCACTGAAAATTAGTGGCTATCCCCAAATGATATAACCAGTCAGCAGCTAGCTAAATTGCTTTGAATATCGGCCAGAAAATTTTCTGTTTGAAATTGCAAACTAAATATATAATCCTATTTTTCATTATTGATTTCATTAAAACACTGTGCTTGCTTTAGGATTATTAAATATTTGAGCTGCAGTCCTGCAATATAGTAGTTGTAAAACAAATAGTTAAAAGTATTCCACTGATTGATACAGCCTGAATTTGTGAAATCTACAATATGGTCTGACCATATCACTTTTCCGAAGACTGCTCTTCAGTGGCCCCTAATTAACATAACTTTCATTAAGATAGACATCATGTGCATAAAGGCAGTGAAAAGTACTTCCACAATGTAGGTCACATCATTAAGTACGATTACCTAGAATTATTTATGAGATTTTACAGATATGCAAATTGCTGCACTTCAAACAATTTCATAAGTATTTATGAGTAGCCTTGAGGCCAATGGATCATTATGAACTGCAATGTGAAAGGGGAATTGGGTTTTACTTAAAATGAACTGCATTTCATGTATGAGGTATTTTTATAAGTTAAATAAATTGACCTTTCACCTTTTTAGAGACCTGAAGCTTTCATGGTCTGATTCCACCAGACACAAGGTCAGAGTTCACACTTACCAATTTATTGCATTCAGAAGACACGTGCCTTAAATTCATTCTATTATATTTTTTTCAGACTTTCTGTTCTTCATCCAAGCATATAAGATAAGTGAAGGTCAAACAGGAATTATCTCATACATGTTTAATGTACAGCACTGCATACGTCCGGTAGCACTATTGAAATGATAAGTAGTAGTAGTAGTAGATTCTCGTGTCTTAGCTAGGAAAGGGAAGCAACACTACATTGAAATTAAAATTAGACACTTCCTCGTCCCTTTATGTTGAAGGCTTTCTTTTTTTATATATTAAATCTGTTTTACCAGAAAAATTTAAGTTTGAGGGAGAGGTTAAGAACTAATCTCTCATCTCTCTGGCCAATTTTCAGTCAAGTTTCACCAGCAGGCAATGAACACATAATTAGTATAATTTTTTTTTTTTTAAATCTATATATATATATATATAAGCTAACAGTATATGTTAAAGATGGGAAAAGGCTTTAAAATTATCCCAACAGGTATGATATTGAGCAATTATCTGGATAAGTTTTCCATCAGGTCTGAACTAAATGGATAGTACTAGTAAGATCAATATAGTGTGGGGGTAACTTTATACAGATTTGTTCACATGTTTATGACAGTATAAGCAGATAAAATGCCACATATAAAAATACCTGAAGTCTACTAGTATGTATCCTCCACAGCCCCAGGTACGTTAGATAGATTGTGAGCCCACCGGGACAGAGAGGGAAAAATGCTTGAGTACCTGATTGTAAAAAAAACAAAAAAAACCGCTTAGATAACCTTGATAGGCGGTATATAAAACCTAATAAACTTGAAACTTGAAACTTGTATGATGGTATCATATATTAGAGTCCTCAGGGGTGGAGTTTGGGCAGAGCATGGGTAAAGTTGTGATTTATAAAATACATATGCTCATACAAATTGTATATACACACATTTATTCCAGTTTTTCAAGGCAGTTCTCAAATGGTATCCACATCCCCCATGTCATGGATTGCTTTAAAATGCTTGACCGGTACCAACTGTAAAAAAATGAATTTGTCAGACCAGGGTTGACATTTTTATTGTGTCCTAAAACAAAGACCAGAGGAATGGAGCTTGAGGCCCAGCATTCTACATACCCTTTGCAATTGCTATAGTTGCAGGTCTAACAGAAACTGAAGTGAGATCATTGTAAGAGGAAGGTTTTGTAAGTTGTCTCTGAATTCCCATGAAACTACATGCTTCTGAACCAACCAAACAGTTGCTCATCATATCTGACAGGTGGAAATAAGGACCAGCTACCAACATGTAGGTAATACCTCTTTTTTTGGCCTAACTTTGACAAGCTTGCAAGAGTTATTCTTATTTCGTCAAGTCAGTGGGGAAACAATGCAGTTCCACTGTAGCATAATTAATGTCATGAGGCAGCAGCTTTCTTCTCAGGTATAGAACAGAGTATTCCTCCTGCCCATTCATCTGGTTTGTCTCCGAGTTACTTAGTAGACTCATTTTGTATTGCCAGTCAACACGTCTGTGATGTTCTTACGGCCTCTTTACTTTTCCATCAATAAAGGGTTGTCACTATAAAAAAAATTCCACCAACGCCTTCTTTCCTATCAGGTAGCTCTTTGGGATAGAGATTTGAAACCCCTATTACTGAGTTCTGTATCATACTATCACTTTAGGAAGCAATTGAAGATGCATCTGCTCCCTAATTAATGATTATGAACATTTTGTCTCCATCATGTTACTTCCTATCCCTCTACCCCTCCTTTTTACTTTTATTTTTATTTACGTGGAAGGGCATAATCAAAAGGGACGTCTAAGTCTGTTTGCGTCCAACTCGCAAGTTGTCCAAAGTAAAAAACAGCCTAGGACACATTTTTGAAAAATACTTCTAAAATTATAGGGCAGTACACATGTTTTATTATCAATGCAATGATTACAGGGGCTTATGGGCATGGGTCCTCCTCTCCATGGGTCCCTAACCCACCCCAAGATGGCTTATGCCGCCTCTGTGCTGGACGACTAGGCTTTCCTGTGCCAGGTGGCCAGGTGATGATGGTCTGGAGGCTGAATTTTAATGGAGTGATTAATATTTTTATGGGGGGGGGTCGGTGATCACTGGGGTAGTGTGTGGAGGTCTGTGTTATGTGTTTTTAGTGCTCATCTGGCGAGTTTAGGTGGGTTTTTGTGACTTAGATCATGTTTTACATGGTCTAAGTCACAACTTCCAAGTTCTGTCGATCGTGGGCTGTATAACTATCGGTTATACATGCTGTACAACTAAGTCTAAGCCGGCCCACATCCTGCCCAACTTCCACCCTCGACACTCCACCCAAAACGCCTCATTTAGCTTTGGTCGTTCAGTGGCACTATGTAGGCCTAGGTCGTTTAGAAATATGTCCAAAACCCGGTTTTATTATCGGCGCTTGGACGTATTTGGGAAATGTTCATCCAAGTGCCAACTTAGGACGGTTTTTGGATGTTTTTCTTGATTATGAGCCCCATATTGTAATTAAAACTTCCGTATCCCCAAGCACCTTTCATTTCTAACCAGTCTTAATCTGTCTTAGTCCTAGTTTTACCCCCCTTTTATTTTATTTTAACTAAATCTTAAATTTTATTAGATTTTTCTAATTTTTAATATTGTAAACTGTCCAGATACATGTGATGGTCGGTATATCAAGCCATAAATAAACTTGAAACTTGTCTTTCTTTGTTAATTTTGTAAACTGCATAGAACTTACCAGTTATGCGATATAGAAATTGAATATTATGTTATGTCCCCAAGTCACATACTTACCACACAGGTACATTACATGCATTGGCAGTCAGCACAGGAACACCTACACTATTTGCCAAAGTATGTAACATAATGCCTGGCCAAAGTAAAGAGCCATGCAGCAGTACATTCACTACTGACTGGTAAATGTTTTAGAACATAGCAATCTGACTGAAAAAGAAGACTTTTCCATCTATGTGCCAAACTTGCATCTACACAAGTAACTGATTTAAATCCTTCTCCAAATGTAGCTAATGGCTCGGCAATAAACAAAGAAATGAAAAGTAATAAAATTGAAAGCCCTTAGAAAGTCTCAGAGCTCAGAAAACTAGTAATACTTTCATGGATTAATCGGGAATCCACCATGGTATATAATATGTGTCATAATACATACAAGACATTGTAAGAGAAAAATCATCTGGAATCGTTTCTTTATATAACTGTAGTGCTGAAAAGTTGTATTGTGATTTCTGAACAATATGTTAGGAAGCAGACTAGGTTGCGTAGACAACAATGAAAACACAAATAATACTGTATAACCAAACCACTGCAGGCTATAACATATCATCTATCCATTGTCATATACAGGAGAATGCCTGTGCCCCAGCCCTTGAATCTGACACCAAAATTTATTTCCCAAAAACAGCTATGGTTCCTGAAATACCTAGTACACCAGGAGACAAAGAATTCTTAGACTGGAGGAGAAGAGAGGTCCCCGATGAACATCTCATATAACCTCCTTATAATTTATGGTGAGTCTTCCAAAATTTCCTCGAACTTACTATACCCACCTGTCTACTAACTCAATAGCCCTTATGGCTGCAGGTAGCTGCAGAGTTTTGGTGGGTTTGGTGGCCTAACAGTTTCCACCATAAATGTAGTGTTTAGACTAGCTTATGGGCCTGGGTCTTCCTCTCTATAGTTCACTAGCCCACCCACCAGGCTACTTAAGACACCTGTGTGTTGCTCTTCTAGGCTTTCCCATACTAGGTGCTGCTGTTCTAGAAATAGGCATGTACTACTTCAATCAGATGTTTGTGGGGTGGGAGGGGGTCAGTGACCACTGGAGGAGTGTGGGTATCATTACTTAATCCCTTCAGTGGTAATCTGGTTAGTTTGGATTCATTTTTGGTCTAGCTCTGGACATTTAAGTTCCATCCTAGATGTCTTGGGAAATGTTCAATTATCATCACAAGATGACCAAGTGCTAAGCATGCCCAAAGAATGGCCGTAATATGCCTCCAACATGCCCCCTAGAACTTTGCATGCACAGGGGCTAAGAAGCGTAGTAAGATGTCCAGAAATTCAGCTTCGGAAATCGGCACTTGGACGTTTTGGTGATTTAAGAGTCCAAGTGTTGATTTATGCTGGTTTTGTTTGTTTATTTTTTTTAAACATCAGTGTTTTGAAAATTAGCCCCATAGAATTTGGACTGTTATATTACAAATTATTTGCTCTAACATAGGGGTCCTTTTGTTAAGGTATGCTAACTGATTTAGTGTGCACTAAAGGTTAGCGCGCTAAATGCTAAGGCATCCATTATATCCTAAGGACATCTTAGCATTTAGCATGTGCTAAATTGATTAGCACACCTTAATAAAATGACCCCATAATTTTTTTTTGTTTGTTTGTTTTTTAACTTGAAATTTTATTGAGTTTTAGTGAAATACAAAAAGGAAAAAGGTGTACAAGGGTCATAAGAACAATCAAGGACAATCATATAAAAGCAATATCAATTTGTTAAAGCCTCATTTTTTGATTCTGGAAACTTTAGTTACCTTTTCCTAGAGATTATCACATATACAGTTATCTCCCATTGTGCTGACTCTGAATGACGTTGAGTTAGTGTGGTCTTGGATATATCTAAGAAATATGCTTTCCTCAACCCATATGCTCCAAAATTAGATCAAATGAGTTATTTAAAAGGTTTAGCTCACCAATTCGCTTTAATCAGAATGTATTATAATGGGAGGTGATATGAATGACTTATTGGATATGATTTAGATGCGTAGATTATGGTGTTATCTATATACATGCACATGCATACTCTGCCAATACTGTGCCTAAACTCTCCTGTGTACATGCTCACTAGCAAAGTACTTGCCTTGATTTCAAAGCACATCATTTGTACCAGTTGGTATTTGAAAAGATGGCCATATACACACGGAAATGACTTTATAAAATTACTTCCTTGAAGGATAATTTTATAACAGGTTGCCTGTGTGTGAAGGCCAAGCAGGTGCTTATTTTTAGCCTGTTATGATAAAGGCACAATTATATTTATAGGTCTTTATAAAATGCTAAGGGAATTAGCAGAAATTGCATTTAGATTGAAACTGAAGACATTTATGTCTTTTTGAGAGCAGGTGCAAATATTTGTGCATCTGTTATACAAGGAAGCATAGATACACACAAATCATGACTCTGTCCATGCTCCACCCAAATTCTGCTTCTCAAGACACCTACATGTGGGCCATGTAAAAGTATATGCCTTCTTCTGACCATGCTTCAGGCCCCCTCCAAAATTGTGGCAGCCAATACTCATACATGGCTGGCAGAATTTCACTGCCAGAGTCCTGCATACACCTAGGTATCATACGAACTGTAATTTCAATCATATAATATATCTTATTCAGTGCCCTTGCCCAAAATTGTATATAGGACGCACTACTCGGGTGATTAAAGTAAGATTATAGGAGCATAAATCTAGAGTGAATACATGTAGTGAAGTCTCTCCTCTGGTTCACCATTGGAGAGTATGCGACCATAAACTTACTGACCTAAAATGGAGAGTTTTAGATGTTATTACTGCTGGGTGGGAGGGAGGTAATATAGAGCGCACGCTAAATCTGAGGGAGCTTAGATGGATGTTTGAACTCAAACGATGACCCCTAATGATCTTAATGAAACCTCGGATTAGATGGTGCAGGTGGATTGTTGATAATGGTTGCTAGGTGCTATGACACTGGGTTGACGTCAGGGGAGGCATCTATTTGAACGCTCTGTAAGAACGCCGCGGCCATCTTTGGATCACCAGCGGCAGATATAAATGTGAAAGTTTAACTTTAAGTAAAGGTAAGTTAGAATAAATTTTAAATGAATGTAGATATGGGATGATATTTTAGGAAAGAGGATTAGTTGATGTCTTCTGCTTTGTTTTGTAGTTCCCCCGAACTTGAAAAAGATAGGCAAAATGCGTCTGGAAGGGGAACCAGCAATGACAAAAGCTAAGTGATATTGAAATAATAAGTTATTTTGAAATAATAAGTTTAGATAAAAATAATAAATGAAACTGAAAAAAATAGGTAATAAATAAATATGAAACAAATAGCAGTAAAGCTATAAAGGGAATAATGAAGAATACAACGGCTAACAATTTGATTGTGGAATCTGAACTCCCATATAGCTTTTTAAGGATGAATTTGAGTGTTTGGTGATTGGATGAGCAGCAGGAAGTCAGCAGGGTGCTCTAGCCACCAATGTTGGTACTTCTGCACATGCTCAGTTCATGTATTTGAACTGAGCATGAACAGACCTGCTGGTGTCAAAGGCTGGAGCAACATGCTTGCTTTCCCACTTCTTAAACAGCATATGTAGGGCTATGGCACAAGACACCAAAAAGGGATCAATATGAGGCCTCAAAGATGAGACAATCAAGGCACAACAAAGGAGTCATGAGGAGGAGATGTCAATAATTCAGCCACAGATGTGCAGTTCAAAGTTCACTTTATTGATAGTAGCACTGCTATCAATAAAGTGAACTTAGAACTGCACACATTGAATTATTGACATCTCCTCCTCACGGCTCCTTTGTTGTGCCTGGGCTATGGCATAAAGCAGCTAGTAGGGCTTGAGCAGCCCTTCCTGCAAAAGTGTGATCTGGAGGGACATGGCAGCAGTGAGTTAGGGGGTATTGAGAGGAACTGCTTGACCCCCTCAGTCCTCCTCTGAGTCCCCCCAAATCAACTTCTGGCTATGCACCTGGAAAACCCTTAAGTAATTATAAAACCTATTATATGGATGTAATAGGTCTACACGTGTGAAAGGAAAAAAAACCCAACTTCTAAAATTACCCCCTTCAAGAGTTTAATGAAATCAGATACCATATTTTTAAAATGTTATATTACTTTCCAAATGAACCACAAATATATTTTCAGGAGATTTACATTTTTGACAGTTTGTGTAAATATAATCCAAGATATGATATAACAGAATATCTCTTTTTTCGTGCAATTGGCTTCTGTTTTTGATATGTACAAAACTGCTTTTGCTATATGGTTAATGCCAAATTTAAACACTGAGTAGTACAGAGGGAACTTTCATTTAATAAATATATCTAACAAATCTTCAGGCCTTTTCTTGACATTTTCATGGAAATTTCATGTGCAGAAAGGAAAACCTTGTTGACACTGCAGCTTTCAAACCGATTTAAAGCTAAGCCTCCTTAAAACCTCTTAGCCCTGTTTGCTTTTACCTTACATGATTATTAAACAGACCTGAAGAACCATTCTGAATGTCTATAACAAGGAAAATGGTAGTTCAATAGAGATTTTTAGAGAATTACTATACCAAAACTTGAATCATGCTAGTGCAAATCACCAGACCCAGATTAGTTAAACCAATTCTGGAGAGTAATTTTATACACTGTACAAGGTATAAGATTACAAATGGAGCTGGTATTTGTACAGAAAGGTGGCAGCTAGGGTTACCAGACTTTGTCCAGGTTTTGAAAAGCTTCCGATGTTGGAACGGCATCCGCGAACACGCTGATACAACTCGATGGTGTCACGAGCACATGCGTACATGAGCAAATGCCATCCCAACACACGAACAGGTTAAAAGGGTGGGGCAGGGGCGGGCTGGAGGTGGGACAGGGTGTGATATGGGTGGTACTGGGCAGGCCTGGGGGTGTGGCCATGGGTCCGGCTTGTCCTTTGGGAAAATCTGGTAACCCTAGTGGCATCCTCCTTATAGAATTTATTAAGACTTTAAAAGGGGGGCATTTAGCATTTAAGATTGTAAACCATACAGTTGTATGATTCTTGTGATGCACAATTTATCAAGCAAACCAGGGCCGCCATCAGGGCAGTACTACCAGTCCTGCATTCAGGGGCCTGGAGCTGACAGGGGGCCCGGGCTTCCCCAGGGTCGCAAGCATAGTCTCCTCTCCTTCTCCTTACCTGTCCTTCTGCAGCACACAGCCAAACGGAAGTCTTCCCAATGTCAGCGCTGACGTCAGAGGGAGGGCTTAAGCAAAGCCCTCCCTTCCTCCGATGTCAGCACTGACATCGGGAAGACTTCCGGTCGGCTGCTTGTGGCAGGGCTGGTAGGGAAAAGGCAATCGTGTACCGATGGGGGGGGGGGGAGGGCGGTCCGCCCCGGTGCAGCCATGGGGAGGGGAGTGTGCACAGCCGGTTAAGTCCCCTTAGCCTTGTGGCGCTTCCCCCAACCGACCGACAACAGACCTGGCCGACAAACCTCCCTGCCCTGTAGCAGCGAATCTAAATTACCTTCTTACAGCAGCTTCATTACTCCAGCTGCTGTAAGAAGGTATTTTAGATTCGCGGCTACAGGGCAGGGAGGTTTGTCCGACCGGGCCTGTTCTGTTGTCGGTCGGGTGGGGAAGCGCTCCGAAGGTAAGGGGCATGGAGGAAAGGTGGAGTGGAGAAGAAAAGATGCTTAAGGGAAATGGGTAAAACTGAGGGGGGAGAAGGCCGCTGAAAGCACTTGGGAAGACAAAAGGGGTGGAGAAGGATGCTGAAAGGACATGGGGAAGACAAAGGGGTGGAGAAGGACGCTGAAAGGACATGGAGAAGATGGGAGGGGGGGAGAAGGACGCTGAAAGCACATGGGGAAGACAGAGGGGGGAGAAGGATGCTGACAGGACATGGGGAAGATGGAGGGGGAGAAGGACGCTGAAAGGAAATGGGGAAGAGAGAGTGGGGAGAAGACACTGGCAGGGAAGAAGACAGAGATGCCAGACTATGGGGGGAGCGGAGGGAAGAAGATGGGCGCCAGACCAATTTGGGAGGGGGGAGAAAGGGAGAGGCACAGTAACAGAGCAAATGGAAGACGCAGAAAGAAGAGAGACAGTGGATGGAAGGAATTAAATGAGAACATGAGGAAAGCAGAAACCAGGCAACAAAGGTAGGAAAAAATTCTAATTTCTTTTTTTTTTTTTTTTTGCTTCAGGATAAAGTAGTATATTAGTTGTGTTGATAAAAATTTATAAATATTAGAGGCTCTGGTAGAAACCCGTTTACAAAGTATGTATTCTTCCCAATTAATATTTCCAAATTAATAAAGTCTTTTTGCTTATTTTTAAATGGGTTTCTACCAGAGCCTTTAATTCAGTAGCATAATTAAATGAAATAACTATTTCTGTAGTTTATAGGGACGGGCGGGGACGGAGGGGATTCCTTGCGGGTACGGGTGGGGACGAAGGGATTCCTCGCGGGGACGGGTGGGGACGGGTGGGATTTCTGTCCCTGCGCAATTTAAACATGCACCTTTCTTCCTCCATCCCATAACACACACAGCCTGGTGGTGATGATTATCAGATTGATTCATGAATATATAATGATGTTATGAGTGTGCACCTCTTCCTTCCCATCCTCATTAGCATGTCACATACAGCATGTTACATTACACAAAGTCTGTGTAATGTAACATGCTGTATGTGACATGCTGAGGAGGATGGGAAGGAAGAGGTGCACACTCATAACATCATTATATATTCATCCATAGCTGCATGTTAATGATGTGCTCATATGCACTTATTTATCATCATAACATATACATCATCATTAACATGCAGCTGTGGATGTGTAAGGACAGGCTGAGGAGGATGGATGGGAAGGAAGGAAGGTGCACATATCAACATATCGTACATTTTTAACATGCATGATGCAGCTATAGGCAAGCTGAGGAGGATGGGATCATACAGATGTGTATGTTCAGATATGCGCTCAGATGTGTATGTTTAGATATGCGCTCAGATGTGTAGTTTTTTCTGATATATTTATTGTGCAATTGTGATCTACTTCTGGCCTACAAAGGTCAAAAGAAATCCTTAACTGAGATTTTACATTCAAAAATGAATTATAGCTACTAGCACTATTATTTATTATGCAGATGTTTGTTAGTTTGTTATTAGTTCAGTATTAGACATATGTTAGTTTAGAATAGATAGGTATAGATTAGTTTAGTTTAGGTTAGGTTAGGGCCCTGCTGAAAGAGTCTACCTTGACGTGGTTGCAGGCTTACAAATCTTTTGGTCAAAGAGTGCGGTGACAGAGAAAAGTATATGTGTATTCGGCCCATGGAAGAAGGGGGGGTCGGGGAGGGGGGGAAGGGGTGCATGGGGGGCCCAATTGGATTGCTCAGTAAGGGGCCCAGAAATTTCTGATGGTGGCCCTGAAGCAAACTAAGGCCCCCTTTTATCAAGCTGCGTTAGGTTTTCTTTTTTTAATCGCTGGCCACTGCAGTAAAAGCTCTGACGCTCATATGATTCATATAAACATTGGAGCTTTTATCACAGCGGTCGGTGATTAAAAAACCCTAACGCGGCTTGATAAAATGGGACCTAAATAATTGAAAATCTAGGAAGTTAAATTGTTTCTATTATTTGGAAACAATAATGGAATATTGAAAGTGTTTCTATTCTTTCAGAATCTAAGGAAGGGTGGAGAGAGATAAATTATAATTCAGTATATTGTGATTAAAGTATTTGTTTTAAATTGGCATAAGATAAGCATAGGATGCACCTGACCATAAGACACACCCTAAATTTAGAGTAGGAAAACAAGAAAAAAAAAAACCATTCTGAATCAAATTGTATACTTATACCAGGCTCTGCACCAGCCCCTTTCCCTCCCTGCCTTACCAGGCTCTGCACCCTGCCCTGCCCCGCACCCTGTATCCCCTCTGGTGGTCTAGTGGTAGGCCAGGACAGGGTACAGGGCAGGTCTAAGTGGTAAGCAGTCCCAGTCCCCACCCCCACCCTGCCAGTCCCGAATTGGTTGCCACAGCTTTAGCGATAAAGATTGGGGGGGGGAGGGGAAGAGCCAAGACAAATGTTGACTGGATTAAAAACCTGTCCCCGTTGCTGTTAATGATAATAGTGATAAGAGGAATGAATGAGTCCAACCCCCGAGGTCGGATATATGCACAGTAAACCAGCAACCAGCGCAGGTGCTCCCTCACAATGAGACACCAGTCTTTCTGAAGATCCACACTGAAACTCCTTTGTCAAACATCATTTTTAAAGTAAGTGTTCCCTGTAAAGTAGAACTTGATTTTACAGCTGGAGTTGCCCAAACTTTCTACACAAGCCCAAAAAAGCTAGGTTAGCCCGCTCATTCACCACCTCCAGATCCTGCTGCACAGCCTCTACAGCATCCGGGTACCACTGAGGCCTGAGCAGGAGCTGAACTGACACGATAGAGCACTCCTCCCGCTCCACATTCTCGCCCCAGACCTCACCGCCATTGTCTTCCCCCAGCCCCAGCCTGTGTCGAATCCAGCCAGCTCTTCCTCGGCTGTGGCAAGGTGAGGATTCTGCTTCCAGGCCTCAGCGGTGCAGTCCGGCTCATGTTTCCCCCATACCTCTTAGTCGGCGCTTTCCCACCCTTTGTCCGCTGCAGCAACTGCCCAGGCTGTCATGTTTGCTAGCACCTGGGCAGCCTCTACCTCCTTCAGAAGCTGCTGTTCGCGTTACCCAGATTCGTCCAGCCGCCGTTGCATGGCCTCCAGCGGCACTGTTGGTCCTCCTTGTCCTGGTTGTGCCATGACGGGCTGCTCATGACTGCTCAAGGTATTACATTTGGGTACAGTAGGTATTTTTTGCAAATGTGAGACACTCAGGGGCGGGGTAGGTTGGGTTATATTCGTTCCATTTGTCACACCTTAATTTCCACCCACTTTTTTGGGGGGGAAAAAGTGTGTCTTATGGAACAAAAAATATGGTAAATAGGTAAATGAGCTGTCTGCATGGGTAAAAGAATAAATCACTATTTAAATATACCTCCTGTGCAATTTACTAATAAATATGCCATTGAATCATGGTTTTAAATAAGAGTGACTATCAGATGTGAAGGATAAAGCTGTGCAAACTAGCTCTCCTTCACACTTCTATCATAGGCAAAAAAAACCTTCCCGTTTATATGCACTCTGGCCATAACATTGCAATACACAAAAAACAGCTGAACTGTGCCGATTCTTTGTAATTTGTAGCTCAGTAGAGCATCCAGGGATCATTGAATGCTTTCACACTTGCTAGGAACAGTTCCGTGCTTCAGAAGCTCACATGCTCACTGCTAATGTTTACATCTCACATTTGCTAAGGATGGCCAATGTTTCACGACCAAACAGTCACTGCTTCAGGGCTCTAGGAAAGTGGTTGCAGGCACTCATATGCCATCATTGGCATATGTGAGATGTAAACATTAGCAGGGGCATATGAGCTTCTGAAGCACAGAATAGTTTCCGGCAAGTGTGAAAGCATTCAGTGATCCCTGGCTGCTCTTTAAGAACATAAGAACAGCCTTACTGGATCAGACTTAGTGCAGGAAGAGGCGGTCAGAGCATACAGCGAGTGATTTCCTGTACTCGCCGGCGCTCCGGATGCTCTCTCCTGCCTCTCCCGCTGCCCTCTCCTTGTTTTTTTGTGTATTACAATATTATGGCTAGAGCGCATGAAAACAGGGAGGTTTTTTGCCTGATAGAAATGTGAAGGAGAGCTAGTTTGCACAGCTTTATCCTTCACAGATACAGAAGTAACATTTTCTTCATAGCTTCTGAGGTTTTTTTTCCTCCTCATAGCCACTCTTATTTAGAACCATGATTCAATGGCATGTTCTTAGTAAATTGCACTAGAGGTGTATTTATACTGATTTGTGGTTTATTATTCCAGTTCCTTATTTCTATATGATTGTTGGGTAAAAGTATATACTGTACAGTGGTACCTTGGTTTGAGAGCATAATTAATTCCAGAAGCATAGAATACAATTTCTCCCCAAGTCTTGCTGAGTACCTTCATTTGGTGACTCTATTGTATGTATAACATTTATACCAAATCTCGGTAAGTTAACACTGTTGCGTAAGTATGGTAAGAAGGAAAAAGAAGAATACATACTGGCTGCATGTTACCCAGGATAAAAAAGTTCCCACTTCTGGCTTATGCACTAGGGCTAATGATGATGATAGCAATAGATCAAAACCTTCAAGAGAAGAAAATATCCCTGATGCAGCCACAGGCCAAGTTACATAGAAACATAGAAGATGACGGCAGAAAAGGGCTACAGCCCATCAAGTCTGCCCACTCTGCTTACCCACCCCCTGTCTATGCCCTAATGACCAATTTCCTTATCTTAACCCTTGTAGGGATCCCACATGGGTATCCCATTTATTCTTAAAGTCTGGCACGCTGTCTGCCTCAATCACTTGCACTGGAAGCTTGTTCCAATGATCAATCACTCTCTCTGTGAAGAAATACTTTCTGGTGTCGCCATGAAATTTTCCGCCCCTGAGTTTGAGCTGGTGCCCTCTTGTGGCCGAGGGTCCCTTGAGAAAGAAAATATAATCTTCCACTATGTTTTACATGGTCTAAGTCACAACGTCCAAGTTCCGTTGATCCTGGGCTGTATAATTACGGTTATACATGCTGTACGACTAAGTCTAAGCCGGCCCACGTCCCGCCCAACTCCCACCATCGACATGCCTCCCTAAATGCCCCATTTAGCTTTGGACGTTTAATGGCACTATGAGGTCGTTTAGAAATATGTCCAAAACCTGTTTTTATTTTTGGCGCTTGGATGTTTTAGAGAAATGTTCATCCAAGTGCCAACTTAGGCCGGTTTTTGGACATTTTTCTCTTTTGATTATGAGCCCCATAATTTATAAAGTCAGGACCTCAATGCTCAATCTGAAAAATAAAAAAATAAAATTGAAATTCTCATGTGATACAATTCATACCATTCTGCCCATTTTGACTATATTATCAGAGAATTGGATAATTTTATTTATTATAAGTGAAATGTTGCCAAGTACACTCACAAACATCTCAACTAACCTTTATGTGAGGTAACATTTGCAATCTCCCACCTCCAAGGTCAAGTGATTGATTTGAGTAGTTGTGGCATGCACTGAACACTTGTCATACACCTATTCAGGTAAGTGCAATTCATTAACCATGTCCAGAAAATTCTGGATTAAATAAAGGAAAATATCTAAAATTACAGGGTTTTTCCCTGTATTTATGAAGTTGATATAAAATTTCATTTTCTTCAGCAGAAATTTGAATGTAGTAATGAACACCAAACTTTAAGTTAAGCAAATGACATGTTCATAAACTATCCTGATACTGGTAAAGGAACCAATTAAGCTACTTTAAATGCTTTTAACCTAGAGTAGTGCTCAGACTCCAAAGATGGATTGTAAGAACTCAATATGGGGACAAGCCCCTGTAGAGATTCTTATGGTATCTATCATTGCACCATTTTGTGGTTAAAGGTAGTTTAAAGTATTGTTAAAGCCTTGTTCATGATTGAATTAGTCCATAAAGAAGCGTAATGTCCAATAGTAAATAAACTTCAAATTGATAATCTCAAAAATAGACTTAGCTTGAAAAATATCAACAGCAAGTGTTCAGCTGGGTCCTGACGCGTTTCGCCGCTATGGCTTCCTCAGAGAACCCGCTAAATAGCTGGAAAAGTTCAATGCTGTGAATATCCTAAACATACAAAACACAGTGCATGAGGTTATAAAGCTGAAAATCCAAGTAAACAATCAATACCTATAAAACACTCACAGCACTACCGGCTGAGTACCTGATTCAAAAAGTAGTTTTTTCTGTTTCCTGTGACATAAGTGCTCAGCTGAGCACCCCATATTTATACTGTGGAAGATGTGTCAATCACCTAGTGGAGAAACGCCCACCACTCCACTTCTTTGTTAAGGCCAGCAGGAGAAACCGTCTGCCAGTGATAAATCCACTTTTGCTCATGCTTCCACAACCAAGCTTTATCATTTCCCCCTCTGATGTTATCAAGACACGTATCATTGAACATTTGAGTAAAATCAGAAGGGGAGATATGAATGCCCCTCTTGTTCAGCACTGGCACGCTACACCACATCAGCTACAGGACTTACAATTTGTTGTTTTGGAAGTGGCTCATAACATCAGAGGGGGAAATGATAAAGCTTGGTTGTGGAAGCATGAGCAAAAGTGGATTTATCACTGGCAGACGGTTTCTCCTGCTGGCCTTAACAAAGAAGTGGAGTGGTGGGCGTTTCTCCACTAGGTGATTGACACATCTTCCACAGTATAAATATGGGGTGCTCAGCTGAGCACTTATGTCACAGGAAACAGAAAAAACTACTTTTTGAATCAGGTATTCAGCCGGTAGTGCTGTGAGTGTTTTATAGGTATTGATTGTTTACTTGGATTTTCAGCTTTATAACCTCATGCACTGTGTTTTGTATGTTTAGGATATTCACAGCATTGAACTTTTCCAGCTATTTAGCGGGTTCTCTGAGGAAGCCATAGCGGCGAAACGCGTCAGGACCCAGCTGAACACTTGCTGTTGATATTTTTCAAGCTAAGTCTATTTTTGAGATTATCAATTTGAAGTTTATTTACTATTGGACATTACGCTTCTTTATGGACTAATTCAATCATGAACAAGGCTTTAACAATACTTTAAACTACCTTTAACCACAAAATGGTGCAATGATAGATACCATAAGAATCTCTACAGGGGCTTGTCCCCATATTGAGTTCTTACAATCCATCTTTGGAGTCTGAGCACTACTCTAGGTTAAAAGCATTTAAAGTAGCTTAATTGGTTCCTTTACCAGTGTCAGGATATCATTGACCTTTAGGAACTTCCTTCTTATATCTCCCCAGTCGTTTATATTATGTTCATAAACTAAACATTTTCTCCTCATTCAGATTTGCAATGCAGCTGAATTTTACAGTTCTAATTAACATCAAGATGTTTTTCAACAAATGGCAACCAGTTCAACCAGTATCAGATAAATATCTGGTCAATAATTGTGTTTGTCCTAACAACCAATTTCACACTAAACTATAAATTTGTCAACATTCATTCCCAAAGAACTGATTCTTTGTGACTTTCTCTTTTCACTGTGTTCTTAGGGCTTAGGCCCAATTATGAGATCCCCTATTGTTTCAGGTAAGTACATATTATTGATCAATGCTCTTTAAATTAAGTAGCCAACTAGGAAACCCTGTACACCTTAGTTCCCAGTTGTTCTGTAACACTTTCTTCCCTTACTATATCTGTATTTAAGTCCTACTAAAGAAGTCAGAAATGTTGTGCATTCACTTAGGCCTATATTCTATAAATGGCACCTTAAGTTAGGTGCCTAATGTAAGTGTATAAAGTTGTTTAAGCATGATTAAAAGCATTTTTGTTTTAAATATGGATGTCTACTGGTGCCTATACAACCACTGTAGGCGTGGCTAATGCCAGAAGTGGCATTAGGAGTTATAAAGTGCCTCCATAGCTTCAATTCACATGAAATGTTGGCGCCAGAAATGTAGGCCTCTAAAACCCTAGCCTACATTTCTGGCACCTACCTTTTACGAAGTCACGATTCTATAAATGACGCTGTTGCGTGATTGAAATTCTATTAGAAGCCATTTTTTAGATGGCTGTTGACAATGGTACAATTTATAGAATCCTGACTTTAACTCCTTTGGCTGAGTGTTCTCCTTGCTTAGCCTGTACTTTGGTTGTGCTTGGACATTGAAGCCCAGTTCAGTGAAGTCCATCCTGTCTCCTAGTAATGAGTTATTTTCCTATTTACATCAACTCAAAGAAGATAAATCTCAAATACCTATTTTCTATGGTAAAATTCTCTATACTGGGACTTTATTACTACTCGCAAAATTAGTGGGCTTTCTACTAGCTAATAATAGAAATTTTAATTGTGTTGAGTTTCCTATGTTTTATAATGTTCCCTAATTTCTGAAAGAGCATAAATCTTAACAGCAGCTCAGTATAATCCAAACACTGCCACCTTAAATGCTTCCCACATCACCCAATCAGGAATTAAGTGTGTGCTTTCCAGTCACCATTCATCCTGGACATCCATATACCAAATAGACAGAAATCTCTAAAGCTTCTCATTCAAACTTCTTAAATCCTACTGACTACCTAGAAACACACAATCCTTACTATTCCCACTGAGTCCAGACTCATCCTAGTTAAACTCAAGTCATAAGCCAATAAAAAAAAAGCAGCTTTGACTTATTTTTCACAACAAATCCCTTACAAGCCCACACAAACCTGTCACTTATAGTTGCTAGAACAACCTTTAATCATTCATTCAGTTTTTTGAAAGAATCTCTCTCTTTCACAGAGACCTACATCAGCACATTTGTCTGATCTCAGTGTGACAGTTCTTCTGAACTGTCTGCCAAGCTGTCTCCTAAGCAACAGAGCCTCGGCTAACATCAGCTGACTCTCACCAGCCAATCAGGCATTCCCTTGTGAAACTTTCAGGTTTTTTTCTAAACATGAAATACCGGTATATTCCAAGCAAGAACCATCTCCATACCTCGATTTCCATAGACTTTAAAAGGAAATTTACAGTTTAATCAATTTTACCACAAAATAAGTTTTAATAGAAACCACGCCTATGTCCAAAACCAACCTATGTTATCCACACCAAATTTTCTAAAAGTTAAAAGTACATGTTTCACTTAAAACTAACAAAATTCACCCCTAACATACTATAGAGACCCCACTCTGTAGGCAAGGATACCATAGTCTTACTTCACCTCAAATGTACTCTGTAGCCGAGTTACCTCAGCCTGGGCATGCTTACTCTGAGGTGGCATATGCACAGAGAAAACACCAACCAAATCTTTACTTAAAGGTTAAGAAAAACCTGGTTAGGATTTCATGTTGATTTAGTAGAATTAGGTATTACAATGTCTCCTTTAAATTCCCAGATACACGGAAAACTTTATGAAAATGCAAATGGTATATTTATTGCACTGTTCCAATATATTTTATTTATTTATTTATTTATTTCCTATCCTCCCCAGAGAGCTCAGAACGAGTTGCAAAGTAACATATATAATAATTGAACAAAAAGATACAAAACAGGCTACAAGGTAACACATAATAATTAAAAACAAGATACAGAAAACTAAGGCAGTATGGGCCACAGAGATATTCATCTAACACGATTGTTCAACATGTGTACTGTATTAGTAATCCCAGAGTGAAGTTTTTCAGCTTTCAAATGGATCATCATAAATTAGCAATTTAGGGCTCCTTTGGCGAAGCCATGTTAGCGGCTTTATCGCATGTAACTTTTTAGCATGCGCTAACCCCCGCGCTAGCTGAAAAACTACCGCCTGCTCAAGAGGAGGTGGTAGCGGCTAGTGCAGCCGGAAAATTAGCACACGCTCTTACACGCGTTAAACCGCTAATGCGGCTTTGTAAAAGGAGCCCTTAGAGATAAGTTAGTTCCACATATAAAAGGTAAGTTAAATTTTTTTTTTTTTTAAAGCAGTTAAAAACACTTAAAACAGTTTAAAATAGTCCTGTGGAACAATTGTGTTCAACAATAAGTTTTACAGTATATGGAATTACTTTTATTTCTCACTACCCTCTAACTAGAGTGGGCAGACTGTCATTAGAGTGGGCAGACTTGATGGACTGAGGCCCTTTTCTGCCGTCATTTTCTATGTTTCTAGGTTTCTGTGTTTCTATGATCCAGCTGCTTAAATTACTGTCTGAATCTCTATTATCTTTTACAGATCATCAAGTTTCCAGAAAATCATCCGTTAAGTATCTCTTAAATAAATTTCCCTCAAATTTACTCTTGAATATCATTTAAGCCTATTCCTTGTAAACTAATTTCATCTTTCTTTTACAGTGTTCCAGTGACCACAGGTTCTATTTCAGGTAAATATTTACTGCGCATGTGTGTAAGTGACTCAGTCCCTCAAAACAGTGGTTAAAAAGTCCTCTTTTCTTCTTTACTTATCTGTTTTTCCAGCTTACTTTATTTCATTGCTTCATCTGTCTTGTAATCTTCATCTGTTATCTTCTCTCTAAACTTAACTTTAAATGAAAAAAACTGAAGAGTCTGCCTCCCTGAGTCTATTCTTCTATTGCATAAGCCCACCTGGTCAGGATACCCATGCACTGATTGGCTAAAAAACAAAAACAAAAATATTTATTTATTTATTTAAAAAAATTATATTTTGCCAACAGACATACATAATTTATGACCAAAATAAATTTATTTCCTTAAATGGTGTCATAAGAACGTATGAATTGCCATTGTGAGACAGTCCAATGGTCAATCAAGTTTAGTATCTTGTTTCAAACAGTGGCCAACCTAGGTTCCAAGTACCTAGCAAAATCCCAAGTAGTAAAACAGATTTAATGCTGCTTATCCTTGGAATAAACAGTGGATTTTCACAAGCCATCTCAATAATGGCCTATGGATTTATCTTTTAGGAAATTATCCAAACCTTTTTTAAATAGGAACATAAGAATTGCTATACTGGGACAGACTGAATGTCCATCAAGCCCAGTATCCTGATTCTAACAGTGGCCAACCCAGGTTCCAAGTACCTAGCTAGATCCCAAGTAGCAAAACAGTTTCTATTGCTTATTCTAGTATCTCCTGCAGTCAAATGTAAGACATTGAAAACATAACTAGTCCAAAACCATCTCAATGTCCTTGATGTTCCTTTAATTTTCTTTTAAACTTTTTTTTTACTTTTTTTAGGCCTCAGACTAGCCATTAGGTGCCATGCATCACTTAGCTTAGCGGGGTTTAAAAAAGGTTTGGCTAATTTCTTAAAAGAAAAGTCCATAGGCCATTATTGAGATGGCTTGAGGAAATCCACTGCTTATTCCTAGAATAATCCAAAACCATCACAATGACCTTGATGTTCCTTTAATTTTCTATTAAACTTTTTTTTACTTTTTTTAGGCCTCAGACTAGCCATTAGGTGCGATGCATTTCTATGGTCACCAAACAAACTTATGGCAATGGCATCCTCATTAGCCCCATTATATATTTTTTCACATTTTTCTTATTTAAAGTGCTCAGTGCTATTTTTCTTTAGTGTCTCATATAACTTACTTCTTAAAATTATTATAACTTAATTGACTTATCTTAAGTCAGTCTTGTCTCATACTATCATCGGGAAGGGACCTTCTGGCTGTTTCAAGAAAAGTCCCCCCTTTTCAAACTTGTTCGCACCATCCCGATCTGTATAATGCTTATTGAGATAAGATTATAAAGATTATCTCAATAAGCATTAAACAGATCGGGATGGTGCGAACAAGTTTGAAAAGGGGGGACTTTTCTTGAAACAGCCAGAAGGCGAAACATGTCGGAATGACAGGTCCTTTCCCGATGATAGTACGAGACAAGACTGACTTAAGATAAGTCAATTAAGTTATAATAATTTTAAGAATTAAGTTATATGAGACACTAAAGAAATATAGCACTGAGCACTTTAAATAAGAAAAATGTGAAAAAATATATAATGGGGCTAATGAGGATGCCATTGCCATAAGTTTGTTTGGTGACCATAGAAATGCATGGCACCTAATGGCTAGTCTGAGGCCTAAAAAAAGTAAAAAAAAGTTTAATAGAAAATTAAAGGAACATCAAGGACATTGAGATGGTTTTGGATTATTCTAGGAATAAGCAGTGGATTTCCTCAAGCCATCTCAATAATGGCCTATGGACTTCTCTTTTAAGAAATTAGCCAAACCTTTTTTAAACCCCGCTAAGCTAAGTGATTTCACCACATTCTACAGCAACGAATTCCAGAGTTTAATTACATGTTATGTGAAGAAATATTTTATCCAGTTTGTTTTAAATCTACTACTTAGTAGCTTCATCTCATGTCCCCTACTATTTTTGGAAAGAGTGAACAAGTGTTTCATATCTACCCTTTCCACTCCACTCATTATTTTATAGACCTCTATCATACCACCTCTGAGTTGTCTCTTCTCCAAGCTGAAGAGTCATAGCCACTTTAGCCTTTCTTTATAGGGAAGTCGCCCCCAACCCTTTTATCATTTTTGTCGCCCTTCTCTATACTTTTTCTAATTTCGCTATATCTTTTTTTGTGATACGGAGACCAGAACTGCATACTGTGTTTGAGATGCAGCAGTACCACAGAGCGATACAAGGGTATTATAACATTTTCATCTTTGTTTTCCATTCCTTTCCTGATAATTCCTAACATTCTATTTACTTTCTTAGCCGCCGCCACACAATGAGCTGAGGGTTTCAACGTATCTTCAACAATGACAACTAGATCCTTTTCCTGGGCAGTGACTCCTAACCCAGAACCCAGCATAGCTATAGTTTGAGTTCCTCTTTTCCACATGCATCACTTTGCACTTGCTCACATGAAACGTCATCTGCCATTTGGATGCCCAGTCTTAGTCTCAGTGGGTCCTGTTGCAATTTTTCACAATCATCTTGCGATTTGACAACTTTGTGTCATCAACAAATTTAATTACCTCACTAGATATTCCCATCTCTAGATTATTGATAAATATTTTTAAAAAGCAGTGATCCCACTATTTATCACCACAAAAATATGTAGGAGTAAGAGAGAAATATCAACCTCCACCAATTTTACCTCCCTTCTGAAATCTTAGAATCTTTTACAGCAGTTCAAAAATATGAAAAACTGTGATCTTCACTGTCAAAAATGTTTGAGCACTGTTAAACACCATTAAAGGAGGAAAAGGGAGGAAAAAGCCTCGGATCCCTGTATGCTGCAAGTATAAGACTGAAGAAGCATATTGGAGAAGGAAACAACCTCATTGGCTGAAAAACCTCCACAACTTGAGCATATTCTGGCAAAATAACATTAATTCTAATGTTTCTTCAGCAAAAATACATATAAGTTGAGACAGTCGTACTTATAAAGCAGTCTATGACAATACATTAAGGCTCCTTTTATCAAGGCGCGCTATGGGGGTTAGCGCGTCAGACATTTTATCACGAACTAACCCCCGCGGCAGCCTAAAATCCTAACGCCTTATCAATGGAGGCGTTAGGTACTAGTGTGGCAGGCGGTTTAACGTGCGGTATTCTGCACGTTAAACCGCTACCGCGCCTTTGTAAAAGAACCCCTAAATTTAAAGTAAAAGCATTTTGAACTAATCTCTGTTTGAGAGGGAACCTAAATACGTTTACGGAAAAATCAATTTCTTAGAAAAATTTGATGCTAAAAGGACATTGAGGGCTCCTTTTGCTAAGCTGCGCTAGGGGTTTTAGCGTGCACACTAGATGCTAACACCAGCATTGAGCTGGCATTAGTTTTTGGCGTGTAGCATGGGGTTAGCGCGTGCGGCAATACAGCACATGCTAAAAACGCTAGCACACTTTAGTAAAAGGAGCCCTGAGGTTCCTCTAATATTTTAAAAGGAAGAAAAGTCTGCAACTGATAGTAATTTGTAATGAATTACCCTGCTTAAGCTGCTGGAAGGGATTTTTAATTAATTTTTTTTTTTTTTATGGTCCCTGCCAGTGAATTAAGGACCTGAGTTGGTGAGGAGAAACAGTTTTTAAAACTGAAGTTTTACCAGTGAAGCACATTTTATTTTAAAGAGTGTCTGGTATGAATGTGTTTGAGTGAAAATTTGTTGTCTGAGTTATGTTTGACAATTTGAAGACATCAGAAGATTTCAAAAGAGGATCCTGCTTTCCAAAGCTATTTTAGGGGAGGGAAAAAACCATAGGTAGGACATATCTTTGTTAGGAACTGGGCAACATTCTGGGGAAGGGGGAGCCTATTCTGCAAAGATGGGAAAGGATCCCCTGCTGCCCATCAATGCTCAGTAGAAGCCTGGGACAGCCTCTCAACCCTGACATTTAACCCCGGACCTCCTAGGTAAAATGTAATATTTAACTGAACCTATGATTACAGAATTGTGCTTATTGCAAGAACTGATGGCAGCTATTCACGGAGTGCGCAGGACCAGGCAGGAAGCGTAAAGCTCGCACTCCTGCCTTATTTGCCACTCTGCAGCAACAAATGAGGCAGCCGTCCAGCAAGAGCGCAGAAAGCTCCTGACGAGACCACACTGGACCACCAGAATTTTGAAAAAGGTATGTGGGGTGGAGGTCAGGGGGCTGCGGGCTGTATCTGGTTGATTCAAAGCGAGGATAGTGAATGGAAGGAATGGATAATTGGCTACTAGTGGAAGAATGGAGAGTATACAAAGGTTGGTATGGGACAATGAAAGATAAGGTGGGATTGCAGAGTGTAGAATATTATGTGTTACAGTATCTTATACTGGATCCAGAAAGGCATTGGAAGCCAGTGATATTGCTTCAGAGGTGGGTTGACATGGTTGGAACAGTGTGCATGAGTAAGGATTACCACCAGACACACCTACGTGTAGAGGAGGAAAAACCAAGAAAAAATAATTCTGAACCAAATTTTTTTTTCTTGAGTTTTCCTCCTCTACATGTAGGTGCGTCTTATGGTCAGGTGTGTCTTATAGAGTGAAAAATCAACAGATTAGTCAACAGATATAGTAATGTCACCGCATAATTTTAAACAATTTCCATCCACATATAAAAGTTAATAGATAGATACTGTTTCTACATAAAAATCTTTCAACTCAATGTCCTGCTGATGCATACATCATCCCTACAGTTTAGGAACACATAAAATATTTTTCATAAGGCTGATAGAGAAGAATCCTAGACAAACCATCTTACAGAGTGTTACAGTCCTCAAACTTTTGAAATAAGTCTGAGTGTACAAGTTTTGAAATCCTTTGTGGTTAACAAAACATTTATGATACAAATTCTACTTAAGGTGAAAAATGACTGAACAAAAGCACAAATCAGATTTTTCAAGGAAAGAAAAGTATCTGGATATGACACCTAGCATGTGACTTGAAGACTTCAAAGGAAGGGATCCCTTAGTAAACTGGGAATAAAACAACTGGAGTAGTAGTATTTATGGAAAGCCACATTGCTACTGACTTAAGGCTAGATTCACTAAACCTTCTGATCCTGTCCTGATGATTGCAAAACCAGTTTTACTGGTTTTGCGATCGTTCCCCGACCTGATTCACTAAAAAGCTTCTTGATCAATCTCCGATCCGATCTACCCTTGCAAATGAGGGGAAATGGCATGCAAAAGTAGGAAGCCATCGATTCACTAAGCAGAAGAAGAAACACCGATTGGGTTTGCCGATCTGAAAAGAAGCAACTGCTGAAAACCAGTTGCTTACTCTCTTTGCCGACTCTCCTGCCCTCTTCTGCCCTGAAATATCAGTATCGAGGTTACAACCCCATATAAAACAACAATCAAAATTAAAAATAAAATTGTAAAATATCTTTACATATGCTTAAGAATTCCCTTTTCATATTTTCTGTAAAAAGCGCATTGTGAGCCCGTGGTTTTAACCCGCAGGTTTAAAGCATGTCCTGTTCGATAATCTGGCTACACAAAATAATTCACTACATTGGTCAGAAATCATTCCTTCTTAAAAATGTCCAACTTGTAGGGCCAGCAAAAGTAAATTGCAGCCACCCCTCCCCCTTTCTATTGAGCTCACTTGTGCTTTGCTGCCAATGACGTGTAGGAATAAACCCCACCCACTAACTAGGTAATAAGGGCGAAGAGCTAGTGCATGCGTAAATTGCATCAATAAACAACAAGGATACTCTGAGCATGCATTTCGATCACTTTTACAGCGATCAGTGGGATCGCTAAAGGGCGTGCGTCCAATCAGATCATTTGCATGTAGAATCTGTAGTGAATCTGTTGCTCAGCAAAACCAGGCTAAGAATTGCCCAATAACAATTCAGATCTAGGCCTTAGTGATATTCAGGATAAGTTTCTGGCTGCTCAGCATTTACCTAATGCTTTCAGGCAGGCATCCAAGGAAGCAATATCAATTACTTGAGAGTTGGCAGTAAAGAAAATTTGTATGTCATCTGCATATAAATAAGGATTACAACTATAGGACTGAATAGAAGAGCTAAAGGGGCAATAAAAATATTGAAAAGGTTAAGAGCTAAGGGAGAGTCCTCCACAAGCCAGGTGTTGTTCCTGAGAAATTCTTACACAAAGTTAAAAAATGTAGATTCCAAATAAGAGGTAAATCCATTTTTAGAATACCATCCCAAACTCCTGAAATTAGGCCAGGAATAGAGAATGACCTACCATAATAAAAGCCGATGAAAAATGTAAACTCACTAATGAAATTAACTTCCCACACCCAAGAACATCCTGACCTCATTGACTCAGTATTGTTTCCTTCAGAAATGTATTTATTTATTTTTTAGTATTTCTGTACCATTTATAGCTTAGGTGGTTTATATTGGACCACTTTGGATGCAAAAAGGAAAATTTCCCTTAGAACTAGGTCATATTCTAATAACACTGATCATTAAGAATCCATAGCATTGACCAGTAATTATAGACCAATTGCAACTATTCCTTTTTTGATTAAACTGATGGAGGGTCTTGTTTGTCAAGAACTAAATAACTATCTGGATCAGTTCTCAATATTACATCCTTCCCAATAAGGGTTTTGCTCACTTTACAGTACAAAGATGGAATTAGTTTCCTTACTGGATTATCTGTACCAATAGTTTAGTACCAGTGTGAGTGCTTTGATTCTACAATTTGATTTAAATAGTATATTTGATCTTGTAGATCATGAAATTTTGCTCAGATGTCTTGACGCTATTGGAATATCAGGGCAGGTTCTGAATTGGTTTAGAGGTTTTCTAGAGAGTCATAATTACCAAGTTCGCTTAGGAGAATAGTACTCAGTAAAATGGAATAATTCAAGTGTATTTCTCAGGGCTCCCACCTTGCACCCACACTCTTTAACCTCTTTTGGGAAATAGGCTATGCTCTTTTGGAATCAAACTTTATAGTTATGTAGATGACACAACAATTGTACTTGTCTCAGATTTTTCAACGGATACCTTACAATTTATGTCTTTCATCATCCAAACAATAGAATCCTGAATGAAAGAATGTAAATTGAAACTGAATCCTGATTAAACCAAACTATTTTTAGCCTCACCATCTAATAAGCTTAAAGAGAACACATTAAATTTGAATGGGACAACGTACCCTATTCTTTCAAGTATTAAAATCTTAGGGGTCAACTTGGATTTATCATTTGAGGTTCAAATTAATTTTGTAGTAAAGAAATGTTACTTCTTGCTTTGAAAACTTTGGACTATCAGGGCCTATTTTCCTTTAAATGCATTTAGGCTTCTAGTCCAATCTCTTGTTTTAAGTACCTTAGATTATTGCAACCTGATTTACCTAGCCTCGTGTAAGCAAAACATTAAGAAGCTACAAATTATTCAGAATACCACTGTCAGATTGATATTTGATCTGACGCGATTTGATCTTGTTTCGGTTTATCAGAAGCAAGAATATTATTCAAATGTGGATGCATCTGCTTCAAGACACTGTATGGATTAATAACTTCCTATATTCTTGATCATTTCAACTTTTTAAATAGAAGGCGCCTTGCTCGAGATGCTAGATTATTTTGTTTTTCCCTCAGTAAAGGGTTGTCTTTACAAGTGATTTTTAAACAGAGTTATGGCTTATCAGGCAGCCCTTTAGGATAAGAGTTTTAGTAAGTTGATCTCAAGTTCTAACTCTTATTTAAATTTTAGGAAATTGTTAAAAACATATCTCTTTTAAGAAAAAAATTTTAAATAGCAGAATTGTAATTCTGTGAATGCACAGTTTCTCTTAAAATTCTGTAAACCACACAGAACTGCGAGGTAGTTGTGGTATACAAGTATACTGTATTGTTACGTTATGTAAATTCCAGAAAAATGGAAAACTGTTTAAGAACATGTTTCTCTGCCGATTTAGAGATACATTGAAGATGCTAAATAGGATGAAAGCTTATTGGAATGCTTGGCTCATGACTAGGTTTTGTGACATGCAAAAATTAAAGTCCTGCTTCCAGGGTATAGGCTACCATTCCTACTCCTTCCCGGTCTTCCCTAGCACTAACCTGAGGGTGTCATGATAGTCAAAGCAAAATATTCCATGGTACTTTCCAGTTAAGTGCAAGTAAATATCTGTTTCAAACCTGTTCAGCAAGGTTGAATCTTGCTGAATATCAATCCCATAATAGATCAGTGTTTTTTGCTATTGTCACTCCAACTGGTGACACTAGTGTTTAAAAGGCATAAACCAACATGAAGCTACAGGTTGTATGGTCTAGAGCTCCTAGCAATTTCAGTGTAAGGATTCAACTGTTGAGGAGTAAAAGAAAAAATTTTATTCTAAAAAGAATGTTGATAGATTTTTGGAAAGATTTCTAATTCACTTCTGTGAACAGTCAGATTTGTATTTTTTGCCAGAAAATTGGAGTAAAGGAGAAACTAAAAAATGGTCAGGCCAGGAAAGAGGTAATGTGAAGAGATTGAAAGATGAGATAAGAAAATCAGAGGAGTTAAAAACTATGATTTATATCTTGGATTTATATACTGTGTCATCTCCCCAAAAGGAGCTTGACTCAGTTCACATAAAGAAAGATAATCGAAGTGAAAGTAGTTAGATTAGAGAGAAAATAACTTATTAATTAAGACCCTCATCCAACATCCTAGAGAGAACATAAGATTTGCCGCTGCTGGGTCAGACCAGTGGTCCATCGTGCCCAGCAGTCCGCTCACGCAGCGGCCCTTGGTCAAAGGCCAGTGCCCTCCTTGAGTTTAGCCTTACCTGTGTATGTTCTGGTCCAGCAGGAACTTATCTAACCCTTTCTTGAATCCCTGAAGGGTGGAGACAATGATCAAAAACAGATTAGACACTTTTCTGGATGAGGAAAAATTAAGGGACCCCCACCAACATGGTTTTACGAAGGGAAGGTCTTGTCAATCCAACCTGATAAGCTTCTTTGACTGGGTAACAAAAAAGCTGGATGGGGGGGGAGGCCCTTGACATCGTATACTAGGACTTTAGTAAAGCTTTTGATAGTGTTCCACACTGCAGGTTATTGAACAAGATGAACGCGATGGGACTAGGAGGAACGCTGACTGCAATGGGTAGAAGACTTGCTTAGCAGCAGACTTCAAAAGGTGATGGTAAACGGTACTCTCTCAACAACGTCAAAAGTGACTAGTGGAGTTCCACAGGGCTCGGTCTTGGGCCCAATGCTATTTAATATCTTTGTAAGGGATCTGACTCAAGAACTGGCTCCTCCTTCGCCTAAAAGCCCTTCTGTTGGACGTTTGGGGCTTAGGCATTTTTTTGGTTCATTATGGCCAAAAAATGTAGACATCATGGGGGTGTACTTTTAGACGTAGTGGTGATCTGGGTGTTTAGTAGAGGCAGGCCATAATCAAAACATGGACGTTTGTTTTGGTTATGGACACTTTCCCTGCTTCTGCTTTGAACATTTAAGGACTTAGGCCAAAAGGGGACTTAGACGCTTGTTTTGATTATTAACCCCTTAGCATATTGACGGTATGGAAAGTAGGTTTTGATTGTTAGATCGGAGGGCCCTGGATGATGAGTAAGTTTATTTATGAATGCTGGTTGGTTAGAGTTTTTTGTTTTAAAGCTGAGGAGGAGTATTTTATAGGTGAGGTGATGAGTGATAGGCAGCCAAAGTGCTTTGTGGAGGAGAGGAGTGACATTATAGAGGAGTGGAGTGGAAAGGGAAGAGGTGAATCACTTTTTTCTCTTTCCATAAATAATAGGACTAGGAGTCATGCAATGAAGCTACTAAGTAGTAGATTTAAAACAGACTGAAAAAAATATTTCTTCACACAACGTATAATTGAACTCTGGAATCTGTTGCCAAAGAATTTGGTGAAATCAGTTAGCTTAGCAGGGTTTAAAAAGGTTTGAATAATTTCACTTGAATAATTTTGCAACAGAGATGTCAATAGGTCATTATAGAGATGACCTAGGGAAATCTAGTGCTGACTCCTAGGATAAGCAGCATAAAATCTGTTTTACTACTTGGAATCTAGCTAAGTACTTGGGACCTGATTTGGCCACTTTTGGAAACAGGATGCTTAGCTTGATGGACCTTCGGTCTGTCCCAGTATGGCAATTCTTATGGTCTTATAACATGACCCTTCCCCCCTTATTGCCCCAGTGGTCACTAATCACCTCCCACTCCCCAACTCCATTACAGCATGTTCTGTAGTCATATATATCCTGCTCTGCTTCAATAGGAACTCTCTCAGCGGACATGAGGTATATTCAACAGAGAGTTAAATCTTAGCATATCCAACACATGAAAGTCCTTATAATTTTCTGAAATTTATTGAACAAATAAGGTCCAATTTACTCACAATTGGTGAATCTTTTAGATGTTGCAGCTGGAGAAGAAGTTGTAGATTTGAAGAATGAAGTTAGGGCAGAGATAAGGTAAAATTTAGGCAGAAAGGTGCTCCCAGTTTCAGGATTGAAAGGCTGAATTATTCTTGCATGTGGCTGGGTAGTTTAAGGTTTATCTCTCTGTTGAATATATATCATGCCTGCTGAGAGAGTTCTTACTGAAGCAGCGTAGGATATATGGCTAAAGAACAGTAAAAACACAAGTGCTTTTATTCTGGGGATGCAGCCACGTGCTAAGATGGAGCCATGTGTTTTTACTGTTCTGTAGCCATATATCCTGCACTGCTTCAGTAGGAATTCAGTCAGCAGGCATGAGGTATATTCAACAGAGAGAGAAACCTTAAACTACCTAGCCACATGTGTTGTGCAGAGAGAAAGTTTGTGGGTCGGCAAGAGATGAGGCTGTCTTGAGAGAGCTGATGCCGGTGAACTGCAGTGACAGCATATGGGGTAGGGAGACTGGGAAAATGAAAGAGACGCTGGATAATGAGGAACAGAGAAAGGAGAGAGATGCTAAACTGCATAGGTTGTGGAGTGGGCGAATTCCAGACAGTATATTCACTGCCTCTAGGGAAACCTGAACAAAGAACGGGGGGGGGGAGGGGAGGGGGGGAGGGAGGGAAGGGGGGCTTGTCCCCGGAGGCTTTCCATGGCTATGCCCCTGGGGAGGGAAAAGAATGGCAAAGATGTTAGATTCAGTGGAGGTAGTCAGGCCCGGAGAGAGAAAGATGCTGGATGGAAGGGCAGTCGGGAAGAATAAGAAATACATCTGATGAAAGGGAGGGAAAGAAGGAGAAATGTTGGATTTGGGGATGGGCAGGACAGATGTTGGATCATGGGGTGAGAGGAGGAAATAACAGCAGGAAAGGAGGGAAGAGAGATAGGACAGGAAGATGGTAGAGGAATAAAAGACAGGGAGATGTTAAACCATAAGGGGGAGCAGGACAGGTGATGCTGGGTTACAAGAATGGAAGGAGGGGATATACTAGAAATTGTGGAATTAAGTGGAAGACAGGGGGTGGTGGCAAGGAGATGAATGAGAGGAGGACAGTAAGTACAGAGGTAGAAATGTGGTGCTGTAATGAGGAGTAAAGAAGCAGATAGTGAGTACAGAGTTAGAAATGTAATAATGAGTAGATGAAAGACAGAAGGGAATAGGTAGATGGGGAACATGTGAGATTGGAAATAAGAAAACTAGAGCATGAGAAAGAGAGATGGAAAATTGGTAGGCAGCTGAAAAAGAGAATGAAGGATAAGAGTAAAATTAGAGTGAATAGAGATACAGAAAATAAAAAAAGCAGACAGAGCTAAAAAGGAAAGATCAGTATATCAGATAGGTTAAGAAAGGCAATAATTCCAAACAGGAGAGAGGAAAAAGACATGGACAGCAACCAGTGGCATAGTAAAGGGGAGGGGGGAATGGACTGCCGCAGACGCTGTCTTCATTAACATATTCCAGGTAATAAATATTTTACAAGGTCCCAAAAGAGCAAAACAGATTTTATGTGCTTGTCTCAGTTATAAGCAGTGAATTTTCCCATGTTCATCTTAATAATGACTTATGGAATTTTAGGGACTTGTCCAAACCCTTTTCTAAACCCTATTATGCTAACCACATTTTTTTTAACCACATTCTCTGACAATGAATTTCAGGGTTTAATTAAAGGTTATATGAAGAAATATATTTTTTCTGATTTGTTTTAAATTTAGTACTTAGTTTCATTGTGTGCCCCCCAGTCCTTTTATTTTTGGACATAGTAAATGTGATTTATGTCTACCCATTCCACTCTACTCAGTATTTTATAGAACTCTGTCATATCACCCCTCAGCTGTCTTTTCTCCAACTGATAGCTTCTTTAGCTTAAGGTTGGGGAGGCCTCACTGGGGGCTTCCTGTCTACCCCCCTCTTTCCCTCCCTCCCCCCCAAACAGTTTCCCCAGTGCGCCGCAAGAGAAATGGCTGCGCCGGGGGAGTCCCTTTTAAAGTTTTCCCGCCGCCCCTCCCCTCTGCCTATCCCTGCCTGGCCTCTTGTCCTATCCTGCCTCCGCCCCCCCCCCCCCCCCCCGGAGCCCCCTCACCTTACGCTAGCCCCCTGCTAATCGCTCCTGGGGGCTTCTTTCTTCATGGGGAAGTCATCCCCATCTCTTTTATCACTTTTATCACCCTTCTCTGTACCTTTTCTAATTCTGCCCTATCTCTTTTGAGATGTGGTGACCAAAATTTCACACAATATTCAAGCTGTGCCAATATCATGGATCAAAACAAAGGAAATATAATATTCTCAGTTTGGTTCTTCATTCCTTTCCTAATAATTCCTAATATTATATTTGCTTTTTAGCTACCATTGCCATCTGCCATTTGGAAGCCCGTTCTCCCAGTCTTATAGAAACATGTTGGCAGATAAGGGCCAAATGGCCCATCCAGTCTGCCTATCATCAATATCCACTATCTCCTCATCTCTCAATTTTTCATAATCCTCTTGTGATTTAACAACTTTGAAAAACCATGTCAGAAAATGTAATCACCTCATATGTTGTTCTTATTTCTAGAAAGCTTTGTGTCATCAGCAAATTCAATTTCCTCACTTGTTAAAATGCAGCAGTCTCAGTACAGACCCCTGTGGAACCCCACTATTCACCCTTCTCCATTGAGAATATTGACTATTTAACCCTAATATCTGTTTTTCTATCTTTTAATCAGTTCTTATTACACAATAGTACACTGCCTCCTATCATATGACTGTCTAATTCCCTCAGGAGACAAATGCCTTCTGAAAACCCAGAAATGCAATATCAACCTTTATCCACATATTTATTCACCCCATCACTTTAACAGCAGAAATGGAAAAATCAATGAGAATACAAGGATAATCCAGATGAGAGCCTGAGACCTATTGGGAAAACTGCAAAGTTTGAAAGGGAATCATAAGTACAGTGAGCACTATCGAACAACAGTATTGGCAAAGCAATAGATGTAGCCACTATTAAAATTTAAAGTGTGTCAGGGTTGATGTCACCTTAGTGGCAGAGATTGAGAAAACAGTAAAAATATAGAAATAAGCCAACTGAGACTCTGAGACTAGATAGGAGATCTTAATAACAGAGATAAAAAGTGAAAATACAGGGATAAACTAACTTAGGAATTGAGAAACTGGGAGACCTGCAGAAAAAGAAAAGGAACCACAAGAACAATGAACATTATCAAATGACAATTAGCCTACTTGAAAGCTCTCACACAAAGTTTTAACTGCACTGAGACAAGAGTAAATTTGTACATGCATGTACCAATAGCCCCGTTCTGCCCATTATCCAACCCCTGAAAATAAGAACATAAGAGTTGCCCTCCTGGGATAGACCGAAGGTCAATCAAGCCCAGTATCCACATTTCCAACAGTGACCAATCTAGGTCACATATACCTGTCAAGATCCCAAAAGAGTAAAACAGATTTTATGCTTCTTATCCTAGAAATAAGCAGTGGATTTTCCCAAGTCTAACTTTGGATTTTTCTTTTAGGAAATTATACAAATCTTTTTAAAACTCTGCTAAGCTAACTGCTTTCACCACATTCTCTGTCAAAGAATTCCAGAGTTTCATTATACATTGAGGGAAGACTTTTTTTTCTTGTTTTAAATTTGCCACTTCATAGCTTCATTATATGCTGCCTTAGTATTTTTAGAAAGTGTAAACAAGTGATTTACTTCTACTCATCTATGCATGATTTTATAGACCTCTATCATATCTTCCCTGAGCCATGTCTTCTTTGAGCTGAAGAGCCCTAGCCACTTTAGCTTTTCCTCATAGGGAGGTCATCCCATTCCGTTTATCATTTCTATCACCCTTCTCTGTACCTTTTTATAATTACGCTAAATCTTTTTTGAGATGCAGTGACCAGAATTGCACAGTATTCAAGGTGCAGTCGCACCAGCAGGTCATGATACAAAGGCATTGTAACATTCTCATTTTTGTTTTCATACCTTACAGTGTAATGTTTTCAGATAGGTTAGTTCTGTGTATTTAAGACCCTTGCCTCATACAAAATAGGGGACCACAAAAACAAAAGCAGACAAAAGGCCTCTTCTATCAAACTTTTTCTAGCAGTTTTTAGTTCAGAGAGCCGTGCTGTATGGCCTGTGCTGCTCCCGACGCTCATAGGAACTCTATGAGCATTGGGAGCATTGTGGGACATTCAGCGCAGCTCACCGCACTACAAACTGCTAGCGCAGTTTGAAAGAAGAGGCCCAAAAACTGAAATGGAGGCCCCCTTCCTTTCTACAAAATAAAGCCAGACAATAAGCAGTACATTTCTGGTGAAAGAAACAGAAATGTACTTTTTCTGTACTCTGCTAAAATATAAAACTTGATAAGATGTACATTTCTCAAAATAGACACATTTCAAGAATTAAAAAGAATTAAATACAAATCATGTTTCTATCTTTGTTGTCTGGGCACTTTTCTAATGGGGCAGGTTCCAAACTGTTCCACTTTTTATGTCAGTCTTCTAAATTATTTTCCAGATCTGTCTTTCCATTTCTTATCTTGTCCTTTTTCTCATCTTTCCCTATATCTATTTGGCACTGATCTTTCTCTTTTTTTAAATTATTTTTTCTTCTCTGCCTCTGTATCCACCTATATATGATTTTACTCATTCTCTAACTTTCTAGTCTAATTTCCATTTCTCCACTCATCTACCTACTAGGTTTTTCCATCTCCCTCTCATCCAGTCTCCAGCAAACTCAATGCCCCCTCTGTCTGTCTTTTACCAAATTTCCTATTTCCTTCTCAGTCCCCCATTTCTATCTTTTGTACTCTAGATGTACTTTTCTCTGCCTCTCATCACCTCACCAGCCCCATCCCTGTCTCCCTTCCTTTGCCTCCAGCCTATTATTCTATTGCCTTTCTTTCATCATCTTGTTAACTCTATTTCTACCCTCATTCAATCCTTTGGAAGACCAATTCCCTTCCTCTCGTATCCTTCTCTAGTACTCCCTATCCCTTTTCAATGCTTTTTTTTTCTCTCTCCATTCTTCCAGGTCATTCATACTTCAGCTCAACCTTTCCCCACGCTTCATCCCTGTTCTCTTACCCCTCATTTCACACCCTAAGTCTTTCTCCCAAACCATTAACATACCCCCTTCTCATACACACTAATTGCCAAATACTCTTTGCTTGAAATTCTCACTCCAACTCTCCCATGCACAAATTCCCTGCTCTGTTCCATTCAATCACCAAGTCTCCATCATCTTATGCTTTGTTTCCCCCTGACCCATACTTCTGCTTCATTCTCCTTCTCACCACCAGCCCCTTCTCCACCATCCCATCCCTATTTTTATCCTTGTCCAATCCATCTTCTGCTCTGTTCCATTTCTTCCCCCTCCCGATCCCATTTATCTTCTACTTTATTTTCTTTTCCACCACCCTCCACATCCCATCCATCTTTTGCTATTTCCATCGTCTCCTACCATTTGATATTTCTTCTCTCTCAATGTCTACTGTCATTCCAGGTTCCTATCTATCCTGTCCTGCAACTCCCCTCTGTGTCCCTATGCTTGTCCAGCTTCCCTCCCCCACTTCTCTTTTTCTTGCATCACCAACCTAGGGCCAGCATATCTCCATCTCTTTCCCCTGCCCCCTCCCCATAATATAGTTTATATTGCTTTCAAAACCCTTTTAGTTGTACCACAGAAAGGCTGTGTATCAAATTCATGACCCTTTATCCTCTCTCACTCCATTCCCAGATCCAGCATCTCTCCTACTCTCTTCCCCACCATCCATCTTATGTCTCTCTTCATGCCTCCATTCACCTACCTCCCCACCATACCAGATCTCTCTCTTTCCTTATCCCCTGTGGGTCCAGAATTCCCCTCCACCCTTGCTCCCCCCTCCCAAACTACTCCCAGTTATTCTTTAACTGTTACTTGAAATAGCAAATATACTTACATGTAGCAGCTATTCTTTGAGGAATATGCCTTTGCTTATATCATTTTTAAAAACTGTGTTTTCTGTCTGCTTGCTTTTATGTGCTTATACTTGCAAACATTTTTTTTACATTGTTCTGTGTCGATAAGTTGTTTATACAATCTCCACCAAATGGCTAAGATTCCAGCTATAAAACAGTACTACCATTATAAATTACACCTAACTGTAGAATTTCATCTTTTTGTCTAAAATGATTTCAAAATCCCAACCACTAGTGATTAGAACAGGGGTGCCCAATACGTCGATCGCGATCGAAAGGTCGCTCGCTCAGGCGACCCCAGTCGATCGCAGAGCGGGTTCCCTTCTTCCCTTTTCTTTTTTCCCCTCCTGACTGGCCCGCTCCTGAATTCTGCTATTGCCGCCACTGCTCAACATTTAAAAAAAAAAAAAACGGCTTGGAGAACTTATGCTCTGGGGGCTAACGTGTGCTTGTACCGGCTTCCCTTCTCTTCCCTCTGAAACCGGAAGTTATGTAAGGGGGGTGGGGGGGAGAGAAGGGAAGCCGGCACGCACATGTTAGAGCCCAGTTCGCGGGCTAAAGCGGGAGACAGGTCAGTGAAGCTTGCGATTTGCTCTTCTTGCTGCCAGGTCCTGCCTACTTTCTGTTTCCTCAAAGGCAGGATCTGACAGCATTTCTCCCAATAGGTCGATCTTGGGCCGATCAGCCTTCCTTTCCCCGACGTCAATTCTGCCGTCGGAGAGGAAGTTCTGGCCAGCGGAACTTCCTCTCTGAGGGCAGAATTGACGTCGGGGAGAGGAATGCTGGTGGGCCTGAAGCAGGGAGAGCTTGGCCGGTGGCGGGTGGATTTGGGGGCCTGTTATCCGATGGCAGCGGCAGTGGCAGTGGCTTGGGGGAGGGCAGGGAGGGAGAAAGAGGGCAGGCAGGAAGACAGAAGGAAAGAAGAGAAAGAGAAAAAAAGAAAGGGGGCATGAAGAGAGAAAGAAAGAGAGGGCAAGGAGAGAGGAAGAAAATGTTGGGGGGGGGGGAATGAGGTCAGGAGGAGAGGAAGCATACAGGCTAAAAGAAGGGAAGAAAGATTGGATGCACAATCAGAAGAAGAAAGTGCAACCAGAGACTCATGAAATCACCAGACAAGGTAGGAAAAATGATTTTATTTTAAATTTAGTGATCAAAATGTATCTGAATTTATATCTGCTGTCTATATTTTACACTATGGTCCCCTTTAACTAAACCGCAATTGAGGTTTTTAGCGCAGGGAGCCTATGAGCGTCGAGAGTAGCGCTGGACATTCAGCGCAGCTCCCTGCGCTAAAAACTGCTATCGTGGTTTAGTAAAAAGGGAGGGGGTATTTGTCTGTTTTTGTATGGTTGTTAGTGAGGTGACAGTGCATAGAGTCATCTGCTTTGACCTCTTTGAAAAACCCTGGAATAGGAATGATGATTAACATTTTCTATGCGTACAGTGTGCTTTGTATTTTTTAAAAATTTTATTGTTGGTAGATCATTTTGACTTGGTCATTTTAAAAGTAGCTCGCAAGCCCAAAAAGTGTGGGCACCCCTGGATTAGAATGTTAGCCTTACCCTCTTTTTGTTTATGGAGAGGTTTTGTGAAGAAAAACTAAAACAAAATGAGATTATACAAAGCCATCCCTCGAACCTGTTCAACCACAGCAGGGGCTGCTGTTTACTGAAGAACAGAATTTGACCAGCTTGACTTTTATCTCATCTTTAAACATGATGGTGATAATATACATAATCATTCAGACACAATGAATTGACTAGAGAAAGAATGAACCACTCTTGTTGAGATTCTTTCCTCTGATGTACTGTGTCGTACAGTATCAGTCCATAAGGAGACCAAGCATGTCAGCCCCTGAAAAGAAACAGCAGATGTTTCTCCTACTTAGGAAAAGCAGTGACCTGCACTTCAGTACCTCGGCAGCTTCTGGCACATTCTGTTCCCTAGTCTCCTCTTCTCTGGTGAGAAGCAGGGAAAGGATCCAGACATCATTTGACCTTTATCTTGGTCTCTTTTTTTTCAGCTGTCAATCATTGTATCTTATGAAACCATTTTTTTCTGGCATGAGGTCAATGATGACTGAGAATTTATCTGATGATGCAAGGTGAGAAAAGCAAGGATAACATTTTCCTTCCTTCAAATCCTCCTTGATTTAAACAAAGGGGGTGGAAATTGTCTTTCCCAGACCTGAAAATATTTGAGGAATCCTGTTGTATCAACAGAAAATCAGCATTGCAGAATCCCGGAATACTCCTGAACAGGAGTTGTATTCCCAGGGCCAGTTAAAATAATGTGGCATTCCTAAATTCAGCAAGCCTGTATACCATAAGCCCCATGTTAACTTTTTGAAACTAGACTGTACTCAGTCCCTAATGTCACTTCTTAATCTCATGCTCCCCCAATCAACTAGTTAATTTCATAATCTATTCTAATGCATGCATTGGTTTATGCTCCAAGCTCAATAGATCAAAGAAAGACACCATTTCAGTGAGCTATATATCCTGAATCCTTAATAAGAAAAATCTGAACCACCACAATTTTAGAATATAGATGCCTTCCTCTCTTAATTCAACCAGTATTGTTTTTAGGGAATTCAATGACTATGCCTCATTCAACCCAGATTATGAGTGGTAATATTATAAATTTTATGAGTATGTTGGGCTATCAACAGTTGGCTGACTTTGTGACCCATGTTGAGAGCATATCAGTGACTTTCTTTTATTTTCCAGCCATATTGTCTGGCCAAATACAATGCAAATTATTTTGCAGTACTGACCTATTTTGGTCAGATCACTGCATTATCCTCCTCACCCCCCGCTCCTTTTACTAAGCCGCAGTAGAGGTCTCTACCATGGCCCAGAGTACTAAATGCTCCGATTTTGCTCAAATGCTCATAGAAATTCTATGAGTGTCAGAGCATTTAGCGCTGCAGGCCACGGTAGAAACCTCTACCACTGCATAGTAAAGGGAGGGAGGGAATATATCTTTTTTTAAAAAAATTCTTTATTCATTTTTTAATCTTACAATAAGTGTACAAATAATAAAACATTTAAAATTAAATATATCTTGTGCTCTTGCTGTAGCTTAGTATAATTTGATAGGGAGGGTGTTCTACAAACAACAGTGATATTGTAACCAGTTTAATCAGGATGCATTTGCCTGTTTTTTTTTTTTAAACTGATGCAATTGAGGATATGGTATGCATTTCAAAATTCATTTCAAAAGTTCAAATGTTACTTCTAATGAGAGCATAAAAATTAGTGTATCAGGAGGACATTGTATTGCATTGTGTTTATTATTTGCCTGATACAAAGTGAAGCACAAGTGGACACACATAATAAATACACCAACATACATAACATCATACATAAAATAATTTGAAGCAAGACTATATGACAGAAGGCATACAGCTGTAGCCATAACCAATATTGACCACAATCAATTTCCCTTCAACATGGTTGGTCCCATCAAGAAAAATCATTTTGCAAATATATGAATTAAAGTGGTGCAAGATTAAAATAGATGATATGAAAGATAACTATCATTGAAAATTGCACAAGTATAGAGAATTGTTGGGAAGAATTCAGAATGCACTGTCATGGCATGTGGAGCTACTTTTAGTTGGCAAACAACTTACTATTTTTAGTAACCCTTCTGCTCCACAGGAACAGCCAGGCATGTATTACATGAACTATGATTGCTGTTAATATAGAATGGACCAGTGCTGACACTACTACTCCTTTGCAATATGAAGGGGAGCTGGTTGTAGAATTTGAAATAGTTACCTCTAATTCAGTATGCGTAATTTGTTACCCATAGGATGCCATCCCCATGGCCTGTGTGATACTTTTAAGGGATTATTTGACTTGTTTCCTGGAGTACTTGATTAATACTTCCCTGGGGAAAGGGTGGGAGGGGATATGAGTATTAGTGAGTTTTTCATGTCAAGTAGACAAAAACAGGCAGGGCAGGATTAATTTGTCGAGGGCCCCTAGACACACAAGTACACTGGGCTACCTGCCCTGCCCTACCCCGCCATGCGCCCAGGCGGAAACAGGAAGCTGTGTCAGAGGGAAGCTTTGGTCAAGCAGCACCACTTGCAAAATTACCGTTCCCATTGCCTTTCTTGCCCGCGTTGCTTGCTTGTCTTACTTTCCGTTGATGGGGGGGAGGGCCCGCGTTGCCGATCGGGTGAGGGCCCGCATTGCCGATCGATGCTGGAGGGGCCCATTGCCGTTTGGAAAAAATAATGTTGATGCCCTCCTTCATCGGGCCCCCTCTGACCATTTCGGGCCCTAGGCACGTGCCTACTGGGCCTATTGGTTAATCCTGCCCTGACAACAGGTAAGAACTGATAACACTATCTGATTGGCACTCAACTGAGCAACAATCCAAAAAGAACAGAGCAGAAAGAAAAAAGTGGGAATCAAGTTTGAGACAAGCAACCCAACCAATTGCTAAGCACAGTATGCTGGACAAGATAGCTTGGCTTCCAAACAGTGCTTTATTGACAAATGTATTTATTCAATTTCTATACTGTTCTCCCAGGGGAGCTCAAAAGGGTTTGCATGAATGTATTCAAGTACTTGAACATTTTTCTGTCTGTCCTGGAGCAATGGTGGGGAGGGATTAAGTGACTTGTGCAGGGTCACAAGGAACAGCATGGGTTTGAACCCACAAATTCAGGGTGCTGAGGCTGTGGCTTTAACCACGGTGCCACACTCTCCCCTTGACAGATGGCCCAGGATCTTCCCTTTCTTCTACTTTATCTAATACTGTATGCATTTATATGGTCTTGCACTGTTACAAACTGAGAAAACTGAGTATACAATTTAGACTCTATCAGATAAGACCTTGGGGTTTTTTTTTTTTTTTGTCTTTTTACTGTTTGATACTGCTGGCAACTTCCTTAGTATTAGCGTTTGATCACAGTTTGGTCAAATCAATCATCATATGTAGAAACCGTAACTATATGCTCCCTGATTCAATATCATTAGCAAAATTTTCCATGCAAGTCTGCCCTGAGGTTTCACACCTTGAATTTATTCTTAATACTCAGCTTTCTATGCAATCAACAGGTAACCAAGGTTGTGTGGTCATCCTTTTACAAACTGTGATTTGTGCTGCAGCAGCTGTGGTTCTTTGATGCGTTATTAGACATTAGAATTGTGGTGCAGTTGGTTTTTCTACCTTATATCTCAAGCTACTCAGTGTCATTATGAAATCACTTCAGTTAGTACAAAATTCTGCTACTAGAGTAATTACTAGGATCAGGAAATCTGATGATATTTTGCTAGTTCTGCAACGTTTTCACTGCCAATATGATATGGAGTACAGTTTAAGGGGATCCTTTTTATCAAGATATGGTAAACACTAACACATTCTTACTGCAGCTTAAAATGCCTTACAGTGGGGTGCACTCTGATGTCCTGTGGTAATTTTGGCACTGGCACGAGCTACCCTTGCGCTAAAAACAGGGGGCAGGTCAGGGCTGAAGAGTAGGAGTTAGCACAGCTACATTGCTGCATGGTTAGCATGTGCGTCTTTAGGTCCAGATTCTATGAATAGTGCCCTAATTGCGGACACCTAGCGACACCTTACTAAAAACTGTGCGCAAGCCAAATTGTTTCAATTAGTTTAAATGGCGTGGTAATTGTCTGCACCATTGAAGATAATTGATAAATAAAAAATAAAAAAAACTAATAAAGAGTTCTTCGTGGAACTCAGAGTGGTATCTAGCAATGCCTAAATCAAGGTGTCCACCGATGCCTAATGGCATCTACCTGAAAAGTAGGCTGAAAATAGGTGTGATAGGTGCGACTTAGGCGTTACTGGGTGTTCAAGTTAGGCCAGAAAATTAGGCCTGGTAAAACCTGGCCTAACATACCTGCACCTACCTCTATGGCACCTAGCCTGTTTAGGCAATGCTAGGCGTGATTCTATATGTAGTGCCTAGCAGTTGATTGACAACTGTGCAGGGCGGCACCTACAATGTAGGCATGCTTAGGCACCATGGGTAGAATTTGGCCCTTATTACCTACAAAATAGGTAATAGTAGTAGTTCACATGTTAATGGCCATGCGCTAATAGGAAAATTAACACTAATTAGCCATTAATAGCCATTAGCCATTAATAGAGAAACTTAAAAATTTGGTCATTTTACCAATGTTGTAAAAATGGCCTTTGTGCATGGCCTTAGTGCATGTAAGCAGTTTGGTAAAAGGGCCCCTAAGTGACTTCTAGGGGCATTTTTGAAACACTAAGATGTCCAGAAACATCCAAGTGCTGATTTTTGAAACTGGTTTCTGTGTGTCTTGCAAGACATCCTAGCAGCTGTACATCCAAAGCTAAAGGGGGGCTTGTTAGAGGTTTGTTATAGGAAGGCTTTGGGTGGGCTTACACTTGGACTTCTTGTGGTAATAATCAAACCTTTCTCAAGACATCCTTGCTGAGCTCAGTTGATCGCAGCAGGGGAATTTCCCCCTCCAAAATCAGCTGAGCAGCAGGGACTCCCTAAAGCTGCAATTCTGTAACTGGTGCCCAATAATTGTGGCTTTGGGGAATCCCTGCCGCTCTGCTGATGGGGGAGGAGGGAATTCTTCTGCTGTGATTGGCTGCTGCATTCTAGGCAAAGATAGGCGGCTAAAATGTAGGCCTGGGTTAGCCGGGCCTACATTTCAGTCACCTATCTTGATGTGATTCACTGCTGGATAGCCACTTTAGATCGCCTAATGCCACTTCGGGCATTGGCCATGCCTACTTTGGCATTCCATGGCTTAAAGTGGCTACCTAGTTACGGTTCAAGCAACTATTTTAGCCATCTTTTATATAGGCATTGGTAGGTGCTTCAACCCTGCTGTTTCTGACCATTGGTAGGGTAACTACTGACGCCTAAATTTAGGCACTGGTTATAAAATTTGCCGCTTGGTCTTTTGCAGCTATAGTAGTCAAATCCCACCGCAGTGAGGGACGGGTGCAATTGCAGCATTCTTTTATCTTTTATCATAATCAATCAAGCATTTACACAGAAATTTAGAGGAAAAGGACCCTCCAACTTCCAAAACCCTTGCTTTAAGTTGAAAGAAAACTTTTCTCCTCATCTGGGTAGTCCTAGAAACATCAGGAAAAATCTGAATGGCTTGACTACAAAAGAGTAATGCTTTCTTAGGAAAATAAGCTTTCAAAACAGTCAATTTTCGTTCCTCAGACTGCAAAGTTACCAACAATGTTGCTCTCTTGCTGATAATGCCTCTTAAAGACTCCAAAACATTTGAAACATCCAAACTATCATCTATTCTTCCCTCCTCTTTAACTACTTTAACTCCATTAGAACGATAGTATATGGGGGGTCACGTGATGAGGCTGGCTGGATAGGTCGTGTTTTTTCTGAGCTCTCTGACCTCGGGTCTCTTACACTCAGCTTAACTACCTTTCCAGATCTGACTGGCTGTCTTTGACCCCACCGGACCTCGGGCTAAGGTTGTGGGCGCGCGGGGGGTATCTTGCCCGTTTGCTCGGACCCGGAATGCCGGTTCGATTGGCGAAGACTCCTAAGCACAAGTCGGCCTTGCCTGTGGCTAAGATGGCGGTGTCCCCGACTCCCAGTTTGGCACCGGCACAGTGGGGGGAGTGGGCCCAGGAGATCTCGCGCATGGTCACCGCAGCCCTAGAGGATTGCCTGCATAAATTGCAATCTGCTGTGGAGGGTATCACGGAGAGATTTGAGTCCCAGTCCGCATTGCAGCGGTTGAACAGTGAGTGTCGGATGGGGAAGATGCCAAGCGATAAGACCGCATGAGGGTGCAGACGCTGCAGGCTCAGGTGGCCACCCTGACTAGCCGACTGGACGACCAGGAAAATCGCCAATGCCGCAACAACTTACGGGTGGTGGGTCTTCCGGAGCTCCGGGCTGAGCAGGATCTGTATCATTTCTTCCAGGTCTGGCTCCCGAAGCAGCTGGGTCTTGAGCCGCCGATGGCAGGTTTCCTGTGTGAAAGAGCACACCGTATGGGGCCACGTTCGGGGGATAACAACCGTCCCCGAGCAGCGATACCGAAATTCCTTAACTGGAGGGAGAAAGAGCTGATTCTCCAGGCTTACAGGAAGGCAGGTCGGCTGGACTATGAAGGAAGGAAACTGCTGCTGTTTAATGATTTTTCTCCCCACGTGGCTTCCCTCCGCAGAGAAATGGCGCCCCTGTGTACAGCGTTTCATCGGCGTGGAGTGCGCTTCGCCCTTGTTTATCCGGCATCCCTGAGGGTCTGGAGGGAGGGGAAACCCCATACAGTCCTGGATCAAGTGACGGCTCAGCAGTATCTGGACTCATTGCCAGCGTGTGTCAACGGAGGAGCCCCTGCAGCGGACCCGGAGGGTTGATGTGCTCGGCTGTCGCTGTCTGCTCTCAGCGCTTGGTCTTCCTGGCCTTATCCCCGTGTGAGTACTGTTCGATACCAGCAGCTGGGATTTCTGGCGATCGGAGGTGTGCTGTCTGGTTCCTGCTGGCCAGCGGGGGGGGGGGGGGGGGGGGGTGCTCTGCGGAGCCAGGGATCTGGGGGGCCTGGTGTTTTGGCTGTGACATTTCTGCTGTTTTGACTGTTTTCCCTGGATCCCTGGTTCCATTCCTCCCTACGGTGGTTGTTGCCTTCACGGCCTGGACAGCTTGAGAACTGTTTTCTTTTCAGTGGGGGTTGACTTTCTTAGCTGTTTCCTTGCCAGTTTGCTTATTCTAGGAGATTCTGGGGACGGGAGAGCTCAATGGGTGCTTTTTGGCTGCTCCAGTTTTTGGGAGCGCAGGTTCTTGTTGTTTTCTTTTTCTTTTTCCTTTCTTGTTTGGGGGGGGTTTGGGGGGCCTCTGGAGATGGCTTGCTCTGGGGGAGGGGGAGGGGTTGTTCTTCCCTTTATTCATCTGTACTAGGGGGCTCTGGGGAAGGCTATGGGGCTGTTTCTCTCAGGGGAGAAGGTATGGGGGGAGGGGGGAGCAGTGGGAGTGGGGGGTTGGGGAGTGATTGTTGTGTTTGCTTGTGGGTTGGTGTGGCAGTTGTTTGGATGGATTGTTGAGTGGGATGAGTGTGGGGGGGTGCAGCGCTCGGGGGGGGGGGGGAATTTACCTGGTTCCTTGTTCTGTGCTCTTTTTTCAAAGGTTTGGGTTCCTGAGTCCTTGGATGAGAGGCCTAGCTGGGGGGCTGCCCGTCTTTTGTATTTCATTGTTCACTGTGGTCTCATCTGGGGAAGTTTTTCCTAATGACTAAATTGACTGTCTCTACCCTAAATGTGGATGGGATTCATTCTCCCATTAAGAGGAAAAAAATCTTGACCTGGTTCCGACGGAGGGGGACTGATATAGCCTTTGTGCAAGAAACCCATCTCTCCGCTGCGGAACACCTTAAGCTACGGCGGGATTGGGTGGGTGAGGTCTGCTCATCTTCCTTTGGTACCCGGAAGCGAGGGGTGGCCATTCTTATTCATAAACAATTGCCCTTCCATACTCATAAAATTCTTCAGGACCAGGAGGGCCACTATGTCATTGTTTTGGGGGAACTGTGGGGGCACAAGTGGTTGTTGTGTAATCTGTATGCTCCTAATGTGTATAATCATAAATTATTTTACGCTTTGCTTGCCAAGATAGCCATGTATCCTGATTACCAACCGTTGGTGGGGGGAGACTTCAATATCACTGTGGATCCTGCCCTGGACTGTAGCCCGGCAAAGCAGTGGGCCAGGGATCATGGAGCCAAGGGGGTAAATTTTCTGCTAAGCCAACTGCAGTTGTTGGACATTTGGAGGATTCTGCATCCCACGGAACGCACTTATACCTTTTATTCCCATCCTCACAATGTATATTCTAGGCTGGATTATCTGCTGCTCCCGCCCTCTCTTCTCCCCAGGGTGTCTGGGATCGCTATAGAGGAGGTTCCCTTTTCGGATCATGCGCCTATTGTCCTGGAGCTTCGGTTTACACCGGAACCCGAGGAGCGCCATTGGAAATTTCCGTGTTACCTTTATAGAGATCTTGATTTTCATAAATACCTTCGAGAGCAGTGGTTGGAGTATAGTTCTCATAACTCTACTGACGATGTTCATCCGGTGACCTTCTAGGAGGCTTCTAAGGCGGTTCTGCGGGGGTTCATCATTGCCTATCTTTCCCGTAAGCGGAAGGCACTGGATGTGGAGTTGCTAACTTTATCGGGGGAGCTTCGACAGTTGCGGGCCCGTCACTGTGCCTCTCTATCGGTGACTGATAAAACTCGCTTGCTGACCATCTGACGGCAGATTGATGCTATCTTGACGCAGCGGGCCTCCCGGGATATTTATTTCCAAAGGTAGAAGTTGTACGCCTGGGGGGGGTAAGACGGGAAGACTGTTGGCTAATTTGGTCCGGCCTCCGCACACAAGTCAGGTTATCTTGTCTATCCGGGACTCGAAGGGCACTTGTTACACGCAGGATCGGCAGATTCAACAGCAATTTGTTCACTTTTATGAATCTTTATACGCTAACCACTCATTCTCGGAAGCTGATAGGGATGCTTTCTTTCAGGGCTCCAGCTTCCTCGGCTGACTGCAGCTCAGTTGGAGCAACTGAATGCCCCTTTTAGTTCAGACGAAGTACAGCTTGGTATTAAGAGGCTTAAATTGACTAAGGCCCCGGGTCCAGATGGGTTTGGTTCTGAGTATTATAAGATTCTGTCGGATCAGATCTCTTCTGCGCTGGCGGGGGCGTTTAACGCGCTCTCGGCGACTCGGGGTTTGGGAACTCCTAATATGGCCCATGTAGTGTTGTTGCATAAGCCTGGCAAGGACCCAGCCCAGGTGGGTTTGAATCGGCCTATTTCCCTCCTTAATCAGGATGCTAAACTTTTTGCTGCTCTCTTGGCGAGCCGATTGAATGTCTTTTTGCCGCTTTTGATCCATGAAGATCAGGCCGGCTTTGTGCCGGGCTGTTATGCGTCTATGAATCTGGTTAGGGCTATGATGGCCCTTCATTCCAGGCGTGGTTGGAGGGTGAATCGGCTATTGTAGACCTGGGCATGGAAAAGGCATTTGATAGTATCTCGTGGCAGTATCTCTTCTGGGTTCTGCGTCAATTTGGCATAGAGGGGTCTATTCACCATTGGATTAGGAGTTTGTATATAAAGCCGCAGGCCAGACTTTTGGTCAATGGTCAGTTTACTGTAACGTTTGCTTTGGGACGGGGGACGCGACAGGGCTGCCCGTTGTCCCCGTTACTTTTTATGTTAGCTATTGAACCGCTGGCCGCTCGGGTTCGGGGGGATCGGACTATTCAGGGCATTCACATTGGGGGTCTGGAGAGTCGCATTAACCTCTTTGCTGATGATATTCTTCTTTATCTGGATCAGCCCCGCCGGGATCTGGGGCGGGTCCTTGCGTTGGTCCGGTCCTTTGGAGATATTTTGGGGTTACGGGCTAACTGTGATAAGTCTGAACTTCTTCCCTTGCGGTCCACTCGGGTGGAGCCCTGGCATGCGGGTCTTGAGATTCCGCCGGTGAAGGGGCCGATGCGTTACCTTGGTGTATACTTAAGTCCGGATCTTAAGCTTCTGTAACGCTATAATGTGTCCCGTCATCTGGAGGCGATTCAGAAGTTGTGTGATAAATGGAGAGACCTTCCGCTGGGCCTCTCGGGTCGGGTGGCATTGACTAAGATGGTCCTTCTCCCAAAATGTTTGTATCCGTTGCAGGCGTTGCCGCTTTGGGTTACTGCTAAAGATGTGCGCTTGTTTCGCTCGATCATCTCCTCCTTCATTTGGCGTCATAAGAGGGCTCGGATTAGTTATGCCACGTTGGCGTTGGATAGAAGTAGGGGTGGTTTGAATCTTCCCGATCTTCGATATTATAATGTCGCCGCTTTGTTTCGCTTCATTCATGAAGGATGGTCGAGTTGTTACAAGTTCTCGTCTCAGGGATGGGTGGAGTCCTGGTGTGCTCCGCACTCGGTCCTGTCCCTTCTGCACACTCCATTGTCTGCTGTTCCGGGGGAGGGGCTAAGTTTGCGTATCTTCTACCCGTGCGACGAGCGTGGCGGTGGTGGAGGCGGCGACAGGGGAAGACTCCGGCTGCTTCCCTCTTACTACAGTTGTATGGTAATGCTGACTTTCCCCCGGGGGTGGGTCATGCTTGGTTTCGACAGTGGGAGCAGAGAGGGGGTAGAGCTCTTCAGGATCTCCTTCTGGTGGGGGGTCACTTTCCCTCTTTTGCCCAGTTGCAGTCGTCTTGGCACCTGCCTCGGACCCACTTCTGGGCTTACCTGCAGGCGCAGCACTATTACTTGTCCCTTGACCGTCGATGGGGGGATACTTGGCTCTGTGGTCCCTTGGATGTCCAGTTTTTTCAGGTATCTCCTGCCTCTAATAAATTAGCCACCTGGTATCAGATTCTGAAGAACGCCTCAGATCTGGGACCTATTGATAGACTGGCGTCCCAGTGGCACTTAGAGCTTGGCACTACTCTGGATCGTAGGGCCTTTCTTGATCTCTTTGCCACTGTGCACGCTATGGGGGGATCCACGGATTTCAGGGAAATGCAATTTAAAATTTTGCATCGGGCTTATATTTCTCGGGTTCAGGGAGCTCGTATGGGCCTTTGGGAGGCAGCAGTTTGCACCAAATGCAATCGCTTCTTAGGTATCCTGACTCACCATTTTTTGGAATGCCCTTCGTCTGAACTATGGCTGCAAGTTCTTCCTTTTTTGGAGCGTCTTCTCCGGAGGGCTGTGCCCTGGTCTTATGAGTTTCTGCTCTTGGGAGATCAGCGTGCCTTGATTGAGGGGGGCTCACACCTTCTCAACGTAGGGTTCTTTACATGGCTGTCTTGGTGGTAAAAAAGCTCCTGCTGCAGCACTGGGTGGATGTTTCTGTGGCATCCTTTCCACACTGGAAGGCTCGTTTGGAGGAGGTGGGGCGGTATGAGCTTCAGTGGGTCCCTCGTTCTGGGACTCTGACCCACTGATGCTATCGAGACCTGTGGCAGCGAGTGTTGAAGGTCTGTTCCAGCATAGAGACCGCGGGCACGGAATCCTCCCTATGAGTTTTTTATCCTAGAGGGGGCTGTTGCTCTCTTTTTCCTTCTTTTCGTCCCTTTTGGATTTCTGTTTGTTCATCCTGGGTAGCTGCACCGGTGTGTGTGAAGGCGAGGACTTTTGGGGGTGTGGATGACTGGAGTTTTGACTGCGGAGTGTTTGTTGTGGTCTGTGGTGCGGGTTTGGGGTATGGATGTGTCTGTTTGGAGGGGTTTGATATCTCAAAATGCCAATTGTGATGGGCATCCACCCATGGAGGATTTGTACTGAGCACCATTTGTTGTCCTTTTCTCTTGTGCTGTTTTGGATGCTGTGTTTTCTGCTTGTTCTGCTCATGGTTGTATGTTCCCTTGCAATTGTTAATAAAGATAATTGAAAAAAAAAAAAAGAACGATAGTATATGTTATCCACTTTAATCTGTGCAATATTTGGGAGATGAAGTATGTCTTTTAAAAGCAACAAGCAAAAACCAAAAGGAATTGACCCCAAAATATCAATATGTGGATGATTTTAGTGTACCTTTGGAACTTTGATACTTTCAAATAAAGTCCATTTGGGAACATCGTCACTCCACAAAGTTTTTTTGTATGTCTTTTAAATACATTTGAAATAATTCTTTTGGAGAGATAATGAGTAATAAGAAAATTCAATAATCTCAGATTATAGGCTCTAACTGAATTCTCTAATGCCTCCATCTGTATATGCATTTATCTTTAGTTATAACTGTTAAAGTGGATTTCAGCTGGAATTCAGTCTTAGATATCTGTTGCTCTTCTGAGCTGAATCATTTGCCAAGCTCATTCAACTTTTAGACAGTCTCAACTGAAAACTTGGACAGGTTAACACAGGCCAACAACTTTTTTTCTTGGTGCCTTGGGTTTTTGATCTATTTTTGACACTGCATCCACACCAAACAGGCTTTTGACATCATTCGACTAAACACTCTTTAATTGGCCTGATATCCTCTGTTCTCTATTTTTGGGATCATCACCAATCGGTTCTTCTTATATCCCTAGACTTGTCATCAGCCTTCAATACTATAGACCACTATCTTCTTTTAAGTAGACTTGGGTCATTGGGAATAACCGATGTTGTTCTCCAATGGTTTCAGTCTTATTTTTCAGAACGATCTTCAAAAGTGACATTTAATAATTTATCTTCAAATACAATTGCAACTAGTTTCGGGATCCCACAAGGATCAATTTTATCTTCCTTATTGTTCAATATATTCTTGGCTCCTCTGTTAACCCTCAGCCAATCAATAGGGTTTACACCATTCGCCTACGCTGACGATGTCCAACTTTTGTATCCCTTGGATCCAAGCTCAGAAGTTAATATGAAATTGTCGAAAATATCGAAATGGTTACATGACAATAAGTTGGTCCTTAACACATCCAAAACAGAGGTTATGCTATTCCCATGTAGGAAGGGACAGAAATTAGGAGCCAGCATAAACATCAATAAAAGTACGCTTAAAGAAGTTACCAAGGTAAAGATACTCAGGGTCTTTTGGACCAGAAATTGAATTATCATGATCAAATAAGTTCACTTGTTAGGAATTGTTTCTATAGATTAAGGTTGATTAGATCACTATCCGCATTTCTGGATGAAGCATCTCTGAACACTGTAATACACTCGTTAGTCATATCAAAAATTGACTACTGCAACGCTCTGTACAAGGGAATAACCTTAAAAGAAATACGTAGATTGGAAATCCTACAAAACACGGCAATAAAAATAATTACTAAAAGGAAAAAATTTGATCATATGACTCCCCTTCTGAAGGAAAAGCATTGGTTACCAGTAAATTATAGAATTACATATAAAATAGCATTACTTACACATAAAATTTTAACGAATAAAGCTCATGCATTTTTAGAAAGGCTTCTAATCCCTTATATTCCTACAAAATCCTTAAGATTGGAAGAGAAATCTCTCCTCCTAGTCCCTTCATTAAGACTCATTTATTCAAGGAAAGACACAATCTTTTCTGTCACGGCCCCTCAAATCTGGAATTCGCTCCCAATCGATATAATGGAAGAAAAATTACTTAGTAAGTTTAAAAGTCTTCTGAAAAGCTGGTTCTTTAAGGACGCTTTTAACTGATTTACTCAAATTTTATATATTTAGGATGCTCGCTAGAGTACTAGTAACGTTGATAAGTGAAAATTGAGTGGGTAACCTTTCCCCTATCCTATTGTTTCATCACCTTGTCCTTTTTTTTTTTAGTTTACTAATTGTATTTAACCCTTTATTTATTTTTTACCTTTTGTATTTGGTTGGTCTACAGTTGTATTAACCGTCTGATTTGATTGATGTGCTTTTTCTTTTCTTTTCCTTACCCCAGTTTTATCATTATTTGTAAATCGCATTGAATTACGATTTTGCGATCAAATCAAATTTTTATTAAACTTGAAACTTATTTTGGGTGCTGATTCAGAAAATTGCATTGCATAGACTGCATCAGCTTTAGTTTCTTAGATATGGTTAAGAGATAGTAGAGCCAAACATGAACATTGGCCAAAAAGATTGGCCTGTGAGGGAATATATGCTGGTTGGAGGACAAAATGTAATCAATGAACCTTTGGCAGCACAAGATAGAATCATGCTGTCACCATTACATCTAAAGCTATGCTTGATGAAACAATTTGTGAAGGCTTTCAATAAAGACAGTTCATGCATTGAATACATAGCGCATGTGTTATCTGGACTTACTGTGGAAAAACTGAAGGCAGGAATTTTCAATGGTCCACAGATCAGACAACTTATAAATGACCCACATTTCATAGCATCAATTAATAAAATCGAATCATGTGCCTGGCCTTCATTTGTTCTTGTTGTGAAAAACTTTCTTGGCAACAAGAAGGTAGACAACTACACACAATTAGTAGAGGATATGCTCTTTCATTTCAAGCAGTAACATGAGTGTTAAAGTCCATTATCGGCACAGTCACTTAGATCGCTTTCCAAAGAACCCTGGTGACTTAAGCGAAGAGCAAGGTGAAATATTTCACCAAAACATAAAAACAATAGAAGCCAGATGCAATACAATACAATTTTATTTGTATACTGCCAATGCCTCCATGATGTTCACAGTGGTTTACATAAGTAATTATGGTGATTCAAATTAAAAACTAGCAGTGGCATATCAATGGGGGGGCAGAGGGAGAGGGCGGTCCGCCCCGGGTGCACACTCCAAGGGGGTGCACAGCCGGCCATATCCGGAACCTCCCGCGCTGCTCCAAATGGCACCTCAGCATGGCTGCCGTATTTAGAGCAGAGTCGGCAGCCGCGCTGAAGTGAACGAAGGTCCCAAGATGACTGCGCCGTCTACCGCCTCTGTTCCGGAAGAGATAAGTGATGTCAAGGGGGGGGGGAGGTGTGGACCGGCAGCTGCAGTCATCGTGAGATCTTGCCGCAACTAACTGCATCTGCTGGCCCAGCCCCCTCCGACGTCACTTACCTCTTCCATCCGGAGCAGAAACAGTCATCACGGGACCTTTGGGATGTAGAAAGAAAGGAGCATAGTAGGGTGGTGAAAGGAGGTCAGGGTGGTATGGAAGGGTGTGGAGGGTGAGAAAGGGAGTCAAGGGTAGTATGGAATCATGCTGAAGGGTGACAAAGAGGGGTCAGGGTGGTATGGAATCATGGTGAAGGGTGAGAAAGGGGTCAGGGTTGTATGGAATCATGGTGAAGGGAGAAAAAGGGGCAGATGCTGATGGAATTGCAGGGAAAGAGACATAAGGGGGAAGGATACTGCATGGAATTGGATTGGAGGGAGAGAAAGGGGGCAGATGCTGATGGAAGTGGGAGGAAGGGAGAGGAGAGAGTGAAATGCCAGACCATGTGGGTGTGAGAGAGGAAAGGGAAGAAGAGGAGAAGAGAGATGCCAGACCATTGGAGGAGGGAAGGGAGGAAGATGGATGACAGACTAATGGGAGTGAAGGGAGAAATGTAAGGGGGATGCATAAAGTTTCTAGAACCGGAATAGAAAGAGAGAAGATGCGATATAGAAGGGGCAGAGAGAGAGTAGACAGTGGATGAAAGGAAGAGAGTGACAAAAAGATGAGGAAAGCAGAAACTAGAGATAACAAGGTAGAAAAAAATTAAATTGATTTATTTATTTTTTGCTTTAGGTGAGATGCATCGCTGTTTCTGTGATGTTGCATTGTATGCAGAGTCCAGTTTCTTGATGCTTCAGTTTAACCTTTGTCTACGTATTTTTATTCTATCTCCCCATATACAAAACTGTAGAGCGTTTTTTAGCGTTGGCATCTGAGCTGTTACCCACTGGCTAAAAATCACACTACAGTTTTGTAAAAGGGGGAGGAGTTATTTTGTGATTACATACTAGGCGAAGGTGTTTTCTGTGTTCTGTGTGTTCAAAAAGACATGGTTTTCTGTTAGGATTGACTGTGTAGGATTGATCTGTACTAGTCTGGCTTGTTTAGTTTTACAATGGGTTTATTGATGTACTGCTCACTGCAGTATGTAAGATGCTGCCTTTTCCTAGATAGTCATGTGTGACATGTGGATTGTTACTAAAAATCATGTTTTTCATACAGAATACAATAGAATTTATAAAGTATTCTCTCTTCTATAAGTAACCAGTGTAACTCACATTAAAAAATCTATAATCTTATCACTTTTTTTCAATCTGAAGATGAATCTAATGGCTGTATTCTGTAGCATTTGGAGATTTTTTTAATTATAAATTAAGGGCAATCTAAAAAGGTGACATTTGAATAGTCCAGTTGAGCCAAAACTAAAGATTATAGTAATAGGTGGAATTAATAATTATCTAAATACTTTCTAATTCTTCTAAGTTTCCAGAAAAGACCAAAAGACTTTTATTATTAACAAGTTGACCTGAGGTAATAGTGAAAGGTTGTGATCAAAATGAACTCTTAATATTCTTATTAAGAAGAAAACCAGATTCATCTGGTGAGATAACAGCTGAGCTGATGTTACCTGCTGGTAATATTTATTGAATGGTGGTTTGGGTAAAATGGGGGGAGGGGGCAGAGGGTGAGGGGAATATATGAGGTGATGTCAACGGTCTGTAAAATAAGGATTGACAAGTTTATAAAAGAAAGTAAGAAAGGGTTAATGGGCAGAGCTTGTAAGAACAAAAAAGTATTAGGGAGGTTTCTAAGGTGATGGGGTGGAGCAGATATGGGATTGGTTGGATGTTTTGGCAGGCTGGAGTGAGTTCTGTGAGGAAAGGGGAAGAGTAGAATAGTCTCTTCAGGATTAAAAATTTAAAAGAAAGTGTACAACATGAAAATTTACTTATTTCAAACCAAAATAGTCTGCCATCATGTATGCACCCCATCTTCCTTGGTATCCTTGATAGAGTGGGATGACTTTAATAAATTTTATGATAAATATATTAATTCTTATTGTTATTTAGATATATGCCCATCATACATCCTAAGATGTGCACCTTTATTATTTGAAATGATTATTTTAGATTGGCTAAATGCAATGCTTCAGAAAGGTTCCTTTCCCAAATATCTGATACAAATTTTATTAACTCCATTATTAAAAGACACCAAGGTCAAACATCCAACTATAGACCAGTGCCTCTCTTTTTTCAACTGGCAAAGGTAGGCTTCCAATGTTCCCAACTTAATAGTTTTAATTGGTTCAATTGGTGCCAATTAAAAAAATTAAAATACTATTAAAAATGGTGGTGCCTGCAGGCACCTCCCAAAATGGCACTGTTTTCCTGACTTAGGAGGTGCCTTGCAGCACCTATGGCCACTGTAGGCATGATTAAATGGCTTTAGGTGCCGTTAGGTGCCTCTGTAGACGCAATTCTTGTGAAACATAGGTGCTATAAATGTAGGCCTTTAAAACCCTGGCCTACATTTACTTTTCACGTAGCCGTGGTTCTCTAAACGGTGCCATTGAGTGATTGACATGTGATCGGCACCGTTTTTCTAAGTGGCCACTGATGTAGGCACTGTTGAGAGAATTTGGGCCTATGTCTCTATCATCAGTTTACTCCATTTTCCTACCTAGTCTAATAGGTAAGATTCCTGTCTTACATAATGGGCTAACTTTGATTCAGGTTTCTGTTGATTTCCTGTCCTGATGCAAAACCAACTGTCCTACTTGTACAGCCTCTCCCACCCCAAAGAACAGTTCTGCACATGTTCTTTTATTTATAGGTCTTTCTTTGGCCTAACTTGATATTCCATGTATATGTCCCTCAGATTTGTTTGCACATAATAACCCAATAGAAAATGAAGTCCCCTCTGCAGCTCTTAAGTTCTATTGTTTAGTGACCCATACTATTTCTAACTAGTTCTGAGAAACAGAGTCATTACTGTTAATGCTTCTCAACTGACTTGTAAATTTACTGATATTTTTAGTACTGTCATCCACAGCTATAATTCCTTGCATGTCAGTCATAACCTAACAAAACCCCTGCTATTTTAATATAGTTTTGACAATCCATCCATCAAATTTCACCACCTGCTTTTTCAGTGCTTTTTCAAAACAGTTTCCCTAATGTACCCTAGAGCTTAACTATAAGACCCTGCCATGCCAATATTAAATGTTATAGCTTTACTACAGTACTTTATACTCTAAATTGAAGCATTCTTTTTGATAAATGAAAGGATTTGAGAGTCTGAAAAAGTCACATATACACGTGAAATAATTCAATAAATGATACTGAAAATTTTGTACAAAAAAAACCCTGAGTGCTAAGTGCTATTCTTTAAAGGAATCACACCCTTTATAGAAATGTGATATAGAAATGTGGAGAGATATGATAGAGTAGTTTAAATGCCTATGTACCGTATTTTCACGCATATAACGCGCGCGTTATACACGATTTTTACAAACCGTGTGAGCGCGTTTTACAACTTTTTTTTTTCAATCCGATCCGGCATCCCCCCTGCGAACCGGCATCCTCCCCCCCCCCGCTCACGTCACCCCCCCTCCCCCGCGATCCTACATCCCCCCAGCACCGCAAAACATCTCTTACCCGATTGGGCACCGGCACCGGTACCAGCACCAATGCACAGGATGTGCCAGTGCCAGTGCCCGAAGATCCTCCCTCGTTGGGTTGGGCTGGGCTGGGCTGGACTGGGCTGGGCGGTGCGAGAGAGATCCTCCTTCTTCCTGCGCCAGGCCGGACTAGGCTTTGAGCATTTGCGCATGCTCAAAGCCTTCTGGTCTCGCTCTCTCCGAGATAATCTCGGAGAGAGCGAGACCAGAAGGCTATGAGTATGCGCAAATGCTCAAAGCCTAGAGAGCAAGACCAGAAGGCTTTGAGCATGCGCAAATGCTCAAAGCCTAGTCCAGCCCGGCGCAGGAAGAAGGAGGATCTCTCTCGCACCACACCGCCCAGCCCAGCCCAGCCCAACCCAACGAGGGAGGATCTTTGGGCACTGGCACTGGCACATCCTGTGCATTGGTGCTGGTGCCGGTGCCCAATCGAGTAAGAGATGTTTTGCGGTGCTGGGGGGGATGTAGGATAGCGGTGGAGGGGGGGGTGACGCGAGCGGGGGGGGAGGATGCCGGTTCGCAGGGGGAATGCCGGATTCGAATGAAAAAAAAAATGCTCTCTCGGGTAAGCGAGCGGGGGGGGAGGATGGCGGTTTGGAGTAGGCGGGAGGAGGTTTTAGCATGTGCGGTATACGCGTGTGCGTGCTATATTAAATTTTTTTTACATAAATTTGTGTTCCCCGTGCGCTATACCCGTGTGCGCGTTTTACACGGGTGTGCGGTATATGGGTGAAAATACGGTAATATAAATACGCATGAGTCGAGTCTCTTTAATTTGAAAGGAAACTCTGCAATGAGAGGGCATAGGATACAGTTAAGAGGCTCCGGAGTAATCTAAGGAAATACTTTTTTACAGAAAGGGTGGTAGATGTGTAGAACAGTCTCCCAGAAGAGGTGGTAGAGACAGAGACTGTGTCTGAATTCAAAAGAGCCTGGGATAGGCACGTGGGATCTCTCAAAGAGAGTAAAATATATGGTTACTCCCGATAGGCAGACTAGATAGGCCATTTATCTGTCATCATGTTTCTATGTGTTTGGTATGGATCCAGAACTTATTTTGGGGTGTCATACTTATGTCTGATAAAATCAGGTGTAAATACTGCACCCAAATTAGGCATGAGTTGGGTGAATTTTATAATCCACTTGCAACTATCTGGAATGCCCCTGACACATCCATATCCATGAATGCCCATGCCCCCTTTTCAGATATGCGTGATTAAAGTTAGATGCTGTGCTTTATAGGATAACGTGCAGTGAGATGCGCACACAGCTTTTTAAGACTGACCGTTAACATCAATAATTGGTTGTTAGCACCCAATTATTCAGGTTTCCAAGCTCATTAGTCAAGTTTAATGTACACACATAAATGATACATGCACAAAGTTGGGCATGGACATTTGGATGTAATATATAGAATCAAGGGGAAAAACAATCCCCCTCTCCCACCCCCATAAAAATATTAATCACATCTTTAAAATTCAGCCTCCAGATCATCATCACCTGGTCCCCTGGCATAGGAAAGCCTAGTCATCCAGCACAGAGGCGGCTTAAGCCGTCTTGGGGGTGGGTTAGGGACCCATAGAGAGGAGGACCCATGCCCATAAGCCCCTGTAATCACTGCACTGATACTGAAACATGTGCACTCCCCTATACACCCCCAAAACCCTTTTGTACTGGCATATAAGTGGCTCCTGCAGGCATGAGGGATATTGGGGTGATAGATAAGTGGGTTTGGGGGGCTCAACATGACCTATAAGGGAGCTGTAGTGAGGAGAAGACATGGTATCCTTTTTGTGAAGTTCACAGCAGTGCCCTGTAAGGTACCCCACTATTTAGGTGGCATGTCTGGGTGTTCAGTCCATCACTTTGCAGACCCCTCCCATGTCCAACAGGGCTTGTACTAGGCGTTTTTGACTTGCACGAAAAGTTGGACGGAAATGTGGTATAAAGATGGATGATTTAGCGGCTTGGACGATCAGATCGGCAGGACATATAATTAGACAATTTTCGAAACAAAAAAAATTCTAGGCTGTTTTTTACTTTGGACAACTTGCGACTTAGATGCAAATGAACTTAGACATCCCTTTCGATTATGCCCTTCCACGTCGCCAACTGGTTAGCTTCAAACATGCCATAATGGTTATGTACCTCATTCCTAATCCACAGTTTGTGGAATTTGATCTAAATCCAATTCATTGGTAGTGCTGGCCTTAATACCTATACTGTGCCAAAGAAAGTTTCATGTCAAGTAGAAGTGGGAACTTTACATCATCTTTTATTTCACTGTCCCTTAATATTGGCCTTTTGGAAGTCTATCTTGAAAAAGATAATTTTTATTCTTGAAGTCCCCATACCGCTATCCTATAGAGTAATTTTGTTTGGAACTTCACTTATGACAAAGAGTGCACTTAAAAATATAAGGATAATCTTCTCCTTATTATTACTGGAGTTGCCTTACAAATGATTATGAGGAATTGTAAAAATTGGGACCGATTTAAATTTACCTTTCTGGTGGGAAACTCTTTGTTTATATTACCGCTATGAGAAAATGTTAGCAGAAGAACAAGGTGATTCCAGGAAATTTAAGGAGACTTGGGGTCCATTGGAAATTTACGTAAAAGATCTTTAAAATAATTTATGTATATGTCCCTGTCAGTTTGGAAATTTAATACACATCCAGAAATAGGGAGGGAGGGGATGGGAAGGGGGTTTCTTTATTCTTGTTTCATGTAAAGATTATAAGTGCTTTTATGGAATTATTGATTGTTAATGTTATTTTCTTTCATGCATTATTGTATGATATTCTCATAGAAATTAATAAAATGTTGGAACATAGAAAGTTTCATTCTAGTTTTCATAAAATGTAATGGCCCTTATTTTAGCATTCTTACTTGTGATATATATATGGAGACAATTCTGTAAGTGGATGCCTCTGTTTAGTTGCTGTGGTGCCATAGGGTGAGAGCATACAAGCACCCTGATTCCATTATGCCTGTCATCAACATCCCTAAAATTTACTAAACTGCAGTTATACCAGCCATACAGCTGGCTTAACTGCAGTTATGCATAAGTTGAAGCCTTGTCCATTGCCCATACATGCATACATGCATAAATCTGTTTGCATTTATGCACCAAGCTACTTACATGTGCCATTACACCAATAATTCCTAAACTGAGTTTCATGGAACGCTAGGGTTCTTCAACATTTCTTCAGAGGCTTCTCAAAAAATTAGTTAAGAACATAAGAATTTGCCTCCGCCGGGTCAGACCAGAGGTCCATTCCGCCCAGCAGTCTGCTCCCGCGGCGGCCCTCCAGGTCTATCACCTGTGCTGTGGTCCCTGACTATTCCTATAACCTACCTCAACTCCTATCTATACCCCTCGTTGTAGAATTTGTTTGTATGAACATATAACGGTATACATTTCCATAACTTGAGGATTTCTTAGTGTATGAAAAAGATTTTAGGGGTTCCATCATAGTGAAATGTTTGGGAATCACTGCCTTAAAGAATAGCACTTAGGTGTCCTGCAAACAATTATGCATATAAGTATACACCTAACTGTGAAAGATCCAGTATTATATAATTCTGTACATATAGGTACCGTTATAATATTATATTCCAATTTACTGTACATTCCAATTTGTATTCCAGCGAAGCCCTTATGAGTTCGAGGTGGATAACAAAAATATTAGATTCTGGTAACAAGCCTATCCCCATTTTTACAAAGCCACACTAGTGGTTGCTGCTGTGTTAACTGCCCCAAAGCCTAAATAAAAGAAAAATATTGAATTAATTAAATTTTCAGTGGGTAGGCCAGATCATGTTTCATGGAAGCAATTTTATCTGCAATTTCTGTTTCTGAAGGCAAGCATTTGAATGCATCATTTTTTTAAATCAAGCTCCTTTAATTTGAAATGAACAGTTGTTCCTTGGTACCTACTGTAGACAGGTTTTGGGCAGTACAGGAGGGATTAAGGGATATTGGCCTTTTAAACACACAGTGTTTGTTTCTTTACCTCCTCTCACCCCCCCCCCCCCCCAATAAAAAATATAGTGATAAACAGTGGTATAGCTAGGACTCAGTGGGCTCTGGGCAGGAGGATTAAAATGCTCCTCCCTTCCCAGTTCTGGCACACACCCCTTGTCCAGCATCCCTTGGGTCTGGCACGTGCTCCCCCCCTCTCCCAACCCATGCTCAGCTACTTACCTGCTCATGGGGTCCTTCATAGTTACAGCATCAGAGACATTGCTAAATTCTGCCTCTGGCCAGTTGGACTTTTTTTCCTGCCACATCCTACACGCAGGAAGTTGCAACAGCACAGCAGGATATGGCAGAGGAAAAGTCTGGCCATTCAGAGAAGCAGCATTTAGTACTGCTTTTGATGCTGTAGCTGTTGAGGACCCTGTGGGTAGGTAAGTAGCTGAGCATGGGGGAGGGAGGTGCTGGACTTTGGTGCGGAAGCGACCCCAGCACTGTTTGTAATTGAAAACTCCCCTGGGTGCTAGTTGTCTGTGTCTTGCCTTGTTAACATTTATTGTACTTTTCTATATGTTAAAATCATTAAAAATCTTTGAACTAAAAACAAAAAACCTCTTGCTTTAATTTGTGAACAAAACAAGCAGAAGATTTTTCTTGAATAAGAACATAAAATTAGTCTTACTAGGTCAGACCAATGGTTCATCAAGCCCAATAGCCCATTCTCATGGTGGCCAATCCAGGTCACCAGTACCTGGCCAAAAACCAAGGAGTAGCAATATTCCATGCTACTGATCCAGGGCAAGCAGAGGATTCCCCCATGTCTTCATAACAGACTATGGACTTTTCATCCAAGAACTTGTCCAAACCTTTCTTAAAACAAGCCACGCTATCCGCTCTTACCACATCCTCTTATAAATATATTTTTTTGATATGGATTAGTGATTTTTATTTGAATAATGATTCTTTGGGACATTTTATTACATTCCAAAAAATATATTACTACGTATGTGCTCTCTATGACCTATATAATTTCATATGGTAGTTGACATTAGTATCTTAATGATTTAAGATCTCCTATATTCTCTTTTTGCCTATTGAAGTTACTGACAGCTCCAGAGTTGCTGGAAAATTTTTACCACGGAAAGGTGGGCATTCCTTGCTGGGCAATACAATGGAGTGCTCATTTTAATACTAGTATAAATATTATAAGTATAATATAAGGCTTTTGCGGTATATAAATAAAGATTTATGTCATGTTATGTTTGCATAGGATTCTCAGTGGCTGCTACCATGATCAGTAAAAGTCACCAAGAACCTTTTTGTGCATCAGAGACTGAACATACTTGCAAGAAAGACTGGATAGAGGGCAGGGCTATAGCCAACCTCACTACACTTATGCTACCTCTCTCCTCAAATCACTTCACTGGCTCCTTATCCTGCTTTTCAGTTTCATTTTCATGCGGCGTTCACTGTAATTGTTGCCAGCCATTCCTTTGGTCTTGTCTAGTGTTTTTATTGCATTAACTGGACATTTGGATTAACACATCTTTGGTTATATCATTCAACACCAAGACTCCTGAGGCAGGTCTTCTTGGGCCAAAACACGATCGTGTCAAATCTGTTTTATAATTAAAAGGATTGAGCACCATCTGGTCTCCTTCGTTGTTGCTCATGTGTCCCTAGCAACCTTCATATAAAGTTCAAATTCATTTTACTAACTTACAAATGTATTCATTTTGCAGCCTCTCAGTATCTCTCCCCTTTCTCTCCTTACATGCCTTCCCATAAACTCCGTTCCTCAGATAAGTTGCTTTTATCTGTACTCTTCTCCTCCACTGCATGTTCATGACTTTGTTCCTTTCATCTCGCTGCCCGTACGCCTAGAACAAACTAACCTGAACCTATCTGCCACACCCCGTCCCTTGTTCAAAAGTAGGTTGAAAACTCACCTTTTTGAGACAGCCTTCAACTCTTAACCCTACTCCCCGCTGCCCTCTGCTTATAACCCTAGCCAGTAATTTAACCATCCTCGCTAACTGTGACTTCTACACTGGCAGCTAGGTTTTTTGGTTCTTTTTCTGTCTTGATTGATTAGATTGTGAGTTCATTCAAGCAGGAACTGTCTCCTTGACTCCGTACAGCACTGGGTGCATCCAGTAACATTCTAGAAATAATTAATAGCAGTAGTAGTAGTAGCTTAGGCCTGGATATCCTGCAGCGATAATCAAACCTTTCCCAGGATGTCCCAGATGGAACTTAGATGCTCAGAGTTAGACCTCTTTTAGATGTGTTTAAGTGCCCTAATTGTGCCCAAACTAACCAGATGACCCCTGCATGCATTAAGGTATGACCCTCCAACACTCCCCTAATGCTCAGAGACCCCTCCCATACCCAAAATGTCCTATTTAAAGAGTATATTCTTGTCTGTAGAACAGCAGCATCTGATATGGGAAAGCCTAGTATAGCATCACACAGGTGTCTTAGGTAGTCTGGTGGATGGGTTAGGAACTAGGCCCATAAGACAATCTAACCACTACATTTTTGGTGGAAAGTGAGGCCACCAAAACCCACCAAAATCCTACCCTACTTCCATATAAATGCCACCTGCAGCCATAAGAGTTATTAGGATGGGAGACAAATGGGTATAGTAGGTTTTGGGGGAGTTTTGGAGGGCTCACCCTAAATTATAAAGGGGTTTTGATAAAAAGAGAATGACACTGTAACATAATTTGTCACCATCTCCATCCCCGAGGATAACCATGGGAAATCATCCCCATGTTATTTTTAAAGGAGAGAGGGAAGAATTAGAGTATCAATGAGCAAACTAACCTTGCATTGAAGAATGCTGTTATAGAAGGACTGAGATTGAAATAGACATGTAAGAATGACATGGGATGGATTCCCGCAGTTATCCATGGGGACTTAGATAGTGACAAATTCTGTCACCGTGTCATTTTCTTTTATGTGGCAGCCTTTATGTGAAATTCACAGCAGTGCCCTCTAAGGTGCCTCACTGCCCTATTGGTATATCTTTGTGGGCAGTCCATTACAACGCTAGCCTCTCCCACATTCAAATAGTCTGCATTTGGATGCTTAAAGTTTGGACGCATCTGTGGTCGAAAATGCCACATAAAGATAGACATCTTTCGAAAATAGCTGTTTTTCCATATCCGACTTTGGACATCTAAGGGTAAACACACAAAGTCAGACTTACCGGTAGATGCACCTCCATGGCTCTAAATTGGTTATTTTTGTGCAGAGCATGATATTAATGCACTTCACTTCTAGCCCCTTCTCTTCTAAGTCAGGGTATGTGAACAAAAAATATTGTTTCTTTTGGCCTCATCACAAATTATCTAATGCTGTTCCCTTATTACCTTTATTCAGATCTAGCTTAATCATGTGCTTTCATATAAAAGCACAGATCTCTTAAAATCAAATGTGTATTAACCCCAAGGTCACCTTCTCTAGTCATACATCTCTATTCATTCTTCTGGTCTGACTAAAAAAAGCTTTGGCAGTTGTAATTAAAGATATGTGTTAAAACACAAAGTTTGTTAATTTAATGTTTGCCACGGTGAGATCAAATTTCATGGTATGTCACTAATAAAGAAGGTGATTATAACAAAGCATGCAAAATTTTTTAAATATATGGTTGAAGCAGAATTGCATGCAGATAAAATTACATGTCTATACCCCCTGGATTCTATATAAGGCACTCCGAATTAAACATAGTAACATAGTAAATGACAGCAGATAAAGACCTGAATGGTTCATTAGGTCTGCCCAATAGTCATACTCATCATATATTCATGCATGGTTTGGGGGGCCCAGGAGCTCCGCTCTAGCCCCAGTGGAGCCCTAAAGCGCAGGTGCAGCCTCTCCCTAGCTCCTAACTCCCCACCCACCTCCTCCCGGCATTGTAATTGTAAGTCTTCAGGCAGCCACTCCGCAGCGTCAGCGAGCAGGCCTGCCCTGGAAGTAGAATGAAGTGCTCCAGGGCAGGCTTGCTCATTGACGCGGCAGCTGCCCTAAGATTTAAAATTAGAACACCAGGAAGTGGGCGGACACCACGAAAGAACACCAATCTTTGGGGAGGCCATGGCCCCTGTGGCTCATACATTCTAGGAGTGTCACTCATATATTTTATATGGTTGCTCATAAAAATACCGCAAATCTGGAAAATTGTTGGGTTTCAGAACTTGGTCACATGAAAACTTTTTTTTTAGAACTTATTGTTCACATGAGAAAAAAATATGCATCCAGCCAGTCCTTAGAGGGAGCATTGGTGCTAACAACCAATTATTGATGTTCATTGACAATCATTAAAATTAGCATGCACATTTGGCTATTATGTAAAGCCTAGAAACATAGAAACAGAAAAAAGCGGCAGAAAAGGGCTATAGCCCACCAAGTCTGCCCATTCCAAGTATCCTCCCCCCTGAGTTTACTCCCTTAAAGATCCCACGTGAGTATCCCATTTTCTCTTAAAATCCGTCACGCTGCTGGCCTTTATCACCTGGAGTGGGAGTCTGTTCCAATGATCCACAACTCTCTCGGTGAAGAAATACTTCCTGAAGTCGCCATGAAACTTCCCTCCCCTGATTTTTAGCGGATGCCCTCTGGTGGTCGAGGGTCCCATGAGCCGGAAGATATCATCTTCTGACTTGATGTGCCCCGTGATATACTTGTACGTTTCAATCATATCTCCCCGTTCCCTTCATTCCTCAAGTGAGTACATCCGCAATTTATCTAGTCTTTCTTCATATGTGAGATCCTTGAGCCCCAAGACCATCCTGGTGGCTGTTCGCTGTACCGACTCGATTCTCAGCACGTCTTTACGGTAGTGAGATCTCCAAAACTGAACGCAGTACTCTAAGTGAGGCCTCACCATGGCTCTGTACAACGGCATCATAACTTCAGGTCTCCTGCTGACGAAACCTCTGCGGATACACCCCATCATTTGTCTTGCTCTGGAGGAAGCCTTCTCCACTTGATTGGCAACCTTCATGTCCTCGCTAATGATCACTCCTAGATCGCGTTCCGCTGTGGTCCTCACTAAGGTTTCACCATTTAGTACATAAGTTCTACGCGGGTTTCTCTTTCCCAGGTGCATTACCTTGCATTTTTTAGCATTGAAGCCAAGCTGCCAAGTAGTTGACCATTGTTCCAGCAGCAGTAGATCGTGTGTCATATTATCAGGTAATAAGCTTCTGCCTACTATGTTGCAAAGTTTGGCGTCGTCGGCGAACAGCGATACCTTTCCCCTTAGTCCTTGCGTCATATCTCTTATGAATAAGTTGAATAGAATCGGACCCAGGACCGAGCCCTGCGGCACTCCACTTATCACGTCCGATGCTTCAGATGGGGTACCGTTCACCACTACCCTTTGATGTCTGCCGCTCAGCCAATCCCCAACCCATGTAGTTAGAGTGTCTCCTAATCCTATCGATTTTAGCTTGTTCAGTAATCTTCGATGAGGGACGCTATCAAATGCTTTACTGAAGGCCAAATACACTACGTCCAGTGACTCTCCAGCATCCAGTTGTCTAGTAACCCAGTCAAAAAAGCTAATCAGATTAGATTGGCAGGATCTACCCTGGGTGAACCCGTGTTGGTGTGGATCACACAGTTTTTCTTCGTCTAGGATTGTGTCAATATTCTGTTTGATCAGTGTTTCCATGAGTTTACACACTATAGACGTGAGACTCACTGGTCTGTAGTTTGCTGTCTCTGTCCTGCAGCCCTTTTTGTGGCGTGGGATTACATTGGTGGTTTTCCAGTCCAAGGGGACCCTTCCTGTGCTTAGGGAAAGATTGAAAAGAACAGATAATGGTTCTGCCAGGACTTCCCTTAACTCCCTTAGCATTCTGGGATGTAGGTTATCAGGTCCCATGGCTTTGTTTACTTTGAGTCTTGATAGTTCGTCGTAGACGCTACTGGGCGTAAATTCCAAATCTTGAAACGGGTCTTTCTGGTTATCTCCCGTCTGCAGCTGTGGACCAACTCCCGGCGCTTCTCGGGTGAATACTGAACAGAAGTATTGGTTTAGTAGTTCTGCCTTCTCAGAATCTGATTCCGCAAAGTTACCGTCCGATTGCTTCAGGCGTACTATCCCATCTTTGTTTCTTTTCCTGTCACTAATATATCTGAAGAAAGATTTATCCCCTTTCTTAATTTTCCGTGCTAACTCTTCCTCCATTTGGAGCTTGGACTCTCTGACTGCTGTTTTGACAGCTTTAGATCTGTCTAGATAGTGCTCTTTTGCCTCCTCTCTGCCTAGATGTTTGTAGGTGATAAATGCGTCTTTTTTCTGTTTAACTAGGTCTGAAATTTCTTTACTGAACCATTGGGGTCTTTTGTTTCTCCTGCGTTTACTTACTGTCTTTATGTATCGGTCTGTTGCTTCGTGTAGTATGGATTTCAGAGACGACCACATACCCTCCACATTGTCAGATTTTGCTTGTTTATATAGCTCCTGATGGACAAAATCTCCCATGCTGCTGAAGTCTGTACCTCTAAAGTTGAGAACCCTTGTTGCTGTGTTTGTCTTAGGGAAACCTTTCTTAAGGTTGAGCCATACCATATTATGGTCGCTGGAGGCCAGTGTGTCTCCTACTGAGACTTCCGTGACCAGGTCTAGTAATGCCTGATCCCTGGTGGGCTCCAACACCATTTGCTTGAGACGTGCCCCCTTTATGGAGTTTAATATTCTTTTGCTGCTACCCGTGGAGAGTGTGTTCCAATCTGCATCTGGCATGTTGAAGTCTCCTAGCATTACTAAGTCTCCGCGCATCGTGATGTTCTCTATGTCCTCAATTAATTCCATGTCTTTGTCCTCCTGTTGCCTGGGAGGTCTATATATCACACCAAGGTATAGGCATTTTTCTTTCCCTCTGGCCAGGTTCACCCAGAGGGATTCCCCGGTGTATCTAATATCTGTGATTCTGGTGGTTTTGATGCTTTCCTTAGTGTATAGCGCTACTCCTCCTCCCAATTTACCCACTCGGTCGCAACGAAGTAGGTTGTACCCTGGTATAACCATATCCCACCCATGCGATTCCGTGAACCAGGTTTCGGATATTGCTATCACGTCAAGATCGGCATTTGTTATCTCAGTCTCTAATTCTAGAATTTTATTTCCCAAGCTGTGTGCATTAACATACATAGCCCTCCATATCTGTGAAGAGATTCCCTTGTGCGTTAGTGTGGCTCCTAAATTATCAGTGATCTTTCTCCCTGAAATGTTGTGGATATCCTTGGTACTTACCTTAGACTTTGTAGTGTGAATGCCACTTGCCTCCTCAGGGTGGTTTCTTACTGCTCTGGGATATAAGTATGTACCCTCCCCCAACTTACCTAGTTTAAAGCCCTATGGAGTAGGCGGGCTAATCGATGTCCAAATACGTTTCTACCTCTTCTGGTCAGGTGGAGTCCGTCTGGTCCCTGCAGTCCCTGGAGCGTCTCGCTGTGGTTCAGGAATCCGAAGTTCATTTCTATGCACCATTCGCGGAGCCATTCGTTAGTCCGTTGAATACGCTCTTCTCTAGCTCTGCCTCTGTTTCTCACTGGAAGAATTGACGAGAAGACCACCTGCGCTCCTATCTGCTTCAGCTTCTTTCCCAGCGCTCCAAAATCTCTGGGGATGTTCTCTGTGTCGTTCCTAGCAGTGTCGTTTGTGCCTACATGGATGAGAAACATGGGAAAATGATCGTTAGGTTTTAGAATATTGTCTAGGCTAGCGGTAATATCCTGGATCCTGGCTCCAGGGAGACAGCAGACCTCTCTCTCCTGCAAATTAGGCCTGCAAATTGGTCCCTCGGTGCCCCTTAGCATGGAGTCACCAATGACTACCACTCTTCGTTCCTTCCGAGGGGGTCGGTCTGTGTGCTCTGGTTTTGACGTTGTGGGCTGGGTATCCTCATGAGCCTCTTCCGCTGTTTCCTCGGTGGTTCCATCCTGTAAGATCTGAAATCTGTTTCTGAGAGTTAGCTGTGGTATAGATGAACGGCTATCCTGGTGAAGAGAAAAAGAAAAAGAAGAAGAAGAGAGTGAGAATGAGGTGGGTTTATTTCACTTGCCCGTAGAGGAGGTTACTAGTTGCCAGGGACCAGCATCTCCAATCATCTCCTGTACTCCAATCGTTGTGTTCAGTGCTGTGGGTTTGGGTGTGTCTAGGATGGACCTGTCGTGGGTTCTCTCAGTGATGTGTGACAGTTCCAGGATGGCGTCGTCGATGAAGGCTTCGTCATCCCTTATGCTTCTTAGGCGTTGTACCTCCTCCCTGAGGCTCAGTAGTTCCTGCAAGATATCCTCGTCTAAGTTTCCCAGCTCCTCAGTCTGCGTAGAGACTGTAGTGCACTTTGGGAGGGGGGGGAAGGTCTCGGTCTGCACTGAGACCTCTGCCCTCTGATCCATGTCGCTCTCTGCCTTCTGTGTACAGACCTCGACCATCCCCTGGGTCCCTCTGGATGCTGGAGTGTCGATCTTGGTAGTAGCTTTGGTACTCCGTGTCTTCCCCGCCATTTCTAAGTTAGAGGGATTTATTTCTGTAGAAAGAAAGGTTGAGATGTCAGAGAGTATGTAAGGAGAAAGATGTAGATAGAGATATTAAAGAAAAAATTGTTTGTTTTTTTTTAATTATATGTAGAGTCTGAGAGGTTCAAGGGAGGATTGACTATCTGTTTGAGAGTGTAAGAAAGTGTATGGGTGTGAGAAGAAGAAAGGATGTGTGTGATTGATCGAGTGGTAGAATAAAGAGTTTAGATTAGGCCCTTCTGAAGGCCTAGTGCATGAATACAGGATGTCCGGGGCAATACTTGGAGAGACCTCCTAGGAAAGGGATTTGGGAGTTCTGATCGACAAGTCGATGAAGCTGTCCGTGCAATGTGCGGAAAAGGGCGAACAGAAAGCTAGGAATGATAAAGAAGGGGATCACGAACTGATAGGAGAAGGTTATCATGCCGCTGTACCGGGCCATGATGCGCCCTCACCTGGAGTACTGCGTACAGCACTGGTCGCCGTACATGACACGATACTACTCGAGAGGGTCCATAGAAGAGCGATTAAAATGGTTAAGGGGTTGGAGGAGCTGCCATACAGCGAAAGATTAGAGAAACTGGGCTTCTTCTTCCTCAAACAGAGGAGATTGAGAGGGGACATAATCGAAACATTCAAGGGGATAGACTTAGTAGATAAGTACAGGTTGTTCACCCTCTCCAAGGTAGGGAGAACGAGAGGGCACTCTCTAAAGTTGGAAAGGGGATAGATTCCATACAAATGAAAGGAAATTCTTCTTCACCCATAGAGTGGTGGAAAACTGGAACGCTCTTCCGGAGTCTGTCATAGGGGAAAACACTCTCCAGGGATTCAAGACAAAGTTAGACAAGTTTCTGCTGAACAAGGATGTGCGCTGATAGGGCTAGTCTCAGTCTCAGGGCGCTGGTCTATGACCAGAGGGCCACCGTGTGAGCGGACTGCTGGGCATGATGGACCACTGGTCTGACCCAGCAACGGAAATTCTTATGTTCTAGTATGTAACCCCAAAGGGATTTCTGAGAGATTTCTGAAAAGTTGCACATGGAGTTATAAAATGTGGCCACAGCATGCCGCCAAACTTGAGTGCCATTATTTACACCAGGTTTCAGCAGGCATAAGTCTTATGCCTAAAGTTTTGCAGATCCTGGTCAGGGTATCCTACCCGAGGAGCTTAGGCGATGCCCAGGACAATTTCTGAAAGACCAGGGCTACATAACATACTAGAAAAAGTTTAGCACAGATCTGTGCAATAATTTATTTGAAGACGGCTTACTATTGTGTGAGTTTCTTTTTTTTTAAGTGATAAAAAGTTTCTCCTGTCATATGGCTGAAGAAAGCCAGAGAACAACTCCAGTTTAACTAAATAATACCTCCTTTCCGAACATGCTCCTTTTAGACGCCAACAAGTTTCAAACTGTCTTGCAAATATCAGACACTAGACAAATCAGACAGAAACATTTGCTATTTTGGGAGCCTTTTTTTCTGGTATTTGTATACAAAAAACAGAGAAGCATTATTCTGTCCAATGTAATTCTCACATACTGTGAAATGTCTGTTAATTGTTTTGACTTGTTAGAAATGCAATATCTATAATACATGTTGTAAGTAAGGAACTGAAACATGATTGGATCTAAAAGAAGTTAATTTTGCACTGATGAAAACCAGACTTCACATGCTGTTTTGTAGCAGAATTGCTTCACTATAATATAAGTTAGCACTCTTCATGCTTAAACTTTCTATTGGCCTGAAATTTGAGCAAGAGGGAATTCATGCTGAGAAACTCTAGACCACTCCACTGTTATCTAAAACAATTTAATAAAACAACATACATTTTGATATAAAAAATCTACTAAGATAAGTAATAACAGTTAAATAAAATCAACCTGTATTGATTTTTAACATCTCATCATTTTAAATTGTTTTTGAATATGTGCCTAAAATCAGGAGTTTAAAAAATATATATTTTCATAGTAGTTCTGTTCTATTTCCCATTAAACATTTTATTGGTGGCTAGGAAGGTACTTCATTTTGCTTGTTTTAATTCCCTCCTTCATATTCTACATAAGAACATAAGCAGTGCCTCCGCCGGGTCAGACCATAGGTCCATCCCGCCCAGCAGTCCGCTCCCGCGGCGGCCCGAACAGGTCACGGCCTGTCTGAGTCATCAGAAGGGGCCCCCTTGCCACCTTGGTTTCCCATTGAGTCCTATCTTCCCATCGAAGTCCTAACCCTCCGGTCTTGCACATGCACGACCTGGTTGGATTTCTATACTTATTACCTGGTTAGCTTTCTATACCTGTGTTACATCCCAGAACCTATCTCAGTATCCCACGATTCCCCTATCCCTCAGGAATCCGTCCAATCCCTGTTTGAATCCTTGTACCGTACTCTGCCTGATCACTTCCTCCGGTAGCGCATTCCAAGTGTTCACGACCCTTTGGGTGAAAAAAAACTTCCTTGCATTTGTTTTGAACCTATCTCCCTTCAGTTTCTCCGAATGCCCCCTCGTACCTGTTGTCCCCTTCAGTCTGAAGAATCTGTCTTGTCTCTCCATGCCCCTCATGATCTTGAAGGTCTCTATCATATCTCCCCTGAGCCTCCTTTTTTCCAGAGAGAAGAGCCCCAGCCTATCCAACCTCTCGGCGTATGGGCAGTGTTCCAGCCCTCTTACCAGTTTCGTTGCTCTCCTTTGAACTCTCTCAAGTACCGCCATGTCCTTCTTGAGGTATGGCGACCAATATTGAACGCAGTATTCCAGATGTGGACGCACCATCACTCGATACAATGGCATGATGACTTCCCGCGTCCTGGTTGTTATGCCCCTCTTTATGATGCCCAGCATCCTGTTGGCTTTTTTCGAGGCTGCTGCGCACTGTGCAGATGGCTTCAGTGATGCATCCACCAGCACACCCAAGTCTCTCTCAAGACTGCTGTCTCCCAACAATGCCCCCCCCAATTTGTAGTTGAACAACGGGTTCTTTTTCCCTATATGCATGACCTTGCATTTTTCCACGTTAAAGCGCATTTGCCATTTGTTTGCCCAGTCTTCCAGCTTGTCCAGGTCCCTTTGCAGGTCCTCACACTCCTCCCTGGACCTAACTCTGCCGCACAGTTTGGTATCGTCTGCAAATTTTATAACCTCGCACTTTGCCTCCTTTTCCAGGTCATTAATAAATATGTTGAAGAGTAACGGCCCCAGCACCGATCCCTGTGGCACACCGCTCGTGACTCCCCGCCAGTCAGAGTATTGTCCCTTTACTCCGACTCTCTGCAGTCTACCCGACAACCAGTGCTCGATCCATCTGTGCACATCCCCTCCCACCCCGTGGTTCCACAGCTTCCTAAGCAGCCTTTCATGTGGCATCTTGTCGAAAGCCTTTTGAAAATCAAGGTAAATGATGTCTATAGGTTCCCCATTGTCCACCCGACTGCTTATTCCCTCAAAGAAGTACAGAAGGTTCGTTAAGCATGACCTTCCCTTACAGAATCCATGCTGGCTTGTTCTCAGTAGGCCATATCTCTCGATGTGCTCGCAAATACCGTCCTTGATCATAGCTTCCACCATCTTCCCTATAATTCCCTGTAGTTCCCGGGGTCACCCCTCGATCCCTTCTTGAAGATAGGTGTGACATTCGCCAATTTCCAGTCCTCTGGTACCTCTCCAGTTTTCAAGGATAGGTTGCAAACATGCTGGATTGTGCCCGCTATTTCTTGTCTTAGTTCTTTCAGAACCCTTGGGTGGATCCCGTCCGGGCCCGGCGATTTGCCGCATTTTAACATGTCTATCTGTTTGAGGACATCCTCCTTACTTACCTCTATGTGTTCTAATTTTTCAGCCTGTTCCCCACTCATGAGCTCCTCTGAGTCCGGTATATTAGATGTGTCTTCTCTCGTGAAAACCGACGAGAAGAACGTGTTCAACCTCTCAGCTACCTCTTTATCCTCCTTAATCACTCCCTTCCTATCCCCATCGTCCAATGGCCCCACCTCCTCTCTCGCTGGTCGCTTCCCCTTTACGTAACTGAAGAATGCCTTGAAGTTTTTCGCCTCCCTGGCCAGCCCCTCTTCGTATTTCCCTTTTGCTTTTCTAACCTCTCGGTGGCATTCCTTTTGGCATTTCCTGTGCGCCTGGTGATTTTCCTCCGTTGGGTCCTTTTTCCATCTCCGGAAGGACACTTTCTTGTCGTTTATTGCCCTCTTTACTTCTGTTGAGATCCAAACCGGGTCCTTTGACCGCTTGTTCTTGCCGCCTTTCCTGAAACTTGGGAAAGTTAAGTGTTTCTTAACTCAGTCCTGTAGTATCCCTTGCCAGTCAGGTTTTCGGGATATCCACAATGAATATGCATGAAAGAAATGTGCATATAATGGAGGAAATGTATGCAAATCAAGTTTATGCATATTCATTGTGAATATCTTGAAAACCTGTCTGGCAAGGGGGGTACTCCAGGACTAAGTTGAGGAAACACTGTTCAACATCCAAGTAAGATGTTAACATTTTTTCAAAGAACAGGTACATGTAAGCCCTTTGTTTGTTTATTGTTTCTTGATATACTACTAAATCCAACAAGTGGGCCAAAGCAGTGTACAAAGCCAAAAATCAATGAATAAGGAAAGGAACACCAAATGTGAAAGAAAGACATTCATACATTACAAGCAGAAATAAAAGCAAGTAATATTCAGTTAAGATGTTAACGTACCTCTTATCCCAGGTCTAAGACAGGTATGGAAAAGAAGAATATTAAAACAATGTCATTGGGCATCAAGGTTGAAGGCCTTTTTGAAAAGAAAAGTCTTCAACAGAGATTTGAACTTTAGGAAGCTGGGTTTGAGATGGATAAATGGAGGAAGGTCATTCCAACATTTTGGAAGAAGAAGAAGGCGGTTTTCCTAGTGGACTCATAGTGGGCCTGGCGTGGCCCTGGAAGAACCAAACGGTTAGCATCAATGGATTGTAGATGGTGTGATGAAGTATAGGGAATAACTAGTCTGAAAAGATAGTAAGGTTGACCAGTATGTAATGTTTTGTGTGTTAAGCACAAGATCTTGAAAAGAGGATGGAATTGGAGAGGCAGCCAAAGCAAACATATGAATAGAGGGATTACTATATATATCAAAACAATGTGCATGACAAAGAAAATGTAGGGCTGAGTTTTGAAGAGTCTATAGGCATTTTATATGGATAAAGCTGCATAAATAGAATTACTGTACAGTAGTCTAATTTTGACATATTAAAAGCACCTATGAGCATGTGGAGTGACTTAACATCAAGAAAGGAATGTAATGAATGTAATTGGTGTAGGGAATAGAAGCCAGAGTGAATAGTATGACATTTGTTTTTTAAATGATAGTTCTGAATTTAGAATGATTCCCAGATAATGGAAGAAAAAGTATTAGTTGGTCAATCAAATAGCATCAGAACTAAGATAGATTTGGGTAGAAAACCAGAGATCCAGCAAGCTATTGCTTTTCCGAGTTAAGCCTATGTCGGTGATCAGATAACCATGATGAAAGTGATAAATCAACAGGATGTCATCTGCATAGATAAAGAATTTGATATTGAAACTTTGAATGAGTGCAGCTAGTGGACTGATGAAAATATTGAAGAGTAAAGGAGAAAGCAAGGAACTCTGCAGCACCCCACAAACAAAATTATAGTTTTTTGGTGGAAAAAGACTGAAAAAGAGCATCTGGAAAAGAAAGATGAGAACCAGTCCAAAACTGTACTTGAAATTTCAATTTTTTGCCAGATTAGCTAGGAGGAGATTGTGATCCACCTGATCAAAGGCATAGGACAGGTTCAACAAAACCAGCAGAGTGATTTTATTGGAATCAAGAGTGGCATGTAAATCACTTACTAGAGTCATGATGATGATCTCCGTACTATGCTATGTATGAAATCCAGCCTGATTAGTGATTGTTCAATGTGGGAAGTAGGTTGTTTGAGAACAATTTTTTTTCTAGAATATTAAAAAGAAAATTGAGACTGGGCGATAGTTATTGGGAAGATTTTCATCCAAGGATTTTTTTAAAAAAGTGGAGTTACATTTGCCTTTTTCCAATCAGATGGTACTACAGTATTCCAAATGATAAGCTATCCTGGATTATTGAAAGAATACAAGGCAAAAGATCCTGTATATTGCACCGTGGAGCAGTGAATGGTCTTGTCTCTGCAATGAAGTAAGGGAACGCGTGCAGTCACAGATTGCGTGGTCCAGCAGCCCCCTCCTGCCTGATGGCCGTGTCCCGCCATCTCCCTCCCTCCCTTCTCCTCACCTTAAGTGCCAAATTTAATTTTCCTTTTCCCAGTGGCACGCTTTCAACAAGTCGCGCACATGGCTGTTTGAGTTGAATCTTCTCCTCTAATGCAACTTCCTGTTTCTAGTTGCATGAGAGGAGAAGATTCAACTCAAGCAGCGCACAAGACTTGTTGAAAGTGTGCCACTGGGAGAAGAAAAATTAAATTTGGCACATAAGGTGAGGGGAAGGGAGGGAGGGAGATGGTGGGATGCGACGATCATGCGGGAGGGGGCTGCTGGATTGCATGATCCATGACCGCTCGTGTTTCCTCACAGTAGGAAGGAGGGAGTGAAAGGGAAAGAGATGCTGGGCCAGGGGATGAAGAGGGAGACAAATATTGAATCCACAGCAGGAAAGAGAAAGGGAAGGACAGGCAGGTGAGCCAGATGCTAGAAGCGGAGGGGGCGGGAGGAGAGACACATTGTTGTGGAAGAGGAAGAAAGGGGAAATCTGGACACAGGAAGGTAACAAACAGAGGGGAAATTATGTGCATGGGGGCATAGGGACAGAGACATAAAGGGGAGATACATGGAGATGGTATATGGACATGGGGGGGGGGGGCAATGCCAGACACAGGAGGGAGTATACAGTACAGATACAGAGGGAGATATTAGAAATGGGGAAAATAGGAACACAGAAGGGAGGTGGTTTGTGTGGATGAGATCAGATGGTTTGCGGGAACGTGACGGGGGACCAAGCTCATGGGGACGGGGAATGAGCTCGCGGGGATGGGATGGGGATGGGGACCGATTTCGCGGGGACAGGATGGGGATGAGCTCACGGAACGGGTCAGAGACGGGGACAAATGTTTTCCCCTTATCATTCTCTAGTCCAGGTAGAAGAACCTGTCAGATTGTGAGTCTCTGAGGCAGTGAAAGACTTTGCATCTAGCTGTTGTAAAGGTTGGCTTGGCTAGGAATAGTGGCCAGTAGGGCATCCTGCAATTTGAGGACTTTCAAAGAAAAAGATTCAACTAAGCAATCTACTAATGGCAAATGTACCCGTATCCGAGGGACCAGATGGTTGTTTAGTGACTGATGTGACAAATTGAAACAAGCAGCTTGCTGGATTGGAAGTGGACTCCATTGATTTTGAAAAGTAGAAAAGCTTTAGCATGTTTAAGAGAAATGTAAGCTTTTGCGTAATAGGGGGCTTTTTTTTTTTTTTTTTTTCCAAAATTATAGTAAGTACCATAGCAAAAAATGTCTTACTGTGGGGCACACTAAGGCATCTTGTGGTAATTTTGGGATTGGCATATGTTACCCACATGCTCAAAATTAAAATGTATTTTTTTAGCACTGGGGGAAGAGAGCATTCTGTGCTAATTGGTTAGTGCAGGTACATTGCTGTATACTAACCAATTAGTATGTATTAGCACATGAACCCATATCACCAACATAATGGGTGGTGGTAGGGGCTTATACGCTAATGGCTACATGCTAATGAGAAAAAGGGTGAGAAGTTATAAATGGCAAAGTTGGGTAGGAGACAAGAGTTATGTGAGTGTCATCAATATTTGATACCACTGCACAACTAACCGGGCATGTAGGACAACATAAATAGCTGTCCTAACTTTGCCCAGTTAACTATGCAGGTGCCAACACTGAATATTATCCAGCACCTACATACTATAACTGCTGGGTTGCAGCCTGAAGTTGCTTTGCCCTTCCTCCTGCCCCCTGAACATAATTCAATCTCTCTCTTCCACCTCTACCGACCCCTTTCCAGAGTCTGCTCACCTCCTCTCAGCCCTCTCTCCAAGTCACAGTAGACCTCCATTAATAGGGCTGGTGGGCTACTGGTGGTTGGGACCTCTGCCCCTCATGGATCCTATTAAAAATAGCCACTATGATCTCTTCTCCCGCTCCTCAAGGGCATTCTCAGGAACCACAATGGAAAGGAGCAAGTGAGGTTTGCTCCTTCACCAACCACCACTAGATCACAAAGCCTATTTGAGGAAGTCTGCTGCAGCTTGAGAGGAGGCCATAAGTTCTGGAAGCTGTGCAATGATTTTACATTCAATGTGACCAGGACAGTTTCAGATGGTATTGCTTGATATTGATAAATTGGCAATGCAAACATTCAGCTCTATTTAACATACATACAAATGCAGAGTTTACAACATATAAACAGTGGTGGTAGTTTAAACATCAGCCCCAAGAAGAATACTTATAAAATATTCACAGCATTGAGAAAACTGAGCTGAATTTGGCATTGTTTTGACAAAGAAAACTTTTAGATCTTGGTTCAGTCACTGCTACTATCCCAACTAGATTATTGCAATAACCTTTATGTAAGATGCAAAGAAAATATATGAAAAAATTACAAACCATTCAAAATGTAGCAGCCAGATTTATTTTCTTAGCAACTAAATATGACCTCTAGAACCACACTGGCTCCCCTTCAAAACAAGGTGTATTTTTAAACTATGTACTCTGATCTTTCTATTTTTTTATGGCGAAGCACCAGACTACATGTTGAATTTAATCCCCACTTAATCTAAGGCCTGATTGGCCAATCAGGCCTTAGGCTTTGGCGGGATGGGCCGGGAAGGGGCGGATCCACCTCATTTCGACGAGGCGTGCCTGCTTGCTCGACGTGCAAGACCCATCTGTAAGAACAGGTTTGGTGGAGTGGGGGTTGTTAGCGCCGGGGGGGGGTGCGTCTTCGGGCAGGAGGGATTGGGCACCCTCCTGCCAGCGACCGATATTGTGGGGGGGGGGGGCGATCGGTAGTGTCGGGGAGGGGGGTGCATCTTCGGGCAGGAGGGTTTGGGCACCCTCCTGCCAGTGATCGGTCAGGGGGCCACGGCCCGCTATACTTATAGCGGCAGAGAGATTCCTTGCCGCGATAAGTGTAGCGGGCCGTGTCTAATCTAACCCGATTCTCTAACCCGCGTCTGTAACATGGACGCCGGTTACAGAATCGTGGTTTAGTTTAGGCCAATTCTGAATAGGACGCCTCTCCCGGGCGTCCTATACAGAATCAGGGCCTAGGTGTCTTGCGGGCCTCGCCTTCAATATAGACGGCCTGCCTGGGGAGCATTTTTTTTTAAAAAACGTGCATCCCGATTGGCTGATTAGACAGCTGTAGGACGCCTACAGCTGCCTAAAATCGGGACGCACTTTTAGAGAATCAGGGCCTGAGAGTTTAACTTTGGGTGCAATATCTCCAAATGGGAACATTTTTGTGTCTACTATGATGAGCCTCACTCCTTCATCAGGGTATGTGCAGACTGATCTCAGTCTCTCTGTTATAATGCTAACATTCACAGATTCACTTTCAAGGTGCTAAAGAAAGCTTCCTTCTGGAGTTTATAAGATATAATATGTTTAGCCATCCTTGTCACTTTGGGCAAGTCACTTAATCCCTCTATTGCCTGAGGTACAAATGTAGACTGTGAGCCCTCCAGGGACAGAGAAATACCTTCTATAACTTAATGTAACTTGCCTTGAGCTACAATTAAAAAGACATGAGCCAAATACTAATAGTAATAAATATGAGGGAATGCTGAAAAGTTCTCAGCCCAACCAAGAAGAGAATGACATGGAGCCATGAAACTTATAAGTTATTCCACACTTTCCTTGATACTTTTTGTTTCAATGATATGAAATGAGCTATAAAATGTCAAGAAAAGTGTGGAATAACTTGTAGGCTTCATGGCTCCACATCATTCTCTTCTTGGTTGGGCTGAGAACTTTTCAGTGGCCCCTCATAAATATATCTATTAAGGCATGCTTAGAAATTGATTTTAATCAAGCCTGTGGTGTCTGATACAATGAGAAATATATATGTCTCTTTGTGCCACATTTTCTTAGTTTCTGATTACATTCCTTGATATTTAAGAATCTTCTTCCTCTCCTCCCAATTCACAGAATAATTACTTGGAACTGACATCTTTATAATCAATATCATTCTGATGCTTTTTTCCCCTCCTTTACTACTATGGTTTTGCTGAAATTTGATATCCCTGAAGGATTTTAATAGGAGTAGAGGAGTGGCCTAGTGGTTAGAGCAGCTGCCTCAGCACACTGAGATTGTGAGTTTGATTCCCAGTGCAGCTCCTTGTGACTCTAAGCAAGTCACTTAACACTTCATTGCCACAGGTACAAAATGATGGGCTGATTCTACAAATGGGCATCCCAACTGTAGACCTCTAACACCTTCTCACATTCAATCAGGACACACTTTTTTTTTTTTAATGCAGGTGGGGAAAGATGCCTTCATTGTAGGCATATCTCGTGTGCCTACAGAGATGCATAGAGATTCTTACAGATGCCTTAAATATTGGCCTGTAAAATGCTGGCTTATATTTAAGGTGGCTGTTAGTAAAAGTATTGTACTTCCCAAGGTAGTGCACACTCAACTACCCTGATATGCCCTCATGCACTGATATTTTTACAGGATCCTCAGCGGCACCACTTGGAGCTCAATACCATCTCATTGCTCCAAGCTTTACGTGTCAACTCTTCATCGGGTCCTATCTTAGACTTGTACAATTCTATTTCTTTTATACTTTTGCATTTATATTCAATTAAATTAACTACTTAAAAAGCTATACTTAGCTTTTTTTGTCATGTGGTCTCTGGCCAAGGGATTGTCATACCGACATACCAGATTGTCATACCAGATGAACTATGAACTAGCTTTATCAAGGATGACCCCTAGGGAAACAGCAAAAGTTAACATTAAAATACATACATTATTATTGCTCTCCAAGTGAACCCTATCTGTTGCTAGTAAGTCACAAACACAGCACTTAATTTCTTACCCATATAATAATCCGCCAGCAAATACGACAGCAAATACGACCACTCTGTCTTTAGAGATGACGGCGGCGTTCTTTACTGAAATTAAACAGAGCCGAACACGATTCTCTATAGGATGCCGATGCGTGATTGACACACGATTGGCGGCCACTTCTTATGTGGCCACTGAGATCGGCATCCTTTAGAGAATCAGGCCCTAAGTACCTGTCTAAAATATGTAAACCACTTTGATTGCAACTATATAGAAAAAGGGGTATATCAAGTCCCACCCCCTTTGATATAGTAGACCATTATTGTACAGTTAAGTGAAATAGGTACTTCTGGAATGGTTTAAGACTTTATGTGAAGTTGAAATTGTAGGGTGACTAAAAATGGAATTTCTTCTTTTTCTTGGCCCTCTACTAATGGAGTACCACAAGAATCTCTTCTTTCTCCTACTTTGTTTAATAATTATACAAAATTCCATGGGTGTGCTTTGTCAGCTGCAGGTATTAGATTTCTTTCTTATGCTGCTGACATTTTTGTATTAGTACCATTTTTGCAAAAACTATCTTTTGCCAGATTAAATAAATGTATGTTCTAATAGAACATATTTTTTTTAAATTAAACAAAAGACAAAAGCCCTTTGGTTGGGTGACTTATCTGATCCCTTTCCAACTAGTTTTATAGTTAATTCAGAAGAATATTTGCAGATTCTATGGGAGTCAATAAATAAAAGTGTTTTTAACAAGCAGGAGAGGCTCCTACAGGTTTATTCATTTGATATACCGCATTATTATATAAGGCATATGCAGCAGTGAACAATTAAAATGTTAATAAATTGAAAATAAAATAACTCTATTTTTATAGGAAAGAACCTACCCTTAACTCCCCCCACCCACTTAAACATTATAAAATATAATATTCATTCCACATTCAAACAACTTGAGACATGATTTCTGCACTCCATACAGTAGTTTAACAAAATCTAATCTACTGCTAATTCTCTCCCAAATGTTTGTTGAAACAAACATGCCTTCTTCATTTTTTTTAAAACAAGTTAAAGAGAGTTCTCAATTCTTTGAACAATGAATTCCAGAATAATGGTGCCTGATAGAAAAAGGCACCCGTCCATGTAACTTCGAGATTGACTAGATCAGGGGTCTCCAAAGTCCCTCCTTGAGGGCCGAATCCAGTCAGGTTTTCGGAATTTCCCCAATGAATATGCATGAGATCTATGTGCATGTACTGCTTTCAATGCATATTCATTGGGGAAATCCCGAAAACCTGACTGGATTCGGCCCACGAGGAGGGACTTTGGAGACCCCTGGACTAGATTGTAATTCTCAAAAAGGGCTATATCGTTTAAGTAACATAAACAATGTACTTGGACATCCAGAATGTACAATTTTAAATAAAATTACCAGCATTTTAAATCAAACTCAGTAATAAACTGGTAACCAATTGCTTTGTATCAACAATGTAGGCAGCTAGCCCCTGTTACTGAATGACACCAAACTAGACAATATTGCTGAATATCAGCACTAACCACCCATCCAAAATCTGAGCAGGAGAAGGGCATTGTCTAGGTAGTGCAGTCACTAGAGAGACTGTCACTAGAGATCACAGTAACCATTTTGAGTTGGAGCCATGAGGGAAAGAAGCAAGTGAGCCTCAACCTGGGCCCTAGAGGATGGCCTGGAGGTTAGAACTCCTGCCTTATCATCCTGAGGTTGTGAGTTTGAGCCTAGCCTGTTCCTTGTGATTCTGGCAAGTCACTTAGGGATAGATTCACTAAGCAAACTGATCATGTACCCATTGGTTTACGACCACTTTGCAACCCAATTTCCCTCCGATCCGATTCACTAACCTCATGGCACCGCTGATCCGATTCCGATCCGCGCATGCAAATGAGGGGAAACGGCATGCAAAGTAGGAAGGGCCATGAATCACTAACAAAAAGCAGGCACATCGACTGGGCTGGCCGATCCAAAAACAAGCGACTGCTCAGGACCAGTCGCTTGTGTAAAAACCCTGCTGTCAGCCCCAATTCTCCTGCTCCTGCCTGCACTGATCTCCTGCTTCTGTTAGCCCCAATCTCCTGCTCCTATCTGCCCCGATCTCCTACTCCTGTCCACCCCGATCTCCTACTCCTGTCTGCCCCGATCTGCTGCTCTGGCTGCCCTGCTCTTGCCCCAAATCTCTCCTGCTTGCCAACCCAACTTGCCGCTCTGCTCTCATCCCAAATCTCTCCTGCCGCCCTGACTTTCCTTGCCTTCGCCGCATTGCGAGCCCGTGGTTTTAACCCAAGGGTTTAAAGCGGGTTAAAACCATGGGCTCGTGAAAAAGTAAAAAAAAAATTTTGTGCTGCTCTGCTGGACACAGAGGGCCAGCACATGCGCAGACCATCTACAGATGGTCTGCGCATGCGTCAGGATCGCTAGAGAGTGATCCTGGCAGTCGGTTGGGGGTGTAATTCTGATCGCCCTCATTTGCATGAGGGTGATTCGTGAATAAGCCCCCCAGACACGGATCGGATCGGTTCTCTCACGGGTAGGATCCGATCCGTGCCCTTAGTAAATCTAGCCCATAATCCATCTTTTGTGCTAGATACCACAATTGGATTATGAGACTGAGGGGACAGATAGGGAAAGTACTTCAGAGTACCTGATTACTATTCAGTACATTGTAAACCACTTTGGGTGAATCTCTTCATAAAGGCAGTTAATAATTAAATACTACTAATCATTTCTATAACACTATTTGATTTACATAGCACTGTATACATTATATATAGGTACTGTCTCTGTCCCTAGTGGGCTCACAATCTAAGTTTTTGTACCTGTGGGCAAGTGACTTGCCCAGGGTCACAAGAAGTTGCATTGCGAATTGAACCTAGTTTCCCAGGTTTGTAACTAACCATTATGCCTATTCCACTGATGATTTTAAAGGTAGGCCTGGAGATACCTAAAGGGGTGAAAAGATCTTGCTATGGTATCTAGATTTCTTTATGGAAAATAGATAATCAGATGCTAGGAATTATTTAAAAAGGGATGGTTAACAAGACTAAGAATGGAGCATTGCATTCAATTCTGGTCTCCTTATCTCAAGAAAGATATAGTGGCACTAGAAAAGGTTCAAAGAAGAGTGACCAAGATGATAGAGTGGATGGAATTCCTCTCATATGAGGAAAGACTAAAAAGGTTAGGGATCTTCAGCTTGGAAAAGAGACGGCTGAGGGGAGATATGATTGAAGTCTACAAAATCCTGAGTGGAGTAGAACAGGTACAGGTGGATTGATTTTTCACTCCGTCAAAAATTACAATGACTAGGGGACACTCAATGAAGTTACAAGGAAATACTTTTAAAACCAATCGGAGGAAATATTTTTTTCACTCAGAGAATAGTTAAGCTCTGGAATGCATTGCTAGAGGTTGTGGTAAAAGCGAATAGTGTAGCTGGTTTTAAGAAAGGTTTGCATAATTTCCTGGAAGAAAAGTCCATAGTCTGTTATTGAGAAAGACAAGGGGGAAGCCATTGCTTGCCCTGGATCGGTAGCATTGAATGCTGCTACTCCTTGGGTTTTGGCCTGGTACTAGTGACCTGGATTGGCCATCGTGAGAACGGGCTATTAGGCTTGATGGGCCATTGGTCTGACCCAGTATGGCTATTCTTATGTTCTTAGAATTGGGAGATAGAATGGCCTGCTTTCTTTTATGTGGTCCTGGCCAATATTCAGCTAGTATCTTTTGCAGGTCCCAACTGAATATCAGCTAAGGGTTCTTCTGTAAAGGGTGTGCACCAATTATGGAATAACATTTAAGTGGGATCTCATATCTAACTTTGTGCACCAGACTTATGCCTGCTGAAACTTGATGTAAATGCTGGTACCCATTCTAGGCACACTGATCCAGTACTATAACTACGCACCTAAATTTTTTGGAATGGCCCTGACACACTCATGCTCATCCCTTCCAAGATACATGCTATGAGAGTTAGGCACACTGCCTTATAGAATAGCATGCAGCCAAATGCATAAACAAATATAAATCAGTGACAATTAACATCAATACTTGCTAGCACCCAGTTATGGATGTAATTGAGCTTGTTAAGCAATTAATTTGCATGTGCTCAAATCAGCACTATATATAGAATCAAGAGCACACTATTGTTAGAGCACTATATTTGTTTCAAACAATAGCTTAACCTAGTACCAACTATTAGTGCATTTAAATGTAGTTTTACAGTCAATGCACAATTAAGCACTGCAACTCGTTGCCAGAGGATGTGATCAAGATTATTATTACTGTTGTTGAGTTTTGGAGGACAGGACCCTTAGCAGCTATTAACCAAGTGGACTTAGGGATTTCCAGTTCTAGGAATGGCCAATAGGGAATGGATCTGCTCTGTTCTTCAAGTGCAATGATGGTGTACAGGACGCCAAGTCTTTAATAAACAATCATAAAAATAAGATCATAAAACAGTTTGCATCCAAAAGGACTGATAAGACCGGACCTGACACGGTCCGTGTTTCGAAGAAACACTCCTTCCTCAGGGGTCCTAGAGTGTGTCAAATACAAGAAAACCTGATGGATAACAACTGGCTAAAACTGGAATCAGCAGTGAACAGCAGAGCAGACGTGAAAGTTCCTATGTTTTTATCCAGTTGTTATCCATCAGGTTTTCTTGTATTGACACACTCCTGTACACCATCACCATCACCATCATCATCACCATCACCATCATTGTTCTTCAACTCAATATTTCACTGCAGTTCTGTTAGATTTTTGTTTGCTGTTCTTCAAGTGACCTGGATTGGACTTTGTTAGAGACAAGAGTGTTGATCCCAATGGACTGTTGGTCTAATCCAGCATATAATTTCTTGCTATTTTTAAACCTTGACAATTGACCCACAATATCTTACAATGTTCTCGCCAAGAAAGGACATTGTTTTCTTCTCCAAATTTTCTCCAGTTTTTATATAAATAAAAACTTTTCTAGAAAATGTAACAGTTGATTAAGCTGAATCCTATCTGTTTTCCATGACAGCTAAAGGAGCTTTGATTAGCCTTAAAATATTACAGCCAGTATTTACTGTTGCTTTAACAATTTGTGTAGCAGTAAATAACCTGAAAGCACCCTGAGCAGTATTCTAATATTTCAATACCTCCTTCCCAAACAAGAATTCATCAATAAAATGAGCATTTTGCCTTTGAGAAATCATTTTGGAAAGACTGCTGCAGGTCCCACCAATAAAAGAAATGCAGAACAGAGAGCAGATTGTTTACATGTCTCATTTTGTAGACACATTTCCTGCAGTAGTGTGCTAAAGCTTTACAGGCAGAATGATGAAGGCGTTGTTAAAAGGACTTTGCCTAAACAGAACCATTGTGCATTGAGACACGATTCAGCGTGTTCGTTTTTGAAAGCTCACGATCGGAGGTTACACCCTGAGGCAGCATTATGTGAAACACTGGCCATCGTTGGTGTTCCGACCAAGTTTACAAACAAAAGATAAGTTTTAAGTCACTTTATATTCTAAGGTGTGACTATTTGGCGACTTTTGAAGTCACTATAATTTTAAGTGTGACCATTTTGCCACTTAGATTTGCTATTTAATTTCACCACTTATTTATTTGGTTATACAACACAGAGCCATAGTGGTCTCCATGGGAGGTTTTTATGTCGATGAGGTTCTCCGCCTGAACATCTTGGCCACAGCTGTGGCGGTGGGAGGGCTTTGTCTGAGGCTTTTCCTCCCTGTGGGGGCTTTTTTAGCTCATGTTGTAGTGTTTTTTGCCTTCCACAAAATCCATATGAAAGTGTATATTATTGATATAATTTTGGATTTTTCACTACTTCTGAGTTTGGATACTATAGCTCAGAGATGAAAATAGATATCAGCAAACGGAATAAAGGAGGTTACTCATGATGTTTCAAGCTACTCAATGTCACCTAGCGCATCTCTAAAGAGCTTCCCATTTGTGGGCAATTCAAACTGTCCTGGAACTTTTTGAACAGACCTTGTAGTTATTCACAATTATTTAATCTAACATTAAATATTTTTGGAACAACCATGTTCTCAATTGTTGTCTAAATAAGTTATAAGATTATATCATTCTACTGTAAATTGCATAGTCAGCACATTCCACAAAAGAGGACCCTGGTCCATAATAGTTGTAGACTATAAATGGGTCTCAGATAAATTTGAGACATTCAATCTAATTTCAGACTCTGACTTTAAACTTTGTCTCAGAGCCAATTGTGCATGTAAGTTATATAATTCTTGCACTTATGTGTAAATATGAACCACATGCTCAACGGTAGTCTAACCATATTTGTGCAACCTGCTTAGCACATAAATGCAAGGGGCATACACTTGGGTAAGGTTTGGGGCATGGACATGTCTCACATTTACACACAATATAAGGTGCAGAGAAGAGCGACAAAATGATAAAAGGTTTGGGATGACTTCCCATTGAGGAGAGGCTAAAATGGCTAGGACTCTTCAGCTTGGAAAAGAGACAGCTCAGGGGCGATATGATAGAGGTCTATAAAATACTAGTTATTCCTGTCTATAGATAATTGATAAATATGTTTAAAAGCAGCGGTCCTAGCACAGACCCCTAGGGAACCCCACTATTTACCCTTCTCCATTGAGAATATTGACCATTTAAACCTACTCTATGTTTTCTGTCTTTCAACCAGTTCTTTAATCATACTAGGACATTACCTCCTATCCTATGACTTTCTAATTTCCTCAGACGTCTTTCATGAGGTACTTTATCAAATGCCTTTTGAAAATCCAAATACACAATATCAACCGGTTCACCTTTTTCACATGTGTATTCACCCCTTCAAAGAAATTCAGTAGATTGGTGAGACAAGATTTCACTTGAATAGATCCATGTTGGCTTTCTCTCATTAATCCATGCTTATGTATATGTTCTGTTATTTTGTTTTTTATAATTGTATCTACCATTTTGCCTAGCACCGACATCAGATTCACTGGTCTATAATTTCCTGCATCACCTCTGGCTCCCTTTTTATTTATATATTTATTTATTTTATTTAAAATATTTATAATCTGCTTAAAATCTGATGTCTTACAATAAAACATACAAAATGAATAAACAAAACACAACTACACAAAAAAACAGGAGTCACACTAACGGGGATAGGCATCTCATCACAAATTTGGAGAGCAATGTATGTTAATGCACACAGCTTGGGCAAAAAAATCCTGGAACTAGAAACAGAGATAAGGAATGCTGACCTTGACATAGTAGCGATATCCGAGACCTGGTTCACGGACTCGCATGGGTGGGATATGGTTATACCAGGCTACAATCTACTTCGTCGGGACAGAGAGGGCAAATTAGGAGGGGGGGTAGCACTATACACTAAGGATAATATCAAAACTACCAGGATCACAGAGGTTAGATACACAGGAGAATCACTTTGGGTAAACCTGGCCAGAGGGAATGAAAAATGCCTTTACCTCGGTGTGGTATACAGGCCTCCGAGACAACAGGAAGACAAAGACAAGGAATTGATTGAGGACATAGAGAACATTACTTTGCGTGGTGACACAGTACTGTTAGGGGACTTCAACATGCCAGACGCAGACTGGAATACCCTCTCCGCGACTACGAGTGGTAGCAGAAGAATATTAACCTCCATTAAGGGTACACAACTCAAACAAATGGTATTAGAGCCCACCAGGGAAAAGGCAATACTGGACCTGGTACTCACAAATGGAGACAGTGTCTCGGAAGTATCAGTGGGAGACACGCTGGCTTCCAGTGACCACAACATGGTATGGCTCAACCTCAGGAAAGGATTCTCTAAATCAAACACAGCAACGAGGGTCCTCAACTTTAGGGGCGCAGATTTCGACCACATGAGAGACTTTGTCCATCAGGAGCTGCAAAACCATGCAGAAACTGACAATCCGGAAACTATGTGGTCAAATCTAAAATCCATCCTGAACGAAGCATCTAGCCGCTATATAAATACAGTAAGCAAACGTCGGAGAAACAAAAAACCACAATGGTTCAGCAAGGAAATTTCGGACCTCATTAAAAAGAAAAAAGAAGCATTTATCACCTACAAACATCTTGGGAAAAGGGAGGCAAAAGAAGACTATCTGGCCAGATCTAAGGCTGTCAAAAAGGCAGTCAGGGAAGCCAAACTTCGAACAGAGGAAGATCTAGCACGGAATATTAAAAAAGGGGACAAATCCTTCTTCAGGTACATTAGCGACAGGAAGAGAAACAAAGATGGGATAGTACGCCTTAGGCAATCAGACGGAAACTATGCAGAATCTGATAATACCAAGGCAGAACTGCTAAACGAATACTTCTGCTCAGTATTCACCTGTGAAGCACCGGGAGCTGGTCTACAACTACAGATAAGAGACCGCCAAAATGACCTGTTTCATGATTACGAGTTTACACCCAGTAGCGTCTACCACGAACTTTCAAGACTCAAAGTAGACAAAGCCATGGGACCTGACAATCTACACCCCAGGGTACTCAGAGAGCTGAGTGAAGTTCTGGCTGAACCACTATCCGTGCTCTTCAATCTTTCCATGCGCACAGGAAAAGTACCCCTAGACTGGAAAACAGCTAACGTAATTCCACTCCACAAAAAGGGCTGCAGAACAGAGACAGAAAATTACAGACCGGTGAGTCTTACATCCATAGTGTGCAAACTCATGGAAACACTGATCAAACAGAAACTCGACAAAATTCTAGACGAAGAAAATTTACGTGATCCACACCAACACGGATTTACCAGGGGAAGGTCTTGCCAATCAAATCTGATTGACTTCTTTGACTGGGTGACCAGTCATCTGGATGCCGGGGAGTCCCTGGATGTGATATATTTGGACTTCAACAAAGCTTTTGATAGCGTCCCACACCGCAGGCTGTTGAACAAACTAAAATTGATGGGATTAGGGGATACATTCACTACATGGGTAAAGGATTGGCTAGATGGTAGGCTTCAAAGGGTGATGGTAAACGGTACCCCCTCCAAAACGTCAGCAGTGATGAGTGGAGTACCTCAGGGCTCCGTCTTAGGGCCGATTCTATTCAATTTATTCATAGGAGATTTGACCCAAGGGCTTAGAGGAAAAGTATCACTGTTTGCAGACAACGCCAAACTATGCAACATAGTAGGCAAAAGCAGTGTTCCGGACTTTATGACGCAGGACCTACGGCAGCTGGAACAGTGGTCATCAACTTGGCAGCTAGGCTTCAATGCTAAAAAATGTAAAGTAATGCACCAAGGCAAAAAAAATCCACACAGAACTTACACACTAAATGGTGAAACCTTGTCCAGGACCACGGTGGAACGTGATTTAGGAGTGATCATTAGCGATGATATGAAGGCTGCCAATCAGGTGGAGAAGGCTTCGTCCAGGGCAAGACAAATGATGGGCTGCATCCGTAGGGGTTTGGTCAGCAGAAACCTGAAGTCATAATGCCACTATACAGATCCATGGTGAGACCTCATCTCGAGTATTGTGTTCAATTCTGGAGACCACACTATCGGAAAGATGTGTTGAGAATTTAGTCAGTTCAGCGAATGGCTACCAGGATGGTCTTGGGGCTCAGGGATCTCACGTATGAAGAAAGGCTAAAGAAACTGTGGATGTACTCACTGGAGGAGCGAAGAGAGAGGGGGGACATGATTGAGACCTTTAAGTATATCACGGGGCGTATAGAGGTGAAAGATGATATCTTTAGTCTTACAGGGCCCTCGGTAACCAGAGGACACTCGCTGAAAATCAGGGGAGAGAAATTTCAAGGTGATGCTAGGAAGTACTTCTTCACCGAAAGGTGGTCGATCATTGGAACGAGCTGCCTCAGCAGGTGATTGAGGCCAACAGCGTGTCAGATTTTAAGAGAAAATGGGATATTCACGTGGGATCTATAGGGGAATAAAAGTCAGGGAGTGGGTCATTGGTATGGGCAGACTCGATGGGCTATGGCCCTTTTCTGCCGTCAATTTCTATGTTTCTATGTTTCTAACTAGCAAAATAAGCAAAATCAATAAAAATTATTCTATCCAATTTGATCTGAATCTCTTCTTCAAGGTCTTACTCCACCATCACTTGACTATCAAGAAGTTTTAACCAAAAGCTTGAACAAAGAGACGTGTTTCAAGTAATTTCCTAAATTGTAACACATTTTTGCAGAATCTTATTACTCCAGATATCTCATTCCATAAGACTGGGCCCGCAACAGAAAAGGAAGATTTTATATTACTAACATACTTTATCTCTTCTCTTTTTTGTACTTCTAATAACTTACAAATCAGTGTCATGTTGGCCACCCTCCAGTCTTCTGGTACTATGTTCATAGCTCAGTTTTTTGTAATACACCATCTCTCTTTGGATGTTCATTTTTGTTTTTGCAATCACTTGATAAATCTTAACCAATTGTTAATGTAGTCCTTATTCACTTCTCTCTAAATCACTAACTATTCTCTGTACTCTTTTGAAATCTCTAATATTGTAAAGCTGTTATATATTGTAAATATTGGTGCCTGTTTATATATTGCTGTTATATATTGTAAATATTGGTGCCTGTTTATATATTGCGGCCCCATATACACTGTAAAGAGATTATTGATCTAATACTAACATATACTTCATAATATATGTATATGTTAATTCTTTATTTTTTCATTTGTATGGACTTCGGATATCAACTGAACCATGAATAATGCCCAGCAATCTTTTGTCTTCATCAGTGCACTTTATTGTTTATTTACTCAAAACTTTAAAATTCATTTAGTTTCATACTTATTCTTAATTTCATAATTCCATAATTATTTCTTCATTGTATTTCATTTTAGTTTCCTTCATTTCCTTACTTAATGTCTTTCTTCTAATTTAATCTTATTACTTAGCTACTTAGCTTCGAGGTTAGCTCTCAAATGTTCATCAATGCCACCTCTGCCGACATGCATGTTTCAAACAATGTTTTTCTTCAGGGTCGAGGGGATCAATCGAGTGTGTGCAGTCTTTCTTCAAACATTTTTGTTTTTGGACATGCTTTCTAAAAAGGTGCCCTATGTGCATAGGGCCCATGCTCTTCCTCCAATCACAGGTCTAAACAAACATAGACTTTGCCATGAGTGTTCTGTATACATAATTATTATCATCTGCTTACTTTTGTGACTGCAAGATGGATTTACTTAGGAAACAATTTTTAAACTCATTACAGTTTAATAATCCTGAATAAGAAATATTCAGTTATTAAAATGTATCTAGAGGCTGTTATTCATGCAACAATCCCAATACAATTTTCAACCACAGCATTTTCAACTTTATTATGAAAAGTTATTTTCTCCATTATTTGGGGCTTAATGCTTCAGTTCCCTGCTAAACTGATTAGAGAAATCAGGCTGCTACAGTAACAACCTGATGTATTCAGCTGGGAAGCTTGAAGGCAGCAAAGCATATGATACCTCAAAGAAAGTTTTGGTAAACATTAATATAAAACAAAATATAAATATATATTTCCTTCTTGGATGGCTGCCATCTTAGGAGCATATGTACAAAAGTATAGTATGCATTCTAAAGCAAAATGGGGAGTAATTTCATAAAAGTATGCCTCTAGCTAAGTTCCCAAAAAGTCATCTATTTTATGGCTATTTAAAAAAAAAAAAAAAAACCCAACCTTGTATTGATGAGTATGGAATTAATATTTGAAAACATAACAGAGAATGAAAACAAGAAAAATACCCTGATGAAATTATTCCTATTACAAACATCCAGAGAGGATAAGAAATATATACAGTATATTTCCAATGAAATTGCCTAACTATAGCCAAGAAAATATAGAAAAAGAAAAGTGAGAGTCAGGGAACAGCCTCTGTAAGGCTGTTCACTTAGGGCAGGGGTCTGCAACCTTTAAGACATAAAGAGCCACTTGGACCCGTTTTCGAAAAGAAAAAAAAACTTGGAGCCGCAAAACCATTATAAAACAAATCTAACACTGCATATATTGTTTCTTATCTTAATGCTATATACAGGATCACTAAATTGAAAATAAAATCATTTTTCCTACCTTTGCTATTTGGTGATTTCATGAGTCTCTGGTTGCACTTTCTTCTTCTGACTGTGCATCCAATCTTTCTTTCTTTCTTCCAGCCTCCTGTATGTTTCCTCTCCTCCAGACCTCATTCTCTCCCCCAACTTTTTCTTTGTCTCCCTGTTCCCCCTTCTTTCTGTCTCCGTGCCGTCCCCCAAGCCACTCGGTTTGCTGCCACCGCAATCGGGGAACAGCCCCCAAGCCACCACCGTCCCAAGCTTTCCCTGCAGAAGTGTTGCGCTGACCAGCATTCCGCTCCCTGACGTCAATTCTGACGTAGGAGAGGAAGTTCCGGGCCAACAAGGCATTTCTCCTCATTCCATCCAGCCTGAGCCCCATCTCTCCTTGATCCAGCATTTCCCTTCTGTGTCTGTCAGAATTACCATTCCACCTATTTTCCAGCATCACCCTTCTTTGTGTCCATCTCACCTATATCCCTATCTCATCATTTTTTCAGAATCTTCATTTGTCTCTGTCCTTGTCTTTACCCCATGTTCACCATTTGCCCTTTCAATGTCTTTATCTCCCCCCCCCCACTTTTTCAGCATTACTTCTATGTCTCTATTTCACCTCCTCTTCATGTCCCCTCTGTATCTCTATCCTTATTCAGTAGGTCCTGCTTACTCTTTCTCTTCTTTGTGTCACTATCTCCATTTTCAGCTTTCCCCCCTTTTCCTTTGTTAGTGCACCCGGTAGCCAGAATCTTTCCATCCTCCTTCCACTCCGGCCCAGCCCAGTATGAAATATTTCCTTTTTTTCCCTCCCCTCTCTCTTCTCCTCCCTCACCCACGAGTCCTGCATCTGGCCCTCTCCCTTCTACCTGCACCTGGCAACATCCCCCTGCTCCGCGGCTCTCTTCAGCAACTCGTCAGCAGCGGTGATCAAGACAAGCTGCCGACATCGAGGCCTTCCCTCTACGAGTCCCGCCTTTGTGGAAAAAGGAAGTTGAAACAAGCGGGACTCGCAGAGGGTAGGCCCCGACGTCAGAAGCTGCTGCTGAGTTGCCGAAGAGAGCCGCGGAGCAGGGGATGTGGCCGGAAGCAGGTAGAAGGAAGAGGGAGATAGGAAGGCTGTAGATCTCCGGAGCATGACACCGACCCCGGCCAGGATGATTTCTTTTTCAGGCGTCGCTGCGGGAAATAGCCATGCTGAGCAGTGAGCTCAGCACTACACAGATGAAAGCCTTGCTTGCTGATTGGTCCGGCGGCACGGCGGGGCGGGGCCGCCGGACCAATCAGCAAGCAAGGCTTTCATCTGTGTATGTGCTGAGCTCACTGCTCAGCATGGCTATTTCCCGCCGCGACGCCGGACTTGTAACTGCATGCCTGCGTGACACACTACCGGAGCCGCAGCAAAGGTGGAAAAGAGCCGCATGCGGCTCTGGAGCCGCAGGTTGCCGACCCCCGACTTAGGGCTTCTTTTACTAAGGTGTGCTAGTGTTTTTAGTGCACGCACAAGATTAGCATGTGCTATAGCACGCTAGCCTAAAAATGACTGCCTGCTTAAAAGGAGGCGGTAGCGGCTAGCGCACGTGGCAATTTAACACGTGCTATTCCCCGCGTTAAGGCTCTAATGCACCTTAGTAAAAGGAGCCCTTAATCTTGCTTGGAGGATACTGCATAGAGAACTTCTCACATAAATGTATTCGGTTTGGAAACCAGGCCCAGGACCATCAAATGCCGAGAAGCTGTACACACACATTGTCCACATATCCAGCACACTTCACACATTTAATGAACCAAACCACTTTGATATTGATGCTCTGAACTAACAAATTTACTTAAGAGTTTTTGGGGGACAATGGCAATAATAGCAGAGGGAGTCACTTTGGCAGATACAATAATTAAACATTTACTTAAGAGTTTTTGGGGGGTAAATAACTGGGACAATGGCAATAATAGCAGAGGGAGTCACTTTGGCAGATACAGTGTTTACAAAGTTGTTGTTTTTTTTTAATCTCCCTTGAAACCTTTCATCCTTTTGAGACTGCCACTTATTTTCAAAGCATACGGATTTCTCAGAAGGATGAAATAGAATTTCTAGGCTAGATTCACTATGGGTATGGATCCGATCTGATCTGTGTCCGGGAGACTGATCCACAAATCACCCTCTTGCAAATGAGAGCGATCGGAATCACACCCCCAACCGACTGCCGGGATCGCTCAACAGAGCAGCACAAAATCTTTTTTTTAAAAATTTTTTTGCGAGCCCGTGGTTTTAACCCACAGCTTAAAACTACAAGCTTGCAGTGCGGGGAAGGGCAGGAGAGATTTGGAGCAAGAGCAGGGCGGCCAGAGCAGGAGATCGGGGCAGACAGGAGCAGGAGATTGGGGCAGAGAGGAGCAGGAGATCGGGGCAGAGAGGAGCTGGAGATCGGGGCAGAGAGCGGGGTTTATACACAGCCGACTTGTCCTGAGCAGTCACTTGTTTTGGGATCGGCCTGGGATGTTAGTGAATCGCGGCCCTTCCTACTTTGCATGCCATTTCCCCTCATTTGCATGCGCGGATCGGAATCGGATCAGAGGTGATCAGCTACGAGGTTAGTTAATCGGGTCAGAGGGAAATCAGGTCACAAAGAGGTCACAAACTGATTAGTACACAATCGGTTTGCTTAGTGAATCTAGCCCCATGTGGTCTAAATATGCAAGTACCAATTTTACAAGTCAAAAGAAGGACATTCAGCACTGCAGGGTGTGTTTTGGGCAGGATTAAGAAGGACCTGAAATCTGAATATCCAAGAGCAATCCCAAAGGACAAGAAAAGTTCATGTCTACAAAAATGGTTGCCCTTCTTTAGACCTCTTTCAGGCATATTCAGGGTACAAAGAGGTACTCTGAATGAACAGCTGTCTACTGGGGGATTAAGGGAATTGATATCTCCTTAATTCCCCAGTGGCTAATGCCCCCTTCCTCTCCCTTGAAAGTGAAAATGGAAAGGAATACCAGGGTCTATGACAATGTCAGGTATTATGGGCATTCTTAGCAAAGTGAATCACAGGTCTGAGGAGTAACTCAGTAATTAGTGTCAGAAACTGCAAACTAAGGGGTCCAGGTTGTTTTTTTTTTAAAATATATATATAACCCACTTTTCCCAAGGTGGCTCACAATATAACATACATAATAAAAAAACCCATATAAAATACATACAAAACAAACAAAGTATGCGACCAGCGCTTTCATAAAATACAAGTTTCTTAATGCCAATATTTCATCTTGCAAGTTTCTTAATGCCCATATTTCATCTTGCATATTTTTCTTTTAATTGTGAGCCCTCCAGAAATAGAAAAATATCTACTCTACCTAAATATATAAGCCACCTGCAAGCCTAAAGGATGCTGAAGTGGTGTACATTCAGGTACAGTAGCAGGATGCTGTTCATGGAGGGCTCACAATTACAAAAAGTTAAAGTGGGATTTGAACCTGAGACCTTTGGTGCACAATCCACTGCTTTACCCACCAGGCTGCCCCTCAGCTCTGCATGGATGTCTGTGGCCATTTTCAAAGAATTCTGCCTTAGTGATGTCCATATCTCTTGTTTTCCCCTGTTCATAATTTGGATGTTCCAGTTTATAAAATTAATGTTCATGCTGGACTTGTCCATCTCACGTATTTTCAAACAGAAAATTATGATATATTTCCTTTTCAATAACACATGTAATATGGAAGTCCATTTGGGATGTTCTGACTTTGATGTCACTATTCTGACTTGGACTTCCTTTTGAAAATTCCTTTCCACGTGAATAACCTGTCTTTGTCCTGTCTTTGTCCTGTTGGGGTATTGGGAGACAGAGACTCTGAAGCACCATAGCAGTGCTTTAGGTGGCTTTATCCTGGGCAGATATGTGTTAGTCCCAATTAAATTTGTTCTAGGATCCCAGGCAAAAATATACAGCTAGGCCCAGTTTCTCTTTTTTCTCCTTGGCCTCAGGAGTGGGTGCAGCAGGTTTCTCCATTCCCACTCTCTTCATCATTGCAGGGTTTATGCAGCTACTGCCACTATAAATGTTCCTTATAGATTGTCCTCTGCCTAAGGCAGTCAGATATCTCTATTTCATATACTTGCATGGGCTAAGATGGCCAGGGATCTTGGGCTGGATGGGCCTTCCCATCACATGCAGGCCATGTTTGTTCTATGTACATGTAGTTATTATCATCTGCTTTGTAAGTACCCAAAGATGAGTTTGAACTAAGCACAAGGTTTTATATCCAGGAAAGTCCATTCCAAAACCAATCTCCTCTCTTTATTATAATAATGGACACTGTGGAAGCTCCTTTTTCTCTAGCAACCCATGATGTCATAAGAACATTAAGGAAATACTGTATTTCTTAGGAGACCCAATGAGTGCCCTCCAAGTATCCTCAGAGTAGGACCCCATTGTCTCTACACCTTTTAAAAGTAAAAATAAGTATTGATTCAGCTGACCCATACATACGCTTTATATATAATGCATATCTTATATGTAATTTTAATAGGTTTCAGATTGACAAACATAGAAAGTTAGATGGTGCCCTCTTGTGATCAGGAGGAGGATACAAGGCAGGGAGGAGGAGAGGCACTGGTGGTGGCTGACTGCGCCTCTCCTCCTCCCCAGTGTTTCGTGGCTTTGAAGCGGGCAACAGTGAATAATGAGTTGAACTCTACCCCACCTTGAAAAAGGTTTGCGAAATGTAACAGCAGATAAGGGGAGGAGCATATAACAAAGCTAATTTCTATTAACATGATAAGATAATGTCTTAAAGAAAAATACATATATAGAGAAAAAGGATAAAAGGAAAAAGAAAAAAACCAATAATTACATGCTAACAAATCACTGGGACTTATGAAGATTTTAACCACTTGAAGTTATATTACTCTGTGGTGGTCTGAAAATCCCTGAGTAGTAAACTCAAGATTTGTGACATTGAAATAGTGGTTATAAGGTGTCATTAGCCCAGTAATAGTACCATGCATTACGTATGTTGAGAAACTTATAGTAGCTCACTAGGAATGCTGTAAAGATGTTCCCATTCCTAGAGAAAGACAATCCAGATTGTCAGCATCATCTGTGAGTAGAATTAAGGTGTATGCTTTTAGCCCCAGAAACTGCATTAAAAATGGCCACCAACCGCGTGTCAATCACACAACAGTGCAGATTACAGAATCACGGCTACATGAAAGGTAGGTGCCAGAAATGTAGGCCTACCTTTCATGAGAATCGCATTCATGGAGGCACCTTACAATGCCTACCACGCCTACAGTGGCATTAGGCATTGTAATGTGCTTCTATTGTAATGTCCAATGACATTTTAATTGGTTTTTAATCAGCACAGCCAATTACTGTCAATTAAACCCAATTAGGTTTTGCAGGGGTAGGGCACCGTTTTTAGAATCAAGCCCTTAGTATTGCAAAATGAGCTGCAACCTGCCCTCCCCCCACCCCACTCCCAATAGCAGTTGTGATCTAGTGGATTAGAGAGAGAGAGGAGCAAATGAAAACCCAAGCTTCTCAGCTTCAGATTTACCTCCTTCACTCATTCTTGTCAGAAATGTGAGTTGGACTGACACAGCTGAGCTTTGATTGTGCTATAAAACAAAACAAAACAACCAGCCATAGAAGACAGCAAGGAAACCAGAAAATAAAATAGAAGAGAAAGTGAACATTTAAATGCTTTTTAATTTAGGTAGACTGAGAAGCTCCAGCTATTGCTGATAATTTTGCATTCTACAAGCATTTAGTATTTGAGGGAGCTTCCTGAAAATCCTTTCTGATTAGTTGATGACTGCTCCATTTTCTATAAGTTATTAGACTTCAACTGTTTCACAGTAAGACATTAGGGTCTTAGTGAGCCTAAAGGCATGAACACAAAATGATGACTCACTCCCATTTGTACCTGCCAACAATTTAACCCCTTTCCAGGGCAAAAATCATCAGTAATTCAAAACAGATTGCTTTTAGGAAGATTAATCTTTAACTGGGTGCTTGTCCAACCAGTGGAACATGAATGCTGCTTCCACTGATCACAAGAGGGCACCATTCAACTTTCTACTTTTGTCAATCTGAAACCTATTAAAATTACATATAAGATATGCATTATATATAAAGCATATGTATGGGTCAGCTAAATCAATATTTTCAGATTTATTTTTACTTTTAAATTCCCATGAAGTTTATTTAGTGAAGTAAGGCTCCTGTTTTGTAGTCAGTTCTGTGTATAGGCTTATCTTGTTCTAAGTAATTCAGAAAAAATTATAGGTACTTTCCAGTCTAGCTATCACCTTTTATATTTCAAAAAGCTTCCTCAAAGCAGTAAATATCATTAGGCAAACATGTAAGAGGTTACAGCAATATTCCCTTTTTCTCTGTTTATGGGTGTACTGTATATGTTTGGTTCTGAGTGTAAATATGAATGCATGTGCATTCACACACAAACACATGTTACATGATTTGGAAAGGCGACCGCAAAGCCTATATTCCATTTGCTTTTCTATTGCATATATTATTCTAAAGTTCAATCTAATCAAATTCCCTCATTCATAGACAGATTGCTGATCTCCTATGAATCAACAATTTTTTCAGTAGCTACACCCACATTGTGGAACACCCTACCACTGACCCTGAGCCAAGAAAAGAACCTGGACGTGCCTCTGCACAGCTCCGGGCCATGCTGCCTTGAATTCAATTATTAAGCACTGCTATTTTATCGGGACCCCCTGCTTCCTATACCGGAGATCTCCCGGGGTTGTTGGGTATGCGTGGAGTGTCTTTCCGGAGGGTTTTTGTGCCCGGTATGACCGCAAGATCGCAGCGCGATACCTGAGGGAAGGTGAGGCCGACTGACCTCAAGATGGCGGAGAGCCACAAGGTACCCATGTTTACCATCCAAGAAGCGGCCATACAAGAGCTCACCAAATCCCTCACGCTTATCATGGAGGACAAACTAGCAAAGATTCAAATCTTCATGGAAGACTTCCGGGAGACGCTGGAGACTCATGCGGGCAGACTACAGAGGGTTGAGGACCGAGTGGCTCAACAGGAAGATCGTGCCGCTAACTTTAAGGAGCGCAAACGGGTCCTGGAGACCGTTAAGACAGCCTGCTTAGACCGCCTGGACGATCACGAAAACCGGAACCGAAGAAATAATTTGCGGTACATAGGGTTACCCACTTCTATCCGGGATGTTGATCTGCGGGCGTGCCTGGAATTGTGGCTCCCGGGAATTCTGGAGCTCGGCGACTCGAGGGAGCGGGTGCTGATTGAGCGCACGCACCGCGTGGGAAGCAGGAGAGAGGGAGATCAGCGGCCCCGGCCAGTCCTTGCCCGATTTCTAAACTTTGCTATGAAGGAACGTGTCTTTGCTCACTTTTGGCGGGGTCTGGCTTAGACTATGAGGGGCATAAGATCTTAGTCTTCCAAGACTTTTCTTTCAAAGTGTCTTCCCGTCGCCGGGCCATGGCACCCCATTGTAACACCCTTTACCAGCGAAACATCAGGGTGTCCTTGTTATATCCTGCTAGAGCTCATGTTTCTTTTAACAACAAGATTCACTATTTTGAGACACCATATGATCTGGAGCGCTTTATTCAGGACCTGCCGGCGCCCCTGCGTGCGGAACCGGGAACTGCCTGATTCTTGCTGCATGTGGTGTCCCTTGGACTCAGTGTGTGTTGCCTGCAGCGTAGTTTAATTCTGGAGACCCGCAGGAGACGTGAAGCTGTTCCTTTTCTTTGAACTTTGTCCTCTGCAGTTTATGCCTGTTTCACGTGTTTCCCCTCAGGTGAAGGCCTCCCCTGTTTCTACTGCTTGAGGCTCGGTTGGAGTACCACCGCATGTTGGGGCACTTGGCTTTGCAGTCGACTATCGACCAGGTGCATGGAGTCTCGGATGATTTCCTTGGGGGTCCTGCTGGTTTCCTGGCAGGGCCTCGGAGGCCCCTTTCTATTCTATTTATTGGGTGAGCCGGGCATTGAGTCCTGCGGTGCTGCCAGTTGCATTACAGTGGGAGCCATGGGGTCTGTGCTCTATTAGGATGTCGGCACAGCAGGTACCATTGGCCCTTTGCATCCTCCCGCCCATTGTTCCTGAACATTGGAGATGGGGTGCTCTTTAATGCTATCTGGAGCAGTGTGGTGCCGACGGGGTACTGCTTTCTCCTCTATAGGCCCTGAACACTACAGTATGGGACTTTCTACTGTTTTGTAATTGTTCGGGCATGGCCCGGAGTTGTTCGTTTGTTCCTATCACATCTTTGGGGTTTAGCATGGTTTTCTATGCTGGGTTTCGGGATCGGGAGGGTTCAGGGAGGGTGGGGTGGGGGAGCATGTCTGGGGGTTTGCATGATGGTGTATCTAGGGGTTTGCATGGGGTGTGTATTTGGAGTGTGTGTGGATGCATGTTTTAGGCTGTTGGTTTTTCTTTTGCTTCAGGGCGCAGTGCAACTGAAACATAGAAACATAGAAAGTTGACGGCAGATAAGGGCTATAGCCCATCAAGTCTGCCCACACCATTTACCCACCCTCTTAAGTCTACTGACCCCCTAAAGTACAATTTAATTATACTGTCACTCTACTGACCCGCTCATTCAAGTCCTAGTGACCCTATCCCTTGGCATGACCACTGCGAGCTGGTGGGGTCAATGGCTGGGACGACCTCTACCACTCCCTGTTATGGTTTTATTACTGCTTTTACTGCTTGTAACTGTTTTGTTATATGGTGAAATTGAATGTTAAATCCTTAAACGTGGAAGGGATCCACTCTCCCATCAAACGCACTAAAATATTAGCTTATCTTAAACGTGAACACACGGACATAGCATTCCTGCAGGAGACTCATTTGACTTCTCTCGAACATAGTAAGCTGCACAGGGAGTGAGTGGGACAGATGAGCTCTGCTTCGTTTACAGATCGGAAATGCGGGGTGGCTATCCTTATCCACAAGAACATACCTTTTCACATTCACAGCCAAATTGCTGATCCTAATGGGAGGTATGTTATACTGGTGGGAGAACTCTGGGGAAAACCTTTAGTATTGTGTAATGTCTACACACCCAACACTTATACCCATGCCTTTTTTACGTCCTTGGTGGGTCATCTAGCGCCCCTCATGCCTCAAGCGATTATATTGGGAGGCAGTGGCGTACCTAGGGTATGTGGCACCCGGGGCCCATACTTTTTTGATACCCCCCCCCATGTAAAAAAATATTTTTTGTAATAACCATGAAACTGAATAAATGGTCATAATAGAAACAGGCAGTGAAAATTTTCTTTTATTGAACCTCATATATGTAACCATTATTCCAAACATACCATAACATAACATAAATTATGTCTGAATTGTCATGACATCAGAAGTACATATGGAGTAGTTGCAGGTGATACTTGGGACAGTTCTGATTGTGTTAGTTCGGTTTTATGTGTTTTTTGAATAGAAAGGTTTTTATTTCTTTTTGAAGGTATTGTAGTCTGTGGTCGAGGTCAATAGGTTGTAGAGTTGGGGGTCGAGTGCTGCAGCTCGAATGGCTAGGAGGTTGTCAAACTGTTTTTTTCTTTTGACGTTTTTGGTTGGAGGGTGTGTGAATGATGCATGAGTTATCCTATGTTTGGTCTTAGCTGAAGAAATTAGTTACCCCCCCCCCCCCATTCCATACACATTAATTCTCTTCCATTTTTGTTCCCATTATAAAAAACACTGATAAGTTCTCAGAAAAAAAATACATTAAAATAAGAAGTGAAAACAAAGGCCCCTACAGATGAGAACATAACATAAGAATAGCCTAACTGGGTCAATGGTCCATCATGCCCAGTAACCCATTCTCATGGAAGCCAATCCAGGCCACTAGTACCTGGTCAAAACCCAAAGAGTAGCAACATTCCATGCTACCGATCCAGGGCAAGCAGATGTTTCCCCCATGTCTTAATAACAGACTATGGACTTTTCCTCCAGGAATTTGTCCAAACCTTTCTTAAAACCAGCTACGCTATCTGCTTTTTACCATAACTTCTGGCCACTTCATTTTTAAGCTGAGATCTTTCCTTCCAAACAGAGACTTTGCTAGATGTCAAATACAGCACAAGGTAACTTCACACGGACTTAGCTGTGCAGAAAATGTGAATCTCCTCATACACCCACCATATAGTGCAAAAATGTGCAAAGGTCTGGTTTTTTCTTTCGATCACTACATAGACTAATGCCACACAAGCAGCGCTGTTACAAACATATTCTGTAGGTCAGTGCTAAGGTTAACAAAGTTTCCTTCCTTGGACCAGAAGGAGATACTGACAAACCACTGGAAGAGATCCCAAAACAACTACCCAGGAACAATACCCAAAGACCCACTCAGTGTGTGAACCAGTTGAGTTGAGTGGACTAACTGGGGGGTGGAAATGGGCCCGAAGTTTGCTCAGCAGAATTTCCCAGATCACCTCTTCCTCTCAACACATTGACACGCTGCCGCCACCACCACTAGGAACACCTCACCGTGTAGGCCAGCAATGCTATAAACTTTATAAAATACATTATTATATTTTTTTTATAAAGCACATATTTTAACTGAACTCTCTGACATCCTCAGCCTTTCCATTCACAAAAATAGAAGGAAGAAAAGTTCCCATTTCCTGCTGTCTCATGTCCCTGACCTATACAATATTTTTCTTCTGCAGAGTGCAGACCCTTCAAAAATCTGACCAAATCCTCATTTCACTTGCATTATAAAGTACTGAGGATGCCATCTCTCCCCAATCCCAGGTCCTAAAGTCTAAGACAGTAGCGCAAACTAGTGCTGCCAGATTCAGGAAAAAAAATTTCGATTCGATTCAGTCTATTGAATTGGTTTATCGATTCGATTTTCCTGCCCAATTGGGTGTTTATTTCAAACATCCGGGTGGGTTTATTTTATAGCTTTTTCACCCCCCCTTTGGCTTCTCCTAACCACACTGGAGCTGTAGTGTAAATAAAATAAAGAAACAAAAAGGACTTTTCCTCTCTCTGTTAAATCCTAGCTCATGTTTGCGGTCTAACACCAGCTCTGGCAGGATACACATTTCAAATCTGACACATTGTAATCACAAAACAGAAAATAAAATTAGTTTTTCTACCTTTTTGTTGTCTGGTTATTTTTCAAATCTTGTTGGTCCAAGGCTCTGGTTGTCTTCTGATAACTTGCTTGCCAGGGTCTCTTTCTTTCTTCTTTCTCCATGCTAACCATCCATCTGCCATCTCTGCCCTCCCCTTCCATTTCCCTTCCCTCCCCCGGATGTCTGGCATCTTTCCTTTTTTTGTCTCCCTCCACAGATCCATCTTTTCTTAACTACCCTTTCATCCAGCAGCTCTCCCTCCTTCCCCATCACCCCAGGGTCCACCATCTCTCCCTTTCTTTTCCCAACTACCCTCCTAACCAGTATCTCTATCCCCCCCTCCACACCATCCCTTGTGTCCAACTTCTCTCCCTTTCTGTTCCTTCCCTCCCTAAAACCCATGTCCATCATCTCTCTCTCTCCTCTATTTTCAGACCCATTATTTCTTCCCACCCAAAGTCCGGAATATGCACGTCTCTTTGAACCCCTCCCCCTTCTACACCAGGGCCCCCCCCCTTGAAGGCCTGCAGCCCCCCAAAGGCCTGTCTCCCCTTGAAGGCCTGCTTGCCTGTTCCCCTTGAAGGCCTGCCCCCTTAAGACCTGCCCCCCCTTGAAGGCCTTCATCTCCCCGAAGGCCTACACCCCATTCGAAGGCCTGTCCCACCTCCCTTGAAGGCCTGCCTGCCTGTTCCCCTTGAAGGCCTGCCCCCCTGAAGGCCTGTCCCCCCCTTGAAGGCCTACACCCCCCCAAAGGCTTACACCCGCCCAAAGGCCTATACCCCCCTCGAAGGCCTACACCCCCCTTGAAGGCCTGCACCCTCCCACAAAGGCCTACACCCCCCCAAAGGTCTACACCCCCCCGAAGGCCTACACCCCTTCGAAGGCCTACACCCCCCTTGAAGGCCTGCACCCCCCCCGAAGGCCTGCACCCCCCCGAAGGCCTACACCCCCCTCGAAGACCTGTCCCCCCCTTGAAGGCCTGTGCCCTCCCTGGAAGGCCTGTCCCCCCTCCTTAAGGCCTGCACCCCCCTAAGGCCTGTCACCCCCCCCCGAAGGCATGCCTGTCCCCCTTGAAGGCCTGTCCCCCCCCGAAGGCCTGTCCCCCCCCTTGAAGGCCTGCCTGCCTGTCCCCCCCTTGAAGGCCTGTGCCCCCCCTGGAAGGCCTGTCCCCCCCTAAGGCCTGCACCCCCCCCGACGGCCTGTCACCCCCCCCCCCCCCGAAGGCCTGCCCCCCCCCACTACCTCGAAGGGACCGCTCGGCCCCACCACCACCACGAAGCACTGCTTATTCCCCGGCCTCCCCGCTTCATTTCCCTGGGGAAACAGCCTGCAGCAAGATCGCACGATGCCAGCGATCTTTGCTTACTTTGGCTGTTTCCTCCGCCGCGGTCCCGCCCCTCCTCTGACGTCAGAGGAGGGGCAGGACCGTGGCGGAGGAAACATCCGAAGCAGTCAAAGATCGCTGGCATCGCGATCTTGCTGCAGGCTTTTTCCAGACACGACACCCAGCGCAGGGGAGGGAGAACCGGACCGGACCAGGAGCACCCCCTCAGGGCTTGGCACCCAGGGCGGACCGCCCCCTGCTTCCCCCCCTTGGTACGCCACTGTTGGGAGGTGATTTCAATTTTGTAGCTCACCCTCAATGGGATCATAAGCCAGCCAAGCCGGTACTGAAGGGCCACTTCAGCAAAGGGGTTCACTTTCTTCTAAAAGAATTGAGATTACTGGACTCTTGGCGCACCCTGCACCCTGATGATCTTGACTTTTCCTTTTATTCTCACTCTCATTCGACTTATTCCTGCATTGACTATCTTCTCATTTCTGCTTCTTTCTTCCCGTACCTGACGGACGCCCGCATCTCTGCGCCTCTAGTTTCTGACCATGCTCTTTTGGGCCTTGCGCTACAGTTCGGTTCCCAAGCAGCGGGTCGTGTGTGGCGTATGTCACCTTACCTTCTCAAGGACGCTGCGTTTCGTGAGTTTTTCCGGAATCGATGGGATGAGTTTGTTCACACTAATTCTGTGGAGGATGTGGGCCCCGTTATTTACTGGGAGGCCGCTAAAGCGGTCATGCGGGGGCATATTCTAGCTTATTCCACGTCTTTGAACAAGCGAAGGGACGGGGAACTCCTGTCTTTGTCGAGGGATCTAGCTGCTCATAGGACCCTTCATATTTCTCGCCTCGATTCAGCTTCCAGACAGTCCATGGGTACTATTAAATCTAAAATTAATCTTCTTTTAGGCCAACAAGCTAGTCGTAATATATACTGTTACAAATACAAACTCCATCGATGGGGAGATAAAATGGGGAGGTTGTTGGCCAATTTAGTGCGCCCTCACAAAGCGCGGCACACTATTACTTCAATCAAGGACAAACAGGGAGTAACACATGTCACATATCAGGCTATTATGCAGCAAATCGTGCAATTTTACTCCGACCTTTACGCAGCTCAACCTTATGATGCGGATGCTAGTGATAGATTTTTCCAGGGACTGTGTCTCCCTACTCTGGATGATGACCAATGTGCTGCTCTAAATGGCCCCATTACAGGCGAGGAGCTGCAGGTGGCCATCAAAAATCTTAAACTCGCCAAGACGCCAGGCCCTGATGGTCTTGGTCCCGAGTTTTATAAGCTCCTGGATCCTTCGGCTTTACTCTCTTTACTACACTACTTTATGGGACTCCGCAACTCTACTCCCCCAGGGGATTCCCATAACAGGGCACACATCATCATTCTTCCAAAGCCTGGGCGTCCGCTTGATGCTCTGGGGTCTTACAGGCCTATATCCCTTCTAAACCAGGATGTAAAAATTTTGGCTAGTATTCTAGCGGCGCATCTTAACGAATTTCTGCCCTCTCTCATCCACGAGGATCAGGTGGGCTTTGTATCAGGTAGGCATGCGTCAATGAACCTTTTGAAGGTTCTCGCAGTGTTGCAGTCTCCCCATGCCCTTGCCGATCGAGCGCTCATCACTAGCTTAGACGTCGAGAAGGCGTTTGACATGGTCTCCTGGCCCCACCTCTTTGGGATGCTTGATCACTTCGGTATCCGTGGTGACTTCATTGCCTGGTTGCTTGCGCTGTATCATCACCCTCAATCTCAGTTATTAGTGAATGGTGGAGTTTCGGACCCCTTCCCTCTGGGGCGGGGAACATGGCAGGGTTGTCCCCTCTCGCCCCTACTCTTTCTTCTTTCTCTAGAGCCTTTGGCTGTGCGAATCCATCAGGACGCACAGTTGGTGGGCCTTTGGGTGGGCAGCAGCGAATTCTGCATCAGCATGTTTGCTGATGATATGCTCTTATATGTTAATCGTGCCGATCAGACCATGCCCACCTTGATGTTAATCATTCGAGCTTACGGTGTTTTTTCCGGTCTAAAATTTAATTTCGATAAGACGAAGGCTCTTTTGTTGGGGGGGCTCGGTGGTGGAGCCCTGGTGTAGGGGATTGGGCGTGGGCGTCGCCTCTGGGAAGTTGAAATATTTAGGTATCATGCTTTATAGAGATCCCAGTAAGATGTACGATGCCAATATCACTGCTACTACTGGCCGGATTAAAGCTCTCTGTCTTAAATGGCATTTGCTCCCTCTTTCGTTATTGGGTCGAGTGGCATTAGTGAAAATGGTGTTATTTCCGAAATTGCTTTATCTGCTGCAAACCTTCCCGTTTGGATCTCCCGTTTGGATGAGCGCTCCTACCAGTCTATTATTCACTCCTTCATCTGGAGAGGGAAGAGGGCCCGTATCAATGCTCTCAAATTGTCCCAGAGTCATGACAGGGGGGGTTTGGGCTTACCTGCTCTTCGTGTCTATAATGTTGCGGCGCTTCTCCGCTGGATTCATGAACAATTGGTATCCTCACGGCATTATTCCCCTTGCTTGAGGACTGCTGCTCTCCTTGGTCTTTTTCTTCTTTTATTCATGGGGCAGGGGGAGGGGGCAAGGGGCTTCATACTTCTACTCTCCCATTCCTCCTTCCTTTTCGCAGACCATGGCGTTGGTGGCGTATGCAACAGGGCAGGTTGCTTAATGTTTCCCCTTTTCTTTCCCTCCTTCGTAACCCTGATTTTGCTTCTGGAGTGGGAGGCCTGGCGGGGTTAAGAGATTGTACAGAGCGTGACACGAACTTGGGTGCTGTGTTGTATTTGGGGGGAGGGGAGTTCCCTTCTTTCTCTCAAATGCCGACATCGTGGTATCTGCCCCCACATTTACACTTTTCTACAAATTCATTACTACTATCACTCCCTGGTGCATGCTCATGGGGACTGCTGGGGCTCTGGCACTTTGGATTTGATTTTCCTCTCCACCCCTACTGCGTCTAATAAAATATCCACTTGGTATAGAGCGGGGAGGGATAGCCTCAGGGAGAGCTGTCTCCATATTCTGGGGGGGTGGTCTGCCGAGCTTGGGTTGGCTGTCTCCATCCACGATCTCCGGCTTCTCTTCCAGACGCTATACCTCAATGTGAAAGCGGCATCCCTGCAGCAGACACAATACAAAATTTTGCATCGTTCTTATCTCACCCAAGCCCGGGGATGTGTTATGTTCTTATGTTCTTATGATATCTGTCTTAAATGTAAAACCCATAAGGGTAATTATATTCACTCCTTTTTTGCTTGCATCAAACTGAATTTCTGGGACTCCGTGAGGACCTGTTTGGCTGCTCTCCTTAAGTGTCTAGTCCCTTGGAATGCACCTGCGCTGTTATTGGGGGATGTCCATGACTTCAGCCAACATGGCCTGGATTTCCCTTCTCAGAAATTTATCCTCCATGCGATACTTGTAGGTTAAAAGCTTATTCTGAACTACTGGACTACTGAGGAGGTGCCATCTTATAACCTGTGGATATCCATGATGCAACATCAAGCTCGTTTTGAGTTGGACACTTATACGTCTCGACCTCAGCCTCACTGGAGATCCTTCTGTTCCCTCTGGCAACAGACACTAGACCAGGTTGTTTAGCTGCTTAGGAAGGTTTTTGTGCTAGCTACTGAGGTTCAATGCATCTATCTATTATTCCTCTTACTTCTCTTCTTTCCTTACTGTACCCTTCCTTTACAGAGTATATGGGCCTGTGCGCTTATGTGTGTGCATGTGTGATTGCTTGGTTGGGTCGTGTGGTGTTTGGGTGAGTTCCGTTTGGTTTGACTGTGTTGTGAATGACTGGTTGGTTCTGAATCGTTTGGGGATTTCTGGCTGTTTCCTTTATTTAAAAAGCGGACGGGGGCTGTTGGGCTGCAGGCTGCTCCCACCTTTCGTTTTGACCTTGACAGGGTTTTGCGATGTCATCTCTCTCACTGTGAACCTTACTGCTTACTGTACTGTTCTGTTACTATATGATATTGTATGATACCCTGTACGTATTGCTGTATTGTGATTGGCTATTGCTGTCCAGTTGTTCCTTGTCTCAATAAACATGATATTTAAAAAAAAAAAGAACCTCAACAACTTTAAATCTAGTCTTAAAACATTTTTTTTCAAAGATGCTTTTGAGATCTATTCCTAGGTCCCCTTTTTCATAACACTCATACATTAGGCCTAGTATTAAAGATTCCCTCTACCCCTTTTGTTTTTCACTTCCCCTCTCTTTTTATTTTATACAATATATCCTTCCCATTTGCCCCTAAGTATCATGTCATGTCTGTACTGATCTTGTGAATTTGTCATCCACCATTTTATATTTTTATATAAATTGTAAACCTCTTTGCACTTAAAAGCGGTTTATCAAGACCAAAATAAACTTAAAACTTAAACTTAGATCTCAAGATATTTTCCATATTGATTTTTCAAGTTTTACGTAACCCTGAGGCAAAACATTTTTTTTGCCGAAATATGGACTGTGTCGGGTCTAAGAATAATGTTTTTCACAGATTTTGGATGGCCCTTGGGGCTTCTTATATGTTTATCTCATAAACTCTACATTTTGCTTTGGTACTGCATATTACAAGCAGTTGCAAATCTAGACTTCTTCAAGAAATGTTCTATAAAAGTAGTGAAAGGGTTTTTCAGACCCACATAAGGCATTATTATTTATTTAACATATTTATAGCCTTCACAATCCACAGTTCTTCATGGCTTACAAGAAACTAGATATATATAGCAGACATAAAAAATCCAAACAAAACAATTGCAATAAAAATATAGGATAATATTCAGCTTCAATTAACTGGTACAGATTAAATAGCAAAATTCTGAAAACTAACCCTCCCTTTTACTAAACCGCAATGCTGATTATTAGCGCAGGGATCCACGCTGACTGCTCAGCGCTGCTCTCGCTGCTCATAGAGTTACTATGAGCGTTGGGAGCTGCACAGAGCATTCAGCGTGGCTCCCTGCGCTAATATCGCGGTTTAGTAAAAATGGGGGGTAAGAGTCAAAAGCCAGTATAAAAAGATAAGCCTTCAGATGTTTACAAACTGTAACAGATTTGGAATTTTCCTAAGAGTCAGAGGGAGAGAATTCCACAACATGGGACCTGCCACATAAAAATTGAGGAACAATAATCATCTAGCTTTATATGTTTATAAAATGGCATATCTACAGTAATATTAATTTATCTGCAGAAAATAATGTATGAGCAAGTTGATAAATTATCAGTGTTTAAACAAGCACCACTGAAGTCAAGGTATCCAAGATTTTGAAAATCAATAATAATGCCTTTAAAACTGATAAATAATTTAAAAAAAAAAATCTAGGCGACCAAGCTAGTAAATGTGCTGTTGCATTTAGTGCCACTTGCATCATATGTTGTAAAGCCTAGAAATGATATGAGGGTGTTATGAAACGTTTGGTAAAAAAAAAATCAAGTTAAACAAAGTAGTCTCCATTGAGAACTATGCACTTAGTCCAGTATGATTCCAGTTTTTTTGTATTGTAGGGAAAATAACTTATGAAAAACGCTAGGGAGACAGAATTCCTGGAGGTTATACAAGATTGCTTCATGGAGCAGCTTGTTAGAGAACCGACGAGAGGAAATGCCACTCTGGATCTAATCCTAAATGGGTTAAGGGGACCTGCAAAGGAAGTGGAAGTAGTGGGACCGTTGGGAAACAGCGATCATAATATGATCAAGTTCAAGGTTGAAGTAGGAATACCGAAAGGAAAGAGAACCATAGCGATAACTTTCAACTTCAGGAAAGGAAACTACGAAGCAATGAGGGAAATGGTAAGGAAGAAACTTAGGAAATCTTCCAGAAAATGGCAAACGGTAGAACATGCCTGGTCTTTTTTCAAGGACACGGTGAGCGAGGCGCAAAATTTGTATATCCCCAGATTCAGAAAGGGGTGCAAAAAGAGTCGAAAAAAAGACCCGGCGTGGATAACTAAAAAAGTGAAGGAAGCGATAAGCAATAAGAAAAATTCATTCAGGAAATGGAAAAAGAACAAAACTGAGGGCAACTCGAAAGAGCACAGGGAGTATCAAAAAGAATGTCACCGTGTGGTTCGAAAAGCCAAAAGAGAGTATGAAGAGAGGCTAGCCAGAAAAGCTCGAAATTTCAAACTGTTCTTTAGATATGTCAGAGGGAAGCAGCCAGCTAGGGAGGTGGTGGGACCGCTGGACGACGGAGACAGGAAGGGAGTAGTGAAGGAGGAGAAAGAAGTAGCAGAAAGACTTAACATGTTCTTTTCGTCTGTACTTACAAATGAAGACATATCCAACATACTGGAACCTGAGCAAATCTTCAAGGGAGATCAAGCAGAAAAATTGGTGTCAGGTCAAAAGCGCGCCGGTACAAAGGCGCGCCCAGACAATTGAGCGCAGCGCGCACCACCGCACCGCTCTAAATTACTGTTTTTAGCGCTCTGACGGGGGGGGAACCCCCCCACTTTACTTAATAGACATTGCGCCGCGTTGTGGGGGCGTTGTGGGGGGTGTGGGGGGTTGTAACCCCCCACATTTTACTGAAAACTTCACTTTTTCCCTGTTTTTAGGGAAAAAGTTCAGTTTACAGTAAAATGTGGAAGGTTACAACCCCCCAAACCTCCCATAACAACGGCGCGATGTCTATTAAGTAAACTGGGGGGTTCCCCACCAAAAACCCCCGTCGGAAGCCCCTAAAAACTGTAATTTAGAGCGGTTGCGGCGGCGACGCGCTGCGCTCAATTGTCGGTGCGCGCTTTTGTCTTTCGCGCCGTTTGTCTATGAACTGAAAAATAACATCCATGGAAGTGAGCCTGGAAGACGTACGCAGGCAGCTAGAAAACAAAAACTGACAAATCCCCGGGTCCGGACGGAATCCATTCAAGGGTTCTGAAGGAACTAAAGGGAGGAGTATAGCGGAACTACTGCAGCAAATTTGCAATCTATCCCTTAAAACAGGGATCAAGAGGTGACCCGGGAAACTACAGACCGGTGAGTCTGGCCTCGGTTCCGGGGAAAATGGCGGGAAGCACTGATAAAAGACAACATCGATGAACATTTTGAAAGAAACAAACTTCTGATAACAGCCAACATGGTTTCAGCAAGGGAAAGATCGTGCCTAACAAACTTATTGCACTTCTTCGAAGGAATTAACAAACAGATAGACAGAGGGTGACCCATAGACATCATATATCTAGATTTCCAAAAAGCCTTTGACAAGGTACCCCACGAACGCCTACTTCGGAAACTGAAGAACCATGAGGTGGAAGGAGACGTACATAAATGGATCAGAAACTAGTTGGCGGGTAGGAAACAGAGGGTAGGAGTGAAGGGCCACTACTCGGACTGGAGGAGGGTCACGAGTGGTGTCCCGCAGGGCTCGGTGCTCGGGCCGCTGCTATTTAATCTATATATATAAAATCGGAGGTATGTGTGTAGGTATGTGTGTATGTGCCACGATCACGCAAAAACGGCTTGACCGATTTGAACGAAACTTGGTATGCAGATCCCTCAATACCTGGGATGATATGTTCTGGGGGTCTCGCGGCCCACCTGCACACGTGGGCGGAGCTACAAACAGAAAATCAGACTTCACCCATTCATGTCAATGGAAAAAATGTAAAAAGCTGCCATTCTCACAGTAATTCAAAAACGGCTTGACCGATTTGAACGAAATTTGGTATGCAGATCCCTCACTACCTAGGGTGATATGTTCTGGGGGTCTCGTGGCCCACCTGCACATGTGGGCGGAGCTACAAACAGAAAATCAGATTTCACCCATTCAAGTCAATGGAAAAAATGTAAGAAGCTGTGGGACCGATTTGAACGAAACTTGGTTTGCAGATCCCTCACTACCTGGGGTGATATGTTCTGGGGGTCTCGCGGCCCACCTGCACACGTGGGAAGGGTGGGTTCACCCAAGAATGTATATGTTCTTGTTCCTGGAGGTGAAACTAAAAATGTTGTTTATAATCAAGTTTTGTGTTAGTTGTATTGTATTCATTTTGTCAAATATTTTACATTATAATTTGATTATTGTACTTTTTATAAAGCTGTAAAAAAATATTTTCATTCACCACTATAAAGTATCTTTATTTGAATCCATTTACAGTGTTATTGCTATAATTAAATACCCGTGCAACGCCGGGGCATCAGCTAGTATATTTATAAATGATCTAGAAATAGGGACGAAGTGTGAGATAAGAAAATTCGCGGACGACACCAAACTATTTAGTGGAGCTCGGGCTAAAGAGGATTGCGAAGAATTGCAAAGAGACTTGAACAAACTAGGTGAATGGGCGACGAGATGGCAGATGAAGTTCAATGTTGAGAAATGTAAAGTACTACATGTGGGAAGCAAAAACCCGAGGTACAGCTATATGTTGGAGGGATGTTATTGAAAGAGAGTACCCAAGAAAGGGACTTGGGGGTAATGGTGGACATAACAATGAAACTGACGGCGCAGTGCACAGGGGCCGCTAAGAGAGCGAATAGAATGCTAGCTATAATCAAGAAGGGTATTACTACCAGAACGAAAGAAGTTATCCTGCCATTGTATCGGGCGATGGTGCATCCGCATCTGGAGTACTGCGTCCAATATTGGTCGCCGTACCTTAAGAAGGATATGGCGTTACTCGAGAGGGTTCAGAGGAGAGCGATACATCTGATAAAAGGTATGGAAAACCTTTCATATGCTTAGAGATTGGAAAAACTGGGACTCTTTTCCCTTGAGAAGAGTAGACTTAGAGGGGATATGATAGAGACTTACAAGATTATGAAGGCATAGAGAGAGTAGAGAGGGACAGATTCTTCAAACTTTCAAAAAATAAAAGAACAAGAGGGCATTCAGAAAAGTTGAAAGTGGACAGATTCAAAATGAATGCTAGGAAGTTCTTCTTTATCCAACGTGTAGTGGACACCTGGAATGCGCTTCCAGAGGTCATAATAGGACAGTGTATAGTACTGGGGTTCAAGAAAGGATTGGACAATTTCCTGCTGGAAAAGGGGATAGAGGGGTATAGATAGAGGATTACTGTACAGGTCCTGGACCTGTTGGGCCACCGTGTGTGCGGACTGCTGGGCACGATTGACCTCAGGTCTGACCCAGTGGAGGCACTGTTTATGTTCTTATGACTACACCCCCTCCCCTTTTACAAAGGCACATTAGACTTTATTGCCTGCAATGGTAGTATTAGCAGCCATGGTGGTTAATACCGCCACAGCCAGCAATAAAAAAACTAACGTGGCTTCATAAAAGGGGGGAGGGGGGTTCATAATAAAAAAATAAAGATGTCCAAAAACCACCATATGTCTGCACTTGGATGTCCTAATCACTGGGATGTCCAAATGCCGATTTTCAAAGCCAACTTTCTGGACATCTAGAGAGGCATTTTGCCCGCTTTGCATCCAAAGGTCTACGGGGTGTTTTGGGAGGCATATTATAGGTGGGATAGATTTGGACGTCTTGTGGCAATAATCAAACCTTTCCCAGGATGCCCTAGAAGGTACTTAGATGTTTTGGGCTAGATCTGTTTTTGAAGTGTCTAAGTGTTACAAAGGTACCCAAACTTGCCAGATGACCACTAGAGGGATTAAGAAATGAATCCCCCCTCCCACACATACTCCCCCAGTGATCACTAATCCCCTCCCACCCCACATATATCTAAATAAAACATTATGGCCCTAATTCTATAATGGGCACCTAAATCACGACTAACGCTGGATAGTGGATAATGAACCATTTAAGAGCCTTAATGAGTAATAATTGGCAGTTAGGCATCCAAAGGATGTGGACGCCAGTTTGTAGTCACATCCACAATTTCATGGATGCCCATGTTAAAATTTCAGAGGGCAGTTACGATTCATATACTATACAAAAGTCAATGGCAAAAGGCAAAAAAACACCCGTTCTCTACAAGAGTCTTGTTTCACAAAATATAAGCTGTATCAGGAGAAAAGGGCATGTGGTTCAAGAAAGTCTATTTTTTTGGTGTGAGATATATGTATTCTTTTCTCCTGATGCAACTTATATTTTACGAAACAAGGCTCTTGTAGAGGACAGGTGTTTTTTGCCTTTTGCCATTGACTTGTGTATAGTCTATGAATCGTAATTGCCCTCTGAAATTTACAGCAAGGGCAGAGTCAGTTGTTGCTCCCTCGGAATTGTCAGCGTTTGCAGCAGTGTAGAGTGGATTTCAGCTCCAACCGACTAAGGAATGAGATTTGCTGCATTTTGATGATCAGCAAACACAGTTTAGTATCTAGACAGTGCTCTCTTCAAATTGACAGTGTTTTACAGTGCATTTCTTCAGCTTCAATCAACTAGAGCGAGAGACTGTTCACAACTAAGTATTTTTGTTTTCTGGTTTTTACAACTACGTCTAAGTTCACTTACCTGTTCTGAGCACTGTGATTAGTTTTGTCTCTACTTGCATGCTGGAGCATAGGGTTTTCTCAAACGTGGTGTTGAGTTTTTTTTACTCTGCTCCTCCACATGTAAGAGGAGCCTGTGATTATGAGACTTTAAAGCTTGTGTGGCTTGGATGTTTTAGCTTGCATTTGAATGTCCTGCTTACTTGTCTGATGCTCATTTTGTTAATTGATTTGAATATCCAGTAGCTCTGTACAATGCTGTATGACTTGATTTTTGTCAAGGGAATGTGTGCTAATTGCTAATAGTTTTTGACAAAATTACCTTTTTGATTTTTTGCAAGTATTTTTGATTAGACATACATATTGCTATGCATTAGCATGCATTTGTATATTTCATTTACTACAGATTCCATTGCAATGGAACCTATTGACTACTAAAGCATGTTAATAGCATTAGCAAGCACTACCATGGTAGTGCATTTTAATTAATCTTGGCAAAGAAAAAGTTAACCCAAGAAATTTTTATCATGAGATGTTCATTATTTATGTATAGCTTTTATCTAAAATAACTTGTAGTATTATCATGGTGCAATATCTTGTACCACAGAGCTAGACAAAACCCATTGAACAGGAAAAACAAAGCCTGTGATATAGAAGAAATTAAGCAAATTTATTACAGGAAAATCTTGTTAAAATGAATTCTCTTATACATGATTGTTTTTCCCCTAAGTCCCATTTCTTACCACTAAAACTGACTATACTACAGAAGCTAAACATGGTACAATGGAAGATGCACAAATTGTAAAGTCTCTGTAAAGCAGATTTTCTAGAATGCTTGCTAAAACTAAAGTACATGTGCACAGTGCAGGTTGATATTCCCCATGCTAACCAGCTCGAAAAGAAAAAAATTGAGAGCAGCAGATTTCTTGCTGATAGCCATCTTTATCAAAATTGCCCTAACAGCCTGTTCCAGTTCCTGATATTCCAATCAATATCACCTTTAACCCCCAACATACAGGCTCAAACCTCCCATCAACCTCACCTATCTATACAGTCCCCCAGCATTCTAGGTAAATTGTATTGACAGAAACCAAACCTGCATGGCTTGTTTAAACCAATAACTAACTACACCCTCCCAATACAGGCCTTTATCACTTGATATATGCTTCCCATTAGCAAGAGTTTCCCACCAAGGTTGGTTCCACTTCTCCAATCCAGAGTGGGTTGATACCCAATCCTCATTTGATCACTGTAGAATATGGGGCTCATAATCGAAAGAGATCAACGTCCAAAAATTGGCCTAAGTCGGCACTTGGACAAACATTGTCAAAATACGTCCAAGTGCCGATAATAAAAAGGGTTTTGGATGTATTTCTAAATGGCCTAGGCCTTCATAGTGCCGCTGAACATCCATAGCTAAATGGGGCATTTCAGAAGGAATGTTGAGGGCAGGAGTTGGGCAGGACGTGGGCAGGCTTAGACTTAGTCGTACTGCATGTGTAACCGAAAGTTATACAGCACAGGATCGACAGAACTTGGACGTTGTGATTTAGACCATTTAAAACATGGTCTAAGTTACAAAAACCCACCTAAAGTAACCAGATATGCACTGCAAACACATAATACAGACCCCCCCCCACACACACTACCCCAGTGATCACCGACCACCCTCCAACCCCATAAAAATCACACCTTTAAAATTCAGCCTCCAGACCATCATCACCTGGCATCCCAAAATAGGAAAGCCTAGTTGACCTGCACAGAGGCATCTTAAGCCATCTTGGGGGTGGGTTAGGGACCCATGGAGAGGAGGCCCCATGCCCATAAGCCCCTGTAATCACTGCATTGATACTGAAACATGTGCACTCCCATATACACCCCCAAAACCCTTTTTTACTGGCATATAAATTGCTCCTGCAGCCATAAGGGCTATTAGGGTGGTAGATAATTGGATCTAGGGGATTCTGAAGGTAATTTGGGGGGCTCACCATGACCTATAAGGGAGCTGTAGTGAGATGATGACACGGTACCCTTTTTGTGTAAGGTACCCCACTATTTAGGTCTGGGTGTTCAGTCCATCACTTTGCAGACCCCTCCCACGTCCAACAGGCTTGTTCTAGGCGTTTTTGACTTGGACAAAAAGTTGGACGAAATGTGATAGATGATTTAGCGGCTTGGACAATCAGAGCAGCAGGATGACTTGTGGCGTGGATGAAAATGGACTTAGACGTTTCTTTCGATTATGCCCCTCTAAGTCTTTATTTTTCCAGTGTGTCCCGAACTTCACTAGCAAGAGGTGTTTTAGAGATATCCAAACGACATTGCTACATAATGCTGATTATCAACCTTTCTTTAGAGAAATTGAGAAAATAGCCTTGGGAGAACAGCTTTGAAAAAGGGAACAAATGCTTCCCAAATGTATCTGTGGTGGCAGGCTCATTTTGCTCTATGTCAAGAAGAAGCTTTCTCTTCTCCTTAATCCGAGTACAAAGCAGGGAGGGCAAAGCTTATGTTGGAGGAGCCAGGATATATGGCAAAGAAAAAAAAAAGTGTGTGAAGCCTTTGAACTCATGTGCACACATAAGGCCAATGTGCCCAGTCCCTCCAAGATGGATTTCTTCCTTTTCAAGTGAGTAGTATGCAACTGATCTTGAGCACATACACGTTCAAAAGCCTCCACATGCTTATTATTTTGTTTTTCTTATCCTAGCATGATGCAGTGGTGGTATAACATAGATGCTTGGCCCAGGGAGTGGAGGATGGAGAAGAGAGGGGAAATATTAGATCAAGGAGCAGGAGAAGGATAGGGGAGATGCTGGACCACCAGATGGAAAAGAGAGGGGAGACAAGCTGAACATGGAGGAAAGGGACAAGAAGGAGAAGCGCTGGATAAGAGGCAATAAAGCAAACCTCAACCACAGAAGGAGAGACAAAGAGAGAGGTAAGATGCTGGAAATGGGGGAAGGGATGAGAAGAGATGAAGCCGGACATAAACGGATAGAGAGAGAAGAAATGTTGGACATTAGGATGACGCAGAGTCTGACTTCTTAAGCTTTCAGTTTTGTCTACGTATCTCTATGTTTATTTTCTGGTAACTTATTCTATAATTGCTGAGGGTCTATCTTTGTTCAGCATGTGTGACTGAGTCTAGGTTTTCTGTTACCATTGAGTTTTCTATGTATAAATCTGTAATAATCCAACTTGTTCAGGTTTCCCAATAAGTGTAATGATAATCTAGGATTCATTAAAATATATATATATACATTAGGTGTTTTTTTCTGAGTAGGTTATTTATGCAAGTTCTGGCCCCAAGTGACCTTTGTAGGATTTTATATTACAGTACTTCATGATATACCTGGCACTAGAAAGGGTTTATGATGTCATTATTCAGAATTCTGTGGGGAAACGATCTAATTCTGATTTTCACCACTTGTCAGAGGAAGGAATTTTATTGTAATTTGAAAAATATAAGAACAATACATACAGAACAATCATTTGTAAAACAGATATCAAATATTCATTTTAAGAGATAGCTACCATCAATCAATCAATTGTATAGACATGTACAAGCAACAACGTATGGACAAATGTATAAACATAAAAATATAAAAGCAAAATCATTAACTAAGCCCAAGGAACCTGTTGATTCTAAGGAGGGAATATTCTATGGGTACAGAATTCACAATCCAGTCTTTACTGTCAGGGATCAGTACTTTTTTTTTATACAGGAGCTTCAGGCAACATAATTTAACTGATGGAATTTTTGTTGAGTATAAACAACATTGCAAAGTTTTGATTCCTTTTGGGTGTTTAACATAGGCTCACATGTTCTTGTAGCAACCACCTTACTGGTGTTCTGAGTGAGGAAACCCCCTCTTCTGGCTGTCTGGAGCTATGAAATGGCCCCAATTTTGAATGCCTTACTATGGGTGCCATCTTACCTTTTGCTTCATGCATTAGATTGTACTGACCTTCCCCAGTACTTTGCAGTGCTTCACTATTAAAACAACTATAGCCATATCCCTGGAATGTTTTCCTTTTGGGCCAGATTCTGTAATTGGCACCCAAAAAGATAGACACCTACATTTTGCCTATGGCATGCCAATCACAGTTAGGCGCCCATTACTGAATCGTGCCTGAAATGTAGCAAGTCCAGAAGATAAAATAACTAGCTCATCACTTCATCTAAATGGTCATGACCACAAAATCTATAAAAATATTGGGGGTCACATTAGACTCTCATTTAACTATGGTAGAACATACAAATTTAGTGGTGAAAAAGTGTTTTTTTGTGCTGTGGAAACTAAAGACCATCAAAAAATACTTTGATCCTCCTATCTTTTAGACTATTGGTGCTATCTATACTGGACTATTGCAACCTTGTTAATTTGGGAGTACCAAAGAAAATTGTGAGAAAACTGAGAATAGTGCAGAACATGGCTGTTTGTCTAATATGTGGGTTGAAGAAAAATGAACATATTAGTCCTTACTACCAAATGTTGCATTGGCTGCCGGTAGAAGCATGAGTAATATTTAAGTTTTCCTGTTTGAAGATTGGCCACTACCTTCTATCTCATTTCGTGCTATACAGCCCTATGAGGATAACCAGGAATTGCAATTTATTTGCATATCCAAAGATCACTGGTTGTAGATACAGGTCTTTATTGGATAGGATGCTTGCATTTCAAGCAAATAAACAACAGTCCTGGTTGAGTAATTATATTAGTGGAGCCATGTTGTCTTATGGCGCATTTCGAAAAGAAATTAAGACTGTACTATTTGATAAATTCATTTCCTAATTGAAGTTTTATTCATAACAAAAATCCTACAATATCTATACCTTAGGAAACATGTACTTTTATTATTAGTATTTTGTAGTTAGCTGATTGTCCAGCTCTCTTCTATGTAAACCGCCTAGAAATCATTTGATTGTGGCGGTATAGAAGAATAAAGTTATGTTATGTTATGGTTCTGAAGGCCTACATAATAGGTGTCTGAGTCCTTTAGAGAATTACCGTATTTTCATGCATATAACGCACGCGTTATACACAATTTTTACAAACCGTGCATAACCTTGTGCGTTATACGCGTGAGCGCGTTTTACAATGTTTTTTTTACATAGTTCCCCCCCCCCCCCGACGTCCGATTCACCCTGCAGGACCGCTCGCACAACCCCCCGATGTCTGATTCACCCCCCCCCCCTGCAGGACCGCTCGCACCCCCACCCCGAAGGACCGCTCTCACCCCCACAGCCTCCCCACCCCACCCCCATCATGGAGAAGCTCCTACCATTCTCCTGCTGCTTCCTCTGCCGGCGGTCCCGGGCCTTCTGTGAACCCTGCTCTGAAATGCTTCCTCTTCCGGCGGTCCCGGCCCTTCTGTGAGCCCTGCGTCTGCGCTGCTTCCTCTTCCGGCGGTCCCGCCCTTTAAGGCCCGGGACCTAACAGAAGGCCCGGGACCGCCGTTAGAGGAAGCAGCAGGAGAACGGTAGGAGCTTCTCCATGATGGGGGTGTGGGGAGGCTGTGGGGGTGCGAGCGGTCCTTCAGGATGGGGGTGTGAGCGGTCCTGCGGGGGGGGGGGAATCGGACGTCGGGGGGGGTGCGAGCGGTCCTGCGGGGTGAACCGGACATCGGGGGGAGCATCAGGCTTTCAGGGTGGGGACAAGACTTTCAAGGGGGGAGAGGAGAGTCGGGGCGGCCAGAGGAGAGTCGGGGGCGGGCGAAAGGAGAGTCGGGGTGGCCAGAGGAGAGTCGGGCGGCGACGGGAGAGTCAGGGCGGCATGCGCAGTATATGGGTGTGTGCGGTATATAAAAATGTCTTTATATAAATTACAGTTTCCCGCGCGCTATACCCGTGTGCGCGTTTTACACGGGTGCGCAGTATGTGAGTGAAAATACGGTACACCTAGCAGCATATGGCTTTTGTACAACCATGCCTAAGACAATAGGCACCTACCTCCTACTTAAATTTTATTTTTTCAATGTTTAAAGTTCATTATTGAAGTCAATTTATCAATTAAGTTAGATGCCTAACTTTAGGCACCTATTTAATTAGGTACCTAACTTTGGGCACCTTTTATAGAATTTTTCAGTTGTCTTTCTCCTCAATGCCAACTCAATGCTCATCAGCAGTACTACTACTACTATTTATTATTTCTATAGTGCTGAAAGGCGTACACAGCGCTGTACATTTAACATTCAATAGACAATCCCTGCTCAGAAGAGCTTACAATCTAATTTAGACAGACAAATAGGACATCTCAGGGTTGGGGAGATTCAGGTAGAAGGAATGATACAATGGTTATAGATATCAGACAGTGAGTGGGAATTAAGAGTTGAAAGCAGCTTCAATAAAGTGGGCTTTTAGCTTGGATTTGAATACTGCTAGAGATGGAGCATGACTTATTGATTCTGGCAGCCTGTTCCAGTAAAGGGATTACTAGAAAAAAATCTGGCTATAGAATTTATTTGCTACCAAATATGTATTTTGACTCATCCTGTTTTGTTTTTGGGGTAGTTTTTGTTTTGTTTAATTTTTTTTTTCATGTCTGGATACCTCTGAAATATTTATTCTGAAGAGTTTAAATTCACTGGGCACTTCCATCAAAATGGATGTTCTGACAAAGCCTTCCCTCAGAGTCACTCTGCATTGCTTAATTTTGGTATTATTATTATGATGATTGTAATCTACTTAGGTATAAGCAGAATATGTATTTTAACTAAATAAATAAATTAATAGAGTCCTGTCCTGCTGTTAACTGCTTTTCACCAATATGGGCAAAACCACATCTATATACTCATTCAGGAAGGAAAGCAGTCTTGAGGCACAAAAGCTGTGCCCTTGAGGGAAATTTTTCACTGAAAGCAGCATTTTTATCCTTAGATGAAAAGAGATCAATTATTTTATGCAACCATCGTAGGCTAAAGCTTCATAGAACCTTTCCCCATTGTATTTCTTACTGAGGAACACTTTTTCATCCTTTCATTCACCACTCATGAGACTGACCTTGAAGTATAACAGGTTTTAGATGAAGATGCAAAGAATAATACAATTGAAAAATTATGGATAAATGAATTTAAAAGGACAAGAATTCTAATTTATACTGTATTCATTTAATTGGGAAAAAGTATCTTGTACTTGGAAGTTAAATCAGTGCAACCTAATTAATGGTTCATAATTACAAATTTTATATGTGTTACTTTCTACATTCACAGTGGAATATTACACAAGTTATCTATTTGGAAAACTAATTAAATACATTCAGTACCTTCCATTATAGTGTGATATATATTCTTTAACAATACAGCTAGAAATGAAAGACCCCACTCATTGCTCTCCAGCAGTAAAGAGGAAGTGGTACATTTTAGGTTATCCAAAAAGATGAGTAATTCATTTCATATTAAAACTGAATTTTCTTGAAATCAGGAAGAAAATTTGTATAAACAGTATTTTAGGCAATTCTTATGGATAGAAACCAAACCTGCATGACTTTTCTGCCAACTCAGTTTCTCCAGTGATTCTGGACCTATGGTCTAGATTTGGAGAATGGTTGGTTCTGTTTTATGATATTGACCATGCAGTATATATTTTTATAATATTTTGTACCTATAAACTTGTATTATACAAAAAAAAGAAACAATAAAGGAAAACAGCAGATATGCTAATGCAATATATAAAAAAAATTAAGCTGTTGTATCGTGGTTTACTGAAAGGCGTCTCATTCAAAACCCAGTCACTAAATACTGAGGGGAGAAAAAAAAGCCTCAAATTAAACATAGAAGCACAATTTCATTTTTCAACTTAAGCTGCTTTCAATACTATCACAGACATTAAAAAAAAAAACTCCCACTCACAATCAACTGGGTTTGAAAATGAAAAACTGCCAATCAGGTGCACACAAAAGAACACATTTATAGAACTGGTACTTATCTCCAATCCTCCAGCATGGTTTCTACTCAGTCACCCTCCCAGAGCTTCCAACACACAGTTCCCAACAAGAGACCTTGTTTCACCACATCATTTCCAGGTCCCGTGAAACTCAACCATCCAACAAATCAATAAAAGGAATACCATTCGATTCTTTGATTCAGCCCTTGCAGTCACACTGTTTTTAAAATAAAAATCCATCTTTGTTCAATCTGATGAAGTGTTCTTCTAACATACCCTGTTCTTCTAACATACCTTGTGGCCACAAGGGCTGAACTAAAGAATTGAATGGTGTGCCTTTTATTGATTTGTTGGATGGTTTTGAATTTTGCGGGACCCGGAAGTGATGTGGTGAAACTGGAAGGGTTTTAACAATTTGGGTTTAGCATTCTGCTGTTACAGTCTGCCATTGAAGATTGATTTTTGCACAATGGACCTCCAGCCTGGCACTTTTTTTTCTTTTTTAAAACTTTTATACAGCCTGTGGTTTTAACCCGCTTTAAAAGCCTGTGGGTCAAAAACCACAGGCTTACACTGCGGAAAAGGGTGGGCGAGTCAGGGCAGGCAGGTGATGAGGGCAGCTCGGGGCGGCAGGCAATCAGGGGCAGCGCCGGGGCAGACAGGCAGATCGGGGAAGCAGGAGATCAGGGCTGACAGGGCTGAGAACAGGGCAGCAGAGGCAGAAGGCATTCGGAAAGGGCTTCAGAGACTGGTCCTCAACAGTCGCTTTTTGGGTTGATCGGCCAGCACAGTCAAATCGACAAATGTGTTTAGTGAATTGCATCCCTGCCTACTTTGCTTGCAGTTCCCCTCATTTGCATGTGTGGATTGGAATCAGATAGCAATAACAGGTTAGTGAATAATGCAGGAGGGAAATTGGGTCGCAAAGGGCTCGCAAACCAATCGGTTACACGATCGGTTTGCTTAGTGAAATCTAGCCTTTTGTACTTTCCTGTCTGAATGCAGAAGAGAAAAGGGAACTTTATTTCACTTTCTACATCAGGTGCTAATGATATAAGCAGCCATGGGATTTAAGAGAAGAGAGGTAGGAATAGGCTTGTTTGGCTGCTTATGAAAAGGTTTCAACATGTCTGATGAAATACCTCATGCTTCTAGCTTCTTCTCTTCCCAAAGTAGATATAGTTTGACTGCTCTGTCCCCTCCCCACAGGTATGCTTTAACTGCAAAATGAATGAGGATTCAGAAAAATCAGACTCTAAACCATGTGGTGACAATTAGCACTGAAAAATGGCTGCTAACATTCACTTAGTACTAGTTGGCAATAATTTGAATTTACATATGTATCTTTTGTGGATCCAAAAAGGGGGAAATGGCCATGGGAGGAGCATGGTCGAGTCACGGGTGGGTCTAGGATTTTCACACTGTCTTATAGAATTCTGGGATAGGTGTGTGGGTGTTTACCCCAGGGTTCAGTCAGTGTACTGTACATTTTGGGTGTGGATACAAACGCTAACTGTTCTATAAACAGTGCCCAATCTGGAGCAATGTTTATAAAATAGCGCTTAGTGTGTATTTTTGTTGACACCCATATGTAGGTGCTATGGGACCAGACAAGCTTCACCCCAGGGTACTCAGGGAGCTAAGGGACGTCTTGGCAGAACCGTTGTCCGCGCTCTTCAATCTCCCTGAGTACAGGAAGGGTCCCGTTGGATTGGAAGATGGCTAATGTCATTCCACTCCTCAAGAAAGGATGCAGGACAGAGGCTGCGAACTACAGACCGGTGAGTCTCACATCGATAGTGAGCAAGCTTATGGAAACTCTAATCAAACACCAATTGGATATGATCCTGAACGAGGAAAACCTACGGGATCCCCATCAACATCGGTTTATTAAGGGTAGGTCCTGCCAATTCAATCTGATCGGCTTCTTCGACTGGGTAACAAGGAAACTGGATATCGGGGAGTCCCTAGACATCATGTATTTGGACTTCAGCAAGGCATTTGATAGCGTCCCACACCGCAGGTTGTCGAGCAAGATGAGTTCGATGGGATTAGGGGACACATTGACTCAATGGGTTACGGATTGGATTAGTGGTAGGCTTCAGAGGGTGGTGGTGAACGGCACCCCCTCCGAAACGGCAGAGGTGATCAGTGGTGTGCTGCAGGGCTGGGTCCTGGGACCGATCCTATTCAATATCTTCGTTAGGGACTTGGCTTAACGTGCTTTGAGGTAAAATTATGTTATTTGCCGATGACGCCAAATTATGCAATATAGTAGACGTGAGCACAACAGACAAAAGCACGGCACCTAATAAAAGCTCAATGCCCGACAATATGACGCATGACCTACTCCTGCTGGAGCATTGGTCCAGGACCTGGCAACTAAGTTTCAATGGCAAAAAATGCAAGGTCATGCACCTTGGCAGCAGAAATCCATGCAGGTCTTACATCCTTGATGGTGAGACCCGAGCAAGGACTGTAGCAGAATGGGACCTGGGGGTAATCATTAGTGAAGACATTAAGACGGCCAACCAAGTGGAGAAAGCTTTGTCCAAGGCTAGACAAATCATTTGCTGTATCCGTAGAAGTTTTGTCATCCGTAAGCCCGAGGTCATAATGCCATTGTACAGATCCATGGTGAGACCACATTTGGAATACTGTGTACAATTCTGGAGGCCACATTACCACAAAGATGTGCTGAGAGTTGAGTCGGTTCAGCATATGGCCACCCTGATGGTCTCGAGACTCAGGGATCTCCCATATGAGGAATGGCTGGATAAACTGCAGCTATATTCACTCAAGGAACGCAGAGAGGGGAGACATGATAGAGACATTCAAATATGTCACGGGCCGTATCGAAGTGGAGGAAAATATCTTCTTTTTCAAGGATCCCACGGCAACAAGAGGGCAGCCATTGAAACTCAGGGGTGGGAAATTCCATAGAGATACCAGAAAATATTTCTTCACTGAAAGGGTGGTTGATCGCTGGAACAATCGTCCGCTACAGGTAATTGAGGCCAGCAGCATGCCAGATTTTAAGATAAAATGGGATTGGCACGTGGGTTCTCTTCATAGAGGAAGGTAGGGGTGGGTCATTAGTGTGGGCAGACTAGATGGGGCGTGGCCCTTTTCTGCCATCAGTTTCTATGTTTCATTTACAGAACCGAGTCCATAGTGCACGTAAAATCCATAGCATACAACTTCAAGAGAGGCATAAACCTGGGAAGGCCAGTGGCTCCAATTCTTTGCAGCAAATTATTGGTGCTAATTTGCTAGTTAATTGATAAAATTGTGCACAAAATTTGTGCATGCACCCAAATTGTGCAAGCAATTTTGAGCATTCTATACAGAATTAGGGGGTATATCTCTAATTCTATAAATTTGTACATAAATGTTATGTGTAATGTGCACAGTTGCATGCATAAGTTATAGAACAGTGTCCGTTACTTGAAGGACTTAATTTAATAATTTGCTACTAATTGGTTATAATTCATGATAGTTGGTGATGATTGGCACTACTTAGCAGTTAAACACATAACTGCCTTTAGTTGTGAATCTAAATATTGTGCATGTAAAATCCATTGCACACAGTTGTAAGGGGGCAATGACCTGGGAAGAACATAGGTGAGTTAACAAGACTAAGAACATTATAATGCCCCTGTATCGCTCCATGGTGCGACCTCATCTGTAGTATTGTGTTCAATTCTGGTCTCCTTATCTCAAGGAAGATATAGTGGCACTAGAAAAGGTTCGAGAAAGAGCAACCAAGATGGTAAAGGGGATGCAACAGCTTGGAAAACAGATGGCTGAGGGGAGATATGATTGAAGTCTACAAAATCCTGAGTAGAACGGGTACAAGTGGATCAATTTTTCACTCCGTCAAAAATTACAAAGACTAGGGGACAATCGATGAAGTACAGGGAAATACTTTTAAAACCAATAGGAAGAAAAAAAAATTTCATTCAGAGAATAGTTAATCTCTGGAACATGTTTCCAGAGGATGTGGTAAAAGCGGATAGTGTAGCTGGTTTTAAGAAAGGTTTGGACAAGTTCCTGGAGGAAAAGTCCATAGTCTGTTATTGAGAAAGATATGGAGAAAGCCACTGCTTGCCCTGTATTGGTAGTATGGAATATTGCTACATCTTAGGTTTTGGCCAGGTACTAAGGACCTGGATTGGCCATCGTGAGAACAGGCTACTGGGCTTTATGGACCATTGGTCTGACTCAGTAAGGCTATTCTTATGTTCTTATGAGTCAGGAACATGTTTAGCTCATACACACATGGGATCACTACACACGTTAGTAAATTGGGTTGGAGGGAAATCGGGTCGCAAAGGGCTAGCAAATCAATCTGTACACAATAGATTTGCTTTGTGAATCTAGCCCATTGTGTTTCTTAATGGTGACATGATGACATCATTAGGGGGTTGGTTGAATCAGTTGAAGTTGGATAATCAAGACTGTACAATAGTACCAGTTAGCACCAATTATAATCAATAATTTTGTTAATACCAATTAACAGTTTATTATTAAATTAATTTACAACTGTTACTGACACTATTCTATAATGTGCATGTGTGACTTTATGAGCTAAGTGTGAAATTGTGCACACATGTTTATAGATTTAGGAGGATAGTTTATATAACTATTTCCTGTGCAAATGTCTTTTTTTCTTTGCTCCTCTTCCATGATTAAAATGTTTAATGATATCAATAAGGACTTTTCGCTTCTTGAAAATCCATCAGTTATGTATCATATGTTGAATCATTAAAATATTAGACGGTATGTTATTTAAAGGCATATATAGTCATTTTGAATCTGGCACCCTAGCAATCCCTGTATTCCTTAATCAGTTTCATTTACGTACTTATCTTAAATAGAAGCTATTGAAATCTTTGTCACCATGGAGAGGTCATGGTTCAGTGACACATGTGTACCCTAAAGGCAACATAAAATAACTGAGTGCCCTTGATGTGCATCCTAAGTGACTTGACTAGTTTAGAAACTGGCTGAGTGTGGGGTATCAAAGGGAAATGCGGCTCATTCTGAGGATAAAAAATATTACCAGTAGTGGTCCAGTTCTTTATAACATTTTTGTAAGTGATACTGTAGAAGGCTTGTCAGGTACAGTTTGTTCTCTTTACAAATTAGACCAAAATCTGCAATAGAATAGACACCCTGGAAGGGATGAATAACAAAATAGATCTAGCAAAGCAGGCAGCTAAGATTTAATGCTAAAAAAATTCAGGGTCATGCATCTGGGCTGCAAAAACCCAAGGGAGACATTATATGGTGGGTGAAGTATTTCCATACACGAAAGAAGAGCAGGACCTAGTGGGGGTCATATATGATGATCCTAAGGCAGTTAGAAAAGCCAGTGATTAAAACCAGAAGTGATATATTTATGGTTATTTGTATGGATATGTTATCACACTTATTATACGTTTAAAAATGAATAAAGATTAAAAAAAAAAAAAAAAAACCAGAAGGGTGTTTGAGCTCAAAAGTGAGAGGAATTAGCAGCAGGAAAATGGAAGTGATAATGCCTTAGTATAAATCTCTGGTCATAAAGAGCATAAGAACATAACATTGCCGCTGCTGGGTCAGACCAGTGGTCCATCGTGCCCAGCAGTCCGCTCACGCGGCAGCCCCTAGGTCAAAGACCAGTACTCTAAATGAGCCCAGCCTCACCTGCGTACTTTCCAGTTGAGCAGGAACTTGTCTAACTTTGTCTTGAATCCTTGGAGGGTGTTTTCCCCTACGACATTTCTGGAGACCACACCTTCAGACAGATATAAACAGGATGGAGTTGGTTCAGAGGATGGCTATTAACTTGGTAACTGGTCCTTGTTATAAAACACATGGGACAGACGCAATATATATCTCAATATATTTACTTTGGAACAAAGAAAGGAGGGGGAGATATGATAAAAGACATTTAAATATTTCTGTGAACATAAATGCACAGGATGTGGGCCTCTTTTACTTAAAGGAAGCTCTGGAGCAAGGGGGCATAGAATATTTCTGTACTTTGTCCTGTAGCACTCAACGATTCTATTATACACCTCATTCTCAATAATCTGATCAATCTACTGTGTTAATGGATTAAAACAAGGCAATATGGTTTCAGTTTGTAATCAACTCGCTAAAAGTATTTTGTGCTGGTCGTTCCATAGTTACATAACCTGATTGGTTCAGAAAAAAAAGTCACCCACTCCCCCCCTCCCAAAAAAAAAAACAAAAAAGTTAATTCTGTCATTGTAGTTATTACAGCCCACTCTATCATTGTACAAAATTATACAGAATGTGTTTTAAATCATAAACATGAGTACAATGATTTTATTATAAAAGCAAAAGATAAACTCGAGCAGTTTATAATAATGTTCTTCAGGAAAAACTATTTGGAGCCAGACCAAAGACCATTGAGCCCAGTATCCCTGCCTGTGACAGTAACCAGTCTTGTCACAGGTCTTTTTTTTTTTTTATGCACAGAAATAGTTGTTTATAAAATTGCTTAGTTATATACAAATGCACACGCATGAGGGTGGTTTGAAAAGTGTAGTAATAAAGCAAGTTAAACAGCATAGTCTCCATCGAGGGGTAGTATATACTTAATCCAGCGTTTTTTTTCATAAGCTGTTTTTCCTAAGGATTAGATGCACTAAACATGGTCGCTAAGACCCTGTGAGTCGCTGTTGGCCAATTTTGGGGCCAATTGTAGAGCAGCGATTGTTCCAACAAGTTTCCAGAAATGTCTTTAGGTTAGATTTAAATCGATCAAGAGCTGACTCTTCCTGAAGATGAGTAGGCATTGAGTTCTATAATTGGGGGCCAGTGACTGCGAGGCGATAGTATTACTAGAAGGTGTTGGTTTTGGGATCAAAGTGTTCTAGTAAGAGTGTATTGAAATGCCCTTCCATATCTGGTTTTCTGACATCCAGCTTTTTATCAGTCAGGATAAGGATAACCCAAGTGATCATAACCTCTTTGTTTTCCACAGTTCTCTTAGGGTCATGGCCCCAGTGCTTTTCTGGTACACTGATGTAATTCTTACAGAGTTTCCAAGGAAAGAGATGCACCACCTTGTGCCATTCTATATAAATATTTTCCGCCATCAGCACTTTACAACCAGCCAAAAATGAGTATATATTTCTAGCCCTTTCTTACAGAATATATCAATTGAATATCCAGTAGGGATATCCTAAAATTATGTCTGGTTCCCTACCCTTGTTTTAGGTGAAGGGGCACACATTTCACACATCAGATTTTATATGGGTATATGTGGGTTAATAATTTGGCACATATGGATAAGCAGAAGCAGTACTTGTTAAAAAGGAAAAAAAAGACGGGTATATTTGCTGATACCACTAGGAATGAATTTGCAAAACCAAGCAAATGCCAAAGCTGGGTAATGCATTAACTGGGAAAGGGGAAGGAAAGCAACCAGTGAGGTCAGAAAGCATTGTTCTTGAGCCTACATGCATGAACATACTTCCTCTGACAAGCATGGGAATGACAGGTAATTATTTATATAATGGACATGATTTATAATGTATGAAACAACATGGTTTGAACTTAAATGTTAACAGGTTTGTTTATATGATATTTGGTTATGTAATGCACCCTACTAGTTGGCTATAGTTATATAATAGACAATAAATTAGACAAAGCTATCATTTTAAATCAAGTATAGTTCTATGTTGGCCAATGTGTTAAACAGAACCTCATTTATGCTGGATTTTACTAAACTATGTAACAGCATATCTCATGAGAGAGTATAGATGAGAGAGTATAGACTCTAATGCTTCGAGTGTAGTCCAACTCTGACTACCTCCTAACCCTCATCACAATGTTTTTGAAACACCCAGACCCTCAGAAATACCACCAAGATACTCAAGTGAATTTCATAGTATCTGGCTTTATGCATTTAATCTTCACTGTGTCTTACAGTGGCGTACCAAGGGGGAGGGGCGGAGGGGAAGGGACGATCCGCCCCGAGTGCACGGCTTGGGGGGTGCACAGCCAGCAGGTCTGGATCTTCCTATCCTTCCTTTCCCCCAGCCACGCCGCTACAATCCTACCTCCCCTGCCGACAAGAAGTCTTTCCGAAGTCAATTCTGACGTCGGAGAGGACATTCTGGGCAAACCAGGCAGTGATTGGCTGGCCCGGAACGTCCTCTCAGACGTCAGAATTGACTTCGGAAAGACTTCTTGTTGGTGGGGGGAGGTAGGATCGTAGTGGGCTGGGGGAAAGGAAGGGGAGAGGTGCTTTTTTTCCCGCGGCAGGGAGGGCAGGATGTAGGCAGGTTAGCTGGCTGGCTTTAGCGAGGGAGGGAGATAGGTAGACAGGCAGGCTGGCCAAAATCTGGAAGGTAGTGGGGGGGACATAAGTTGGCACTAGGGGCACTATGGACACAGGACAGAGGCACTGGGGGCACCATTGACACGGGGGGGAGGCACTAGGGGCACTAAGGACACAGGATGGGGACACTGGGGGCACCATGGACACAGGACGGAGGCACTGGGGGCACTAAGGACACAGGATGGGGGCACTGGGGGCACCATGGACACGTCATGGAGGCACTGGGGGCACTAAGGACACAGGATGGGGGCACTGGGGACACCATGGACACGGGACGGAGGCACTGGGGGCACGATGGACACGGGACGGAGGCACTGGGGGCAATAAGGACACAGGATGGGGCACTGGGGGCACTATGGACACAGGACGGAGGCACTGGGGACACTAAGGACATGGGAAGGAAGGAGGGAGGGAATAGAAAGGGACAATTGCTGGACCTGAGTGCAGAAAGAAAGAAATGAAACAAAGGATACACAGTCAATTAATAGATGTCACCTTTTGATGAAAAAAAATAAATGGTCACGTTATCTCTGACTTACTTTCGCTGCAGCAAAGTCGGCAGCCGTGCTGAGGTGCAGGAAGGTCCCACGCTGACTCGTCTGCCAGCTCTGCTCCGGAAGAAGTAAGTTACCTCAGAGGGGGTGGACGCAGTCATTATGGGACTTTGCCATAACTCCCTGCGTCTGCTGGGTCCACCCCCTCTGACGTAACTTACTTCTTCTTGAGCAGAGTCAGCAGACGAGTCATCGCAGGACTTTCCAGCATGTAGCTACTGAATCTGCTCCAGAGCAAGTACGTTGGAGTGGGATGGACTGGCAGCCAGCAGCTACAATCATCGTGGGACCTTGCTGCATGAAGGTAGAGAAAGGAGCAGGATTGCTGGAATGGAAGAGTGGTGGAGGGAAAGAAAGGGGCAGGATTGTATGGAAGGGTGGTGCTGATAGAATTGAAGTACAGAGAAAGGGGAGAGACATAAGGGGGAAGGATATTGGAGGGAAAGAAAGGGGGCAGATGCTGATTGAAGAGGGGTGTATGGCAAGAGAAAGGGCAGTCATTGGATGGTAGTGCAGATGGGAGAGATAAGGGAGCAATTGCATGAAGGAAATGAGAGGAGAGAAAGAGGGAGCAGACGCTGGATGGAAGTAGACAGAGAGGAGAAGGTACTAGATGGAAGGGTTGGATAAAGAGGGTACATGATGGAAGGAGGGGATAAATAAAAGGAGGGCACATGGGGAAAAAAGGATTGAGTTAGGGAAACACTGGAGGGGTGAGGGAAAGAGGTAGCAAGCTTTAGGTAGACAGTAAAAAAGGACATTGATGAGAGGGTAGTAAGAACGTAATCTAGACAGATGCAGAAAAGGAAAATGATGGAAAAAAGGGAAAGGGATTGCAGAGGAGAGGTGTGGGAAAGGGAAGGAGAGGAGAGAGATGCCAGACCAATGGGGGTGAAAGGAGAGATGGAAGGGGAGGCATACAGTTTCTGGAAGGGGCATGGAAGGAGAGAAGATGCCATATAGGGGAAGAGAGACGGCAGACAGTGGATGGAAGGAAGAGAGTTACAAGGAAATGAGGAGAGCAGAAACCACAGAAGACAAAGGTAGGAAAAAATTTTGTATTTATTTATTGCTTTAGGAGACATGTGTCACTGTTTCTGTGGTGCACTGTATGCAGAGACCAGCTTCTTACTGGTTCAATTTAACCTTTGTCTATGTATTTCTATTTTATCCCCCCTTTTACAAAACTGTGGAGCGTTTTTTAGCGCTAGCCATGGTGGTAGCAGCTCTGATGCTCAGAATTATATGAGTGTCAGAGCTGTTACCACCATGGCTTTGTAAAAGGGGGAGGGATTAGTTTGTGATGACATATTCCATACTAGGCGAAGGTGTTTTCTGTGTTCTGTGTGTTCGAAAGATGTTTTTTTGTTAGGATTGACTGCAGGATTGATCTATACTAGTCTGGCTTGTTTAGTTTTACAGTGGGTGTATTGATGTTGGACTGCTCACTGCAGTATGTAAGATGCTGCCTTTTCCTAGGTACTCATGTGTGATATGTGGCTTGTTACTAAAAATCATGTTTTTCGTACAGATGGGGGGTGTCAAAAAATGATGGGCCCCGGGTGTCACATATGCTAGGTACGCCACTGGTCTCTTATCATAATTTATACTGTGTTATTTAAATGTAGTTATGCCATACAAAACAATAAATACTTTATAATTAATATCTTTTATATTCGTAATTTTTATAATACTTAGCTTAAAGATTTAAGAGGGTGGCAGGAGACATTAGCCAATGGTTCCATATGAGAGGGTATCCAGAAAGGTCTATGCACCAAGTTTACCTACGAGCAAGGTATGCTCAACATGACCTACTATTGCTAGACAAGTCTAAGGAAAATCAACCAGTAGCAGAGGAATCGAAAATGGTATGCGTGTTACCCTATTCAGATCCAGTCAGAGCCATGGTGGGTTATATTAGACAACATTGGTCCATATTGAGCAGTCTAAGAGGTTTGGATGAATTTCCTATGATTGCTTATACCAAGGGAAGGACGATAGGTCAATTGTTAGAACAACGGGGGGATTCCATTCAAAAATATGGATCCCACACCAAATGTTCATGTTGTCAATGGTGTGAGAAAACCATTGAGGGCACCTGGTGGCAAGACCCCCAGTCCAAAGTAATGGTATACGCCCGGGACAACACTAACTGCAAGTCAGATTGGGTCATTTATATCATACAGTGTCCCTGCCCTCTAGTATATGTGGGCCGTACAAAGCAACCCATTCAATTATGCCTCATTGAGCACAAATCTCGAATTTCTATTCTTTCAGCTCCGCTGGTCCAACATTGGAGATCGAAGAATCATTGAGTAGACCAGATCAAATGGAGAGTTATTGACAGCTTGAAGGACCAAAGGGGGGAGAGAAACAGGGAGGAAAGTTTGAACTTTCTTGAACAGAGGTGGATATACCGCCTCAGCACAGTAATCCCTTTTGGTCTTAATTTAGAATTGGAATGGCTATCTTTAATATGAGGGGTCTTGCTTTTGGGGGGGGTCTCCGATCTTCAGCTTTGAATAAGAAAACAAGAACGGTATATAGGGGAGTGCTTTAGCAATATAGTATTTGATTAACATAATACCCGCAGTCAGTCTGTAGGTATCGTCCTAGTGACGTCACACACAGCTGACTGGGAGGTATTTAGAACGGGGAGATGCACACTGCGGCCATCTTAATAACAGGAAATTGGTGGTCATGATGTGGAAGATTAGCTTCATATAGGTTAGAACTATATCTGAGAGTTTTTTGATATGCAATAACATGATAGTGATAAGGTAAATATGTCGATATGAAATGATAAATGTTAGAGTTCATTAATCATGAGGTTTTCCTTTATTGTAGGGATAGTAGCCCTGAAGAAACCCTCGGGGTGAAACATGTCGGCTTTTGTGACCATTTTAAGCTAAGTATTATAAAAATTATGAATATAAAATATATTTATTATAAATATTTATTGTTTTGTAAGACATAATTATATTTAAATAACACAGTATAAATTATGATAAGAGACCCAGTGAAGATTAAATGCATAAAGCCAGATACTATGAAATACACTTGAGTATCTTGGTGGCATTTCTGAGGGTCTGAGTGTTTCAAAAATATTGTGATGAGGGTTAGGAGGTAGTCAAAGTTGGACTACACTCGAAGCATTTGATTTTACTAAACGGTGCTAGAGGTTTTTAACATGGGCTGGTGAGGTAAATACTCTGACACTCATAAGAATTCAAGTGCTGTTTAGTAAGAAGAGCACTTAGAGAGTATGGGGTTCATAATAATTAAAAAAAAAAAGTCTAAAAAGTGTCCTAAATGGCTACTTGGACGATCAAAAAGCCTGATCGTCCAAGTACCCATAACCAAAGCTGGTTTTTAGATGTATCTAAAAACAGCTTAGGCCTTTCCCCTGCCTCTAAACGCACAGAGAGAAAAGAGGCGTGTTTAGAGGAGGGGAAAGGGTGGGCGGTGGGCAGGAGGTGGGCCGACCTACACCTAGGCATACAACAGGTATAACCAAAACCGTAGGCAGGTTGCCTAGTCAGCACTTAGACCTTTTTGACTTAGACGAAGTCAAACCAGGTCTAAGTGCTGAAAAAGGGTCCGCTGAGCTGATTGTGGCTTCTGCGATCAGCTCAGCGGCCCCAGCAACCTGCCTACCCCTCCACCTTAAGCATCGCGGCAGGAGAGATGCCTCATCTCCCCTACCGCGATGCCATCACTCCTCTACCCAAACTGCTGCGACGCGCGTCAGGAGAGATGCACTATGCCGTGGGTTGTGGCAGTTCGGGTAGAGGAGTGATGGCATCGTGGTAGGGGAGATGAGGCATCTCTCCTGCCGCAAAGCATCACCCCCCCCCACACACACACAACATTGGGGGAAGAGGGAGCTCAAGCCCTCTTGCCCCGGCGATCGTGCCTCCCCCCGCCGAGTACGAGCAGGCCAGGAGGGAGCCTAAGCCCTCCTGGCCCCGGCGACCCCCCCTCGGACAGCAACGGGCCAGGAAAGAGCCCAAGCTCTCCTGGCCCTGGCGACCCCCTACCCCCCACCCCCACTACAATATGGGCAGGAGGGATCCCAGACCCTCCTGCCCTCGACACAACCCCCCTCCCCCCAATGACCACCCCCCCAGAACCCCTGATCGGCACCCCCCGCCAACCCATGACCCCCCTCCCGGACGACCCCACGACCCCCCACTCCCCTTCCCCGTACCTTTTGTTGGCCAGACGGACGGGTGCCAAGCCCGCCCATTCGGCAGGCCAGCCGGGTCCAGAATGGGGACGGATTGGCCCAGGCGGCAGAAACCAAATTAATATTTCCAGACAAAACTTGGGCACATTTAACTTGTACATAAAGCTTTATTAACTTAACATAAATGTTCCCAATTACTTATTATAACATTTAACTTGTAACATCATAAACAATTACAATATAACCATTTCAAGATCAGACACTAACAAACTGACCATAACAAGCTATGATTGACCTACAGGTATGTGCTCATAGTACCGCTGAACCATCCCATTCCCCCAAGTCCCTGGCGGTACCGCACATGAACCATTCCAAAAATACCCTCACAAGGTTCTTCCCCATACTGATCTATTTCAGTACTCTACACTTATGAAAAAGAAATTATTCCTTCAAACTCTAATTGTGACTAAAAAGGCCCATTCCCTTCCGCCACTCAACTTCCCCCAATAACCTGTAACCATATTAACCCCGAATGCAAAAATCATCAAGGGAATGTGTGGACATACTGTTTTTAAAAAAAACAAAACCCTACACTCCGCTTGGGCTCGCTGACAAGCTGAACCTAGTTTGCACAAACTTAGCTCATTCGCTCTTCTTAACCTCACCCTGATTGACTTCCAATACATACCATGCCTCCAACCATTGGATGGTTCTTTTGTTACCTTAGCCTGCTCATGCTCCATTCTTATCTTCCTGCTCTCTAACCTAATTCAGTGTGTCTCGACTGTGTTATATCAACCCGGTATAAAATCCAGGGTAGAACTATATTATGATCATTTATGCACATATTTGGCATGTAAATGTTAGCATCTTAATAACAGAATTATACTCATAGGGCCTGATTCTGCAAACACATGTCCCAATGATAGGCAGCAGTAGGTGTCCTACTGCTGTCTTTCAGCTATTCAAGATGCACGTTAAAAAATAAAGGAAGGAAACCTACATTATAAGTGTGTGTTGCACATCTATGGAGATGCCCAAAGTGGTGTGTGAGTGTGGTTTCACCCAGAAGTGGCCTTAGGCATGCTTATGCATCCCTCCATGTCTTCAATGGCACAAGTCAGATGTCTTAAATGTAGGCCCAAATGCTGACCTACATTTAAGGTGTCTGTTCAGCGATGTAGACGTGATTCTCTTTAGGATGCCGATGCGTGATTGACACTCCTGGAAAAAATATCAGATAAGTGCTGAGTGGTTTATATATACAGTATATCAGTGCTATTTACTGTTATGAACTGGACAACCTCTTTAGATAACCTTTCACACAGAAAAAAGTATGTTTAGAGATTAAGATGGCTTTATGACTTTAAATTGAGACCATTGTCAATCATTAATTTGCACAGAGTAGAGAATATTTATTATTTAAGCATACTTTATTCACAACAGTGAGAGGTCCTGGGATGTTTCATATGACTATACCCATTTGGGTTGAAGTCCACTAAGCAATTCCGATCAATGGGATTAATTGCCTTTAAGAATCTTGCAAACTGAGGACCCTCACTTACCTTCACAATATATTTTTATTATATTTTTTGATGATGTTTTGAGGGATTTCAAGTTATTCTTCTGCGGTAAATTATTATATATATATATTTTTTTAATTGACTGTCAATAATAATTAGTGGTGAATGCAGTCACTTAAATTTGATGCTCAATTTCTTTCTTTATTGAAAAACTATTTGGGGTAAGTTATCAACAAGGTTTATTGTTAAGATGTGTTATTGTTTCATCAATGTGTGCTGTTTTAGTACAGATCCAATTTTATGCAATGAGTCCTAGTTATTAATAACTGGGGTTAAAAGTAAAATAACACAGCTTTACAACAGACCATTCTGATAATGTCTTCCCTTGGAGGGGCATAATAAAAAAATATAGTCAAACCTCGGTTTGCGAGTAACGCGGTTTGTGAGTGTTTTGCAAGACGAGTAAAACACTTGAGCAAACTGTAACTCGCAATCTCGAGCATTAACTCAATTTGCGAGCCCCCCCCCCGACCCCGGGAATCAGCTTTGTTGCTCCCCCGAGGCCAACAGCCTCCTCCCCCCCCAACTGACCGGCCCTGTCCTTACCCGTGCGCCCGCCAGTGTTGAAAGTGCCTGCTGCCAGTTCTCTGCTGAGCTGCTGCTGAGCTGCTGCTGGGCCTTGAACATCTGCGCATGCTTAAAGCCTTTTGGCTCTCACCCTCTCTGAGATTCTCATAAAATTTGAGATCTCATGAGAATCTCAAAGAATATGCAAGCCCCTAAATAATCCTCATCGGGAAGGATTCCCTCTCCCTCCTGCCAGTGCCCTCCCCCAACATCCTTAGCAGGGAGATTTCCTTGTCACGATCAATTTAGCAGCCAAGTCTATTTGAAATATTGGCTGCTTAAGTTTGCCAGGTGAAACCACACCCATGCCAAACCTTGGGTAAGCTTAAGCCAGTGGCGTACCAAGGGGTGGGCGGGGGGGGGGGGGCGGTGCGCCCCGGGTGCCAGCCCTGAGGGGGTGCTCCCGGCCTTGCTGTTCAGTCCCCCCCCCACCCCCGAAGGACCGCTCGCCCCATTGACCTTCCTGCACCACCTGTGAAGCAGCCCGCAAAAGGATCGCGACGTCAGCGATCCCTGAGCTGCTTGGGCGCTGCTTCCTGCGCCGCGGTCCCGCCCCTCCTCTGATGTCAGAGGAGGGGCGGGACTGCGGCGCAGGAAGCAGCGCCTAAGCAGCGCAGGGATCGCTGATGTCACGATCCTGCTGCGGCTGCTTCATAGGTGGTGAGGGGAGGCCAGAGGGGCGAGCGGTCCTTCGGGGTGGGTCGGGGCATCAGGCTTTCAGGATGGGGCGGGCAGGTGGGCGGGCAGGCAGGCAGGCTTTCAAGGGGGAGGGGGGTGACAGGCAGGCAGGCAGGCCTTCGGGGAGTGTGCAGACCTTCAAGGGGTGCAGGCCTTCAAGGGGGAGGGACAGGCCTTCAAGGGGGGGCAGGCAGGCAGGCCTTCAAGGGGGGACAGGCCTACAAGGGGGTGGGACAGGCCTTCGGGGGGGTGCAGGCCTTCGGGGGGGTGTAGGCCTTTGGGGGGGTGCAGACCTTCAAGGGGGTGCAGGCCTTCAAGGGGGGGACAGGCCTTCAAGGGGGGGGAAGGCAGGCAGGCCTTCAAGGGGGGACAGGCCTACAAGGGGGGGACAGGCCTACAAGGGGGTGGGACAGGCCTTCAAAGGGGGGGACAGGCCTTCAGGGGGATGCAAGCCTTTAGGGGGTGCAGACCTTCAAGGGGGTGCAGGCCTTCAAGGGGGGGTGCAGGCCTTCGGGGGGAGTTGCAGACCTTCAAGGGGGTGCAGGCCTTCAAGGGGGGACAGGCCTTCAAGGGGGGGACAGGCAGGCAGGCCTTCAAGGGGGGACAGGCCTACAAGGGGGGGACAAGCTACAAGGGGGTGGGACAGGCCTTCAAGGGGGGGTGCAGGCCTTCAGGGGAGGGTAGACCTTCAAGGGGGTGCAGGCCTTCAAGGGGGGGACAGGCAGGCAGGCCTTCAAGGGGGGGACAGGCCTTCAAGGGGGGGACAGGCCTACAAGGGGGTGGGACAGGCCTTCAAGGGGGGTGCAGGCCTTCAAGGGGGGGACAGTCAAACCTTTAAGGGGGGACAGGCCTTTGGGGGGACCCTGGTTTAGAAGTACACGGAGGGAAGGGGGTGTTCAAAGAGACGTGCATAAGCCAAACTTTGGGGGGGGAAGAAATAATGGGTCTGAAAATAGAGGAGAGGGAGAGAGATGATGGACCATGGGATTTAGGGAGGGAAGGAACAGAAAGGGAGAGAAATTGGACACAAGGGATGGTATGGAGGAGGGATAGAGATACTGGATAGGAGGATAATTAGGAAAAGAAAGGGAGAGATGGTGGACTCTGGGGTGGTGGGGAAGGAGGGAGAGATGCCGGATGAAAGGGTAGTTAAGAAAAGGTGGATCTGTGGAGGGAGATGAAAAAAAGGAAAGATACCAGACTTCCTGGGAAGGGAAGGGAAATGGAAAGGGAGGACAGAGTTGGCAGATGGATGGTTAGCATGCAGAAAGAAGGAGACCCTGGCAAGCAAGTTATCAGAAGAAAACCAGAGCCTTGGACCAACAAGATTTGAAATATAACCAGACAACAAAAGGTAGAAAAATTAATTTTATTTTCTGTTTTGTGATTATAATATGTCAGATTTGAAATGTGTATCCTGCCAGAGCTGGTGTTGGACTGCAAACGTGAGATAGGATTTAACAGAGAGAGGAAAAGACCTTTTTGTTTCTTTATTTTATTTACACCACAGCGCCAGTGTGGTTAGGAGAAGCCAAAGAGGGTGAAAAAGCTATAAAACCTACCAGGAGTTTTGAAAAAAATCACCCAACTGGGCAGGAAAATCGAATTGAAAAACCAATTCAATAGGCTGAATCGAATCAAAATTTTTTTCCTGAATCTGGCAGCATTAGTTTGCGCTACTGTCTTAGACTTTAGGACCTGGGATTGGGGAGAGATGGCATCCTCAGTACTTTATAATGCAAGTGAAACGAGGATTTGGTCAAACTTTGGAAGGGTCTGCAGAAAAAAAATATTGTATAGGCCGGGGACATGAGACAGCAGGAAATGGGAACTTTTCTTCCTTCTATTTTTGTGAATGGAAAGGCTGAGGATGTCAGAGAGTTCAATTAAAATATGTGCTTTATAAGAAAATATAATAATGTGTTTTATAAAGTTTATAGCATAGCTGGCCTACCCAGTGAGGTGTTCCTAGTGGTGATGGTGGCAGCGTGTCAATGTGTTGAGAGGAAGAGGTGGTCTGGGAAATTCTGCTGAGCAAACTCCGGGCCCATTTCCACCCCCCAGTTAGTCCACTCCACTCAACTGGTTCACACACTGAGTGGGTCTTTGGGTGTTGTTTTGGGATCTCTTCCAGTGGTTTATCTCCTTCTGGTCCAAGGAAGGAAACTTTGTTATCCTTAGCATTGACCTACAGAATATGTTTGTAACAGCGCTGCTTGTGTGGCATTAGGCTATGTAGTGATCGAAAGAAAAAAACACACCTTTGCACATTTTTGCACTATATGGTGGGTGTATGAGGAGATTCACATTTCCTGCACAGCTAAGTCCATGTGAAGTTACCTTGTGCTGTATTTGACATCTAGCAAGGTCTCTGTTTGAAAGGAAAGATCTAAACTTAAAAATGAAGTGGCCAGAAGTTATGGTAAAAGCAGATAAGGTAGCTGGTTTTAAGAAAGATTTGGACAAATTCCTGGAGGAAAAGTCCATAATCTGTTATTAAGACATGGGGGAAACATCTGCTTGCCCTGGATCGGTAGCATGGAATGTTGCTACTCTTTGGGTTTTGACCAGGTATTAGTGTCCTGGATTGGCTACCATGAGAATGGGCTACTGGGCATGATGGACCATTGGTCTGACCCAGTTAGGCTATTCTTATGTAATGTTCTCATCTGTAGGGGCCTTTGTTTTCACTTCTTATTTTAATGTATTTTTTTTCTGGGAACTTATCAGTGTTTTTTATAATGGGAACAAAAATGGAAGAGAATTAAAGTGTGTGGGATGAGGGGGTAACTAATTTCTTCAGCTAAATAATTCAATCCACTTCAAACAGACATAGGAGAACTCACGCACCATTCACACACCCTCCAACCAAAAATGTCAAAAGAAAAAAACTGTTCGACAACCTCCTAGCCATTCGAGCTGCAACACTCGACCCCCAACAAACCTTCAAAAAGAAATAAAAACCCTTCTATTCAAAAAACACATAAAACCGAACTAACACAATCAGAACTGTCCCAAGCATCACCTGCAACTACTCCATATGTACTTCTGATGTCATGACTATTCAGACATAATTTATGTTATGTTATGTTTGGAATATAAGAAAATTTTCACTGCCTGTTTCTATTCTGACCATTTATTCCGTTTCATGATCATTACAAAAAATATTTTTTTACATGGGGGAGTGTCAAAAAATGATGGGCCCCGGGTACGCCACTGGCTTAAGCATCCCTAGGTCCTTCTCTGCACCTGTGAGAGATTCCTACAGTGTAGGTGGCTTCCCTCTGGTTAAAAAAAGGGTCCTAATTGGCTGGTTAGACAATGGTAGGATGCCTACCGCTGCCTATATTTGGGACACCATTTATAGAATATGGCCTTAAGTGACTAAGAGAAAGCATACACACGCAGAGGTGTAGCTACCATTAATAATCCATACAACCCAGAGTGCCTGAAGTGCCAACGAAGGAATATTTCATTGCCATAACAAGCGACAATGGGCACAATGGGAGGATTCTCAAAATGCCCTAGAAACCTTACTTTTAAATGCCTATTTGGTACCATAATAAGCAGTAAGGAGAGCAGACATGGTCCCAGGTATTGAAAACAGCCTCCCAAGCGTATAGCTATACATATATCGCGCATATACAGGCACAATGGGCCACGAGTGACGACATGCCCAAGAAACCTATCGACCAACTGAGGCAAGCTCGCACACCTGTTGCAATGGGTGGAAGATATTCTGTACTGTATATAACCGAACAAAGTCCTAAACTGAAATACCATGAGCCTAGATCGTGAACAGTGTATCTGGGGGCTCTGTGGCACTAGGTGACTGGCATATATTCACAATTGGACAAATACTCATGCGTGGGTATCACAAATCCAACCTGAGTCAATGATTAATTAAAAACAAAGGATGCATTCAATAACTGACAGGAATGATAATTCACTTATATCAATTTCAAAGACGAGGTTTGTAAATTCATGACTGCCCAATATTCATGCCAGTTATTATCTTTTTATCTCTGTGGTTGCTAGAGCGGGTGGCATATCTATATACAGAACAATAAGGAAAACAAACATGATCACTTGCAGTATGGTACAAAATCCCAGGTATAGGTATTACTAAACTGTATATAAGACCTAGGCTGAGGTACTATGAGCAGTCTGACTTACCTGGATCACAAGCTCATAACTAATTACTTCCACATTAATTAATTAATCAAAAACTGAACTTGCTATTGAACTTATATGGGCAGGAATTAAATAACCAGCCTAAAGCTCAAGCATAGCATGATTCATTTCATGCCGATGCACACCCCTTAGCTTTTTTTTGTAAACTTCCTGAATATTTTCCTTCTTAAATAACTCTAGACTCTGTGCCAACCTCCAGCAAATATAAACTTTAATTAAGATTTTGCTTTAAACCCCAGAACCTTGACACTGTAACATCTTAGCCTTAACCACTACACCACACAACCAGCTCACGCATGACTCCCACATACCTTCTGCATCCAACTAATGAACAGATGCAAAGCTTCCATGTGGAGGCCCGAGAACGAAGGTCCCTGAAAGTAAGACACCCCTTCCCCCAAACTAATAAGAACATAAGAACATCTCGCCCAGCGGTCCGCTCCCGCGGCGGCCCATCAGGCCTATTGCCTGAGCAGTGGTCCCTTGACTATTTCTTTAACCTACTTCTTACTCCTATCCCTATAACCTACCTCTACTTCTATCTGTACCCCTCAATCCCTTTGTCCTCTAGGAACCTATCCAAACCTTCTTTGAAGCCCTGTAACGTGCTTCTGTCTATCACAGCCTCCGGAAGCGCGTTCCATGTATCCACCACCCTCTGGGTGAAAAAGAACTTCCTAGCGTTTGTCCTAAACCTGCCCCCTTTCAATTTCTCTGAGTGCCCCCTTGTACTTGTGGTTCCCCATAATTTGAAAAATCTGTCCCTATCTACTTTTTCTATGCCCTTCAGGATCTTGAAGGTTTCTATCATGTTTCCTCTAAGTCTCCGCTTCTCCAGGGAGAACAGCCCTAGCTTTTTCAGTCTGTCAGTATATGAGAGGTTCTCCATACCCTTTATCAGCTTAGTTGCTCTTCTCTGGACCCCCTCAAGCACTGCCATGTCCTTCTTCAGGTACGGCGACCAGTACTGGACACAGTACTCCAGATGCGGGCGCACCATTGCACGATACAGTGGCAGGATGACTTCCTTCGTCCTGGTCGTGATACCCTTCTTAATGATACCCAACATTTTGTTTGCTTTCCTTGAGGCTGAGGCACACTGGCCAGCTAATTCAGGGAGCAGCACCCTGCCAGAAAAACCAGCAAGGAAACAACCCTCCCAGCTCCAGGAAGCCAGAAGAGTACCTGCTACAAAAATCAACATGCCACTCCCCCCCCCCCCCCCAAACTGGGAGTCCAAATATCAATCTTGCTGGCCTGCCTTGATGAATTTCACTGTTTATTTGTTTTTAAATACACTCCACTCCACGAAGAGCACCTGCCCCTGAGCCATCTTTTTCCCACAAGCCTTCTTCTTCTGGTAGGCCTGCCTTGAGGCCACCACATCTCATTGCTTCACGCTAACACCTATGATCTCAAGTTGTCGCTGCTACAGTGCAGCACTCTGCAACCGCCACACTCACATGGCTGCGTTGGCTGGGTCCTGCAAAAAACAGTGTATGACACGTCACCCTCCTGGTGATTGCATTCTGGAGTTCACAGCCACCCGACCAAGCTCATTCGCTGCCCTTCTGTGCTCATTGAGCCCAACCATGAGCGAATGCCCTATGGATGCTGACCCATCAGAGATGATGACAGGTCAGCTGAAGAGGGACTACTGACACACACCAAGCAGCCAGCTCGAGAAGAGCAACCAACACCTCCATCAAACCCAAGCAAACGCGTGGCAACGGGGAAGGAGGAACAACCACCAAACACAACCCATCCCCTGTGCTGGCACACCACTCAGTGCATGTCTGAGGATCATCGCAGCAACACTGGGCCCATCAGAAAACACATAGAAAGGCACGGCAGGCAGCCATTGAGGCCAGCAAAAGGGGTTCGTGCCCTCATCCTCCTGGCACACCGCTGAAAAGATAGCTGTGCTGGGAGATGACCTAATCTTAACAAAAAAAGATTGCCACTTGCCTTGCCCCCTCCCCTTTTTCCCTCCTATTGGTTTCTCTGCTCCTTCCTATTTGTCCTGACCTGTGAGGCCCCTCCTTTTGTGGCAGGCCTCGTGAATTGCTCCAGCCTGCTTCTATCTCTATATTCCTTCTCTGTGATACCAAAGGGTTACAATAGTCTAGGTTTGAGAGTAAAATGACTTGTGCAACCTTTCTGAAATTATTTTGGTTTAGGAGGGATCTAATCATAGAAACATGATGGCAGATAAAGGCCAAATGGCCCATCTAGTCTGCCCATCCGCTGTAACCATTATCTCTTTCTCTCTCTGAGAGATCCCATGTGTCTGTCCCAGGCCCTTTTGAATTCAGACACATTCTTAGTTGTCTCAGTCTAAAGATGAATTTTTTGACCAAGGAGTCGATTTGATCTCCAAAGGTAAAATAAGAATCTAGAGCAATGCCTAGCATTTTTGAAGTTTTCTCAATCTTAAGAATATCTTCTGAAATCAACCCCAGATCTGCAGGGTAGTGAGTTATAGTCACCAAACCAGAGTACTTTGGACTTCAGTTTATTAAGTTTAAGAAAGTTCTTTTGAGTCAAAGTACTGAGGTCTTCAGTTGTCTTTGCTAGGTATTGTAGGGTGACATCAAAGGAATCTTTGGTTATACAAAGTAGGAAGATATCATCTGTGTATAAAAATGTGTGGACTTGAGGGGATGAGAATCTTTTTCCCAGTGCTCTTAAGTGGATGTTGAACAAGTAAGGAAACAGTGCAGAGTGACTTCTGTCACTCCGCAAATAGCATTCCAATTTTGGAACTTCTTATTTCCCTTTCTTACTTCATAGGTTGTATTTCTCAAAAATTCTGAAAACCATTTTAGAACCACTCCATGAATTGGCTAAACTTTAAAAGCAGTGTGTAGTCTACTGTGTCAAATGCGACTGATATGTCAAACAGTAGCAACATGGATTGTTTACCCTTATATACAGTACAGTAGGATTCTGTACCATGCAACTCCCTGAAACCGTATTGCAAGCTGTAAAGACCATCAGCCTGGTTAAGGAAGTCTGAAAGTTGTATATTGACACAGAGTTTCTAACAGTTTTGCAGGCCATGGTATTCCAGCCACTGGCCTAAAGTTTTCACCTTTGGATAGATTTGATCCCAATGCTTTAGGTATAGGGATCAGAGCGATGGCAGATATTGTTTTAGAATATCTTCCTAAGCAGATGTTAACAGCCATTTGCTTCCTTCTTGAATTCTGACAATGCTAACTCTAAAATTTGTCAGATTATAACATTGAAAGATATTTTAAAGGTTGTGGCCAGATTGGAGAACACTTTACAAAGAACCTTGTCTCAGCTTTGTACATTCACAAAAGTTTCCTCTGCAAAGTTGACAGAACATGATCAAAAGATTAAATCTCTTGAGTAGCAATAAATGAACAATGACTCCGCGTGTGGCCAGAATTAACCAACACAGTGAGGGGAAGGGAGACCAGATCGTTCTCACTGCACCAGGAACCCTCTATCTTGCCTGCAACATCGGGTGTGAAGCCCCGTCCCTTTCCCTCCCCAGCTTCACTGCTTCCTTCTCTTCAGCCCTCTAAAAGGGCTGCCGAACAGGCGGGCCTCTCCTGCTGGCGGGCCACACCGAAGGGCCCTTTTTACGGCCCTTATGGCTCTTCGGACAGACCAAGGAGGACCAAGCAGAACACCATGCTCCAGAGCCTACTAAAACTTCCCCATACACCAGAGCACAAACTGATCTCCCTGGCTATAGGCCTTTTCACAATCACAATGTGCTTCCATATCCCAACGGTGATAGGCCAGGGTAGAAATGGAGATCTAGGGAAAAACTACCACAGGAACACTGCTAAGACTAGAACCAACTACCTCTGAAAAATCCCCATCATTCCAAAAATTCCTCCAGCACGCACAATATCTGCTGTCATGATCAATGCCAGATCGGTCAACAACAAAGATATTATTTTAACAGACGCCATCAATGAGACATTCTCCTGATTACAGAAACATGGTTAAAAGACAATGAAGGTGCAACGTTAGGTGCACTATACCCTCCCAGCTACCAAGCGCTGGCATCTTCCTGCCCTGATAAGAAAGGCACAGTGGCTGCCATAATCAAATCAAGCCTAAACCCTCGACTTATCAGCCCTATAGTCCTTCAAACCCTAGAATGCCTTATCTTTTCAGTAGGACACAACAAAAAAATCATCTTTATTCTAATCTATCGCGCACCCCATTCACCAATGAACACCCTCAAAGACCTGCTGGCTATCATCAGCAAACAGGCGATATTTCATAAACAGATAATAGTCTCTGGTGACTTTAGCTTTCATGACTACCCTGCAGTCACAGGTGCACCACAAGACTTTACAAGAACATTAACAGATCTAGGCTTCTCCTAGATGGTAACCTCTCCCATGCACACCCCTCCATGGCCAAAAAATGACCAACTACACTACTACTCCAGTACCATGGTCTGATCACTTCCTTGTCACTTTCGATCTCCCAATCAAACACAAACAAACCATGCATAAGGACAAACCCAGCGTAAAAACAATATTCAATCCTGACTCTGTAAACCCTGAATCCTTCTCCACGACCATTACCAACCTAATAAAAGATTCAGAACCTATGAACAACTCCCTAGAAGAGGCAACTATAGCATGGCACAAAGTAATAAAAATGTGCTATGAAACACTAGCAAAACCAAAACAAATCAAAGCACCAATGCACCAGAAAACTTCTTCATGGTTCACCGAAAACCTCAGATTAAAGAAAAGAGCAGTGAGGAAAGCTGAAAGGTCATGGCGCAAATCCAGAAGCGACAAAGAGAAAACCTTTGGAAAAAACAATTGGAAGACTATAAATTAGCCATCTCGAATGAAAAACAAATCTACTAATCTAACCTACTACTGAAGGCTTCAAACAAATCCAGAAGGCTCTTTGCACTAACAAAAATTTTTTCACTGCATCCCAAGGAAACAGCCAATCCCTACAAACAAGCCTAGATAGTGAAACATTGTCAAACTTCTTTCATGACAAAATTCAAAAAATCTGCTTTAACCTTGACTCAGCTGTTAACCAATCACAAATCACTATTACCTTTATACCACCAAACACCATCCCAGCAGCAAACACCCTCTGTCAATTTAAAACTCTCTTTCACGCAGACCTAAACAAAACATTTGATTCACTTTGTCCATCAGGTTCAACCTTAAACCCCCTGCCAGCACGTCTACTGGTCGCAACTAAAGAAGCCTTCCTAAAGTCAATTCTCCCCCTGATAAATGAGTCACTTACATCCGGAGAAGTACCCACAACCTGGAAAATTGCAGTGGTCCATCCCATCTAAACCAAATGCAGACCCAGATCAACCAAGCAACTTCAGACCAGCTCAAACCTCCCATTCATTTCAAAGACCCTATAAAAAGTTGTCCTACAACAACTACAAGACTTCAAAGACAACCAAAAAGCTCTGTCTATTTACCAGTCGGGAATCAGAAAATCCCATAGTACCAAAACAGTCCTATTAGACATTATTGACGATTGCTGGAGATTTCTTGACCAGGGAGAAGATGCGCAGTTGTCCTCCTTGACCTCAGTGCTGCTTCTGATACCATAGACCATACTCTCCTCATCTCTAGACTTACCAACATCATCATTGGTGGCACGGCATTACGCTGGTTCTCCTCATTCCTAAAGAACATATCATAGAGTGTACTGCTAGAATCAGACCTCTCACTTCCCAAACCACTCAAATATGGCATGCCCCAAAGTGCTTTACTATCACCCCTGCTCTTCAACTTATACATCATACCATTGCTTGACATTACATCAAAACACAACATCATGATTCACTCATTTGCAGACAGTATTCAACTCTACCTCCCACTTAGTAAGACCCGAGATACCCAAATAAAAAACCTACAATGCTTCCTTTCCGAAATCAAAAACTGGATGACAACGAGCAAACCCTCAACTAACTGCATCCAAAACTGGACTACTTTGGATTTGCAAGAAAAGCTGCACCCACCCTTGCCCAGTCTTCTTCTGGGATAACTAGACCCTCAGCATTAAGGATCAAGTACACAGCCTTGGAATCACCCTAGATGCAGACCTATCGCTAGCAAGCCATGTCTCACAGGTAGTATCGACCTCCTTCTACCACCTGCACTAGCTTTGAAAAATTTGTCCATATTTCTCTGAAGGAGAATTCACTCAACTGCTCTATGCCTATGTCTTATCATGCATGGACTATTGCAACACACTACTAGTAGGACTATCTGCAACTAACTTACAGAGATTGCAACGCGTGCAAAATGTAGCAGTTCGCCTATTGAAGAGCCTAACTATTCATGACTCCTTTGCTCCAGCAATTTATGCTGTGCACTGGCTACCCATCCTGAAATGTTGCACCTTTAAAGCTCTCACAGTAGCTTTCAAATGCTTTAACAGAATGGTCCCTTCCTACATGACAAAAATCTAGCAATCTATATCCCCAACCCCTCCGATCACAAGCCCACCAGCATGTACCCTCCTTTTGGAAAAAGCCCGCAAATGCTCTTACTCACACTTCCTACCCAAATTATGAAACACAATCCCACCAACCATCAGATCACTGACAGGTTTACTAAACTTCAGGAAGGCGGTAAAGACTCACCTTTTTACCTGACTCTCAAAGACCCCCTAACCTCTAATTCTACCCCAGCAAAATCACACAACCTCACTGAATGTGCTCTCCAAATTGACTTGCATGCATCCGATTCCAAACTACACAAGATCTTTCCAAACTACACAAGATCTTGTCTTCCCACTACATGTACCTTCTCCAAGAATTCCTTAAAATTCTCCTTTGCACTAAATGTGTTTGCCATATGCAATGAATGTATTGTATCTCTAGCTACTATACTTATATTGCCTTATCATTCGCTTTGCTTCTGTGCTCATCTCCCTTAACATGTATTCAGTCCTACACATAGTACATAGGAATTATCTCACTGTTACCATTCATCCTTTCAATAGATTGTTCTGCATATCTGCTATGTGTGAATTTGTAACTTTGTTACTATCCTTCTACCATGTATTTACTGAAAGTATTTGCTCTATGCAACAAATGTATTGTATCTCTAGCTGCTATACTCATATTGCCTTATCGTTATTGCCTTACCGGTTGTTCTGTATATTTGCCATGTGTAAATTTGTAACATCTTTTCACTATGTATGTAAAATTGTAACCCATTCTGGGCTTTTCTGGGAGGAAGGGCTAGAAAATTGACTAACTAAATAAATTTAAAAAATGAAATGGTCAATATGCAGTCAGGTGTAATTCTTCAGTTAAAGATAGCCTGACTATTCATGCTGGATTGGAAGGTTTAGAGAATAAATTAAGGGCATGGAATTTAAGGATATTAAATTTTCCTGTAACCCATTGCTTAGATCAGTGTGTCACACTAATCTCGAGGCTGCGGCTAGAAGGTACCCAGAAATGCATGGACGTTGACACGATAATGTCACACACGTGCGTGATGTTATCATGTTTACTCTGGATACAGTCCTGAGCCTCCTATTGGTTACAGTCCTGGGCCTTCTTTAGTTTAGTGAATCGCGTCCTTCCTACTTTGCATGCTGTTTCCCCTCATTTGCATGCACGGATCAGATCGGAGGTTGATCGGCCATGAGGTTAGTGAATCGGGTCGGAGGAAAATCGGGTCACAAAGTGGTTGGGACACGATCGGTGTCCTTAGTTAATCTAGTCATAGTTGGTTAAGCTGAGAACTTTTCAGCAACCCCTCTTAGAGGGTTCATAAAATTAATGGAATTAACATATGAAACTTTGTAAATCTGTGTGCTTTGAAAACGAGCCTCTTAGATATGTGCCATTATATGTAAATTGTGACTCCACTTGTTCTCCACCCAAATTCTGCCCCAGAACATGCCTACACTAAATCAGCACACAAGTATATATGTTCTTGTCATTACACATTATTGAATAAATGGAGTAATTTATAAGTTCCTTTAAGTACATATACTGACACATATGCCTGTGAATGCCTTTATAAAGTTACTCTCTAAATGCACACATTAACTTGTCTACTAAAAGAAGTACAGTATATGCATTATTTCTGTTGGCTAATTATGTTTTTTCTTTCTATTGGGGGGGGGGGGGGTAGGAGCTGCTGCATAAGGAGAGGTGCTGGCAAGTAAGTAGGCAGCCAGCGTTGGTGCCTCTCTTCCTTGCTGGTATCTTGCAGCACACCTGCACTGGTGTGCCGCAGCATACAGTTTGTGATACACTGGCGTAGTTCCTCGTGAATTGGTAAAGATGTAATTTAAGGATGTACAGTACTCCCCCGATATTCGCGGGGGTTCCGTTCTAGGAACTACCTCGAATGCTGAAAAACCACAAATACGTTTTTTAGCGGAGGGGGGGGAAGAGACAAGACAATAGAGGGAAGCCGGAGAAGCAGGAGACAGCAGCTGGAGCGCCGGCAAGTGAAGGAAATCACTCACGGTAGGCTCCGACCGCCTCTTCCTGCGCTAAAGTCAGGCCTCACCAATCAGGAGCTGTCAAAGCAGCTCCTGATTGGTGAAGCCCGACTTTAATGCAGGAAGAGGCAGTCGGAGGCTACTGCGAGTGATTTCCTTCACTCGCCGGTGCTCTGGCTGCCCTCTCCTGCCCAGTCATTCGCGGTCGGAAAATATCATGAATGGCTGGGACTGCAAATCAATGACCGTGAATGACCAAGGAGCACTGTACTTCAACTTGAAAACCCATCTTCTCTGGGAGTAGTTTCATATTTACCCAAAGAAATTAAGGTTATTAATAAGGAAGGTGCCCTTGACTCTTTACGTCACCTCTTTACTCACGATATGATAGCTAAGAAAGCTACATTGCTAATCTTTTCAGAACAGAAACAAATTGTCCTAAAGTCTTATTTCCCTAAGAAACAATTCCTATTTTGTAGACAGGCTGAACAAATGTTTCCTGATGTTGCCAGACCTGCTGAGATGAGAAGAAGGACATTCCTACAGTTGAAGTCAAAAGTTTTGGCTGCCGGGAAAGGGGGAGGGTACTTTCTTCTTTCTTTCTGCAGTTTCCCTGTAAGTGTTTGCTTACTTAATGAACGTTGATTCATAAGTCAGGGCAACTATTTTTTTTCTCTCTAGAAAATGCATCAATACAGTAACACCAGATGAGAGATGAGTGCATTGGTCTCTAGTAGCAGAGAAGCAAAAACATGACATTTGAAATCATCATTTTATTAACAAACTAGAAATAAATGTTAGCTGTTTCACTAAACCAAGCATGCATTAAGCTTGAGAGTATGTTTAATTGTTAACATCCTTCAAAGTAGTCTCCTACCCTCAATGCTGTAAACAACTGTCTATCTATAGGATTATGGCCTTGTGCAACAGTTGTATGCCATAATAAAATGATGATTTTTGCTTCTCCTCTTCCAGAGACCGCTGCCCTCATCTCTCATCTTTTGGCAACATTAAGAAGTATATGTCACACACTTTCAAACATATATAGTAAAATTCCAATGTTGGCACATTTTCGAGAGAAAATAAAAAGTTGCCATGACTTATGAATTAACCCTCGGTATAAGGAAACTACCGTGTTTCCCCGATGGTAAGACACTGTCTTATTTTTTTTGGAAGGCCAAAATATGCTCTAGGGCTTATTTTCGGGGGGATGCCTTATTTACCCTTTCATGTCCCCTCTGTATCTCTATCCTTTCTCTCTCTCTTCTGCTCCCTCACCCACGAGTCCTGCATCTGGCCCTCTCCCTTCTACCTGTACCTGGCAACACCCCCCTGCTCCACGGCTCTCTTCAGCAACTTGTCAGCAGCGGTGATCAAGACAAGCTACCGACATCGAGGCCTTCCCTCTACGAGTCCCGCCTTTGTGGAAAAAGGAAGTTGAAACAAGCGGGACTCGCAGAGGGTAGGCCCCGACGTCAGAAGCTTGTGTCGATCGCTGCTGCTGAGTTGCCGAAGAGAGCCGCGGAGCAGGGGATGTGGCCGGAAGCAGGTAGAAGGGAGAGGGAGATAGGAAGGCTGTAGATCTCCGGAGCATGACACCGACCCCGGCCAGGATGATTTCTTTTTCAGGCGTGCATCTTACAAGTCCGGCGTCGCGGCGGGAAATAGCCATGCCGCCGGACCAATCAGCAAGCAAGGCTTTCATCTGTGTACGTGCTGAGCTCACTCAGCATGGCTATTTCCCGCCGCAACGCCGGACTTGTAAGATGCACGCCTGCGTGACACACTACCGGAGCCATGGCAAAGGAGGAAAAGAGCCGCATGCGGCTCTGGAGCCGCGGGTTGCCGACCCCCGCGGTAGACGGAGTGACCACACGGAGTCACCCACCGTACCACCCAATTCGGGTAAGCGCAGGTATCGGTGGGTGGCTTATTTGCGGGGGGGTGCCTTATTTTACAATTTTTTCTAAAAAGGGGGGGCTGTCTTATTTGATGGCCCTGTCTTATCATCGGGGAAACACGGTAGATATATCTGTTTGGATCCTTTGCATTTGGAAATTTTCATTTAGGATAAAGGGGTTTCATAAATGCTTTTGTGTCATTATATTTTAGAGAATGAAATGGTGACAAAATTCATCACCGTTCCTGTCCCCGCAGATAACCGCGGGAAATAATCCCATGTCATTTTCTAGTGTCTATTTCAACCTCGGTCCTTCTACACCAGCATTCTTCAAAGCAAAACTTGTGGGTCAGTGGTTGAGCCCAATTATACTCTGATTCTTCCCTCTCTCCTTAAAGAATGACATGAAGATGGGTTTCCTGTGGTTATCCGCAAGGACGGGAACAGTGATGAATTTTGTCACCGTGTCATTCTCTATTATATTTCTCAAGCTGAGGATAGTATACTAAGGGGTGCTGAAAAGAAAAGAATGACGTGGACATAGTTCATTAACGAAATAAGATAACACTCTATTCAGCTACAGTGACAAAATAATGTTAAGAATTTAAGAAGTTAGGATAAATTCACTAAGGCCACAGACAAGGTAGGATTAACCAATAGGCCAAGTAGGCACGTGCCTAGGGCCCAAAATGTTCAGGGGGGCCCGATGAAGGAGGGCATCAACATTGTTTTTTCCAAACGGTGATAGGCCCCTCCAGCATCGATCGGCAAAGCGGGCCCCCCATCGACGGAAAATAAGACAAGCAAGCAACGCGGGTAAGAAAAGCAACGGGAACTGTAATTGTGCAAGTGGTGCTACTTGCCCAAAGTTTCCCTCTGACGCAGCTTCCTGTTTCCACCTGGGCGCATGGTGGGGTGGGGTGGGGCAGGGGGCCCAGTGTACTTGTGTGCCTAGGGGCCCTCGACAAATTAATCCTGCCCTGGCCATGGATCTGATCTGATCCGTAAGCGATCTGATCTGATCCGTGGCTGGGAGGGGGGCTGATTCACGAAGCGCCCTGATGCAAATGAAGGTGATCATAATCACGCCCCCCCCCCCCCACCCCAGACTGCACGGATCGCTCTCCAGTGATCCTGACACATGCGCAGACCATCTCCTTTGACTATAGATGGTGTGCGCACTTGAATCTTTTTTTTACCAAGCTGGAAACTTTCACGAACCTGTGGTTTTAACCCATGGGTTGAAAGCGAGGCTGCACCACTGGTTGAAACCATGAAGTCAGGGCAGAGAGCAGGAGATCAGGGCAGAGAGCAGAGAAGCAGGAGATTGGGGCAGAGGGCAGAGATGCAGAACTGGGACAGAGAGTAGAGTTTTTGCTCAAGCGACTGGTCTTCATCAGTCGCTTGTTTTTGGATCAGCCAACCCAGTCAGTGTGCCTTCTTTAGTTTAGTGAATCGCATCCTACCTACTTTGCATGCTGTTTCCCCTCATTTGCATGCACAGATCGGATCGGAGGATGATCGGCCATGAGGTTAGTGAATCGGGTCGGAGAAAAATTGGGTCACAAAGTGGTTGGGACATGATCGGTGTCCTTAGTTAATCTAGTCTTAGTTGGTTAAGCTGAGAACTTTTAAGCAACCCCTCTTAGAGGGTTCATAAAATTAATGGAATTAACATATGAAACTTTGTAAATCTGTGTGCTTTGATAACGAGCCTGTTAGATATGTGCCATTGTATGCAAATTGTGACTCCACTTGTTCTCCACCCAAATTCTGCCCCAGAACATGCCTACACTAAATCAGCACACAAGTATATATGTTCTTGTCATTACACATTATTGAATAAATGGGGTAATTTATAAGTTCCTTTAAGTACATATACTGACACATATGCCTGTGAATGCCTTTATAAAGTTACTCTCTAACTGCACACATTAACTTGTCTACTAAAAGAAGTACAGTATATGCATTATTTCTGTTGGCTAATTATGTTTTTTCTTCACAGATCAATCAATACCATACCATTGTCTTGTTTATGGGCTCAGTGCTCCTGATTATTGCCCCATAGGGTACTAACTGATCAGCAATGTACTGTGGAATGAGATCATTTAGAAGGCTATTCATGATCAAGTACTAACATTAATACAGGTTAATGCAACCATTATTTACCTAGGGAACCATTGTTTCAATGAATAACATAACATATAACCCACATTAATTTTAGCAATGGTTATCGTACATTCACAAACAGCTCTCTAAAATGGGGGAATCAAACCGTAATCCTAGAGGGCCAGTAAGCCGCAGGTCTGCAATAAATTCTTAAAGTATATTTGCATGCACTGCCTCCATTGTATACAAATATAACTAATGCATATTGTCATAGGGAAGCCCCTGTAAAGGCAAAAAAAAAAACATTTGCAGTGTCAGGGAACTGATGCCAAGCTCAGGGTGAGATAGCTGTCCATACTACATGTAGGAAGTTGTGAGATGGAGCGGTTATAATAGTTTATGCATATAGGTAAGAGATTAAAATTCAGAATCTCCAGGACAGCATACCTAGAAATGTTCCCACTTCCACATGAAGGACCTCGAAGCAGGCTGAGTTCTTGAATCTCAAATTGTGGTTTAAGCCATGTTGCTAAAAGAGAATATTGTATTTTCTAGGAGCTAGGAATCATTTTAAGGAGGGAGAAGCCTTGTCTTGATGAGATGGGATCTACCTTAACTTGTACAGAACTAGGAAGCTAATGGGGGTCAAATAAACTTCTCACATTTTGTAGATTAGTGTGGGATTAACTGAATTGGATGAATTTGGTCTTTATACTGTACAGTATATTGTATGATGTTTGTTATGTGACTTACTTGCTTATATGGTTATGTATGTTTTTTGTACTCCACATTGCTAATAAATCTAATGCTAAAAGAAGCTAATACTAACAATTAAAAAACAAACTTGAACAGTTTATAAATCCTATAGGAGTGCATAGTTTTGAGCATAGGAGCTGACTTTTCAACATTTATTATTTATTTATTTCAAAAATTTCTTAACCGCCTATAACTAAGCGGTTTATAGCATAAAACATTCATAATGATTCAAAGAGCAACATATAACAATACTTTCAGTACACACATTTAACCCACTAAAAATAGCAGGAAACTACAGTAGGATTACATATCATATCATTGGGGTGCTAAACTCAATAGAAATTATTTCTTCCTAGTCATGGAAGATATTCAATATTAGGGGTGCTGAAATACCCACAGAGCTAATTGCTATGGTTTGGAGTGGAACATCATAAAAGAATAGTGTCAAAACAGGAAAATTTTAGACAGAGTATGTTGGGAGAGAGGGGGGGGGGAATGATAAGATGATAGATGAATTTAAATGAAGGGCAGATAAAAATAAACAGCTTCAGATTTTTGGTTATAAGTGGAAACCAGTAAAAACCTCAGAATGGGAATTTGGTATTTCTGATTATACCTGCAACTCCTCCCTCTCCCATCCTCCCATCTCCCTCCTCTACAGACATCTCATGATACAGCAGCAACTGTCATGACCAGATGACATCATGAAAGTGGAAAACTACTGGCAGTGTCCTTTTCCAGAAGCAGGATCATATATGTTGCTCCCACAACCTTGTGATATTTACATTAGTTCCTCCACTGGAACAGTGGGAGAGTATAACACATACTATTGTTTGTTCTTGTCTATTGTACTGTCCTGCAATGTTGGCATAAAAGCTGTACAAAGCAGCACAGACCAGAGGGAACAAAGACACAAGGTCTCATTGCTCTATGAAAGTTAGGACAATGAGGCTGGAGTTGGGACAAAGGGAGGTTGAGGCTGAAAATGAGGTACGGGGGAGCTGGGACTGGAGCTTGGAGAGGAGGATCTATGTCCAATTCTGTTGGTAGGGCTTGGATAAGGGGGGAGGGGTAGAATCTGTGGCTGATTTGGTTTCTTGGACTTGGAGAAGGGGGGTGCAGTTGCTGGTTTTGTTGAGCTTGGAGAAGGGGGGATGAGGTTGATAGTTTTGTTAGGATTTGGAGAAGATGGAATGCTGTCTTAATAGCAGACTATAGACTTTTCCTCTATTAACTTGTCCAAACAATTTTTTTAAACCCATCTACAGTAACCAATGTTACCACATCCTCTGGCAATGTGTTTCAGAGCTTAACTATTCTCTGAGTGAAAAATATTTTTTCCTATTGGTTTTAAAAGTATTTCCCTATAACTTTATTGAGTGTGTCCTAGTCTTTGCAATTTTTGATGGAGTAAAAAAATCAATTCTTTAATTTGTTTTTTCTAACAGCGCAGTCAATTACCACACCATTAATAACCAATTACACCAATTAACTTATGCACAAGTAGAGCACCTACTGGTGCCTCCCTAATGGCACTACTTTTAGGATCTGGGCCTTAGTGCTAAGGAAGCTTTATAGAATAGCACTTAGTACAGATTCTTGTGCCCAACTTTGGAAGCAAAGGCCTATGCCTGCTGAAACCTACTGTAAATGATAGTGTACATGGTGTACAACTAATGGCAGCTGGGCACGTAAATGACCCATTCTATAACTCTGTGCCTAATTTTGGGGAATGTTCCTGACCTACCCGTGCCCTTCCCCTGGCCATGCCCCATTTTAAAATGTGCATGAAATAAATTAAGCTATTCCCTCAGAACCAGTATCAATTAGAAATGTAGCCAACCCACTATCATATGTAACCAAATAAGCACAGGTTGGAATGTTTATACTCAAAAAAGAACTTTTCTGAAATACCTCAGCCCCACCACTCCACCGCTATAATAGTTTTTTAAGCGGGAGATTTATGTGGTGCCTCATCATTGGTAGATCGTTTTAAAGCGCCATGAGTATGTATTTTTTTACTTTTTCCATTTAAAATTTTTTTATTAATTTTCGTATTAATTTCGTATTAATTTCACAATAAATAGGTAAATAAATAAGCAGATGTAAAAGTAGGTAGAATTTGTATACTTAGCTTCTACACACAGCTCAACCAGGGAGTAGGACCCGACATGTTTCACACCATCGGTGCTGTCTCAAGGGTCTCCCTGCGTGAACACAAAAATTACAGAACACAACTCAGGGCAATGAAACGCTACAAATATAATAACGTACACCCCCCACCAAAATCTCTATATGCATATTTTATATGAACCGCCATCTCTCACAGAACTCACCTAGGTGGCCGTAGTCATCCGACTCACAAGATTGAAGTCTGTGGAAAGATGGCGGCAGCGTTCACAGTATGGTTTTAAATGTACTACATTAGTCTAACCACTCCCCCCACAGTCACCCATTGGGCCAATCATCATCCAATCAGAGTGTTCCAGTCAATCTCCGCATTCAAACCCCGTGGTTCCACTGTATCCAATGTGAATATCAGTCTCTGTTCAGCCTCATTCAACTTCTGTAAATCCTTGCCACCCTCCCTCCCTGTTATTCTCTTCACCACACGCCACCTAAGATGGTCCACCCTATGATTATATCTCAGCCAGTGGGCCACTAGGGGGGCCTGGAGGACCTTATTGATGATACGTGACTTATGCTCATTCAATCTAATTCTGATTTTACGGTTAGTCCTGCCGATGTAGACCAGCTCACACGGGCAGATGATAGCATAAATCACATGCTCAGATGTACAATCTGTAATAGCGTTGGAATATAACCGCAATGGTCTACCAGGAACCCTCCACTCTTCCCCCGATATAGTCGAGGGACACCACTGGCATCTCCCACAGGGGCCATGAAAGCCTCTCTCCCACTCAACTCTCTTGCCATATTTCAAATGATCTAATCTTTGTCCCAGGGTCCTACCTCTAGTATACGCTATCCGAGGGAATTCATTGAGAGAAGGATGAAGTTGTACTATGTGCCAATGTTGATGTAGGTAATTCACCATCAGCTTAGTGGCTTTGGAATAAGGGAGCACACATGTCAATACCTCATGGGTGACTTCCTTAGACCCCCCTGGCTCGCCCAACAATAGCTCTCTCTGGGCGTACCTAGCCCTTAAATACGCTTGGCGAATAGATCTCTCAGGATATCCTCTCCTACGAAACCTCTCAGATAGCAGGTCAGCCTGCACTCTAAATTCCTTTATCGAAGAACAGACCCTGCGGACCCGCAAGAATTGCGCTATCGGGAGGTTAAATCTTAGTGTAACAGGGTGAAAACTATCATAGTGGAGAATGGTATTACGTGTTGCCGGTTTACGATAGAGCGATGTCTGAATCCTGCCTTCAAACACAGAAATATTAATATCCAAAAACACCATCTGAGTGCGGTGACTAGTCATGGTAAATTTTATATTCTCATCGACCGCATTCAGATGGTGTATAAATTGGTCTAGCTGCTCATGTGTGTCATCCCAGATAAAGAAAACGTCATCCAAAAACCGTCCCCAAAACAATAACAGATGAAAACCATCGAGATGGGTATATATGTACTTCCTCAAATTTGGCCATATAAAGGGCTGCCACCGAGGGAGCCAGGGTGGCACCCATGGCCACTCCCTGAATCTGCTGGTAGAATTCTTTCTGATACTGGAAGTAGTTTTCTTGAATAACCCATTTGGCTAGCTGAAAAAGAAAACTAGTGGGGACTCGTTGGTGGGAGGTACGGTGGATCAAAATATCGTATATCACTTTTAAAGCCTCAGGCTGAGGGATCTGGGTGTAGAGAGAGACGACGTCGAGGGTCACCATCCATTTACCCTCCATGATGATCTCATTACTAGTCAATTTTCAAAGAAAATCTGAGGAATCCCTAATGTAAGATCGTATTTTAGGGACCTCACTCCTCAAGAAATAATCAATGAATTTAGAAAGGGGTTCCAAAATGGACCCACGAGTGTTGACTATAGGACGCCCCGGAGGGCTGCAGAAAGTTTTATGAATTTTGGGTACAAAGGAAATTCTAGGTATTATTGGATGTTTTTCATATAGGTACTTATATTCCCTTTGGGTAATGTAACCTCCTTCCCGATACATATTAAGGAATTGGAGTATCTTAATACCTAGGCCTTCAGTGGGGTCCCCCCCCAATTTATAATAGGCTTGTGTGTTCGTTAACTGACGCTGAGCTTCATCCTCATAATCCTGCCTATTGAGTATGACCGTAGCACCCCCCTTATCTGCTTTTATTACAATAACACGATCCTCACTTATTAGTTTCTGGATTTACAGAAGTTGAATGAGGCTGAACAGAGACTGATATTCACATTGGATACAGTGGAACCACGGGGTTTGAATGCGGAGATTGACTGGAACACTCTGATTGGATGATGATTGGCCCAATGGGTGACTGTGGGGGGAGTGGTTAGACTAATGTAGTACATTTAAAACCATACTGTGAACGCTGCCGCCATCTTTCCACAGACTTCAATCTTGTGAGTCGGATGACTACGGCCACCTAGGTGAGTTCTGTGAGAGATGGCGGTTCATATAAAATATGCATATAGAGATTTTGGTGGGGGGTGTACGTTATTATATTTGTAGCGTTTCATTGCCCTGAGTTGTGTTCTGTAATTTTTGTGTTCACGCAGGGAGACCCTTGAGACAGCACCGATGGTGCGAAACATGTCGGGTCCTACTCCCTGGTTGAGCTGTGTGTAGAAGCTAAGTATACAAATTCTACCTACTTTTACATCTGCTTATTTATTTACCTATTTATTGTGAAATTAATACGAAAATTAATAAAAAAATTTTAAATGGAAAAAGTAAAAAAATACATACTCATGGCGCTTTAAAACGATCTACCAATGATGAGGCACCACATAAATCTCCCGCTTAAAAAACTATTATAGCGGTGGAGTGGTGGGGCTGAGGTATTTCAGAAAAGTTCTTTTTTGAGTATAAACATTCCAACCTGTGCTTATTTGGTTACATGAAATAAATTAAGTGCACAGTTTTAGAATAGTGTATAAGCATATCCATATGTAATTAGCTCATTAACCCTCCTCCCCCTTTTTTATGAAGCCATGTTAGGCTTTTTTATTACCAGCTGTGAAGGTATTAGCTCTCACACTCATAGGAATTCTATGAATGTTGGCGTTTTTACCACCGCGGCCAGCAATAAAAAAAACCCAATGCAGCTTCATAAAAAGGGGGCCCAAAACAATTAGTTTGCGCATGGATTTGGGATTCATGTCCAAAATCGGGTGACATGTTATAGATTTCAGAGGAAGTTGCACACACCTGTATGCATTCTGTTTAGAATCACCTTTCTCCTGTGGTCAAAATGACTTTTTTGTAGTTCCTACTGTAAATCAGCAAGCAAGGAGTACTTTATTCATTATTCCCATTTTGAGATATGTTTTCCCTGGCAAATAGTTGACAAGATATGATGATCCACATAATAGCAAATAAGACCATTCCGACACAATGGGAAATTTCCTACTGATCATAGACAGGGCATGCCATCTGCCTTTCTAAACCCATTTTTGTTTGGCATCTATGCCTTCATTAAATCTGAACAATTCCTGTAATGAAAGAAATCCATCTTAGCAGATGGTCATGGATGTAAGCAGTCAAGAGACCATTTACGTACATAAAATGTGATATTTAGGCCAATGCATGTTGAACTTCTGTTTCTATTAGAGGGATTATATCATAGCTGGCTCATGAGATAGCAAATATTTTGCATGAATAGTATATAAGATTTTATGGTTAATTTATGTTTTCAAGGAACACAACATGAAACTGGGATATTCAGTTTACCTTAAACCAATAAGATGTATTTTACTGTACATAGTACCTAATAAAATGTTATGATTATAATTCTCAGTAGCCTATGTTGCTGTGAAGTACATTTGTACCTGTGTGCTGTGCAACTAATTTTTGAACTGAAACTACCTGGTTAATTTCCCTTTAAAAATGTGCTGTTTTTTTCTTATCATAAATAAACAATTGCAAAAAAAAAAAAAATCCTCTACATAATCTTTTTACCTATTTTGTATAATACTATTTCCATGATGGTAGAATGGAGACAAAAATATGCATGTTAATTTGAAATTCATTTCTATACATTCTTCAAATCCACAACTTATCCTTGATCCTACACATTTTAATCATGGTAAAAGTAATGTAATGTAATTTATTTCTTATATACCGCTACATCCGTTAGGTTCTAAGCGGTTTACAGAAAATATACATTAAGATTAGAAATAAGAAAGGTACTTGAAAAATTCCCTTACTGTCCCGAAGGCTCACAATCTAACTAAAGTACCTGGAGGGTAATAGAGAAGTGAAAAGTAGAGTTAGAGGAAAAATAAAAATAAAATAAACATTTTAACAAGACAGCATTGATCTAAATACTTTGGAAGGTAGAAGAGAGGAGAGAAAGGAATAGAAGCAGAAGGGGGAGCCGTTGAACAGTAGAATTCTGGAGAAATTTAAATGATAGAAATAGAACAAAACAAAGACAAAAGGCAAAACAATAGATAAGATTAAAGATAAATCATAAGCTGGAAAGAAAAATAAAATAAAACTTTGTCTTCAATCCACGGTTTCAGTTACAAGTGTGTTGTAACAGTAAATGGCAGCACATACAGACTTCAATGGTCCACCAGTCAGCCCTATAATTACACACATTACAATTTCACCTCTTTGTCTCCAACTACCACTGAAATGCTTTCATGTTTCCCTTATATATACTGATTTTGCCAACATTTGCTTATTTAGGAGAGCCCGAGAGCTCGTCTCGATGGGCGGCTGTAACGCGGGGATGGGGGCCCGCGCTGCCTCCCATCGAGACGAGCGCTCCGCGCGAGGGGGGGGGGGGAGAGGTGTAGGGGAGCAGGAGGCAGCATAGGATAGGCAGGTTTAAATTTCCTGCTGCGGGGCTGCCTCCTGATTGGTTGGGGAGCGCCGGGAGAGGTCGATAAAGCCGGTACCTCGGAGGACCCGGTCTCTTCCCGGGTCCTCCGAGGCGGCTTTTTCCTGGTTTCCGGCTTCTGTGCGGTGAGAGCATGGCTGGTGCGGATGGCGCGGCAGAGATCTCCCTACTCGCCGGCGACTCCCTCAGTGATGAGGAACAGGTGGGAGTCGGCGGTGGTGGGGAGAGGGGGAGACCGACGCGCCGTTCCAAAACGGCTGCTCTTTCGGCCCTCGTGGTCACGGGGGCGGGCCTGGGCGAGGTAGGAGGTAGGGCTGCGCGACCTGGTACGGGGCCTACTGTGCCCATGCCTGAGCGGGGGAGGGGGAGGTCAGCAGCCGGGAGACCACGTGGCCGCGGTGTAGGAAAATCAGCGGGGAGGCCTTCCAGTCTGCCGGTTTTGGCTGGCAGACTGCATGCGCATCAAATCCCTCACACGTCTGTCCTGGGGCCTTCGGTAGGCAGAGAACGGGAGGTGGCTAGTGATGCGGGAGGCAGTCAGTATGGCATGCAAACCCCTTTTGCTTCTGCCCCGGGACCTTCGGCTGGGAGTGAGAGGGAGATGGCCAGTGTTGTGGGAGGCATTGGGACTGGTGGGGTGGGCGCTGCGAGTGACCGGCTCATGGGTCCATTCGGTGCAGGGCCTTCCTGGGGTTTGAATCCCTGGGGGTCTGGGTGGGGGATTCCCCCGTGGATGATGGGCGGCCCCCCAGCTGGCTCGTCTTTGCCCTGGGGTTCGGTGCAGGGAGTGGGTAGGCACCCTAGGCAGAGTCAGGGGTGGGCTGATGGACTCTGGAGTCATGAGGGTCTTGGGGTCCGGGAGAGTGGGGGAGTTTCGGTTGCTGCTCCTCTGTCTGGTTTTTCTTTACAGGTCCCGATTGCTAGCGTGGACAGTCATTCTTCGCAGAGACTGGAGTGTGCGAGAGCGGTGCCCGGCGAGTCTCCTGGAGTGATGGCACAGCATGGATCGGGAGTGGCTGTTGCTGGTGATGCTCGGGAGCCATCGGCTGAGCGGGCGGTAGCTACGGACGGCACCGTGGATCCTCTGGCTGGAGTGCGGGACCCACCGCTTCATGGTAATACGGCGCCTGTGGCTGCTGCTGGGGGTAAGAGGGTTAAATCGAAACGTAAGAGGCGGGGTAGGCGCGGGCGTATATCCTCGTCGTCGTCATCCTCTTCGTCTTTGTCTTCTACTTCTAGTTCTTCTACGTCCTCACATGCATGCCAGGTGGGGGGGGAGACGGATGGCGGTGAGGCGGGGCCGTCCGGGTCTCAGACGAGAGGTGCTCCGGCGTTAGTGGCATTGTCAGAGCTCTGGGAGAGGGTTCCAAAAAGGTTGCGTCACAGGATTAGGAAGCGCGCTTGCGTAGATATATTCCGCTTGATGGAGGGCAGGTCGCGCCGTAGGAGTAAAAAGAAAGATAAGAAGGAGGGTGGGTTGTCCAAAGCGGGGCCGGTGTCGAGGAACATTGTTAATTGGATTAGATCCTTCTTGCGCTTGGCAAGTGTTTGGGGTAGGGCGCGGCCGCAGGATTACGGGATTTTATTATCTTACGCTGACTCGGTGTTGGATGCCTACCAACGTTTCGGAGGCTGGTCGTGGCTCAATTACGACGAGGCCTTCCGAGACAAAATGGAAGAGAACGGGTTCATGTCCTGGGGCACGCAGGATGTTAACTTGTGGTTAACCCACATGGCGTGCCGGAACAGTTCCGCGGTTCAGGGTCCCGTCCGATCCCCCGCGGGAGGGGGTAGTGGCCGGTCCTTTCGGCCCACAGTTGGAGGGTTTGCAGGGGGGGGCACAGGTGTGTGTTGGCGTTTCAACCAGGCTACTTGCGCCTTCACGGATTGTAGATTCAGGCATGCCTGTTCAATCTGTAATCAAGCGCATTCCGCTCTCAAATGCCCCAAAAAAGGAGGTGGAGCTTCGGCAGGACCAAGTAAATCGTAGGGTGCTGAGCAGGTTGCCCACGCAAGTGCAGGTGGCGGCTCTTCGCCCTTGGTTACAGCGTTACGGGGATCGCGGGGCTGCTGATCTCCTCGAAAAGGGGTTTACGGAGGGATTCCCTATTCCTTTTCGGGGTGAATTGAGGGAATGTCGGATGCAAAATGCGTCTTCGGTGCGACATTTAAGGGAGGTGGTGCAGGCAAAATTGGACGGGGAAATCGCATTGGGAAGGATTGCTGGGCCGTTTCGGGTTCGCCCCTTTCCTTCTATGATTGTCTCACCCTTAGCAGTGATTCCCAAGAAGGAGCCTGGGAAGTTTCGACTTATTCACAACTTGTCTCGCCCAGTTGGCGCATCGGTTAATGAGGGTATCCCGGCGGATCTGTGCTCGGTGCGGTACGCTTCTTTTGATTCTGCAGTGCGACTGGTGTTGCGCGCAGGTAGGGGGGCATTGCTGGCGAAGGTTGACATAGAGGCAGCTTTTCGCCTCTTGCCGGTCCATCCTGCTTCGTACCCGTTGTTGGGCTTCCGCTTTGAGGGGTTTTACTATTTTGATCGTTGCTTGCCTATGGGTTGCTCCATTTCGTGCGCATACTTCGAGCTTTTCAGTTCTTTTCTCCACTGGGTTACGGTTTCACGGGCCCGCCTGGACTCAGTGGTACATTATTTAGATGATTTCCTGTTCGTGGGTTCTCCGGCCTCCGATGATTGTGCTCATTTGAAGCGTGTTTTTGAGCTTATGGCAGCGGAGTTCGGAGTTCCCTTGGCTGTGGACAAATCAGAAGGGCCAGTGCAGATACTTACCTTCCTGGGCATTGAAATTGATACGGAGGCTATGGTTACTCGGCTTCCTGAGGGTAAAATCGGTCAGCTGCTAGCTTTGATTCACCTAGTTCTCCAATCGCGTTCGGTGACCCTGAAGCATGTGCAGTCTCTGTTGGGGTCCCTCAATTTCGCTTGCCGGGTGCTTCCCATGGGTAGAGCATTTCTGCGACGATTGGCAGTGGCGACTTCGGGTGTTCGAGACAAAAGGCATTTTATCAGGCTGTCTGCAGGAGTGCGCGCTGATTTGAGTATGTGGGATACATTTTTGCGTGGGTTCAATGGCACGCTTCGTATTCAGGCTTTAGAGGTGGCTAATTTCGATTTCGAGCTGTTTTCTGATGCTGCTGGAGGTCTTGGATTTGGATTGTATTGTCAGGGCGAGTGGTGTGCGGCGCGTTGGCCGGAAAGTTGGAAAGTTCAGGGTGTTACGCGTAACATTACGCTGTTAGAACTGTTTCCTTTAGTGGTGGCGTGTGAACTGTGGCCTGCACGGTTACGAGACAGGCTGATAGTTTTTTGGTGTGACAATCAGGGTGTAGTAGAGGTGGTGAACAAGCTGAGTGCGCGTTGTTTGGAGGTCAATGTGTTGGTTCGGGAATTGGTGTTGCGGTGCCTGCAATTAAATCTTTTTATTCGTGCGCGTCATGTCCCGGGGTCACGGAATTCTATAGCTGATGCATTGTCTCGCTTTCGTTTTTCACAGTTTCGACTCCTTGCTCCGGAAGCACGTCTGGAAGGTACACCGATGCCCGAAGGTTTGGTCAAGAAGAAGTCTGGGAGATGCTCCGCATGTCAGTAGCTGCGTCGACGTGGAATCATTACTGTGCCGGCTTTCGCCTGGTGGCCGCCTTTTTGGAGTCGAGAGGATGGGTCTCGGGTTCCGTGACGGAGGCGTTATTGGTGGACTATGTGTTGCACGCCTTCCGATCCGGTGATTCCCGGGGTTCGGTTTCAGGGCGCCTTGCGGGCTTTGCCTTTTTCTGCAAAGCCTTTGGTTGGGATTGCCCTATGTCGGGGTTCTTAGTGCGTCGCATGCTGGCCGCCATGGGGCGCTTGGTACCGCGTACTCCGGATAGCCGTTTGCCAATCACACACGACTTGCTGGTTCGTCTCCTGGCAGCACTGCCTGCGATAACACGCTCCCCCTTTGAGGGGCGGCTTTTTCAGGCAGCTTTCTCGGTGGCGTTTTTCGGAGCGCTATGGGTGGGAGAGTTGCTGGGGACTCAGTCTGTCGGTGGCGCTGTGCAGGGGTTACTGCGTAGGCATGTTAGTTTTTCTGGTCCCACATTGAGGGTCTTTCTGGCGCGCTCCAAAACGGATCAAACGGGTAGAGGCCATTCTCTGGTGCTGCATCCTATCCCGGGCAGTACGTCCTGTCCGGTTACTTTGATGCGTAACTTCCTTCAGGTACAGGTTCAGGGGGGAGCTCCCTTATTCTTACATGAGGATGGCTCTTCACTCACGCGCTATCAGTTTTTGGCAGTTCTACGATTAGCCCTTGGTAGCTGTGGTGAATGGCCTTCTCGTTATGGGACTCACTCCTTCCGTATTGGGGCTGCGACCAGTGCCCATGCTGCGGGATTATCTGCGGATGGTATACGGCGCCTAGGGCGTTGGTCTTCTGGGGCTTACAGAGGCTACATACGGCCTGGGGGCCTCGGGAGGCCGGAAGGGGTCTAGGTTCCTTTGGGCTGGGGGGGAGTGCTTTGGGATTAGTGCATGGGCATGGGCACCTTATTTCACTAACAGTTCCTGTGATTGTCGGGACTGGAGTTCAATGTATTCTTTGTTTTGCAGCCGCTGTATCCCGGGCCTGTTCTGTGTGGATCGTGGGCCACTCCTTTATACATCGGGCGGGGGAGCGGGCACTTATCCGCCCGGGTGGCCGTCACTTGGGATTGGAGCACCGGGGAGTCCGTGTTTCCTGGTGGGGGCAACGGGGGATGCGCTGGCATCAGCTTCTTCCCCTGATGGCTCGCCAGCGTTCTAATCCCCGTAGGCCGGATCTCCTGTTGGTGCATCTAGGCGGCAACGATGTGGACGTCATGACAGTCAAACAGCTCATTGACTGTATAAAGGATGACCTTCGCTGTGTGCTGGACTGGTTTCCCCATTTGCGGCTGGTATGGTCGGATATCATTCCACGCCTGCGCAGATTAGAGTCGCGCAGATGGACTCGAGGGTTAATTAAAATCAATAGACAGGTGGCTAAATGGGTAGTGGGTATGGGGGGATTGCAGATCCAACATTCTTGGGTGGATTTAACTTGTGAGGGTTTGTATGCACGGGATCGGGTTCATTTGTCGGCGGTGGGGTGTGACTTGCTGCTGGATGACTTTGCCACCTGTTGCGAGTCTCACCTTGTTGCCACGGATGTGTAGTCGCAGCTCCTGTTTTGGGTGGAGGCCTGTTTTGCAGGCCTTGTGGCGGTTATCCTGAGCTACGGTATGGTACAGCTCATCAGGAGATGAGCGGGGGGGGCCGGCAGGGAGCCGTGCCCGGGTTCTGGTACTACGGTTAAAGGGGCATGTTGGGACATGCCACCCCCCAGACCCTTGCTGGCATGGCAGGATCGGGGGCCGAATATTATGGGTATTGGATAAGGTGTAGCTCGGGAAACTGTTTTTGTTATGTAAATGTTAAATTAATGGTTTTTTAATAAACAGAGCTGCGGCTGTTTATCCATATACATGAGTTGTGTGGTTATTGGCAGGGGAGTGTAAGTGTGGGTGGGGCGGGGGAGAGAGAGCGGGCCAATACATATCCCGCTGTTAAGGAGAGCCCGAGAGCTCGTCTCGATGGGCGGCTGTAACGCGGGGATGGGGGCCCGCGCTGCCTCCCATCGAGACGAGCGCTCCGCGCGAGGGGGGGGGGGAGAGGTGTAGGGGAGCAGGAGGCAGCATAGGATAGGCAGGTTTAAATTTCCTGCTGCGGGGCTGCCTCCTGATTGGTTGGGGAGCGCCGGGAGAGGTCGATAAAGCCGGGACCTCGGAGGACCCGGTCTCTTCCCGGGTCCTCCGAGGCGGCTTTTTCCTGCCCACCCTCCCGCCCTCTTTTGTTTGGATTAGTAGGTGGCAGAGTTTCGGTCTGCGGTTATCCCGAGCTACGGTATGGTACAGCTCATCAGGAGATGAGCGGGGGGGGGCCGGCAGGGAGCCGTGCCCGGGTTCTGGTACTACGGTTAAAGGGGCATGTTGGGACATGCCACCCCCCAGACCCTTGCTGGCATGGCAGGATCGGGGGCCGAATATTATGGGTATTGGATAAGGTGTAGCTCGGGAAACTGTTTTTGTTATGTAAATGTTAAATTAATGGTTTTTTAATAAACAGAGCTGCGGCTGTTTATCCATATACATGAGTTGTGTGGTTATTGGCAGGGGAGTGTAAGTGTGGGTGGGGCGGGGGAGAGAGAGCGGGCCAATACATATCCCGCTGTTACTAATCTGAAGAAGGTATTACCTTCAAAAACTAATCATAAACTACATTAACCCCCCCTTTTTTTATTTTTTTTACAAAAGTGCGCAAGAAGTTTTTATCGCCAGCTGAACGTTGAATGATCTACACTGCCATTGGACCATCGGAGCAGCATGGAGCATTCAGTGTACCAGCTGGTACTAAGAACCTCTTCCGTACTTTTGTAAAAGGGAGATATGTTACTCCAATAAAAAAGATATTATTTTTTCTCTCTATCTTTTTGTTTTATTTCTACCTGTTACCAAAATGTCTTTTTCATTTGTTATTTCTGAGCCATAGACCTTAGAAGTCTGTCTGGTACTGTCCTTAGGTTCCAATTACTGGAGTTGCCATCAAAGCATACTCGAGTCAATCCAAACCAGCTCATCATTGATGGGTTCCAGACTGTGAAAGTCTGCCCAGCTCCGCCTTCATGTTCTATATTACTGGGGCTCCTGTGGAAGCCATCTCAAGCCCATCCTCTGTATTCAACCCACACTTTTTAAAATTCTGTCACTGTATTCTTCTCCACCTCCTCCCTTGGGAGGATATTCCAGGCATTCACCACCCTCTCGGTGAAAAAGCATTCACCTACATAGCAGTTGTGAGAAGAACGTTGTTTAACCAACAGAATCTAGAGTAAGGACCTGTTTCTATATAGTGCAACCAAAGTTGTGTATGCAAATCTGTGTGCATTGTCAGTTTATGCTCCCAATGTAATTGTTTAATAAGCCAATCAGAGCCAATAATTGCCGATTAAGTAATAATTGTCACTAATTACTAATTAGAATTTTTTGTGCACCACTTTCTAAGCATATTCTATAAAGTGGTGCACATAAATCTAGTGTGCAGATCTTAAATTTTATTTATTTATTTATTTTATTTATTCGATTTTTAGCCCGTCCTCCCAAAAGAGCCCAGAACGGGTTACAAATGGGGGTGGGGCCAGAGAAGGAGCATAAGCAGGCTGTGAATGTTCCTAAAAGGCACTCTGTTATAGATTATGCCCGATCCGTGCACAATTTAGGCACAGGCCTGGTTTTCAGTAGCATAAATGGCTGCTCCTAAATGTTAATAACTATATCAAGGCTATGATGGTATCCTAGCCAATCAATTTTTCATCAATAAGTTCTAAAAATGTATTAATAAAAATATATTAATATTAAAACACAATTCCTATTGAGTGTTTGAAGGAGATAGTGGTGGACATATCATAAATTATACAAACTTCAGTCTTTGGAACCTCTTTTGATGTAAAACATTACAAGTTCCTGTCTTGTATATTGTTGTAATCATCTATGTCAACCACCCACCTTCCAGAAAGATATTAATCTATTTGATTTTAACTCCTAAGATAATTGTTATCACTAATTTTGGATAACTAATATTATTATTGTGAGTGATTTTATTATTATAATATGTAATTTTTGAGAAAATAATAAAAAAGTGAATGATTTGTTAAGAAAACTTGAACTATCAATTCATCTCAAAATGCTATATTCATATATTAAAATTCAATGAATTTATAACATTAGAAAGCTTACTAAAGTGCATGTGCCTAGAAACTTTAAGGTATAAAAGACCCAATTGATTGGCTATAGAGTATGAGGAAAAATATGAGTATGAATATATGTAATAAACTAAAGTGCAAGTGCCTGAAGCGTACACGTGCCTAAAAAGTGCTGCAACCCTTGACCTCAGAGTCACAGGACAATCACTTTCCTAGTCCTTTCCCTGAGCCCTTTGACAGGTCATGCCTAGTTCAGAAAGGCAAAACACTAGTTTAATTTGTGATAAACGGTGTGATAATTGACTGCATCATTTAAAAACAACTACAAAGTAATTTTTAAAAAGTAGGTGCTTATAAACAACGTCGTCTATGTCAGAAGTAGGTGTGGTTTGCACCAGAAGTGGACGTAGATGTGATTCTCATCACAGGTAGGCACTGTAAATATAGGCATGTAAAACATTAGCCTACATTTCTGGTGCCTACTTTTGACGTGGCCGTGATTCTACAAACAGCACCATGCGTGACTGACACGCAAAGGGTTCCGCTTTTGTAAAGCGGCACCAATAATGGTGTTTGCAGAATCCAGTCTTTACTGCCTACAAAATAGGTGGTTGTAAGGGCTCATGCACTAATCCGTTTTAATTGCCATGCACTAACGTTAAAATTAGTGCATGCTATTAATTAAAAAAAAAAAAAAATTTAGAAATTCCAGCATTTTACCCCAGTGGTAAAAATAGCCATAGGGCATGGGGAAAACCCATGTAAAGGTGCGCTAGGCTACTATTTACCGTGGTTTGGTAAAAGTACCCTTAAGTGTTTACCAAAACTATGGGCCCTTAAACACAGTATGTATAAAAAAAAAATGAAGGGTTAACTGAAATTTGTTTATTGAAACAAATGTGTGAAACAAATAACAAATAGTAGGAAAAAGCTCAAAAACCACTAAACAAACCAAAACATTTTGCTTTCCATACATTAAATACCTCATAATTTTTCATAATAAAATTCAGAGAATGGCAGACTCCAACTGGTTAGGAGTAATAATTACAACTCTCCAAAGGCAAGAAAGGGTAGGATTTTGGATTTAGCTTTTGCCTTTTTCAATAGTTCAAAGCAAACGATATTCAGGTACAGTGTTAGTCTTAGATGCTATTCACTCGTGTCTGAGCACTAGCGACTTAATGAATTACAGATCTAAAAAAAAAATTTGGTTTTGTGCCAGTCCAGTTGTTGTTGTTGCCATTGACTCATGTTTGAGTCCTAGCGACTTGATGAATTGCAGATCTAAAAAGAAATCGCTAGTCCAAGAGCAGGCATGTTTATATTCCCTCGGGGGTTTACACATCTACAGTACATTTATAACTGAAGCAGTGAAGGGTTAAGTTACTTTCCTAAGATTTGGTTCTTAGCCAGTTTTCTAACCATTTGGCTACTCCTCCACAACTGGCATTTGTCAAAACCAGGCAAAGTATGCAGATGCTCAGGGCTGTAATAATAGATTGCAGTGAAAGATTAGAGAAACTCGGCCTCTTCTCCCTCGAACAGAGGAGATTGAGAGGGGACAAGATTGAAACATTCAAGGGAATAGACTTAGTAGATAAAGACAGGTTGCTCACCCTCTCCAAGGTAGGGAGAACGAGAGGGCACTCTCTAAAATTGAAAGGGGATGGATTCCATATGAACGTAAGGAATTTCTTCTTCACCCAGAGAGTGGTAGAAAACTGGAATGCTCTGTCTTAGGGGAAACACCCTCCAGGGATTCAAGACAAAGTTAGACAAGTTTCTGATGAGCCGGAACACACGCAGGTAGGGCTTGTCTCAGGGTGCTGATCTTTGACCAGAGGGCCACCACGTGAGCAGATTGCTGGGCACGATGGACCACTGGTCTGACCCAGCAGCGGCAATTCTTATGTTCATAGATACATGGGTTCTCTTTGCACTGAGTGAATGGCACTTTCTCCAGAAAAATAGGCAGATATGTGTATAGGTATAAATATATAATATACAGTACACATTGCAAAATAAGTTGTTTCTATTCTCTATCCTCTCAACCTCACATACAGACACACAAACCTCCCCCCCCTCCCCTTTTGTATTCTTGATTTGGAATTGGCAGAATCTTAGAGGGGGTTTTGTTTGTTTTTGTGATCACCTTCTAGAAAATGATCCCTAATCCAGTGTGCCAAATGTGTTTTGAATCGCAAAACTCAGGCAGGCCATCACTTTTGGTGAAATAAATAATGTTTTCCTTCCAAGCCTGCAATAAAAGCCCCCTCTTGCACTCACTGCTCTCCCAGAGACCATAAGCAGAAGAACACACAGTGCGTGCCCTGGAAAATATGGCTGCCATATAGAAACATGATGGCAGATAAAGGCCAAATGGCCCATCCAGTCTGCCCGTATACTCCACAAGCAGCCAGAAAAGCCACTCTCAGGACAATACTTCCATCACCTTCTGTATGGTACAGATAAAGTGGGTTTAATTAGTAAACCAAGCAAACACAGTGGCACACGTCCAACTCAAATGCCGAATGACTGTGGCTTTATTAAATGCATGATTGCATTAATGGTATCTCTGTATTATAGAAACCTTTAGAATATTTAGAATAAATCAAAAAATACACCAGGGCAGAACATGAGAGCTAAGCTGTAATTGAACAGGCTGTAGTCATTTATATGAACGTAGGCAAGAAAATTTGAAGGAGTTTGTAGCTCAAACAGAGCCCTTGAACATGGCTAAAAAATAGACTAGGTTGAAATGCTCCCCACTTGTGTTAAGTGTAGTGCTTTACAGCATACTGCTGGAATCAAAAACACTTTTACTTACAAGTTATCCTCTACGCAAGAAATATTTTGTCTTTTAGAATGTGAAAGTTTGACCTTATGTGGCATCTACTGAGGTTAGGGTGGAAATATCCTGATTTGCTCATCAAGAAACCAATCTGTGATATGCATAGGAAGAATAACTGACATCGTAGCAAAAATATATGTATTTTTAATGAAAAAAACTCCCATACATATATATATTTTCCCCTTCTTGACACTATAAACTCTCAGGTAGAATTTCAGCCTGACTAACCTTTAAGCTGGGAAAGCAGACCAGAAATAGCTACAGTATTTTGTTCTACTAAAATTCAATATATTGGATTGGTTGACCTCTTTTTAGATACACATAGGAAAAGTGCTACCTATTTAACAAAAAAAGAGAGAGAGAGAAATTGCCTGTCCTCAAAGCAGATACACAAGAAGCTTATCTCTTATAATGCCAGCCTGACAGAATACATTGCTACTTTTCTTTTCATCCATATCCAAGACTGGCAGAAAACATCATATAGCAGAGCATACTTTTCAGTATACAGTAACAATAATGACAACAACAGGAAGGATAATGATTTGAAAAGCTCTGTAGCTGCATTTTTCTGAGTCATTCCTTCTAACACGTTTTCAGGAGAATGAATCCAGGACAAGAGTCACAGAACTGTGTGGGATGGAAATGGGTCTGCAATGCTGAACATGTGAGAGGTACAGCTGACACATTTACAGGAGTCTGTCAATTGGGACTTCTCAGAGCTGTTTCATATGACCATAAAAGACATCTTGGAGTCAATGTGCTGACTGCCAGGAGACACCATCCTGAACAGTGCATGAGGATGAATAAAAGATTAAGTGCAGTGCCAGCTGTAGACAAGCTGAAAGCTGAATGTTGGGGCACTGAAGCCTCACTGCTGTGGGCGCCTGCCAGGTGGATATTAGAACTGCAAATCTCCATCTAAACAGAAAAATCTCCTTAATTTTTGAAACAAGCAGAGGGACAAGACAAAACCCATCCAATAAACCAGCAGCAAAGCTTTCAGCACATAAAAAGGCTGAAACTGAGATGCATTTAAATACCTCCTTGTTTGTTTAAATGTCTTGAACATTTACTTGCTGATTGATGCCATTGCTTTGGTACATTTTTCATTTTTGCTTTTATTTATTTATTGGTGAGCTAATTAGATTTTGCAAGCTCACACAGCCAGGCGACGCAATCGATCACAGAGAAGATGGATTTGCCACTTAAGCTAGGCGCTCGTCTGACAGCCTCACAGCAGTTTGAGTAGTTGAGCAGAAAAAGAAATACAGTAAACAAAGAAACAGGTGAAGTAGGTCATGGCTGCAAAATGGTAGCGCCAACTAAGTTACCACACTGCATGCTGCACCTGAAATCATGTGCCTAATCTTTGCAATTCATATGTCATTGTCCAAGTTTATTCTCTTCATGGAGTCAGTGCTGATACTGTAGTGCAGACAGGAAAAGGTAACAAAATATGGAGGTTAGCCTGCCTGGAGTAGCAGTTACAGGCCTAATCACCTTACTGAGCCGACTAAATGGGCCACTTTGGTCTTTATCTGCCATAATTTGCTATTATGTTACTATTTTATCACATCAAGGTTTTAAAATTACCCAGACAGTGATATTTCTCTGAGCTGTCCAGCTAACATTATCTGGATATCTCACTGATAGATATAACAAACCTAAAAATATTCATAGGTCATCTAGGTAAGGAAAAGGATTATCCAGGTGAAGACGTGCACATTTCCCCAAGTATTTTACAAAAGACTCACCAAACACAGAAGTTTTCATAAGTATACAGTACAGGATATAAAGATGTGGGAAATACACATGTTACATTACATGTAGATTACGATCCAAACAACCCTTTCAGAAAGGAGCATGCTCAAAATTGAGTTGAAGTGCTAGGGTTCTGAACATGTAAAATACCACTACACATCCCCCTCCTCATTCACGGTGATAGGAGAAAAGCATGGCAGCAAATACAGAAAAGCCATGAATAACTTTTTGTATGTTATTTGCAGTTTTTCTGTACAAAAAACAACACCTAAAAAAGATACAAAACCACAAATAACCTGACCTGTAAGTGTAGCGATTTGCTCCGTACAATGCTGGGAGCATCGATTTTCTCTGTAAAACGCTGGGAGCAGCAATTTCCTGTGATGTAAATGTGGGGGCGGAGCCAGGGAATGAAAAACTGTGAATAATCGAAACCGCGATTAACAAAACCGCAAATACGGAGGGGGAAGTATACTTAAACATATAAGCTGTGATTTTGCAGCCTATGGAGATCATTTTAAAAGGATTGTTTGCTTTTACAAGTGCAAATAGCAATATTTTAGGAGAAGTTATCCACAGGAACTACAATTGATGGTTATTTTGCTGTTAACCCAGGTGATAGGTCTCCATGCACACCTTGAGGTAAAATACCATCGTAACGGTAGCCCATGTTGATAACTTCCCCCCTCAGTGGCATAGTAAGGGGGGCGCTGATGCCTCTCCTCTTCTCCTCCTCTCTTCCCCCTCCCCCTCAATTCCCCACCTCTGTACTTCTAGCTGTCACACCTGCTGCTTGTGCTAGCCATCGGTGCTCCTCTCTGATGTTACTGCCGGGTCCCATGACTAGGAAGTGACATCAGGTGGAAAGTGTCTCACTAGTAGAGGAAGAGACGCTTACAATGTAGGCCAGCCAAAATGCTGGTCTACATTGTAAGTAGATGCGGCCGCTATACTTATCGCGGCAAGGGATCTCTCTGCCGCTATAAGTATAGCAGCCACGGCTGCCTGTCCGATTGCCAGCAGGAGGGTGCCCAACCCCTCCTGCCGGAAGATGCCCCCACTCCCCCGACACTACCGATCGCCGGCAGGAGAGTGCCCACATCCCTCATGCCGGAAGAGGCTCCCCCCTCCGCACCCCTCCGCGCCTAGAGCCTGGGCCAATCAGGCCTTAGGCTTAGTGGGGATGGGCGGACCGCTATGCCTAAGGCCTGATTGGTCCCAGGCTTCTAGAGCCTGGGCCAATCAGGCCTTAGGCTTTGCGGGATGGGCCGGGAAGGGGCGGGGCCCGGCCTCATTTCGACGAGGCGGGCCTGCCGCCTGGATGGGCAAGACCCATCCAGCCAACAATTAAAGGTTAGTTTGGTGGGGGGGAGGTTTGGGGCTGTTAGCGCAGAGGGGGGTGTCTTTCCAGCAGGAGGAATTGGGCACCCTCCTGCCGGTGATCAGTAGAGTCAGGGGGGCATCTTCTGGCAGGAGGGTTTGGGCACCCTCCTGCCAGTAATCGGTAGTATCAGGGGGAGTGGGGGCATCTTCCAGCAGGAGGGGTTGGGCATCCTCCTGCCGGCAATCGGACAGGCGGCCACTATACTTATTGTGGCAGGGAGATCCCTTGCCACGATAAGTGTAGTGGCCGCATCTACTCTAACCCAATTCTGTAACCGGCGTCTGTAACATGGACGCCAGTTACAGAATCGGGGTTTAGTGTAAGCTCGATTCTGTATAGGACGCCTCTCCTGGGCCATCCTATACAGAATCCAGGCCTAAGTGTGGTTCTATAAAAGTTAGGCGGAGATTTACATTGTGCTAAGCATTCTAACATTTAGGTGCACCCTATTTATTCCAGGGTTTTCTTAGACTAAATGCCTGTGCCAGTTTGGGGCTCAGCGACTTATACCGCAAAAACAGGTGCCTAACTTAAAAACACACCCATGATTCGTCCCCCTAACCACACCCACTTTTAACTATGCACTTTCTACAACAGTTAGGCACCTAGTGCAATCACGTCTGCCAAGTTAGGCACATAACTTTCAATTAACTCCACTTAATGCCAATCAAGAGGCATTGAGTGCTGATTATCAGCATTGATTTAGCCTTTACTCAATTAATTTAGGATAAAGGCTATCTTAAATTTAGCTGCAAATCTAACTAGGCAACAGTCTGAATATTTGCTGGTGCCAAGTTAGCTTCTGGGTTGTGACCCTAGTCACCTGCTGCCCTATCCCTCCCTGTCACCCCAATCCCATCCTAACCCCATATAGTTAAATGCCAACTGAGAAACCCCTAACCCACAAGTCTGCTGTTAGAGGTCACAGCAGATAGTTTACAATAGTTGCCATAAGTAAGAACATAAGAATAGCCTTACTAGATCAAACCAATGGTCCATCTAGCCCAGTATCCCATCTTCATAGAGGCCAATCCAGGTCACAAGTACCTGGCAAAAACTCAAATACCCATTGTGCAATAAGTTTCAGTGCATTGTCCACGATGACACCCAGATCTTTTTCTTGAGCGCTGACCCCCAAGGTGGACCCTAGAATCCAGTAACTATGATTTGGATTATTCTTCCCAATGTGCATCACTTTGCATTTGTCCACATTAAATTTCATCTGCCATTTGGACACCCAGTCTCCCAATTTCCTAAGGTCTTCCTGCAGTTTTTCACAGTCCACATGTGTTTTAACAACTTTAAACAGTTTAGTGTCATCTGCAGATT